>NC_089989.1:11037541-12287541 GCF_036417845.1 Apteryx mantelli | reverse complement strand
GACCTCAAATTCAAAGTAATGCTACAACCTTTTGACTATGATCCTCAGAGATAATGGCTCTAATTCTCTTCCTTCACTTCTTGTTGTAATTGCAGCCAGTCCAACTGCAATTAAACGATATTGTCATGCTTAATGACCTACTAAAAATATTAGGAGCCATTAATTGGCTCTGACCAGTGCTAGGACTTTCCACAGAACTGCTACACCCCCTTTTTGAAAAGCTCAAAGGGGACACCTCCCTAACCTCCACCCGAACTTTGACACCTGAAGCGAGAAAGGCACTCCAGTTATGTGCCCGTGCTCTGGAGGAATGCCAGAGTTGGCGACATGACTTCTCATTGCCTTTTTATTTAGCTCTGATTGCCAACAGCTTCCAGCCTTTTGCAGTATTATTTTGATGGGATACAACAAGCACAGATCCTTTGCACATTTTTGAATGGATCTTTCTGTCACATACCCCTCCAAAAACCTTGTGGACTCTTACAGAAATGTATTCTAAGCTTATCATTAAGGGCAGGGAGAGACTGCAAACCATGAATGGCTGTGACCCTGAAGTTATGTATATCCCAGCCACTACAGACAACTTGAACTGGTTAATTTCAGAAGATTGGGGTTTTCAAGTAGCCCTTGCTGATTTCACTGGACAGCTTTCCATCCATTATCCTCGGCACAGGTTATGGGCAGAGGCTGGCAGCCTACCCCTAGTCGCTGTCGCCCTGTCCCGGTTCCTGGTTTAACTGTCTTCACCGATGCTTCGGGCAGATCTAAAAGGGCTGCTATCATGTGGCAGGACCCTGTCACGCAACAATGGAGAACAACCATACGTACACAGGAACGAGGGTCGGTACAGGTACTGGAGATGGTGGCCATCCGTACGGCTTTTGAACTTTGTGCCAATGAACCTGTAAATGTTGTTACTGATTCCTGTTATGCCGCGGGCCTTGTGCAAAGGTTGGAGGCCTCCTTTCTCCACGAGGTCTCCAATCCATTGCTCTTTGCAGAACTTTATGCTCTTTGGACTCTTATTAATCACAGAAAGCATGACTTTTATGTTTTACATGTACGTTCACACACGGACCTGGCCGGACCCATCGCTGAGGGAAATCGACGCGCTGATGCTGCAGCCATGCCAGCGGTGGTACCCAACCTTCTGGAACAAGCCAGGCTGTCTCACTCCTTCTTTCATCAAAACGCCTGCTCGCTGAAGAGGCAGTTTCAGCTACCCATCCAGCAGGCCAGAGACATTATTTTTGTCTTGTTCAGACTGTCAGTAGTTTGCCCCAATGCCTTCAAAGGAAGGGGCGAACCCTAGAATTTTAAAGGCTAATGAATTATGGCAAACAGATGTTA
The DNA here is from genome assembly GCF_036417845.1 of Apteryx mantelli. Taxonomy (NCBI): domain Eukaryota; kingdom Metazoa; phylum Chordata; class Aves; order Apterygiformes; family Apterygidae; genus Apteryx; species Apteryx mantelli. The sequence goes on along the minus strand of NC_089989.1, from coordinate 12,286,191 downwards.
CGTATGTTTTAGAATTTGGTCATCTTAAATATGTACATGTCACAGTCGACACCCATTCTCGATGTTTGTGGGCCACCGCCCACACTGGTGAAAAGGCTAGGGATGTGACTCGCCATTGGCTTGCCTGCTTTGCGGTCTTGGGGGTGCCAACAACCATCAAAACGGACAACAGCCCAGCCTATTGCTCAGGCCGTGTACGTCAATTCCTCAATACATGGGGCATCTCTCATGTAACAGGCATACCCCATTCCCCAACCAGCCAAGCCATTGTTGAGCAGTCACACCGCAGCCTGAAAGACATGCTAAAAAAACAAAAAAAAAAAAAGGGGGAGACACTGCTCACCCCACAAGAATGACTACACAAAGCGTTATATGTCCTTAATTTTTTGAATTGTGATGAAACAGGTCATAATAATTTCGAACGTCAGCAAGCCACAGACATGAGATCAATACAAAAGCCCCCAGTTTTGGTCAAAGACTTGGTTTCCAGCCAATGGGTGGGACCAATGGAACTGATAACCTGGGGGAGGGGAAATGCTTGTGTTTCTACAGGAACTCGGTTACGATGGGTGCCATCGCGACGTGTATGACCTTATGTTGCCTCATCCTCGGAGCAACAAGCACGCCCGTCGGACCAGGCACCTGGAAACGTGGCAACATCTGGGTGACTCTTGCGAATGTAACCAATACAGACACCTTGTTTATCAATGACGATGCCATCAGACCCTTTCCACGCTTGCTTGACGGGACTTCCTCTTGATATACAGCGCATGAGGTCTCTTTACAATGATACTGTGTTAGCAAATTGTAGTGCGCCAGGTACACTTCAGCCCAAATGGTGGTGCGATGCAGAATGGAGACGCAGGAGTGGAATATTTCCACGTGGTATAACAATATGCACAATGTTCACAATTTTCCTGCCTTGCCACTGCAGCCACAAGAACTTGACTTATTGGGAATTACACAGGCTGCAGTCTGCTTTTATCTAAATTATACTGCAAGGGCACCTACCAAAGAGGGTGACATTGATGCATCTCCCTCAGGCATTTATGCCAATACATCTGTATGGTGTAATCACACCACCTCAGGTCAAATAACACCTGGACCACAACCCATAGGGTTGGCTGCTAAGATATTCTTAATTTGTGGTCAGAGAGCCTGGAAAGGCGTACCAGGTAAAGCTGTGGGGGGACCATGTATCTCTGGACTTTTGACAATATTCCATCCCGAAAAATGGTTAATTGATGGAACGGTCCATCTTCGAGCAAAGCGATCCACCCACAGCTTTACGTCAGGTTGCGATAGTAATGTAGAATTTTGGAATCCAGCAGAACGTATCTTGAGTAGTATTTTTGCAGGAATAGGGACTGCTCATGCTTTATCACAGCTTAACAGATTAGGATGCTGGCTTGCAAAAGAAGCAAATGCCACTAGTACTGCTTTAAGCGCCTTATTAACAGACATAGATTCAATTAGATATGCCACCTTACAAAATCGGGCTGCAACTGACTTTTTGCCATTGGCCCAAGGCCATGGCTGTCAGGACTTTGAGGGAATGTGTTGTATGAACCTGAGTGATCATTCTGAGTCAGTACATACAAGCATTGCAAAATTGAAGGAGTTAACAAAACAACTGCAAGAAGACGATGGTGAAAACTTGTGGGGACTGTTTGATTGGTTGAATATGCTTGCTATAGGGCCCTGGTTGGCGGCTGGACTAAAACAGCTGATTACCGTAGGTGTCGTGGGTATGCTCCTATTGATTTGTGGGCCTTGCATACTGCAATGCATCCTAGCTCGGGTACAGAAAATGGTTGATCTATTATTTGAAAGAAGAGGGGGAAGTGTTGGGGCCCTTGCGGTACTTCAGAACAACAATCTATATGAAATATAGATTGTTGGAACTACACTGTTTAGGATTAGTTGCTTAGCATAACTTGCTTAGCATGAGTAGCTAAATTTGCTGAAGCCTTAGGCCTCAGGCTGTAGCCGCTGCTATGTGCTTTGAAGTAGTTTTACCAAGGACACTGGTGCAGCTGGGAATGATACATCCTGAGAAAGTACAGATAAGCTAGCAGAAGCCAGTGGGAACCAAGGTTAAGGGCTAGACAGCTTTGCTAAACAAGCAGCAAGGTACAAGGCATGACCGCTGCGTGCGTGATCGGTGCCATGATTGGCTACCTGTGACATAATCTGTATGAACCACAAATCAAGGGCCAGAGCGCCGAATACCTGTACTTATAAAATGGGCAAATTGCTGAATAAAGATGGAATTGAACCTGCATTCTGTGAACGCGTATGATTCATTCCCGTCACTCCCGCGGACCGCGACACTGAAGTTTGTCAATTGATATGCAGAAGAACTGATAGCACAAGAGCTGACCTGCGCAAAGCTGCTGAGCAGAGGACTTAACAGGACTAAAGTCGTCTACCAACCGATATGCGCAAGGATTGATATGTATACGGCTGCGGAATGGCAGCATTAACAAGACTGAAGAGGTCTGCCACCTGGAATCTGCACGGACCCCCGGGGAGGGAAGAAACAATACGGAGGTGTTGTGGTCTTGCCTCGCCAGCAGGGTCCTCCCAAGCAGACAAGCAGACAGTCCTGTGATTGCGAAACTTGCTAAAAGTCAGCAAAAGCAGTGTTTGCCCAGAGCCCCAGCCGTATAAAAAGAGACTTGGGAGCTAGGAGAGTTTGAGCAGGGACGGGAACGTGACCTGACCATCCTCTCCGGCTGGACCGTGAGTATCCCCCCCCTCCCCTTTTCCTGGGACGCTGGGTTAAGGTAACTCCTCGAGGTTGAGAGCCCTCTCACTAGGAGAGTGAACAAGAAAGCTTTCAAGTAGGGATAAGCAGTCCTTCCAATTAATAACGCAGTAATCGACGGTTTCAGGTTATCCTTTCTAAATTAGTAACTGATGGTTTTGTGTTATCCTTCCTAAATTAGTAATCGCATTATTTTAATGGATGTTACTAATCCAAGAACTTGTGTGAGGAAATAAACATCTTTTTTATTATTATTATATTACTGTCTCAGTCGTTGCTATCGAACCTTCATAGCATGACAGCGTGACAGTTTTTGGCGTGGTCGGCAGGATAGGATAAGGATAGGATAGGATACAGACTTAGTGGATACATAAGCTGGGGTAACCGGATAGAAATATTTTTGAACTATGTCGCTGCGTGAGTTATTGAGAAGGCACGGAAGCGGACCCTCAAGCCCTGGGATTGACTGGGCAAATGATAATTGGGAAAATGAAGCCTCTGTTGTGTGTAGGATAGAGGAAGTCAGAGGTAACCAAAGAGATGGGAAAGGAAAAGGTGGTATATGTGCCATCTTAGGGGCCTGTTTACTGGCAGCCCAACAAGCCAATCGGACCCATCAAAAAACTAAGGAACAGTTACAAGAAAAGGTGCAGGAGTGTGTAGATCTTGAAAGAAAATTGAAATTAGAGAAAGAGCGAAATCAGAAATTACAAAACAAGTTAGAACTCATCCTTTCAACAGCAAGGAAGCCCCCCACAGCAGCTCAGATTAGAAAAATGCTGGTGGAGGACCCGGACGACTGGGACGGAGATATATGGGGAAACAGCAGTAGTTCAGAGGACGATGGTGATTTGTACCCTCCAGAGCCCTCACCTCTGGATGTGCGGCCAGTCGTAAAAACCGAAACCGCAACAGGACCCCATGGGGGTAATGCTAGAACCACAGTTAGAACTACCCCTGACTCGGGAGACGAGATGGGAAAACTGCAAGAGAAATACTGCAGGCAACCTACAGAAACAGAAACTGAGTATTTGTGGCGGGTATCCTTAACAGGAGGTGATCGCATAATACTAAGTGAAGAGGAGGCATCAGGATATTGGGGACCAGGAGTTTTCCTTACGGGTAGAGTTGGGAATCGCTCCCTCACCTCCCGAGTAGCCTACTGGGCAGGGGGACAAGACCCGAGGAACAGAGGAGAACCTTTGAGAATAGGTATAAATACCCATAGTGAGCTTACAGAAGCCATACAAAAGGCGGCTTGCGTACAGCAGATATATGAAAGGGGAGCCTACGATGTCCCCATGCAAGCCCCGGTAAGCCCAAACAGCCTAACGCCTTTAATACGGGGATTGCCTACAGTATTAAAGCTGAAGCTACAAGCAATACGAGATCGCATTGTAGCTGCAGAGGCACACAATCATAATAACCTCAGTGCCCCCCCCATGCCAATACCGACATGGGCGGATACCTTGTTAGAAGTGCATCGAACTGCGCAAGAGATGGGGATGGATACCAAACCACGGGAAAAGCGCATTAGACAGGCTACTGCCTCATATGCCCCGAGGAGAGGACATTCCCCCCCCAGGCGGCACAACAAGGAAATGGGAACTAAACAAGAAGACAGGGAGAAACGAAATAGATTGTGGCGACATGCCCTGGCATTAGGTGTTCCACGATCCATGCTACATAACCAGAAAACAGAGGACATAGAACAGATAGTGAGCAAGCTGGAACAAGCGAAAGGGGTGACTCTGCCATCTGCCCCACCTGGCTCACAAGATAGTAAGCAAGAATCTAAACCTAGTAACCCTTTCTCGGAGTTACGAGAAGAGTTGCACGATCTAAAAAACTAGGTAGCGCTGGTCGAAAATCAGGCCAACCGACGCGAGTACTATCAATAGCGCAGCGGCCTGAAAGTTTAGAACCCCGGATTGTGATTCCAGTAGGACCTAGAAAACACAAAGTTTCTTTTTTAATTGATACTGGTGCACAGATAAGTGTTTTGGACAAACAGACAGCCAATAGGTTAAATATCAAACCATCTAGACGATCAATTTTTATAAAGGGAGTTACAGGAATTGCTGAATCTTGTCCTTTGGCAAAACTTTGTGCCTGGCTCCCGGGAGACAAACGTCTTACCAGATTTGAGGTAGTAATAAACCCAAAGGGAAATGACAACATTTTAGGGTTTGATGTATTACGAGGAAGAAACTGGATACTCCCAAACGGTACCCGGTGGAGCTTTGGAACAGCTAAACATCAAGCTTTTGCAAACCTCCCCCGCGCTGCCGCCTAGTAAGATAACTAGTGTTAAACAATACCCTTGAGCATCTGCTGCACGATCCGGGATAAGCAAAGTCATTAGAGACCTAGAAGAGCAAGGGATTATAGAACGCACCCACTCCCCCTATAACTCTCCGGTGTGGCCTGTCAAAAAACCAAATGGAGAATGGCGATTAACAGTAGATTATCGCCGATTGAATGCTAATACCGCTCCCCTCACGGCTGCGGTCCCCAATATAGCGGAACTGGTGAGTCAGCTTAGGACTGCAGCCCACCCCTGGATGGCCACACTAGATGTAAAAGATATGTTCTTCATGGTCCCGCTAATAAAAGAAGATAAAGACAAATTTGCTTTCACCTGGGAAGGCATTCAATATACCTTCACTCGGCTGCCCCAGGGATACACACACTCCCCCACCATCGCTCATAACGCATGAGCAAAAGTCTTAGATTCGCTTGGTACAACCCCTGGAGTAAAAGTCTATCAATATATAGATGATATACTAATAGGGGGACCTGAAAAGGAGGCAGTGCGACAAGAAGCCCACTTAATTTGGGAAAAACTGACTGAGATAGGGCTAAAGATACCACAAGAGAAATGTCAAGGACCTGCCCAAACAGTGACCTTCCTAGGTGCCAAATGGATAGCAGGAGCAGAAGCAATCCCTGAAAAGGGTGCTCGAGACTTTAGAAAAATCCAAAAACCCAGCTTGTAAAAAGGAGTTGCAACAAATTATGGGTACGTTGGGATATTGGAGAAAGCATGTCCCAGGATTCTCGATAATCGCCAGACCTCTTTATAACCTTATGCGAAAGAATAGCAAATGGGAATGGGACAACACCCATGAACAAGCATTAATGCAAATAATGCAAGCAATGAATCAGTATCAAAGACTAGGTCCCGTGCATCCCAGGAACCCTCTTGATGTAGAGTGGGGGTTTAGCACACATGCAACTTATTGTGCCATCTTCCAATCACCAACAAGTGAACCTAAACGGCCAATTTTATTTGAATCCACTGCTTTCAAGGAGGCAGAACAAAGATATAGTGAATGGGAAAAAGGAATCTTAGCCATCGTAAGGGCTGTGAAGGCCACCGAAAAAATAGCGACCCAACAGAAAGTAATCTTAAGAGGGCCCTTCCACATTTTAGATGCTGTGAAACGAGGAACACCACCCCCTGAAGGTATAGCCCAGAGACAAACAGTTCGTAAATGGTATGCATATCTATCAGGAATCCAAGATAGCCTGGAAACAGAGGAGGGACCAGTAAAGATAACCAAATACCAATTACCCCTAACTAGCCTTGTACCAGAAACAGTACCAAGCTACCCAAGATCTCCCATTGCAGTAGCTGAACCACTCACTGAGAAGTCTGACCTAAATGGGGTATGGTTCACCGATGCCTCTTCACATAGGATAGCCACGGGGTGGCAATACAAAGCAGTTGCCTTAGAAATAAGCACAGGCCATACGATAATAGAAGAAGGCGATGGCAGCGCCCAAGTAGGAGAACTCAAGGCTGTCCGACTTGCCATAAGAAATGGAGCAACAACAGTGTATACCGATTCATATGCAGTATTCAAGAGGGCCACAGACTGGATAGGATTCTGGGAATGTAATAAATGGCAAATAAATAGGTACCCAGTATGGCAGCAAGCAGACTGGGAAGAGTTGTTGGAAGAAGGAAGGAAACGGTCTATTGCAATAGGGTGGGTGAAAGCCCACAGCTCAGACGGAAGTCTGGCAGCTAAATGGAACGGGATAGTTGACAAGTTGTCGAGGGTAAGAGGAGTAACAGTAAGTGAAGTAGAGTGGGACAGAGTAGGAGAATGGCTACATATACGGCGAGGACATTCAGGGGAAAAGGATTTAGTAAAAGAAAGTACAGCTCGAGGATGGCCCATAGCTATAACAACTGCACGACGAATCATAACAGCCTGTCCTCAGTGCCAACTAAGATTAAAAAGGGATCATCCAGAACAGCAAGCTCCACTACATATCAGTAATAAAAAACAATTATGGCAAACCTGGCAGATATTGATTATATAGGGCCTCTTAAACCATCAAGTGGGAGAAAATATATATTAGTGGGAGTCGAGGTGGTCTCCCGTCTCCTCCGAGCGACAGCTGTCAGAACTGCGAATGGAGAAACTACCATTAAGGTATTACAAGAACGGTTCAGTGTATTACCGGTACCAAAGGAAATACAAAGTGATAATGGGACTCACTTTACAGCCCGCGTAGTACAGGACTGGGCGACACAAGAAGGGATTAGTTGGACATTCCACACCCCCTACTATCCCCAAGCAAACGGGATGGTGGAAAGGGCCAATGGCTTACTTAAAAGATATGCTCAAGTAGAAAAAGCGAGTTGGGACCTACGCATTAACCATGCTGTGCATCTACTTAATAATCGATGGGGAACATTCGGTAGTCCCAGAACCCAGGCCTTTTGCCCTATCGATACGGGCATCGTTAAGGATAATCCTGACATTGATCCTGCACGTGGTAAACCAGGACAGCCTGTGATGGTAAAACTACCACAAATTGGAGTAGTCCCGTTAACATTGTCTAAACCCCGAGGACCCCTTGCATGGGAAGCACTTGATGCCACAGAAAAAACCCATCGAATCAGTTCTCGGTGGATAATTCCTGATTATTAACCACTTATTCCGAGGCACCCTGCCTCGAGGAAAACCTAAATGTGTTCTCTTACAGGATACCATGTGGAGACTTGTGTTCCTACTCCAGACGGCCCTGGTGACAACATTGATCTCAAACCCATGGGGCAGCAATGTCAATATTTGGGAAAAGTTAGCTAGAGAAATACTAAATACCACTCACTTTTGTCTAGAAGGAGGAACTTCGGCGGCCCAAATTTACACCACATGCAATATTGGGTTCCCTATACCCCTAGAGACAGTGCAAAACAAGGCAATACTAGCAAATTTCAAAGTAACTAATACGTTTAATCAGATGTCTCGATGGGGTTCCGCCACAACACAGTATAACAAAGCAATGATAGAAATTAAGGTGAAAGGAATGTTTCCTGCGGTTGAGTGTGCTATGACGGTAAATTGTACCAGCAAAACCCGACCGTGCCACAATTTTACGGAAGATGGGCCTCCTCTTAAATGTAATCAAACAACCAATGTAACCTTTAACTATGCACATATTGTGCTCCCTACAGGAATGTTTTGGCTATGCGGGGTAAAAGCTTACTCCTACATTCCAGCCAATGCTACTGGTGGCCCCTGTACCATAGGTCGCTTGAGCATCTATATGCCAAGCAAACAAGAGATAAAGGAAATAGCTGGGAATCAAACACGAAAGAGGAGGGAGGCCTCATCCCTCAACCCTGAATGTAATTCAGAAGTAATCTTATTCTCAGCATCACAAATCTCAGCTGCAGCATTCCTTACACCTGGGGTGGGAGTTGCTATGAACTATCAAGCTATAAAAAAGATTGCATGTTCTTTAGCTAAAACTATCAACACCACTTCTGCTGCCTTATCAGCAATGCTTAGAGATGTGCAAGCCTTGCATGCCGGTGTATTAGAAAACAGAGCAGCAGTTGACTATCTTCTTTTACGACACAACCACGGATGTGAAGAATTCAAAGGCATGTGCTGCTTCAACCTGAGTGACCATTCGACCCTGATTGAAGGGGAGATCACAAACCTTAAACACCTAGCTTTGGACATTAAACAGCATAATGATAACGGGTTTAATTGGCTGCAAAAATTGTTCCAAGATTTCGGACTGTCTGTATCAGCTTGGCTCGCGTCGGGCTTACAAACTGTCATAATAATTGTACTCATGAAAATCATTATATGTATTGCTTTTGTCTGCTTGAAAGCTTTAATATTATGCACAATCTTTGCTAAGGTAAATGCTTTAAACACAGGCTACTTGCCTTCGCGACAAGATCAAACCCATGATTTGTCCTTGAGGGGCAAAAAAGGGGGGGTGTACGGCTGTGACTCTGGTCACGGGGTGGACTGATGCAGCGCGATGCCAACACCACCGTGCGGACAGGAACCATTGCGGGCACTCCGGCCGTCTTCTACAGGGAGGTGGCTGTGCCCCAGCCCGCCGGCCCCGCCGGCCCCGGGGGGTGAGTCGGCCTTTGGGCCCCCGCGCATCCTGATGCAGCCCAGGCGGTGCGGGGGTGACGGGCCCTGGGGGAGGTGGGGGTGTCCAGCAGTGCAGGTTGCATCCCGGCCAGCAGCACCGTGGTCACCTGGAGATGGACCCTCCTTGGCCACACGGTTCTCTGCGCTTGGGTCTGCAGTGGGGGCAGTAGCACCCGCTGGGGCTGCCCCAGGTGGGTTGGTACACCGTCATGGCCAGGGTGAGACCCCCACACCCCTCCTGCCCCCCGGGCACTGGTGTGATGGGGTCGGAGGGCTGTCATCTAGCCACACGCGGGGGCAGGAGAGGGGTTGGTGTCCATGGTCTTCACGAGCCCCAGTGGCCTCAGGTGCAGCTGGCCCGAGCTCAGCTCCCGTGGGCCCGGCCTCCTGCCCACACTCTTCCCATGTGTCCTCCCCGCTGCAGGCTGGACATCCTGCTCCTGCACGGCCAGGCCTTCACCTCCAAGACGTGGGAGGCCCTGGGCACGCTGGCACTGCTCGCTGAGGAAGGCTATCGTGCTGTCGCCATAGACCTGCCTGGTAGGACCACAGGCCATGCTCAGGTGACATCCCGTGGGCTGCGCTCAGGTGACATCCCAGAGGCTGCACTTGGGTGGCGTGCCATGGGCCATGCTCAGGAGACATCTGATGGGCGAGTGAAGAGTTAACAGGACTGAAGTTTGTCAATTGATATGCAGAAGAACTGATAGCACAAGAGCTGACCTGCGCAAAGCTGCTGAGCAGAGGACTTAACAGGACTAAAGTCGTCTACCAACCGATATGCGCAAGGATTGATATGTATACGGCTGCAGAATGGCAGCATTAACAAGACTGAAGAGGTCTGCCACCTGGAATCTGCACGGACCCCCGGGGAGGGAAGAAACAATACGGAGGTGTTGTGGTCTTGCCTCGCCAGCAGGGTCCTCCCAAGCAGACAAGCAGACAGTCCTGTGATTGCGAAACTTGCTAAAAGTCAGCAAAAGCAGTGTTTGCCCAGAGCCCCAGCCGTATAAAAAGAGACTTGGGAGCTAGGAGAGTTTGAGCAGGGACGGGAACGTGACCTGACCATCCTCTCCGGCTGGACCGTGAGTATCCCCCCCCTCCCCTTTTCCTGGGACGCTGGGTTAAGGTAACTCCTCGAGGTTGAGAGCCCTCTCACTAGGAGAGTGAACAAGAAAGCTTTCAAGTAGGGATAAGCAGTCCTTCCAATTAATAACGCAGTAATCGACGGTTTCAGGTTATCCTTTCTAAATTAGTAACTGATGGTTTTGTGTTATCCTTCCTAAATTAGTAATCGCATTATTTTAATGGATGTTACTAATCCAAGAACTTGTGTGAGGAAATAAACATCTTTTTTATTATTATTATATTACTGTCTCAGTCGTTGCTATCGAACCTTCATAGCATGACAGCGTGACAGTTTTTGGCGTGGTCGGCAGGATAGGATAAGGATAGGATAGGATACAGACTTAGTGGATACATAAGCTGGGGTAACCGGATAGAAATATTTTTGAACTATGTCGCTGCGTGAGTTATTGAGAAGGCACGGAAGCGGACCCTCAAGCCCTGGGATTGACTGGGCAAATGATAATTGGGAAAATGAAGCCTCTGTTGTGTGTAGGATAGAGGAAGTCAGAGGTAACCAAAGAGATGGGAAAGGAAAAGGTGGTATATGTGCCATCTTAGGGGCCTGTTTACTGGCAGCCCAACAAGCCAATCGGACCCATCAAAAAACTAAGGAACAGTTACAAGAAAAGGTGCAGGAGTGTGTAGATCTTGAAAGAAAATTGAAATTAGAGAAAGAGCGAAATCAGAAATTACAAAACAAGTTAGAACTCATCCTTTCAACAGCAAGGAAGCCCCCCACAGCAGCTCAGATTAGAAAAATGCTGGTGGAGGACCCGGACGACTGGGACGGAGATATATGGGGAAACAGCAGTAGTTCAGAGGACGATGGTGATTTGTACCCTCCAGAGCCCTCACCTCTGGATGTGCGGCCAGTCGTAAAAACCGAAACCGCAACAGGACCCCATGGGGGTAATGCTAGAACCACAGTTAGAACTACCCCTGACTCGGGAGACGAGATGGGAAAACTGCAAGAGAAATACTGCAGGCAACCTACAGAAACAGAAACTGAGTATTTGTGGCGGGTATCCTTAACAGGAGGTGATCGCATAATACTAAGTGAAGAGGAGGCATCAGGATATTGGGGACCAGGAGTTTTCCTTACGGGTAGAGTTGGGAATCGCTCCCTCACCTCCCGAGTAGCCTACTGGGCAGGGGGACAAGACCCGAGGAACAGAGGAGAACCTTTGAGAATAGGTATAAATACCCATAGTGAGCTTACAGAAGCCATACAAAAGGCGGCTTGCGTACAGCAGATATATGAAAGGGGAGCCTACGATGTCCCCATGCAAGCCCCGGTAAGCCCAAACAGCCTAACGCCTTTAATACGGGGATTGCCTACAGTGTTAAAGCTGAAGCTACAAGCAATACGAGATCGCATTGTAGCTGCAGAGGCACACAATCATAATAACCTCAGTGCCCCCCCCATGCCAATACCGACATGGGCGGATACCTTGTTAGAAGTGCATCGAACTGCGCAAGAGATGGGGATGGATACCAAACCACGGGAAAAGCGCATTAGACAGGCTACTGCCTCATATGCCCCGAGGAGAGGACATTCCCCCCCCAGGCGGCACAACAAGGAAATGGGAACTAAACGAGAAGACAGGGAGAAACGAAATAGATTGTGGCGACATGCCCTGGCATTAGGTGTTCCACGATCCATGCTACATAACCAGAAAACAGAGGACATAGAACAGATAGTGAGCAAGCTGGAACAAGCGAAAGGGGTGACTCTGCCATCCGCCCCACCTGGCTCACAAGATAGTAAGCAAGAATCTAAACCTAGTAACCCTTTCTCGGAGTTACGAGAAGAGTTGCACGATCTGAAAAACTAGGTAGCGCTGGTCGAAAATCAGGCCAACCGACGCGAGTACTATCAATAGCGCAGCGGCCTGAAAGTTTAGAACCCCGGATTGTGATTCCAGTAGGACCTAGAAAACACAAAGTTTCTTTTTTAATTGATACTGGTGCACAGATAAGTGTTTTGGACAAACAGACAGCCAATAGGTTAAATATCAAACCATCTAGACGATCAATTTTTATAAAGGGAGTTACAGGAATTGCTGAATCTTGTCCTTTGGCAAAACTTTGTGCCTGGCTCCCGGGAGACAAACGTCTTACCAGATTTGAGGTAGTAATAAACCCAAAGGGAAATGACAACATTTTAGGGTTTGATGTATTACGAGGAAGAAACTGGATACTCCCAAACGGTACCCGGTGGAGCTTTGGAACAGCTAAACATCAAGCTTTTGCAAACCTCCCCCGCGCTGCCGCCTAGTAAGATAACTAGTGTTAAACAATACCCTTGAGCATCTGCTGCACGATCCGGGATAAGCAAAGTCATTAGAGACCTAGAAGAGCAAGGGATTATAGAACGCACCCACTCCCCCTATAACTCTCCGGTGTGGCCTGTCAAAAAACCAAATGGAGAATGGCGATTAACAGTAGATTATCGCCGATTGAATGCTAATACCGCTCCCCTCACGGCTGCGGTCCCCAATATAGCGGAACTGGTGAGTCAGCTTAGGACTGCAGCCCACCCCTGGATGGCCACACTAGATGTAAAAGATATGTTCTTCATGGTCCCGCTAATAAAAGAAGATGATAAAGACAAATTTGCTTTCACCTGGGAAGGCATTCAATATACCTTCACTCGGCTGCCCCAGGGATACACACACTCCCCCACCATCGCTCATAACGCATGAGCAAAAGTCTTAGATTCGCTTGGTACAACCCCTGGAGTAAAAGTCTATCAATATATAGATGATATACTAATAGGGGGACCTGAAAAGGAGGCAGTGCGACAAGAAGCCCACTTAATTTGGGAAAAACTGACTGAGATAGGGCTAAAGATACCACAAGAGAAATGTCAAGGACCTGCCCAAACAGTGACCTTCCTAGGTGCCAAATGGATAGCAGGAGCAGAAGCAATCCCTGAAAAGGGTGCTCGAGACTTTAGAAAAATCCAAAAACCCAGCTTGTAAAAAGGAGTTGCAACAAATTATGGGTACGTTGGGATATTGGAGAAAGCATGTCCCAGGATTCTCGATAATCGCCAGACCTCTTTATAACCTTATGCGAAAGAATAGCAAATGGGAATGGGACAACACCCATGAACAAGCATTAATGCAAATAATGCAAGCAATGAATCAGTATCAAAGACTAGGTCCCGTGCATCCCAGGAACCCTCTTGATGTAGAGTGGGGGTTTAGCACACATGCAACTTATTGTGCCATCTTCCAATCACCAACAAGTGAACCTAAACGGCCAATTTTATTTGAATCCACTGCTTTCAAGGAGGCAGAACAAAGATATAGTGAATGGGAAAAAGGAATCTTAGCCATCGTAAGGGCTGTGAAGGCCACCGAAAAAATAGCGACCCAACAGAAAGTAATCTTAAGAGGGCCCTTCCACATTTTAGATGCTGTGAAACGAGGAACACCACCCCCTGAAGGTATAGCCCAGAGACAAACAGTTCGTAAATGGTATGCATATCTATCAGGAATCCAAGATAGCCTGGAAACAGAGGAGGGACCAGTAAAGATAACCAAATACCAATTACCCCTAACTAGCCTTGTACCAGAAACAGTACCAAGCTACCCAAGATCTCCCATTGCAGTAGCTGAACCACTCACTGAAAAGTCTGACCTAAATGGGGTATGGTTCACCGATGCCTCTTCACATAGGATAGCCACGGGGTGGCAATACAAAGCAGTTGCCTTAGAAATAAGCACAGGCCATACGATAATAGAAGAAGGCGATGGCAGCGCCCAAGTAGGAGAACTCAAGGCTGTCCGACTTGCCATAAGAAATGGAGCAACAACAGTGTATACCGATTCATATGCAGTATTCAAGGGGGCCACAGACTGGATAGGATTCTGGGAATGTAATAAATGGCAAATAAATAGGTACCCAGTATGGCAGCAAGCAGACTGGGAAGAGATGTTGGAAGAAGGAAGGAAACGGTCTATTGCAATAGGGTGGGTGAAAGCCCACAGCTCAGACGGAAGTCTGGCAGCTAAATGGAACGGGATAGTTGACAAGTTGTCGAGGGTAAGAGGAGTAACAGTAAGTGAAGTAGAGTGGGACAGAGTAGGAGAATGGCTACATATACGGCGAGGACATTCAGGGGAAAAGGATTTAGTAAAAGAAAGTACAGCTCGAGGATGGCCCATAGATATAACAACTGCACGACGAATCATAACAGCCTGTCCTCAGTGCCAACTAAGATTAAAAAGGGATCATCCAGAACAGCAAGCTCCACTACATATCAGTAATAAAAAACAATTATGGCAAACCTGGCAGATATTGATTATATAGGGCCTCTTAAACCATCAAGTGGGAGAAAATATATATTAGTGGGAGTCGAGGTGGTCTCCCGTCTCCTCCGAGCGACAGCTGTCAGAACTGCGAATGGAGAAACTACCATTAAGGTATTACAAGAACGGTTCAGTGTATTACCGGTACCAAAGGAAATACAAAGTGATAATGGGACTCACTTTACAGCCCGCGTAGTACAGGACTGGGCGACACAAGAAGGGATTAGTTGGACATTCCACACCCCCTACTATCCCCAAGCAAACGGGATGGTGGAAAGGGCCAATGGCTTACTTAAAAGATATGCTCAAGTAGAAAAAGCGAGTTGGGACCTACGCATTAACCATGCTGTGCATCTACTTAATAATCGATGGGGAACATTCGGTAGTCCCAGAACCCAGGCCTTTTGCCCTATCGATACGGGCATCGTTAAGGATAATCCTGACATTGATCCTGCACGTGGTAAACCAGGACAGCCTGTGATGGTAAAACTACCACAAATTGGAGTAGTCCCGTTAACATTGTCTAAACCCCGAGGACCCCTTGCATGGGAAGCACTTGATGCCACAGAAAAAACCCATCGAATCAGTTCTCGGTGGATAATTCCTGATTATTAACCACTTATTCCGAGGCACCCTGCCTCGAGGAAAACCTAAATGTGTTCTCTTACAGGATACCATGTGGAGACTTGTGTTCCTACTCCAGACGGCCCTGGTGACAACATTGATCTCAAACCCATGGGGCAGCAATGTCAATATTTGGGAAAAGTTAGCTAGAGAAATACTAAATACCACTCACTTTTGTCTAGAAGGAGGAACTTCGGCAGCCCAAATTTACACCACATGCAATATTGGGTTCCCTATACCCCTAGAGACAGTGCAAAACAAGGCAATACTAGCAAATTTCAAAGTAACTAATACGTTTAATCAGATGTCTCGATGGGGTTCCGCCACAACACAGTATAACAAAGCAATGATAGAAATTAAGGTGAAAGGAATGTTTCCTGCGGTTGAGTGTGCTATGACGGTAAATTGTACCAGCAAAACCCGACCGTGCCACAATTTTACGGAAGATGGGCCTCCTCTTAAATGTAATCAAACAACCAATGTAACCTTTAACTATGCACATATTGTGCTCCCTACAGGAATGTTTTGGCTATGCGGGGTAAAAGCTTACTCCTACATTCCAGCCAATGCTACTGGTGGCCCCTGTACCATAGGTCGCTTGAGCATCTATATGCCAAGCAAACAAGAGATAAAGGAAATAGCTGGGAATCAAACACGAAAGAGGAGGGAGGCCTCATCCCTCAACCCTGAATGTAATTCAGAAGTAATCTTATTCTCAGCATCACAAATCTCAGCTGCAGCATTCCTTACACCTGGGGTGGGAGTTGCTATGAACTATCAAGCTATAAAAAAGATTGCATGTTCTTTAGCTAAAACTATCAACACCACTTCTGCTGCCTTATCAGCAATGCTTAGAGATGTGCAAGCCTTGCATGCCGGTGTATTAGAAAACAGAGCAGCAGTTGACTATCTTCTTTTACGACACAACCACGGATGTGAAGAATTCAAAGGCATGTGCTGCTTCAACCTGAGTGACCATTCGACCCTGATTGAAGGGGAGATCACAAACCTTAAACACCTAGCTTTGGACATTAAACAGCATAATGATAACGGGTTTAATTGGCTGCAAAAATTGTTCCAAGATTTCGGACTGTCTGTATCAGCTTGGCTCGCGTCGGGCTTACAAACTGTCATAATAATTGTACTCATGAAAATCATTATATGTATTGCTTTTGTCTGCTTGAAAGCTTTAATATGACGCACAATCTTTGCTAAGGTAAATGCTTTAAACACAGGCTACTTGCCTTCGCGACAAGATCAAACCCATGATTGTCCTTGAGGGGCAAAAAAGGGGGGGGTGTACGGCTGTGACTCTGGTCACGGGGTGGACTGATGGGCGAGTGAAGAGTTAACAGGACTGAAGTTTTGGGGCCCTTGCGGTACTTCAGAACAACAATCTATATGAAATATAGATTGTTGGAACTACACTGTTTAGGATTAGTTGCTTAGCATAACTTGCTTAGCATGAGTAGCTAAATTTGCTGAAGCCTTAGGCCTCAGGCTGTAGCCGCTGCTATGTGCTTTGAAGTAGTTTTACCAAGGACACTGGTGCAGCTGGGAATGATACATCCTGAGAAAGTACAGATAAGCTAGCAGAAGCCAGTGGGAACCAAGGTTAAGGGCTAGACAGCTTTGCTAAACAAGCAGCAAGGTACAAGGCATGACCGCTGCGTGCGTGATCGGTGCCATGATTGGCTACCTGTGACATAATCTGTATGAACCACAAATCAAGGGCCAGAGCGCCGAATACCTGTACTTATAAAATGGGCAAATTGCTGAATAAAGATGGAATTGAACCTGCATTCTGTGAACGCGTATGATTCTTTCCCGTCACTCCCGCGGACCGCGACATCTGGCGACCCCGACGTGATACTGCGGAGGAGAAGCTGGCTTTGCTAAGAGTTCGAGTAACGGGAGTGGATACCGCCCGGGAGGCTCGTGCCCGGGGAAAACGAGCCTGGCCGTCTGAAAAAAGACGGGAAAAGAAAAGTCGTAGCTACGCAACTCTTCTGACCGGTGAGTCAGGCGCCCTTGTGAGGCGGCGGGCGGTATGGGAAACGCTGTATCAGCGGTAGAAAAGGCCACGTTGGAAAAATTGTTACAAGTGGCAGCACAAACAGAGCGACAGGTGGAGCGCCAGGTGCTGGTGGACTTGCTGTGGTGGGGAAGGCGGCGCGGTTTGTTACGGGAGCCCAGCCAGGTCTTTAGCGCGGTAACCTGGAAGAAGGTCGGGAAGGAACTGTGGGAATCCATCCAGAACGGAGAAAAAGAGGCCAGGCGTCTGGCCAAAACATATTGAGACGTGCGGCTCATGATCGAACAGCTGCACGGGGAGGCACAGGCGACTGCTGCCATACGGAGGGCGCTGCAGGCGGAGCCCTCTGTGGCGGCACTTTCGCCGGGGAATGAGGACGAGGGAGCGGAGTGCGCGGTGCCCGCCTTTGATACACCATCCTCGGGGGGGCCCTCGGTGATAGATGAGCCCTCCCCGCCATGTGCGGCACCTCTCTCTAAGCTAGAGCGGGAGGCTTGGGGGACTGGCACAGGATATGAGGACTTGCCACCGTACAAGAAAGGGGACGTTGCTGACGCCTTTGCCGCCCCCCCTGAGCCGTCCGCTCCCCCCATGGAAGTGGATCCGGCCGCTGTGCCATTACCTGAGGAGGAAAGCGTTGATCTGACTGAATATTCAAAAAAAATGGAGGAACTGTTGGAGGAAATGAGGAGGCTGGATAGGGGGTCAAAAAGGGCGCATGTGAGGGAGGCGTATAAGAAGGCGCATCGGGCCATTGTGGACGGCCTGAAAGCGGTTGAGGAACGGTTCTCCGGGGATCCTGCCGGCGGATCCCAGGAGAACCAAGAGATCGCCCCCAGAGACTGGGTGATTACCAACGTACTCAAAGGGACGTGGTCCCTTGAGCAGGCGGAGCAGCATCTGCAAGCCTGGAAAAAAACCCCTTTAACACAAAAGGAGTATCGAATGATTTTGGACCGTTTACCGAGAGCACCGGAGAAAGCCCTGCCACCTAGGGACCCTGACTTTGACATGGCAAAAAGGCGGCGCGGGATCATTCAGAATGCTGAACTGGTTGGGGACATGCAGTTTTTCCCTATAGTAGCCCCGGTGGTGACCACGGGTCAGGGACAGACGAGGTGGGAGCCTCTGGATTGGCAAGTGGTAACAAAGCTGCAACAGTTGGTAATGCAGTACGGGATAAACAACCACCAAGTGCAAGCGCAGCTGAGAGCCCTGGTGAAATATCAAAACTTGGTGCCGAGCGACATCCGCGCCCTTGCCGAACTGATTTTGGGGCCCACCTCTTTGCTGGTGTTTTTGAATAAGTGGCAGGAACTGCAGAAATTAGTAAAAGAAAGCGGAGTTCAATCTACTCATACTATCACATTCCTAGAAGTGCTTTCTACTACGTATGTGATGACTCCCTGTGACTGGAAAGCGTTAATGAAAATGGATTTGACTAACACTCAGTATGCTGGGTGGCTTTCGGACTTTCGAGACAAATGTCCTGTACAGGCGGTTGATAACTTGAATAACGGACAAGGAGTAGGCTATAACCAATTGGCTGGAGAGGGGCTGCATGCGAATCCAGCAACCCAGACGGAATACAATAGAGAAACATATGAGAGGATTGCAAAGTTCGTTTTACAAGCCTTGTGCGGACTGACAGGTACAAACGCCGATTCAAGTTTGTCATTTGCAAAAGTATTACAGGGACCTACAGAACCGTACCCTGCATTTGTTGATTGGTTATATGCAGCAACTGAGCGGCAGATTGAGAATGAGGAGGCTCAGGCACTGTTGCTGAGGCAGCTCGCTTTTGAGAATGCGAATGCTGACTGTGCGAGAGCCTTGCAGGCGATTAAGAACCGAGCAGCTTGCACTATTGCAGAGATGGTGCAGGCTTGTCAAAATGCAGGCTCTAAACACCACAGCACCGAATCCCTTGCCGCTGCACTGGCGGCTCAGAGGTACGAGCAAGGGGGAACAAAAAAGAAAAAAAAAAAAAAAAGAGGATGTTCCCGTTGTGGGGCAGCACCGCGCTGGGGGGGGGCGCGACGCGGTGGCCGCCCCTCAGCACCAGCACCAGCACCGAGCTGCCGCCCGGCCTCCCCCCCCCCCCGCGGTAGCGAGCGAGCGAGATGGCGGCCGCCAGGGCTCGGGCTAAGCATGAGCAGATCCTGGTGCTCGATCCACCCACCGACCTCAAATTCAAAGTAATGCTACAACCTTTTGACTATGATCCTCAGAGATAATGGCTCTAATTCTCTTCCTTCACTTCTTGTTGTAATTGCAGCCAGTCCAACTGCAATTAAACGATATTGTCATGCTTAATGACCTACTAAAAATATTAGGAGCCATTAATTGGCTCTGACCAGTGCTAGGACTTTCCACAGAACTGCTACACCCCCTTTTTGAAAAGCTCAAAGGGGACACCTCCCTAACCTCCACCCGAACTTTGACACCTGAAGCGAGAAAGGCACTCCAGTTATGTGCCCGTGCTCTGGAGGAATGCCAGAGTTGGCGACATGACTTCTCATTGCCTTTTTATTTAGCTCTGATTGCCAACAGCTTCCAGCCTTTTGCAGTATTATTTTGATGGGATACAACAAGCACAGATCCTTTGCACATTTTTGAATGGATCTTTCTGTCACATACCCCTCCAAAAACCTTGTGGACTCTTACAGAAATGTATTCTAAGCTTATCATTAAGGGCAGGGAGAGACTGCAAACCATGAATGGCTGTGACCCTGAAGTTATGTATATCCCAGCCACTACAGACAACTTGAACTGGTTAATTTCAGAAGATTGGGGTTTTCAAGTAGCCCTTGCTGATTTCACTGGACAGCTTTCCATCCATTATCCTCGGCACAGGTTATGGGCAGAGGCTGGCAGCCTACCCCTAGTCGCTGTCGCCCTGTCCCGGTTCCTGGTTTAACTGTCTTCACCGATGCTTCGGGCAGATCTAAAAGGGCTGCTATCATGTGGCAGGACCCTGTCACGCAACAATGGAGAACAACCATACGTACACAGGAACGAGGGTCGGTACAGGTACTGGAGATGGTGGCCATCCGTACGGCTTTTGAACTTTGTGCCAATGAACCTGTAAATGTTGTTACTGATTCCTGTTATGCCGCGGGCCTTGTGCAAAGGTTGGAGGCCTCCTTTCTCCACGAGGTCTCCAATCCATTGCTCTTTGCAGAACTTTATGCTCTTTGGACTCTTATTAATCACAGAAAGCATGACTTTTATGTTTTACATGTACGTTCACACACGGACCTGGCCGGACCCATCGCTGAGGGAAATCGACGCGCTGATGCTGCAGCCATGCCAGCGGTGGTACCCAACCTTCTGGAACAAGCCAGGCTGTCTCACTCCTTCTTTCATCAAAACGCCTGCTCGCTGAAGAGGCAGTTTCAGCTACCCATCCAGCAGGCCAGAGACATTATTTTTGTCTTGTTCAGACTGTCAGTAGTTTGCCCCAATGCCTTCAAAGGAAGGGGCGAACCCTAGAATTTTAAAGGCTAATGAATTATGGCAAACAGATGTTACGTATGTTTTAGAATTTGGTCATCTTAAATATGTACATGTCACAGTCGACACCCATTCTCGATGTTTGTGGGCCACCGCCCACACTGGTGAAAAGGCTAGGGATGTGACTCGCCATTGGCTTGCCTGCTTTGCGGTCTTGGGGGTGCCAACAACCATCAAAACGGACAACAGCCCAGCCTATTGCTCAGGCCGTGTACGTCAATTCCTCAATACATGGGGCATCTCTCATGTAACAGGCATACCCCATTCCCCAACCAGCCAAGCCATTGTTGAGCAGTCACACCGCAGCCTGAAAGACATGCTAAAAAAACAAAAAAAAAAAAAGGGGGAGACACTGCTCACCCCACAAGAATGACTACACAAAGCGTTATATGTCCTTAATTTTTTGAATTGTGATGAAACAGGTCATAATAATTTCGAACGTCAGCAAGCCACAGACATGAGATCAATACAAAAGCCCCCAGTTTTGGTCAAAGACTTGGTTTCCAGCCAATGGGTGGGACCAATGGAACTGATAACCTGGGGGAGGGGAAATGCTTGTGTTTCTACAGGAACTCGGTTACGATGGGTGCCATCGCGACGTGTATGACCTTATGTTGCCTCATCCTCGGAGCAACAAGCACGCCCGTCGGACCAGGCACCTGGAAACGTGGCAACATCTGGGTGACTCTTGCGAATGTAACCAATACAGACACCTTGTTTATCAATGACGATGCCATCAGACCCTTTCCACGCTTGCTTGACGGGACTTCCTCTTGATATACAGCGCATGAGGTCTCTTTACAATGATACTGTGTTAGCAAATTGTAGTGCGCCAGGTACACTTCAGCCCAAATGGTGGTGCGATGCAGAATGGAGACGCAGGAGTGGAATATTTCCACGTGGTATAACAATATGCACAATGTTCACAATTTTCCTGCCTTGCCACTGCAGCCACAAGAACTTGACTTATTGGGAATTACACAGGCTGCAGTCTGCTTTTATCTAAATTATACTGCAAGGGCACCTACCAAAGAGGGTGACATTGATGCATCTCCCTCAGGCATTTATGCCAATACATCTGTATGGTGTAATCACACCACCTCAGGTCAAATAACACCTGGACCACAACCCATAGGGTTGGCTGCTAAGATATTCTTAATTTGTGGTCAGAGAGCCTGGAAAGGCGTACCAGGTAAAGCTGTGGGGGGACCATGTATCTCTGGACTTTTGACAATATTCCATCCCGAAAAATGGTTAATTGATGGAACGGTCCATCTTCGAGCAAAGCGATCCACCCACAGCTTTACGTCAGGTTGCGATAGTAATGTAGAATTTTGGAATCCAGCAGAACGTATCTTGAGTAGTATTTTTGCAGGAATAGGGACTGCTCATGCTTTATCACAGCTTAACAGATTAGGATGCTGGCTTGCAAAAGAAGCAAATGCCACTAGTACTGCTTTAAGCGCCTTATTAACAGACATAGATTCAATTAGATATGCCACCTTACAAAATCGGGCTGCAACTGACTTTTTGCCATTGGCCCAAGGCCATGGCTGTCAGGACTTTGAGGGAATGTGTTGTATGAACCTGAGTGATCATTCTGAGTCAGTACATACAAGCATTGCAAAATTGAAGGAGTTAACAAAACAACTGCAAGAAGACGATGGTGAAAACTTGTGGGGACTGTTTGATTGGTTGAATATGCTTGCTATAGGGCCCTGGTTGGCGGCTGGACTAAAACAGCTGATTACCGTAGGTGTCGTGGGTATGCTCCTATTGATTTGTGGGCCTTGCATACTGCAATGCATCCTAGCTCGGGTACAGAAAATGGTTGATCTATTATTTGAAAGAAGAGGGGGAAGTGTTGGGGCCCTTGCGGTACTTCAGAACAACAATCTATATGAAATATAGATTGTTGGAACTACACTGTTTAGGATTAGTTGCTTAGCATAACTTGCTTAGCATGAGTAGCTAAATTTGCTGAAGCCTTAGGCCTCAGGCTGTAGCCGCTGCTATGTGCTTTGAAGTAGTTTTACCAAGGACACTGGTGCAGCTGGGAATGATACATCCTGAGAAAGTACAGATAAGCTAGCAGAAGCCAGTGGGAACCAAGGTTAAGGGCTAGACAGCTTTGCTAAACAAGCAGCAAGGTACAAGGCATGACCGCTGCGTGCGTGATCGGTGCCATGATTGGCTACCTGTGACATAATCTGTATGAACCACAAATCAAGGGCCAGAGCGCCGAATACCTGTACTTATAAAATGGGCAAATTGCTGAATAAAGATGGAATTGAACCTGCATTCTGTGAACGCGTATGATTCATTCCCGTCACTCCCGCGGACCGCGACACTGAAGTTTGTCAATTGATATGCAGAAGAACTGATAGCACAAGAGCTGACCTGCGCAAAGCTGCTGAGCAGAGGACTTAACAGGACTAAAGTCGTCTACCAACCGATATGCGCAAGGATTGATATGTATACGGCTGCGGAATGGCAGCATTAACAAGACTGAAGAGGTCTGCCACCTGGAATCTGCACGGACCCCCGGGGAGGGAAGAAACAATACGGAGGTGTTGTGGTCTTGCCTCGCCAGCAGGGTCCTCCCAAGCAGACAAGCAGACAGTCCTGTGATTGCGAAACTTGCTAAAAGTCAGCAAAAGCAGTGTTTGCCCAGAGCCCCAGCCGTATAAAAAGAGACTTGGGAGCTAGGAGAGTTTGAGCAGGGACGGGAACGTGACCTGACCATCCTCTCCGGCTGGACCGTGAGTATCCCCCCCCTCCCCTTTTCCTGGGACGCTGGGTTAAGGTAACTCCTCGAGGTTGAGAGCCCTCTCACTAGGAGAGTGAACAAGAAAGCTTTCAAGTAGGGATAAGCAGTCCTTCCAATTAATAACGCAGTAATCGACGGTTTCAGGTTATCCTTTCTAAATTAGTAACTGATGGTTTTGTGTTATCCTTCCTAAATTAGTAATCGCATTATTTTAATGGATGTTACTAATCCAAGAACTTGTGTGAGGAAATAAACATCTTTTTTATTATTATTATATTACTGTCTCAGTCGTTGCTATCGAACCTTCATAGCATGACAGCGTGACAGTTTTTGGCGTGGTCGGCAGGATAGGATAAGGATAGGATAGGATACAGACTTAGTGGATACATAAGCTGGGGTAACCGGATAGAAATATTTTTGAACTATGTCGCTGCGTGAGTTATTGAGAAGGCACGGAAGCGGACCCTCAAGCCCTGGGATTGACTGGGCAAATGATAATTGGGAAAATGAAGCCTCTGTTGTGTGTAGGATAGAGGAAGTCAGAGGTAACCAAAGAGATGGGAAAGGAAAAGGTGGTATATGTGCCATCTTAGGGGCCTGTTTACTGGCAGCCCAACAAGCCAATCGGACCCATCAAAAAACTAAGGAACAGTTACAAGAAAAGGTGCAGGAGTGTGTAGATCTTGAAAGAAAATTGAAATTAGAGAAAGAGCGAAATCAGAAATTACAAAACAAGTTAGAACTCATCCTTTCAACAGCAAGGAAGCCCCCCACAGCAGCTCAGATTAGAAAAATGCTGGTGGAGGACCCGGACGACTGGGACGGAGATATATGGGGAAACAGCAGTAGTTCAGAGGACGATGGTGATTTGTACCCTCCAGAGCCCTCACCTCTGGATGTGCGGCCAGTCGTAAAAACCGAAACCGCAACAGGACCCCATGGGGGTAATGCTAGAACCACAGTTAGAACTACCCCTGACTTGGGAGACGAGATGGGAAAACTGCAAGAGAAATACTGCAGGCAACCTACAGAAACAGAAACTGAGTATTTGTGGCGGGTATCCTTAACAGGAGGTGATCGCATAATACTAAGTGAAGAGGAGGCATCAGGATATTGGGGACCAGGAGTTTTCCTTACGGGTAGAGTTGGGAATCGCTCCCTCACCTCCCGAGTAGCCTACTGGGCAGGGGGACAAGACCCGAGGAACAGAGGAGAACCTTTGAGAATAGGTATAAATACCCATAGTGAGCTTACAGAAGCCATACAAAAGGCGGCTTGCGTACAGCAGATATATGAAAGGGGAGCCTACGATGTCCCCATGCAAGCCCCGGTAAGCCCAAACAGCCTAACGCCTTTAATACGGGGATTGCCTACAGTGTTAAAGCTGAAGCTACAAGCAATACGAGATCGCATTGTAGCTGCAGAGGCACACAATCATAATAACCTCAGTGCCCCCCCCATGCCAATACCGACATGGGCGGATACCTTGTTAGAAGTGCATCGAACTGCGCAAGAGATGGGGATGGATACCAAACCACGGGAAAAGCGCATTAGACAGGCTACTGCCTCATATGCCCCGAGGAGAGGACATTCCCCCCCCAGGCGGCACAACAAGGAAATGGGAACTAAACGAGAAGACAGGGAGAAACGAAATAGATTGTGGCGACATGCCCTGGCATTAGGTGTTCCACGATCCATGCTACATAACCAGAAAACAGAGGACATAGAACAGATAGTGAGCAAGCTGGAACAAGCGAAAGGGGTGACTCTGCCATCCGCCCCACCTGGCTCACAAGATAGTAAGCAAGAATCTAAACCTAGTAACCCTTTCTCGGAGTTACGAGAAGAGTTGCACGATCTAAAAAACTAGGTAGCGCTGGTCGAAAATCAGGCCAACCGACGCGAGTACTATCAATAGCGCAGCGGCCTGAAAGTTTAGAACCCCGGATTGTGATTCCAGTAGGACCTAGAAAACACAAAGTTTCTTTTTTAATTGATACTGGTGCACAGATAAGTGTTTTGGACAAACAGACAGCCAATAGGTTAAATATCAAACCATCTAGACGATCAATTTTTATAAAGGGAGTTACAGGAATTGCTGAATCTTGTCCTTTGGCAAAACTTTGTGCCTGGCTCCCGGGAGACAAACGTCTTACCAGATTTGAGGTAGTAATAAACCCAAAGGGAAATGACAACATTTTAGGGTTTGATGTATTACGAGGAAGAAACTGGATACTCCCAAACGGTACCCGGTGGAGCTTTGGAACAGCTAAACATCAAGCTTTTGCAAACCTCCCCCGCGCTGCCGCCTAGTAAGATAACTAGTGTTAAACAATACCCTTGAGCATCTGCTGCACGATCCGGGATAAGCAAAGTCATTAGAGACCTAGAAGAGCAAGGGATTATAGAACGCACCCACTCCCCCTATAACTCTCCGGTGTGGCCTGTCAAAAAACCAAATGGAGAATGGCGATTAACAGTAGATTATCGCCGATTGAATGCTAATACCGCTCCCCTCACGGCTGCGGTCCCCAATATAGCGGAACTGGTGAGTCAGCTTAGGACTGCAGCCCACCCCTGGATGGCCACACTAGATGTAAAAGATATGTTCTTCATGGTCCCGCTAATAAAAGAAGATAAAGACAAATTTGCTTTCACCTGGGAAGGCATTCAATATACCTTCACTCGGCTGCCCCAGGGATACAAACACTCCCCCACCATCGCTCATAACGCATGAGCAAAAGTCTTAGATTCGCTTGGTACAACCCCTGGAGTAAAAGTCTATCAATATATAGATGATATACTAATAGGGGGACCTGAAAAGGAGGCAGTGCGACAAGAAGCCCACTTAATTTGGGAAAAACTGACTGAGATAGGGCTAAAGATACCACAAGAGAAATGTCAAGGACCTGCCCAAACAGTGACCTTCCTAGGTGCCAAATGGATAGCAGGAGCAGAAGCAATCCCTGAAAAGGGTGCTCGAGACTTTAGAAAAATCCAAAAACCCAGCTTGTAAAAAGGAGTTGCAACAAATTATGGGTACGTTGGGATATTGGAGAAAGCATGTCCCAGGATTCTCGATAATCGCCAGACCTCTTTATAACCTTATGCGAAAGAATAGCAAATGGGAATGGGACAACACCCATGAACAAGCATTAATGCAAATAATGCAAGCAATGAATCAGTATCAAAGACTAGGTCCCGTGCATCCCAGGAACCCTCTTGATGTAGAGTGGGGGTTTAGCACACATGCAACTTATTGTGCCATCTTCCAATCACCAACAAGTGAACCTAAACGGCCAATTTTATTTGAATCCACTGCTTTCAAGGAGGCAGAACAAAGATATAGTGAATGGGAAAAAGGAATCTTAGCCATCGTAAGGGCTGTGAAGGCCACCGAAAAAATAGCGACCCAACAGAAAGTAATCTTAAGAGGGCCCTTCCACATTTTAGATGCTGTGAAACGAGGAACACCACCCCCTGAAGGTATAGCCCAGAGACAAACAGTTCGTAAATGGTATGCATATCTATCAGGAATCCAAGATAGCCTGGAAACAGAGGAGGGACCAGTAAAGATAACCAAATACCAATTACCCCTAACTAGCCTTGTACCAGAAACAGTACCAAGCTACCCAAGATCTCCCATTGCAGTAGCTGAACCACTCACTGAGAAGTCTGACCTAAATGGGGTATGGTTCACCGATGCCTCTTCACATAGGATAGCCACGGGGTGGCAATACAAAGCAGTTGCCTTAGAAATAAGCACAGGCCATACGATAATAGAAGAAGGCGATGGCAGCGCCCAAGTAGGAGAACTCAAGGCTGTCCGACTTGCCATAAGAAATGGAGCAACAACAGTGTATACCGATTCATATGCAGTATTCAAGGGGGCCACAGACTGGATAGGATTCTGGGAATGTAATAAATGGCAAATAAATAGGTACCCAGTATGGCAGCAAGCAGACTGGGAAGAGTTGTTGGAAGAAGGAAGGAAACGGTCTATTGCAATAGGGTGGGTGAAAGCCCACAGCTCAGACGGAAGTCTGGCAGCTAAATGGAACGGGATAGTTGACAAGTTGTCGAGGGTAAGAGGAGTAACAGTAAGTGAAGTAGAGTGGGACAGAGTAGGAGAATGGCTACATATACGGCGAGGACATTCAGGGGAAAAGGATTTAGTAAAAGAAAGTACAGCTCGAGGATGGCCCATAGCTATAACAACTGCACGACGAATCATAACAGCCTGTCCTCAGTGCCAACTAAGATTAAAAAGGGATCATCCAGAACAGCAAGCTCCACTACATATCAGTAATAAAAAACAATTATGGCAAACCTGGCAGATATTGATTATATAGGGCCTCTTAAACCATCAAGTGGGAGAAAATATATATTAGTGGGAGTCGAGGTGGTCTCCCGTCTCCTCCGAGCGACAGCTGTCAGAACTGCGAATGGAGAAACTACCATTAAGGTATTACAAGAACGGTTCAGTGTATTACCGGTACCAAAGGAAATACAAAGTGATAATGGGACTCACTTTACAGCCCGCGTAGTACAGGACTGGGCGACACAAGAAGGGATTAGTTGGACATTCCACACCCCCTACTATCCCAAAGCAAACGGGATGGTGGAAAGGGCCAATGGCTTACTTAAAAGATATGCTCAAGTAGAAAAAGCGAGTTGGGACCTACGCATTAACCATGCTGTGCATCTACTTAATAATCGATGGGGAACATTCGGTAGTCCCAGAACCCAGGCCTTTTGCCCTATCGATACGGGCATCGTTAAGGATAATCCTGACATTGATCCTGCACGTGGTAAACCAGGACAGCCTGTGATGGTAAAACTACCACAAATTGGAGTAGTCCCGTTAACATTGTCTAAACCCCGAGGACCCCTTGCATGGGAAGCACTTGATGCCACAGAAAAAACCCATCGAATCAGTTCTCGGTGGATAATTCCTGATTATTAACCACTTATTCCGAGGCACCCTGCCTCGAGGAAAACCTAAATGTGTTCTCTTACAGGATACCATGTGGAGACTTGTG
Source organism: Apteryx mantelli (assembly GCF_036417845.1). NCBI lineage: Eukaryota > Metazoa > Chordata > Aves > Apterygiformes > Apterygidae > Apteryx > Apteryx mantelli. The sequence continues at coordinate 12,257,565 of NC_089989.1, read as the reverse complement.
TTCCTACTCCAGACGGCCCTGGTGACAACATTGATCTCAAACCCATGGGGCAGCAATGTCAATATTTGGGAAAAGTTAGCTAGAGAAATACTAAATACCACTCACTTTTGTCTAGAAGGAGGAACTTCGGCGGCCCAAATTTACACCACATGCAATATTGGGTTCCCTATACCCCTAGAGACAGTGCAAAACAAGGCAATACTAGCAAATTTCAAAGTAACTAATACGTTTAATCAGATGTCTCGATGGGGTTCCGCCACAACACAGTATAACAAAGCAATGATAGAAATTAAGGTGAAAGGAATGTTTCCTGCGGTTGAGTGTGCTATGACGGTAAATTGTACCAGCAAAACCCGACCGTGCCACAATTTTACGGAAGATGGGCCTCCTCTTAAATGTAATCAAACAACCAATGTAACCTTTAACTATGCACATATTGTGCTCCCTACAGGAATGTTTTGGCTATGCGGGGTAAAAGCTTACTCCTACATTCCAGCCAATGCTACTGGTGGCCCCTGTACCATAGGTCGCTTGAGCATCTATATGCCAAGCAAACAAGAGATAAAGGAAATAGCTGGGAATCAAACACGAAAGAGGAGGGAGGCCTCATCCCTCAACCCTGAATGTAATTCAGAAGTAATCTTATTCTCAGCATCACAAATCTCAGCTGCAGCATTCCTTACACCTGGGGTGGGAGTTGCTATGAACTATCAAGCTATAAAAAAGATTGCATGTTCTTTAGCTAAAACTATCAACACCACTTCTGCTGCCTTATCAGCAATGCTTAGAGATGTGCAAGCCTTGCATGCCGGTGTATTAGAAAACAGAGCAGCAGTTGACTATCTTCTTTTACGACACAACCACGGATGTGAAGAATTCAAAGGCATGTGCTGCTTCAACCTGAGTGACCATTCGACCCTGATTGAAGGGGAGATCACAAACCTTAAACACCTAGCTTTGGACATTAAACAGCATAATGATAACGGGTTTAATTGGCTGCAAAAATTGTTCCAAGATTTCGGACTGTCTGTATCAGCTTGGCTCGCGTCGGGCTTACAAACTGTCATAATAATTGTACTCATGAAAATCATTATATGTATTGCTTTTGTCTGCTTGAAAGCTTTAATATTATGCACAATCTTTGCTAAGGTAAATGCTTTAAACACAGGCTACTTGCCTTCGCGACAAGATCAAACCCATGATTTGTCCTTGAGGGGCAAAAAAGGGGGGGGTGTACGGCTGTGACTCTGGTCACGGGGTGGACTGATGCGGCGCGATGCCAACACCACCGTGCGGACAGGAACCATTGCGGGCACTCCGGCCGTCTTCTACAGGGAGGTGGCTGTGCCCCAGCCCGCCGGCCCCGCCGGCCCCGGGGGGTGAGTCGGCCTTTGGGCCCCCGCGCATCCTGATGCAGCCCAGGCGGTGCGGGGGTGACGGGCCCTGGGGGAGGTGGGGGTGTCCAGCAGTGCAGGTTGCATCCCGGCCAGCAGCACCGTGGTCACCTGGAGATGGACCCTCCTTGGCCACACGGTTCTCTGCGCTTGGGTCTGCAGTGGGGGCAGTAGCACCCGCTGGGGCTGCCCCAGGTGGGTTGGTACACCGTCATGGCCAGGGTGAGACCCCCACACCCCTCCTGCCCCCCGGGCACTGGTGTGATGGGGTCGGAGGGCTGTCATCTAGCCACACGCGGGGGCAGGAGAGGGGTTGGTGTCCATGGTCTTCACGAGCCCCAGTGGCCTCAGGTGCAGCTGGCCCGAGCTCAGCTCCCGTGGGCCCGGCCTCCTGCCCACACTCTTCCCATGTGTCCTCCCCGCTGCAGGCTGGACATCCTGCTCCTGCACGGCCAGGCCTTCACCTCCAAGACGTGGGAGGCCCTGGGCACGCTGGCACTGCTCGCTGAGGAAGGCTATCGTGCTGTCGCCATAGACCTGCCTGGTAGGACCACAGGCCATGCTCAGGTGACATCCCGTGGGCTGCGCTCAGGTGACATCCCAGAGGCTGCACTTGGGTGGCGTGCCATGGGCCATGCTCAGGAGACATCTGATGGGCGAGTGAAGAGTTAACAGGACTGAAGTTTGTCAATTGATATGCAGAAGAACTGATAGCACAAGAGCTGACCTGCGCAAAGCTGCTGAGCAGAGGACTTAACAGGACTAAAGTCGTCTACCAACCGATATGCGCAAGGATTGATATGTATACGGCTGCAGAATGGCAGCATTAACAAGACTGAAGAGGTCTGCCACCTGGAATCTGCACGGACCCCCGGGGAGGGAAGAAACAATACGGAGGTGTTGTGGTCTTGCCTCGCCAGCAGGGTCCTCCCAAGCAGACAAGCAGACAGTCCTGTGATTGCGAAACTTGCTAAAAGTCAGCAAAAGCAGTGTTTGCCCAGAGCCCCAGCCGTATAAAAAGAGACTTGGGAGCTAGGAGAGTTTGAGCAGGGACGGGAACGTGACCTGACCATCCTCTCCGGCTGGACCGTGAGTATCCCCCCCCTCCCCTTTTCCTGGGACGCTGGGTTAAGGTAACTCCTCGAGGTTGAGAGCCCTCTCACTAGGAGAGTGAACAAGAAAGCTTTCAAGTAGGGATAAGCAGTCCTTCCAATTAATAACGCAGTAATCGACGGTTTCAGGTTATCCTTTCTAAATTAGTAACTGATGGTTTTGTGTTATCCTTCCTAAATTAGTAATCGCATTATTTTAATGGATGTTACTAATCCAAGAACTTGTGTGAGGAAATAAACATCTTTTTTATTATTATTATATTACTGTCTCAGTCGTTGCTATCGAACCTTCATAGCATGACAGCGTGACAGTTTTTGGCGTGGTCGGCAGGATAGGATAAGGATAGGATAGGATACAGACTTAGTGGATACATAAGCTGGGGTAACCGGATAGAAATATTTTTGAACTATGTCGCTGCGTGAGTTATTGAGAAGGCACGGAAGCGGACCCTCAAGCCCTGGGATTGACTGGGCAAATGATAATTGGGAAAATGAAGCCTCTGTTGTGTGTAGGATAGAGGAAGTCAGAGGTAACCAAAGAGATGGGAAAGGAAAAGGTGGTATATGTGCCATCTTAGGGGCCTGTTTACTGGCAGCCCAACAAGCCAATCGGACCCATCAAAAAACTAAGGAACAGTTACAAGAAAAGGTGCAGGAGTGTGTAGATCTTGAAAGAAAATTGAAATTAGAGAAAGAGCGAAATCAGAAATTACAAAACAAGTTAGAACTCATCCTTTCAACAGCAAGGAAGCCCCCCACAGCAGCTCAGATTAGAAAAATGCTGGTGGAGGACCCGGACGACTGGGACGGAGATATATGGGGAAACAGCAGTAGTTCAGAGGACGATGGTGATTTGTACCCTCCAGAACCCTCACCTCTGGATGTGCGGCCAGTCGTAAAAACCGAAACTGCAACAGGACCCCATGGGGGTAATGCTAGAACCACAGTTAGAACTACCCCTTACTCGGGAGACGAGATGGGAAAACTGCAAGAGAAATACTGCAGGCAACCTACAGAAACAGAAACTGAGTATTTGTGGCGGGTATCCTTAACAGGAGGTGATCGCATAATACTAAGTGAAGAGGAGGCATCAGGATATTGGGGACCAGGAGTTTTCCTTACGGGTAGAGTTGGGAATCGCTCCCTCACCTCCCGAGTAGCCTACTGGGCAGGGGGACAAGACCCGAGGAACAGAGGAGAACCTTTGAGAATAGGTATAAATACCCATAGTGAGCTTACAGAAGCCATACAAAAGGCGGCTTGCGTACAGCAGATATATGAAAGGGGAGCCTACGATGTCCCCATGCAAGCCCCGGTAAGCCCAAACAGCCTAACGCCTTTAATACGGGGATTGCCTACAGTATTAAAGCTGAAGCTACAAGCAATACGAGATCGCATTGTAGCTGCAGAGGCACACAATCATAATAACCTCAGTGCCCCCCCCATGCCAATACCGACATGGGCGGATACCTTGTTAGAAGTGCATCGAACTGCGCAAGAGATGGGGATGGATACCAAACCACGGGAAAAGCGCATTAGACAGGCTACTGCCTCATATGCCCCGAGGAGAGGACATTCCCCCCCCAGGCGGCACAACAAGGAAATGGGAACTAAACAAGAAGACAGGGAGAAACGAAATAGATTGTGGCGACATGCCCTGGCATTAGGTGTTCCACGATCCATGCTACATAATCAGAAAACAGAGGACATAGAACAGATAGTGAGCAAGCTGGAACAAGCGAAAGGGGTGACTCTGCCATCCGCCCCACCTGGCTCACAAGATAGTAAGCAAGAATCTAAACCTAGTAACCCTTTCTCGGAGTTACGAGAAGAGTTGCACGATCTGAAAAACTAGGTAGCGCTGGTCGAAAATCAGGCCAACCGACGCGAGTACTATCAATAGCGCAGCGGCCTGAAAGTTTAGAACCCCGGATTGTGATTCCAGTAGGACCTAGAAAACACAAAGTTTCTTTTTTAATTGATACTGGTGCACAGATAAGTGTTTTGGACAAACAGACAGCCAATAGGTTAAATATCAAACCATCTAGACGATCAATTTTTATAAAGGGAGTTACAGGAATTGCTGAATCTTGTCCTTTGGCAAAACTTTGTGCCTGGCTCCCGGGAGACAAACGTCTTACCAGATTTGAGGTAGTAATAAACCCAAAGGGAAATGACAACATTTTAGGGTTTGATGTATTACGAGGAAGAAACTGGATACTCCCAAACGGTACCCGGTGGAGCTTTGGAACAGCTAAACATCAAGCTTTTGCAAACCTCCCCCGCGCTGCCGCCTAGTAAGATAACTAGTGTTAAACAATACCCTTGAGCATCTGCTGCACGATCCGGGATAAGCAAAGTCATTAGAGACCTAGAAGAGCAAGGGATTATAGAACGCACCCACTCCCCCTATAACTCTCCGGTGTGGCCTGTCAAAAAACCAAATGGAGAATGGCGATTAACAGTAGATTATCGCCGATTGAATGCTAATACCGCTCCCCTCACGGCTGCGGTCCCCAATATAGCGGAACTGGTGAGTCAGCTTAGGACTGCAGCCCACCCCTGGATGGCCACACTAGATGTAAAAGATATGTTCTTCATGGTCCCGCTAATAAAAGAAGATAAAGACAAATTTGCTTTCACCTGGGAAGGCATTCAATATACCTTCACTCGGCTGCCCCAGGGATACACACACTCCCCCACCATCGCTCATAACGCATGAGCAAAAGTCTTAGATTCGCTTGGTACAACCCCTGGAGTAAAAGTCTATCAATATATAGATGATATACTAATAGGGGGACCTGAAAAGGAGGCAGTGCGACAAGAAGCCCACTTAATTTGGGAAAAACTGACTGAGATAGGGCTAAAGATACCACAAGAGAAATGTCAAGGACCTGCCCAAACAGTGACCTTCCTAGGTGCCAAATGGATAGCAGGAGCAGAAGCAATCCCTGAAAAGGGTGCTCGAGACTTTAGAAAAATCCAAAAACCCAGCTTGTAAAAAGGAGTTGCAACAAATTATGGGTACGTTGGGATATTGGAGAAAGCATGTCCCAGGATTCTCGATAATCGCCAGACCTCTTTATAACCTTATGCGAAAGAATAGCAAATGGGAATGGGACAACACCCATGAACAAGCATTAATGCAAATAATGCAAGCAATGAATCAGTATCAAAGACTAGGTCCCGTGCATCCCAGGAACCCTCTTGATGTAGAGTGGGGGTTTAGCACACATGCAACTTATTGTGCCATCTTCCAATCACCAACAAGTGAACCTAAACGGCCAATTTTATTTGAATCCACTGCTTTCAAGGAGGCAGAACAAAGATATAGTGAATGGGAAAAAGGAATCTTAGCCATCGTAAGGGCTGTGAAGGCCACCGAAAAAATAGCGACCCAACAGAAAGTAATCTTAAGAGGGCCCTTCCACATTTTAGATGCTGTGAAACGAGGAACACCACCCCCTGAAGGTATAGCCCAGAGACAAACAGTTCGTAAATGGTATGCATATCTATCAGGAATCCAAGATAGCCTGGAAACAGAGGAGGGACCAGTAAAGATAACCAAATACCAATTACCCCTAACTAGCCTTGTACCAGAAACAGTACCAAGCTACCCAAGATCTCCCATTGCAGTAGCTGAACCACTCACTGAAAAGTCTGACCTAAATGGGGTATGGTTCACCGATGCCTCTTCACATAGGATAGCCACGGGGTGGCAATACAAAGCAGTTGCCTTAGAAATAAGCACAGGCCATACGATAATAGAAGAAGGCGATGGCAGCGCCCAAGTAGGAGAACTCAAGGCTGTCCGACTTGCCATAAGAAATGGAGCAACAACAGTGTATACCGATTCATATGCAGTATTCAAGGGGGCCACAGACTGGATAGGATTCTGGGAATGTAATAAATGGCAAATAAATAGGTACCCAGTATGGCAGCAAGCAGACTGGGAAGAGATGTTGGAAGAAGGAAGGAAACGGTCTATTGCAATAGGGTGGGTGAAAGCCCACAGCTCAGACGGAAGTCTGGCAGCTAAATGGAACGGGATAGTTGACAAGTTGTCGAGGGTAAGAGGAGTAACAGTAAGTGAAGTAGAGTGGGACAGAGTAGGAGAATGGCTACATATACGGCGAGGACATTCAGGGGAAAAGGATTTAGTAAAAGAAAGTACAGCTCGAGGATGGCCCATAGATATAACAACTGCACGACGAATCATAACAGCCTGTCCTCAGTGCCAACTAAGATTAAAAAGGGATCATCCAGAACAGCAAGCTCCACTACATATCAGTAATAAAAAACAATTATGGCAAACCTGGCAGATATTGATTATATAGGGCCTCTTAAACCATCAAGTGGGAGAAAATATATATTAGTGGGAGTCGAGGTGGTCTCCCGTCTCCTCCGAGCGACAGCTGTCAGAACTGCGAATGGAGAAACTACCATTAAGGTATTACAAGAACGGTTCAGTGTATTACCGGTACCAAAGGAAATACAAAGTGATAATGGGACTCACTTTACAGCCCGCGTAGTACAGGACTGGGCGACACAAGAAGGGATTAGTTGGACATTCCACACCCCCTACTATCCCCAAGCAAACGGGATGGTGGAAAGGGCCAATGGCTTACTTAAAAGATATGCTCAAGTAGAAAAAGCGAGTTGGGACCTACGCATTAACCATGCTGTGCATCTACTTAATAATCGATGGGGAACATTCGGTAGTCCCAGAACCCAGGCCTTTTGCCCTATCGATACGGGCATCGTTAAGGATAATCCTGACATTGATCCTGCACGTGGTAAACCAGGACAGCCTGTGATGGTAAAACTACCACAAATTGGAGTAGTCCCGTTAACATTGTCTAAACCCCGAGGACCCCTTGCATGGGAAGCACTTGATGCCACAGAAAAAACCCATCGAATCAGTTCTCGGTGGATAATTCCTGATTATTAACCACTTATTCCGAGGCACCCTGCCTCGAGGAAAACCTAAATGTGTTCTCTTACAGGATACCATGTGGAGACTTGTGTTCCTACTCCAGACGGCCCTGGTGACAACATTGATCTCAAACCCATGGGGCAGCAATGTCAATATTTGGGAAAAGTTAGCTAGAGAAATACTAAATACCACTCACTTTTGTCTAGAAGGAGGAACTTCGGCAGCCCAAATTTACACCACATGCAATATTGGGTTCCCTATACCCCTAGAGACAGTGCAAAACAAGGCAATACTAGCAAATTTCAAAGTAACTAATACGTTTAATCAGATGTCTCGATGGGGTTCCGCCACAACACAGTATAACAAAGCAATGATAGAAATTAAGGTGAAAGGAATGTTTCCTGCGGTTGAGTGTGCTATGACGGTAAATTGTACCAGCAAAACCCGACCGTGCCACAATTTTACGGAAGATGGGCCTCCTCTTAAATGTAATCAAACAACCAATGTAACCTTTAACTATGCACATATTGTGCTCCCTACAGGAATGTTTTGGCTATGCGGGGTAAAAGCTTACTCCTACATTCCAGCCAATGCTACTGGTGGCCCCTGTACCATAGGTCGCTTGAGCATCTATATGCCAAGCAAACAAGAGATAAAGGAAATAGCTGGGAATCAAACACGAAAGAGGAGGGAGGCCTCATCCCTCAACCCTGAATGTAATTCAGAAGTAATCTTATTCTCAGCATCACAAATCTCAGCTGCAGCATTCCTTACACCTGGGGTGGGAGTTGCTATGAACTATCAAGCTATAAAAAAGATTGCATGTTCTTTAGCTAAAACTATCAACACCACTTCTGCTGCCTTATCAGCAATGCTTAGAGATGTGCAAGCCTTGCATGCCGGTGTATTAGAAAACAGAGCAGCAGTTGACTATCTTCTTTTACGACACAACCACGGATGTGAAGAATTCAAAGGCATGTGCTGCTTCAACCTGAGTGACCATTCGACCCTGATTGAAGGGGAGATCACAAACCTTAAACACCTAGCTTTGGACATTAAACAGCATAATGATAACGGGTTTAATTGGCTGCAAAAATTGTTCCAAGATTTCGGACTGTCTGTATCAGCTTGGCTCGCGTCGGGCTTACAAACTGTCATAATAATTGTACTCATGAAAATCATTATATGTATTGCTTTTGTCTGCTTGAAAGCTTTAATATTATGCACAATCTTTGCTAAGGTAAATGCTTTAAACACAGGCTACTTGCCTTCGCGACAAGATCAAACCCATGATTTGTCCTTGAGGGGCAAAAAAGGGGGGGGTGTACGGCTGTGACTCTGGTCACGGGGTGGACTGATGCGGCGCGATGCCAACACCACCGTGCGGACAGGAACCATTGCGGGCACTCCGGCCGTCTTCTACAGGGAGGTGGCTGTGCCCCAGCCCGCCGGCCCCGCCGGCCCCGGGGGGTGAGTCGGCCTTTGGGCCCCCGCGCATCCTGATGCAGCCCAGGCGGTGCGGGGGTGACGGGCCCTGGGGGAGGTGGGGGTGTCCAGCAGTGCAGGTTGCATCCCGGCCAGCAGCACCGTGGTCACCTGGAGATGGACCCTCCTTGGCCACACGGTTCTCTGCGCTTGGGTCTGCAGTGGGGGCAGTAGCACCCGCTGGGGCTGCCCCAGGTGGGTTGGTACACCCGTCATGGCCAGGGTGAGACCCCCACACCCCTCCTGCCCCCCGGGCACTGGTGTGATGGGGTCGGAGGGCTGTCATCTAGCCACACGCGGGGGCAGGAGAGGGGTTGGTGTCCATGGTCTTCACGAGCCCCAGTGGCCTCAGGTGCAGCTGGCCCGAGCTCAGCTCCCGTGGGCCCGGCCTCCTGCCCACACTCTTCCCATGTGTCCTCCCCGCTGCAGGCTGGACATCCTGCTCCTGCACGGCCAGGCCTTCACCTCCAAGACGTGGGAGGCCCTGGGCACGCTGGCACTGCTCGCTGAGGAAGGCTATCGTGCTGTCGCCATAGACCTGCCTGGTAGGACCACAGGCCACGCTCAGGTGACATCCCGTGGGCTGCACTCAGGTGACATCCCAGAGGCTGCACTTGGGTGGCGTGCCATGGGCCATGCTCAGGAGACATCTGATGGGCGAGTGAAGAGTTAACAGGGCTGAAGTTTGTCAATTGATATGCAGAAGAACTGATAGCACAAGAGCTGACCTGCGCAAAGCTGCTGAGCAGAGGACTTAACAGGACTAAAGTCGTCTACCAACCGATATGCGCAAGGATTGATATGTATACGGCTGCGGAATGGCAGCATTAACAAGACTGAAGAGGTCTGCCACCTGGAATCTGCACGGACCCCCGGGGAGGGAAGAAACAATACGGAGGTGTTGTGGTCTTGCCTCGCCAGCAGGGTCCTCCCAAGCAGACAAGCAGACAGTCCTGTGATTGCGAAACTTGCTAAAAGTCAGCAAAAGCAGTGTTTGCCCAGAGCCCCAGCCGTATAAAAAGAGACTTGGGAGCTAGGAGAGTTTGAGCAGGGACGGGAACGTGACCTGACCATCCTCTCCGGCTGGACCGTGAGTATCCCCCCCCTCCCCTTTTCCTGGGACGCTGGGTTAAGGTAACTCCTCGAGGTTGAGAGCCCTCTCACTAGGAGAGTGAACAAGAAAGCTTTCAAGTAGGGATAAGCAGTCCTTCCAATTAATAACGCAGTAATCGACGGTTTCAGGTTATCCTTTCTAAATTAGTAACTGATGGTTTTGTGTTATCCTTCCTAAATTAGTAATCGCATTATTTTAATGGATGTTACTAATCCAAGAACTTGTGTGAGGAAATAAACATCTTTTTTATTATTATTATATTACTGTCTCAGTCGTTGCTATCGAACCTTCATAGCATGACAGCGTGACAGTTTTTGGCGTAGTCGGCAGGATAGGATAAGGATAGGATAGGATACAGACTTAGTGGATACATAAGCTGGGGTAACCGGATAGAAATATTTTTGAACTATGTCGCTGCGTGAGTTATTGAGAAGGCACGGAAGCGGACCCTCAAGCCCTGGGATTGACTGGGCAAATGATAATTGGGAAAATGAAGCCTCTGTTGTGTGTAGGATAGAGGAAGTCAGAGGTAACCAAAGAGATGGGAAAGGAAAAGGTGGTATATGTGCCATCTTAGGGGCCTGTTTACTGGCAGCCCAACAAGCCAATCGGACCCATCAAAAAACTAAGGAACAGTTACAAGAAAAGGTGCAGGAGTGTGTAGATCTTGAAAGAAAATTGAAATTAGAGAAAGAGCGAAATCAGAAATTACAAAACAAGTTAGAACTCATCCTTTCAACAGCAAGGAAGCCCCCCACAGCAGCTCAGATTAGAAAAATGCTGGTGGAGGACCCGGACGACTGGGACGGAGATATATGGGGAAACAGCAGTAGTTCAGAGGACGATGGTGATTTGTACCCTCCAGAACCCTCACCTCTGGATGTGCGGCCAGTCGTAAAAACCGAAACTGCAACAGGACCCCATGGGGGTAATGCTAGAACCACAGTTAGAACTACCCCTTACTCGGGAGACGAGATGGGAAAACTGCAAGAGAAATACTGCAGGCAACCTACAGAAACAGAAACTGAGTATTTGTGGCGGGTATCCTTAACAGGAGGTGATCGCATAATACTAAGTGAAGAGGAGGCATCAGGATATTGGGGACCAGGAGTTTTCCTTACGGGTAGAGTTGGGAATCGCTCCCTCACCTCCCGAGTAGCCTACTGGGCAGGGGGACAAGACCCGAGGAACAGAGGAGAACCTTTGAGAATAGGTATAAATACCCATAGTGAGCTTACAGAAGCCATACAAAAGGCAGCTTGCGTACAGCAGATATATGAAAGGGGAGCCTACGATGTCCCCATGCAAGCCCCGGTAAGCCCAAACAGCCTAACGCCTTTAATACGGGGATTGCCTACAGTGTTAAAGCTGAAGCTACAAGCAATACGAGATCGCATTGTAGCTGCAGAGGCACACAATCATAATAACCTCAGTGCCCCCCCCATGCCAATACCGACATGGGCGGATACCTTGTTAGAAGTGCATCGAACTGCGCAAGAGATGGGGATGGATACCAAACCACGGGAAAAGCGCATTAGACAGGCTACTGCCTCATATGCCCCGAGGAGAGGACATTCCCCCCCCAGGCGGCACAACAAGGAAATGGGAACTAAACGAGAAGACAGGGAGAAACGAAATAGATTGTGGCGACATGCCCTGGCATTAGGTGTTCCACGATCCATGCTACATAACCAGAAAACAGAGGACATAGAACAGATAGTGAGCAAGCTGGAACAAGCGAAAGGGGTGACTCTGCCATCCGCCCCACCTGGCTCACAAGATAGTAAGCAAGAATCTAAACCTAGTAACCCTTTCTCGGAGTTACGAGAAGAGTTGCACGATCTAAAAAACTAGGTAGCGCTGGTCGAAAATCAGGCCAACCGACGCGAGTACTATCAATAGCGCAGCGGCCTGAAAGTTTAGAACCCCGGATTGTGATTCCAGTAGGACCTAGAAAACACAAAGTTTCTTTTTTAATTGATACTGGTGCACAGATAAGTGTTTTGGACAAACAGACAGCCAATAGGTTAAATATCAAACCATCTAGACGATCAATTTTTATAAAGGGAGTTACAGGAATTGCTGAATCTTGTCCTTTGGCAAAACTTTGTGCCTGGCTCCCGGGAGACAAACGTCTTACCAGATTTGAGGTAGTAATAAACCCAAAGGGAAATGACAACATTTTAGGGTTTGATGTATTACGAGGAAGAAACTGGATACTCCCAAACGGTACCCGGTGGAGCTTTGGAACAGCTAAACATCAAGCTTTTGCAAACCTCCCCCGCGCTGCCGCCTAGTAAGATAACTAGTGTTAAACAATACCCTTGAGCATCTGCTGCACGATCCGGGATAAGCAAAGTCATTAGAGACCTAGAAGAGCAAGGGATTATAGAACGCACCCACTCCCCCTATAACTCTCCGGTGTGGCCTGTCAAAAAACCAAATGGAGAATGGCGATTAACAGTAGATTATCGCCGATTGAATGCTAATACCGCTCCCCTCACGGCTGCGGTCCCCAATATAGCGGAACTGGTGAGTCAGCTTAGGACTGCAGCCCACCCCTGGATGGCCACACTAGATGTAAAAGATATGTTCTTCATGGTCCCGCTAATAAAAGAAGATAAAGACAAATTTGCTTTCACCTGGGAAGGCATTCAATATACCTTCACTCGGCTGCCCCAGGGATACAAACACTCCCCCACCATCGCTCATAACGCATGAGCAAAAGTCTTAGATTCGCTTGGTACAACCCCTGGAGTAAAAGTCTATCAATATATAGATGATATACTAATAGGGGGACCTGAAAAGGAGGCAGTGCGACAAGAAGCCCACTTAATTTGGGAAAAACTGACTGAGATAGGGCTAAAGATACCACAAGAGAAATGTCAAGGACCTGCCCAAACAGTGACCTTCCTAGGTGCCAAATGGATAGCAGGAGCAGAAGCAATCCCTGAAAAGGGTGCTCGAGACTTTAGAAAAATCCAAAAACCCAGCTTGTAAAAAGGAGTTGCAACAAATTATGGGTACGTTGGGATATTGGAGAAAGCATGTCCCAGGATTCTCGATAATCGCCAGACCTCTTTATAACCTTATGCGAAAGAATAGCAAATGGGAATGGGACAACACCCATGAACAAGCATTAATGCAAATAATGCAAGCAATGAATCAGTATCAAAGACTAGGTCCCGTGCATCCCAGGAACCCTCTTGATGTAGAGTGGGGGTTTAGCACACATGCAACTTATTGTGCCATCTTCCAATCACCAACAAGTGAACCTAAACGGCCAATTTTATTTGAATCCACTGCTTTCAAGGAGGCAGAACAAAGATATAGTGAATGGGAAAAAGGAATCTTAGCCATCGTAAGGGCTGTGAAGGCCACCGAAAAAATAGCGACCCAACAGAAAGTAATCTTAAGAGGGCCCTTCCACATTTTAGATGCTGTGAAACGAGGAACACCACCCCCTGAAGGTATAGCCCAGAGACAAACAGTTCGTAAATGGTATGCATATCTATCAGGAATCCAAGATAGCCTGGAAACAGAGGAGGGACCAGTAAAGATAACCAAATACCAATTACCCCTAACTAGCCTTGTACCAGAAACAGTACCAAGCTACCCAAGATCTCCCATTGCAGTAGCTGAACCACTCACTGAGAAGTCTGACCTAAATGGGGTATGGTTCACCGATGCCTCTTCACATAGGATAGCCACGGGGTGGCAATACAAAGCAGTTGCCTTAGAAATAAGCACAGGCCATACGATAATAGAAGAAGGCGATGGCAGCGCCCAAGTAGGAGAACTCAAGGCTGTCCGACTTGCCATAAGAAATGGAGCAACAACAGTGTATACCGATTCATATGCAGTATTCAAGGGGGCCACAGACTGGATAGGATTCTGGGAATGTAATAAATGGCAAATAAATAGGTACCCAGTATGGCAGCAAGCAGACTGGGAAGAGTTGTTGGAAGAAGGAAGGAAACGGTCTATTGCAATAGGGTGGGTGAAAGCCCACAGCTCAGACGGAAGTCTGGCAGCTAAATGGAACGGGATAGTTGACAAGTTGTCGAGGGTAAGAGGAGTAACAGTAAGTGAAGTAGAGTGGGACAGAGTAGGAGAATGGCTACATATACGGCGAGGACATTCAGGGGAAAAGGATTTAGTAAAAGAAAGTACAGCTCGAGGATGGCCCATAGCTATAACAACTGCACGACGAATCATAACAGCCTGTCCTCAGTGCCAACTAAGATTAAAAAGGGATCATCCAGAACAGCAAGCTCCACTACATATCAGTAATAAAAAACAATTATGGCAAACCTGGCAGATATTGATTATATAGGGCCTCTTAAACCATCAAGTGGGAGAAAATATATATTAGTGGGAGTCGAGGTGGTCTCCCGTCTCCTCCGAGCGACAGCTGTCAGAACTGCGAATGGAGAAACTACCATTAAGGTATTACAAGAACGGTTCAGTGTATTACCGGTACCAAAGGAAATACAAAGTGATAATGGGACTCACTTTACAGCCCGCGTAGTACAGGACTGGGCGACACAAGAAGGGATTAGTTGGACATTCCACACCCCCTACTATCCCCAAGCAAACGGGATGGTGGAAAGGGCCAATGGCTTACTTAAAAGATATGCTCAAGTAGAAAAAGCGAGTTGGGACCTACGCATTAACCATGCTGTGCATCTACTTAATAATCGATGGGGAACATTCGGTAGTCCCAGAACCCAGGCCTTTTGCCCTATCGATACGGGCATCGTTAAGGATAATCCTGACATTGATCCTGCACGTGGTAAACCAGGACAGCCTGTGATGGTAAAACTACCACAAATTGGAGTAGTCCCGTTAACATTGTCTAAACCCCGAGGACCCCTTGCATGGGAAGCACTTGATGCCACAGAAAAAACCCATCGAATCAGTTCTCGGTGGATAATTCCTGATTATTAACCACTTATTCCGAGGCACCCTGCCTCGAGGAAAACCTAAATGTGTTCTCTTACAGGATACCATGTGGAGACTTGTGTTCCTACTCCAGACGGCCCTGGTGACAACATTGATCTCAAACCCATGGGGCAGCAATGTCAATATTTGGGAAAAGTTAGCTAGAGAAATACTAAATACCACTCACTTTTGTCTAGAAGGAGGAACTTCGGCGGCCCAAATTTACACCACATGCAATATTGGGTTCCCTATACCCCTAGAGACAGTGCAAAACAAGGCAATACTAGCAAATTTCAAAGTAACTAATACGTTTAATCAGATGTCTCGATGGGGTTCCGCCACAACACAGTATAACAAAGCAATGATAGAAATTAAGGTGAAAGGAATGTTTCCTGCGGTTGAGTGTGCTATGACGGTAAATTGTACCAGCAAAACCCGACCGTGCCACAATTTTACGGAAGATGGGCCTCCTCTTAAATGTAATCAAACAACCAATGTAACCTTTAACTATGCACATATTGTGCTCCCTACAGGAATGTTTTGGCTATGCGGGGTAAAAGCTTACTCCTACATTCCAGCCAATGCTACTGGTGGCCCCTGTACCATAGGTCGCTTGAGCATCTATATGCCAAGCAAACAAGAGATAAAGGAAATAGCTGGGAATCAAACACGAAAGAGGAGGGAGGCCTCATCCCTCAACCCTGAATGTAATTCAGAAGTAATCTTATTCTCAGCATCACAAATCTCAGCTGCAGCATTCCTTACACCTGGGGTGGGAGTTGCTATGAACTATCAAGCTATAAAAAAGATTGCATGTTCTTTAGCTAAAACTATCAACACCACTTCTGCTGCCTTATCAGCAATGCTTAGAGATGTGCAAGCCTTGCATGCCGGTGTATTAGAAAACAGAGCAGCAGTTGACTATCTTCTTTTACGACACAACCACGGATGTGAAGAATTCAAAGGCATGTGCTGCTTCAACCTGAGTGACCATTCGACCCTGATTGAAGGGGAGATCACAAACCTTAAACACCTAGCTTTGGACATTAAACAGCATAATGATAACGGGTTTAATTGGCTGCAAAAATTGTTCCAAGATTTCGGACTGTCTGTATCAGCTTGGCTCGCGTCGGGCTTACAAACTGTCATAATAATTGTACTCATGAAAATCATTATATGTATTGCTTTTGTCTGCTTGAAAGCTTTAATATTACGCACAATCTTTGCTAAGGTAAATGCTTTAAACACAGGCTACTTGCCTTCGCGACAAGATCAAACCCATGATTTGTCCTTGAGGGGCAAAAAAGGGGGGGTGTACGGCTGTGACTCTGGTCACGGGGTGGACTGATGCGGCGCGATGCCAACACCACCGTGCGGACAGGAACCATTGCGGGCACTCCGGCCGTCTTCTACAGGGAGGTGGCTGTGCCCCAGCCCGCCGGCCCCGCCGGCCCCGGGGGGTGAGTCGGCCTTTGGGCCCCCGCGCATCCTGATGCAGCCCAGGCGGTGCGGGGGTGACGGGCCCTGGGGGAGGTGGGGGTGTCCAGCAGTGCAGGTTGCATCCCGGCCAGCAGCACCGTGGTCACCTGGAGATGGACCCTCCTTGGCCACACGGTTCTCTGCGCTTGGGTCTGCAGTGGGGGCAGTAGCACCCGCTGGGGCTGCCCCAGGTGGGTTGGTACACCCGTCATGGCCAGGGTGAGACCCCCACACCCCTCCTGCCCCCCGGGCACTGGTGTGATGGGGTCGGAGGGCTGTCATCTAGCCACACGCGGGGGCAGGAGAGGGGTTGGTGTCCATGGTCTTCACGAGCCCCAGTGGCCTCAGGTGCAGCTGGCCCGAGCTCAGCTCCCGTGGGCCCGGCCTCCTGCCCACACTCTTCCCATGTGTCCTCCCCGCTGCAGGCTGGACATCCTGCTCCTGCACGGCCAGGCCTTCACCTCCAAGACGTGGGAGGCCCTGGGCACGCTGGCACTGCTCGCTGAGGAAGGCTATCGTGCTGTCGCCATAGACCTGCCTGGTAGGACCACAGGCCACGCTCAGGTGACATCCCGTGGGCTGCACTCAGGTGACATCCCAGAGGCTGCACTTGGGTGGCGTGCCATGGGCCATGCTCAGGAGACATCTGATGGGCGAGTGAAGAGTTAACAGGACTGAAGTTTGTCAATTGATATGCAGAAGAACTGATAGGGAAAGGCGGCCTCCGGGCCCGCCGCCTCCAGGGCGCCAGCGGCCGCGGCCCCGGCTGCCCTCGCTCTCCTTCCTCCCGCAGAGCAAGCTGCAATGACCCCCCTCCGCAGCTGCCTGGGCCTCCTGGTCCTTGGGGCGCTCCTCACCTTCGTCCTCTACCTGCTGCTGCCGGCCAGCCAGCGGGAGCGTGGCCCGCCCCGTGGGCACGGCGCCCGTGCAGCGGGTGGGAAGCGGGGCCGGCGCGATGCCAACACCACCGTGCGGACAGGAACCATTGCGGGCACTCCGGCCGTCTTCTACAGGGAGGTGGCTGTGCCCCAGCCCGCCGGCCCCGCCGGCCCCGGGGGGTGAGTCGGCCTTTGGGCCCCCGCGCATCCTGATGCAGCCCAGGCGGTGCGGGGGTGACGGGCCCTGGGGGAGGTGGGGGTGTCCAGCAGTGCAGGTTGCATCCCGGCCAGCAGCACCGTGGTCACCTGGAGATGGACCCTCCTTGGCCACACGGTTCTCTGCGCTTGGGTCTGCAGTGGGGGCAGTAGCACCCGCTGGGGCTGCCCCAGGTGGGTTGGTACACCCGTCATGGCCAGGGTGAGACCCCCACACCCCTCCTGCCCCCCGGGCACTGGTGTGATGGGGTCGGAGGGCTGTCATCTAGCCACACGCGGGGGCAGGAGAGGGGTTGGTGTCCATGGTCTTCACGAGCCCCAGTGGCCTCAGGTGCAGCTGGCCCGAGCTCAGCTCCCGTGGGCCCGGCCTCCTGCCCACACTCTTCCCATGTGTCCTCCCCGCTGCAGGCTGGACATCCTGCTCCTGCACGGCCAGGCCTTCACCTCCAAGACGTGGGAGGCCCTGGGCACGCTGGCACTGCTCGCTGAGGAAGGCTATCGTGCTGTCGCCATAGACCTGCCTGGTAGGACCACAGGCCACGCTCAGGTGACATCCCGTGGGCTGCACTCAGGTGACATCCCAGAGGCTGCACTTGGGTGGCGTGCCATGGGCCATGCTCAGGAGACATCTGATGGGCGAGTGAAGAGTTAACAGGGCTGAAGTTTGTCAATTGATATGCAGAAGAACTGATAGCACAAGAGCTG
This sequence comes from Apteryx mantelli, assembly GCF_036417845.1. Classification (NCBI taxonomy): domain Eukaryota; kingdom Metazoa; phylum Chordata; class Aves; order Apterygiformes; family Apterygidae; genus Apteryx; species Apteryx mantelli. The sequence continues at coordinate 12,239,302 of NC_089989.1, read as the reverse complement.
ACCTGCGCAAAGCTGCTGAGCAGAGGACTTAACAGGACTAAAGTCGTCTACCAACCGATATGCGCAAGGATTGATATGTATACGGCTGCGGAATGGCAGCATTAACAAGACTGAAGAGGTCTGCCACCTGGAATCTGCACGGACCCCCGGGGAGGGAAGAAACAATACGGAGGTGTTGTGGTCTTGCCTCGCCAGCAGGGTCCTCCCAAGCAGACAAGCAGACAGTCCTGTGATTGCGAAACTTGCTAAAAGTCAGCAAAAGCAGTGTTTGCCCAGAGCCCCAGCCGTATAAAAAGAGACTTGGGAGCTAGGAGAGTTTGAGCAGGGACGGGAACGTGACCTGACCATCCTCTCCGGCTGGACCGTGAGTATCCCCCCCCTCCCCTTTTCCTGGGACGCTGGGTTAAGGTAACTCCTCGAGGTTGAGAGCCCTCTCACTAGGAGAGTGAACAAGAAAGCTTTCAAGTAGGGATAAGCAGTCCTTCCAATTAATAACGCAGTAATCGACGGTTTCAGGTTATCCTTTCTAAATTAGTAACTGATGGTTTTGTGTTATCCTTCCTAAATTAGTAATCGCATTATTTTAATGGATGTTACTAATCCAAGAACTTGTGTGAGGAAATAAACATCTTTTTTATTATTATTATATTACTGTCTCAGTCGTTGCTATCGAACCTTCATAGCATGACAGCGTGACAGTTTTTGGCGTGGTCGGCAGGATAGGATAAGGATAGGATAGGATACAGACTTAGTGGATACATAAGCTGGGGTAACCGGATAGAAATATTTTTGAACTATGTCGCTGCGTGAGTTATTGAGAAGGCACGGAAGCGGACCCTCAAGCCCTGGGATTGACTGGGCAAATGATAATTGGGAAAATGAAGCCTCTGTTGTGTGTAGGATAGAGGAAGTCAGAGGTAACCAAAGAGATGGGAAAGGAAAAGGTGGTATATGTGCCATCTTAGGGGCCTGTTTACTGGCAGCCCAACAAGCCAATCGGACCCATCAAAAAACTAAGGAACAGTTACAAGAAAAGGTGCAGGAGTGTGTAGATCTTGAAAGAAAATTGAAATTAGAGAAAGAGCGAAATCAGAAATTACAAAACAAGTTAGAACTCATCCTTTCAACAGCAAGGAAGCCCCCCACAGCAGCTCAGATTAGAAAAATGCTGGTGGAGGACCCGGACGACTGGGACGGAGATATATGGGGAAACAGCAGTAGTTCAGAGGACGATGGTGATTTGTACCCTCCAGAACCCTCACCTCTGGATGTGCGGCCAGTCGTAAAAACCGAAACTGCAACAGGACCCCATGGGGGTAATGCTAGAACCACAGTTAGAACTACCCCTTACTCGGGAGACGAGATGGGAAAACTGCAAGAGAAATACTGCAGGCAACCTACAGAAACAGAAACTGAGTATTTGTGGCGGGTATCCTTAACAGGAGGTGATCGCATAATACTAAGTGAAGAGGAGGCATCAGGATATTGGGGACCAGGAGTTTTCCTTACGGGTAGAGTTGGGAATCGCTCCCTCACCTCCCGAGTAGCCTACTGGGCAGGGGGACAAGACCCGAGGAACAGAGGAGAACCTTTGAGAATAGGTATAAATACCCATAGTGAGCTTACAGAAGCCATACAAAAGGCGGCTTGCGTACAGCAGATATATGAAAGGGGAGCCTACGATGTCCCCATGCAAGCCCCGGTAAGCCCAAACAGCCTAACGCCTTTAATACGGGGATTGCCTACAGTGTTAAAGCTGAAGCTACAAGCAATACGAGATCGCATTGTAGCTGCAGAGGCACACAATCATAATAACCTCAGTGCCCCCCCCATGCCAATACCGACATGGGCGGATACCTTGTTAGAAGTGCATCGAACTGCGCAAGAGATGGGGATGGATACCAAACCACGGGAAAAGCGCATTAGACAGGCTACTGCCTCATATGCCCCGAGGAGAGGACATTCCCCCCCCAGGCGGCACAACAAGGAAATGGGAACTAAACGAGAAGACAGGGAGAAACGAAATAGATTGTGGCGACATGCCCTGGCATTAGGTGTTCCACGATCCATGCTACATAACCAGAAAACAGAGGACATAGAACAGATAGTGAGCAAGCTGGAACAAGCGAAAGGGGTGACTCTGCCATCCGCCCCACCTGGCTCACAAGATAGTAAGCAAGAATCTAAACCTAGTAACCCTTTCTCGGAGTTACGAGAAGAGTTGCACGATCTAAAAAACTAGGTAGCGCTGGTCGAAAATCAGGCCAACCGACGCGAGTACTATCAATAGCGCAGCGGCCTGAAAGTTTAGAACCCCGGATTGTGATTCCAGTAGGACCTAGAAAACACAAAGTTTCTTTTTTAATTGATACTGGTGCACAGATAAGTGTTTTGGACAAACAGACAGCCAATAGGTTAAATATCAAACCATCTAGACGATCAATTTTTATAAAGGGAGTTACAGGAATTGCTGAATCTTGTCCTTTGGCAAAACTTTGTGCCTGGCTCCCGGGAGACAAACGTCTTACCAGATTTGAGGTAGTAATAAACCCAAAGGGAAATGACAACATTTTAGGGTTTGATGTATTACGAGGAAGAAACTGGATACTCCCAAACGGTACCCGGTGGAGCTTTGGAACAGCTAAACATCAAGCTTTTGCAAACCTCCCCCGCGCTGCCGCCTAGTAAGATAACTAGTGTTAAACAATACCCTTGAGCATCTGCTGCACGATCCGGGATAAGCAAAGTCATTAGAGACCTAGAAGAGCAAGGGATTATAGAACGCACCCACTCCCCCTATAACTCTCCGGTGTGGCCTGTCAAAAAACCAAATGGAGAATGGCGATTAACAGTAGATTATCGCCGATTGAATGCTAATACCGCTCCCCTCACGGCTGCGGTCCCCAATATAGCGGAACTGGTGAGTCAGCTTAGGACTGCAGCCCACCCCTGGATGGCCACACTAGATGTAAAAGATATGTTCTTCATGGTCCCGCTAATAAAAGAAGATAAAGACAAATTTGCTTTCACCTGGGAAGGCATTCAATATACCTTCACTCGGCTGCCCCAGGGATACAAACACTCCCCCACCATCGCTCATAACGCATGAGCAAAAGTCTTAGATTCGCTTGGTACAACCCCTGGAGTAAAAGTCTATCAATATATAGATGATATACTAATAGGGGGACCTGAAAAGGAGGCAGTGCGACAAGAAGCCCACTTAATTTGGGAAAAACTGACTGAGATAGGGCTAAAGATACCACAAGAGAAATGTCAAGGACCTGCCCAAACAGTGACCTTCCTAGGTGCCAAATGGATAGCAGGAGCAGAAGCAATCCCTGAAAAGGGTGCTCGAGACTTTAGAAAAATCCAAAAACCCAGCTTGTAAAAAGGAGTTGCAACAAATTATGGGTACGTTGGGATATTGGAGAAAGCATGTCCCAGGATTCTCGATAATCGCCAGACCTCTTTATAACCTTATGCGAAAGAATAGCAAATGGGAATGGGACAACACCCATGAACAAGCATTAATGCAAATAATGCAAGCAATGAATCAGTATCAAAGACTAGGTCCCGTGCATCCCAGGAACCCTCTTGATGTAGAGTGGGGGTTTAGCACACATGCAACTTATTGTGCCATCTTCCAATCACCAACAAGTGAACCTAAACGGCCAATTTTATTTGAATCCACTGCTTTCAAGGAGGCAGAACAAAGATATAGTGAATGGGAAAAAGGAATCTTAGCCATCGTAAGGGCTGTGAAGGCCACCAAAAAAATAGCGACCCAACAGAAAGTAATCTTAAGAGGGCCCTTCCACATTTTAGATGCTGTGAAACGAGGAACACCACCCCCTGAAGGTATAGCCCAGAGACAAACAGTTCGTAAATGGTATGCATATCTATCAGGAATCCAAGATAGCCTGGAAACAGAGGAGGGACCAGTAAAGATAACCAAATACCAATTACCCCTAACTAGCCTTGTACCAGAAACAGTACCAAGCTACCCAAGATCTCCCATTGCAGTAGCTGAACCACTCACTGAAAAGTCTGACCTAAATGGGGTATGGTTCACCGATGCCTCTTCACATAGGATAGCCACGGGGTGGCAATACAAAGCAGTTGCCTTAGAAATAAGCACAGGCCATACGATAATAGAAGAAGGCGATGGCAGCGCCCAAGTAGGAGAACTCAAGGCTGTCCGACTTGCCATAAGAAATGGAGCAACAACAGTGTATACCGATTCATATGCAGTATTCAAGGGGGCCACAGACTGGATAGGATTCTGGGAATGTAATAAATGGCAAATAAATAGGTACCCAGTATGGCAGCAAGCAGACTGGGAAGAGATGTTGGAAGAAGGAAGGAAACGGTCTATTGCAATAGGGTGGGTGAAAGCCCACAGCTCAGACGGAAGTCTGGCAGCTAAATGGAACGGGATAGTTGACAAGTTGTCGAGGGTAAGAGGAGTAACAGTAAGTGAAGTAGAGTGGGACAGAGTAGGAGAATGGCTACATATACGGCGAGGACATTCAGGGGAAAAGGATTTAGTAAAAGAAAGTACAGCTCGAGGATGGCCCATAGCTATAACAACTGCACGACGAATCATAACAGCCTGTCCTCAGTGCCAACTAAGATTAAAAAGGGATCATCCAGAACAGCAAGCTCCACTACATATCAGTAATAAAAAACAATTATGGCAAACCTGGCAGATATTGATTATATAGGGCCTCTTAAACCATCAAGTGGGAGAAAATATATATTAGTGGGAGTCGAGGTGGTCTCCCGTCTCCTCCGAGCGACAGCTGTCAGAACTGCGAATGGAGAAACTACCATTAAGGTATTACAAGAACGGTTCAGTGTATTACCGGTACCAAAGGAAATACAAAGTGATAATGGGACTCACTTTACAGCCCGCGTAGTACAGGACTGGGCGACACAAGAAGGGATTAGTTGGACATTCCACACCCCCTACTATCCCAAAGCAAACGGGATGGTGGAAAGGGCCAATGGCTTACTTAAAAGATATGCTCAAGTAGAAAAAGCGAGTTGGGACCTACGCATTAACCATGCTGTGCATCTACTTAATAATCGATGGGGAACATTCGGTAGTCCCAGAACCCAGGCCTTTTGCCCTATCGATACGGGCATCGTTAAGGATAATCCTGACATTGATCCTGCACGTGGTAAACCAGGACAGCCTGTGATGGTAAAACTACCACAAATTGGAGTAGTCCCGTTAACATTGTCTAAACCCCGAGGACCCCTTGCATGGGAAGCACTTGATGCCACAGAAAAAACCCATCGAATCAGTTCTCGGTGGATAATTCCTGATTATTAACCACTTATTCCGAGGCACCCTGCCTCGAGGAAAACCTAAATGTGTTCTCTTACAGGATACCATGTGGAGACTTGTGTTCCTACTCCAGACGGCCCTGGTGACAACATTGATCTCAAACCCATGGGGCAGCAATGTCAATATTTGGGAAAAGTTAGCTAGAGAAATACTAAATACCACTCACTTTTGTCTAGAAGGAGGAACTTCGGCGGCCCAAATTTACACCACATGCAATATTGGGTTCCCTATACCCCTAGAGACAGTGCAAAACAAGGCAATACTAGCAAATTTCAAAGTAACTAATACGTTTAATCAGATGTCTCGATGGGGTTCCGCCACAACACAGTATAACAAAGCAATGATAGAAATTAAGGTGAAAGGAATGTTTCCTGCGGTTGAGTGTGCTATGACGGTAAATTGTACCAGCAAAACCCGACCGTGCCACAATTTTACGGAAGATGGGCCTCCTCTTAAATGTAATCAAACAACCAATGTAACCTTTAACTATGCACATATTGTGCTCCCTACAGGAATGTTTTGGCTATGCGGGGTAAAAGCTTACTCCTACATTCCAGCCAATGCTACTGGTGGCCCCTGTACCATAGGTCGCTTGAGCATCTATATGCCAAGCAAACAAGAGATAAAGGAAATAGCTGGGAATCAAACACGAAAGAGGAGGGAGGCCTCATCCCTCAACCCTGAATGTAATTCAGAAGTAATCTTATTCTCAGCATCACAAATCTCAGCTGCAGCATTCCTTACACCTGGGGTGGGAGTTGCTATGAACTATCAAGCTATAAAAAAGATTGCATGTTCTTTAGCTAAAACTATCAACACCACTTCTGCTGCCTTATCAGCAATGCTTAGAGATGTGCAAGCCTTGCATGCCGGTGTATTAGAAAACAGAGCAGCAGTTGACTATCTTCTTTTACGACACAACCACGGATGTGAAGAATTCAAAGGCATGTGCTGCTTCAACCTGAGTGACCATTCGACCCTGATTGAAGGGGAGATCACAAACCTTAAACACCTAGCTTTGGACATTAAACAGCATAATGATAACGGGTTTAATTGGCTGCAAAAATTGTTCCAAGATTTCGGACTGTCTGTATCAGCTTGGCTCGCGTCGGGCTTACAAACTGTCATAATAATTGTACTCATGAAAATCATTATATGTATTGCTTTTGTCTGCTTGAAAGCTTTAATATTACGCACAATCTTTGCTAAGGTAAATGCTTTAAACACAGGCTACTTGCCTTCGCGACAAGATCAAACCCATGATTTGTCCTTGAGGGGCAAAAAAGGGGGGGTGTACGGCTGTGACTCTGGTCACGGGGTGGACTGATGCGGCGCGATGCCAACACCACCGTGCGGACAGGAACCATTGCGGGCACTCCGGCCGTCTTCTACAGGGAGGTGGCTGTGCCCCAGCCCGCCGGCCCCGCCGGCCCCGGGGGGTGAGTCGGCCTTTGGGCCCCCGCGCATCCTGATGCAGCCCAGGCGGTGCGGGGGTGACGGGCCCTGGGGGAGGTGGGGGTGTCCAGCAGTGCAGGTTGCATCCCGGCCAGCAGCACCGTGGTCACCTGGAGATGGACCCTCCTTGGCCACACGGTTCTCTGCGCTTGGGTCTGCAGTGGGGGCAGTAGCACCCGCTGGGGCTGCCCCAGGTGGGTTGGTACACCCGTCATGGCCAGGGTGAGACCCCCACACCCCTCCTGCCCCCCGGGCACTGGTGTGATGGGGTCGGAGGGCTGTCATCTAGCCACACGCGGGGGCAGGAGAGGGGTTGGTGTCCATGGTCTTCACGAGCCCCAGTGGCCTCAGGTGCAGCTGGCCCGAGCTCAGCTCCCGTGGGCCCGGCCTCCTGCCCACACTCTTCCCATGTGTCCTCCCCGCTGCAGGCTGGACATCCTGCTCCTGCACGGCCAGGCCTTCACCTCCAAGACGTGGGAGGCCCTGGGCACGCTGGCACTGCTCGCTGAGGAAGGCTATTGTGCTGTCGCCATAGACCTGCCTGGTAGGACCACAGGCCACGCTCAGGTGACATCCCGTGGGCTGCACTCAGGTGACATCCCAGAGGCTGCACTTGGGTGGCGTGCCATGGGCCATGCTCAGGAGACATCTGATGGGCGAGTGAAGAGTTAACAGGACTGAAGTTTGTCAATTGATATGCAGAAGAACTGATAGGGAAAGGCGGCCTCCGGGCCCGCCGCCTCCAGGGCGCCAGCGGCCGCGGCCCCGGCTGCCCTCGCTCTCCTTCCTCCCGCAGAGCAAGCTGCAATGACCCCCCTCCGCAGCTGCCTGGGCCTCCTGGTCCTTGGGGCGCTCCTCACCTTCGTCCTCTACCTGCTGCTGCCGGCCAGCCAGCGGGAGCGTGGCCCGCCCCGTGGGCACGGCGCCCGTGCAGCGGGTGGGAAGCGGGGCCGGCGCGATGCCAACACCACCGTGCGGACAGGAACCATTGCGGGCACTCCGGCCGTCTTCTACAGGGAGGTGGCTGTGCCCCAGCCCGCCGGCCCCGCCGGCCCCGGGGGGTGAGTCGGCCTTTGGGCCCCCGCGCATCCTGATGCAGCCCAGGCGGTGCGGGGGTGACGGGCCCTGGGGGAGGTGGGGGTGTCCAGCAGTGCAGGTTGCATCCCGGCCAGCAGCACCGTGGTCACCTGGAGATGGACCCTCCTTGGCCACACGGTTCTCTGCGCTTGGGTCTGCAGTGGGGGCAGTAGCACCCGCTGGGGCTGCCCCAGGTGGGTTGGTACACCCGTCATGGCCAGGGTGAGACCCCCACACCCCTCCTGCCCCCCGGGCACTGGTGTGATGGGGTCGGAGGGCTGTCATCTAGCCACACGCGGGGGCAGGAGAGGGGTTGGTGTCCATGGTCTTCACGAGCCCCAGTGGCCTCAGGTGCAGCTGGCCCGAGCTCAGCTCCCGTGGGCCCGGCCTCCTGCCCACACTCTTCCCATGTGTCCTCCCCGCTGCAGGCTGGACATCCTGCTCCTGCACGGCCAGGCCTTCACCTCCAAGACGTGGGAGGCCCTGGGCACGCTGGCACTGCTCGCTGAGGAAGGCTATCGTGCTGTCGCCATAGACCTGCCTGGTAGGACCACAGGCCACGCTCAGGTGACATCCCGTGGGCTGCACTCAGGTGACATCCCAGAGGCTGCACTTGGGTGGCGTGCCATGGGCCATGCTCAGGAGACATCTGATGGGCGAGTGAAGAGTTAACAGGACTGAAGTTTGTCAATTGATATGCAGAAGAACTGATAGGGAAAGGCGGCCTCCGGGCCCGCCGCCTCCAGGGCGCCAGCGGCCGCGGCCCCGGCTGCCCTCGCTCTCCTTCCTCCCGCAGAGCAAGCTGCAATGACCCCCCTCCGCAGCTGCCTGGGCCTCCTGGTCCTTGGGGCGCTCCTCACCTTCGTCCTCTACCTGCTGCTGCCGGCCAGCCAGCGGGAGCGTGGCCCGCCCCGTGGGCACGGCGCCCGTGCAGCGGGTGGGAAGCGGGGCCGGCGCGATGCCAACACCACCGTGCGGACAGGAACCATTGCGGGCACTCCGGCCGTCTTCTACAGGGAGGTGGCTGTGCCCCAGCCCGCCGGCCCCGCCGGCCCCGGGGGGTGAGTCGGCCTTTGGGCCCCCGCGCATCCTGATGCAGCCCAGGCGGTGCGGGGGTGACGGGCCCTGGGGGAGGTGGGGGTGTCCAGCAGTGCAGGTTGCATCCCGGCCAGCAGCACCGTGGTCACCTGGAGATGGACCCTCCTTGGCCACACGGTTCTCTGCGCTTGGGTCTGCAGTGGGGGCAGTAGCACCCGCTGGGGCTGCCCCAGGTGGGTTGGTACACCCGTCATGGCCAGGGTGAGACCCCCACACCCCTCCTGCCCCCCGGGCACTGGTGTGATGGGGTCGGAGGGCTGTCATCTAGCCACACGCGGGGGCAGGAGAGGGGTTGGTGTCCATGGTCTTCACGAGCCCCAGTGGCCTCAGGTGCAGCTGGCCCGAGCTCAGCTCCCGTGGGCCCGGCCTCCTGCCCACACTCTTCCCATGTGTCCTCCCCGCTGCAGGCTGGACATCCTGCTCCTGCACGGCCAGGCCTTCACCTCCAAGACGTGGGAGGCCCTGGGCACGCTGGCACTGCTCGCTGAGGAAGGCTATCGTGCTGTCGCCATAGACCTGCCTGGTAGGACCACAGGCCACGCTCAGGTGACATCCCGTGGGCTGCACTCAGGTGACATCCCAGAGGCTGCACTTGGGTGGCGTGCCATGGGCCATGCTCAGGAGACATCTGATGGGCGAGTGAAGAGTTAACAGGACTGAAGTTTGTCAATTGATATGCAGAAGAACTGATAGCACAAGAGCTGACCTGCGCAAAGCTGCTGAGCAGAGGACTTAACAGGACTAAAGTCGTCTACCAACCGATATGCGCAAGGATTGATATGTATACGGCTGCGGAATGGCAGCATTAACAAGACTGAAGAGGTCTGCCACCTGGAATCTGCACGGACCCCCGGGGAGGGAAGAAACAATACGGAGGTGTTGTGGTCTTGCCTCGCCAGCAGGGTCCTCCCAAGCAGACAAGCAGACAGTCCTGTGATTGCGAAACTTGCTAAAAGTCAGCAAAAGCAGTGTTTGCCCAGAGCCCCAGCCGTATAAAAAGAGACTTGGGAGCTAGGAGAGTTTGAGCAGGGACGGGAACGTGACCTGACCATCCTCTCCGGCTGGACCGTGAGTATCCCCCCCCTCCCCTTTTCCTGGGACGCTGAGTTAAGGTAACTCCTCGAGGTTGAGAGCCCTCTCACTAGGAGAGTGAACAAGAAAGCTTTCAAGTAGGGATAAGCAGTCCTTCCAATTAATAACGCAGTAATCGACGGTTTCAGGTTATCCTTTCTAAATTAGTAACTGATGGTTTTGTGTTATCCTTCCTAAATTAGTAATCGCATTATTTTAATGGATGTTACTAATCCAAGAACTTGTGTGAGGAAATAAACATCTTTTTTATTATTATTATATTACTGTCTCAGTCGTTGCTATCGAACCTTCATAGCATGACAGCGTGACAGTTTTTGGCGTAGTCGGCAGGATAGGATAAGGATAGGATAGGATACAGACTTAGTGGATACATAAGCTGGGGTAACCGGATAGAAATATTTTTGAACTATGTCGCTGCGTGAGTTATTGAGAAGGCACGGAAGCGGACCCTCAAGCCCTGGGATTGACTGGGCAAATGATAATTGGGAAAATGAAGCCTCTGTTGTGTGTAGGATAGAGGAAGTCAGAGGTAACCAAAGAGATGGGAAAGGAAAAGGTGGTATATGTGCCATCTTAGGGGCCTGTTTACTGGCAGCCCAACAAGCCAATCGGACCCATCAAAAAACTAAGGAACAGTTACAAGAAAAGGTGCAGGAGTGTGTAGATCTTGAAAGAAAATTGAAATTAGAGAAAGAGCGAAATCAGAAATTACAAAACAAGTTAGAACTCATCCTTTCAACAGCAAGGAAGCCCCCCACAGCAGCTCAGATTAGAAAAATGCTGGTGGAGGACCCGGACGACTGGGACGGAGATATATGGGGAAACAGCAGTAGTTCAGAGGACGATGGTGATTTGTACCCTCCAGAACCCTCACCTCTGGATGTGCGGCCAGTCGTAAAAACCGAAACTGCAACAGGACCCCATGGGGGTAATGCTAGAACCACAGTTAGAACTACCCCTTACTCGGGAGACGAGATGGGAAAACTGCAAGAGAAATACTGCAGGCAACCTACAGAAACAGAAACTGAGTATTTGTGGCGGGTATCCTTAACAGGAGGTGATCGCATAATACTAAGTGAAGAGGAGGCATCAGGATATTGGGGACCAGGAGTTTTCCTTACGGGTAGAGTTGGGAATCGCTCCCTCACCTCCCGAGTAGCCTACTGGGCAGGGGGACAAGACCCGAGGAACAGAGGAGAACCTTTGAGAATAGGTATAAATACCCATAGTGAGCTTACAGAAGCCATACAAAAGGCGGCTTGCGTACAGCAGATATATGAAAGGGGAGCCTACGATGTCCCCATGCAAGCCCCGGTAAGCCCAAACAGCCTAACGCCTTTAATACGGGGATTGCCTACAGTGTTAAAGCTGAAGCTACAAGCAATACGAGATCGCATTGTAGCTGCAGAGGCACACAATCATAATAACCTCAGTGCCCCCCCCATGCCAATACCGACATGGGCGGATACCTTGTTAGAAGTGCATCGAACTGCGCAAGAGATGGGGATGGATACCAAACCACGGGAAAAGCGCATTAGACAGGCTACTGCCTCATATGCCCCGAGGAGAGGACATTCCCCCCCCAGGCGGCACAACAAGGAAATGGGAACTAAACGAGAAGACAGGGAGAAACGAAATAGATTGTGGCGACATGCCCTGGCATTAGGTGTTCCACGATCCATGCTACATAACCAGAAAACAGAGGACATAGAACAGATAGTGAGCAAGCTGGAACAAGCGAAAGGGGTGACTCTGCCATCCGCCCCACCTGGCTCACAAGATAGTAAGCAAGAATCTAAACCTAGTAACCCTTTCTCGGAGTTACGAGAAGAGTTGCACGATCTAAAAAACTAGGTAGCGCTGGTCGAAAATCAGGCCAACCGACGCGAGTACTATCAATAGCGCAGCGGCCTGAAAGTTTAGAACCCCGGATTGTGATTCCAGTAGGACCTAGAAAACACAAAGTTTCTTTTTTAATTGATACTGGTGCACAGATAAGTGTTTTGGACAAACAGACAGCCAATAGGTTAAATATCAAACCATCTAGACGATCAATTTTTATAAAGGGAGTTACAGGAATTGCTGAATCTTGTCCTTTGGCAAAACTTTGTGCCTGGCTCCCGGGAGACAAACGTCTTACCAGATTTGAGGTAGTAATAAACCCAAAGGGAAATGACAACATTTTAGGGTTTGATGTATTACGAGGAAGAAACTGGATACTCCCAAACGGTACCCGGTGGAGCTTTGGAACAGCTAAACATCAAGCTTTTGCAAACCTCCCCCGCGCTGCCGCCTAGTAAGATAACTAGTGTTAAACAATACCCTTGAGCATCTGCTGCACGATCCGGGATAAGCAAAGTCATTAGAGACCTAGAAGAGCAAGGGATTATAGAACGCACCCACTCCCCCTATAACTCTCCGGTGTGGCCTGTCAAAAAACCAAATGGAGAATGGCGATTAACAGTAGATTATCGCCGATTGAATGCTAATACCGCTCCCCTCACGGCTGCGGTCCCCAATATAGCGGAACTGGTGAGTCAGCTTAGGACTGCAGCCCACCCCTGGATGGCCACACTAGATGTAAAAGATATGTTCTTCATGGTCCCGCTAATAAAAGAAGATAAAGACAAATTTGCTTTCACCTGGGAAGGCATTCAATATACCTTCACTCGGCTGCCCCAGGGATACAAACACTCCCCCACCATCGCTCATAACGCATGAGCAAAAGTCTTAGATTCGCTTGGTACAACCCCTGGAGTAAAAGTCTATCAATATATAGATGATATACTAATAGGGGGACCTGAAAAGGAGGCAGTGCGACAAGAAGCCCACTTAATTTGGGAAAAACTGACTGAGATAGGGCTAAAGATACCACAAGAGAAATGTCAAGGACCTGCCCAAACAGTGACCTTCCTAGGTGCCAAATGGATAGCAGGAGCAGAAGCAATCCCTGAAAAGGGTGCTCGAGACTTTAGAAAAATCCAAAAACCCAGCTTGTAAAAAGGAGTTGCAACAAATTATGGGTACGTTGGGATATTGGAGAAAGCATGTCCCAGGATTCTCGATAATCGCCAGACCTCTTTATAACCTTATGCGAAAGAATAGCAAATGGGAATGGGACAACACCCATGAACAAGCATTAATGCAAATAATGCAAGCAATGAATCAGTATCAAAGACTAGGTCCCGTGCATCCCAGGAACCCTCTTGATGTAGAGTGGGGGTTTAGCACACATGCAACTTATTGTGCCATCTTCCAATCACCAACAAGTGAACCTAAACGGCCAATTTTATTTGAATCCACTGCTTTCAAGGAGGCAGAACAAAGATATAGTGAATGGGAAAAAGGAATCTTAGCCATCGTAAGGGCTGTGAAGGCCACCGAAAAAATAGCGACCCAACAGAAAGTAATCTTAAGAGGGCCCTTCCACATTTTAGATGCTGTGAAACGAGGAACACCACCCCCTGAAGGTATAGCCCAGAGACAAACAGTTCGTAAATGGTATGCATATCTATCAGGAATCCAAGATAGCCTGGAAACAGAGGAGGGACCAGTAAAGATAACCAAATACCAATTACCCCTAACTAGCCTTGTACCAGAAACAGTACCAAGCTACCCAAGATCTCCCATTGCAGTAGCTGAACCACTCACTGAAAAGTCTGACCTAAATGGGGTATGGTTCACCGATGCCTCTTCACATAGGATAGCCACGGGGTGGCAATACAAAGCAGTTGCCTTAGAAATAAGCACAGGCCATACGATAATAGAAGAAGGCGATGGCAGCGCCCAAGTAGGAGAACTCAAGGCTGTCCGACTTGCCATAAGAAATGGAGCAACAACAGTGTATACCGATTCATATGCAGTATTCAAGGGGGCCACAGACTGGATAGGATTCTGGGAATGTAATAAATGGCAAATAAATAGGTACCCAGTATGGCAGCAAGCAGACTGGGAAGAGATGTTGGAAGAAGGAAGGAAACGGTCTATTGCAATAGGGTGGGTGAAAGCCCACAGCTCAGACGGAAGTCTGGCAGCTAAATGGAACGGGATAGTTGACAAGTTGTCGAGGGTAAGAGGAGTAACAGTAAGTGAAGTAGAGTGGGACAGAGTAGGAGAATGGCTACATATACGGCGAGGACATTCAGGGGAAAAGGATTTAGTAAAAGAAAGTACAGCTCGAGGATGGCCCATAGCTATAACAACTGCACGACGAATCATAACAGCCTGTCCTCAGTGCCAACTAAGATTAAAAAGGGATCATCCAGAACAGCAAGCTCCACTACATATCAGTAATAAAAAACAATTATGGCAAACCTGGCAGATATTGATTATATAGGGCCTCTTAAACCATCAAGTGGGAGAAAATATATATTAGTGGGAGTCGAGGTGGTCTCCCGTCTCCTCCGAGCGACAGCTGTCAGAACTGCGAATGGAGAAACTACCATTAAGGTATTACAAGAACGGTTCAGTGTATTACCGGTACCAAAGGAAATACAAAGTGATAATGGGACTCACTTTACAGCCCGCGTAGTACAGGACTGGGCGACACAAGAAGGGATTAGTTGGACATTCCACACCCCCTACTATCCCAAAGCAAACGGGATGGTGGAAAGGGCCAATGGCTTACTTAAAAGATATGCTCAAGTAGAAAAAGCGAGTTGGGACCTACGCATTAACCATGCTGTGCATCTACTTAATAATCGATGGGGAACATTCGGTAGTCCCAGAACCCAGGCCTTTTGCCCTATCGATACGGGCATCGTTAAGGATAATCCTGACATTGATCCTGCACGTGGTAAACCAGGACAGCCTGTGATGGTAAAACTACCACAAATTGGAGTAGTCCCGTTAACATTGTCTAAACCCCGAGGACCCCTTGCATGGGAAGCACTTGATGCCACAGAAAAAACCCATCGAATCAGTTCTCGGTGGATAATTCCTGATTATTAACCACTTATTCCGAGGCACCCTGCCTCGAGGAAAACCTAAATGTGTTCTCTTACAGGATACCATGTGGAGACTTGTGTTCCTACTCCAGACGGCCCTGGTGACAACATTGATCTCAAACCCATGGGGCAGCAATGTCAATATTTGGGAAAAGTTAGCTAGAGAAATACTAAATACCACTCACTTTTGTCTAGAAGGAGGAACTTCGGCGGCCCAAATTTACACCACATGCAATATTGGGTTCCCTATACCCCTAGAGACAGTGCAAAACAAGGCAATACTAGCAAATTTCAAAGTAACTAATACGTTTAATCAGATGTCTCGATGGGGTTCCGCCACAACACAGTATAACAAAGCAATGATAGAAATTAAGGTGAAAGGAATGTTTCCTGCGGTTGAGTGTGCTATGACGGTAAATTGTACCAGCAAAACCCGACCGTGCCACAATTTTACGGAAGATGGGCCTCCTCTTAAATGTAATCAAACAACCAATGTAACCTTTAACTATGCACATATTGTGCTCCCTACAGGAATGTTTTGGCTATGCGGGGTAAAAGCTTACTCCTACATTCCAGCCAATGCTACTGGTGGCCCCTGTACCATAGGTCGCTTGAGCATCTATATGCCAAGCAAACAAGAGATAAAGGAAATAGCTGGGAATCAAACACGAAAGAGGAGGGAGGCCTCATCCCTCAACCCTGAATGTAATTCAGAAGTAATCTTATTCTCAGCATCACAAATCTCAGCTGCAGCATTCCTTACACCTGGGGTGGGAGTTGCTATGAACTATCAAGCTATAAAAAAGATTGCATGTTCTTTAGCTAAAACTATCAACACCACTTCTGCTGCCTTATCAGCAATGCTTAGAGATGTGCAAGCCTTGCATGCCGGTGTATTAGAAAACAGAGCAGCAGTTGACTATCTTCTTTTACGACACAACCACGGATGTGAAGAATTCAAAGGCATGTGCTGCTTCAACCTGAGTGACCATTCGACCCTGATTGAAGGGGAGATCACAAACCTTAAACACCTAGCTTTGGACATTAAACAGCATAATGATAACGGGTTTAATTGGCTGCAAAAATTGTTCCAAGATTTCGGACTGTCTGTATCAGCTTGGCTCGCGTCGGGCTTACAAACTGTCATAATAATTGTACTCATGAAAATCATTATATGTATTGCTTTTGTCTGCTTGAAAGCTTTAATATTACGCACAATCTTTGCTAAGGTAAATGCTTTAAACACAGGCTACTTGCCTTCGCGACAAGATCAAACCCATGATTTGTCCTTGAGGGGCAAAAAAGGGGGGGTGTACGGCTGTGACTCTGGTCACGGGGTGGACTGATGCGGCGCGATGCCAACACCACCGTGCGGACAGGAACCATTGCGGGCACTCCGGCCGTCTTCTACAGGGAGGTGGCTGTGCCCCAGCCCGCCGGCCCCGCCGGCCCCGGGGGGTGAGTCGGCCTTTGGGCCCCCGCGCATCCTGATGCAGCCCAGGCGGTGCGGGGGTGACGGGCCCTGGGGGAGGTGGGGGTGTCCAGCAGTGCAGGTTGCATCCCGGCCAGCAGCACCGTGGTCACCTGGAGATGGACCCTCCTTGGCCACACGGTTCTCTGCGCTTGGGTCTGCAGTGGGGGCAGTAGCACCCGCTGGGGCTGCCCCAGGTGGGTTGGTACACCCGTCATGGCCAGGGTGAGACCCCCACACCCCTCCTGCCCCCCGGGCACTGGTGTGATGGGGTCGGAGGGCTGTCATCTAGCCACACGCGGGGGCAGGAGAGGGGTTGGTGTCCATGGTCTTCACGAGCCCCAGTGGCCTCAGGTGCAGCTGGCCCGAGCTCAGCTCCCGTGGGCCCGGCCTCCTGCCCACACTCTTCCCATGTGTCCTCCCCGCTGCAGGCTGGACATCCTGCTCCTGCACGGCCAGGCCTTCACCTCCAAGACGTGGGAGGCCCTGGGCACGCTGGCACTGCTCGCTGAGGAAGGCTATCGTGCTGTCGCCATAGACCTGCCTGGTAGGACCACAGGCCACGCTCAGGTGACATCCCGTGGGCTGCACTCAGGTGACATCCCAGAGGCTGCACTTGGGTGGCGTGCCATGGGCCATGCTCAGGAGACATCTGATGGGCGAGTGAAGAGTTAACAGGACTGAAGTTTGTCAATTGATATGCAGAAGAACTGATAGGGAAAGGCGGCCTCCGGGCCCGCCGCCTCCAGGGCGCCAGCGGCCGCGGCCCCGGCTGCCCTCGCTCTCCTTCCTCCCGCAGAGCAAGCTGCAATGACCCCCCTCCGCAGCTGCCTGGGCCTCCTGGTCCTTGGGGCGCTCCTCACCTTCGTCCTCTACCTGCTGCTGCCGGCCAGCCAGCGGGAGCGTGGCCCGCCCCGTGGGCACGGCGCCCGTGCAGCGGGTGGGAAGCGGGGCCGGCGCGATGCCAACACCACCGTGCGGACAGGAACCATTGCGGGCACTCCGGCCGTCTTCTACAGGGAGGTGGCTGTGCCCCAGCCCGCCGGCCCCGCCGGCCCCGGGGGGTGAGTCGGCCTTTGGGCCCCCGCGCATCCTGATGCAGCCCAGGCGGTGCGGGGGTGACGGGCCCTGGGGGAGGTGGGGGTGTCCAGCAGTGCAGGTTGCATCCCGGCCAGCAGCACCGTGGTCACCTGGAGATGGACCCTCCTTGGCCACACGGTTCTCTGCGCTTGGGTCTGCAGTGGGGGCAGTAGCACCCGCTGGGGCTGCCCCAGGTGGGTTGGTACACCCGTCATGGCCAGGGTGAGACCCCCACACCCCTCCTGCCCCCCGGGCACTGGTGTGATGGGGTCGGAGGGCTGTCATCTAGCCACACGCGGGGGCAGGAGAGGGGTTGGTGTCCATGGTCTTCACGAGCCCCAGTGGCCTCAGGTGCAGCTGGCCCGAGCTCAGCTCCCGTGGGCCCGGCCTCCTGCCCACACTCTTCCCATGTGTCCTCCCCGCTGCAGGCTGGACATCCTGCTCCTGCACGGCCAGGCCTTCACCTCCAAGACGTGGGAGGCCCTGGGCACGCTGGCACTGCTCGCTGAGGAAGGCTATCGTGCTGTCGCCATAGACCTGCCTGGTAGGACCACAGGCCACGCTCAGGTGACATCCCGTGGGCTGCACTCAGGTGACATCCCAGAGGCTGCACTTGGGTGGCGTGCCATGGGCCATGCTCAGGAGACATCTGATGGGCGAGTGAAGAGTTAACAGGACTGAAGTTTGTCAATTGATATGCAGAAGAACTGATAGCACAAGAGCTGACCTGCGCAAAGCTGCTGAGCAGAGGACTTAACAGGACTAAAGTCGTCTACCAACCGATATGCGCAAGGATTGATATGTATACGGCTGCGGAATGGCAGCATTAACAAGACTGAAGAGGTCTGCCACCTGGAATCTGCACGGACCCCCGGGGAGGGAAGAAACAATACGGAGGTGTTGTGGTCTTGCCTCGCCAGCAGGGTCCTCCCAAGCAGACAAGCAGACAGTCCTGTGATTGCGAAACTTGCTAAAAGTCAGCAAAAGCAGTGTTTGCCCAGAGCCCCAGCCGTATAAAAAGAGACTTGGGAGCTAGGAGAGTTTGAGCAGGGACGGGAACGTGACCTGACCATCCTCTCCGGCTGGACCGTGAGTATCCCCCCCCTCCCCTTTTCCTGGGACGCTGAGTTAAGGTAACTCCTCGAGGTTGAGAGCCCTCTCACTAGGAGAGTGAACAAGAAAGCTTTCAAGTAGGGATAAGCAGTCCTTCCAATTAATAACGCAGTAATCGACGGTTTCAGGTTATCCTTTCTAAATTAGTAACTGATGGTTTTGTGTTATCCTTCCTAAATTAGTAATCGCATTATTTTAATGGATGTTACTAATCCAAGAACTTGTGTGAGGAAATAAACATCTTTTTTATTATTATTATATTACTGTCTCAGTCGTTGCTATCGAACCTTCATAGCATGACAGCGTGACAGTTTTTGGCGTAGTCGGCAGGATAGGATAAGGATAGGATAGGATACAGACTTAGTGGATACATAAGCTGGGGTAACCGGATAGAAATATTTTTGAACTATGTCGCTGCGTGAGTTATTGAGAAGGCACGGAAGCGGACCCTCAAGCCCTGGGATTGACTGGGCAAATGATAATTGGGAAAATGAAGCCTCTGTTGTGTGTAGGATAGAGGAAGTCAGAGGTAACCAAAGAGATGGGAAAGGAAAAGGTGGTATATGTGCCATCTTAGGGGCCTGTTTACTGGCAGCCCAACAAGCCAATCGGACCCATCAAAAAACTAAGGAACAGTTACAAGAAAAGGTGCAGGAGTGTGTAGATCTTGAAAGAAAATTGAAATTAGAGAAAGAGCGAAATCAGAAATTACAAAACAAGTTAGAACTCATCCTTTCAACAGCAAGGAAGCCCCCCACAGCAGCTCAGATTAGAAAAATGCTGGTGGAGGACCCGGACGACTGGGACGGAGATATATGGGGAAACAGCAGTAGTTCAGAGGACGATGGTGATTTGTACCCTCCAGAACCCTCACCTCTGGATGTGCGGCCAGTCGTAAAAACCGAAACTGCAACAGGACCCCATGGGGGTAATGCTAGAACCACAGTTAGAACTACCCCTTACTCGGGAGACGAGATGGGAAAACTGCAAGAGAAATACTGCAGGCAACCTACAGAAACAGAAACTGAGTATTTGTGGCGGGTATCCTTAACAGGAGGTGATCGCATAATACTAAGTGAAGAGGAGGCATCAGGATATTGGGGACCAGGAGTTTTCCTTACGGGTAGAGTTGGGAATCGCTCCCTCACCTCCCGAGTAGCCTACTGGGCAGGGGGACAAGACCCGAGGAACAGAGGAGAACCTTTGAGAATAGGTATAAATACCCATAGTGAGCTTACAGAAGCCATACAAAAGGCGGCTTGCGTACAGCAGATATATGAAAGGGGAGCCTACGATGTCCCCATGCAAGCCCCGGTAAGCCCAAACAGCCTAACGCCTTTAATACGGGGATTGCCTACAGTGTTAAAGCTGAAGCTACAAGCAATACGAGATCGCATTGTAGCTGCAGAGGCACACAATCATAATAACCTCAGTGCCCCCCCCATGCCAATACCGACATGGGCGGATACCTTGTTAGAAGTGCATCGAACTGCGCAAGAGATGGGGATGGATACCAAACCACGGGAAAAGCGCATTAGACAGGCTACTGCCTCATATGCCCCGAGGAGAGGACATTCCCCCCCCAGGCGGCACAACAAGGAAATGGGAACTAAACGAGAAGACAGGGAGAAACGAAATAGATTGTGGCGACATGCCCTGGCATTAGGTGTTCCACGATCCATGCTACATAACCAGAAAACAGAGGACATAGAACAGATAGTGAGCAAGCTGGAACAAGCGAAAGGGGTGACTCTGCCATCCGCCCCACCTGGCTCACAAGATAGTAAGCAAGAATCTAAACCTAGTAACCCTTTCTCGGAGTTACGAGAAGAGTTGCACGATCTAAAAAACTAGGTAGCGCTGGTCGAAAATCAGGCCAACCGACGCGAGTACTATCAATAGCGCAGCGGCCTGAAAGTTTAGAACCCCGGATTGTGATTCCAGTAGGACCTAGAAAACACAAAGTTTCTTTTTTAATTGATACTGGTGCACAGATAAGTGTTTTGGACAAACAGACAGCCAATAGGTTAAATATCAAACCATCTAGACGATCAATTTTTATAAAGGGAGTTACAGGAATTGCTGAATCTTGTCCTTTGGCAAAACTTTGTGCCTGGCTCCCGGGAGACAAACGTCTTACCAGATTTGAGGTAGTAATAAACCCAAAGGGAAATGACAACATTTTAGGGTTTGATGTATTACGAGGAAGAAACTGGATACTCCCAAACGGTACCCGGTGGAGCTTTGGAACAGCTAAACATCAAGCTTTTGCAAACCTCCCCCGCGCTGCCGCCTAGTAAGATAACTAGTGTTAAACAATACCCTTGAGCATCTGCTGCACGATCCGGGATAAGCAAAGTCATTAGAGACCTAGAAGAGCAAGGGATTATAGAACGCACCCACTCCCCCTATAACTCTCCGGTGTGGCCTGTCAAAAAACCAAATGGAGAATGGCGATTAACAGTAGATTATCGCCGATTGAATGCTAATACCGCTCCCCTCACGGCTGCGGTCCCCAATATAGCGGAACTGGTGAGTCAGCTTAGGACTGCAGCCCACCCCTGGATGGCCACACTAGATGTAAAAGATATGTTCTTCATGGTCCCGCTAATAAAAGAAGATAAAGACAAATTTGCTTTCACCTGGGAAGGCATTCAATATACCTTCACTCGGCTGCCCCAGGGATACAAACACTCCCCCACCATCGCTCATAACGCATGAGCAAAAGTCTTAGATTCGCTTGGTACAACCCCTGGAGTAAAAGTCTATCAATATATAGATGATATACTAATAGGGGGACCTGAAAAGGAGGCAGTGCGACAAGAAGCCCACTTAATTTGGGAAAAACTGACTGAGATAGGGCTAAAGATACCACAAGAGAAATGTCAAGGACCTGCCCAAACAGTGACCTTCCTAGGTGCCAAATGGATAGCAGGAGCAGAAGCAATCCCTGAAAAGGGTGCTCGAGACTTTAGAAAAATCCAAAAACCCAGCTTGTAAAAAGGAGTTGCAACAAATTATGGGTACGTTGGGATATTGGAGAAAGCATGTCCCAGGATTCTCGATAATCGCCAGACCTCTTTATAACCTTATGCGAAAGAATAGCAAATGGGAATGGGACAACACCCATGAACAAGCATTAATGCAAATAATGCAAGCAATGAATCAGTATCAAAGACTAGGTCCCGTGCATCCCAGGAACCCTCTTGATGTAGAGTGGGGGTTTAGCACACATGCAACTTATTGTGCCATCTTCCAATCACCAACAAGTGAACCTAAACGGCCAATTTTATTTGAATCCACTGCTTTCAAGGAGGCAGAACAAAGATATAGTGAATGGGAAAAAGGAATCTTAGCCATCGTAAGGGCTGTGAAGGCCACCGAAAAAATAGCGACCCAACAGAAAGTAATCTTAAGAGGGCCCTTCCACATTTTAGATGCTGTGAAACGAGGAACACCACCCCCTGAAGGTATAGCCCAGAGACAAACAGTTCGTAAATGGTATGCATATCTATCAGGAATCCAAGATAGCCTGGAAACAGAGGAGGGACCAGTAAAGATAACCAAATACCAATTACCCCTAACTAGCCTTGTACCAGAAACAGTACCAAGCTACCCAAGATCTCCCATTGCAGTAGCTGAACCACTCACTGAAAAGTCTGACCTAAATGGGGTATGGTTCACCGATGCCTCTTCACATAGGATAGCCACGGGGTGGCAATACAAAGCAGTTGCCTTAGAAATAAGCACAGGCCATACGATAATAGAAGAAGGCGATGGCAGCGCCCAAGTAGGAGAACTCAAGGCTGTCCGACTTGCCATAAGAAATGGAGCAACAACAGTGTATACCGATTCATATGCAGTATTCAAGGGGGCCACAGACTGGATAGGATTCTGGGAATGTAATAAATGGCAAATAAATAGGTACCCAGTATGGCAGCAAGCAGACTGGGAAGAGATGTTGGAAGAAGGAAGGAAACGGTCTATTGCAATAGGGTGGGTGAAAGCCCACAGCTCAGACGGAAGTCTGGCAGCTAAATGGAACGGGATAGTTGACAAGTTGTCGAGGGTAAGAGGAGTAACAGTAAGTGAAGTAGAGTGGGACAGAGTAGGAGAATGGCTACATATACGGCGAGGACATTCAGGGGAAAAGGATTTAGTAAAAGAAAGTACAGCTCGAGGATGGCCCATAGCTATAACAACTGCACGACGAATCATAACAGCCTGTCCTCAGTGCCAACTAAGATTAAAAAGGGATCATCCAGAACAGCAAGCTCCACTACATATCAGTAATAAAAAACAATTATGGCAAACCTGGCAGATATTGATTATATAGGGCCTCTTAAACCATCAAGTGGGAGAAAATATATATTAGTGGGAGTCGAGGTGGTCTCCCGTCTCCTCCGAGCGACAGCTGTCAGAACTGCGAATGGAGAAACTACCATTAAGGTATTACAAGAACGGTTCAGTGTATTACCGGTACCAAAGGAAATACAAAGTGATAATGGGACTCACTTTACAGCCCGCGTAGTACAGGACTGGGCGACACAAGAAGGGATTAGTTGGACATTCCACACCCCCTACTATCCCCAAGCAAACGGGATGGTGGAAAGGGCCAATGGCTTACTTAAAAGATATGCTCAAGTAGAAAAAGCGAGTTGGGACCTACGCATTAACCATGCTGTGCATCTACTTAATAATCGATGGGGAACATTCGGTAGTCCCAGAACCCAGGCCTTTTGCCCTATCGATACGGGCATCGTTAAGGATAATCCTGACATTGATCCTGCACGTGGTAAACCAGGACAGCCTGTGATGGTAAAACTACCACAAATTGGAGTAGTCCCGTTAACATTGTCTAAACCCCGAGGACCCCTTGCATGGGAAGCACTTGATGCCACAGAAAAAACCCATCGAATCAGTTCTCGGTGGATAATTCCTGATTATTAACCACTTATTCCGAGGCACCCTGCCTCGAGGAAAACCTAAATGTGTTCTCTTACAGGATACCATGTGGAGACTTGTGTTCCTACTCCAGACGGCCCTGGTGACAACATTGATCTCAAACCCATGGGGCAGCAATGTCAATATTTGGGAAAAGTTAGCTAGAGAAATACTAAATACCACTCACTTTTGTCTAGAAGGAGGAACTTCGGCGGCCCAAATTTACACCACATGCAATATTGGGTTCCCTATACCCCTAGAGACAGTGCAAAACAAGGCAATACTAGCAAATTTCAAAGTAACTAATACGTTTAATCAGATGTCTCGATGGGGTTCCGCCACAACACAGTATAACAAAGCAATGATAGAAATTAAGGTGAAAGGAATGTTTCCTGCGGTTGAGTGTGCTATGACGGTAAATTGTACCAGCAAAACCCGACCGTGCCACAATTTTACGGAAGATGGGCCTCCTCTTAAATGTAATCAAACAACCAATGTAACCTTTAACTATGCACATATTGTGCTCCCTACAGGAATGTTTTGGCTATGCGGGGTAAAAGCTTACTCCTACATTCCAGCCAATGCTACTGGTGGCCCCTGTACCATAGGTCGCTTGAGCATCTATATGCCAAGCAAACAAGAGATAAAGGAAATAGCTGGGAATCAAACACGAAAGAGGAGGGAGGCCTCATCCCTCAACCCTGAATGTAATTCAGAAGTAATCTTATTCTCAGCATCACAAATCTCAGCTGCAGCATTCCTTACACCTGGGGTGGGAGTTGCTATGAACTATCAAGCTATAAAAAAGATTGCATGTTCTTTAGCTAAAACTATCAACACCACTTCTGCTGCCTTATCAGCAATGCTTAGAGATGTGCAAGCCTTGCATGCCGGTGTATTAGAAAACAGAGCAGCAGTTGACTATCTTCTTTTACGACACAACCACGGATGTGAAGAATTCAAAGGCATGTGCTGCTTCAACCTGAGTGACCATTCGACCCTGATTGAAGGGGAGATCACAAACCTTAAACACCTAGCTTTGGACATTAAACAGCATAATGATAACGGGTTTAATTGGCTGCAAAAATTGTTCCAAGATTTCGGACTGTCTGTATCAGCTTGGCTCGCGTCGGGCTTACAAACTGTCATAATAATTGTACTCATGAAAATCATTATATGTATTGCTTTTGTCTGCTTGAAAGCTTTAATATTACGCACAATCTTTGCTAAGGTAAATGCTTTAAACACAGGCTACTTGCCTTCGCGACAAGATCAAACCCATGATTTGTCCTTGAGGGGCAAAAAAGGGGGGGTGTACGGCTGTGACTCTGGTCACGGGGTGGACTGATGCGGCGCGATGCCAACACCACCGTGCGGACAGGAACCATTGCGGGCACTCCGGCCGTCTTCTACAGGGAGGTGGCTGTGCCCCAGCCCGCCGGCCCCGCCGGCCCCGGGGGGTGAGTCGGCCTTTGGGCCCCCGCGCATCCTGATGCAGCCCAGGCGGTGCGGGGGTGACGGGCCCTGGGGGAGGTGGGGGTGTCCAGCAGTGCAGGTTGCATCCCGGCCAGCAGCACCGTGGTCACCTGGAGATGGACCCTCCTTGGCCACACGGTTCTCTGCGCTTGGGTCTGCAGTGGGGGCAGTAGCACCCGCTGGGGCTGCCCCAGGTGGGTTGGTACACCCGTCATGGCCAGGGTGAGACCCCCACACCCCTCCTGCCCCCCGGGCACTGGTGTGATGGGGTCGGAGGGCTGTCATCTAGCCACACGCGGGGGCAGGAGAGGGGTTGGTGTCCATGGTCTTCACGAGCCCCAGTGGCCTCAGGTGCAGCTGGCCCGAGCTCAGCTCCCGTGGGCCCGGCCTCCTGCCCACACTCTTCCCATGTGTCCTCCCCGCTGCAGGCTGGACATCCTGCTCCTGCACGGCCAGGCCTTCACCTCCAAGACGTGGGAGGCCCTGGGCACGCTGGCACTGCTCGCTGAGGAAGGCTATCGTGCTGTCGCCATAGACCTGCCTGGTAGGACCACAGGCCACGCTCAGGTGACATCCCGTGGGCTGCACTCAGGTGACATCCCAGAGGCTGCACTTGGGTGGCGTGCCATGGGCCATGCTCAGGAGACATCTGATGGGCGAGTGAAGAGTTAACAGGACTGAAGTTTGTCAATTGATATGCAGAAGAACTGATAGGGAAAGGCGGCCTCCGGGCCCGCCGCCTCCAGGGCGCCAGCGGCCGCGGCCCCGGCTGCCCTCGCTCTCCTTCCTCCCGCAGAGCAAGCTGCAATGACCCCCCTCCGCAGCTGCCTGGGCCTCCTGGTCCTTGGGGCGCTCCTCACCTTCGTCCTCTACCTGCTGCTGCCGGCCAGCCAGCGGGAGCGTGGCCCGCCCCGTGGGCACGGCGCCCGTGCAGCGGGTGGGAAGCGGGGCCGGCGCGATGCCAACACCACCGTGCGGACAGGAACCATTGCGGGCACTCCGGCCGTCTTCTACAGGGAGGTGGCTGTGCCCCAGCCCGCCGGCCCCGCCGGCCCCGGGGGGTGAGTCGGCCTTTGGGCCCCCGCGCATCCTGATGCAGCCCAGGCGGTGCGGGGGTGACGGGCCCTGGGGGAGGTGGGGGTGTCCAGCAGTGCAGGTTGCATCCCGGCCAGCAGCACCGTGGTCACCTGGAGATGGACCCTCCTTGGCCACACGGTTCTCTGCGCTTGGGTCTGCAGTGGGGGCAGTAGCACCCGCTGGGGCTGCCCCAGGTGGGTTGGTACACCCGTCATGGCCAGGGTGAGACCCCCACACCCCTCCTGCCCCCCGGGCACTGGTGTGATGGGGTCGGAGGGCTGTCATCTAGCCACACGCGGGGGCAGGAGAGGGGTTGGTGTCCATGGTCTTCACGAGCCCCAGTGGCCTCAGGTGCAGCTGGCCCGAGCTCAGCTCCCGTGGGCCCGGCCTCCTGCCCACACTCTTCCCATGTGTCCTCCCCGCTGCAGGCTGGACATCCTGCTCCTGCACGGCCAGGCCTTCACCTCCAAGACGTGGGAGGCCCTGGGCACGCTGGCACTGCTCGCTGAGGAAGGCTATCGTGCTGTCGCCATAGACCTGCCTGGTAGGACCACAGGCCACGCTCAGGTGACATCCCGTGGGCTGCACTCAGGTGACATCCCAGAGGCTGCACTTGGGTGGCGTGCCATGGGCCATGCTCAGGAGACATCTGATGGGCGAGTGAAGAGTTAACAGGACTGAAGTTTGTCAATTGATATGCAGAAGAACTGATAGGGAAAGGCGGCCTCCGGGCCCGCCGCCTCCAGGGCGCCAGCGGCCGCGGCCCCGGCTGCCCTCGCTCTCCTTCCTCCCGCAGAGCAAGCTGCAATGACCCCCCTCCGCAGCTGCCTGGGCCTCCTGGTCCTTGGGGCGCTCCTCACCTTCGTCCTCTACCTGCTGCTGCCGGCCAGCCAGCGGGAGCGTGGCCCGCCCCGTGGGCACGGCGCCCGTGCAGCGGGTGGGAAGCGGGGCCGGCGCGATGCCAACACCACCGTGCGGACAGGAACCATTGCGGGCACTCCGGCCGTCTTCTACAGGGAGGTGGCTGTGCCCCAGCCCGCCGGCCCCGCCGGCCCCGGGGGGTGAGTCGGCCTTTGGGCCCCCGCGCATCCTGATGCAGCCCAGGCGGTGCGGGGGTGACGGGCCCTGGGGGAGGTGGGGGTGTCCAGCAGTGCAGGTTGCATCCCGGCCAGCAGCACCGTGGTCACCTGGAGATGGACCCTCCTTGGCCACACGGTTCTCTGCGCTTGGGTCTGCAGTGGGGGCAGTAGCACCCGCTGGGGCTGACCCAGGTGGGTTGGTACACCCGTCATGGCCAGGGTGAGACCCCCACACCCCTCCTGCCCCCCGGGCACTGGTGTGATGGGGTCGGAGGGCTGTCATCTAGCCACACGCGGGGGCAGGAGAGGGGTTGGTGTCCATGGTCTTCACGAGCCCCAGTGGCCTCAGGTGCAGCTGGCCCGAGCTCAGCTCCCGTGGGCCCGGCCTCCTGCCCACACTCTTCCCATGTGTCCTCCCCGCTGCAGGCTGGACATCCTGCTCCTGCACGGCCAGGCCTTCACCTCCAAGACGTGGGAGGCCCTGGGCACGCTGGCACTGCTCGCTGAGGAAGGCTATCGTGCTGTCGCCATAGACCTGCCTGGTAGGACCACAGGCCACGCTCAGGTGACATCCCGTGGGCTGCACTCAGGTGACATCCCAGAGGCTGCACTTGGGTGGCGTGCCATGGGCCATGCTCAGGAGACATCTGATGGGCGAGTGAAGAGTTAACAGGGCTGAAGTTTGTCAATTGATATGCAGAAGAACTGATAGCACAAGAGCTGACCTGCGCAAAGCTGCTGAGCAGAGGACTTAACAGGACTAAAGTCGTCTACCAACCGATATGCGCAAGGATTGATATGTATACGGCTGCGGAATGGCAGCATTAACAAGACTGAAGAGGTCTGCCACCTGGAATCTGCACGGACCCCCGGGGAGGGAAGAAACAATACGGAGGTGTTGTGGTCTTGCCTCGCCAGCAGGGTCCTCCCAAGCAGACAAGCAGACAGTCCTGTGATTGCGAAACTTGCTAAAAGTCAGCAAAAGCAGTGTTTGCCCAGAGCCCCAGCCGTATAAAAAGAGACTTGGGAGCTAGGAGAGTTTGAGCAGGGACGGGAACGTGACCTGACCATCCTCTCCGGCTGGACCGTGAGTATCCCCCCCCTCCCCTTTTCCTGGGACGCTGGGTTAAGGTAACTCCTCGAGGTTGAGAGCCCTCTCACTAGGAGAGTGAACAAGAAAGCTTTCAAGTAGGGATAAGCAGTCCTTCCAATTAATAACGCAGTAATCGACGGTTTCAGGTTATCCTTTCTAAATTAGTAACTGATGGTTTTGTGTTATCCTTCCTAAATTAGTAATCGCATTATTTTAATGGATGTTACTAATCCAAGAACTTGTGTGAGGAAATAAACATCTTTTTTATTATTATTATATTACTGTCTCAGTCGTTGCTATCGAACCTTCATAGCATGACAGCGTGACAGTTTTTGGCGTAGTCGGCAGGATAGGATAAGGATAGGATAGGATACAGACTTAGTGGATACATAAGCTGGGGTAACCGGATAGAAATATTTTTGAACTATGTCGCTGCGTGAGTTATTGAGAAGGCACGGAAGCGGACCCTCAAGCCCTGGGATTGACTGGGCAAATGATAATTGGGAAAATGAAGCCTCTGTTGTGTGTAGGATAGAGGAAGTCAGAGGTAACCAAAGAGATGGGAAAGGAAAAGGTGGTATATGTGCCATCTTAGGGGCCTGTTTACTGGCAGCCCAACAAGCCAATCGGACCCATCAAAAAACTAAGGAACAGTTACAAGAAAAGGTGCAGGAGTGTGTAGATCTTGAAAGAAAATTGAAATTAGAGAAAGAGCGAAATCAGAAATTACAAAACAAGTTAGAACTCATCCTTTCAACAGCAAGGAAGCCCCCCACAGCAGCTCAGATTAGAAAAATGCTGGTGGAGGACCCGGACGACTGGGACGGAGATATATGGGGAAACAGCAGTAGTTCAGAGGACGATGGTGATTTGTACCCTCCAGAACCCTCACCTCTGGATGTGCGGCCAGTCGTAAAAACCGAAACTGCAACAGGACCCCATGGGGGTAATGCTAGAACCACAGTTAGAACTACCCCTTACTCGGGAGACGAGATGGGAAAACTGCAAGAGAAATACTGCAGGCAACCTACAGAAACAGAAACTGAGTATTTGTGGCGGGTATCCTTAACAGGAGGTGATCGCATAATACTAAGTGAAGAGGAGGCATCAGGATATTGGGGACCAGGAGTTTTCCTTACGGGTAGAGTTGGGAATCGCTCCCTCACCTCCCGAGTAGCCTACTGGGCAGGGGGACAAGACCCGAGGAACAGAGGAGAACCTTTGAGAATAGGTATAAATACCCATAGTGAGCTTACAGAAGCCATACAAAAGGCGGCTTGCGTACAGCAGATATATGAAAGGGGAGCCTACGATGTCCCCATGCAAGCCCCGGTAAGCCCAAACAGCCTAACGCCTTTAATACGGGGATTGCCTACAGTGTTAAAGCTGAAGCTACAAGCAATACGAGATCGCATTGTAGCTGCAGAGGCACACAATCATAATAACCTCAGTGCCCCCCCCATGCCAATACCGACATGGGCGGATACCTTGTTAGAAGTGCATCGAACTGCGCAAGAGATGGGGATGGATACCAAACCACGGGAAAAGCGCATTAGACAGGCTACTGCCTCATATGCCCCGAGGAGAGGACATTCCCCCCCCAGGCGGCACAACAAGGAAATGGGAACTAAACGAGAAGACAGGGAGAAACGAAATAGATTGTGGCGACATGCCCTGGCATTAGGTGTTCCACGATCCATGCTACATAACCAGAAAACAGAGGACATAGAACAGATAGTGAGCAAGCTGGAACAAGCGAAAGGGGTGACTCTGCCATCCGCCCCACCTGGCTCACAAGATAGTAAGCAAGAATCTAAACCTAGTAACCCTTTCTCGGAGTTACGAGAAGAGTTGCACGATCTGAAAAACTAGGTAGCGCTGGTCGAAAATCAGGCCAACCGACGCGAGTACTATCAATAGCGCAGCGGCCTGAAAGTTTAGAACCCCGGATTGTGATTCCAGTAGGACCTAGAAAACACAAAGTTTCTTTTTTAATTGATACTGGTGCACAGATAAGTGTTTTGGACAAACAGACAGCCAATAGGTTAAATATCAAACCATCTAGACGATCAATTTTTATAAAGGGAGTTACAGGAATTGCTGAATCTTGTCCTTTGGCAAAACTTTGTGCCTGGCTCCCGGGAGACAAACGTCTTACCAGATTTGAGGTAGTAATAAACCCAAAGGGAAATGACAACATTTTAGGGTTTGATGTATTACGAGGAAGAAACTGGATACTCCCAAACGGTACCCGGTGGAGCTTTGGAACAGCTAAACATCAAGCTTTTGCAAACCTCCCCCGCGCTGCCGCCTAGTAAGATAACTAGTGTTAAACAATACCCTTGAGCATCTGCTGCACGATCCGGGATAAGCAAAGTCATTAGAGACCTAGAAGAGCAAGGGATTATAGAACGCACCCACTCCCCCTATAACTCTCCGGTGTGGCCTGTCAAAAAACCAAATGGAGAATGGCGATTAACAGTAGATTATCGCCGATTGAATGCTAATACCGCTCCCCTCACGGCTGCGGTCCCCAATATAGCGGAACTGGTGAGTCAGCTTAGGACTGCAGCCCACCCCTGGATGGCCACACTAGATGTAAAAGATATGTTCTTCATGGTCCCGCTAATAAAAGAAGATAAAGACAAATTTGCTTTCACCTGGGAAGGCATTCAATATACCTTCACTCGGCTGCCCCAGGGATACAAACACTCCCCCACCATCGCTCATAACGCATGAGCAAAAGTCTTAGATTCGCTTGGTACAACCCCTGGAGTAAAAGTCTATCAATATATAGATGATATACTAATAGGGGGACCTGAAAAGGAGGCAGTGCGACAAGAAGCCCACTTAATTTGGGAAAAACTGACTGAGATAGGGCTAAAGATACCACAAGAGAAATGTCAAGGACCTGCCCAAACAGTGACCTTCCTAGGTGCCAAATGGATAGCAGGAGCAGAAGCAATCCCTGAAAAGGGTGCTCGAGACTTTAGAAAAATCCAAAAACCCAGCTTGTAAAAAGGAGTTGCAACAAATTATGGGTACGTTGGGATATTGGAGAAAGCATGTCCCAGGATTCTCGATAATCGCCAGACCTCTTTATAACCTTATGCGAAAGAATAGCAAATGGGAATGGGACAACACCCATGAACAAGCATTAATGCAAATAATGCAAGCAATGAATCAGTATCAAAGACTAGGTCCCGTGCATCCCAGGAACCCTCTTGATGTAGAGTGGGGGTTTAGCACACATGCAACTTATTGTGCCATCTTCCAATCACCAACAAGTGAACCTAAACGGCCAATTTTATTTGAATCCACTGCTTTCAAGGAGGCAGAACAAAGATATAGTGAATGGGAAAAAGGAATCTTAGCCATCGTAAGGGCTGTGAAGGCCACCGAAAAAATAGCGACCCAACAGAAAGTAATCTTAAGAGGGCCCTTCCACATTTTAGATGCTGTGAAACGAGGAACACCACCCCCTGAAGGTATAGCCCAGAGACAAACAGTTCGTAAATGGTATGCATATCTATCAGGAATCCAAGATAGCCTGGAAACAGAGGAGGGACCAGTAAAGATAACCAAATACCAATTACCCCTAACTAGCCTTGTACCAGAAACAGTACCAAGCTACCCAAGATCTCCCATTGCAGTAGCTGAACCACTCACTGAAAAGTCTGACCTAAATGGGGTATGGTTCACCGATGCCTCTTCACATAGGATAGCCACGGGGTGGCAATACAAAGCAGTTGCCTTAGAAATAAGCACAGGCCATACGATAATAGAAGAAGGCGATGGCAGCGCCCAAGTAGGAGAACTCAAGGCTGTCCGACTTGCCATAAGAAATGGAGCAACAACAGTGTATACCGATTCATATGCAGTATTCAAGGGGGCCACAGACTGGATAGGATTCTGGGAATGTAATAAATGGCAAATAAATAGGTACCCAGTATGGCAGCAAGCAGACTGGGAAGAGTTGTTGGAAGAAGGAAGGAAACGGTCTATTGCAATAGGGTGGGTGAAAGCCCACAGCTCAGACGGAAGTCTGGCAGCTAAATGGAACGGGATAGTTGACAAGTTGTCGAGGGTAAGAGGAGTAACAGTAAGTGAAGTAGAGTGGGACAGAGTAGGAGAATGGCTACATATACGGCGAGGACATTCAGGGGAAAAGGATTTAGTAAAAGAAAGTACAGCTCGAGGATGGCCCATAGCTATAACAACTGCACGACGAATCATAACAGCCTGTCCTCAGTGCCAACTAAGATTAAAAAGGGATCATCCAGAACAGCAAGCTCCACTACATATCAGTAATAAAAAACAATTATGGCAAACCTGGCAGATATTGATTATATAGGGCCTCTTAAACCATCAAGTGGGAGAAAATATATATTAGTGGGAGTCGAGGTGGTCTCCCGTCTCCTCCGAGCGACAGCTGTCAGAACTGCGAATGGAGAAACTACCATTAAGGTATTACAAGAACGGTTCAGTGTATTACCGGTACCAAAGGAAATACAAAGTGATAATGGGACTCACTTTACAGCCCGCGTAGTACAGGACTGGGCGACACAAGAAGGGATTAGTTGGACATTCCACACCCCCTACTATCCCCAAGCAAACGGGATGGTGGAAAGGGCCAATGGCTTACTTAAAAGATATGCTCAAGTAGAAAAAGCGAGTTGGGACCTACGCATTAACCATGCTGTGCATCTACTTAATAATCGATGGGGAACATTCGGTAGTCCCAGAACCCAGGCCTTTTGCCCTATCGATACGGGCATCGTTAAGGATAATCCTGACATTGATCCTGCACGTGGTAAACCAGGACAGCCTGTGATGGTAAAACTACCACAAATTGGAGTAGTCCCGTTAACATTGTCTAAACCCCGAGGACCCCTTGCATGGGAAGCACTTGATGCCACAGAAAAAAACCATCGAATCAGTTCTCGGTGGATAATTCCTGATTATTAACCACTTATTCCGAGGCACCCTGCCTCGAGGAAAACCTAAATGTGTTCTCTTACAGGATACCATGTGGAGACTTGTGTTCCTACTCCAGACGGCCCTGGTGACAACATTGATCTCAAACCCATGGGGCAGCAATGTCAATATTTGGGAAAAGTTAGCTAGAGAAATACTAAATACCACTCACTTTTGTCTAGAAGGAGGAACTTCGGCGGCCCAAATTTACACCACATGCAATATTGGGTTCCCTATACCCCTAGAGACAGTGCAAAACAAGGCAATACTAGCAAATTTCAAAGTAACTAATACGTTTAATCAGATGTCTCGATGGGGTTCCGCCACAACACAGTATAACAAAGCAATGATAGAAATTAAGGTGAAAGGAATGTTTCCTGCGGTTGAGTGTGCTATGACGGTAAATTGTACCAGCAAAACCCGACCGTGCCACAATTTTACGGAAGATGGGCCTCCTCTTAAATGTAATCAAACAACCAATGTAACCTTTAACTATGCACATATTGTGCTCCCTACAGGAATGTTTTGGCTATGCGGGGTAAAAGCTTACTCCTACATTCCAGCCAATGCTACTGGTGGCCCCTGTACCATAGGTCGCTTGAGCATCTATATGCCAAGCAAACAAGAGATAAAGGAAATAGCTGGGAATCAAACACGAAAGAGGAGGGAGGCCTCATCCCTCAACCCTGAATGTAATTCAGAAGTAATCTTATTCTCAGCATCACAAATCTCAGCTGCAGCATTCCTTACACCTGGGGTGGGAGTTGCTATGAACTATCAAGCTATAAAAAAGATTGCATGTTCTTTAGCTAAAACTATCAACACCACTTCTGCTGCCTTATCAGCAATGCTTAGAGATGTGCAAGCCTTGCATGCCGGTGTATTAGAAAACAGAGCAGCAGTTGACTATCTTCTTTTACGACACAACCACGGATGTGAAGAATTCAAAGGCATGTGCTGCTTCAACCTGAGTGACCATTCGACCCTGATTGAAGGGGAGATCACAAACCTTAAACACCTAGCTTTGGACATTAAACAGCATAATGATAACGGGTTTAATTGGCTGCAAAAATTGTTCCAAGATTTCGGACTGTCTGTATCAGCTTGGCTCGCGTCGGGCTTACAAACTGTCATAATAATTGTACTCATGAAAATCATTATATGTATTGCTTTTGTCTGCTTGAAAGCTTTAATATTACGCACAATCTTTGCTAAGGTAAATGCTTTAAACACAGGCTACTTGCCTTCGCGACAAGATCAAACCCATGATTTGTCCTTGAGGGGCAAAAAAGGGGGGGTGTACGGCTGTGACTCTGGTCACGGGGTGGACTGATGCAGCGCGATGCCAACACCACCGTGCGGACAGGAACCATTGCGGGCACTCCGGCCGTCTTCTACAGGGAGGTGGCTGTGCCCCAGCCCGCCGGCCCCGCCGGCCCCGGGGGGTGAGTCGGCCTTTGGGCCCCCGCGCATCCTGATGCAGCCCAGGCGGTGCGGGGGTGACGGGCCCTGGGGGAGGTGGGGGTGTCCAGCAGTGCAGGTTGCATCCCGGCCAGCAGCACCGTGGTCACCTGGAGATGGACCCTCCTTGGCCACACGGTTCTCTGCGCTTGGGTCTGCAGTGGGGGCAGTAGCACCCGCTGGGGCTGCCCCAGGTGGGTTGGTACACCCGTCATGGCCAGGGTGAGACCCCCACACCCCTCCTGCCCCCCGGGCACTGGTGTGATGGGGTCGGAGGGCTGTCATCTAGCCACACGCGGGGGCAGGAGAGGGGTTGGTGTCCATGGTCTTCACGAGCCCCAGTGGCCTCAGGTGCAGCTGGCCCGAGCTCAGCTCCCGTGGGCCCGGCCTCCTGCCCACACTCTTCCCATGTGTCCTCCCCGCTGCAGGCTGGACATCCTGCTCCTGCACGGCCAGGCCTTCACCTCCAAGACGTGGGAGGCCCTGGGCACGCTGGCACTGCTCGCTGAGGAAGGCTATCGTGCTGTCGCCATAGACCTGCCTGGTAGGACCACAGGCCACGCTCAGGTGACATCCCGTGGGCTGCACTCAGGTGACATCCCAGAGGCTGCACTTGGGTGGCGTGCCATGGGCCATGCTCAGGAGACATCTGATGGGCGAGTGAAGAGTTAACAGGACTGAAGTTTGTCAATTGATATGCAGAAGAACTGATAGGGAAAGGCGGCCTCCGGGCCCGCCGCCTCCAGGGCGCCAGCGGCCGCGGCCCCGGCTGCCCTCGCTCTCCTTCCTCCCGCAGAGCAAGCTGCAATGACCCCCCTCCGCAGCTGCCTGGGCCTCCTGGTCCTTGGGGCGCTCCTCACCTTCGTCCTCTACCTGCTGCTGCCGGCCAGCCAGCGGGAGCGTGGCCCGCCCCGTGGGCACGGCGCCCGTGCAGCGGGTGGGAAGCGGGGCCGGCGCGATGCCAACACCACCGTGCGGACAGGAACCATTGCGGGCACTCCGGCCGTCTTCTACAGGGAGGTGGCTGTGCCCCAGCCCGCCGGCCCCGCCGGCCCCGGGGGGTGAGTCGGCCTTTGGGCCCCCGCGCATCCTGATGCAGCCCAGGCGGTGCGGGGGTGACGGGCCCTGGGGGAGGTGGGGGTGTCCAGCAGTGCAGGTTGCATCCCGGCCAGCAGCACCGTGGTCACCTGGAGATGGACCCTCCTTGGCCACACGGTTCTCTGCGCTTGGGTCTGCAGTGGGGGCAGTAGCACCCGCTGGGGCTGCCCCAGGTGGGTTGGTACACCCGTCATGGCCAGGGTGAGACCCCCACACCCCTCCTGCCCCCCGGGCACTGGTGTGATGGGGTCGGAGGGCTGTCATCTAGCCACACGCGGGGGCAGGAGAGGGGTTGGTGTCCATGGTCTTCACGAGCCCCAGTGGCCTCAGGTGCAGCTGGCCCGAGCTCAGCTCCCGTGGGCCCGGCCTCCTGCCCACACTCTTCCCATGTGTCCTCCCCGCTGCAGGCTGGACATCCTGCTCCTGCACGGCCAGGCCTTCACCTCCAAGACGTGGGAGGCCCTGGGCACGCTGGCACTGCTCGCTGAGGAAGGCTATCGTGCTGTCGCCATAGACCTGCCTGGTAGGACCACAGGCCACGCTCAGGTGACATCCCGTGGGCTGCACTCAGGTGACATCCCAGAGGCTGCACTTGGGTGGCGTGCCATGGGCCATGCTCAGGAGACATCTGATGGGCGAGTGAAGAGTTAACAGGACTGAAGTTTGTCAATTGATATGCAGAAGAACTGATAGCACAAGAGCTGACCTGCGCAAAGCTGCTGAGCAGAGGACTTAACAGGACTAAAGTCGTCTACCAACCGATATGCGCAAGGATTGATATGTATACGGCTGCGGAATGGCAGCATTAACAAGACTGAAGAGGTCTGCCACCTGGAATCTGCACGGACCCCCGGGGAGGGAAGAAACAATACGGAGGTGTTGTGGTCTTGCCTCGCCAGCAGGGTCCTCCCAAGCAGACAAGCAGACAGTCCTGTGATTGCGAAACTTGCTAAAAGTCAGCAAAAGCAGTGTTTGCCCAGAGCCCCAGCCGTATAAAAAGAGACTTGGGAGCTAGGAGAGTTTGAGCAGGGACGGGAACGTGACCTGACCATCCTCTCCGGCTGGACCGTGAGTATCCCCCCCCTCCCCTTTTCCTGGGACGCTGAGTTAAGGTAACTCCTCGAGGTTGAGAGCCCTCTCACTAGGAGAGTGAACAAGAAAGCTTTCAAGTAGGGATAAGCAGTCCTTCCAATTAATAACGCAGTAATCGACGGTTTCAGGTTATCCTTTCTAAATTAGTAACTGATGGTTTTGTGTTATCCTTCCTAAATTAGTAATCGCATTATTTTAATGGATGTTACTAATCCAAGAACTTGTGTGAGGAAATAAACATCTTTTTTATTATTATTATATTACTGTCTCAGTCGTTGCTATCGAACCTTCATAGCATGACAGCGTGACAGTTTTTGGCGTAGTCGGCAGGATAGGATAAGGATAGGATAGGATACAGACTTAGTGGATACATAAGCTGGGGTAACCGGATAGAAATATTTTTGAACTATGTCGCTGCGTGAGTTATTGAGAAGGCACGGAAGCGGACCCTCAAGCCCTGGGATTGACTGGGCAAATGATAATTGGGAAAATGAAGCCTCTGTTGTGTGTAGGATAGAGGAAGTCAGAGGTAACCAAAGAGATGGGAAAGGAAAAGGTGGTATATGTGCCATCTTAGGGGCCTGTTTACTGGCAGCCCAACAAGCCAATCGGACCCATCAAAAAACTAAGGAACAGTTACAAGAAAAGGTGCAGGAGTGTGTAGATCTTGAAAGAAAATTGAAATTAGAGAAAGAGCGAAATCAGAAATTACAAAACAAGTTAGAACTCATCCTTTCAACAGCAAGGAAGCCCCCCACAGCAGCTCAGATTAGAAAAATGCTGGTGGAGGACCCGGACGACTGGGACGGAGATATATGGGGAAACAGCAGTAGTTCAGAGGACGATGGTGATTTGTACCCTCCAGAACCCTCACCTCTGGATGTGCGGCCAGTCGTAAAAACCGAAACTGCAACAGGACCCCATGGGGGTAATGCTAGAACCACAGTTAGAACTACCCCTTACTCGGGAGACGAGATGGGAAAACTGCAAGAGAAATACTGCAGGCAACCTACAGAAACAGAAACTGAGTATTTGTGGCGGGTATCCTTAACAGGAGGTGATCGCATAATACTAAGTGAAGAGGAGGCATCAGGATATTGGGGACCAGGAGTTTTCCTTACGGGTAGAGTTGGGAATCGCTCCCTCACCTCCCGAGTAGCCTACTGGGCAGGGGGACAAGACCCGAGGAACAGAGGAGAACCTTTGAGAATAGGTATAAATACCCATAGTGAGCTTACAGAAGCCATACAAAAGGCGGCTTGCGTACAGCAGATATATGAAAGGGGAGCCTACGATGTCCCCATGCAAGCCCCGGTAAGCCCAAACAGCCTAACGCCTTTAATACGGGGATTGCCTACAGTGTTAAAGCTGAAGCTACAAGCAATACGAGATCGCATTGTAGCTGCAGAGGCACACAATCATAATAACCTCAGTGCCCCCCCCATGCCAATACCGACATGGGCGGATACCTTGTTAGAAGTGCATCGAACTGCGCAAGAGATGGGGATGGATACCAAACCACGGGAAAAGCGCATTAGACAGGCTACTGCCTCATATGCCCCGAGGAGAGGACATTCCCCCCCCCAGGCGGCACAACAAGGAAATGGGAACTAAACGAGAAGACAGGGAGAAACGAAATAGATTGTGGCGACATGCCCTGGCATTAGGTGTTCCACGATCCATGCTACATAACCAGAAAACAGAGGACATAGAACAGATAGTGAGCAAGCTGGAACAAGCGAAAGGGGTGACTCTGCCATCCGCCCCACCTGGCTCACAAGATAGTAAGCAAGAATCTAAACCTAGTAACCCTTTCTCGGAGTTACGAGAAGAGTTGCACGATCTAAAAAACTAGGTAGCGCTGGTCGAAAATCAGGCCAACCGACGCGAGTACTATCAATAGCGCAGCGGCCTGAAAGTTTAGAACCCCGGATTGTGATTCCAGTAGGACCTAGAAAACACAAAGTTTCTTTTTTAATTGATACTGGTGCACAGATAAGTGTTTTGGACAAACAGACAGCCAATAGGTTAAATATCAAACCATCTAGACGATCAATTTTTATAAAGGGAGTTACAGGAATTGCTGAATCTTGTCCTTTGGCAAAACTTTGTGCCTGGCTCCCGGGAGACAAACGTCTTACCAGATTTGAGGTAGTAATAAACCCAAAGGGAAATGACAACATTTTAGGGTTTGATGTATTACGAGGAAGAAACTGGATACTCCCAAACGGTACCCGGTGGAGCTTTGGAACAGCTAAACATCAAGCTTTTGCAAACCTCCCCCGCGCTGCCGCCTAGTAAGATAACTAGTGTTAAACAATACCCTTGAGCATCTGCTGCACGATCCGGGATAAGCAAAGTCATTAGAGACCTAGAAGAGCAAGGGATTATAGAACGCACCCACTCCCCCTATAACTCTCCGGTGTGGCCTGTCAAAAAACCAAATGGAGAATGGCGATTAACAGTAGATTATCGCCGATTGAATGCTAATACCGCTCCCCTCACGGCTGCGGTCCCCAATATAGCGGAACTGGTGAGTCAGCTTAGGACTGCAGCCCACCCCTGGATGGCCACACTAGATGTAAAAGATATGTTCTTCATGGTCCCGCTAATAAAAGAAGATAAAGACAAATTTGCTTTCACCTGGGAAGGCATTCAATATACCTTCACTCGGCTGCCCCAGGGATACAAACACTCCCCCACCATCGCTCATAACGCATGAGCAAAAGTCTTAGATTCGCTTGGTACAACCCCTGGAGTAAAAGTCTATCAATATATAGATGATATACTAATAGGGGGACCTGAAAAGGAGGCAGTGCGACAAGAAGCCCACTTAATTTGGGAAAAACTGACTGAGATAGGGCTAAAGATACCACAAGAGAAATGTCAAGGACCTGCCCAAACAGTGACCTTCCTAGGTGCCAAATGGATAGCAGGAGCAGAAGCAATCCCTGAAAAGGGTGCTCGAGACTTTAGAAAAATCCAAAAACCCAGCTTGTAAAAAGGAGTTGCAACAAATTATGGGTACGTTGGGATATTGGAGAAAGCATGTCCCAGGATTCTCGATAATCGCCAGACCTCTTTATAACCTTATGCGAAAGAATAGCAAATGGGAATGGGACAACACCCATGAACAAGCATTAATGCAAATAATGCAAGCAATGAATCAGTATCAAAGACTAGGTCCCGTGCATCCCAGGAACCCTCTTGATGTAGAGTGGGGGTTTAGCACACATGCAACTTATTGTGCCATCTTCCAATCACCAACAAGTGAACCTAAACGGCCAATTTTATTTGAATCCACTGCTTTCAAGGAGGCAGAACAAAGATATAGTGAATGGGAAAAAGGAATCTTAGCCATCGTAAGGGCTGTGAAGGCCACCGAAAAAATAGCGACCCAACAGAAAGTAATCTTAAGAGGGCCCTTCCACATTTTAGATGCTGTGAAACGAGGAACACCACCCCCTGAAGGTATAGCCCAGAGACAAACAGTTCGTAAATGGTATGCATATCTATCAGGAATCCAAGATAGCCTGGAAACAGAGGAGGGACCAGTAAAGATAACCAAATACCAATTACCCCTAACTAGCCTTGTACCAGAAACAGTACCAAGCTACCCAAGATCTCCCATTGCAGTAGCTGAACCACTCACTGAAAAGTCTGACCTAAATGGGGTATGGTTCACCGATGCCTCTTCACATAGGATAGCCACGGGGTGGCAATACAAAGCAGTTGCCTTAGAAATAAGCACAGGCCATACGATAATAGAAGAAGGCGATGGCAGCGCCCAAGTAGGAGAACTCAAGGCTGTCCGACTTGCCATAAGAAATGGAGCAACAACAGTGTATACCGATTCATATGCAGTATTCAAGGGGGCCACAGACTGGATAGGATTCTGGGAATGTAATAAATGGCAAATAAATAGGTACCCAGTATGGCAGCAAGCAGACTGGGAAGAGATGTTGGAAGAAGGAAGGAAACGGTCTATTGCAATAGGGTGGGTGAAAGCCCACAGCTCAGAC
The DNA here is from genome assembly GCF_036417845.1 of Apteryx mantelli. Lineage (NCBI taxonomy): Eukaryota > Metazoa > Chordata > Aves > Apterygiformes > Apterygidae > Apteryx > Apteryx mantelli. The sequence continues at coordinate 12,198,298 of NC_089989.1, read as the reverse complement.
GGAAGTCTGGCAGCTAAATGGAACGGGATAGTTGACAAGTTGTCGAGGGTAAGAGGAGTAACAGTAAGTGAAGTAGAGTGGGACAGAGTAGGAGAATGGCTACATATACGGCGAGGACATTCAGGGGAAAAGGATTTAGTAAAAGAAAGTACAGCTCGAGGATGGCCCATAGCTATAACAACTGCACGACGAATCATAACAGCCTGTCCTCAGTGCCAACTAAGATTAAAAAGGGATCATCCAGAACAGCAAGCTCCACTACATATCAGTAATAAAAAACAATTATGGCAAACCTGGCAGATATTGATTATATAGGGCCTCTTAAACCATCAAGTGGGAGAAAATATATATTAGTGGGAGTCGAGGTGGTCTCCCGTCTCCTCCGAGCGACAGCTGTCAGAACTGCGAATGGAGAAACTACCATTAAGGTATTACAAGAACGGTTCAGTGTATTACCGGTACCAAAGGAAATACAAAGTGATAATGGGACTCACTTTACAGCCCGCGTAGTACAGGACTGGGCGACACAAGAAGGGATTAGTTGGACATTCCACACCCCCTACTATCCCCAAGCAAACGGGATGGTGGAAAGGGCCAATGGCTTACTTAAAAGATATGCTCAAGTAGAAAAAGCGAGTTGGGACCTACGCATTAACCATGCTGTGCATCTACTTAATAATCGATGGGGAACATTCGGTAGTCCCAGAACCCAGGCCTTTTGCCCTATCGATACGGGCATCGTTAAGGATAATCCTGACATTGATCCTGCACGTGGTAAACCAGGACAGCCTGTGATGGTAAAACTACCACAAATTGGAGTAGTCCCGTTAACATTGTCTAAACCCCGAGGACCCCTTGCATGGGAAGCACTTGATGCCACAGAAAAAACCCATCGAATCAGTTCTCGGTGGATAATTCCTGATTATTAACCACTTATTCCGAGGCACCCTGCCTCGAGGAAAACCTAAATGTGTTCTCTTACAGGATACCATGTGGAGACTTGTGTTCCTACTCCAGACGGCCCTGGTGACAACATTGATCTCAAACCCATGGGGCAGCAATGTCAATATTTGGGAAAAGTTAGCTAGAGAAATACTAAATACCACTCACTTTTGTCTAGAAGGAGGAACTTCGGCGGCCCAAATTTACACCACATGCAATATTGGGTTCCCTATACCCCTAGAGACAGTGCAAAACAAGGCAATACTAGCAAATTTCAAAGTAACTAATACGTTTAATCAGATGTCTCGATGGGGTTCCGCCACAACACAGTATAACAAAGCAATGATAGAAATTAAGGTGAAAGGAATGTTTCCTGCGGTTGAGTGTGCTATGACGGTAAATTGTACCAGCAAAACCCGACCGTGCCACAATTTTACGGAAGATGGGCCTCCTCTTAAATGTAATCAAACAACCAATGTAACCTTTAACTATGCACATATTGTGCTCCCTACAGGAATGTTTTGGCTATGCGGGGTAAAAGCTTACTCCTACATTCCAGCCAATGCTACTGGTGGCCCCTGTACCATAGGTCGCTTGAGCATCTATATGCCAAGCAAACAAGAGATAAAGGAAATAGCTGGGAATCAAACACGAAAGAGGAGGGAGGCCTCATCCCTCAACCCTGAATGTAATTCAGAAGTAATCTTATTCTCAGCATCACAAATCTCAGCTGCAGCATTCCTTACACCTGGGGTGGGAGTTGCTATGAACTATCAAGCTATAAAAAAGATTGCATGTTCTTTAGCTAAAACTATCAACACCACTTCTGCTGCCTTATCAGCAATGCTTAGAGATGTGCAAGCCTTGCATGCCGGTGTATTAGAAAACAGAGCAGCAGTTGACTATCTTCTTTTACGACACAACCACGGATGTGAAGAATTCAAAGGCATGTGCTGCTTCAACCTGAGTGACCATTCGACCCTGATTGAAGGGGAGATCACAAACCTTAAACACCTAGCTTTGGACATTAAACAGCATAATGATAACGGGTTTAATTGGCTGCAAAAATTGTTCCAAGATTTCGGACTGTCTGTATCAGCTTGGCTCGCGTCGGGCTTACAAACTGTCATAATAATTGTACTCATGAAAATCATTATATGTATTGCTTTTGTCTGCTTGAAAGCTTTAATATTACGCACAATCTTTGCTAAGGTAAATGCTTTAAACACAGGCTACTTGCCTTCGCGACAAGATCAAACCCATGATTGTCCTTGAGGGGCAAAAAAGGGGGGGTGTACGGCTGTGACTCTGGTCACGGGGTGGACTGATGCGGCGCGATGCCAACACCACCGTGCGGACAGGAACCATTGCGGGCACTCCGGCCGTCTTCTACAGGGAGGTGGCTGTGCCCCAGCCCGCCGGCCCCGCCGGCCCCGGGGGGTGAGTCGGCCTTTGGGCCCCCGCGCATCCTGATGCAGCCCAGGCGGTGCGGGGGTGACGGGCCCTGGGGGAGGTGGGGGTGTCCAGCAGTGCAGGTTGCATCCCGGCCAGCAGCACCGTGGTCACCTGGAGATGGACCCTCCTTGGCCACACGGTTCTCTGCGCTTGGGTCTGCAGTGGGGGCAGTAGCACCCGCTGGGGCTGCCCCAGGTGGGTTGGTACACCCGTCATGGCCAGGGTGAGACCCCCACACCCCTCCTGCCCCCCGGGCACTGGTGTGATGGGGTCGGAGGGCTGTCATCTAGCCACACGCGGGGGCAGGAGAGGGGTTGGTGTCCATGGTCTTCACGAGCCCCAGTGGCCTCAGGTGCAGCTGGCCCGAGCTCAGCTCCCGTGGGCCCGGCCTCCTGCCCACACTCTTCCCATGTGTCCTCCCCGCTGCAGGCTGGACATCCTGCTCCTGCACGGCCAGGCCTTCACCTCCAAGACGTGGGAGGCCCTGGGCACGCTGGCACTGCTCGCTGAGGAAGGCTATCGTGCTGTCGCCATAGACCTGCCTGGTAGGACCACAGGCCACGCTCAGGTGACATCCCGTGGGCTGCACTCAGGTGACATCCCAGAGGCTGCACTTGGGTGGCGTGCCATGGGCCATGCTCAGGAGACATCTGATGGGCGAGTGAAGAGTTAACAGGACTGAAGTTTGTCAATTGATATGCAGAAGAACTGATAGGGAAAGGCGGCCTCCGGGCCCGCCGCCTCCAGGGCGCCAGCGGCCGCGGCCCCGGCTGCCCTCGCTCTCCTTCCTCCCGCAGAGCAAGCTGCAATGACCCCCCTCCGCAGCTGCCTGGGCCTCCTGGTCCTTGGGGCGCTCCTCACCTTCGTCCTCTACCTGCTGCTGCCGGCCAGCCAGCGGGAGCGTGGCCCGCCCCGTGGGCATGGCGCCCGTGCAGCGGGTGGGAAGCGGGGCCGGCGCGATGCCAACACCACCGTGCGGACAGGAACCATTGCGGGCACTCCGGCCGTCTTCTACAGGGAGGTGGCTGTGCCCCAGCCCGCCGGCCCCGCCGGCCCCGGGGGGTGAGTCGGCCTTTGGGCCCCCGCGCATCCTGATGCAGCCCAGGCGGTGCGGGGGTGACGGGCCCTGGGGGAGGTGGGGGTGTCCAGCAGTGCAGGTTGCATCCCGGCCAGCAGCACCGTGGTCACCTGGAGATGGACCCTCCTTGGCCACACGGTTCTCTGCGCTTGGGTCTGCAGTGGGGGCAGTAGCACCCGCTGGGGCTGCCCCAGGTGGGTTGGTACACCCGTCATGGCCAGGGTGAGACCCCCACACCCCTCCTGCCCCCCGGGCACTGGTGTGATGGGGTCGGAGGGCTGTCATCTAGCCACACGCGGGGGCAGGAGAGGGGTTGGTGTCCATGGTCTTCACGAGCCCCAGTGGCCTCAGGTGCAGCTGGCCCGAGCTCAGCTCCCGTGGGCCCGGCCTCCTGCCCACACTCTTCCCATGTGTCCTCCCCGCTGCAGGCTGGACATCCTGCTCCTGCACGGCCAGGCCTTCACCTCCAAGACGTGGGAGGCCCTGGGCACGCTGGCACTGCTCGCTGAGGAAGGCTATCGTGCTGTCGCCATAGACCTGCCTGGTAGGACCACAGGCCACGCTCAGGTGACATCCCGTGGGCTGCACTCAGGTGACATCCCAGAGGCTGCACTTGGGTGGCGTGCCATGGGCCATGCTCAGGAGACATCTGATGGGCGAGTGAAGAGTTAACAGGGCTGAAGTTTGTCAATTGATATGCAGAAGAACTGATAGGGAAAGGCGGCCTCCGGGCCCGCCGCCTCCGGGGCGCCAGCGGCCGCGGCCCCGGCTGCCCTCGCTCTCCTTCCTCCCGCAGAGCAAGCTGCAATGACCCCCCTCCGCAGCTGCCTGGGCCTCCTGGTCCTTGGGGCGCTCCTCACCTTCGTCCTCTACCTGCTGCTGCCGGCCAGCCAGCGGGAGCGTGGCCCGCCCCGTGGGCACGGCGCCCGTGCAGCGGGTGGGAAGCGGGGCCGGGGCAATGCCAACACCACCGTGCGGACAGGAACCATTGCGGGCACTCCGGCCGTCTTCTACAGGGAGGTGGCTGTGCCCCAGCCCGCCGGCCCCGCCGGCCCCGGGGGGTGAGTCGGCCTTTGGGCCCCCGCGCATCCTGATGCAGCCCAGGCGGTGCGGGGGTGACGGGCCCTGGGGGAGGTGGGGGTGTCCAGCAGTGCAGGTTGCATCCCGGCCAGCAGCACCGTGGTCACCTGGAGATGGACCCTCCTTGGCCACACGGTTCTCTGCGCTTGGGTCTGCAGTGGGGGCAGTAGCACCCGCTGGGGCTGCCCCAGGTGGGTTGGTACACCCGTCATGGCCAGGGTGAGACCCCCACACCCCTCCTGCCCCCCGGGCACTGGTGTGATGGGGTCGGAGGGCTGTCATCTAGCCACACGCGGGGGCAGGAGAGGGGTTGGTGTCCATGGTCTTCACGAGCCCCAGTGGCCTCAGGTGCAGCTGGCCCGAGCTCAGCTCCCGTGGGCCCGGCCTCCTGCCCACACTCTTCCCATGTGTCCTCCCCGCTGCAGGCTGGACATCCTGCTCCTGCACGGCCAGGCCTTCACCTCCAAGACGTGGGAGGCCCTGGGCACGCTGGCACTGCTCGCTGAGGAAGGCTATCGTGCTGTCGCCATAGACCTGCCTGGTAGGACCACAGGCCACGCTCAGGTGACATCCCGTGGGCTGCACTCAGGTGACATCCCAGAGGCTGCACTTGGGTGGCGTGCCATGGGCCATGCTCAGGAGACATCTGATGGGCGAGTGAAGAGTTAACAGGACTGAAGTTTGTCAATTGATATGCAGAAGAACTGATAGCACAAGAGCTGACCTGCGCAAAGCTGCTGAGCAGAGGACTTAACAGGACTAAAGTCGTCTACCAACCGATATGCGCAAGGATTGATATGTATACGGCTGCGGAATGGCAGCATTAACAAGACTGAAGAGGTCTGCCACCTGGAATCTGCACGGACCCCCGGGGAGGGAAGAAACAATACGGAGGTGTTGTGGTCTTGCCTCGCCAGCAGGGTCCTCCCAAGCAGACAAGCAGACAGTCCTGTGATTGCGAAACTTGCTAAAAGTCAGCAAAAGCAGTGTTTGCCCAGAGCCCCAGCCGTATAAAAAGAGACTTGGGAGCTAGGAGAGTTTGAGCAGGGACGGGAACGTGACCTGACCATCCTCTCCGGCTGGACCGTGAGTATCCCCCCCCTCCCCTTTTCCTGGGACGCTGGGTTAAGGTAACTCCTCGAGGTTGAGAGCCCTCTCACTAGGAGAGTGAACAAGAAAGCTTTCAAGTAGGGATAAGCAGTCCTTCCAATTAATAACGCAGTAATCGACGGTTTCAGGTTATCCTTTCTAAATTAGTAACTGATGGTTTTGTGTTATCCTTCCTAAATTAGTAATCGCATTATTTTAATGGATGTTACTAATCCAAGAACTTGTGTGAGGAAATAAACATCTTTTTTATTATTATTATATTACTGTCTCAGTCGTTGCTATCGAACCTTCATAGCATGACAGCGTGACAGTTTTTGGCGTGGTCGGCAGGATAGGATAAGGATAGGATAGGATACAGACTTAGTGGATACATAAGCTGGGGTAACCGGATAGAAATATTTTTGAACTATGTCGCTGCGTGAGTTATTGAGAAGGCACGGAAGCGGACCCTCAAGCCCTGGGATTGACTGGGCAAATGATAATTGGGAAAATGAAGCCTCTGTTGTGTGTAGGATAGAGGAAGTCAGAGGTAACCAAAGAGATGGGAAAGGAAAAGGTGGTATATGTGCCATCTTAGGGGCCTGTTTACTGGCAGCCCAACAAGCCAATCGGACCCATCAAAAAACTAAGGAACAGTTACAAGAAAAGGTGCAGGAGTGTGTAGATCTTGAAAGAAAATTGAAATTAGAGAAAGAGCGAAATCAGAAATTACAAAACAAGTTAGAACTCATCCTTTCAACAGCAAGGAAGCCCCCCACAGCAGCTCAGATTAGAAAAATGCTGGTGGAGGACCCGGACGACTGGGACGGAGATATATGGGGAAACAGCAGTAGTTCAGAGGACGATGGTGATTTGTACCCTCCAGAGCCCTCACCTCTGGATGTGCGGCCAGTCGTAAAAACCGAAACCGCAACAGGACCCCATGGGGGTAATGCTAGAACCACAGTTAGAACTACCCCTTACTCGGGAGACGAGATGGGAAAACTGCAAGAGAAATACTGCAGGCAACCTACAGAAACAGAAACTGAGTATTTGTGGCGGGTATCCTTAACAGGAGGTGATCGCATAATACTAAGTGAAGAGGAGGCATCAGGATATTGGGGACCAGGAGTTTTCCTTACGGGTAGAGTTGGGAATCGCTCCCTCACCTCCCGAGTAGCCTACTGGGCAGGGGGACAAGACCCGAGGAACAGAGGAGAACCTTTGAGAATAGGTATAAATACCCATAGTGAGCTTACAGAAGCCATACAAAAGGCGGCTTGCGTACAGCAGATATATGAAAGGGGAGCCTACGATGTCCCCATGCAAGCCCCGGTAAGCCCAAACAGCCTAACGCCTTTAATACGGGGATTGCCTACAGTGTTAAAGCTGAAGCTACAAGCAATACGAGATCGCATTGTAGCTGCAGAGGCACACAATCATAATAACCTCAGTGCCCCCCCCATGCCAATACCGACATGGGCGGATACCTTGTTAGAAGTGCATCGAACTGCGCAAGAGATGGGGATGGATACCAAACCACGGGAAAAGCGCATTAGACAGGCTACTGCCTCATATGCCCCGAGGAGAGGACATTCCCCCCCCAGGCGGCACAACAAGGAAATGGGAACTAAACGAGAAGACAGGGAGAAACGAAATAGATTGTGGCGACATGCCCTGGCATTAGGTGTTCCACGATCCATGCTACATAACCAGAAAACAGAGGACATAGAACAGATAGTGAGCAAGCTGGAACAAGCGAAAGGGGTGACTCTGCCATCCGCCCCACCTGGCTCACAAGATAGTAAGCAAGAATCTAAACCTAGTAACCCTTTCTCGGAGTTACGAGAAGAGTTGCACGATCTAAAAAACTAGGTAGCGCTGGTCGAAAATCAGGCCAACCGACGCGAGTACTATCAATAGCGCAGCGGCCTGAAAGTTTAGAACCCCGGATTGTGATTCCAGTAGGACCTAGAAAACACAAAGTTTCTTTTTTAATTGATACTGGTGCACAGATAAGTGTTTTGGACAAACAGACAGCCAATAGGTTAAATATCAAACCATCTAGACGATCAATTTTTATAAAGGGAGTTACAGGAATTGCTGAATCTTGTCCTTTGGCAAAACTTTGTGCCTGGCTCCCGGGAGACAAACGTCTTACCAGATTTGAGGTAGTAATAAACCCAAAGGGAAATGACAACATTTTAGGGTTTGATGTATTACGAGGAAGAAACTGGATACTCCCAAACGGTACCCGGTGGAGCTTTGGAACAGCTAAACATCAAGCTTTTGCAAACCTCCCCCGCGCTGCCGCCTAGTAAGATAACTAGTGTTAAACAATACCCTTGAGCATCTGCTGCACGATCCGGGATAAGCAAAGTCATTAGAGACCTAGAAGAGCAAGGGATTATAGAACGCACCCACTCCCCCTATAACTCTCCGGTGTGGCCTGTCAAAAAACCAAATGGAGAATGGCGATTAACAGTAGATTATCGCCGATTGAATGCTAATACCGCTCCCCTCACGGCTGCGGTCCCCAATATAGCGGAACTGGTGAGTCAGCTTAGGACTGCAGCCCACCCCTGGATGGCCACACTAGATGTAAAAGATATGTTCTTCATGGTCCCGCTAATAAAAGAAGATAAAGACAAATTTGCTTTCACCTGGGAAGGCATTCAATATACCTTCACTCGGCTGCCCCAGGGATACAAACACTCCCCCACCATTGCTCATAACGCATGAGCAAAAGTCTTAGATTCGCTTGGTACAACCCCTGGAGTAAAAGTCTATCAATATATAGATGATATACTAATAGGGGGACCTGAAAAGGAGGCAGTGCGACAAGAAGCCCACTTAATTTGGGAAAAACTGACTGAGATAGGGCTAAAGATACCACAAGAGAAATGTCAAGGACCTGCCCAAACAGTGACCTTCCTAGGTGCCAAATGGATAGCAGGAGCAGAAGCAATCCCTGAAAAGGGTGCTCGAGACTTTAGAAAAATCCAAAAACCCAGCTTGTAAAAAGGAGTTGCAACAAATTATGGGTACGTTGGGATATTGGAGAAAGCATGTCCCAGGATTCTCGATAATCGCCAGACCTCTTTATAACCTTATGCGAAAGAATAGCAAATGGGAATGGGACAACACCCATGAACAAGCATTAATGCAAATAATGCAAGCAATGAATCAGTATCAAGGACTAGGTCCCGTGCATCCCAGGAACCCTCTTGATGTAGAGTGGGGGTTTAGCACACATGCAACTTATTGTGCCATCTTCCAATCACCAACAAGTGAACCTAAACGGCCAATTTTATTTGAATCCACTGCTTTCAAGGAGGCAGAACAAAGATATAGTGAATGGGAAAAAGGAATCTTAGCCATCGTAAGGGCTGTGAAGGCCACCGAAAAAATAGCGACCCAACAGAAAGTAATCTTAAGAGGGCCCTTCCACATTTTAGATGCTGTGAAACGAGGAACACCACCCCCTGAAGGTATAGCCCAGAGACAAACAGTTCGTAAATGGTATGCATATCTATCAGGAATCCAAGATAGCCTGGAAACAGAGGAGGGACCAGTAAAGATAACCAAATACCAATTACCCCTAACTAGCCTTGTACCAGAAACAGTACCAAGCTACCCAAGATCTCCCATTGCAGTAGCTGAACCACTCACTGAAAAGTCTGACCTAAATGGGGTATGGTTCACCGATGCCTCTTCACATAGGATAGCCACGGGGTGGCAATACAAAGCAGTTGCCTTAGAAATAAGCACAGGCCATACGATAATAGAAGAAGGCGATGGCAGCGCCCAAGTAGGAGAACTCAAGGCTGTCCGACTTGCCATAAGAAATGGAGCAACAACAGTGTATACCGATTCATATGCAGTATTCAAGGGGGCCACAGACTGGATAGGATTCTGGGAATGTAATAAATGGCAAATAAATAGGTACCCAGTATGGCAGCAAGCAGACTGGGAAGAGTTGTTGGAAGAAGGAAGGAAACGGTCTATTGCAATAGGGTGGGTGAAAGCCCACAGCTCAGACGGAAGTCTGGCAGCTAAATGGAACGGGATAGTTGACAAGTTGTCGAGGGTAAGAGGAGTAACAGTAAGTGAAGTAGAGTGGGACAGAGTAGGAGAATGGCTACATATACGGCGAGGACATTCAGGGGAAAAGGATTTAGTAAAAGAAAGTACAGCTCGAGGATGGCCCATAGCTATAACAACTGCACGACGAATCATAACAGCCTGTCCTCAGTGCCAACTAAGATTAAAAAGGGATCATCCAGAACAGCAAGCTCCACTACATATCAGTAATAAAAAACAATTATGGCAAACCTGGCAGATATTGATTATATAGGGCCTCTTAAACCATCAAGTGGGAGAAAATATATATTAGTGGGAGTCGAGGTGGTCTCCCGTCTCCTCCGAGCGACAGCTGTCAGAACTGCGAATGGAGAAACTACCATTAAGGTATTACAAGAACGGTTCAGTGTATTACCGGTACCAAAGGAAATACAAAGTGATAATGGGACTCACTTTACAGCCCGCGTAGTACAGGACTGGGCGACACAAGAAGGGATTAGTTGGACATTCCACACCCCCTACTATCCCCAAGCAAACGGGATGGTGGAAAGGGCCAATGGCTTACTTAAAAGATATGCTCAAGTAGAAAAAGCGAGTTGGGACCTACGCATTAACCATGCTGTGCATCTACTTAATAATCGATGGGGAACATTCGGTAGTCCCAGAACCCAGGCCTTTTGCCCTATCGATACGGGCATCGTTAAGGATAATCCTGACATTGATCCTGCACGTGGTAAACCAGGACAGCCTGTGATGGTAAAACTACCACAAATTGGAGTAGTCCCGTTAACATTGTCTAAACCCCGAGGACCCCTTGCATGGGAAGCACTTGATGCCACAGAAAAAACCCATCGAATCAGTTCTCGGTGGATAATTCCTGATTATTAACCACTTATTCCGAGGCACCCTGCCTCGAGGAAAACCTAAATGTGTTCTCTTACAGGATACCATGTGGAGACTTGTGTTCCTACTCCAGACGGCCCTGGTGACAACATTGATCTCAAACCCATGGGGCAGCAATGTCAATATTTGGGAAAAGTTAGCTAGAGAAATACTAAATACCACTCACTTTTGTCTAGAAGGAGGAACTTCGGCGGCCCAAATTTACACCACATGCAATATTGGGTTCCCTATACCCCTAGAGACAGTGCAAAACAAGGCAATACTAGCAAATTTCAAAGTAACTAATACGTTTAATCAGATGTCTCGATGGGGTTCCGCCACAACACAGTATAACAAAGCAATGATAGAAATTAAGGTGAAAGGAATGTTTCCTGCGGTTGAGTGTGCTATGACGGTAAATTGTACCAGCAAAACCCGACCGTGCCACAATTTTACGGAAGATGGGCCTCCTCTTAAATGTAATCAAACAACCAATGTAACCTTTAACTATGCACATATTGTGCTCCCTACAGGAATGTTTTGGCTATGCGGGGTAAAAGCTTACTCCTACATTCCAGCCAATGCTACTGGTGGCCCCTGTACCATAGGTCGCTTGAGCATCTATATGCCAAGCAAACAAGAGATAAAGGAAATAGCTGGGAATCAAACACGAAAGAGGAGGGAGGCCTCATCCCTCAACCCTGAATGTAATTCAGAAGTAATCTTATTCTCAGCATCACAAATCTCAGCTGCAGCATTCCTTACACCTGGGGTGGGAGTTGCTATGAACTATCAAGCTATAAAAAAGATTGCATGTTCTTTAGCTAAAACTATCAACACCACTTCTGCTGCCTTATCAGCAATGCTTAGAGATGTGCAAGCCTTGCATGCCGGTGTATTAGAAAACAGAGCAGCAGTTGACTATCTTCTTTTACGACACAACCACGGATATGAAGAATTCAAAGGCATGTGCTGCTTCAACCTGAGTGACCATTCGACCCTGATTGAAGGGGAGATCACAAACCTTAAACACCTAGCTTTGGACATTAAACAGCATAATGATAACGGGTTTAATTGGCTGCAAAAATTGTTCCAAGATTTCGGACTGTCTGTATCAGCTTGGCTCGCGTCGGGCTTACAAACTGTCATAATAATTGTACTCATGAAAATCATTATATGTATTGCTTTTGTCTGCTTGAAAGCTTTAATATTACGCACAATCTTTGCTAAGGTAAATGCTTTAAACACAGGCTACTTGCCTTCGCGACAAGATCAAACCCATGATTTGTCCTTGAGGGGCAAAAAAGGGGGGGTGTACGGCTGTGACTCTGGTCACGGGGTGGACTGATGCGGCGCGATGCCAACACCACCGTGCGGACAGGAACCATTGCGGGCACTCCGGCCGTCTTCTACAGGGAGGTGGCTGTGCCCCAGCCCGCCGGCCCCGCCGGCCCCGGGGGGTGAGTCGGCCTTTGGGCCCCCGCGCATCCTGATGCAGCCCAGGCGGTGCGGGGGTGACGGGCCCTGGGGGAGGTGGGGGTGTCCAGCAGTGCAGGTTGCATCCCGGCCAGCAGCACCGTGGTCACCTGGAGATGGACCCTCCTTGGCCACACGGTTCTCTGCGCTTGGGTCTGCAGTGGGGGCAGTAGCACCCGCTGGGGCTGCCCCAGGTGGGTTGGTACACCCGTCATGGCCAGGGTGAGACCCCCACACCCCTCCTGCCCCCCGGGCACTGGTGTGATGGGGTCGGAGGGCTGTCATCTAGCCACACGCGGGGGCAGGAGAGGGGTTGGTGTCCATGGTCTTCACGAGCCCCAGTGGCCTCAGGTGCAGCTGGCCCGAGCTCAGCTCCCGTGGGCCCGGCCTCCTGCCCACACTCTTCCCATGTGTCCTCCCCGCTGCAGGCTGGACATCCTGCTCCTGCACGGCCAGGCCTTCACCTCCAAGACGTGGGAGGCCCTGGGCACGCTGGCACTGCTCGCTGAGGAAGGCTATCGTGCTGTCGCCATAGACCTGCCTGGTAGGACCACAGGCCATGCTCAGGTGACATCCCGTGGGCTGCACTCAGGTGACATCCCAGAGGCTGCACTTGGGTGGCGTGCCATGGGCCATGCTCAGGAGACATCTGATGGGCGAGTGAAGAGTTAACAGGACTGAAGTTTGTCAATTGATATGCAGAAGAACTGATAGCACAAGAGCTGACCTGCGCAAAGCTGCTGAGCAGAGGACTTAACAGGACTAAAGTCGTCTACCAACCGATATGCGCAAGGATTGATATGTATACGGCTGCGGAATGGCAGCATTAACAAGACTGAAGAGGTCTGCCACCTGGAATCTGCACGGACCCCCGGGGAGGGAAGAAACAATACGGAGGTGTTGTGGTCTTGCCTCGCCAGCAGGGTCCTCCCAAGCAGACAAGCAGACAGTCCTGTGATTGCGAAACTTGCTAAAAGTCAGCAAAAGCAGTGTTTGCCCAGAGCCCCAGCCGTATAAAAAGAGACTTGGGAGCTAGGAGAGTTTGAGCAGGGACGGGAACGTGACCTGACCATCCTCTCCGGCTGGACCGTGAGTATCCCCCCCCTCCCCTTTTCCTGGGACGCTGGGTTAAGGTAACTCCTCGAGGTTGAGAGCCCTCTCACTAGGAGAGTGAACAAGAAAGCTTTCAAGTAGGGATAAGCAGTCCTTCCAATTAATAACGCAGTAATCGACGGTTTCAGGTTATCCTTTCTAAATTAGTAACTGATGGTTTTGTGTTATCCTTCCTAAATTAGTAATCGCATTATTTTAATGGATGTTACTAATCCAAGAACTTGTGTGAGGAAATAAACATCTTTTTTATTATTATTATATTACTGTCTCAGTCGTTGCTATCGAACCTTCATAGCATGACAGCGTGACAGTTTTTGGCGTGGTCGGCAGGATAGGATAAGGATAGGATAGGATACAGACTTAGTGGATACATAAGCTGGGGTAACCGGATAGAAATATTTTTGAACTATGTCGCTGCGTGAGTTATTGAGAAGGCACGGAAGCGGACCCTCAAGCCCTGGGATTGACTGGGCAAATGATAATTGGGAAAATGAAGCCTCTGTTGTGTGTAGGATAGAGGAAGTCAGAGGTAACCAAAGAGATGGGAAAGGAAAAGGTGGTATATGTGCCATCTTAGGGGCCTGTTTACTGGCAGCCCAACAAGCCAATCGGACCCATCAAAAAACTAAGGAACAGTTACAAGAAAAGGTGCAGGAGTGTGTAGATCTTGAAAGAAAATTGAAATTAGAGAAAGAGCGAAATCAGAAATTACAAAACAAGTTAGAACTCATCCTTTCAACAGCAAGGAAGCCCCCCACAGCAGCTCAGATTAGAAAAATGCTGGTGGAGGACCCGGACGACTGGGACGGAGATATATGGGGAAACAGCAGTAGTTCAGAGGACGATGGTGATTTGTACCCTCCAGAGCCCTCACCTCTGGATGTGCGGCCAGTCGTAAAAACCGAAACCGCAACAGGACCCCATGGGGGTAATGCTAGAACCACAGTTAGAACTACCCCTTACTCGGGAGACGAGATGGGAAAACTGCAAGAGAAATACTGCAGGCAACCTACAGAAACAGAAACTGAGTATTTGTGGCGGGTATCCTTAACAGGAGGTGATCGCATAATACTAAGTGAAGAGGAGGCATCAGGATATTGGGGACCAGGAGTTTTCCTTACGGGTAGAGTTGGGAATCGCTCCCTCACCTCCCGAGTAGCCTACTGGGCAGGGGGACAAGACCCGAGGAACAGAGGAGAACCTTTGAGAATAGGTATAAATACCCATAGTGAGCTTACAGAAGCCATACAAAAGGCGGCTTGCGTACAGCAGATATATGAAAGGGGAGCCTACGATGTCCCCATGCAAGCCCCGGTAAGCCCAAACAGCCTAACGCCTTTAATACGGGGATTGCCTACAGTGTTAAAGCTGAAGCTACAAGCAATACGAGATCGCATTGTAGCTGCAGAGGCACACAATCATAATAACCTCAGTGCCCCCCCCATGCCAATACCGACATGGGCGGATACCTTGTTAGAAGTGCATCGAACTGCGCAAGAGATGGGGATGGATACCAAACCACGGGAAAAGCGCATTAGACAGGCTACTGCCTCATATGCCCCGAGGAGAGGACATTCCCCCCCCAGGCGGCACAACAAGGAAATGGGAACTAAACGAGAAGACAGGGAGAAACGAAATAGATTGTGGCGACATGCCCTGGCATTAGGTGTTCCACGATCCATGCTACATAACCAGAAAACAGAGGACATAGAACAGATAGTGAGCAAGCTGGAACAAGCGAAAGGGGTGACTCTGCCATCCGCCCCACCTGGCTCACAAGATAGTAAGCAAGAATCTAAACCTAGTAACCCTTTCTCGGAGTTACGAGAAGAGTTGCACGATCTAAAAAACTAGGTAGCGCTGGTCGAAAATCAGGCCAACCGACGCGAGTACTATCAATAGCGCAGCGGCCTGAAAGTTTAGAACCCCGGATTGTGATTCCAGTAGGACCTAGAAAACACAAAGTTTCTTTTTTAATTGATACTGGTGCACAGATAAGTGTTTTGGACAAACAGACAGCCAATAGGTTAAATATCAAACCATCTAGACGATCAATTTTTATAAAGGGAGTTACAGGAATTGCTGAATCTTGTCCTTTGGCAAAACTTTGTGCCTGGCTCCCGGGAGACAAACGTCTTACCAGATTTGAGGTAGTAATAAACCCAAAGGGAAATGACAACATTTTAGGGTTTGATGTATTACGAGGAAGAAACTGGATACTCCCAAACGGTACCCGGTGGAGCTTTGGAACAGCTAAACATCAAGCTTTTGCAAACCTCCCCCGCGCTGCCGCCTAGTAAGATAACTAGTGTTAAACAATACCCTTGAGCATCTGCTGCACGATCCGGGATAAGCAAAGTCATTAGAGACCTAGAAGAGCAAGGGATTATAGAACGCACCCACTCCCCCTATAACTCTCCGGTGTGGCCTGTCAAAAAACCAAATGGAGAATGGCGATTAACAGTAGATTATCGCCGATTGAATGCTAATACCGCTCCCCTCACGGCTGCGGTCCCCAATATAGCGGAACTGGTGAGTCAGCTTAGGACTGCAGCCCACCCCTGGATGGCCACACTAGATGTAAAAGATATGTTCTTCATGGTCCCGCTAATAAAAGAAGATAAAGACAAATTTGCTTTCACCTGGGAAGGCATTCAATATACCTTCACTCGGCTGCCCCAGGGATACAAACACTCCCCCACCATTGCTCATAACGCATGAGCAAAAGTCTTAGATTCGCTTGGTACAACCCCTGGAGTAAAAGTCTATCAATATATAGATGATATACTAATAGGGGGACCTGAAAAGGAGGCAGTGCGACAAGAAGCCCACTTAATTTGGGAAAAACTGACTGAGATAGGGCTAAAGATACCACAAGAGAAATGTCAAGGACCTGCCCAAACAGTGACCTTCCTAGGTGCCAAATGGATAGCAGGAGCAGAAGCAATCCCTGAAAAGGGTGCTCGAGACTTTAGAAAAATCCAAAAACCCAGCTTGTAAAAAGGAGTTGCAACAAATTATGGGTACGTTGGGATATTGGAGAAAGCATGTCCCAGGATTCTCGATAATCGCCAGACCTCTTTATAACCTTATGCGAAAGAATAGCAAATGGGAATGGGACAACACCCATGAACAAGCATTAATGCAAATAATGCAAGCAATGAATCAGTATCAAAGACTAGGTCCCGTGCATCCCAGGAACCCTCTTGATGTAGAGTGGGGGTTTAGCACACATGCAACTTATTGTGCCATCTTCCAATCACCAACAAGTGAACCTAAACGGCCAATTTTATTTGAATCCACTGCTTTCAAGGAGGCAGAACAAAGATATAGTGAATGGGAAAAAGGAATCTTAGCCATCGTAAGGGCTGTGAAGGCCACCGAAAAAATAGCGACCCAACAGAAAGTAATCTTAAGAGGGCCCTTCCACATTTTAGATGCTGTGAAACGAGGAACACCACCCCCTGAAGGTATAGCCCAGAGACAAACAGTTCGTAAATGGTATGCATATCTATCAGGAATCCAAGATAGCCTGGAAACAGAGGAGGGACCAGTAAAGATAACCAAATACCAATTACCCCTAACTAGCCTTGTACCAGAAACAGTACCAAGCTACCCAAGATCTCCCATTGCAGTAGCTGAACCACTCACTGAAAAGTCTGACCTAAATGGGGTATGGTTCACCGATGCCTCTTCACATAGGATAGCCACGGGGTGGCAATACAAAGCAGTTGCCTTAGAAATAAGCACAGGCCATACGATAATAGAAGAAGGCGATGGCAGCGCCCAAGTAGGAGAACTCAAGGCTGTCCGACTTGCCATAAGAAATGGAGCAACAACAGTGTATACCGATTCATATGCAGTATTCAAGGGGGCCACAGACTGGATAGGATTCTGGGAATGTAATAAATGGCAAATAAATAGGTACCCAGTATGGCAGCAAGCAGACTGGGAAGAGTTGTTGGAAGAAGGAAGGAAACGGTCTATTGCAATAGGGTGGGTGAAAGCCCACAGCTCAGACGGAAGTCTGGCAGCTAAATGGAACGGGATAGTTGACAAGTTGTCGAGGGTAAGAGGAGTAACAGTAAGTGAAGTAGAGTGGGACAGAGTAGGAGAATGGCTACATATACGGCGAGGACATTCAGGGGAAAAGGATTTAGTAAAAGAAAGTACAGCTCGAGGATGGCCCATAGCTATAACAACTGCACGACGAATCATAACAGCCTGTCCTCAGTGCCAACTAAGATTAAAAAGGGATCATCCAGAACAGCAAGCTCCACTACATATCAGTAATAAAAAACAATTATGGCAAACCTGGCAGATATTGATTATATAGGGCCTCTTAAACCATCAAGTGGGAGAAAATATATATTAGTGGGAGTCGAGGTGGTCTCCCGTCTCCTCCGAGCGACAGCTGTCAGAACTGCGAATGGAGAAACTACCATTAAGGTATTACAAGAACGGTTCAGTGTATTACCGGTACCAAAGGAAATACAAAGTGATAATGGGACTCACTTTACAGCCCGCGTAGTACAGGACTGGGCGACACAAGAAGGGATTAGTTGGACATTCCACACCCCCTACTATCCCCAAGCAAACGGGATGGTGGAAAGGGCCAATGGCTTACTTAAAAGATATGCTCAAGTAGAAAAAGCGAGTTGGGACCTACGCATTAACCATGCTGTGCATCTACTTAATAATCGATGGGGAACATTCGGTAGTCCCAGAACCCAGGCCTTTTGCCCTATCGATACGGGCATCGTTAAGGATAATCCTGACATTGATCCTGCACGTGGTAAACCAGGACAGCCTGTGATGGTAAAACTACCACAAATTGGAGTAGTCCCGTTAACATTGTCTAAACCCCGAGGACCCCTTGCATGGGAAGCACTTGATGCCACAGAAAAAACCCATCGAATCAGTTCTCGGTGGATAATTCCTGATTATTAACCACTTATTCCGAGGCACCCTGCCTCGAGGAAAACCTAAATGTGTTCTCTTACAGGATACCATGTGGAGACTTGTGTTCCTACTCCAGACGGCCCTGGTGACAACATTGATCTCAAACCCATGGGGCAGCAATGTCAATATTTGGGAAAAGTTAGCTAGAGAAATACTAAATACCACTCACTTTTGTCTAGAAGGAGGAACTTCGGCGGCCCAAATTTACACCACATGCAATATTGGGTTCCCTATACCCCTAGAGACAGTGCAAAACAAGGCAATACTAGCAAATTTCAAAGTAACTAATACGTTTAATCAGATGTCTCGATGGGGTTCCGCCACAACACAGTATAACAAAGCAATGATAGAAATTAAGGTGAAAGGAATGTTTCCTGCGGTTGAGTGTGCTATGACGGTAAATTGTACCAGCAAAACCCGACCGTGCCACAATTTTACGGAAGATGGGCCTCCTCTTAAATGTAATCAAACAACCAATGTAACCTTTAACTATGCACATATTGTGCTCCCTACAGGAATGTTTTGGCTATGCGGGGTAAAAGCTTACTCCTACATTCCAGCCAATGCTACTGGTGGCCCCTGTACCATAGGTCGCTTGAGCATCTATATGCCAAGCAAACAAGAGATAAAGGAAATAGCTGGGAATCAAACACGAAAGAGGAGGGAGGCCTCATCCCTCAACCCTGAATGTAATTCAGAAGTAATCTTATTCTCAGCATCACAAATCTCAGCTGCAGCATTCCTTACACCTGGGGTGGGAGTTGCTATGAACTATCAAGCTATAAAAAAGATTGCATGTTCTTTAGCTAAAACTATCAACACCACTTCTGCTGCCTTATCAGCAATGCTTAGAGATGTGCAAGCCTTGCATGCCGGTGTATTAGAAAACAGAGCAGCAGTTGACTATCTTCTTTTACGACACAACCACGGATATGAAGAATTCAAAGGCATGTGCTGCTTCAACCTGAGTGACCATTCGACCCTGATTGAAGGGGAGATCACAAACCTTAAACACCTAGCTTTGGACATTAAACAGCATAATGATAACGGGTTTAATTGGCTGCAAAAATTGTTCCAAGATTTCGGACTGTCTGTATCAGCTTGGCTCGCGTCGGGCTTACAAACTGTCATAATAATTGTACTCATGAAAATCATTATATGTATTGCTTTTGTCTGCTTGAAAGCTTTAATATTACGCACAATCTTTGCTAAGGTAAATGCTTTAAACACAGGCTACTTGCCTTCGCGACAAGATCAAACCCATGATTTGTCCTTGAGGGGCAAAAAAGGGGGGGTGTACGGCTGTGACTCTGGTCACGGGGTGGACTGATGCGGCGCGATGCCAACACCACCGTGCGGACAGGAACCATTGCGGGCACTCCGGCCGTCTTCTACAGGGAGGTGGCTGTGCCCCAGCCCGCCGGCCCCGCCGGCCCCGGGGGGTGAGTCGGCCTTTGGGCCCCCGCGCATCCTGATGCAGCCCAGGCGGTGCGGGGGTGACGGGCCCTGGGGGAGGTGGGGGTGTCCAGCAGTGCAGGTTGCATCCCGGCCAGCAGCACCGTGGTCACCTGGAGATGGACCCTCCTTGGCCACACGGTTCTCTGCGCTTGGGTCTGCAGTGGGGGCAGTAGCACCCGCTGGGGCTGCCCCAGGTGGGTTGGTACACCCGTCATGGCCAGGGTGAGACCCCCACACCCCTCCTGCCCCCCGGGCACTGGTGTGATGGGGTCGGAGGGCTGTCATCTAGCCACACGCGGGGGCAGGAGAGGGGTTGGTGTCCATGGTCTTCACGAGCCCCAGTGGCCTCAGGTGCAGCTGGCCCGAGCTCAGCTCCCGTGGGCCCGGCCTCCTGCCCACACTCTTCCCATGTGTCCTCCCCGCTGCAGGCTGGACATCCTGCTCCTGCACGGCCAGGCCTTCACCTCCAAGACGTGGGAGGCCCTGGGCACGCTGGCACTGCTCGCTGAGGAAGGCTATCGTGCTGTCGCCATAGACCTGCCTGGTAGGACCACAGGCCACGCTCAGGTGACATCCCGTGGGCTGCACTCAGGTGACATCCCAGAGGCTGCACTTGGGTGGCGTGCCATGGGCCATGCTCAGGAGACATCTGATGGGCGAGTGAAGAGTTAACAGGACTGAAGTTTGTCAATTGATATGCAGAAGAACTGATAGCACAAGAGCTGACCTGCGCAAAGCTGCTGAACAGAGGACTTAACAGGACTAAAGTCGTCTACCAACCGATATGCGCAAGGATTGATATGTATACGGCTGCGGAATGGCAGCATTAACAAGACTGAAGAGGTCTGCCACCTGGAATCTGCACGGACCCCCGGGGAGGGAAGAAACAATACGGAGGTGTTGTGGTCTTGCCTCGCCAGCAGGGTCCTCCCAAGCAGACAAGCAGACAGTCCTGTGATTGCGAAACTTGCTAAAAGTCAGCAAAAGCAGTGTTTGCCCAGAGCCCCAGCCGTATAAAAAGAGACTTGGGAGCTAGGAGAGTTTGAGCAGGGACGGGAACGTGACCTGACCATCCTCTCCGGCTGGACCGTGAGTATCCCCCCCCTCCCCTTTTCCTGGGACGCTGGGTTAAGGTAACTCCTCGAGGTTGAGAGCCCTCTCACTAGGAGAGTGAACAAGAAAGCTTTCAAGTAGGGATAAGCAGTCCTTCCAATTAATAACGCAGTAATCGACGGTTTCAGGTTATCCTTTCTAAATTAGTAACTGATGGTTTTGTGTTATCCTTCCTAAATTAGTAATCGCATTATTTTAATGGATGTTACTAATCCAAGAACTTGTGTGAGGAAATAAACATCTTTTTTATTATTATTATATTACTGTCTCAGTCGTTGCTATCGAACCTTCATAGCATGACAGCGTGACAGTTTTTGGCGTAGTCGGCAGGATAGGATAAGGATAGGATAGGATACAGACTTAGTGGATACATAAGCTGGGGTAACCGGATAGAAATATTTTTGAACTATGTCGCTGCGTGAGTTATTGAGAAGGCACGGAAGCGGACCCTCAAGCCCTGGGATTGACTGGGCAAATGATAATTGGGAAAATGAAGCCTCTGTTGTGTGTAGGATAGAGGAAGTCAGAGGTAACCAAAGAGATGGGAAAGGAAAAGGTGGTATATGTGCCATCTTAGGGGCCTGTTTACTGGCAGCCCAACAAGCCAATCGGACCCATCAAAAAACTAAGGAACAGTTACAAGAAAAGGTGCAGGAGTGTGTAGATCTTGAAAGAAAATTGAAATTAGAGAAAGAGCGAAATCAGAAATTACAAAACAAGTTAGAACTCATCCTTTCAACAGCAAGGAAGCCCCCCACAGCAGCTCAGATTAGAAAAATGCTGGTGGAGGACCCGGACGACTGGGACGGAGATATATGGGGAAACAGCAGTAGTTCAGAGGACGATGGTGATTTGTACCCTCCAGAACCCTCACCTCTGGATGTGCGGCCAGTCGTAAAAACCGAAACCGCAACAGGACCCCATGGGGGTAATGCTAGAACCACAGTTAGAACTACCCCTTACTCGGGAGACGAGATGGGAAAACTGCAAGAGAAATACTGCAGGCAACCTACAGAAACAGAAACTGAGTATTTGTGGCGGGTATCCTTAACAGGAGGTGATCGCATAATACTAAGTGAAGAGGAGGCATCAGGATATTGGGGACCAGGAGTTTTCCTTACGGGTAGAGTTGGGAATCGCTCCCTCACCTCCCGAGTAGCCTACTGGGCAGGGGGACAAGACCCGAGGAACAGAGGAGAACCTTTGAGAATAGGTATAAATACCCATAGTGAGCTTACAGAAGCCATACAAAAGGCGGCTTGCGTACAGCAGATATATGAAAGGGGAGCCTACGATGTCCCCATGCAAGCCCCGGTAAGCCCAAACAGCCTAACGCCTTTAATACGGGGATTGCCTACAGTGTTAAAGCTGAAGCTACAAGCAATACGAGATCGCATTGTAGCTGCAGAGGCACGCAATCATAATAACCTCAGTGCCCCCCCCATGCCAATACCGACATGGGCGGATACCTTGTTAGAAGTGCATCGAACTGCGCAAGAGATGGGGATGGATACCAAACCACGGGAAAAGCGCATTAGACAGGCTACTGCCTCATATGCCCCAAGGAGAGGACATTCCCCCCCCAGGCGGCACAACAAGGAAATGGGAACTAAACGAGAAGACAGGGAGAAACGAAATAGATTGTGGCGACATGCCCTGGCATTAGGTGTTCCACGATCCATGCTACATAACCAGAAAACAGAGGACATAGAACAGATAGTGAGCAAGCTGGAACAAGCGAAAGGGGTGACTCTGCCATCCGCCCCACCTGGCTCACAAGATAGTAAGCAAGAATCTAAACCTAGTAACCCTTTCTCGGAGTTACGAGAAGAGTTGCACGATCTAAAAAACTAGGTAGCGCTGGTCGAAAATCAGGCCAACCGACGCGAGTACTATCAATAGCGCAGCGGCCTGAAAGTTTAGAACCCCGGATTGTGATTCCAGTAGGACCTAGAAAACACAAAGTTTCTTTTTTAATTGATACTGGTGCACAGATAAGTGTTTTGGACAAACAGACAGCCAATAGGTTAAATATCAAACCATCTAGACGATCAGTTTTTATAAAGGGAGTTACAGGAATTGCTGAATCTTGTCCTTTGGCAAAACTTTGTGCCTGGCTCCCGGGAGACAAACGTCTTACCAGATTTGAGGTAGTAATAAACCCAAAGGGAAATGACAACATTTTAGGGTTTGATGTATTACGAGGAAGAAACTGGATACTCCCAAACGGTACCCGGTGGAGCTTTGGAACAGCTAAACATCAAGCTTTTGCAAACCTCCCCCGCGCTGCCGCCTAGTAAGATAACTAGTGTTAAACAATACCCTTGAGCATCTGCTGCACGATCCGGGATAAGCAAAGTCATTAGAGACCTAGAAGAGCAAGGGATTATAGAACGCACCCACTCCCCCTATAACTCTCCGGTGTGGCCTGTCAAAAAACCAAATGGAGAATGGCGATTAACAGTAGATTATCGCCGATTGAATGCTAATACCGCTCCCCTCACGGCTGCGGTCCCCAATATAGCGGAACTGGTGAGTCAGCTTAGGACTGCAGCCCACCCCTGGATGGCCACACTAGATGTAAAAGATATGTTCTTCATGGTCCCGCTAATAAAAGAAGATAAAGACAAATTTGCTTTCACCTGGGAAGGCATTCAATATACCTTCACTCGGCTGCCCCAGGGAT
Organism: Apteryx mantelli; assembly: GCF_036417845.1. Classification (NCBI taxonomy): domain Eukaryota; kingdom Metazoa; phylum Chordata; class Aves; order Apterygiformes; family Apterygidae; genus Apteryx; species Apteryx mantelli. The sequence continues at coordinate 12,174,881 of NC_089989.1, read as the reverse complement.
ACAAACACTCCCCCACCATCGCTCATAACGCATGAGCAAAAGTCTTAGATTCGCTTGGTACAACCCCTGGAGTAAAAGTCTATCAATATATAGATGATATACTAATAGGGGGACCTGAAAAGGAGGCAGTGCGACAAGAAGCCCACTTAATTTGGGAAAAACTGACTGAGATAGGGCTAAAGATACCACAAGAGAAATGTCAAGGACCTGCCCAAACAGTGACCTTCCTAGGTGCCAAATGGATAGCAGGAGCAGAAGCAATCCCTGAAAAGGGTGCTCGAGACTTTAGAAAAATCCAAAAACCCAGCTTGTAAAAAGGAGTTGCAACAAATTATGGGTACGTTGGGATATTGGAGAAAGCATGTCCCAGGATTCTCGATAATCGCCAGACCTCTTTATAACCTTATGCGAAAGAATAGCAAATGGGAATGGGACAACACCCATGAACAAGCATTAATGCAAATAATGCAAGCAATGAATCAGTATCAAAGACTAGGTCCCGTGCATCCCAGGAACCCTCTTGATGTAGAGTGGGGGTTTAGCACACATGCAACTTATTGTGCCATCTTCCAATCACCAACAAGTGAACCTAAACGGCCAATTTTATTTGAATCCACTGCTTTCAAGGAGGCAGAACAAAGATATAGTGAATGGGAAAAAGGAATCTTAGCCATCGTAAGGGCTGTGAAGGCCACCGAAAAAATAGCGACCCAACAGAAAGTAATCTTAAGAGGGCCCTTCCACATTTTAGATGCTGTGAAACGAGGAACACCACCCCCTGAAGGTATAGCCCAGAGACAAACAGTTCGTAAATGGTATGCATATCTATCAGGAATCCAAGATAGCCTGGAAACAGAGGAGGGACCAGTAAAGATAACCAAATACCAATTACCCCTAACTAGCCTTGTACCAGAAACAGTACCAAGCTACCCAAGATCTCCCATTGCAGTAGCTGAACCACTCACTGAAAAGTCTGACCTAAATGGGGTATGGTTCACCGATGCCTCTTCACATAGGATAGCCACGGGGTGGCAATACAAAGCAGTTGCCTTAGAAATAAGCACAGGCCATACGATAATAGAAGAAGGCGATGGCAGCGCCCAAGTAGGAGAACTCAAGGCTGTCCGACTTGCCATAAGAAATGGAGCAACAACAGTGTATACCGATTCATATGCAGTATTCAAGAGGGCCACAGACTGGATAGGATTCTGGGAATGTAATAAATGGCAAATAAATAGGTACCCAGTATGGCAGCAAGCAGACTGGGAAGAGTTGTTGGAAGAAGGAAGGAAACGGTCTATTGCAATAGGGTGGGTGAAAGCCCACAGCTCAGACGGAAGTCTGGCAGCTAAATGGAACGGGATAGTTGACAAGTTGTCGAGGGTAAGAGGAGTAACAGTAAGTGAAGTAGAGTGGGACAGAGTAGGAGAATGGCTACATATACGGCGAGGACATTCAGGGGAAAAGGATTTAGTAAAAGAAAGTACAGCTCGAGGATGGCCCATAGCTATAACAACTGCACGACGAATCATAACAGCCTGTCCTCAGTGCCAACTAAGATTAAAAAGGGATCATCCAGAACAGCAAGCTCCACTACATATCAGTAATAAAAAACAATTATGGCAAACCTGGCAGATATTGATTATATAGGGCCTCTTAAACCATCAAGTGGGAGAAAATATATATTAGTGGGAGTCGAGGTGGTCTCCCGTCTCCTCCGAGCGACAGCTGTCAGAACTGCGAATGGAGAAACTACCATTAAGGTATTACAAGAACGGTTCAGTGTATTACCGGTACCAAAGGAAATACAAAGTGATAATGGGACTCACTTTACAGCCCGCGTAGTACAGGACTGGGCGACACAAGAAGGGATTAGTTGGACATTCCACACCCCCTACTATCCCCAAGCAAACGGGATGGTGGAAAGGGCCAATGGCTTACTTAAAAGATATGCTCAAGTAGAAAAAGCGAGTTGGGACCTACGCATTAACCATGCTGTGCATCTACTTAATAATCGATGGGGAACATTCGGTAGTCCCAGAACCCAGGCCTTTTGCCCTATCGATACGGGCATCGTTAAGGATAATCCTGACATTGATCCTGCACGTGGTAAACCAGGACAGCCTGTGATGGTAAAACTACCACAAATTGGAGTAGTCCCGTTAACATTGTCTAAACCCCGAGGACCCCTTGCATGGGAAGCACTTGATGCCACAGAAAAAACCCATCGAATCAGTTCTCGGTGGATAATTCCTGATTATTAACCACTTATTCCGAGGCACCCTGCCTCGAGGAAAACCTAAATGTGTTCTCTTACAGGATACCATGTGGAGACTTGTGTTCCTACTCCAGACGGCCCTGGTGACAACATTGATCTCAAACCCATGGGGCAGCAATGTCAATATTTGGGAAAAGTTAGCTAGAGAAATACTAAATACCACTCACTTTTGTCTAGAAGGAGGAACTTCGGCGGCCCAAATTTACACCACATGCAATATTGGGTTCCCTATACCCCTAGAGACAGTGCAAAACAAGGCAATACTAGCAAATTTCAAAGTAACTAATACGTTTAATCAGATGTCTCGATGGGGTTCCGCCACAACACAGTATAACAAAGCAATGATAGAAATTAAGGTGAAAGGAATGTTTCCTGCGGTTGAGTGTGCTATGACGGTAAATTGTACCAGCAAAACCCGACCGTGCCACAATTTTACGGAAGATGGGCCTCCTCTTAAATGTAATCAAACAACCAATGTAACCTTTAACTATGCACATATTGTGCTCCCTACAGGAATGTTTTGGCTATGCGGGGTAAAAGCTTACTCCTACATTCCAGCCAATGCTACTGGTGGCCCCTGTACCATAGGTCGCTTGAGCATCTATATGCCAAGCAAACAAGAGATAAAGGAAATAGCTGGGAATCAAACACGAAAGAGGAGGGAGGCCTCATCCCTCAACCCTGAATGTAATTCAGAAGTAATCTTATTCTCAGCATCACAAATCTCAGCTGCAGCATTCCTTACACCTGGGGTGGGAGTTGCTATGAACTATCAAGCTATAAAAAAGATTGCATGTTCTTTAGCTAAAACTATCAACACCACTTCTGCTGCCTTATCAGCAATGCTTAGAGATGTGCAAGCCTTGCATGCCGGTGTATTAGAAAACAGAGCAGCAGTTGACTATCTTCTTTTACGACACAACCACGGATGTGAAGAATTCAAAGGCATGTGCTGCTTCAACCTGAGTGACCATTCGACCCTGATTGAAGGGGAGATCACAAACCTTAAACACCTAGCTTTGGACATTAAACAGCATAATGATAACGGGTTTAATTGGCTGCAAAAATTGTTCCAAGATTTCGGACTGTCTGTATCAGCTTGGCTCGCGTCGGGCTTACAAACTGTCATAATAATTGTACTCATGAAAATCATTATATGTATTGCTTTTGTCTGCTTGAAAGCTTTAATATGACGCACAATCTTTGCTAAGGTAAATGCTTTAAACACAGGCTACTTGCCTTCGCGACAAGATCAAACCCATGATTGTCCTTGAGGGGCAAAAAAGGGGGGGTGTACGGCTGTGACTCTGGTCACGGGGTGGACTGATGGGCGAGTGAAGAGTTAACAGGACTGAAGTTTTGGGGCCCTTGCGGTACTTCAGAACAACAATCTATATGAAATATAGATTGTTGGAACTACACTGTTTAGGATTAGTTGCTTAGCATAACTTGCTTAGCATGAGTAGCTAAATTTGCTGAAGCCTTAGGCCTCAGGCTGTAGCCGCTGCTATGTGCTTTGAAGTAGTTTTACCAAGGACACTGGTGCAGCTGGGAATGATACATCCTGAGAAAGTACAGATAAGCTAGCAGAAGCCAGTGGGAACCAAGGTTAAGGGCTAGACAGCTTTGCTAAACAAGCAGCAAGGTACAAGGCATGACCGCTGCGTGCGTGATCGGTGCCATGATTGGCTACCTGTGACATAATCTGTATGAACCACAAATCAAGGGCCAGAGCGCCGAATACCTGTACTTATAAAATGGGCAAATTGCTGAATAAAGATGGAATTGAACCTGCATTCTGTGAATGCGTATGATTCTTTCCCGTCACTCCCGCGGACCGCGACATCTGGCGACCCCGACGTGATACTGCGGAGGAGAAGCTGGCTTTGCTAAGAGTTCGAGTAACGGGAGTGGATACCGCCCGGGAGGCTCGTGCCCGGGGAAAACGAGCCTGGCCGTCTGAAAAAAGACGGGAAAAGAAAAGTCGTAGCTACGCAACTCTTCTGACCGGTGAGTCAGGCGCCCTTGTGAGGCGGCGGGCGGTATGGGAAACGCTGTATCAGCGGTAGAAAAGGCCACGTTGGAAAAATTGTTACAAGTGGCAGCACAAACAGAGCGACAGGTGGAGCGCCAGGTGCTGGTGGACTTGCTGTGGTGGGGAAGGCGGCGCGGTTTGTTACGGGAGCCCAGCCAGGTCTTTAGCGCGGTAACCTGGAAGAAGGTCGGGAAGGAACTGTGGGAATCCATCCAGAACGGAGAAAAAGAGGCCAGGCGTCTGGCCAAAACATATTGAGACGTGCGGCTCATGATCGAACAGCTGCACGGGGAGGCACAGGCGACTGCTGCCATACGGAGGGCGCTGCAGGCGGAGCCCTCTGTGGCGGCACTTTCGCCGGGGAATGAGGACGAGGGAGCGGAGTGCGCGGTGCCCGCCTTTGATACACCATCCTCGGGGGGGCCCTCGGTGATAGATGAGCCCTCCCCGCCATGTGCGGCACCTCTCTCTAAGCTAGAGCGGGAGGCTTGGGGGACTGGCACAGGATATGAGGACTTGCCACCGTACAAGAAAGGGGACGTTGCTGACGCCTTTGCCGCCCCCCCTGAGCCGTCCGCTCCCCCCATGGAAGTGGATCCGGCCGCTGTGCCATTACCTGAGGAGGAAAGCGTTGATCTGACTGAATATTCAAAAAAAATGGAGGAACTGTTGGAGGAAATGAGGAGGCTGGATAGGGGGTCAAAAAGGGCGCATGTGAGGGAGGCGTATAAGAAGGCGCATCGGGCCATTGTGGACGGCCTGAAAGCGGTTGAGGAACGGTTCTCCGGGGATCCTGCCGGCGGATCCCAGGAGAACCAAGAGATCGCCCCCAGAGACTGGGTGATTACCAACGTACTCAAAGGGACGTGGTCCCTTGAGCAGGCGGAGCAGCATCTGCAAGCCTGGAAAAAAACCCCTTTAACACAAAAGGAGTATCGAATGATTTTGGACCGTTTACCGAGAGCACCGGAGAAAGCCCTGCCACCTAGGGACCCTGACTTTGACATGGCAAAAAGGCGGCGCGGGATCATTCAGAATGCTGAACTGGTTGGGGACATGCAGTTTTTCCCTATAGTAGCCCCGGTGGTGACCACGGGTCAGGGACAGACGAGGTGGGAGCCTCTGGATTGGCAAGTGGTAACAAAGCTGCAACAGTTGGTAATGCAGTACGGGATAAACAACCACCAAGTGCAAGCGCAGCTGAGAGCCCTGGTGAAATATCAAAACTTGGTGCCGAGCGACATCCGCGCCCTTGCCGAACTGATTTTGGGGCCCACCTCTTTGCTGGTGTTTTTGAATAAGTGGCAGGAACTGCAGAAATTAGTAAAAGAAAGCGGAGTTCAATCTACTCATACTATCACATTCCTAGAAGTGCTTTCTACTACGTATGTGATGACTCCCTGTGACTGGAAAGCGTTAATGAAAATGGATTTGACTAACACTCAGTATGCTGGGTGGCTTTCGGACTTTCGAGACAAATGTCCTGTACAGGCGGTTGATAACTTGAATAACGGACAAGGAGTAGGCTATAACCAATTGGCTGGAGAGGGGCTGCATGCGAATCCAGCAACCCAGACGGAATACAATAGAGAAACATATGAGAGGATTGCAAAGTTCGTTTTACAAGCCTTGTGCGGACTGACAGGTACAAACGCCGATTCAAGTTTGTCATTTGCAAAAGTATTACAGGGACCTACAGAACCGTACCCTGCATTTGTTGATTGGTTATATGCAGCAACTGAGCGGCAGATTGAGAATGAGGAGGCTCAGGCACTGTTGCTGAGGCAGCTCGCTTTTGAGAATGCGAATGCTGACTGTGCGAGAGCCTTGCAGGCGATTAAGAACCGAGCAGCTTGCACTATTGCAGAGATGGTGCAGGCTTGTCAAAATGCAGGCTCTAAACACCACAGCACCGAATCCCTTGCCGCTGCACTGGCGGCTCAGAGGTACGAGCAAGGGGGAACAAAAAAGAAAAAAAAAAAAAAAGAGGATGTTCCCGTTGTGGGGCAGCACCGCGCTGGGGGGGGGCGCGACGCGGTGGCCGCCCCTCAGCGCCAGCACCAGCACCGAGCTGCCGCCCGGCCTCCCCCCCCCCCCCGCGGTAGCGAGCGAGCGAGATGGCGGCCGCCAGGGCTCGGGCTAAGCATGAGCAGATCCTGGTGCTCGATCCACCCACCGACCTCAAATTCAAAGTAATGCTACAACCTTTTGACTATGATCCTCAGAGATAATGGCTCTAATTCTCTTCCTTCACTTCTTGTTGTAATTGCAGCCAGTCCAACTGCAATTAAACGATATTGTCATGCTTAATGACCTACTAAAAATATTAGGAGCCATTAATTGGCTCTGACCAGTGCTAGGACTTTCCACAGAACTGCTACACCCCCTTTTTGAAAAGCTCAAAGGGGACACCTCCCTAACCTCCACCCGAACTTTGACACCTGAAGCGAGAAAGGCACTCCAGTTATGTGCCCGTGCTCTGGAGGAATGCCAGAGTTGGCGACATGACTTCTCATTGCCTTTTTATTTAGCTCTGATTGCCAACAGCTTCCAGCCTTTTGCAGTATTATTTTGATGGGATACAACAAGCACAGATCCTTTGCACATTTTTGAATGGATCTTTCTGTCACATACCCCTCCAAAAACCTTGTGGACTCTTACAGAAATGTATTCTAAGCTTATCATTAAGGGCAGGGAGAGACTGCAAACCATGAATGGCTGTGACCCTGAAGTTATGTATATCCCAGCCACTACAGACAACTTGAACTGGTTAATTTCAGAAGATTGGGGTTTTCAAGTAGCCCTTGCTGATTTCACTGGACAGCTTTCCATCCATTATCCTCGGCACAGGTTATGGGCAGAGGCTGGCAGCCTACCCCTAGTCGCTGTCGCCCTGTCCCGGTTCCTGGTTTAACTGTCTTCACCGATGCTTCGGGCAGATCTAAAAGGGCTGCTATCATGTGGCAGGACCCTGTCACGCAACAATGGAGAACAACCATACGTACACAGGAACGAGGGTCGGTACAGGTACTGGAGATGGTGGCCATCCGTACGGCTTTTGAACTTTGTGCCAATGAACCTGTAAATGTTGTTACTGATTCCTGTTATGCCGCGGGCCTTGTGCAAAGGTTGGAGGCCTCCTTTCTCCACGAGGTCTCCAATCCATTGCTCTTTGCAGAACTTTATGCTCTTTGGACTCTTATTAATCACAGAAAGCATGACTTTTATGTTTTACATGTACGTTCACACACGGACCTGGCCGGACCCATCGCTGAGGGAAATCGACGCGCTGATGCTGCAGCCATGCCAGCGGTGGTACCCAACCTTCTGGAACAAGCCAGGCTGTCTCACTCCTTCTTTCATCAAAACGCCTGCTCGCTGAAGAGGCAGTTTCAGCTACCCATCCAGCAGGCCAGAGACATTATTTTTGTCTTGTTCAGACTGTCAGTAGTTTGCCCCAATGCCTTCAAAGGAAGGGGCGAACCCTAGAATTTTAAAGGCTAATGAATTATGGCAAACAGATGTTACGTATGTTTTAGAATTTGGTCATCTTAAATATGTACATGTCACAGTCGACACCCATTCTCGATGTTTGTGGGCCACCGCCCACACTGGTGAAAAGGCTAGGGATGTGACTCGCCATTGGCTTGCCTGCTTTGCGGTCTTGGGGGTGCCAACAACCATCAAAACGGACAACAGCCCAGCCTATTGCTCAGGCCGTGTACGTCAATTCCTCAATACATGGGGCATCTCTCATGTAACAGGCATACCCCATTCCCCAACCAGCCAAGCCATTGTTGAGCAGTCACACCGCAGCCTGAAAGACATGCTAAAAAAACAAAAAAAAAAAAAGGGGGAGACACTGCTCACCCCACAAGAATGACTACACAAAGCGTTATATGTCCTTAATTTTTTGAATTGTGATGAAACAGGTCATAATAATTTCGAACGTCAGCAAGCCACAGACATGAGATCAATACAAAAGCCCCCAGTTTTGGTCAAAGACTTGGTTTCCAGCCAATGGGTGGGACCAATGGAACTGATAACCTGGGGGAGGGGAAATGCTTGTGTTTCTACAGGAACTCGGTTACGATGGGTGCCATCGCGACGTGTATGACCTTATGTTGCCTCATCCTCGGAGCAACAAGCACGCCCGTCGGACCAGGCACCTGGAAACGTGGCAACATCTGGGTGACTCTTGCGAATGTAACCAATACAGACACCTTGTTTATCAATGACGATGCCATCAGACCCTTTCCACGCTTGCTTGACGGGACTTCCTCTTGATATACAGCGCATGAGGTCTCTTTACAATGATACTGTGTTAGCAAATTGTAGTGCGCCAGGTACACTTCAGCCCAAATGGTGGTGCGATGCAGAATGGAGACGCAGGAGTGGAATATTTCCACGCGGTATAACAATATGCACAATGTTCACAATTTTCCTGCCTTGCCACTGCAGCCACAAGAACTTGACTTACTGGGAATTACACAGGCTGCAGTCTGCTTTTATCTAAATTATACTGCAAGGGCACCTACCAAAGAGGGTGACATTGATGCATCTCCCTCAGGCATTTATGCCAATACATCTGTATGGTGTAATCACACCACCTCAGGTCAAATAACACCTGGACCACAACCCATAGGGTTGGCTGCTAAGATATTCTTAATTTGTGGTCAGAGAGCCTGGAAAGGCGTACCAGGTAAAGCTGTGGGGGGACCATGTATCTCTGGACTTTTGACAATATTCCATCCCGAAAAATGGTTAATTGATGGAACGGTCCATCTTCGAGCAAAGCGATCCACCCACAGCTTTACGTCAGGTTGCGATAGTAATGTAGAATTTTGGAATCCAGCAGAACGTATCTTGAGTAGTATTTTTGCAGGAATAGGGACTGCTCATGCTTTATCACAGCTTAACAGATTAGGATGCTGGCTTGCAAAAGAAGCAAATGCCACTAGTACTGCTTTAAGCGCCTTATTAACAGACATAGATTCAATTAGATATGCCACCTTACAAAATCGGGCTGCAACTGACTTTTTGCCATTGGCCCAAGGCCATGGCTGTCAGGACTTTGAGGGAATGTGTTGTATGAACCTGAGTGATCATTCTGAGTCAGTACATACAAGCATTGCAAAATTGAAGGAGTTAACAAAACAACTGCAAGAAGACGATGGTGAAAACTTGTGGGGACTGTTTGATTGGTTGAATATGCTTGCTATAGGGCCCTGGTTGGCGGCTGGACTAAAACAGCTGATTACCGTAGGTGTCGTGGGTATGCTCCTATTGATTTGTGGGCCTTGCATACTGCAATGCATCCTAGCTCGGGTACAGAAAATGGTTGATCTATTATTTGAAAGAAGAGGGGGAAGTGTTGGGGCCCTTGCGGTACTTCAGAACAACAATCTATATGAAATATAGATTGTTGGAACTACACTGTTTAGGATTAGTTGCTTAGCATAACTTGCTTAGCATGAGTAGCTAAATTTGCTGAAGCCTTAGGCCTCAGGCTGTAGCCGCTGCTATGTGCTTTGAAGTAGTTTTACCAAGGACACTGGTGCAGCTGGGAATGATACATCCTGAGAAAGTACAGATAAGCTAGCAGAAGCCAGTGGGAACCAAGGTTAAGGGCTAGACAGCTTTGCTAAACAAGCAGCAAGGTACAAGGCATGACCGCTGCGTGCGTGATCGGTGCCATGATTGGCTACCTGTGACATAATCTGTATGAACCACAAATCAAGGGCCAGAGCGCCGAATACCTGTACTTATAAAATGGGCAAATTGCTGAATAAAGATGGAATTGAACCTGCATTCTGTGAACGCGTATGATTCATTCCCGTCACTCCCGCGGACCGCGACACTGAAGTTTGTCAATTGATATGCAGAAGAACTGATAGCACAAGAGCTGACCTGCGCAAAGCTGCTGAGCAGAGGACTTAACAGGACTAAAGTCGTCTACCAACCGATATGCGCAAGGATTGATATGTATACGGCTGCGGAATGGCAGCATTAACAAGACTGAAGAGGTCTGCCACCTGGAATCTGCACGGACCCCCGGGGAGGGAAGAAACAATACGGAGGTGTTGTGGTCTTGCCTCGCCAGCAGGGTCCTCCCAAGCAGACAAGCAGACAGTCCTGTGATTGCGAAACTTGCTAAAAGTCAGCAAAAGCAGTGTTTGCCCAGAGCCCCAGCCGTATAAAAAGAGACTTGGGAGCTAGGAGAGTTTGAGCAGGGACGGGAACGTGACCTGACCATCCTCTCCGGCTGGACCGTGAGTATCCCCCCCCTCCCCTTTTCCTGGGACGCTGGGTTAAGGTAACTCCTCGAGGTTGAGAGCCCTCTCACTAGGAGAGTGAACAAGAAAGCTTTCAAGTAGGGATAAGCAGTCCTTCCAATTAATAACGCAGTAATCGACGGTTTCAGGTTATCCTTTCTAAATTAGTAACTGATGGTTTTGTGTTATCCTTCCTAAATTAGTAATCGCATTATTTTAATGGATGTTACTAATCCAAGAACTTGTGTGAGGAAATAAACATCTTTTTTATTATTATTATATTACTGTCTCAGTCGTTGCTATCGAACCTTCATAGCATGACAGCGTGACAGTTTTTGGCGTAGTCGGCAGGATAGGATAAGGATAGGATAGGATACAGACTTAGTGGATACATAAGCTGGGGTAACCGGATAGAAATATTTTTGAACTATGTCGCTGCGTGAGTTATTGAGAAGGCACGGAAGCGGACCCTCAAGCCCTGGGATTGACTGGGCAAATGATAATTGGGAAAATGAAGCCTCTGTTGTGTGTAGGATAGAGGAAGTCAGAGGTAACCAAAGAGATGGGAAAGGAAAAGGTGGTATATGTGCCATCTTAGGGGCCTGTTTACTGGCAGCCCAACAAGCCAATCGGACCCATCAAAAAACTAAGGAACAGTTACAAGAAAAGGTGCAGGAGTGTGTAGATCTTGAAAGAAAATTGAAATTAGAGAAAGAGCGAAATCAGAAATTACAAAACAAGTTAGAACTCATCCTTTCAACAGCAAGGAAGCCCCCCACAGCAGCTCAGATTAGAAAAATGCTGGTGGAGGACCCGGACGACTGGGACGGAGATATATGGGGAAACAGCAGTAGTTCAGAGGACGATGGTGATTTGTACCCTCCAGAACCCTCACCTCTGGATGTGCGGCCAGTCGTAAAAACCGAAACCGCAACAGGACCCCATGGGGGTAATGCTAGAACCACAGTTAGAACTACCCCTTACTCGGGAGACGAGATGGGAAAACTGCAAGAGAAATACTGCAGGCAACCTACAGAAACAGAAACTGAGTATTTGTGGCGGGTATCCTTAACAGGAGGTGATCGCATAATACTAAGTGAAGAGGAGGCATCAGGATATTGGGGACCAGGAGTTTTCCTTACGGGTAGAGTTGGGAATCGCTCCCTCACCTCCCGAGTAGCCTACTGGGCAGGGGGACAAGACCCGAGGAACAGAGGAGAACCTTTGAGAATAGGTATAAATACCCATAGTGAGCTTACAGAAGCCATACAAAAGGCGGCTTGCGTACAGCAGATATATGAAAGGGGAGCCTACGATGTCCCCATGCAAGCCCCGGTAAGCCCAAACAGCCTAACGCCTTTAATACGGGGATTGCCTACAGTGTTAAAGCTGAAGCTACAAGCAATACGAGATCGCATTGTAGCTGCAGAGGCACGCAATCATAATAACCTCAGTGCCCCCCCCATGCCAATACCGACATGGGCGGATACCTTGTTAGAAGTGCATCGAACTGCGCAAGAGATGGGGATGGATACCAAACCACGGGAAAAGCGCATTAGACAGGCTACTGCCTCATATGCCCCGAGGAGAGGACATTCCCCCCCCAGGCGGCACAACAAGGAAATGGGAACTAAACAAGAAGACAGGGAGAAACGAAATAGATTGTGGCGACATGCCCTGGCATTAGGTGTTCCACGATCCATGCTACATAACCAGAAAACAGAGGACATAGAACAGATAGTGAGCAAGCTGGAACAAGCGAAAGGGGTGACTCTGCCATCCGCCCCACCTGGCTCACAAGATAGTAAGCAAGAATCTAAACCTAGTAACCCTTTCTCGGAGTTACGAGAAGAGTTGCACGATCTAAAAAACTAGGTAGCGCTGGTCGAAAATCAGGCCAACCGACGCGAGTACTATCAATAGCGCAGCGGCCTGAAAGTTTAGAACCCCGGATTGTGATTCCAGTAGGACCTAGAAAACACAAAGTTTCTTTTTTAATTGATACTGGTGCACAGATAAGTGTTTTGGACAAACAGACAGCCAATAGGTTAAATATCAAACCATCTAGACGATCAATTTTTATAAAGGGAGTTACAGGAATTGCTGAATCTTGTCCTTTGGCAAAACTTTGTGCCTGGCTCCCGGGAGACAAACGTCTTACCAGATTTGAGGTAGTAATAAACCCAAAGGGAAATGACAACATTTTAGGGTTTGATGTATTACGAGGAAGAAACTGGATACTCCCAAACGGTACCCGGTGGAGCTTTGGAACAGCTAAACATCAAGCTTTTGCAAACCTCCCCCGCGCTGCCGCCTAGTAAGATAACTAGTGTTAAACAATACCCTTGAGCATCTGCTGCACGATCCGGGATAAGCAAAGTCATTAGAGACCTAGAAGAGCAAGGGATTATAGAACGCACCCACTCCCCCTATAACTCTCCGGTGTGGCCTGTCAAAAAACCAAATGGAGAATGGCGATTAACAGTAGATTATCGCCGATTGAATGCTAATACCGCTCCCCTCACGGCTGCGGTCCCCAATATAGCGGAACTGGTGAGTCAGCTTAGGACTGCAGCCCACCCCTGGATGGCCACACTAGATGTAAAAGATATGTTCTTCATGGTCCCGCTAATAAAAGAAGATAAAGACAAATTTGCTTTCACCTGGGAAGGCATTCAATATACCTTCACTCGGCTGCCCCAGGGATACACACACTCCCCCACCATCGCTCATAACGCATGAGCAAAAGTCTTAGATTCGCTTGGTACAACCCCTGGAGTAAAAGTCTATCAATATATAGATGATATACTAATAGGGGGACCTGAAAAGGAGGCAGTGCGACAAGAAGCCCACTTAATTTGGGAAAAACTGACTGAGATAGGGCTAAAGATACCACAAGAGAAATGTCAAGGACCTGCCCAAACAGTGACCTTCCTAGGTGCCAAATGGATAGCAGGAGCAGAAGCAATCCCTGAAAAGGGTGCTCGAGACTTTAGAAAAATCCAAAAACCCAGCTTGTAAAAAGGAGTTGCAACAAATTATGGGTACGTTGGGATATTGGAGAAAGCATGTCCCAGGATTCTCGATAATCGCCAGACCTCTTTATAACCTTATGCGAAAGAATAGCAAATGGGAATGGGACAACACCCATGAACAAGCATTAATGCAAATAATGCAAGCAATGAATCAGTATCAAAGACTAGGTCCCGTGCATCCCAGGAACCCTCTTGATGTAGAGTGGGGGTTTAGCACACATGCAACTTATTGTGCCATCTTCCAATCACCAACAAGTGAACCTAAACGGCCAATTTTATTTGAATCCACTGCTTTCAAGGAGGCAGAACAAAGATATAGTGAATGGGAAAAAGGAATCTTAGCCATCGTAAGGGCTGTGAAGGCCACCGAAAAAATAGCGACCCAACAGAAAGTAATCTTAAGAGGGCCCTTCCACATTTTAGATGCTGTGAAACGAGGAACACCACCCCCTGAAGGTATAGCCCAGAGACAAACAGTTCGTAAATGGTATGCATATCTATCAGGAATCCAAGATAGCCTGGAAACAGAGGAGGGACCAGTAAAGATAACCAAATACCAATTACCCCTAACTAGCCTTGTACCAGAAACAGTACCAAGCTACCCAAGATCTCCCATTGCAGTAGCTGAACCACTCACTGAAAAGTCTGACCTAAATGGGGTATGGTTCACCGATGCCTCTTCACATAGGATAGCCACGGGGTGGCAATACAAAGCAGTTGCCTTAGAAATAAGCACAGGCCATACGATAATAGAAGAAGGCGATGGCAGCGCCCAAGTAGGAGAACTCAAGGCTGTCCGACTTGCCATAAGAAATGGAGCAACAACAGTGTATACCGATTCATATGCAGTATTCAAGGGGGCCACAGACTGGATAGGATTCTGGGAATGTAATAAATGGCAAATAAATAGGTACCCAGTATGGCAGCAAGCAGACTGGGAAGAGTTGTTGGAAGAAGGAAGGAAACGGTCTATTGCAATAGGGTGGGTGAAAGCCCACAGCTCAGACGGAAGTCTGGCAGCTAAATGGAACGGGATAGTTGACAAGTTGTCGAGGGTAAGAGGAGTAACAGTAAGTGAAGTAGAGTGGGACAGAGTAGGAGAATGGCTACATATACGGCGAGGACATTCAGGGGAAAAGGATTTAGTAAAAGAAAGTACAGCTCGAGGATGGCCCATAGCTATAACAACTGCACGACGAATCATAACAGCCTGTCCTCAGTGCCAACTAAGATTAAAAAGGGATCATCCAGAACAGCAAGCTCCACTACATATCAGTAATAAAAAACAATTATGGCAAACCTGGCAGATATTGATTATATAGGGCCTCTTAAACCATCAAGTGGGAGAAAATATATATTAGTGGGAGTCGAGGTGGTCTCCCGTCTCCTCCGAGCGACAGCTGTCAGAACTGCGAATGGAGAAACTACCATTAAGGTATTACAAGAACGGTTCAGTGTATTACCGGTACCAAAGGAAATACAAAGTGATAATGGGACTCACTTTACAGCCCGCGTAGTACAGGACTGGGCGACACAAGAAGGGATTAGTTGGACATTCCACACCCCCTACTATCCCCAAGCAAACGGGATGGTGGAAAGGGCCAATGGCTTACTTAAAAGATATGCTCAAGTAGAAAAAGCGAGTTGGGACCTACGCATTAACCATGCTGTGCATCTACTTAATAATCGATGGGGAACATTCGGTAGTCCCAGAACCCAGGCCTTTTGCCCTATCGATACGGGCATCGTTAAGGATAATCCTGACATTGATCCTGCACGTGGTAAACCAGGACAGCCTGTGATGGTAAAACTACCACAAATTGGAGTAGTCCCGTTAACATTGTCTAAACCCCGAGGACCCCTTGCATGGGAAGCACTTGATGCCACAGAAAAAACCCATCGAATCAGTTCTCGGTGGATAATTCCTGATTATTAACCACTTATTCCGAGGCACCCTGCCTCGAGGAAAACCTAAATGTGTTCTCTTACAGGATACCATGTGGAGACTTGTGTTCCTACTCCAGACGGCCCTGGTGACAACATTGATCTCAAACCCATGGGGCAGCAATGTCAATATTTGGGAAAAGTTAGCTAGAGAAATACTAAATACCACTCACTTTTGTCTAGAAGGAGGAACTTCGGCGGCCCAAATTTACACCACATGCAATATTGGGTTCCCTATACCCCTAGAGACAGTGCAAAACAAGGCAATACTAGCAAATTTCAAAGTAACTAATACGTTTAATCAGATGTCTCGATGGGGTTCCGCCACAACACAGTACAACAAAGCAATGATAGAAATTAAGGTGAAAGGAATGTTTCCTGCGGTTGAGTGTGCTATGATGGTAAATTGTACCAGCAAAACCCGACCGTGCCACAATTTTACGGAAGATGGGCCTCCTCTTAAATGTAATCAAACAACCAATGTAACCTTTAACTATGCACATATTGTGCTCCCTACAGGAATGTTTTGGCTATGCGGGGTAAAAGCTTACTCCTACATTCCAGCCAATGCTACTGGTGGCCCCTGTACCATAGGTCGCTTGAGCATCTATATGCCAAGCAAACAAGAGATAAAGGAAATAGCTGGGAATCAAACACGAAAGAGGAGGGAGGCCTCATCCCTCAACCCTGAATGTAATTCAGAAGTAATCTTATTCTCAGCATCACAAATCTCAGCTGCAGCATTCCTTACACCTGGGGTGGGAGTTGCTATGAACTATCAAGCTATAAAAAAGATTGCATGTTCTTTAGCTAAAACTATCAACACCACTTCTGCTGCCTTATCAGCAATGCTTAGAGATGTGCAAGCCTTGCATGCCGGTGTATTAGAAAACAGAGCAGCAGTTGACTATCTTCTTTTACGACACAACCACGGATGTGAAGAATTCAAAGGCATGTGCTGCTTCAACCTGAGTGACCATTCGACCCTGATTGAAGGGGAGATCACAAACCTTAAACACCTAGCTTTGGACATTAAACAGCATAATGATAACGGGTTTAATTGGCTGCAAAAATTGTTCCAAGATTTCGGACTGTCTGTATCAGCTTGGCTCGCGTCGGGCTTACAAACTGTCATAATAATTGTACTCATGAAAATCATTATATGTATTGCTTTTGTCTGCTTGAAAGCTTTAATATTACGCACAATCTTTGCTAAGGTAAATGCTTTAAACACAGGCTACTTGCCTTCGCGACAAGATCAAACCCATGATTTGTCCTTGAGGGGCAAAAAAGGGGGGGTGTACGGCTGTGACTCTGGTCACGGGGTGGACTGATGCGGCGCGATGCCAACACCACCGTGCGGACAGGAACCATTGCGGGCACTCCGGCCGTCTTCTACAGGGAGGTGGCTGTGCCCCAGCCCGCCGGCCCCGCCGGCCCCGGGGGGTGAGTCGGCCTTTGGGCCCCCGTGCATCCTGATGCAGCCCAGGCGGTGCGGGGGTGACGGGCCCTGGGGGAGGTGGGGGTGTCCAGCAGTGCAGGTTGCATCCCGGCCAGCAGCACCGTGGTCACCTGGAGATGGACCCTCCTTGGCCACACGGTTCTCTGCGCTTGGGTCTGCAGTGGGGGCAGTAGCACCCGCTGGGGCTGCCCCAGGTGGGTTGGTACACCCGTCATGGCCAGGGTGAGACCCCCACACCCCTCCTGCCCCCCGGGCACTGGTGTGATGGGGTCGGAGGGCTGTCATCTAGCCACACGCGGGGGCAGGAGAGGGGTTGGTGTCCATGGTCTTCACGAGCCCCAGTGGCCTCAGGTGCAGCTGGCCCGAGCTCAGCTCCCGTGGGCCCGGCCTCCTGCCCACACTCTTCCCATGTGTCCTCCCCGCTGCAGGCTGGACATCCTGCTCCTGCACGGCCAGGCCTTCACCTCCAAGACGTGGGAGGCCCTGGGCACGCTGGCACTGCTCGCTGAGGAAGGCTATCGTGCTGTCGCCATAGACCTGCCTGGTAGGACCACAGGCCATGCTCAGGTGACATCCCGTGGGCTGCGCTCAGGTGACATCCCAGAGGCTGCACTTGGGTGGCGTGCCATGGGCCATGCTCAGGAGACATCTGATGGGCGAGTGAAGAGTTAACAGGACTGAAGTTTGTCAATTGATATGCAGAAGAACTGATAGCACAAGAGCTGACCCGCGCAAAGCTGCTGAGCAGAGGACTTAACAGGACTAAAGTCGTCTACCAACCGATATGCGCAAGGATTGATATGTATACGGCTGCGGAATGGCAGCATTAACAAGACTGAAGAGGTCTGCCACCTGGAATCTGCACGGACCCCCGGGGAGGGAAGAAACAATACGGAGGTGTTGTGGTCTTGCCTCGCCAGCAGGGTCCTCCCAAGCAGACAAGCAGACAGTCCTGTGATTGCGAAACTTGCTAAAAGTCAGCAAAAGCAGTGTTTGCCCAGAGCCCCAGCCGTATAAAAAGAGACTTGGGAGCTAGGAGAGTTTGAGCAGGGACGGGAACGTGACCTGACCATCCTCTCCGGCTGGACCGTGAGTATCCCCCCCCTCCCCTTTTCCTGGGACGCTGGGTTAAGGTAACTCCTCGAGGTTGAGAGCCCTCTCACTAGGAGAGTGAACAAGAAAGCTTTCAAGTAGGGATAAGCAGTCCTTCCAATTAATAACGCAGTAATCGACGGTTTCAGGTTATCCTTTCTAAATTAGTAACTGATGGTTTTGTGTTATCCTTCCTAAATTAGTAATCGCATTATTTTAATGGATGTTACTAATCCAAGAACTTGTGTGAGGAAATAAACATCTTTTTTATTATTATTATATTACTGTCTCAGTCGTTGCTATCGAACCTTCATAGCATGACAGCGTGACAGTTTTTGGCGTAGTCGGCAGGATAGGATAAGGATAGGATAGGATACAGACTTAGTGGATACATAAGCTGGGGTAACCGGATAGAAATATTTTTGAACTATGTCGCTGCGTGAGTTATTGAGAAGGCACGGAAGCGGACCCTCAAGCCCTGGGATTGACTGGGCAAATGATAATTGGGAAAATGAAGCCTCTGTTGTGTGTAGGATAGAGGAAGTCAGAGGTAACCAAAGAGATGGGAAAGGAAAAGGTGGTATATGTGCCATCTTAGGGGCCTGTTTACTGGCAGCCCAACAAGCCAATCGGACCCATCAAAAAACTAAGGAACAGTTACAAGAAAAGGTGCAGGAGTGTGTAGATCTTGAAAGAAAATTGAAATTAGAGAAAGAGCGAAATCAGAAATTACAAAACAAGTTAGAACTCATCCTTTCAACAGCAAGGAAGCCCCCCACAGCAGCTCAGATTAGAAAAATGCTGGTGGAGGACCCGGACGACTGGGACGGAGATATATGGGGAAACAGCAGTAGTTCAGAGGACGATGGTGATTTGTACCCTCCAGAACCCTCACCTCTGGATGTGCGGCCAGTCGTAAAAACCGAAACTGCAACAGGACCCCATGGGGGTAATGCTAGAACCACAGTTAGAACTACCCCTTACTCGGGAGACGAGATGGGAAAACTGCAAGAGAAATACTGCAGGCAACCTACAGAAACAGAAACTGAGTATTTGTGGCGGGTATCCTTAACAGGAGGTGATCGCATAATACTAAGTGAAGAGGAGGCATCAGGATATTGGGGACCAGGAGTTTTCCTTACGGGTAGAGTTGGGAATCGCTCCCTCACCTCCCGAGTAGCCTACTGGGCAGGGGGACAAGACCCGAGGAACAGAGGAGAACCTTTGAGAATAGGTATAAATACCCATAGTGAGCTTACAGAAGCCATACAAAAGGCGGCTTGCGTACAGCAGATATATGAAAGGGGAGCCTACGATGTCCCCATGCAAGCCCCGGTAAGCCCAAACAGCCTAACGCCTTTAATACGGGGATTGCCTACAGTGTTAAAGCTGAAGCTACAAGCAATACGAGATCGCATTGTAGCTGCAGAGGCACACAATCATAATAACCTCAGTGCCCCCCCCATGCCAATACCGACATGGGCGGATACCTTGTTAGAAGTGCATCGAACTGCGCAAGAGATGGGGATGGATACCAAACCACGGGAAAAGCGCATTAGACAGGCTACTGCCTCATATGCCCCGAGGAGAGGACATTCCCCCCCCAGGCGGCACAACAAGGAAATGGGAACTAAACGAGAAGACAGGGAGAAACGAAATAGATTGTGGCGACATGCCCTGGCATTAGGTGTTCCACGATCCATGCTACATAATCAGAAAACAGAGGACATAGAACAGATAGTGAGCAAGCTGGAACAAGCGAAAGGGGTGACTCTGCCATCCGCCCCACCTGGCTCACAAGATAGTAAGCAAGAATCTAAACCTAGTAACCCTTTCTCGGAGTTACGAGAAGAGTTGCACGATCTAAAAAACTAGGTAGCGCTGGTCGAAAATCAGGCCAACCGACCCGAGTACTATCAATAGCGCAGCGGCCTGAAAGTTTAGAACCCCGGATTGTGATTCCAGTAGGACCTAGAAAACACAAAGTTTCTTTTTTAATTGATACTGGTGCACAGATAAGTGTTTTGGACAAACAGACAGCCAATAGGTTAAATATCAAACCATCTAGACGATCAATTTTTATAAAGGGAGTTACAGGAATTGCTGAATCTTGTCCTTTGGCAAAACTTTGTGCCTGGCTCCCGGGAGACAAACGTCTTACCAGATTTGAGGTAGTAATAAACCCAAAGGGAAATGACAACATTTTAGGGTTTGATGTATTACGAGGAAGAAACTGGATACTCCCAAACGGTACCCGGTGGAGCTTTGGAACAGCTAAACATCAAGCTTTTGCAAACCTCCCCCGCGCTGCCGCCTAGTAAGATAACTAGTGTTAAACAATACCCTTGAGCATCTGCTGCACGATCCGGGATAAGCAAAGTCATTAGAGACCTAGAAGAGCAAGGGATTATAGAACGCACCCACTCCCCCTATAACTCTCCGGTGTGGCCTGTCAAAAAACCAAATGGAGAATGGCGATTAACAGTAGATTATCGCCGATTGAATGCTAATACCGCTCCCCTCACGGCTGCGGTCCCCAATATAGCGGAACTGGTGAGTCAGCTTAGGACTGCAGCCCACCCCTGGATGGCCACACTAGATGTAAAAGATATGTTCTTCATGGTCCCGCTAATAAAAGAAGATAAAGACAAATTTGCTTTCACCTGGGAAGGCATTCAATATACCTTCACTCGGCTGCCCCAGGGATACACACACTCCCCCACCATCGCTCATAACGCATGAGCAAAAGTCTTAGATTCGCTTGGTACAACCCCTGGAGTAAAAGTCTATCAATATATAGATGATATACTAATAGGGGGACCTGAAAAGGAGGCAGTGCGACAAGAAGCCCACTTAATTTGGGAAAAACTGACTGAGATAGGGCTAAAGATACCACAAGAGAAATGTCAAGGACCTGCCCAAACAGTGACCTTCCTAGGTGCCAAATGGATAGCAGGAGCAGAAGCAATCCCTGAAAAGGGTGCTCGAGACTTTAGAAAAATCCAAAAACCCAGCTTGTAAAAAGGAGTTGCAACAAATTATGGGTACGTTGGGATATTGGAGAAAGCATGTCCCAGGATTCTCGATAATCGCCAGACCTCTTTATAACCTTATGCGAAAGAATAGCAAATGGGAATGGGACAACACCCATGAACAAGCATTAATGCAAATAATGCAAGCAATGAATCAGTATCAAGGACTAGGTCCCGTGCATCCCAGGAACCCTCTTGATGTAGAGTGGGGGTTTAGCACACATGCAACTTATTGTGCCATCTTCCAATCACCAACAAGTGAACCTAAACGGCCAATTTTATTTGAATCCACTGCTTTCAAGGAGGCAGAACAAAGATATAGTGAATGGGAAAAAGGAATCTTAGCCATCGTAAGGGCTGTGAAGGCCACCGAAAAAATAGCGACCCAACAGAAAGTAATCTTAAGAGGGCCCTTCCACATTTTAGATGCTGTGAAACGAGGAACACCACCCCCTGAAGGTATAGCCCAGAGACAAACAGTTCGTAAATGGTATGCATATCTATCAGGAATCCAAGATAGCCTGGAAACAGAGGAGGGACCAGTAAAGATAACCAAATACCAATTACCCCTAACTAGCCTTGTACCAGAAACAGTACCAAGCTACCCAAGATCTCCCATTGCAGTAGCCGAACCACTCACTGAAAAGTCTGACCTAAATGGGGTATGGTTCACCGATGCCTCTTCACATAGGATAGCCACGGGGTGGCAATACAAAGCAGTTGCCTTAGAAATAAGCACAGGCCATACGATAATAGAAGAAGGCGATGGCAGCGCCCAAGTAGGAGAACTCAAGGCTGTCCGACTTGCCATAAGAAATGGAGCAACAACAGTGTATACCGATTCATATGCAGTATTCAAGGGGGCCACAGACTGGATAGGATTCTGGGAATGTAATAAATGGCAAATAAATAGGTACCCAGTATGGCAGCAAGCAGACTGGGAAGAGTTGTTGGAAGAAGGAAGGAAACGGTCTATTGCAATAGGGTGGGTGAAAGCCCACAGCTCAGACGGAAGTCTGGCAGCTAAATGGAACGGGATAGTTGACAAGTTGTCGAGGGTAAGAGGAGTAACAGTAAGTGAAGTAGAGCGGGACAGAGTAGGAGAATGGCTACATATACGGCGAGGACATTCAGGGGAAAAGGATTTAGTAAAAGAAAGTATAGCTCGAGGATGGCCCATAGCTATAACAACTGCACGACGAATCATAACAGCCTGTCCTCAGTGCCAACTAAGATTAAAAAGGGATCATCCAGAACAGCAAGCTCCACTACATATCAGTAATAAAAAACAATTATGGCAAACCTGGCAGATATTGATTACATAGGGCCTCTTAAACCATCAAGTGGGAGAAAATATATATTAGTGGGAGTCGAGGTGGTCTCCCGTCTCCTCCGAGCGACAGCTGTCAGAACTGCGAATGGAGAAACTACCATTAAGGTATTACAAGAACGGTTCAGTGTATTACCGGTACCAAAGGAAATACAAAGTGATAATGGGACTCACTTTACAGCCCGCGTAGTACAGGACTGGGCGACACAAGAAGGGATTAGTTGGACATTCCACACCCCCTACTATCCCCAAGCAAACGGGATGGTGGAAAGGGCCAATGGCTTACTTAAAAGATATGCTCAAGTAGAAAAAGCGAGTTGGGACCTACGCATTAACCATGCTGTGCATCTACTTAATAATCGATGGGGAACATTCGGTAGTCCCAGAACCCAGGCCTTTTGCCCTATCGATACGGGCATCGTTAAGGATAATCCTGACATTGATCCTGCACGTGGTAAACCAGGACAGCCTGTGATGGTAAAACTACCACAAATTGGAGTAGTCCCGTTAACATTGTCTAAACCCCGAGGACCCCTTGCATGGGAAGCACTTGATGCCACAGAAAAAACCCATCGAATCAGTTCTCGGTGGATAATTCCTGATTATTAACCACTTATTCCGAGGCACCCTGCCTCGAGGAAAACCTAAATGTGTTCTCTTACAGGATACCATGTGGAGACTTGTGTTCCTACTCCAGACGGCCCTGGTGACAACATTGATCTCAAACCCATGGGGCAGCAATGTCAATATTTGGGAAAAGTTAGCTAGAGAAATACTAAATACCACTCACTTTTGTCTAGAAGGAGGAACTTCGGCGGCCCAAATTTACACCACATGCAATATTGGGTTCCCTATACCCCTAGAGACAGTGCAAAACAAGGCAATACTAGCAAATTTCAAAGTAACTAATACGTTTAATCAGATGTCTCGATGGGGTTCCGCCACAACACAGTACAACAAAGCAATGATAGAAATTAAGGTGAAAGGAATGTTTCCTGCGGTTGAGTGTGCTATGATGGTAAATTGTACCAGCAAAACCCGACCGTGCCACAATTTTACGGAAGATGGGCCTCCTCTTAAATGTAATCAAACAACCAATGTAACCTTTAACTATGCACATATTGTGCTCCCTACAGGAATGTTTTGGCTATGCGGGGTAAAAGCTTACTCCTACATTCCAGCCAATGCTACTGGTGGCCCCTGTACCATAGGTCGCTTGAGCATCTATATGCCAAGCAAACAAGAGATAAAGGAAATAGCTGGGAATCAAACACGAAAGAGGAGGGAGGCCTCATCCCTCAACCCTGAATGTAATTCAGAAGTAATCTTATTCTCAGCATCACAAATCTCAGCTGCAGCATTCCTTACACCTGGGGTGGGAGTTGCTATGAACTATCAAGCTATAAAAAAGATTGCATGTTCTTTAGCTAAAACTATCAACACCACTTCTGCTGCCTTATCAGCAATGCTTAGAGATGTGCAAGCCTTGCATGCCGGTGTATTAGAAAACAGAGCAGCAGTTGACTATCTTCTTTTACGACACAACCACGGATGTGAAGAATTCAAAGGCATGTGCTGCTTCAACCTGAGTGACCATTCGACCCTGATTGAAGGGGAGATCACAAACCTTAAACACCTAGCTTTGGACATTAAACAGCATAATGATAACGGGTTTAATTGGCTGCAAAAATTGTTCCAAGATTTCGGACTGTCTGTATCAGCTTGGCTCGCGTCGGGCTTACAAACTGTCATAATAATTGTACTCATGAAAATCATTATATGTATTGCTTTTGTCTGCTTGAAAGCTTTAATATTACGCACAATCTTTGCTAAGGTAAATGCTTTAAACACAGGCTACTTGCCTTCGCGACAAGATCAAACCCATGATTTGTCCTTGAGGGGCAAAAAAGGGGGGGTGTACGGCTGTGACTCTGGTCACGGGGTGGACTGATGCGGCGCGATGCCAACACCACCGTGCGGACAGGAACCATTGCGGGCACTCCGGCCGTCTTCTACAGGGAGGTGGCTGTGCCCCAGCCCGCCGGCCCCGCCGGCCCCGGGGGGTGAGTCGGCCTTTGGGCCCCCGCGCATCCTGATGCAGCCCAGGCGGTGCGGGGGTGACGGGCCCTGGGGGAGGTGGGGGTGTCCAGCAGTGCAGGTTGCATCCCGGCCAGCAGCACCGTGGTCACCTGGAGATGGGCCCTCCTTGGCCACACGGTTCTCTGCGCTTGGGTCTGCAGTGGGGGCAGTAGCACCCGCTGGGGCTGCCCCAGGTGGGTTGGTACACCCGTCATGGCCAGGGTGAGACCCCCACACCCCTCCTGCCCCCCGGGCACTGGTGTGATGGGGTCGGAGGGCTGTCATCTAGCCACACGCGGGGGCAGGAGAGGGGTTGGTGTCCATGGTCTTCACGAGCCCCAGTGGCCTCAGGTGCAGCTGGCCCGAGCTCAGCTCCCGTGGGCCCGGCCTCCTGCCCACACTCTTCCCATGTGTCCTCCCCGCTGCAGGCTGGACATCCTGCTCCTGCACGGCCAGGCCTTCACCTCCAAGACGTGGGAGGCCCTGGGCACGCTGGCACTGCTCGCTGAGGAAGGCTATCGTGCTGTCGCCATAGACCTGCCTGGTAGGACCACAGGCCATGCTCAGGTGACATCCCGTGGGCTGCACTCAGGTGACATCCCAGAGGCTGCACTTGGGTGGCGTGCCATGGGCCATGCTCAGGAGACATCTGATGGGCGAGTGAAGAGTTAACAGGACTGAAGTTTGTCAATTGATATGCAGAAGAACTGATAGCACAAGAGCTGACCCGCGCAAAGCTGCTGAGCAGAGGACTTAACAGGACTAAAGTCGTCTACCAACCGATATGCGCAAGGATTGATATGTATAAGGCTGCGGAATGGCAGCATTAACAAGGCTGAAGAGGTCTGCCACCTGGAATCTGCACGGACCCCCGGGGAGGGAAGAAACAATACGGAGGTGTTGTGGTCTTGCCTCGCCAGCAGGGTCCTCCCAAGCAGACAAGCAGACAGTCCTGTGATTGCGAAACTTGCTAAAAGTCAGCAAAAGCAGTGTTTGCCCAGAGCCCCAGCCGTATAAAAAGAGACTTGGGAGCTAGGAGAGTTTGAGCAGGGACGGGAACGTGACCTGACCATCCTCTCCGGCTGGACCGTGAGTATCCCCCCCCTCCCCTTTTCCTGGGACGCTGGGTTAAGGTAACTCCTCGAGGTTGAGAGCCCTCTCACTAGGAGAGTGAACAAGAAAGCTTTCAAGTAGGGATAAGCAGTCCTTCCAATTAATAACGCAGTAATCGACGGTTTCAGGTTATCCTTTCTAAATTAGTAACTGATGGTTTTGTGTTATCCTTCCTAAATTAGTAATCGCATTATTTTAATGGATGTTACTAATCCAAGAACTTGTGTGAGGAAATAAACATCTTTTTTATTATTATTATATTACTGTCTCAGTCGTTGCTATCGAACCTTCATAGCATGACAGCGTGACAGTTTTTGGCGTAGTCGGCAGGATAGGATAAGGATAGGATAGGATACAGACTTAGTGGATACATAAGCTGGGGTAACCGGATAGAAATATTTTTGAACTATGTCGCTGCGTGAGTTATTGAGAAGGCACGGAAGCGGACCCTCAAGCCCTGGGATTGACTGGGCAAATGATAATTGGGAAAATGAAGCCTCTGTTGTGTGTAGGATAGAGGAAGTCAGAGGTAACCAAAGAGATGGGAAAGGAAAAGGTGGTATATGTGCCGTCTTAGGGGCCTGTTTACTGGCAGCCCAACAAGCCAATCGGACCCATCAAAAAACTAAGGAACAGTTACAAGAAAAGGTGCAGGAGTGTGTAGATCTTGAAAGAAAATTGAAATTAGAGAAAGAGCGAAATCAGAAATTACAAAACAAGTTAGAACTCATCCTTTCAACAGCAAGGAAGCCCCCCACAGCAGCTCAGATTAGAAAAATGCTGGTGGAGGACCCGGACGACTGGGACGGAGATATATGGGGAAACAGCAGTAGTTCAGAGGACGATGGTGATTTGTACCCTCCAGAACCCTCACCTCTGGATGTGCGGCCAGTCGTAAAAACCGAAACCGCAACAGGACCCCATGGGGGTAATGCTAGAACCACAGTTAGAACTACCCCTTACTCGGGAGACGAGATGGGAAAACTGCAAGAGAAATACTGCAGGCAACCTACAGAAACAGAAACTGAGTATTTGTGGCGGGTATCCTTAACAGGAGGTGATCGCATAATACTAAGTGAAGAGGAGGCATCAGGATATTGGGGACCAGGAGTTTTCCTTACGGGTAGAGTTGGGAATCGCTCCCTCACCTCCCGAGTAGCCTACTGGGCAGGGGGACAAGACCCGAGGAACAGAGGAGAACCTTTGAGAATAGGTATAAATACCCACAGTGAGCTTACAGAAGCCATACAAAAGGCGGCTTGCGTACAGCAGATATATGAAAGGGGAGCCTACGATGTCCCCATGCAAGCCCCGGTAAGCCCAAACAGCCTAACGCCTTTAATACGGGGATTGCCTACAGTGTTAAAGCTGAAGCTACAAGCAATACGAGATCGCATTGTAGCTGCAGAGGCACACAATCATAATAACCTCAATGCCCCCCCCATGCCAATACCGACATGGGCGGATACCTTGTTAGAAGTGCATCGA
This sequence comes from Apteryx mantelli, assembly GCF_036417845.1. Taxonomy (NCBI): domain Eukaryota; kingdom Metazoa; phylum Chordata; class Aves; order Apterygiformes; family Apterygidae; genus Apteryx; species Apteryx mantelli. Next base: position 12,147,718 of record NC_089989.1, on the reverse strand, counting down.
ACTGCGCAAGAGATGGGGATGGATACCAAACCACGGGAAAAGCGCATTAGACAGGCTACTGCCTCATATGCCCCGAGGAGAGGACATTCCCCCCCCAGGCGGCACAACAAGGAAATGGGAACTAAACAAGAAGACAGGGAGAAACGAAATAGATTGTGGCGACATGCCCTGGCATTAGGTGTTCCACGATCCATGCTACATAATCAGAAAACAGAGGACATAGAACAGATAGTGAGCAAGCTGGAACAAGCGAAAGGGGTGACTCTGCCATCCGCCCCACCTGGCTCACAAGATAGTAAGCAAGAATCTAAACCTAGTAACCCTTTCTCGGAGTTACGAGAAGAGTTGCACGATCTAAAAAACTAGGTAGCGCTGGTCGAAAATCAGGCCAACCGACGCGAGTACTATCAATAGCGCAGCGGCCTGAAAGTTTAGAACCCCGGATTGTGATTCCAGTAGGACCTAGAAAACACAAAGTTTCTTTTTTAATTGATACTGGTGCACAGATAAGTGTTTTGGACAAACAGACAGCCAATAGGTTAAATATCAAACCATCTAGACGATCAATTTTTATAAAGGGAGTTACAGGAATTGCTGAATCTTGTCCTTTGGCAAAACTTTGTGCCTGGCTCCCGGGAGACAAACGTCTTACCAGATTTGAGGTAGTAATAAACCCAAAGGGAAATGACAACATTTTAGGGTTTGATGTATTACGAGGAAGAAACTGGATACTCCCAAACGGTACCCGGTGGAGCTTTGGAACAGCTAAACATCAAGCTTTTGCAAACCTCCCCCGCGCTGCCGCCTAGTAAGATAACTAGTGTTAAACAATACCCTTGAGCATCTGCTGCACGATCCGGGATAAGCAAAGTCATTAGAGACCTAGAAGAGCAAGGGATTATAGAACGCACCCACTCCCCCTATAACTCTCCGGTGTGGCCTGTCAAAAAACCAAATGGAGAATGGCGATTAACAGTAGATTATCGCCGATTGAATGCTAATACCGCTCCCCTCACGGCTGCGGTCCCCAATATAGCGGAACTGGTGAGTCAGCTTAGGACTGCAGCCCACCCCTGGATGGCCACACTAGATGTAAAAGATATGTTCTTCATGGTCCCGCTAATAAAAGAAGATAAAGACAAATTTGCTTTCACCTGGGAAGGCATTCAATATACCTTCACTCGGCTGCCCCAGGGATACACACACTCCCCCACCATCGCTCATAACGCATGAGCAAAAGTCTTAGATTCGCTTGGTACAACCCCTGGAGTAAAAGTCTATCAATATATAGATGATATACTAATAGGGGGACCTGAAAAGGAGGCAGTGCGACAAGAAGCCCACTTAATTTGGGAAAAACTGACTGAGATAGGGCTAAAGATACCACAAGAGAAATGTCAAGGACCTGCCCAAACAGTGACCTTCCTAGGTGCCAAATGGATAGCAGGAGCAGAAGCAATCCCTGAAAAGGGTGCTCGAGACTTTAGAAAAATCCAAAAACCCAGCTTGTAAAAAGGAGTTGCAACAAATTATGGGTACGTTGGGATATTGGAGAAAGCATGTCCCAGGATTCTCGATAATCGCCAGACCTCTTTATAACCTTATGCGAAAGAATAGCAAATGGGAATGGGACAACACCCATGAACAAGCATTAATGCAAATAATGCAAGCAATGAATCAGTATCAAGGACTAGGTCCCGTGCATCCCAGGAACCCTCTTGATGTAGAGTGGGGGTTTAGCACACATGCAACTTATTGTGCCATCTTCCAATCACCAACAAGTGAACCTAAACGGCCAATTTTATTTGAATCCACTGCTTTCAAGGAGGCAGAACAAAGATATAGTGAATGGGAAAAAGGAATCTTAGCCATCGTAAGGGCTGTGAAGGCCACCGAAAAAATAGCGACCCAACAGAAAGTAATCTTAAGAGGGCCCTTCCACATTTTAGATGCTGTGAAACGAGGAACACCACCCCCTGAAGGTATAGCCCAGAGACAAACAGTTCGTAAATGGTATGCATATCTATCAGGAATCCAAGATAGCCTGGAAACAGAGGAGGGACCAGTAAAGATAACCAAATACCAATTACCCCTAACTAGCCTTGTACCAGAAACAGTACCAAGCTACCCAAGATCTCCCATTGCAGTAGCTGAACCACTCACTGAAAAGTCTGACCTAAATGGGGTATGGTTCACCGATGCCTCTTCACATAGGATAGCCACGGGGTGGCAATACAAAGCAGTTGCCTTAGAAATAAGCACAGGCCATACGATAATAGAAGAAGGCGATGGCAGCGCCCAAGTAGGAGAACTCAAGGCTGTCCGACTTGCCATAAGAAATGGAGCAACAACAGTGTATACCGATTCATATGCAGTATTCAAGGGGGCCACAGACTGGATAGGATTCTGGGAATGTAATAAATGGCAAATAAATAGGTACCCAGTATGGCAGCAAGCAGACTGGGAAGAGTTGTTGGAAGAAGGAAGGAAACGGTCTATTGCAATAGGGTGGGTGAAAGCCCACAGCTCAGACGGAAGTCTGGCAGCTAAATGGAACGGGATAGTTGACAAGTTGTCGAGGGTAAGAGGAGTAACAGTAAGTGAAGTAGAGTGGGACAGAGTAGGAGAATGGCTACATATACGGCGAGGACATTCAGGGGAAAAGGATTTAGTAAAAGAAAGTATAGCTCGAGGATGGCCCATAGCTATAACAACTGCACGACGAATCATAACAGCCTGTCCTCAGTGCCAACTAAGATTAAAAAGGGATCATCCAGAACAGCAAGCTCCACTACATATCAGTAATAAAAAACAATTATGGCAAACCTGGCAGATATTGATTATATAGGGCCTCTTAAACCATCAAGTGGGAGAAAATATATATTAGTGGGAGTCGAGGTGGTCTCCCGTCTCCTCCGAGCGACAGCTGTCAGAACTGCGAATGGAGAAACTACCATTAAGGTATTACAAGAACGGTTCAGTGTATTACCGGTACCAAAGGAAATACAAAGTGATAATGGGACTCACTTTACAGCCCGCGTAGTACAGGACTGGGCGACACAAGAAGGGATTAGTTGGACATTCCACACCCCCTACTATCCCAAAGCAAACGGGATGGTGGAAAGGGCCAATGGCTTACTTAAAAGATATGCTCAAGTAGAAAAAGCGAGTTGGGACCTACGCATTAACCATGCTGTGCATCTACTTAATAATCGATGGGGAACATTCGGTAGTCCCAGAACCCAGGCCTTTTGCCCTATCGATACGGGCATCGTTAAGGATAATCCTGACATTGATCCTGCACGTGGTAAACCAGGACAGCCTGTGATGGTAAAACTACCACAAATTGGAGTAGTCCCGTTAACATTGTCTAAACCCCGAGGACCCCTTGCATGGGAAGCACTTGATGCCACAGAAAAAACCCATCGAATCAGTTCTCGGTGGATAATTCCTGATTATTAACCACTTATTCCGAGGCACCCTGCCTCGAGGAAAACCTAAATGTGTTCTCTTACAGGATACCATGTGGAGACTTGTGTTCCTACTCCAGACGGCCCTGGTGACAACATTGATCTCAAACCCATGGGGCAGCAATGTCAATATTTGGGAAAAGTTAGCTAGAGAAATACTAAATACCACTCACTTTTGTCTAGAAGGAGGAACTTCGGCGGCCCAAATTTACACCACATGCAATATTGGGTTCCCTATACCCCTAGAGACAGTGCAAAACAAGGCAATACTAGCAAATTTCAAAGTAACTAATACGTTTAATCAGATGTCTCGATGGGGTTCCGCCACAACACAGTACAACAAAGCAATGATAGAAATTAAGGTGAAAGGAATGTTTCCTGCGGTTGAGTGTGCTATGATGGTAAATTGTACCAGCAAAACCCGACCGTGCCACAATTTTACGGAAGATGGGCCTCCTCTTAAATGTAATCAAACAACCAATGTAACCTTTAACTATGCACATATTGTGCTCCCTACAGGAATGTTTTGGCTATGCGGGGTAAAAGCTTACTCCTACATTCCAGCCAATGCTACTGGTGGCCCCTGTACCATAGGTCGCTTGAGCATCTATATGCCAAGCAAACAAGAGATAAAGGAAATAGCTGGGAATCAAACACGAAAGAGGAGGGAGGCCTCATCCCTCAACCCTGAATGTAATTCAGAAGTAATCTTATTCTCAGCATCACAAATCTCAGCTGCAGCATTCCTTACACCTGGGGTGGGAGTTGCTATGAACTATCAAGCTATAAAAAAGATTGCATGTTCTTTAGCTAAAACTATCAACACCACTTCTGCTGCCTTATCAGCAATGCTTAGAGATGTGCAAGCCTTGCATGCCGGTGTATTAGAAAACAGAGCAGCAGTTGACTATCTTCTTTTACGACACAACCACGGATGTGAAGAATTCAAAGGCATGTGCTGCTTCAACCTGAGTGACCATTCGACCCTGATTGAAGGGGAGATCACAAACCTTAAACACCTAGCTTTGGACATTAAACAGCATAATGATAACGGGTTTAATTGGCTGCAAAAATTGTTCCAAGATTTCGGACTGTCTGTATCAGCTTGGCTCGCGTCGGGCTTACAAACTGTCATAATAATTGTACTCATGAAAATCATTATATGTATTGCTTTTGTCTGCTTGAAAGCTTTAATATTACGCACAATCTTTGCTAAGGTAAATGCTTTAAACACAGGCTACTTGCCTTCGCGACAAGATCAAACCCATGATTTGTCCTTGAGGGGCAAAAAAGGGGGGGTGTACGGCTGTGACTCTGGTCACGGGGTGGACTGATGCGGCGCGATGCCAACACCACCGTGCGGACAGGAACCATTGCGGGCACTCCGGCCGTCTTCTACAGGGAGGTGGCTGTGCCCCAGCCCGCCGGCCCCGCCGGCCCCGGGGGGTGAGTCGGCCTTTGGGCCCCCGCGCATCCTGATGCAGCCCAGGCGGTGCGGGGGTGACGGGCCCTGGGGGAGGTGGGGGTGTCCAGCAGTGCAGGTTGCATCCCGGCCAGCAGCACCGTGGTCACCTGGAGATGGACCCTCCTTGGCCACACGGTTCTCTGCGCTTGGGTCTGCAGTGGGGGCAGTAGCACCCGCTGGGGCTGCCCCAGGTGGGTTGGTACACCCGTCATGGCCAGGGTGAGACCCCCACACCCCTCCTGCCCCCCGGGCACTGGTGTGATGGGGTCGGAGGGCTGTCATCTAGCCACACGCGGGGGCAGGAGAGGGGTTGGTGTCCATGGTCTTCACGAGCCCCAGTGGCCTCAGGTGCAGCTGGCCCGAGCTCAGCTCCCGTGGGCCCGGCCTCCTGCCCACACTCTTCCCATGTGTCCTCCCCGCTGCAGGCTGGACATCCTGCTCCTGCACGGCCAGGCCTTCACCTCCAAGACGTGGGAGGCCCTGGGCACGCTGGCACTGCTCGCTGAGGAAGGCTATCGTGCTGTCGCCATAGACCTGCCTGGTAGGACCACAGGCCATGCTCAGGTGACATCCCGTGGGCTGCGCTCAGGTGACATCCCAGAGGCTGCACTTGGGTGGCGTGCCATGGGCCATGCTCAGGAGACATCTGATGGGCGAGTGAAGAGTTAACAGGACTGAAGTTTGTCAATTGATATGCAGAAGAACTGATAGCACAAGAGCTGACCTGCGCAAAGCTGCTGAGCAGAGGACTTAACAGGACTAAAGTCGTCTACCAACCGATATGCGCAAGGATTGATATGTATACGGCTGCGGAATGGCAGCATTAACAAGACTGAAGAGGTCTGCCACCTGGAATCTGCACGGACCCCCGGGGAGGGAAGAAACAATACGGAGGTGTTGTGGTCTTGCCTCGCCAGCAGGGTCCTCCCAAGCAGACAAGCAGACAGTCCTGTGATTGCGAAACTTGCTAAAAGTCAGCAAAAGCAGTGTTTGCCCAGAGCCCCAGCCGTATAAAAAGAGACTTGGGAGCTAGGAGAGTTTGAGCAGGGACGGGAACGTGACCTGACCATCCTCTCCGGCTGGACCGTGAGTATCCCCCCCCTCCCCTTTTCCTGGGACGCTGGGTTAAGGTAACTCCTCGAGGTTGAGAGCCCTCTCACTAGGAGAGTGAACAAGAAAGCTTTCAAGTAGGGATAAGCAGTCCTTCCAATTAATAACGCAGTAATCGACGGTTTCAGGTTATCCTTTCTAAATTAGTAACTGATGGTTTTGTGTTATCCTTCCTAAATTAGTAATCGCATTATTTTAATGGATGTTACTAATCCAAGAACTTGTGTGAGGAAATAAACATCTTTTTTATTATTATTATATTACTGTCTCAGTCGTTGCTATCGAACCTTCATAGCATGACAGCGTGACACATCCCACAGGCAGCTCTGGGCCCCACCTTGGCCACGAGCATGCTCTGGACCTCTCTGGGGAGCTAGTGGTGGTCACTGGCCCAATCTGTCACCCATGCCTGCAATTTGGCTCCCCCCATGGTGTCACCCATGTGGGGTGAGGCCATGTAACGCCATGGTAAACCCTGCAGGAGGCTTTGGCTGGGGTTGGCCAAGTCCCAGCGAGGTGACCAGCACGTGCCCGGTGCTGTACAACCACCTGGGCTCCATCTGGCGCCCGGCGCGCTCCCGGCTGGCTGATCCACGGGGGGACAGGACGGCGCAGAAGGCTTCCCGCCCCTGCTGAGCCCACCCCTCTGCCCCACACAGGCCACGGGGACTCGCCCCCCTCCAAGACGGTGGCCACGGAGCAGGGCCGCGTGGCCCTCCTGGATCACGTCCTCCGGGGGCTGGCCATGCGCCGGCCCGTCCTCGTCAGCCCGTCCATGAGCGGCCGCTTTGCCATGCCCTTCCTGCTGGCCCGGGGCGGCCGGCTGGCGGGCTTCGTGCCCATCGCGCCCGTGGGCACCAGAGCCTACGCCGCCAGGCGCTACCAGCAGGTCCAGGTACGGCTCTCGGGGGGACTGGGGGCGGCGGGTCCCGCGGCGGCCGCGGGCTGACGCCGCCCCTGGCGCTCTGCCCCCCAAGACGCCCACGCTGATCCTGTACGGCGACGGGGACGCGGGCCTGGGCCCGCAGGCGCTGCAGAGCCTCCGGCACCTCCCGCGGCACCAGGAGGCCGTGCTGCGCGGCGCCGGCCACGCCTGCTACCTCGACCGGCCGGGCGACTTCCACCGGGCCCTGCTGGGCTTCCTGCGCAAAGCGGGGCGAGCGGCGGCCACCACGGCCCCGCGCCCGGCCCGCCGCTGACACCGGGGCGCGGGGCGGCGGGGGGCGCCGGGCTGGTACGCGCCGCCGGGACAATAAAAGGACGGTGCTCGCACTTGTGCTGCCTCCCCGCGGCTCCGGGCCCTTCCCGCGGCGCGGCGCGGCGCGGCGCGGAGCGGAGCGGAGCGGAGGGGCGCCCGGCCCCCAGGGGGCCGCCTCGACGGCCCGGCCCCGGCCGCGCACCGGCAGCGCCGCCCGGGCACGCCGGCACTGCGAGGCGGGCGGAGCGGGGCGGGGCGGGGCCGGGGCCGGGGGCGGGCTCGGGGCGGGGCCGGGAATGGGGCGGGGGCGGGGCCGGGAATGGGGGCGGGGCCGGGAATGGGGGCGGGCTCGGGGCGGGGCCGGGAATGGGGGCGGGCTCGGGGCGGGGCCGGGAATGGGGCGGGGGGCGGGGCCGGGAATGGGGCGGGGGGCGGGGCCGGGAACGGGGGCGGGGCCGGACCCGGGGCGAGGGGCGGGGCGGAGCGGGCCCGGGCCGGGCCGGGCAGGCGCCGGGGAGCGGCGTGGAGGTAAGGCCGGGCGCGGAGCGGGCCCGCGGGCGCGGGCGCGGGTCGGGCCGGGGGTTCCCGCAGCGGCCCCGCAAGGCCGTGTTGGCGCGCTGGCAGGGGCTGCCCGGCACTCGCGCCCCGCGCCTCCCCACGGCGCCCCCGCACCCCTCTGCGCGGGCACCCCTGCACCCTGCACCCACGGCAGTCCTGCACCCCTACCCACGGCACCCGTGCGAGCCCCTGTACCCCCGCACAGCCCTGCACCCCTAGACCCCCCTGCACCCCTACCTACGGCGCCCCTGGCCCCCCCTGCACCCCTCTGCACAGCACCCCTGCACCCCTACCCCCGGCACCTGTGCAACCCCCTGCAACTCTACACAACCCTGCACCCCTAGACCCCCCTGCACCCCTACCCATGGCGCCCTGTACCTCCTATGCCCCTGCCCCACAGCACCCCTGGCGCCCCCTGCACCCCTACCCACAGTACCCCTGCATCCCCCCTACACACCAACACATGTCCCCCTTGTGCCCCTGCCAATGGCTCCCTTGCCCCCATACCCATGGCACCCCTGTATCCCCAGCACCCCTACCCGGGGTGCCCCTGTGCCCCCTGCACTCCTACGGATGGCACTCCTGCACCCCCTTGTGCCCCCCTGCACCCCTGTGCACAGCCCCTGCATCCCTTACCATGATACATGTGCACCCCCCCTGCACCCCTAATTGAGGTTCCCCTGCACCCTCGCTGCACCTCTCCCCATAGTACCCCCGCACCCCCAGGCACCAACCACGGTGCCGCTGTGCCCCTCCAGCACCCCGAAGCGCAGTACCCGGCATCCCCTGCCACGTGAACCCCTGCCCCCCCGTGCCCCTACCCGCAGTCCCCCCTGCACCTCCCCACACTTAACCCCCCGGCGTTCCCCGCGCCCTCACGTACCCCCAGCCACCCCGTGTTCACCTGCACCCTCAGCCACCCGGTACCCCTGGGGCGGAAACACGTGCTTTGGGGAGCTGGGGGGCACCCCCCCTCCTGCTTGCTTTCTCTCCCGCTACCGGACAGGGGCTGCGAGGGCGTCGTTACAACCCTAGCCGACTGCCCGGACGCGCCATCCCCATCGGGCGTTTTTCCCCGGAGCGTCCTGTCCGCGCCCGGGTGCCGGCGGGGGGCCTGCCCGCTGGGGGACCGGGCTCTCCGGGAGCCCCCCTGCAGCGGGGTCCCGCAGCTCGCGCCGCGGAGGACTTTGCCCCGTGCTGCTTCGTTTCTGTGACGACCGAGCCTGCGGCCGGACTTTGGAGGGGCCGGTGGCTTGTTAACCGGCTCCTCGCTCCTCCCCCAGAGCTTTGCGGCCCTCGTCCCCGACCTGAAATGGCACCTGGCAAGCCGGGGAAGAGCGCGGGGGCCTCGGAGGACCCCTCGGTGACGCTCTTCCGGGAGTACCTGAAAATCAACACCGTCCACCCTGAGCCTGACTACGGTAAGCAAGCTCTGCCTCGGGGCTGCTGGGGGACAGGTGTCCCCCGGGCGGTCCCGCGCGCCGCTCTGGCGGTCACCAGCGCTGCTGGGGCACGGCAGCAAAGAGACGGGAGTGCCAGGGGGCCGAGGGGGTCGAGACGGGGAGCGGGGCCGGCAGGCAACGCAGTTTCTTCTCCTCCGCCTCGCAGCTCCGGTCTTTGGACCCGGGTGGCCGAGTCCTTGGGCCGGGGCTCCCTTGATCCTGGTGTTAATCAGCGCTGGGGGAACACCTGCGCACCTTATCTCGCTGGCGGTGCCTTTGGTGGGGGCCGCTGCGGGGATTTCTCGAGCGAACCCGGGTTTGCTCGTTGTTTGTTGCCCGCCGTGGAGCAGCAGACCTGCCGCCCCCTTTCCACGCTGCCCCGCTCCGGGGAAGATGCTTGGTGTCACACACGATAACCCTCCATAGATTTCTCTTCCATTAGTATTTCCATCTTCTCCTTAAAGTGCATCAAAACCTTTTATTTGGGATCAGGATCTCCATCGCCTGCCCCCTCTGGCTGCCTCTTTCCTTGGCCCGGGAGAGCGTAGGGGTTCCTGGGGGCCGTGGACGTGCGGCGAGAGGGGAGGCAGATCTCAGCATAACCCTCGGTGTCTCTGGTCCTCCCCAGATGCAGCCGTGCGGTTTTTGGAACGTGTTGGCACCGACCTGGGCTTAGCCTGCCAGAAAGTGGAGGTGAGCAAGGGCCGGCCCTTCCCCGCTTGCTCCTCTGAAGGCTTCGGCTGCAGGCTTGGTATCCACTGGGCATACTGGGACGCGGTGTATTCGTCTTGGAGGCCGGCAAAGGCAGGGAGATGTCCCTGCTGCCTCGGGCATCCTCCTTTTCTTGGCTAGCCACGGCGTTGTCCCGGGGGAGGGGGGGGGACGGTGGCTAGCCAGTCCCTGGATCAGGACACCACTTATTAATGGGACCGTCCCCCTCCCACCTCCCGGGAGATGGGCTGAGGGTGGCAGCCTGGCAGGTGAATCTCCTGCTCTCTGTAATCCCCTGCTGACCCGAGCACTTCCTTAAGCTCCCCTTGCGCTCTATTTTTGGGCTGGTCCCCACTGACCTTTATGGCTCTCTGTGCTATGATTAGCCAGCGACCAGCTAGGATCACGCTGGCTGGAGATGTCCCTCGTCCCTGGCTGGCACTGGGGAGTCCCGGGGTTTGGGGGGAAGACGCTGGATTTGTCTACCTTCCGAGCCGTGCCTCCATCTGAATTCCAGCCAGGAGCTTTCGGCTGCTTGTGGCCACGTCCGGTCTCCGTCTGGCCCATGGCCCTGGGAGAGGGCAGGCATGCCGGTGCCTGGGCACTGGTCCTCTTCCCTGCCCTGCCAGCAGCACCGTGTCCTGCCCAGAGGGTCGTGCGCAGAAAGGGGTGACCTGCCGGGGCTGTTAAGAAACCTCCCAGGCTCCTGCTTTTCCTCTGCAGCCCGCCTGGCCCGGCCCCGTGGCTGGCACCCCGGTGACGCCTGCCTTTGCTCCGTAGGTGTGCCCGGGCCGCGTGGTGCTGGTCCTCACCTGGCTGGGCACCAACCCCCGCCTGCGCTCCATCCTGCTCAACTCCCACACGGACGTCGTGCCGGTCTTCGAGGTGCCAGGAAGGGCGGAGGGTGGTGTGGGCAAGCGGGGAAGCCGGGCAGGATTTGGGGGTCCTGGGTGAAGAGGATTTTGCAGCTGCGCTGGTGCCATCTCTGCTAGCTTGCCAGCGTCGGGGGAAAGCAGCCCGTTCCTGCCCAGTGCTTTCCTGCCTTGAGCAGAGACAGGGCACGGGGAGCGCGAGGCTGCATTCGCTCGGGCGGGCGCCGCCGGAGTCACGCTAGGGACAGCAGGAGGTCGTGGGAGCTGTGGCACCCATCCAGGCTCGGCCAGGGGTGGCAAGGATGTCCCCGTCACAGCCGCCTGGGCTGTCCTGCCCTGCCCAGCAGACACCGAAGCTAGACTGCCTCGCTTTGGGCTGTTGCCTGCCTTGGGTCACCGCTGTGCCTGGAGGGGAAAGCTGTCCCCTGGTGCCCGCTGTGCCCTTTGCAGCCGGTGCTGTTCGTCCCTGCAGGAGCACTGGACCTACCCCCCCTTCGAAGCTGTTAAGGACTCGCAAGGCAACATCTACGCCCGGGGCGCCCAGGACATGAAGTGCGTCTCCATCCAGTGAGTGAAGGGCTCTGCGCTGGGTGGTGGCACGGCGTGGGCGAGGGGGCGCGGAGGTGGACGTACCTCTGAGCGGGGCAGGAGTCCACCTGGGGTAGGGCAGGATGCCACCCTCCCTGGACACCTCATCCTTGGTTCCAGGAAGGAGCAGCGCGCTCCTGCCACCTCCTAGCCCGGTTTGGGGTGGCTCTGAGCATGCCGTGCCCGTCTCTTCCGTGTGCCCGGGCACCCTAATGACGCCTCTTCCCTGCAGGTACCTCGAGGCCATTCGGAGACTGAAGGCAGAGGGGAAGTGTTTTGCCCGCACCATCCACCTAACTTTTGTGCCCGGTGAGTTCCCACTTGGAGGGACAGAGGGGGTTGGCAGCTGGGTGACACTGTGTGTGTGTCCCTCACCATGGCATCTGGCCACCTGACAGGCACCCTCTGCTCACGAGGGACCCTTGTCAGCCTGTCCAGGTTTCAAACTCACCTCACGAAGGAGGGCAGGGGGTCATGGGGTGGGGGACACGTTGGGTCCTTCACCCATGCCAGGCTTTCCTCCGCAGACGAGGAGGTGGGTGGACACAAGGGCATGGAGATGTTCGTGCAGCGCCCTGAGTTCAAGGCACTCAACGTGGGCTTCGCCCTGGACGAAGGTGAGGGGTGGCAGGGCTGCCGGGGGATGAGGGCATCGCCTGGGCTCCACAGGACCTGCACCTCTTCCTGGCATGCATCCCTCTGCATGTTGGCATTGCCCCTTGAGCACCTGGCATGGCTTCTGGGGGCCCCTTCAGGGCACCCCATCACTCCCCACCCCTGGCCTGGCTCCTTCCCCCCATCTGTGGCCCCGGCAGTGCCAGCCTGGGGGAGAAATGCCGTCTCTTGACTGCTCCATCTCCCGTGCCAAGGCAGAGTGGCAGTGCAGAGGGCATGGGGGCAAGAGGACATACTCAGCACCCGTGTGCCCCACTAATGTCTCTTCCGTGCCCACCGCAGGCCTGGCCAGCCCGTCCGACACCTTCAGTGTCTTCTACGGCGAAAAAAGCCCTTGGTGTGAGTAAGCGCGTGGCCGCCCTCACAGCCCTGGCTCTGCCCATCACCCCGGCGTCGGGGCGCTGGGCACGTGCCGGGCTGCATGCTCAATGCCTCTGCCCCTGGTGCGGCAGGGATTAAAGTGAAGTGTGCGGGCAGCCCCGGCCATGGGTCTCGCTTCATCAGCAACACAGCAGCCGAGAAGATGGTAAGCGATGGGGTGCCCCCAGGGTGCCCTCCTGCCTGCCCCGTGGCTGCTGGGGGGAGCCCGGAGGGGTCGCGTGCCGCGCAGAGCCGGCCCTCACCCTGCGCGTTTGTCTCCCCAGCACAAAGTGATCACCTCCTTCCTGGCCTTCAGGGAGAGCGAGAAGCAGAGGTAGGGACCGGGCACTGGCACCGGCTCCGTTTCGGTCCGTGGAGGGGCCCTGCCCACTCCTGGGCTCCTTGGGATCCCAAGCGCGTGTCCGTTCCAGCAGCACAACCCTGTGCCTCAGTTTACCTGTTTGGGGGTGGCGGCAGGGCTGGGGAGCCCTTTCCCTCCTCCTGTGGCGGCAGGGGGTGACTCTCCCCTGCGTCCCCCGAGGCTGAGGTCCGACACAGGCCTGACCTTGGGGGACGTCACCTCGCTCAACCTGACCATGCTGGAGGGGGGCGTCTCCTTCAACGTGGTGCCCTCGGAGATGGCAGTCGGCTTCGACGTCCGCATCCCCCCCACCGTGGACCTGAAGGTGGGTGCGATGCTGGCCTGGCCCGGCCCAGGAGGGGAGCGGGCTCGGGGCTGCCCCACTCACACCCCTCTTGTGGCCCCTCCGGCAGGCGTTCGAAGAGCAGGTGGCAGCGTGGTGCCAGGCCGCCGGGGACGGCGTCACCTACGAGTTCATCCAGGTGAGGGCTGGCGGGGGGCTGGACCAGCCCTGCCCACTGGGTGCCCCCCCTCTCCCCTATCACCTGCCCTCTCCCTTCTCCAGAAGTGCATGGACCAGCACATCACCTCCACGGAGGAGACGGACCCGTGGTGGAAAGCCTTCAGCGGGGTCTGCAGGGACATGTGAGTAGCGTCCCCCCGAAAAGGGATGCAGTGGAGTGGCCCCAAGGGGGGACAGCTCAGGGCTCGGGGACCCGCCGGGCTGGTGTGCTCTGCCTCCTCGGCGCAGGGTGGCCGGGGCACCCACGCCAATGCAGCATCTCCCTCGGCAGGAAGCTGCCGCTCAAGCTCGAGATCTTCCCCGCTGCTACCGACAGCCGCTACATCCGAGCGGTGAGTGCCGACGGCAGCCCGCTGGCACCTCGCGCCCCGTGTTCAACCCGGCACGGCAGGGCCGGACTCGGGGTGTCCCTCCCTGCTCCTCCCTTTCCTGCTTTCTCTGCCCTGTGCCTCGGTTTCCCTGCCTCACCCCGCTCTCCCGCGTGCCGTAGGCGGGACACCCAGCCGTGGGCTTCTCGCCCATGAACCGCACGCCGGTGCTCCTCCACGACCACAACGAGTTCCTCAACGAGCAGGTCTTCCTGCGGGGCATCGACATCTACGCCCGCCTGCTGCCCGCCCTGGCCTCCGTGCCCGCCCTGCCCGCCGAGGGCTGAGCGCGCCCGGGGCCGGGGGGCCGCTCTCGCCACGCTGTCGAGCAGCACACGAGACTCTGAGAGGGGGCAGAGATGGAGGGAGCGACGGAGCAGCCCCGCTGGCGGGCGCCGTGCAGCCCCGCGGCGGGAGGTCCGCGTGCCCACAGCCCGTCCGGGAGCTGCCGCTCACTGAGCGGAAGTTTCCTGGAGCCCCCCCCTTCCTCACTGTGCGATTTCTCCCAATAAATCTTGATAAGCAAGGCTGGGTAGGGGGCGTCTGTCTGTCCGTCCAGTCCCGGGGACGGGATTGGCTGCGGTCGTGCTGGAGACGAGGTCCTGGTGCTGCTTGAGTCCGGCTCAGCTGTGGGGCAGGGGGTGCGGGGGCAGCCAGCGGCTCGGGGCTGAGTCATGCTCCTGCTCCACATCGGAGCCTCCCAGGGCGGCAGAGCCTCCCAGGGCGCCGTTCCCCAGCCCTCGGGGCCCAGGAGTGGCCGTGCCGCGCAGCGCCGGCCCAGGCACGCAGCCGCTGCCTATCTGCCAGAGCTCCCCGAGGGCCTGCAGCTCTTCCTCGCTCTTATCGCCGCCCCCGCGCTGCTGCCCGGCGCCGGCAGTGCTGCGTCTGCCGCCCCGACCAAGCTCTCCGCGCCGGGCCGCGGGCCAGCCGAGGCTTGCCGAGCCGAGCCGGGCCGGTTTTGTGCAGGTGGGGACGGGCCGCGCGGCAGAGCCCTGCGGGGGCACGGCACGACCCTTGGCTGGTGCCTCCTCATGCGCGGGGCACGGGTGGCACGGCTGGAGGACGGGTAGCGCCGTGCCCCTGCGCAGGGTTGAACCCTGGAGGCCGGGAGCTGTGTTTGGGCTCGTATCTAGCCCCGCTGCAGCGCGCAGGTGTCCGTGGGGGCCTCCGCGCAGGGCCGCAGCCGCCCGCACCGAGCCGGGAGCGATGTGCCTGCTCCAACCCTGCTTGTGGCACACGGCTGCAACACCGCCCGGGCAGCGGGGGCCAGCCGGGACCCCCCGCGCTCCTGCCTCCTTCCTCATTGCAGCTGCCGCGAGCCTCGCGGGGCTGCGGGAGGGCTGGCGCTGATGAGGCTTGCCCGGGCTCAGCGGAGGGCGAAGGGCACAGCGCCTCCCTGGCAGGCCTGGCTCCGGTTTGCTTTTCCTCTCTCTCCTTGACCTCGTGGGCTGGAAGCTTTTAATTACGACCTGAGAGGAGGGGGGGTCTCCCTGCCGCACACCGCGGATCTGGCTTGGGAATGGGGGGAGCAGCCTGGGCAGCGCCAGGCACAGCGCCAGCGGGTGTGCGGGGAAGCGGTTGGGGCAGGATGGGTGTAGAGCAATACCTCCCCTAACCCCCCCCCCCCGATTTGGGAGGAGCAGAGCTCCCCATCCTGCCGGGGATCCCCTCCCCCCCTCTAACCACGCCGCCCGCCAGCACTGGGCCCCTCGCCCACCCCGAGGTGCCGGGGCTGAGCACCCCGCGGGGGGCAGCTGGCTGCCCGGCTCTTTCCCTGCGTCTGGCACGTGTGAAATCCGGAGCACTCGGCAGGGGGCACGTCCGCACGTGCGCTGGGGGTCCTTGGGGAAACCTGGGGCTCTTCCGTTGTTTTTTCTAGGAACAAGATCACACGGCTGGGTGAAACGGAATTGAATCTCACGGCAAAGCCCCAAATTCCCTTGCCTGCACCTCTCACCAGGGTGCAAACAGCATACTGGCGGCTGTGTGGCTTCTCTGATGTCTTATACGGGACTGAGCGGCTGTGGCCTGCCGTGCGCCTGCAGCCAGGGGCACTGAGCTGCCTTGCCCAGGAGAGCAGACCCCCGTGGCCATCGCTGGCCCAGCGCTGCCGGTGCCTGGCTCGGGGGCAGAGGTGCGGGGAAGCAGCTTTGCCTGCCCCGCCACCGGGTACCACCTGGGTGAGGAGAGCTGGGTGAGCGGGGCAGGGCCCTGGGTGCCCCCTTTGCAGGCGCTCAGCAGCAGCAGCAGCAGCAGCAGCAGCAGCAGCAGCAGGAAGTCGGGGATGTGGGGCTGGTCGTGGGGTGCACAGCGGCTCCCAGGCATTTTTGGCCCCACGCGTCCTGCCAGCCTGCCCTGCGCAGGCAGAGACACCCCTCCCTGGGGAGCGTTTCTGCAGGGCCGGGCCGGGGGCCGGGCCGGGGCCGGGGCCGGGGCCGGGGCCGGGGCGGGCCGAGCCGAGCGCGGCCCCATAAAGCGCGGCGCGGCGCGGCGCGGCGGCGCGGCAGGGAGGATGCGGGCGGCGGCGGCGGCGGCGGCGTGCTGGCTGTGGGGCGCGCTGCTGGCCGCCGGGCGCAGCCTGCCGCGGCTCCGCCTGCCCTACCGCGGTGAGCGGGGACGGGAGCGGGGCCGGGGCCGGGTTGGGGCGGGCGGCGAGCGGGGGGCCTCACCTGCCGCCGGGGCTGCGGCGGGCGGCAGCACCTGCGGGAAGCTCCGCTCCAGGCGGGGCTCGGGCTGCGCTCGCAACTTCGTTAAAAAGCTTCCAAGGACGGTGGATCTAAAACCCGCCGGGAGCAGGGAGCAGGGCGCCGTGCTGGGGCGGCTCGGGGCCGGCGCCGCTCGCTGCCCCGGCGGCGATGCGCTGCCCGCGCTGCAGCGCCGGGACCCGCGGCCGCCGCCGCCTCCCGCTCCCTTCCTGCGCGGCCCGCTCGCTCCGGGGGAAACTGAGGCACAGCGCGGGGAGGCCGGGCGGGCGCAGCGCCGCCGCGGGAAGCGGGTGCGCTCCGGGCTCGGCGGGACGCGTCGCTCGGGGCTCCGCTTCTCCCCTCGCGTTGCGGCTCTGAGGCTGGGGGCAACGGCGTACCTGGCCGGGGGCTCCCGCAGCCCCTTGCCCGGCCCCGAAATAAGGCCCCCGGGGCGGGCCCGCTGCCCGTGCCGCACGCCGCGGTGGCGCTTGCTGCCCAGCCCGGCACCGGCGGCTCCCAGCGCCGGGGGGGCAGGTGCGGCGGGGCCCTCTGTGCACTGCGCTGGGAGGGTTCGGTTTTAATTAAAACTCTGCCTGTGATCCTGCTCCGGCTCCTTGGGTCTCCCTGCTCTGCTAACTTAATCCTTTTGCTGATTTCAGCTAAACTTGACAGCTGAGTGGGAGTCCAGAGCATCTCAGTCTGCTGCATATGGCATAAAAGCAATGAACCTGGTTTAAAAAAACTTGCATAATGTCTGTCTCCCAAGCAGGAAAGGAGCTAGGGTAGCGCAGCCCTTATCCAGCCCAGGGAGCTGTTGTACGCATCCCTGTGCTGGCGGAAAGCTGCTGTGTGACCTTGTGCTGCCGGGGTTGGGGCTCGCCCAGGCAAGTGTCCTATGCCAGCATGAGGACGGGGCAGCGGGAGAGCAGAGCGGGTGCCCAGGCTGGCAGGGCCCCCTTGGCCAGGTGCGGGGTGGGAAGCGACCCTGGGACATGGGCTGGCTGCGTCCTTGGGTCCGTCCTCGGGCAGACTGTGGCATCAGCTGCCCCGCAGCACTGTTGTGTCGTGCCTGCAGAGCTCCCTTGCTGTTGAAAAGAGGAAACTGAGGCGCAGAAGTGTCTGCTTATTTTGGGAGGCGGAAGGCATGTGGGGTGGCTCGAGGCTCTGCCCAGCACTGGGACCCTGTTTCTCTTGTGCCTCTGGTGGGGGCTTGATGGCAGGACTAGATTTCGGGGTCCCCAGGAAAGCTTCGCTGCAGGGACCAGAGCCCTGCTCTGCCGGGGTGTCCCCTGCTCCGCTCCAGAACAAAGTCCACCCCCCACACAGAGGGGCCAGGGTGGGCCGGGCGAGAGGTGCCCTCTCCCCAGGTGGGGGAGACGTCTGGTGAGCGGCTCCTTGGGGGTGGGCAGGTTTCTCCGGCTCCTGTGGGAAATGAACTTGTGTTGAAGCTCTTCTGAGCTGATCGTTCTGTTCCTCTTCCAAATTGGAACCAGAAGCTGAGGTTTCCCATGAAACAAGTTCTGCCACTGCTTTTTCCATGCAAAAGAAAAAAGAAAATGAAAAATTCAATTAAAACCATCAGAAGTCTGTGAATGGCCTCAAAAAATGAGAACTGTGGAAATCCAAAGCTGCTTTTACTTAGCTTGTCAGCTTGGGATGTGCTCGGCTGGTGGCCCTGAGGGCAGGGGGGGGATGTCACCACCCAAGCTCTGCCTTGTCCCCTTGAGGGCCTGTGCAGTGGGGCTGGGAAACTCCCAGGGGACCCTCACCATGGGGCAAGGATGCCCAGCCGGTCCATGGGGGGCAGGGTGCTGCTCTCTGCGGAGCAGGGCTGGAGTCCCCGTCCGCCCCGCGGGAGCGGGCAAGGAGAGGGGGTGCTGAGCCGGTGTAACGCGAGGAGCGCGAGGAATTTGCCGGGCTGGGGAGCGGGGAAAGCCTTGCCTGAAACAATAAAAGGAGCCCGTCGACTTTGCCAGTGTTATTCTGAGCTGGGAAAATATTATTGCTGGTCAAGAATAGGAGACGGTTGCGCTTTCCTGGGCTGGGCCTGGTGACACGGGGGGGCCCGAGAGGCTGGGAGGGCGCGGGGTGCCTGGGAGGCAAGCGGCCCTGCCGGGGAGATGGGGCGGGGGGGTCCCGCGGTGCCCGCACCGGCTCTGCGTGCTTGGGGTGAGCGTCTTGCAGCGCCTGGAGCCCTGCCGCGGGGCCGTATCCTTGATGCAGCCGGCACCGCCAGGATTCGGGGGGGGCAAGCTGCAGATAACCCCCAGCAAGCATCAGGTGTGCCAGGCTGGCGCCAGCTGAGCAGAGCAGAGCCTTGTCCTGGTGCCACCCCCTCTGTCAGGGACCGGACCTGATCTGCGCCGGGATGCTGTGGCCGGGATGGGGGTGTCCGGGGGGCGAGCAGTCCCCGCGGGCCAGCTGGCCGCCTTCCCTGGGACGGGCAGCCGAGGGGCGTGGGGGGCATCCCGGGACGTGGCTGTGCTCCTCAATGGCTCTTTGTCCTCCTCGTCCGCTTGGCCGACGGCTGCCGGTCGTGGCCCCGGGCTGCCTTGGCTGCGGCGCTGCATGTCGGGGAGCTTTTTGGGGACCAGGAGGCTTTGAGGGTCCTGCGGCTTGGCGGAGGGGGCACCCAGGGCACCTCAGCCCCTGCTGTTGAGGGCTTGGGGGCACGGACCTGGCAGCGTCACGCTCACCAACTGGTCGGGAACTGTCCGTCAGCATGGGGACCTCGGGGGTGGTTTCGTGTCCCGGCGGAGGAAGTCTCCCCACTGGCGATAGCGGCGCCGGCGTGCTCGCTGAGCACCAGCTTCCCCGCGGCGCTGGCCGGGCGCCTGCTATTGTCTGCTCCGGGTGGGCGCCCCGG
The DNA here is from genome assembly GCF_036417845.1 of Apteryx mantelli. NCBI lineage: Eukaryota > Metazoa > Chordata > Aves > Apterygiformes > Apterygidae > Apteryx > Apteryx mantelli. The sequence goes on along the minus strand of NC_089989.1, from coordinate 12,128,467 downwards.
CGCGGGGACGGCACCCGCTCGGGGACAGCACCCGCCGCCGGGGCCGGTGGGAGGGTGAGCCTGGGGCCAGCTGCACCAAACCCCCCCGGGGCTGGGGACAGTCGCTCGGGTCGAGGGGCCCTCTGTGCAGGGCCCGGGCTCCCCTCCGGCGGTGCATGCCCGTGGTTATCTCGCCGTGGGCTGTGCGCGGCCCGGCACAGCAAAGCCTGCAGATAAGCGTCCTTTCATGTCCCGCTCCCGTGCGGAGGGCGGCGGGAGGCCGGGAGCCCGTGCGGCACCTGCGGCCGAGCGTCGTCCCGCTCCTCGCCGCCAGCCACTGCAGCCCAAGGTGCGGGCGGGCGTTTAGCCGTGGGGTGTTATCGGTGCGTTGTCCTTGCTGTCCTTACTGGGGGCTGGTGACGGCTCAGGCTGCCCCCTGCTCCGAGCGCCGGCCGCGGCCCCCACGTGCAGCCGGGGGGCCAGGACGTCGGCCGGGAGTGAGGAGGGATGGCCGTGCCCCGTCGTGGCGGGGATGGTGCCTGACGTGCCGCTCCTTCCTGGCAGAGCTGCTGAGCACCAACCGCTCCGTCCTCTTCTTCGGCCTCCGGGGCCCCTTGGGCTTCCGCTCCCTCTACCTGGACGAGTACCGCGACCGGCTCTTCGTCGGGGGCAAGGATGTGCTCTACTCCCTCCGCCTGGACCGGGCCGGCATGGACGCCAAGGAGGTGAGCCGCGTCCCGCCGAGCGCCCCGCTTCCTCTGCCCCGGGGCCAAAAATACTGTCGAAAGCAAGCCTGCACAGGCAGGGTGCTACAACCACCCACTGTTGCAGCGAGCTGTGCCAGGGCTCAGCCGGCAAAGCCCTGCACCCCCCAGCCCGTGCTGCCCCTTGGTAGGGGAGCTCCTCTCCCCTACCTGCGGAGCAGCGAAGCCCAGCGGCGGCTCCCCTCCTCCCTTTGCCCTCTCCTCTTTGGGGTTTTGGGGTTTTTTTAAACCCAGCCCCAGGCTCGGGGCCGTTCCTAGCAGAGGAAAGCGGAGAAGGAAATGAAGTGCCCCTCCAGCGTGCCGGGTCACCGAGACGAGGTCGAGGGCTTGTGTACCCAAGCCGCCCCCGCGCCGAGAGCAGCCGACCGGTGCAGGGGGCTCGGGCCGGTGGTGGCCCACCAGGCGAGCGCCTCGCTCCGTCGCGCCTGCCCCTGCGCCCGTGGCCGGTGCCCCGTGCCCCGTCACCGGCAGCCTGGGGGTGTATTCCCAGGGCGTCTCCCCCGCTCCGACGGGTCCCTTGCGTTTCAGATCTACTGGCCGCCCGTCCCCGGGCAGACGGAGGAGTGTGTCCGGAAGGGGAAGGACCCAGCGGTGAGTCTCTCTTGCTCCGCGCTGCCCGAGGGTCCCCTTGTTCCCGGGTGCCAGCCGGCTCTTCCCGCCCCTCCCCTGTGCCGTGGGGAACCGAGGCAGGGAGACCGGGCCCGAGCCTGGTCGCGTGAGACACTTGTGCCGGGCTCCGGAAATCCCATCGGTGTGCTGAGCGGTGTGTGGTCTCAGCAGGGAGATGGTCACGGGGAGGGGGGGGCACCGAGCTGTGGCAGGGAGCTGGCGAGGCTGCTCCATGCTCAGGAGCCAGGCAGGAGGGCTGTGCCGTGCTGGAGGAGAGCTCGGCACATGCGAGCGAGCAGCGGGATCTGGTCCCGTCCTGGGCATCCCCGACGATGGGAAATCTGTAGCTCGATCAGGTTCAGTGACTTCATTCCCCAAACCTTATCCCTCTTTGCAATTACTTTGAACCCCCCCTGCCCTGACATGAAACAGGAGTACCGCAGAGGGAGCGGGAGCGAGTCCCGCGGCTCCCCCAGCCCAGACTAATTGCTCTCGGGAGTGCCTGTCCCTCTCTGCGTGTTTATTTTGCAAGCTCTCACCGACAGATCCAGGCTGGGGTCAGGCTCAATTTTTATTTTTCGAAGGTTTTTTTAACTTGCTATTTTAGAGGCTCTTTGCAAAGGGAAAATAAACAGCGGGGAGGCTGGGAACCCCCCGGGGGCAGCTCAGCGGCTGTGTTCCCAGCAGACGAGGGGCCTCGCGCCCCTGCCGCGGGGGACGACGGCGGAGGGCGGCCAGGGCTGGCGCTGGCCTGGGAGAGCTGCCGAGCAAAGCATGGCTGTGCCCGAGCAGGAGCTGGACGGGCATACCGGGAGCGCTGGCCTCTCTTCCCTGCCTAACGCCCTCCGCGTGCCCCAGCGGCGGCCCCGCGGCAGCGGCTGGGGCTGGAACGCAAGATATTTCTGTAGAGACTGGCGGCTCTCGGGGAGCACTGAGCACCAGCCGCAGGCGGGGCGATCCCTTGCGCACGGACCCTCACGGGCTCCTCCGAGAATTTCTCCATTGCTTCTCTGCGGCGTTATCGGAGCCGTGAGCCCTCGGCTCTCCAGACCCCCGAAGCATTTCAAGTGGGCTCTTAGGACCGCAGGGACCTGGCCCCATCTAAGGTCTTGTCCGCAATAACCCGCGGCTCTTAGAGCCCTGGGAGCCCCTCTGCCGTGGGCCCTTTCCGGCAGGAGACGCCGGGAGAGCCTGGTGAACCCCACGTGGTGCTGGTGCAAGGGGCCGGGGACGGTGGGTCCCTGCCCCGGGGACGGCGTCGGTGCCACCTGGAAGGGGCTGGCATGAGGGCAGCGCCGGGTGGCCGTGTCACAGGGCTGCCGTTCCCTCCCGGGCCGAGCCCCGGAGAGGGCGAGAGGCCGTCAGACGGGACGCTGAGTCTCCCAGGCCTTATCGGCCCCACGGTCGCTGCCTCGGGAGAGGGACGGTCCCAGAAGCTACCGATGGATCGGCGTTGGCCTGTGTCAGGCGGCAGCGCAGGACGGCCCCGGGTATCCGTCTTGTCTCTCCGTCTCCTGCGTTTCCTCCCTTTGTTTCACCCGCGGCCCCTCTTCGCCCTGCGGGAGCAGGGACACGGCAGGGAAGGACGTCCTTGTGGCGGCCCCGGGGCGGGGAGCCCCCGGGACTCCTGGGCGCTGCGTGGGAATTTCCACCCGGTGTTTCCCGGCGGCGGCGGGTGCCCCGGAGCTGCTGCAGCACCGAAAGGGCCTCGGCAGGCTGGTGCAGCCGCACTGCGTGACGGGGCGAGCCCCTGGGTGCCCGTGGCCGGAGACGCAGGCGCTGTCCGGATTACGCGGGCTTTTCCGAGGGGCTCAGGAAGCCCCCGAAAGCCTGGTCCTTTTGCAAGGGCCGGGGGTCTTGCCCTGCCTCACGGGGCTGCCCGCTGTCTCCGCAGACCGAGTGCGCCAACTACGTCCGCCTGCTGCACCCCTACAACCGGACGCACCTGCTGGCCTGCGGCACGGGCGCCTTCCGCCCCCTCTGCGCCTTCGTCTACGTGGGGCACCGCGGGGAGGTAGGGCGCGCGCCGGCGGGGCTGCCTCCCGGGCTCGTCCCCGCCGCCCGCCTCACCGGCGCCTGCTCCCCCTCCCGCCAGCACGCGTTCGCCCTGGAGCCCGCCGGCGCGGAGAACGGCCGGGGCAGGTGCCCGCACGAGCCCGACCGTGCCTTCGCCAGCGCCGTCGTCGGTAGGTGGCTGCCGGAGAGGTGCCGGTGCCAGGGCTCGGCCGCCCCGCGCGGCGCTCAGCCGGCCCACGGGGCGCTTTTGCAGGCGGGGAGCTGTACGCCGGCCTCACCGCCGACTTCCTGGGCCGCGACCCCGTCATCTTCCGCAGCATGGGCACCCGCTCGGCCCTGCGCACCGAGACGGACCAGCGGCTGCTCAGCGGTAACGGTGCCCGCGGGCGCGAGCGGGGCCGAGGGCGCGAGCGGGGCCGGCTCCTTCTGGTGGGCTCGGTGCGGCGTGGCACGGCGCGGGGGTCCCTGCCCGACGCAGCCGGCTCTCCCGCAGACCCCAAGTTCGTGGCAGCCTACCTGATCCCGGACAGCGATGACCGCGACGACGACAAGGTCTACTTCTTCTTCACGGAGAAGGTGGCGGAGGCGGATGGCAAGGAGCACACCGTTTTCAGCCGGGTGGCGCGGATTTGCGTGGTGAGATGCCGCGGGGATGAGCCGGGCTCTCCCCAGACCCCCCCCATTCCTGTTGGGCACCCGGTTTCCTGGGGCGAATATTGGGGCAGGCTTCTTCAGCACTGGCAGAGCGGTGCGTGGAAGCGCCTGTTCCTACTGGCGGTGGAACCACTCATCCCGGGGGTGGCACCCGTCGGCGGCCCCCCAGCAGGCCTCCTCGTGACCTGCTCCTGGCTCGTCCCCGCCAACGGCTGCCCACGCCTGGGGACCGTTCCCTGCCTGCGGCGTTGCTGACGGGGGCTCCGCAGGGAGTGGGAAGGGCCCTTTCCCAGAGAGGAGAGGTCTCCCAGTCCCCCCATCCCCACGCCTGACCCCGGGGCTGCTCTCGCCTTGGTTTCTGAGGACAGTCTCCTAGCTAGGCTGCTCTCCATTTGTCTTCTCTACCCTTTCCTCTCCCGAGGGGTTAACACAGCTTGGCACTGCTGCCTGGCCCTACCGGGCTGCTGGGAGGTGACACAGGAGGCTGGCTGCTCCTGGATGGCCATGCATCTCCTTGGCCAGAAAAGCCCTGAGCAGCTGTGATGGGCGCAGGCTTGGGGGGCTCGGTGCCTGCAACTGCCCCGCATCCCCCAGCCTTAGCCCTCCGCACGGGGATCTGGGGCTTTTTGGTGCAGCTGAGGGTTCCCCAGGGCTCATGGGCTGCAGAGGGAGAGTCCTCCAGGCCATGGTGGTGGCCTGACTCTCCCTGTCCTTGCAGAATGATGTTGGAGGCCAGAGGGTGCTAGTGAACAAGTGGAGCACCTTCAACAAAGCCCGCCTGGTGTGCTCCGTCCCGGGCCCCGGCGGCATCGACACCCACTTCGACGAGCTGGGTAAGGGGTGCAGGGGCCCGCAAGGGCCAGTCCCTCGGCCGCGGCTCTGGGGAGCTCACGGGGGCTGTGCCTGGGGCACCAACAAACCCCGTGGCTCGGTCTCGTCTTCCCCAGAGGACATCTTCTTGCTGAGGACGAAAGATGGGAAGAGCCCAGAAATCTACGCCCTCTTCAGCACTGTCAGGTGAGTCGCCCAGCCCCAGCCTCTGGTTTCCCAGCCCCCAAAATGGGCCCTGCTTCAAAGCACATCTCTCGTGGCCGTGAGAGGCTGCTTCAAGACATTGGTGAGTGGCAGACAAGCAATATCGCAAGCGCGTGGGGATGCACAGGGTGAGAAGGGCTGGCAGCATCCTGCGCCTGGGCTGGTGGGCAGGAGCATCCCAGCATCTGGGATCTAATATCAGGAGCATGGTGCAGCAGGTACCAGCCCTGGTGGGGGAGTTATTCATGCACAGTGTTGGACGCAGACAGACATTTGGGTCACAATCACATATTTTTGTCTCTGGGGAGTGCTAGATCAGCCGCCCTGCGATGAGAAGGGGTGCACAGTGCCTGCCAGCAGCTCACTGGCCAGTTGGGATTGGGGTTCGGCTCCCTGAGCAGGTGCCCTCCCAGCCTTGTGGTCTGGGGAACGAGATTTTTCCTCTCCCTCGCTCTTGTTTTAAGCTGTGAGTTGTCACCTCTTTCACAGTCTTGAAGTCCTCCTGCTTTAATCTCTTAACAACATAAGATTTATTTGAGCAGAGCTTGTGGTGGTTCTCATCCTCCCTTTGCTTTAATCAGCCATGCTGGAGGAGCAGGGTGGTAGGCTGCTGGCACGTGGGTTTTCGGGCTGCAGTTGGCCCTGCCAGGGGCCACCATCACTACAACTTGCGTGGTCAGTCCCTGACACCTGCCAGCTTCATCTTGATACGGACAGAAATGTCGGCACTTCGGTGCTCCCTGCCCCGGGTCCCACAGAGGTCCCTGGGCGGCTGGTGATGAGCACGACCACGCTAGCGCTGCTCGCCATCTCATTTCAGCCATGTCTTCCGGGGCTCCGCTGTCTGCGTGTACCACATGGCCGATGTCCGGGAGGTCTTCAACGGGCCCTTCGCCCACCGAGACAGCCCTCTGCACCAGTGGGCCGCTTACGAGGGCCGGGTGCCCTACCCGCGGCCCGGCGTGGTGAGCGACTCCCCAGCCGGCAGATCGCCATGGGGTGGTCTCCACCAGACTCCCAACTGCTCTGGCGACAGGGCTGATCCCCCCCCCCCTCCATTCACGACGTGGGTTGGGGTCCCTGCAGGATCCACCCCAGCACTGCCAGGGGCTGACTGCTAAAGTGGGAGGGATGAGCCCCACATTGGAAGGGGGTACCCAAATCAGCTCCTCTGCCCAAGGATGGGATGGGAGAGGGAAGGCCGGCCGCGGGGCTGGTGGCCAGGCTGAGCAGGGGCTTCTCTCGGCCCCGCAGTGCCCCAGCAAGACCACCAACCAGCCCAGGCGCCAGTACAGCACCACCAAGGACTACCCCGACGACGTGCTGCGCTTCGCCCGTGCTCACCCCCTCATGTACAAGCCCGTGTACCCGCGGCACCGCCAGCCCCTCCTAGTGAAGACCGACCTGCAGCACCACCTGCACCAGCTCGTGGTGGACCGGGTGGAGGCCGAGGACGGGCAGTACGACGTCCTCTTCCTCGGCACAGGTAGGTGGCACAAGCAGCGGCCCGGCCAGCTGCACGTGAGGATGGTCCTCAGGGCATCTGTGGTGTCTCTGGGCTGTGGTCCTGCTGCCCAGCCAATGCTTTCTGGTTTCACTTCCCATGGTGTGGGCAGCATGACTGCCCTCCAGCTCAGCCCGGGTGGTTACTGCTGGGGAGCTGCCGCCTGGAAAAGGGTTTTCTTTGAAATGCCTCTAAAAGACTAATGAGTTAATTTGCGCTTTTCAAAACCGGGCATCACTTGCCTGCCTCTCCTGGAGCCCTTTTGGCCCTGTCCCACATGCTCTGTCACACCTTGTGTGCCCACTTCATGGAAGCAGGATTGCCAGCTCCATCCGCTTTCGTTTGGCTTTATACTTTGAGGCTCAAGCCATGCAAGAGTTTCTTGGTCAAGACGACTCTAAAGCCCGTGTGTGTGAGCGAACGGAGGTCAGTACGTAGATGTATGGCAGGTCCACGTGCGCTGTCCGCCTGGCCACCAGCCCTCGCCTTGGCTGGGAGGCAGTGGGGCATGGGGCTGAGCGCTGCGTAGCCGTGTCCTGCCCCATGTTTCCATTGGGTTGGGTCAGAGCTGCCCAAAGGGTGCCGGAGACCTTGGGCCCGCCTTTGGGTGTGCAGGGAGGCTCGTAAAAGCAAAGTAAAGGGCTCCCCAGCACAGTACCCCACCTGCCCGGGGGACACGCTGGCAGGCTGCTCAGTGCAGCTGGGCTCTGCTCACCCGCTGGCCCTGCTGCCAGTCCACAACGGGAGGAGGCTCATGCCTCCGTCCTTCCCCCTTCCCTCCAGACACTGGCTCGGTGCTGAAGGTCGTAGCCCTGCAGAAAGCAAACTCGGCCGCCACGGAGGATATCATTCTGGAGGAGCTGCAGGTTTTTAAGGTGATGCGTGTGCCCTGCATGTGGGGGGAGTGGGCAGCGGGGTGGGCGCTGCAGGCCCAGGTTGGGAATGTATATGGGTCCTCCAAGAGGCCGTAGGAGAGCTGAGAGCAACGGCTCTGGGGGCTTGGGACTGTGAGCAGACCAGGCAGCCAGGAGGTCCCCTGGCCCAGGACCCCTTCCCCATGGTGGCCTGGGGAGCTGCAGGGAGCATCTGCTCCCTCCAGGCTCTGGCAGCTGGACGGGTGTCTGGACGCAGCAGCTCTCCATGTATTTCCCCCAACTCCCCAAACTTCTCTGGTGCCCCTTGAACCCCCACAGTGCTGAGCAACCCCCGTGGTGAGGGTTTAGTCAGCCTCACACCCACTCTCCTCCCTGGCAGGCGCCTGTGCCCATCACCCAGATGGAGATCTCCGTCAAGCGCGTGAGTACAGCCGGGGCGTGTGGGGTGGCTGAGTGGCAGGGGCAGCCCCCAGCAGCGCGAGACGGGGGCGAGCCCTCTCACATCCCTGCCAAGAGGGTGCCTGAGCCAGGCTCTCGACCCCTGGCCACTTCACCATGGCATGGGAGGGACCGAAGCGGGGCCACAGCTCGGGACCCTGGGCACCCTCCCGGGGAGCCCAGCATCACTGTCTCGTGCCGTTCCCCCAGCAAATGCTCTACGTGGGCTCCAGCCTGGGGGTGGCCCAGGTGCGGCTGCACCAGTGCGAGAGCTACGGCACAGCGTGCGCCGAGTGCTGCCTGGCCCGGGACCCCTACTGCGCCTGGGACGGCACGGCCTGCGCTCGCTACCAGCCGGCGGGCAAGCGCCGCCACCGCCGCCAGGACGTCCGCCACGGGAACCCCATGCACCAGTGCCTGGACCAGAACCTCACTGGTGAGAGCCTGGGCTCCGTGGCGTGGGGCTGCCTGGGCGCAGGGCTGCCTGCATCCTTGGGAGCATGCTGACAGCCCCGGCTCCCCATGTCCGGGCTGGTAGCAGTGACAAATGGGTGCCACGGTCCCATCATCCTGCCTCCACGGGCCCCATGGTGCCACCACCATCCTGGGTGAGCTTGGTGCTGAGCTGAGGGGGCAGACACCAGGGAGTCCCAGCTGCACCAGCGGCCCTTGGCGTGGAGAGGGGGCTGTGGACATCCCCGATGTCTGTCTGTGGGGACAGAAGGGGCTAAGGCCGCCCCGTGTCCGGGGGAGCAGGTCCGTGTGGGAGTGGCGCTGGGCCGCCCGCCCGTCGCCAGGGCTTGGGCTCTGAGCGTGCATCTGTCTTTGCCCAGTGGACGACTTTGAGCGCGTGGAGGAGAAGGTGCTCTACGGCGCAGAGCACAACAGCACCTTCCTGGAGTGCGCGCCCCGGTCGCCGCAGGCCAGCGTGCAGTGGTTCGTGCAGAGGCCCCCCGACGAGCAGCGGGACGAGGTGAGGCCCCCAGGCCCCTCTCTTAGCTGTGGGCAGCAGGGGCTTTGGTGCTCCTCTGGGGCAGCCAGCAGGGCTCGGGACATTTCCACGCAGCCCCGCCGCATGGTCTCTCCCCTCCTGCACTTGCCTTGCCGCCTTCCTGGCTCTCCCCCCGTGCCAGGAGCAGATGGGGACACGTGGTCTGGGACAAGCCCCCCCCCAGCATGTCCCGTCTCACAACCCTGGGCTCGCCGGCAGGTAAAGACGGACGAGCGGATCCTGCAGACGGAGCAAGGGCTGCTTTTCCGGACGCTGCACCGCCATGATGCCGGCGTTTATTACTGCAAGACACTGGAGCACGGCTTCACCCAGACCGTCACCAAGACGGCCCTGGAGGTGATCGAAAGGGAGCAGCTGGAGCACGGCTTCCAGCGGGAGCTGGAGGGCGAGCCAGCGCGCCCGCCTTGCCCTGAGCCCACACCCCGGCCCGGGGCGCCCACTCACAAGGCCTGGTTCAAGGACATCATGCACCTCATCAGCTACACCAACCTGCAGCGGGTGGAGGAGTACTGCGCCCGCCTGTGGTGCGGCGACCGCCAGCGCCGCAAGAGCAAGCTGGCCAAGGCCAAGCACGCCCTGGCGGCCATGGACGTGGGCAAGCGAGGGCAGGCGACCAAACCGCACGGCGGGAGGAACCGTGTGCCCCGGCAAGCTGCAGCCACCTAGGGACCGCAGGGGAAGGGCCGGGGGGGCTGTGAAGCCAGCCCGGGGCGGCTGGCGCCAAGGACCGGCTCCCTGGCCTTGAGGCTCCTGCCCCGGCGGGTGCGTGGTACTGCTGGGTGCACCGGGGCCACGCAGTCCTGGGGGACCAAAGCCTGGGCCTGGCGTGGAAACCGCTGCGCCCCCGTTGGTGCTCCCACCTGTCTGTGGCCAGGCTGCTCTGCCGGGGTCCCTCGGCTGCAGTCGGGGACCAAGAGGCCGGTCCCTCCGCCCCCACCGCCGTGATGCCCTGGAGGCCAGGGCCAGCTCCTGGGCCGGCCCCAGTGCCCCTCAGCAACCATGGAGCTGAGCCCCGAAACGGGCATCGGGGTGGTGCACGCTGGGTCCCGCTCACTTAGTGCCATGGCTGTGGGTGCTCTCCGCATGCGGGGGGCCGCAGCTGCCGCAGCAGGGACCCTACTGACACCGGGGGTTTGGTGAGCATGGTGCTGTGGTCAGGTCGTGTCCCCCGCAGTGGTGACCCCAGGCTCGGGGAGCTTGCTGGCTTTCTCCAAAATAAAGCAGCCCTTGGGCCGAGCGCGGCACCAGCTCCACTTGTTTGCGCCAGGCGGGGAGCTGCTGCGGGTGCCGCAGGCCGTCCCGTGAGCGGTTATTTCCATGACATGCCTGCTGCCGCGTGGGGCCCTGGTGCGGACAATGCCCGCTCTCATGTGCCGGCAATAAAAACCGAGCGCTGTCCCGAAGCGCCTCCGCCCCCGGGGAGAGCCGGCTCAGCTGCTGCGGGCGGGGAACTGGGGCCGGGCTGTCGCCTGCCCTGCTTGGGGGGCCGGGGGTGCCCTGGGGCGGCTTGGGGGCCGCTGGGAACGCCGTGGCTCCAGCCGGAGAGGGCCCGGTGTGGCGGGCAGGGCCCACGGGCTGTGCCTACCCGTCCCCTGGCCCGAGCCCAGCCGCGGCACTGGGACGGCGGCCCCGGGGGACGGCACGGCCTTTGTGTGAAAGGGGAGAGCTGTGACGCGGGCGGGCGCCTGGCCAGCTCCCGTCGCTCCTGTCGCCGCAGGGAGCTCGCGGGCTCGCCCCGAGCCAAGCCGGGCCTGGCCTTGCCGCAGGGGGACGGGGGCCCTGCCAGCTGCGGCCCTCGGGGGCGAAGGGGCACCGGGGGCCACGTCCCTGGGCCCCTCAGCGGCGCCGGCCGCGGGCTCGGGGCCAGCTGAACCGCCTGAGGCTGGCCGTGGCCTCGCCGCCCCCCTGCGTGCCGCGGCGGGGCTGGGCACCGCCGCGAGGGTGGCAAAGCGCCGCAGGCAGGTCCAACCCGTTCCTGGGTAAACAGGGGAGAGGCTGGGCGGCGCGGCGGAGCGCACCAGGCCAGGGTGCCCGCGCCAGGGCGGCGGGAGCGGGGAAGCGGAGCGGGGCTTCGGGCTGCACCGCGGCCCCTGGGTGCTGCGGGCGGCCTGGCACGGCCACAGCCGCGTTCCTGCTTGCGCGGGCAGGGCGGCTCCCCCCGGCCCGCCGCGGCCCCGGGGCCGGCATGAGCTCACGGGCGCGATAAAATCTCCCCCTTCCTGCGGCGGCGCCGCCCCACACAATGGTGTGAACGCGGCCGGCTGCCGAGGGCATTGTTCGAGGGCGGAGGAAGGGGAAAGAAAAGAAGAATGGCAGCGAGCCCCCCCCCGGAACAGCCGGCACAAAGCTGTGATGTCACCCCCCCCCGGTGTGTGTGTGTGTGTGTGTGTGTGTGTGTGTGTGTGTGTGTGTGTACGTACGTGTGTCGCACCGCACCACAGGACCCGTCCCCCCCCCGCGGGACCTTTGTGGCGCCGCTGGGACCGATGTGGCGCGGCGCGGCGGGGTGACGTCGGCGGCGGCGCGCGGCGATGACGCAGCGGGCGGCGGCGGCGCCTGCGGGCCGGCGGCGCCCGGAGTCCTGGCGGGCGGCGGGGCCGGACATGGCGGCGCGGCCCGGCCCGCGGGAAGATGAATAAGGGCTGGCTGGAGCTGGAGAGCGACCCCGGTGGGCGGCGGGGCGGCGGCGGGGCCGGGGGCGGCGCGGGCGGCGGCGGCCCGCGCTGGGCCGGCGGGTGGGGGGCAGGCCTGGGCCGGGCGGGGGGCACGCGGCTGCGGGGGGAGGCGGTGGGGGCAGGCTGCGGTGGGGTGCAGGGCTGCGGTGGGGGCACGGGGTTATGGGGGGCAGGCTCGGGGCAGGGTACGGGGCTATGGGGGCTTGTGGGGGGCAGAGCTGGGATGGGAGTAGGGGGCTCCGGGGGGTTATGGGGGGCAGACGTGGGGTGGGAGTACCAGGCTATGGGGTGGTGTTATGGGGCTATGGGGTGTTATGGGGGCCAGGCCTGGGGCAGGGGCACAGGCCTAGGGGGGGCAGACCTGGGGCAAGGGTAAGGGGCTATAGGCAGTTGTGAGGGGCAGATCTGGGGTGGGGGTATGGGGCTCTGGAGGGGTTATAGGGGGCAGGCCAGGGGTGGAGGTATGGGGCTGTGGAGGGGTTATAGGGAGCAGACCTGGGGTGGGGGTATGGGGCTGTGGGGGTTGGGGGAAGGCCTGGGGTGGGGCTCGGGTGTCTGGGTCAGGGTATGGGGGCATGGTTTGGGCTATGGGGGACCAGGCCTGGGTTGGGGTGTCTGGGGCAGGGTTACGGGGGGTGCAGATGGATGTATGAGGGGCGCCAGGTTGGGGTAGGGGTATGGGAGCCCTGCAAGGGGGCTGCGCGTGGGTGTGTGCACAGCGCAGGGGGGTTCAGGCATGGGTGCTCGCGGGCACAGCCTAGCAGGCAGTTTGCAGACTGTGGGGAGGAGATTATGGGGTTGTAAAGAAAGCAGGAGAGATGGTGGTACGGGGAAATGCAGGTGTGAAGTGAGGGTGTACAGGAAGAGACCTTATGGTGGTGTGGACATAGCCCGGGGGCAAACTGTGGAGGATTTGGGGAAAGGCTGCAGGGTGTAACGAAGATGGAAAGGAGGGGATATTAGGAGGCTGAATATAGGGGTGCAGGTATGGACTGAGAGCGTAGATAGGGGTGAACATGGCTGCATGCCTGGCCCTGGAGCCCAGTGCAAGCATGGCATGGCCTGGCCTGGCCTGGTCTGGCCCTGCCGTGTCCAGCAAGGCTCAGTAACTTGATTTCTGTGCTGCACGACACTCAGTCCTTGTGGGCTTTGGACACGGAACCGCTTCCACACTGATAAACCCAGCTGACTTTGTGGAAAACCTGTCAAATGCCATGACAATGTATTGTGACACGTTCCTGAAGTTTGCAAATACACTGTGCAATATTGCTGAAATACAGGAACAAGCGATAGGTGGCTATACTTTGTGGTTACAAGGTGCCCCTCACTCTAGAAACAGTTCTGACTAGCAGTTGTCCCAGAACTTCACAGGTGATTCAGGACAACCTGCATGTCTATAGCAGTGGAATATGTGGGGTGGCTTCTCCATCCCACGCATGTCAAATTCTGTCATCATGTTAAAGATGAGCAGATGGATAAAATGGCCTGGTACCACTCCGCCAGGTAGCCTGTGAAAGATCCTGAAGAACCTAGTAGGGTGTGTGAGCGGCCAGGAAATGATAGCCACAGGCACTCCCTTCCCGCTGCATTGAAGAAGGTTGTTTCTGTGGTGGTGTCGGGTGTTCATAGTGGAGTTAATTTCGTGAGTTAGGACTTGAGGGCTGGTTGTACCTGGGAGAGACATGCCAAAGCCAGTGTTAGCCTGGGGTATTGGTTGAATGTCATTTTAATGTGTTTGAGCTGATGTGATGAAACATGGAATGATCTTCTCAGACTGAGAGCTGTTCTTTAGGATGTGATGGTATACTCTGGTTCTGGTTGTGTTCTCAAGGCCTTAGGTGAGGAAACCAGACCACCTTGCATTACACTAATCTCCCTGCGCTCAGCAGAAGAGTCTGTATGGTATCTGTCTCCCAGACAACCTAGGTTTTGCTGCTCTTTATCTTCTTCTTACTGATAATTAGGAATCGCCAAAATTGTTCACATTTTCTCCCTTCTTCATCATGAAGACACCCAAGACAAAATACGGTTTGGATTCTGACATTTGGGAGGGAAGGTTGTTTGACTGGAAGCAAATCTATCCACATGCAGTGATGCTTTGCAGTGTTAAGACCAATTCTTTATCTGAGAGATGTAAACCTGCAAACTTGGTGTTTCTGTCCTGGTGCTGAGCTGAATTCCTACCCTAATCCTGCAGCGGAGACAGGCTCTCAGCACCTGGATCGCTTTCAGATGCAAACCCCTGACTGTAGTGGTGGCTTGAACTTGAACTGCCAGCTGGGGTCTGTGCTGCAGTTCAGCTTAGCCCAGTTTGTTGGCTGCTCCTTTGGGTGCTGTGTGATCCAAGTGCTGTGTAGCTGCAAGGCTGCCCTTACCCAAGCAAGGTTAACTGGAAGGAATTACACCTCATCCAGCAGGAATGGCTCACCTCTCTCCAGCTACATTTCTTCAGATGTATGTAGGTTTGAATTCTGTGGTGGGTATTTGGGCCTGGCAAATGCTGTTGTATCAACTTGAACTGTGGTTAAGAATGTTATGAATGAGTCCCCTCAGAATTTGGGCCATGGAGTTGTCTCGTCTGTCCTTGTGTGTGATGTTGGTACAAGGATGTTGCCGTGTAACTGTCCTGTGGTTCTGGAGCCACTGAAACTCTCTGTTCTTCCGGCCTGCCTGGAGATCAGGTTCTCCCATCTTGCTGGGAGTATCAGTGCTGCTTTGACCGTTTATGGTTATTTGTTTTCGCAAGGCCTCGCTCTGGGACCTGATACCAGAGCCATGCAAATCTTAGCTTGCAGAGGTTGTGATACGGTTCATATCTTCTCATATCGTGTGTGTTTTGCTGTGGTCAGCAGACTGTAACTTTGATCTTTGCTTTGAAATTGGAGAATGAGTGAGGCTCTTCTTACAAATGTAAGGTATCACACTCTCTAACTGAAGATTTGCTTCATCACAAGGGGCAGCATGCACATCCTCAAAATCTTTCTTTTCAACTGCTGTGAAAGTATTTGCTGTTGACAGGCTCTACCTGTAAACAGCTGTGGCTCCTGATGCCTTGACTGGTGCCATCTAAAGACAGAACAAGAACCGTGACTGTAAAGAGCATCTGAAGACCTTCACGGTATTTAAGGATTGGAGGGACTGCTACCCCCAAGGGAGATTGTTGCGAAGATGGCAGTGTGGCTGCACGCAGCCAAGTAGCACTTTTCAAGCTGGCTGACGGAGGAAGGTTTGTCCGCAGAGTGTGATTGCTGGGGTCTGAAGTCTCTGTAGGTGTGACCTCCAGAACAGACCCCTCCGTAACATCTTCTGCTTTAAGCCCATAGTTTGAGTAAGAACTTCTCTATCAGAAAGGCATCTAGGCTCGGTTTAAAGGCTTTACGTGATGAAGAGACTGTCACCATTTTGAAATAAATTCTTTCAGTGGTGTGTTTCTTCCCACAGAAAATTTTATAAGAAATGCAACGTTTTCATCTTCTAGCTCTTGAAATGTTAGTGTGACTTTTTCTGCTAAGTTAGGGAGTGCTTTTCATCTCAGAAGTTTCCTCCCCATTTTAGTCATTTTAACTTTGATGTGGAAGCCCCTTGGTCTCTTCCCTTCTTGGCTAAATCACTTACATCAGGTTCCTTAAATCCTTTGTTTATAGGGATGTTTCTCAGGATTGAATCCTTCTTATTGATATTCCATGGACCTCCTGCCAATATTTCAGCAGCCTTTTTAAGGAAGCACAAGGAGCAGATTTAGTATTCCAGTCCTGAGCTTGCTAACTCTGCATACAGAGGAACTGCCTGAAAATGGGGCCGACCACATTTTCTGTGGCATTGTAGTGGTAGCTCTGGCTCAGTTGCCCCAATAATCCCTCAGCCTCTTCTCCACTGTCCTTCTGTAATGGGAATTTTGTAATCACTGGAGATAGACTCTGGAATTTGCCACCCTAGGAGACAGGAAGATAAGCATGAGCTTTTTGGCCCTGAGGACTCCACAGCAGCCCCATTGCTCCCAGCTGGCTCTCCCTCCACTGGCTGTCTTTACTAACAAAAACCTGAATGCCCTTCTTTTAAAAATCCTGTGGTCTATTCAGCTGGTTTTCTTCCAGTTAGAAGAGAGTGAGTGTCACTTAAGAGCTCTGTGCTGTTGGCAAGTTGCTTGTAGTAGCTTGGTAGGCTGAAGCTGGAGTTCAGCTTAAGATGGTCTGACAGGACAAGGGGGGGGGGTTGTTTTAGGTTGTCTCAAGTGTTTAACAGGCCCCACTCCTTCCAGGGTCTTGAAACCTCCATTTGAACAGTGCCAGCCAAGAAAGTGTTCGTGGGTAAAAGTTCTGGTCAGGAGCATATAAATCTATGCTCTTGGTGCGATTTTCCTTTTAGCCTAGTTTCCTAAGGAAACAGAGCTTGGGCAGTGACTGTCCGTCTCCTTAGAGTTCCCCCGTTCCCTAAATAAGTCTCAATCTCCTACATCAATTTGTTCCAAACTTTCTTTTGCTGTGTTCCGCTGAGTGGCAGGCCCATAAGTGCATGTCCAGCCCAATTAGTTTGAACCAGGCACAATGCTTGCTGCCCCTGTCCCAGCTGGTGGGAAGGGTCATAGGAAGGAGACGGTACTATGGGTTGAGGAAGTAGCAAGATAGGGTTCGATAGCTCTGCTGCTGGGGAACCAGTGTGGTCTCAGTGCTGCATTGCTGCAGTTTTTCTGCCTGTGCCTTGGCCTCTGACTGCGTGTGCTCTTCTGAGGCTGGTGGCAGCAGGTTTCCTGTCTGCTCCTCAGTGTGCTCTCCAGCCAGAAATAATCTCTTTGTTTGTTCCCTTCCAGGTCTCTTCACGCTATTGGTTGAAGATTTTGGTGAGTGCAAGAAGTCCTCCTAGGAAGTTGATTTCATGCTTGGCATTACCTCTAGCCCTTTCTGGTAGGCTTTACACCAGGTTCTACCCTTTATTTGCAGGGGTCAAGGGGGTGCAGGTTGAAGAGATCTATGATCTGCAGAGCAAATGCCAAGGGTAAGTCACCAGCTTGAAAGTGTGATTTTAAATAAGCAAAATGTGTGTGGGTCTGGGAACTCATTTTCAGGTGTTCAAAGAGCCCATGTGAGGCTGTCAGTCACAGAGATCAGTGTGGTAAGCTATAAACCAGGAATGCTTTATCAGGTTTGAGGCAGACGGGTGATCTCATGCCCTTGCTTTAGTAATGACTTACTCCTGCTGGCACTGCAGGCTGAGGTGGCAAGTTGGCCCTGGGACAAAATTACATGGAGAGAAAGACGTTGTGGGGTGGTGGGGACAAACTTCGGGGGTTTGTTATCTCTTTCCCCATGGACAGTTGCTGTGTCAAGCCTGCATGCTTTGAGTGTGGGTTTTCTCTCTATCTCAATGCTCTGAGATGGCTTTGAGGCAGCAGCTTTCTTAAAAGCCATTGTCTGATCTCTTGAAAATAAATGCACTGTTTATATAAAATAAGGGGTCGTTTGGTGGTCGGTCACCATTCTGGAAGACAATGAGTGTCCGGAGGTGGATTTCACCTCCTCTTTGTCTCGAGTCTCTTGACACCTTCTGTCAAACCCCAAACTTTTCAATCTTGGTTGTTGTCTGAGACCTGAGCCCGGACCATCAGAACGGTAGAATGCCCTGGGTTACATGGGACTGCAGGGACTTGTGGCGGGGACGGTCACTTCCCAGTAAAATGGGACTAGCATTTCTGCTTCCTCTCCCTGTCCTTGCTCTGCCTGTGGTTTAAAACAGAACGGTTCTGGCACCGAGCAGAGCAGCCCCACTGGCATGGTCACGCATGTCTCCGAAATGATGCAATTGCTAACTTCTCTCTGCAGCCCTGTGTATGGGTTCATCTTCCTATTCAAGTGGATTGAGGAGCGCAGATCCCGCCGGAAGGTCTCTACCCTGGTGGATGAGACGTCGGTGATCGATGATGACATCGTTAATAACATGTTCTTTGCTCACCAGGTAAGTTGGAGGCGAGGGGAAAGGGGGGCATCTCTTGTGACACTGCAGGGAGAGAGAGCTGACAGCAAGGGCTCTTCTGCTTGTTGGCACATCCTTTAGCAAAACAGAAGAGCTGCAGATGAGAAAGGAAGAGCTGCCAGTCTGGCACTGGGGAGGAGTGAGTAGGAGATGTGGTGTGACACGTCCCCCTTGGGGAGGAGGCACAGCCAGCACAGGTGTGGGGCACTGCTTCCACCTTGTGTCCGTTTCTTGTGCTGCCTCCATAAGTCTGTGCAAACACAGGCAGCTGTCCAGGGCACCCTGGAGTGCTGGGTCTGGGTAAAAGAGATGGGGTTAGGGAGTCTCTGCAGGCAGTATTGTGGTGCGAGTAGGACTAGGAAACCCGTGTTCTTCCAGCCCCTCATATATATCCCGGGGAATATGGGGCACTGTGCAGAGAGGCAGCCAGCGTGCTGGAGCAGTCTGGCCTTGCCCTTTCTGCAGCTGGGGTCTCTGACAAGGAGCAGGATGGTGCTAGCATTCAGAGCTGAGCTCAGGGGAGTGACCAAACAACTTTGTTGGTGATGTAGCATCTTTACAGGTTTTGGGGTGCCACTGCACCTGGCGCTCTGGAGGAAGGAGCATGGTCCTGAGCAGCTGCATTGCTCTTGTCTTTCCTGAGTGCACCTCCTCTCCTGTGAAGGGATTACCAGCTCTTCTGTCCCAGGAAGCTCTGCCCTGAGCTCTTGTGTCAAGTTGGAGGGAACCGAGGAAGGGCTGAGGGCCAGTCTGTGGCCTGGGCTGCGAGCAGATGCTCATGAGGGCACGGTGTGGCTCAGTGCACGAGACTGATCCTGCTCTTCTCCTTCGTTGAGAGCCGAGGTGTAGGATAAGTTGCTGCTCTCTCATGCATCATTACTTTGCAATTGATTAGTCAGCTGTGAGAGTTTGCTGAAGGGTTACCTTATTCCTGTTCTTTAAGATGATTTTTGTGTCAACCTCCAGCTGATCCCCAATTCCTGTGCCACCCACGCCCTGCTGAGTGTCCTCCTGAACTGCAACAATGTTGACCTGGGCCCCACACTGAGCCGCATGAAGGATTTCACCAAAGGATTCAGCCCTGAGGTAGGAGTGGAGGTGTGCAGAAGAGTGCACTGGGGGCTCGTGTGTGTCTGTCTCTTGCTCCCCTCTTGGGATGATGTTCTAGTGAGCTGGCTCCTTTGCAGCCATTCATGGTTGCGTGCTACATAAGTATTGCCTGTTTACTCTGGTCTTCTCTCCTTACCTCATTCAGAGACTCTTTCCCCTTATGCTGGGCCCAGCTCTCAGCCTTCTGTCGCGTTATTCCCTAGCCCGGATATATTCTTTAACTTTGTGGTCAAATGTCCTCTGTCCTGCCTTCAGACCTGTCTTTTAAGTCTGTGTTTCTCTCACCCTGTAATCCCCTCCCTTCTCTTTAGCAGAAGTTGTGTGCTCTTTTCATCTTGGGTTGTTACCTGTAGCTCAGTAGAGCAGAAGTTGTGCCTGAAAGTTGCTCTTAAAGCCCTGTGTGTGGATGAGGGAGCTGGTCAGCTGAAGCATTTTGCTGTTTATTGTTGCTTCTCAATTGTTCTTACCTCTTGCTCTTTGTCTGCTGCAGAGTAAAGGCTACGCTATTGGGAATGCCCCAGAGCTGGCCAAGGCCCATAACAGCCATGCCAGGTGAGTGGAGATGTCTCTTGCAGCTTGGCTTTGCTGGAGGAGGCAGGCTCTGCACTGACCTCTTGGCTCTCTTGCCCTTGCAGGCCGGAGCCACGGCACCTGCCGGAAAAGCAGAATGGGATCAGCGCTGTGCGAACCATGGAGGCTTTTCATTTTGTCAGTTATGTCCCCATCAAGGGACGCCTGTTTGAGCTAGATGGGCTCAAGGTTTATCCCATTGACCACGGTAAGAGGCTAAGGGCTTTCTGACCCTGCTCATCAACACCGTAGAAGAGACATTCTGGTTTGTCTTTTCTCTCCTTCCCCCAGTTCCAAGTGTGCCAATGGGTATTGTTTTTCATTGCCTTGTAAGCATTAGCTGATGTTTTTGGAGAATCATTCCAGTGACTCCCAGATTTGTGTTAAGTTTTGGTAGCTCATTTGGAGCCTGTCACTGAGGATTGTGTATAGAAAACTTGATTGTTTCTAAATGCATTGCATTGATTTTTCCAGCCTTGCCATTTTCCTGTCCAGTTGCTCAGGGTCACAAGGTCCTTCTGTAGGTCTCCAGAACTGGCTTTTGTTTTTGCTCTCCAGAATAACTTGGTATTGCAAGCAGAATTTGTCTCCTCCTTACCCATTCCCTGCGCCAGATAACCTCTGTATGTTGAGGCACAAAGTCCCCAACACAGATCCCAGCAGGACTGCTCTGGTTACTCTTTCCTCTTACAACTTGACCATTTAGTTCTGTCCTTCAAACACTTTTTGCCTCTGTGCATCAGGGCTTTTGATAAAATACTCACCAAACGCATTTGGATTTCTTACGCTTGGCACCAGATCACCTTTTCTAGCAGCAGGTAAGGTCTAAGTTCTGGAGCTGGGATTTCCTTGGACTTTGCAAGCCCAATGCCCATAACTTGCTAGTGGTCCATAGAGTTCACAACTCACCTTTCTGCCTTGCATATGACTTGCATGTTTCCATTCAGAAGGCAGAGAGTGGGGGGGGTCTAGCAATGGGCTGCATGTAGCTGACGGTGTGGTCCTTCTGTCTCCTGGCCCCCTCCTTGAGAGGGTCACTTGGGACCAAGATGCAGGCCACATGGGTCTCGCTGGTGGGGATAATACACTCCAGACCACTGTCTCCTATCTGTGCCCTGGTATGCAAGGGAGCCATGAGAGTACACCTTATGGGGATGGCAGGAGCCCTGCTCCTTGCTGCTCTGTGGATCTGAAGCAGGAGCCTTGGCCTGCTTTCCTAATTCTAGCTCTGTCTTTTTACCACAGGGCCTTGGGCTGATGATGAAGAATGGACAGATAAAGCCAGGAGAGTAATCATGGAACGAATCGGCCTGGCCACTGCAGGGTAATGTCCCAGGCCATGGTGCAGGCACTGACTCATTGCCATGTCCCCAGAAGCATTTCTGCTGTGGTCACTGTGTAATGAATCATGGAAATGGGGATGGCGAATGTTGCTTGGGAGGGATACAGGTGCACCTCATATTTGCCTTCTCTCTCCTGCAGTCTGCCTGCTTTCAGAGCATGCAGAGAAGTTGTGCTCTCTGCACAACGCGGGGTCTCTGCAAGTCTCCGTGCAGGACAAGAGTGGCCATGCTAGATCCCTGTTTGCTCGAGTCCGTAGGAGAGGGAATGGTACTTCTGCTCCTGACCTGAACCTCTTGGAAGCGGGGGCAGGAGCCACTTGAGCAGTGCGATTGGTGTCTCCTACTGGAAAGGCCGTGGGTCTCAGAGCATTCAAACTGTCTTCTCCCCCTTCCAAACTTGCATGTGATAAACCGAACCTTTCCCACAATGCTGCATATAGTTTAGATCATAGCAAACGCAAGCCCTGACCCCAGATCCCCTGAGTTCGATGCTCTTTTCCAGGCCTAATCAGCAGTTCTCTCACTTAGCTTAAAAACCTGGGCCTCTGCATTTCTGCTCACCCCCCCTTCCAGAAAAGTTAAGTTTGGGTCACCCTAGACTAGTGATTTCCATGATGCCAGGCTGTCTACAGCCCTACTGTTCAGTTGGCATCTCCAGGCCTCAGCACTTGTGCAGGCATCTTTGCATTTGGGGAGGGATAGGTGCAAAGCCTGTTTTGCCTTGAGGCTGAAATAACCTTGCTCTGCTTCTTCAGCCGATGTGAAGTTGATTTGTTTTGGGGGGAAATGCCTGCCATGTGTTGGTGTTTAACACAGGGTCAGAGGAGGTGCTACCTGGAAACTGCTTATAGGTGTGTGGTGTGGCCGGCAGTCTATTAATCCCCTTGCTGGGGAGACCCACTTTCCGCAGCCAGCCTTTGGCTAATGTCTGCTCTGACTTCCTGCAGGGAGCCGTACCATGACATCCGCTTCAACTTGATGGCAGTGGTGCCTGATCGGAGGATGAAGTATGAGTCCAAACTGCACATCCTGAAGATGAACCGCCAGACTGTGCTGGAGGCATTGCAGCAGGTAGGACAGCCGGGGCCCTGAGGGAGTGAGGCTGAGACAGGAGTAGACTCTGCTGTCAGGGCATCTCCTTGTGCTGTAGAGGCCCTGGATTTTTCTGACACTGGCAGACTTGCTGTCTTTGGAAAGGTGTTCTGGGAAGGGGAGGTCTCAGCTTCCCTTTGCCTTTGAATCCCATGCCTATACTGTTAGCCCTGCAGTGAGTTGAACTATCTTGCTGCCTGGCCTTTCACTGTTCCCCTGGGAGGTTCTCCATAGCACTCTCAGCTGATAGCATATGGGGGTGCTTGGAGGCTGGCTTAGCCTTGCAAGTTCTCCTTTTGCAGTGCTCCAAACAGAAGGATGTGGTGTGGGTCTCCCTGGTCCAGCACTCAGTTTCTGTCCGTCTTTTGCCTTCAAGCTTATCCGAGTAACTCAGCCTGAGCTGATCCAGACCCAGAAGTCCCAGGAGTCTCAGCCTCCTGAAGAGTCCAAGCCAGCCAGCAGCAAGACCGTGGCCCCAGAGAGCATCCATCCAGGTATGGCCCTCATTCTAGCGGTGTTGCCATCTAGCCTCGCCTTTCATGCAACGAGCACATTTTGGCACAGGCTGGTAACAACTTCTGGCTGACCTGGAGCTTGAGACAGTTATGGTTGGCTTCACTTTTTTTTTTCCTCTAAGCCCAGCTTAGCACGCTGTCCTGGGGTGGGCCTGATCAGGTGTGCCTTAAATGCCCCTGTGCCTGGGAGGAGTGTCAGAGGGGTGCAGAGCTTAAGAAAGGGACGGCTTAAGTTTGGGGGCACTTGTGACAGCTAGAGGTGGAACAGAAAGTGAGTGTGATGCCTCTGCTCATTGTCTGGTGGAGCATGAGAGCTCCTCTGTTATGTGGGGTGGGAAGGGGATGGCAGGGAACATCGAGTAAAAGGTGGCCATGCTGGTTGTGAAAGGCTGCCCTGTGCTTGTATTACAGACAGCACCGATGAGTCCGCCAGCCAGGGTCACCCCGCAGCCACACAGAGTCCACCCAACAAATCCAAACCGGTGGCAAAGCCGTCAGTGAGCAGTATCAACGGGGCACCTCCAGCAAACCCCAATCCCATCGTGCAGAGGCTGCCAGCCTTTCTGGATAATCACAATTACGCCAAATCCCCCATGCAGGTAGGCAGGAGCTCCAGGCCAGCGGCATGCCTGACTTGAGCTGAACTTTCCGCTTCCAGTCCCCCACCTCCATGGGAGTATTGCTGACGGCCACTCTTGCCCCCTCCCCTGCCTTGCAGTGTGCTTGCCCTTGTGCCACCCAGGCTGGAAGGTGAGCAGGTGAAAACTAACCTGGCAAAAGAGATCCTCTTTAACATGGGTCATGCTTAGCTGATGTGGCTCACCATGTGGCCCTGGGAATGCCACTCCTGGCGCAAAGGGGACTGCCAGGGACAGGAACAAATTTGCCTATTGGCTCGAGCGTAAATCTGTCTGTGCTGAGTGAAGCCCAAAGGAGAAGAGCTTCCCATGAGAACCAGAGGCTGTGGGAGGGTTGGGGAGGATCTGAGCCAGGGGACATGGGGTGAGGGAAGAGGTGAAGGAGAGAGCCTGGCTCCCTTTGTGCCCACTGATGTTGGGTTACATAACCCAGTAACGCTCAGACGGACCTAAACTGTGGGCTCTGGTCACTGCTAGCTGCTGATACTCCGTATCCAGGACACAGTCTGCACCTGTGAACCTTCGGCTGTGGCTCCCCTACTGCTTGAGCAGGGCATTCAGTTGCTGGCAGTGCCCTTGCACCATTGTGATCTGTGTGAGCAGCAAATGCCAGCGTTGGACTTTGCTGGGCCGATGGCACAGGCTGGGGACAGTTTGCAGTGGATGGTTTGACTCAGCTGTCCTGCTTTGCACAGGATGAGAGTTTGGATATGGGGATGTGAACCAGACTGTGTCCCTGACCTCAGGGCCAGAGAACAGGTCTTGGCCTCTTGTATCCAGAACACAATGTGGCCTGATTCCCTGAGGCCTGGTGGGAGGGCTTTGTTTTGGGATCTTGGATGGCCTGATCCAGAAGCCCTACAGGCAGGCCTGGAGCCAGAGCAATTGTGTGTGGTCCCTCAGGGCAGAGGGGTGGTGATTTCCAACTGAACAAGCATAGAAAAGAGTCCCCCTGTTTCCCCTCAGGAGGGGCAGTCCCCCGGGCTCAGCTGGGCTGAGGACACTGTCTGCTGGGATATTCCTCCGAGGCCTCCACGGTGTTTGCCTTGCCCTGCTGTTGGCAGGTTGTGAACAGTGGTGTTTTGCAGGAGGAGGAAGACCTTGCGGCCGGAGTGGGTCGTAGTCGGGTCCCAGTCCGACAGCACCAGCAGTATTCGGACGATGAGGATGACTATGATGATGATGAGGAGGAGGAAGTTCGTAACACCAACTCGGCCATCAGGTAATGGATTGAGCTGTGTGAAGCAGGGTTGGTGGGCTGTGTGGGTGGTGGATCTTGTCCTGGGGAAGGCCTCCCAGTAGTTGATAAATTGCTGTGTTGTGCTGTTGGAGGCAGAGGTTGTTTGAGCTGTGTTTGAGGGCACCTGGTGGCCAAGGATACACAGTGCGCCCTGCCTGGTGGGCACAGGACCTAGTGGACTTCACTTTCTCCAAACTGAGCCTTAGCTCCCCAGTGCTGATTGCCAAATTGGATCATGGTGACGGTGTTGGTGTGTTGGGGCTGCTGTGAAGGCCAGGAAGGTGGGATAGCAGTGAGGCTGCTTTTGGATCTTCTGAATGAAATGTGGGGGAACACAGCACCCTGTGGGAAGCCCCCTGGACACATTCTCCCCCTCCCCCCCCAGTGTAGGGGTACCTGCAGCTAAGCAGATCATTGGGAATGGGGGGCTGTCAGAGCAGCTGGTGGCAGTGGGGACCACCTAGAAATGCTTCAGACCTTGCTTTATTCCAGCACATAGCTTTGAGCACCAAGTGTGGAGATGGCAGTGTCTGGGCTTGCTACAGCTGGGCCCCCCGCTCCTTCCACCAGCTATTCACCTTCTCATCTGTGTTTCTGGGCAGGTACAAGAGGAAAGGACAGGTAAAGCAAGAGCATGTGGCGGCATCTGCAGACGGTCAGCTTTCAGTCCTCCAGCCCAACACCATCAACGTTCTGGCTGAGAAGCTGAAGGAATCTCAAAAGGACCTTTCCATTCCCCTGTCCATCAAGACAAGCAGCGGGGGTGCTGCTGTGGCCGTTGTCACCCATTCCCAGCCTTCTCCCACCCCCAGCAATGAGAGCACGGACACGGCCTCGGAAATCGGCAGTGCCTTCAACTCCCCACTGCGCTCCCCCATCCGCTCAGCCAACCCCACCCGCCCCTCCAGCCCCGTCACCTCCCACATCTCCAAGGTGCTCTTTGGTGAGGAGGATGGCCTGCTGCGTGTGGACTGCATGCGCTACAACCGTGCTGTCAGGGACCTGGGGCCCATCATCAGCACCGGGCTGCTGCACCTCACGGAGGATGGCGTGTTCTGCCCGCTGGCTGTTGCAGGTAGGTGCCTGCTGGCTCCAGGTGGTGGCATCTCCCTTGCAGGGTGCAGAATGGGAGCGTGTCTTTTAACTTGGGGAGTGAATATAAGTCCTTGGTGATGGCTCCTGATGCTCCCTTCCCTTGTGTGCAGATGGGGGGAAAAGTTCCCCCCCTTCCATCAAACCTGGTGAAGAGGCCCAGATCGCTATCAAACTGGAAGAGAAGGAGGGCAGTGAGGCCAGTGACAGCAAAGAGAAGGTGGGACTTGGCAGGACCAGTGATCACCCTGGGGGGGAAAAGTATTCTCCCAAGGTGAGTTTTGTGCTGCGACAGCCCTGGGAACGTGGAGCTCCCTGTGCTCGCCCAGAGCCGCAGCAGCACTGGCAATGACCAAACCGCATGTGCACGCTGTCCCGATCGCGTCTCGCAGCAGCCGTGCCTCGAGGCATGGGGCAGTGCAGGTTTTGTGCCTTGCGTCATCTTGGGGATGTTTGTGTTGGCAGTGGGTTGAGCCACCGGCTCCTGCAGCTGAGACACTCCGTGTGCTGTGCTCTCTCTTGGGCCTGAGCCAAGCGGGACCCTGCCCAGGGAGAGCCCATCAGGACCTCCCACCGGCATCCCCAGATCCCAGCCTGCTGTTAACCTTACCGCCTCTCTTATGCCCTCCAGCCAGGGGCAGGACCAGGCTTGGATGGCACAAGCGCGTTGAGGACTCCCCTGAGGAGGGCTGGCTAGGAACATGCTTTCTGTTTTACTTAAAAAGGAAGTCTTCAAGGTTTTTTTTTTTGTTGTTGTTCTTTTTGTTTTTTTAATTTAAAGAAAAGAACCAGGCCCGCGGATGTTTCTCAGACATGCATGCAAACACTTCCTCATGTTCTGAAGAAGCAGTTACATGGTGCTGGGCTGGGCCCAGGCAGAAGAGGCTAAGACCCAGCTCCCTGTGGCTGGGCCTGCGTGCTGGGTGATTGATTATCCTCCAACTCGGAAATTCCCTATAATGAAGTGCTGTTTGTTTCCCTGCCGAGTGTCTTTTGTTTTGATGAATCATCAGTTTCCCAGCATAGAGAGGCATACCCGCCAGCTCACCCCTCTGGCTCCTGGGCCGTGCGGTGGCGGGCAGCTCCCCTCCTGTGGCAGGGTGCCGTCTGCTCACATTCGCTCTGCTTGATCCTGGCAGGAGCTGCTGGCGCTGCTGAAGTGCGTGGAGGCAGAGATTGCAAACTATGAGGCCTGCCTGAAGGAGGAGGTGGAGAAGAGGAAGAAATTCAAGGTGTGTTTTTGATGGCTTGTTTTGTGTTGCTGATTTAGCTTCCTGAAGGCTTCCATCTGTGGTGTCTTTATGTCAAGTGTAGGGAGGGTAGTTCAGCTGAGAATGGTGACAGGGAGTGTTTGGGGTCTCTTTCTTGTTACTGATCAGTCCCATATGGCAGAGCCCCTGCCAGGACAGACTGAAGTCCCTGAGCAGCATTAGCTCATGGAGGATGGTGGAGTGCCGCAGCTGGGCCGTGGTCGAGCCTCGGCCCTGCCAGGAGGTAGAGTGGGAGTCTCGGCCTGGCTGCCTAGCAGGGTTCCTGCCGTGCCCACCCTTGCCTGTTCCCCGCTGCCCTTTGTGGAGAATGCTGGCATCTGAACTGGGATGGAGACAGTGCCTCTTCCTGCCTGCTTGTGCACTGGCCTCAGCTGGGCTGCTGTGGCTGGGAGCTGGGTCCCTTTCTGCTTCAGTTTCCCCGGCCTGTGGGATGAGCCTGGTTCTTTGCCCTGTGACAGAGCTGTTTGTCTTGAGCTCTCCTTTCTTCCTGCCCTATTTGTAGATTGATGACCAGAGAAGAACCCACAACTACGATGAGTTCATCTGCACCTTCATCTCCATGCTGGCCCAGGAAGGTGAGCTGGCTGGCTGTGCCGTGCTGCTGGGGGAAGAGAGCATGGGATCTGGACTTGACTTGGGGCTAGTTGCCATGGAGCTGGGGGAGCAGCGCTGAGCTTGACGGAGCAGCAGCTGGGAGTCTGGGAAGCTCCCCGTTTGCTTCTTTCTGCCAGGCCTGGAGCACGAGGTCCTGCTCTGTGGGCTTGCTCTGCGGAGCAGCATGTCTCTGCTCTGCGCCCTCCTGATTTTCTTGTCCCAGAAGGAACCCAGTGATGGGTTTCGGGTGAGAGAGGGAGGGCTGCGCTCTTGCATGGGCAATACCAGCACAGAGCACCCTGCTCCTGTGCGTGGCTGGTGTCTGTAGGCTGTTCTCTGGCACATCTGTGCTGCCTTTTCCCCTGCAGGCATGCTGGCAAGCCTCGTAGAGCAGAACATCTCCGTTCGCAGGCGGCAGGGAGTCAGCATTGGACGTCTCCACAAGCAGAGGAAGCCGGACCGCCGGAAACGCTCCCGTCCGTATAAAGCCAAGCGCCAGTAGCCTTGGAGTCGAGACTGTGAGAAGAAGCTGGGGCCTGTGGCCTTGGGCAGTGACACTTGGATATATGTTACCCTTTGCCCAAGGAAGAGGGACCCCAGTGAGAAGCCTGGATCCTCACTGCTCGCACCCTTAGTGTTATATAAAGGTGGAGCTTGGGGCCAAACAGAATTGGGTTTTCCTCTGAGCCCAAGCTGTGAAAGGCAAAAATGCCTTGTCCTAAGGGGAGTCCCTGTGGCTGCAGCAGAAGGCAGCCCTGAGTGCCCAGCTGCCTGACTGTGCCGCAGCCACGTGTGGATACTGTGGGCCCATATCTCAGTGCCCTGGCTGAGGACTGCGGCAGGAGGGGAAGAGCCCACCTGGCTGGTGACAGAGCTGGCGATGTGGGAATCAGTGATGCTGATGCGGGGCTGTGCTGGCCGCAGCTGGCTGTGGTTTGTGTCCTCCTGTGTCCAGGCCTTCAGCTCTGCGCTTCCCCAAGACGTTCAAGTCTCTCTTTTCTATTCCTCTCCTTCCCTTTACAAAGTTTATCTTCTGGTTGTGACACGCTTTGGCTGTCGTTGCTGAGCGAGGTGGCTCCTGGACAGAGCCCGTTCTCCAGCACTGCTGCCCTGCATCGACCCGCCTCTGCACTGCCGACTTCCCAGAGCGGGCTGGTGTGTGGCCAGGCAGGAGGTAGGGCTCCCCTTTGGGCCTTGGTGGCTGTCACCAGGTGGGCACACGTCAGAGCTAGCCTTGAGCATGGCCCTCTGTGGTGGCACTGGAGAGGGGCGCGTGGCTCTGCTTCCACGGCTGCTCTCCTAGGGACCAGGTCTGTGGCTCCAGCAATGCCTTTGGATAATGCAGGGTTGCTACAAGCCCAGAGAAACCCAGCAAGTAATGAACAGACCAAATAGGGGAATGGCTGCGAGATGGGGGCTGCTGCTTCTGTCTCCAGGCTTTGAAGGCAATGAGCCAGATGGTTCGCATGTGTCCTTGGTGCTGCTAGGCCTGGCTCTGGGGTGGAAGCTGGACTTTAAGTTGGTTGATGCTCTTGGCAGAGCCTTTCAATGTGGGGAGAGGTGACAGCGGTTGCTGTAAAGCGCAAGGTGTTGTCGAATGATTGGGACCACAGCTCCAGGCAGGCAGAAGCAGTGGGAAGAGTCCAAAGCTGCTCTCGCTGCCTGAGCCACACTCTGGCTGCAAACTGAGAGCTTTCTGGTGTGGGCACCACCCCGTTTCATACTGTAACACGCTGTCCTGGCCTGCCCCTCGCCCGCAGCCTCATACCTACCCTGTTTGCACTTCTGCAAATGGTTTTCTCCTCCCTCTCCCCTGCAGCCTGACAGAAAGCTCGGAAGCCTGAGGCTGGTACCTCTCTCTGGTGGTGTCCTGAGGTGTAGGGGGAAGGAACGGCTGTGACCAGGGGAGAAGGGGAACAGCCACAGGAGAGGACAGAATTTGCCAAATGTGCAAATTTGTACAGATCTTGACTGTGGAATGAAACTGTCTTTCTTGGTAATCATTGAAGGGAAGAAAATCCTTGTCTCTTGCTGTGTCTAATATCAAGTGCTGTAAATAGTGGATCTGTCTGAAAGAATAAAGCTATCCTGTAACAGCCATCCAAGGGAGAAGTATGTGAGGGAAGGGAAAGGTGCGTGTGTGCTGCTGGGAGCGCAAGGTGCCTGCTCCAGGCAGCAGGCATGTTAGATCCACGCACCTGAGCAATGGGCACATTGACCCTAGAGCCCTGCTGTGTTTCTGGCACGCTGGCCACTCTTCTGTGGTGTTAAAAACTTGGCATAATTGTGGGGAAAAATACAATAGATGAATGTGATGCTGGTGGAGTCAAGCTGTTTTTATTTATAATGCACAGTACAGTAAAGAGCTCTGAGGGCAAGAGGAGATGGGGAGCAGCTGTTCAGCACTTAACACTTGTCTCCTGCCGGCTGACCACGCTTCTAAGCTATGCGCGGGCCTGTGGAGGCCCTGGATCAGGCCCTTGGCTGGGACAGCTTCCTTGCCTGGGCAGGTTTTGTGGCTAGAAGTCCAGGGCACAGATCAGGGCCACCCCCCGTTTGATCCAGTGCCTCTGGGGCTTGTCCGTAGGGATCTCCACGGCAATCACGTAGTTGGTGGAATGGCCCGTTGTTGACAGCGTTCCTGTAATGGGAAGAAGGAAAGCGAGGAGAGGGAGTCCCCGACCACAGGGCAGCCCTGTTGCAGTGAGCACAGGTAACTGCACACAGACCGGGGAGTCCCGGACAAGCTTTCTTGTGTGAGATCCCCAGTCCTGTCCCAGCTGGATGACAAGCAGAGCAGAGGAGGGAGAACAGGCTTGTGTGTTTTAAGGTCTGAGCCCAAGCCCTTAAAGACAGTCTGACCAGAGGAGCTGCTGGGTAGCTAGGCTGCCAGGCTGCTCTGGTCTCCTCCATGAGTGAGATACCTGGATCTCCTCAGCCAGTGTGCCTTGCTCCATACCAGTGTGTGGTGGGAGGAGGAAGAGCTCCCATGGACAGGCTGTGGGAATAGCCTAGCTGCTACTGCAGTCTCCTTTGTTTCTGGAGGTCTGCCTTCAGGGTGCCTACCTGCGCGAGTGAGCGTCTTATAGATGGGACACAGGTAGATGCCGGTGGTTGGAGGCTTGCGGTTGGGGACAGGAATCAGCCAGATGATGGCCATCTCTGTGTAAAGCTCTTTGGGACGTGACTCTGCTAACTGAAACGTGGAGGGATCCCAGTGGGCACCTTCGAGAAACAAGCCATGGATGTAGCAGCCCTCATCAGGACGGCGGGTGAGCTCGCTTGCTGACTCCTTCAGTACCTGCAGCAGGAGAGTGGGCCCAGGGCTGTGATCAAAGCCATGTCCCTGGGGCTCAAGCCCCCATGACCCCATGGTGTTTGAAGGGCTCTGGCCATGCAAGCTTCTTGCTGGAGTTGCTACAGGTGCTTCTAATGTGCTGCCACTCTTGACCTTGCAGCAAGAGAGATTTAGTTGCTGATCTAGACACAAATGACAAGCCCTGCTTGTATTACCCTGTCTCAGGAACAGTCTTTGGGCTGTATCTTCAGGGGTCTTCCCCTTGCAGCACAAGGCTGTAGGCAGCCTGAGGAAGACTGGAGAGGAGTGTGAGTAGGTTTGGAGAAGTCTCTGCTTGCCTCCAGGATCTCGTGGAGGCATCTGGTGGTGTGTGGGGGTGTATGTGAGCGCAAAGGGGAAGAAGGGCTTCCATCAGCTTGGGGCTAGACCCTGTGGGTAGCTGTACAGCTAGGGGGCTTCACCTCCTAGATAGGACATGGCTAGAACTGCTGCCTTTGTGGCTTCCTACACATTTGGCTTTCTAGCAGCAGATACTGAACAGCCAGCAAAAATCCAGCGACTCTGGTTAACTCACTGACCTTGAAGCTAAATGAGATGGTGTCGATAGAGATGACGGACTTCCTGGCAAAGTTCTGCAGCGTCCCGGTGAGGAAGGCCTGGGGGAAGAAGAACCCACTGATCCAGAACACGGAGGGGATCCCGTGGCTGATCCATTTTTGCAGGAAATCAATCCGCTGCAGCAAGTCGTTGACCCAGGATGCCAAGGGCTTCAGTGACGGGTAGGCCTGCGGGGCAGCCACAGAGGAAGGCATTGAAGGCATACAGGAGACTGCCAAACCTTCTGCCTCAGTTGCTGATGGCTGCCCAGAGCCTAGGGATTCGTACAGCCTCAGGCTGAGAATGACTGTGCAGCTGCAGTGGGCAGGAGACATCTGCGCATCAGGGGAACAAGGGCCTGCTCCATGCAGGCCAGCACAGTCAGCTGTAGCTTCTGAAGACCCTTTCTCCTGGCCCGGGGGAGCTCCTGAAGGTGGCTGAGCTAGCTGAGGAGCATACCTTGGTGTCCCACAACTTGGGGACAGTGTTGTTGTACAGACTACTGGCCATCAGCTCCAGCTGAGAGGACATCACCACCAGGCCCTTGAGAGCTTTCAGCAAATCTCTTAATGTCTGAGCAATCGCCTCCAGGAGCCTGTTGTACCTAGGGAGAAACAGCTGATGTTTCTGCAGATGGACCAGAATGACCCAATGCAGAGATTTATTGCCCCTGTCTGAAGTCTGCCCAGACTCTTGGAGGGAGTCTGGACCTCTGTACAATGAGTGAAGCTCTTCCCCTATAGCCCCCAGCTTCTTTCCTTTTGAATGGGGCTCTTGTAGCTGCCCCCCGAGCCCTAGAGAGCTGACAGTAGCAGATGCTACTGTCATGCTACGCTGCTCAGTCCCCACAGTACATGGATCGGTTGAAGGCTGTGGCTGGGATAACAAAGCTGTTGCTGCAGCCCCACTGCCTGTGCTGAAGGCCATGTTCAGCCGGGAGGTTTCCCAAGGATGGGTGGCCACAAGGGGCCTGCACATCTCTGCCCCTTCCCAAGGGACCGGACAGTCACAAGGTCAGGACTTGATCCTGGAGCGCTGCCAGGCTTACCTGATCACCTCCTGCACCAGCACCGTGTTCATGGACTCTTCGTAGAGCACTGGGTACTTGCGGATCACCTCCTGCAGGTTAATGGGGGGAGGCAGCTTGGCCAGGATGTCCTTGGAAGTCTCCTCCACGAGCTGGAAGGCAGGCAGCAAGCAGGTGAGCGCCCTTCCAGCCATGGCTGCTGGGAAGGGGGACACCCAAAGCCTGGATGGCAGTGCCATTGCTGGCACCCCACAGGCACGGAGGTTTGGCATTGCCTGTGCCAGGCTGGCTGGGGTGCAGCGAGCTGTGGGCTTGCTCAGTCTAGCCAGGGTTTTCGCGGGGAGTGGTGCAGCTGCTGTGGGGCCCCAGAGAGCCCTGGCCAACACTCCAAAGCCTTTGGTTCTGCTTGGAAAAAAAACCTCTAGGTGGAGAAAAATGAGCCTGAGTCTGAGGAAACTTGGCTGGACTAGGCAGCATCTCTGCCTATTAGTGTGAAACCACTGGGATACTTAGGGAGCGGGCAGGGGCCTGAGCCAGGGATTAGCCAGCAGGGACTTCTCATGGACCGAACGGGAGGAGGCAGATGGGACAGAGGAAGCAAAGAAAGGGAGCGTGTGAGCTGGACTGGCAGCCAAGCAGTGCCCGGCACCAGCTGCCAGAGAATTGATGGGCTAGGGCTCCGTTGCTGCCTCCCAGCACTGCAGCCCTGGGGGCAGGCAGGGTGCGGGGCTCTCCTGGCCCGTGGGTGCTACAGGCTGGCTGGCTCGTGGGCTGAGCATGGCTTCTGCTGGCAAAGCAAACTGCCTGGTGATCCCACAGCCTTGAGTCCACCAAAAGCAGTGTCAGGATCCAATGAGGAGGCAAACCAGCAAACCTAGCTCTCTAGTTTCTCACTGTTAGTCTGTGGTGCACTGTGGCACAGCTAGGGACTGTCAGCACCCACCTCTTCCCTGCTGCGGCCTCCAGATGGGGATGTCTTGGGTTGCAGCTGGATAATGGCCCCCAGCAGAGCAAAAGTCTCATTCTGAGCAAAGGTGATGTTGGCGTTGTCATGTAAACCGAAGATCTCTGGGATATCATTGAGTGGCAGGCTCTTGATGTACTGGAGGTACCCCTAGAGAGGCATGCACATGGGGATGTGAAGCAGACAGCAAGTTTGGGAGGGTGAGAGCCCAGAGATAAAATTGTAGTGCCCCTTTGGCCTGCCAGGGGCCTGGCTCGAAAGAAATGACTAAGCCAGGGCTGTTCAAAAAACTAATCCCAGCAGACTGCAGACCTGCAGCCTCAGCTGGAAGATGCTCCTTGCCTCGCTGGTCAAGATTTATTTATGACTTTCACACAGCTCCTTGTCGCCTGTCACAAACAGTAATGTGTAATTCATGGCTGTTACTCAGGGGCAGCTTTTGTGTGTCCAGAGACACTGACAGATGGCAGAAGGACTCGGACTGCTGGGGAGGTCAAGGCAGTAGCAGCCCCTCTGAGACAGGCCTGGAGGCTGAGCAGAGGCCATAGCTATGGTGTGAGGTTTGGCTGGGGAATAAAACTGCACTCATGATGAAGCAAACATTCCACAGGAACGGGCAGCTTAGCAGCAAGCTTCCCGCAATGTCTCCAGGAAAACTCAACAGATGCTTAAATCTAAAAGTATCTGATATAACAGCTGGTTTGATGTTATATCAAAATGGTTCAGAGTATAAATGCTTTCAGCTGGGGGATTCTGGTGATAGCTACTACCTCTTCCTGTAAGAACAGACATATTTTCCTTCAGTTACTTGAAACAGATGCAGATTGATGAAAGCAGTTTAAGATTTCCAGGTTCTTACTAACCTATATTCCCCCAGGGAACTGGAAATTCTGTGGGTGTCAGGGAGGAGGAGACACCATTTGTGCTAGTGCCTGGATCTATGAAGATGTGTGGTTTTTACTCGTATACTTACGTTCAGGTCATAAGAGGTACTGATCTGCTTGTAGATCCCCGATTCGGAATAGGCGAACTCAGGCATTAGAACCTCAGGCTTGTAGAAGTCTTCCAAAATATTCATGATGCAGCGCCTGTCCCAGTCATCAGTCACACGGCCTCCATAGTTGATCTCCCCAGCTGTGTACTTCAGAACCTGCAAGGGAACACGGGACGGCTTTCCTATCCACGCGTGTATTGTGAACCCGCTCCTCCCACAGAAGGGGCCAGCTCGTGCTCTCACCTTGTACGGGATGTCTGTGTATTCGCTCAAGAACATCTTTAGCTGACTGATGCAGATGCGGAGGTCTCCATCTGTGAACTCATAAGGGATGTTGAACCCCAGGGGCCCAAACTTTCTTCTCTCCAACATGTTCCCATGGAAGAGGCAAAGTGACAGCAACAAGGATTTAAACTCTGTGACCTGTGGGCAGGGGAAGAGGGAGAAGAAGTGCTCAGCTTGGGAGGAGATGACCTTGGATGGGTAAGTACCTGCTGGGACCTGGCAGCAGGCAGAAAACAAGATGTGCCACCTGCCAGTTCAGCAGTGCCAACCAGGGCCTGAAGAGGTGGAAACCTCAGACAGGCTGTTGTGCTGGGGAAGTTGTGGGCATGCACTCCTGCCTAAATAGGTCTGCAAGTGTCTTACTCCAGGCCTCTGCAATACCGTTGCTTTTATTTCTGAAAGTGGAAGTGCTGTTTCTAACTGGCCGATCACAGAGGAGATCTTGGCTGGTGAGAAATACCACCAGCCCTTCTCTAGCATGTGAGAGCTCTAGCGGAGGGTGAGGTCCCTGCACAGAGAGGAGCAGAGTGCAAGTGGAAAGCATGCATTGGAGCAGGCTCAGCCTGGGGACAGGAACCCAAAGCAGGAGCTGGGTCTTACCTTGGGGCAAGAATTCAAGAAGTCATCGCTGAAGCTAATGTAGGACTTGAGCAGGTTGGCCTTGACCCCGCGGGGGGGCTCAATGGTCATCTTGGAGCTGTTCTGGAGGATGGACACAGGGAAGCAGTTGCTAGGTAGACTGGTGAGCCAGAGGCGAAAATCCTGATGCACCTGGAGAACCAGAAGACAGAGAGAGTTTGGACACAGCCACTGCAGTCACTCCTGAACCAACCCTCCCATTTTACTGGGAACCTCTGGATGGGATGGAACAAGGTCTGGGTTCCAGCCAGGTGAGTGCCTCCCCGCCTGTCATCCTCAGAGAGAGCACACTGTGTAGTAAAACAGCTCACCCCACACCTCTGTTGCCCACACCCGCAGGCTTTTCATTAGGCTGTGTGTATGAGACCAAAGGTCCCAAAGGCTGGAAACTTCAGCAAGTGGCTACACCAGCTGCAAAGTGGTAGTGCCCCTTGGGAGGGACGTAAGAGCATCAGGTTAGTTTTCCCTTTGTCTCCAGCTACAGGATGGGTGTCACCTTGTCGGGGTTAATGCCCTCGATGAGTCTCTCCAGCAAAGGCATCCAGCTGGGGGCCAGGTGGCAGTTCTGGAAGAAGACCCACTTGCCCTGCTCCATGGCACTGTGCATCATGGCTTCAGCACGGGGGCCCTGAGGTGGGACAAGAAGAGATCAGAGGCCCTGAGCCATTAGGGGATGTGTCCTGCAGAGCTAGATAGGGAGACAGCTGCCGAGTGAAAGGATCAGCCTTCAGAGCCATAGCCTGGAGTCTGCAGCACCAGTTAAACCTGGGCTTTGTCCCCTAGGCTCAGCTGGGTCCTCACCATCTGCATATAGCTCAGCAATGGCCCTTACACAGCTCACCAGGCCTGTGGGTCCTGGTGTGGGAAGGTGGAGGGAATGGAAGAATTAGGGATGGATTTAGGAGGCTGGGGGGCATTGGAAGGGGAATTGCTGCAGTCCTTCCTGCTGAATCGGCTCCTTCCAGATAGCAGAAGGCTGGTGAGGGAGGGCCCTGGGGCAGGAGGGGCCTCTCACTGTGCTGCAAGGGTGTTTCGCCTCCCTGGAGCTAAGTGGGATCTCTGAGAGTCTTGGCATGACAGCACTATCCCAGGTTGGCACTAGCAGCTTACCTGGCCTTGGCCCAGGGAAATGGCAGAGAGCTTCATGGAGAATTTCATTTCTTCAGCAAACTTGTAGAGGTCAGCAGCTGGGTCGGTGCCAGGGGACAGCACGAATACAAGGGGGGTGGTGGCAGTGGACTCCTTGAACACAGCCAAGAGGCTGGCGGTCTGCAACACATAAAACTGCTTAGACCAGAGGGTCTGTTGTGGGAATGCACATTGAGGCCATGTTTTGGCACCATGCACAGCACCTCCCTCATCCTGCCTGTCCTCCAGCTCCTCTCCAAGTTACTAATGTGCTCCTGAGTGCTGAGGCCAGAACCAAGTTCAATAATGGCCCAGTACAGCTGTTTTTAGGCAGGATTGGAATCAAGGCAGTGATTACTTTCCCATTTGTCATTGAAACTCTTTGCCTCTATGCCTGCACTGTCTGCTCCCTCCCAGCATGGTTTAACTGGTGGATGGTGACTGTGTCCCAAGCAGTCACAGCCTCTGGGCAAGTCGTTTCACCTCTCCCTGTGTCTGTTTCCTCAGCTGTGGATGCAGTGTTGTGCTGCCCTCCTCTGTGGCTGGAGAGAGGCATTAGCAGCCTCACTGCAATGGGAGATGATGTCCCACTTACAGCAAGCTCAGGACCTCCTGCTCCACTCCTAGCCCTGCCACTGCCTCCTTTTGGCCAGTTACCTGTGGCTCAATAAAGCGCTGATCCAGGTTCAGTGCTACAAAGTCCTGCATGGCATCGGTGACCTTATCTCCCCGCAGACATCGCAGAATCAGCAGTTTCTGGAAGGCATCAAGCTCAGTGTCCCACTTCCCAGGTAGGGGCTCTCTGCAAAGCAATCACATGTGTTTTGCAGGGATGCGCCAGATCCTGCAGCTCCCCAAGAACCACCCAAGCTGTCTGCAGGCAGCAGCTGCTGGGTTTCAGAGGGGATGAGGCCCTTCCAGACAGCTGCTTCCACTGGGAAAGCACCAAGTGATGGTGGGCTGAGGCATTGTGTGGGCTCTGCCTTGAGCAAGCAGCAATTCCAGGTGCCCAGCCTCCAGACAGCACCCACACCAGGCCTGCATGGACAAAGGCAGCCCTTGCAGAGACAGGGAGATGCCTCTGCCTCTTCCCTGCATGCCACTATACTGACTGTGAGCAGAACCAGCCCTGTGGCCTCATCAGCTCCCCATGCTTTCCCAAGGGGTGCACCAGCTAGGAGCACAGCTAAGCCAAGATGTACAGACTGACATGTTGGAAAGGCAGGGTGGACCCACCTGTGAGGTTTGGGGCTGTCAAAAATGGCCCTGAACTCTGTAAGGTTGTCTGCAAAGTCGTCTGCGAAGCTGGAGAAATTCTTCAGGTTGCTCAAGGCCAGGATGTCTCCCCACGCTCTCTCATACAGCCATTCAGGAGCTGGGTTCTCCCGCATCATCTTTATGGCCCCCCCTGACAACAGGTAACGCCACTCGTCCTGAGAAGGGATAGGACATGGTCATGGATTACAGCCTGCCTGTCTGGCCTGAAGCATGTGCATTTGTGCTGTACCACAGTAAAGCCCTATAGTAGCTTTCTGGCTGCCTCTCCTGCCAGGCATGTGTATCAGGGAGTAAGTGAACCAGAGGGTCTGGTGAGGTCAACGTGACCATTCAGTTGCCATTAGATTTCCTCTGCAGTGATAGGCAGCCCTGTGTTTAGGCACATGGAAGGGTTTGAGATCTGAGTGAGCAGAATGGCCACAGGTTTGCCCACTAGCCCGACAGGTATTTAAGGAGTAACGTGGCGCTCTGTCCCCAGCCCTAGGAAACGCTGGCCCAAGGCCACAGCAAGGCTCAAACTTGTGTCTCTGGGGAGCTTTGTGAGGAATGGACCTGCTCTGCCAGAGCACAGGCAGGGGGATCCAGCAGAGTCCACCTGGGAGCAGCAGAGAAAGCCAAGCTGTGCAAGGCAAGGGAAAAGCTCTCAAACCCCATGTTGTCTTAGGGACACAGGGAAAGAGAAGAGGGCAGGAAGTGGCACTCTGCTCCCGGGCAGCCCCTTGGTGTTTTGCAGATCCCTTCTTGCTACCCCTCAATCATGGTGCTACTCTGCAGGAAAGCCCACCCCTTGCTGAGAGCACTTGTTCATGGGTGGCAAAATACTGTCCAACATGTGTGAGGGAGCTACTGCTGGGAGCCTCCAAACTAGCCTTGGAGGGATGACTGGGTTCAGCAAGCCTTTCCTGTACATTACCTTGGCTGCCAAGGCAAGCAGCTGATTGCAGTGGGAAACCCCTGCACCCAGCCCAGGGCTGGACTTCAGTTGCCCTGGCTGGGATCCTACCAAAGGACTGAGGCAGCTTACTCACCATATCGATCTGCCCTTCATTCATCATAATCCGGACACACACCAGAAAGGCAAACATGAGCTTGTGCTTCTCAAAGAGGCTGCGGCACACGTTGCTGTAGAGACTGAAGGTGACATAGTTGTTGATGTTCACGATCCGCTCCTTCAGGGTGTCTGAAAACAGGCAACAACCAGACAAAGGTGGAGGTGCTGAGGGTGATGTGGAGGATGCTCTCCACAGCAGTTATCTGTGCCTGGTCAAGTGGGCTTGTCCACTCTCAGTCTCAGTTATAGACTTGGCACAGAAACCCCCATGACAGGACAAGGTTTTGAGATTCAGCATTTTACACAGATGCACCAGATGTTTTCTGCTGTGTTATGTGTGATCACTGCATTGCTGAGACACCACAAAACTCTGGCTGGGGTGTAAGTCCCTCCTGGAAGGTGTAGGGCCTTGGAGGAGGAGGAGATGGTGCCTGTACTGGGGCTGCCCACAGCTGAAGTGCTCAGTGCTGCATGTTACTGACCCATAACCACCAGCCCTGGCTGTGTCTGATGGGCAGTGGTCTGGCCATGCAGTGGCAGGGTGAGACTCCACCAGGGGATGGGTCTGGCCCCAGGCCGGCTCCCCTATGACAGCTCAGGCCCTGCGTTCTAGGGAGGGGTTAGAAAAGGTCCCATGCCTGGAGAAAGCAGCTCCCCAAGGAAGGGAGGGGCTCCAGCTGGAAGAAGGGCTGCTTGATCCTGCTCTTGTTCAGGAGAGATCTGGCAGGGGAGAAAGCATGCTCCAGCACCGGGAGGGAGTCCACACTGCACCAAGCCAGGCTAAAGGGGTCCAGCCAGCACAGCACCATCCTGGTTAGCAGGTGCTGCCTGGCAGCAGCAGCCAGGACCTGTGCATGAAGGTGGCTCCACAAGGAGAGTCACGTTGTTTCTGGGGTGGCGTGCGCCTCACCCATGCCCTGGCACTAGCACCTCCCCAGCCTGGTCGGCCATGGCAGCAGGGAAGTAGTGAGGAGAACAGAGGGCAGGCTGCCAGGTCTGCTTCGAGCACATCTCCCCTTGCTGTGCAGACACTACTAGGGGCAGCTCTGGGCCATGCCGAGATCCAGTGCAAGTGGGCGTATTTGCCTTGACTCTGCAGGTACCTTAGCTTCTACTTCTGATGGGCCAGATATGTGGCGCAGGGAAGGGGATTGGAAGGGGCTCCCTGAAGGTACCTGCCCTCTCGGAGTTGGTGATCCCTGTTAGGAAGATGTTGAGGAACCACTCGAGTGAGTACTGGTACATGGGGTCCACGTTGGCCAGGTCTGAGACACAGAAGTAGAGGATCTGGGTGCGGACAGCTACAGGCACATACTCCATGCGTGTGATGTTAATGTCCTTCTCTGTCTGTTCTGCAACCTTTACCTTGGCCTGGGGAACAGTAAAGACGTCACAGTTAGTGCAGGGCTGGCAGTGGATGCACAGCTGCAAGGGGAGAGCACCTCTGACTCTGACCTCGATCTCTCCTGCCTTGAGTTTGGATGCCTCCAGCACATTGATGAGCTCCAAGTCATCTACAGGGTTCCCTTCAGAAGTGCTGAGCCGGTAGAGGATCTGGTCTTCTATCACCTTCAGCTCCTGGCGCATCTTCGCATTGCTAATGATCAGCTGGTTTCTGGCCTCTTCTAAGTCAGGCCGCTCCTCAGCTACCACTTGTCCCAGCAGTTGGTCTTCCAAGCCGCTGCAATGAAAGCCAGGGGTGAAGACAGGAGTAGCGTACCCATGGTGCACACCAGCCTCGGCCGGGCAGGCAGGTGCTGGGCCTGGCTTCTGGCCCAGCACATCCAGGGACCTGACTGGCCACTGCCTCTTCCAGTGTGAGACACCAGCACGGGCAGGGGCAAAGCGAAGAAGTGGTTCTTCCTGCATGTGGCGATGAGGCTGGGGAACTTTCTGCTGCAGGAAGTGGTGTTAATGGCCAAAGACACAATTTCACAAGAGAGGAATCTGCTGTAACTTACTAGAGGTACAAATATAAACATACTTGGGCTCTGTCCCAGAGCTGCAACCTGTAGGAGGCTGAGAGAGGATTCAGGAGGGTATTGCTATGTGGTGGTTTATTCTTTTACTCTTCCCTGTTTGACGCTGTTGGAGATGGGCTCCTGGAGCAATGGTCCTTTGGCCTGGCCTGGGACAGCCACTTGCCTGATGACAAGATTAACATTGCTAAGCAAGGCCATGCTTCCCAAGATGTGGGACATGCTGCCACTGGGCCACAGGCAGTGCCAGGTTCAGAGAGAGGCTCAGGAGAAGGCAGTGGGGATCTAGAAGAGAAGCTGCCCCTATGGTACTGGGGTGACAAAGTAGCCCAGAGCTGCGAGTGGCATGGCAACAACCCTGCACCCAGAACTGCTCCTGCACTTTGATTCAACCCACAGCACATGCTGACCAGAACAAGGAGAAGGGGGGCAGACATACAGTCTGAAGTTCTCAGACAAGGAGAAAGATGCGAGAAACATGGGCCAAGAGAAAGAAAGTGTAGCAAGCCCAAGGAGACGGAATAGTGGAGGGGAAGGTTTGAGTCCTAAGCATGGAAGGAGGTGTGAGGACAGGGTGTGCAGAACCAGGCCTTAGCACAGTTAAACTGCATACTCTGTTGTGGATGCTAAAAATTTCCACAGGTTTGAGAGATGACACAGCCTACGTAAGGGCTGCATTGCACTGTCTGCATGCCTCACAGCCCTGCTGGCCACCTCAAAGCCTTCCCCAGTGAGCTGAGAACCAGGCAGAGCAAGACCCAGGAACTTGCCCAAGGTCCCACTGAGTCTGTGGCAGAGCAGAGACATGACCTCCATCCTCTGCGGCCCTCACTCCTCCTTCCTGAGCAGCTCGGGACTAGGGGAAAAAGGCCGAAGACTTAAGGACTGTGGGGAATGGGGTTGAGCAGGGGGAGCAGCTACCAGGGTGAGCAGGTACCTGGGTGAGAGGGTGAAGTTGATGAGGGTGACCTTCGTGGAGACCTCAGGGGTGTAGTGAGGGTTGGGCAGTTTGGTGGTGATGTACATCCTGAAATCCTCTTGGTAGGGGATCACTGTGTCCCCCAGCTTCAGCACTGTGTTGCCTTGGTGTTTGTAGGTCTGTACAAGAGAGGGATAAAGACAGGTGGGCTGGGATGTCTCCCTCTTGCAAGAGAAGGCATCCCAGTATGTCCTGGGTTCTGCAGTGAGGAGAAGAGGCTGAAGAGAGAGACAGAGGAGCTCAAAGCTGCCAAGCAGACCTGAAGGCCTGAACCTGAATGGAGCA
Organism: Apteryx mantelli; assembly: GCF_036417845.1. NCBI lineage: Eukaryota > Metazoa > Chordata > Aves > Apterygiformes > Apterygidae > Apteryx > Apteryx mantelli. Next base: position 12,086,970 of record NC_089989.1, on the reverse strand, counting down.
GCCAAATGGTATGGCCCCGCCTGCCAGGCACAGACAAAAGATTTGCTGCTAGGAGACTGAAGGCGAGAGGAAGGCTCCCAATATATGGGACACCTGACCAAGACAGGGGAGCACAAAGCAGGGGGCACCCATGTGAATGTTGCCTGCCCAGAGAGACCTGCAAATCCACAGCTTTGATCTGAGGGTACCACTACCTTCCTCTATGCCCAGGTATCACCTTCCAGCCTGGCCAGGTACCCACTGCACTCTGCTTGCCCACTCCTTGCCAAGGTGAGAGACAGGACCTGTTTCAGCAGGACAGGCTCGAGGGCTGGATCTAGCTCCTCGCCAACATTCTCCAGCAGGAAGGGCTTCCCAAAGCTAATGGAGTTCTCCAGACTGCTGAGGAAATCCCGGTCGCTCAGCTTGGCCACCTCCAGGTTGTTCTCCTTCTCCTGAAAGGAAGCAGGGGAGGGCAGGGATGGAGAAGAGCCCAGTACTGCACAGATGTGCTGCCAAGGGCTCCATTACTGCCGTGCCGAGAGAGAGGAAGAAGAAGGGTTAAGGCACACCTGGGTCCCAACAGAACGTGCTCAGGATCTGGGCCCCAATGTGGGGGCCAGGTCTGTTAAAACGTTTCTTGATGTGATGTTTCCTGGGGCATGTAGGCTACTGCTCAGCCAACCTGCTGCCTCACTGGTGCCCAACAAGGGGATCTATCTCCCTCTCCCTGCTGTGCCTTGCCGCTCCCTCAGGCCAGCTCTGGTGTGTGGCAGTTCTCTGACATGCTGATTTATCTCACTGAAACAGCAGAAATGACACCTTTTCTGGCTCAGTTAGTTTTTGACCATTTCAGCACATTTAGCCCACTCATGGAGGGTCACCAGACACTACAGAGTGCCCAACTAAGCAGCAGGTACAGGGAGAGAATGGCAAAAACCTCTTCCAGACAGCAGTGCCTTGTGAAAACAGTCCTGTGCAGTACCCCTGCAGAGCATTGCACTGGCAACTTGGAGCTCTTTTGCCTGTGAAGTGAGAGCAGGTGTGTGAGAGAAGCCCTCAGGGAGCAGAACAGGAGCAGCTGCCAAACCTTCCCTCCTGACCCTTCAAAAGGGCAGTGGGTGCTCCTCTGCTTCTGTCTCTCTAGGGGGAGAGGAGAGATTGTGGTCTGTGTCTCTAGGACCCTGGTAACCAGTACTGAGCTCAGTAGCCAGGTAATATCACCCTGAGTCCTTCTATGCTAGACACCTGAAAGGCTTTTTTGGGAGATGCCAGGGTTGTGGTTTGTGGTGTGGTGAAGGGCGTGAAGCCCTCCAGAATGCTAGTGGGGAGCCAGAACTGGAATCTGATTCTCCGCTTGCTTGCTGAGGGCCCCCTCCTGCTGTGTGTGGGCTCCCCTGAGTAGGGGAATCCAGTCAGGATGAATATAGAGCTTGTGGAGCCTGTCTAGTGCTGGGGAAGTATGGCTGGGACAGTGGGAGGTCTCACAGCTCTGCAGCCTAAAGTTTAATACTGTAAGGCCTTATTCTACAACTCCTAACAGAAAGCTCCTTTCCCCCATCTCAGCAGACCTGGGTTTCATCCCCACAGCTCTTACCAGGTTCTTGATCCACTTGTTTGCTTGTCCCTGGGGATCTATATAGTGAGTCCAGCGCTGGGAGAACTGTGTTATTACCCCATTCTCCACAGACAGGGTGTCATTGGGTAAGCCGGCAATCTGGTTAAGCAGAAAAAGCTGTGTACTAGATGCTGAAAATGTTTGATGGCACAGTGCAGCTTTCTCCCTGTGGTTCAGGAGCTGGCTGGCCTGGTCTCCCTTTGCTGTGTGTGCCTGATGTGGGTGTCCAAATTACCCTGGTGCACAGACTCAGGGGGTCCCAGCCCCTTGAGCTATGCTTACTCAGCTAGGATGGTAGCTACAAGCATGTAATGAGGCTTCTCCTGAGAAGCCCTTACTGCCCTGGCCCCTGTGTGGTCATAGTGTGGGGCTTGCGGCTGGGTAGAGGATGGCGGTAAGGGTACTGCTAGCAGCAGCTGGGCCCAGAAATGCAGCTCTAGTGGTGGTGGCTGAGCCCTGGGACAGAGCTGTGCTGGCAAAGCTAAGCTTGGGCAGGCTGTGGCTGGGGTTCTGCTCTAACGCTGTGGCATGTAAAGGGGAAACCTTACAGATAAGGTATGTGATACTCCCAGAGCCACTGCTACCCTGGATGTTGCCGGGGCTCTGAAAGTGTCCCCTTGTTGCACAAGGAGCCCCAGACTCTGGCAGCAATTCCAGCTCTGAGGTGTGGAGGCACTTAGTTGTTACTGAGCTATTCAATCTGGGGTCTGTCCTCTGGTGCAGCTGTTCCTAGTGAATTGTGAGCTGAGTGTTTTGGCCTTTGCCCAAAGTGCTGTTCCCCCTTCACCCTGCCGTGCACTTCTTTCTGCCACTTGCCTGCCAGGACCGGATTTCCATGGGGTCTCCAAGGGTGCTGATCAGGTTTGGGTCCTTGGTGTGGGGAACGTTGTTTTCTGACAGCTGCCTCAGCCACTCCTTGCACAGGGCTGTGCGGTAGTCTCCCTGCCACAAGAAGCACCATCAGTCATTCTTCTCGTTGCAGCTACTTTGCTGTGTTTGTCTAAACCCTCCTCCTGTTTCTGTTCAAATGTGGCTGAGTGCCGCCTCTGGCACAAATGGAGAGAGAGATCCAGGCGGGCTCTTGCATCCTTTTGCCCCATACTGCGTGCCCTGCTTTGCAGAGACTGTGGTGTAGCTCTAATTTTGCTCCGAGCAGGTAGTGACATGTGGAGATAGTGCTAACAGAGTAGCCTGGCTGTCCCAGGATGCAGAGGAACTGGGAAGCGCAGGGAGCTGTGGTGGCTGCTAACCCCAAAGCAGGGCAGAATCTGACCTGCTTCCTCCGATCTTTCCACTGGAGTTTCTGCAGCTAATCTGGTCAGCAACAGCGAGAGGCAAGCAGCTGACTGAACCCTTTGGGGAGAGGAACATTGCACACTTACTGTGAATGGGCCCAAGTAGGCCACGAAGCCAGCTGCAACCAGCACGTCACCAGCAATGTTGTTGATCATGTAATCCAGGTTCTGTACAGTGTCCTGCCAGCGCACCTTCTCATCAGCTAGGCCGTTAATGAGCTGTGGATAAGCCGTAGACATGGGAGCTGCTGTGTGGCCTAACCTTGCCTCCCGGACCTGCTACAGTCTGGGTAACACAGCAGATACCTTGACCCTGGTCACCCCAGTCATCCCCTGCCATACCCTGAATTCTGTCCCTGCTGCTCGGCTTTGAGTACTTTATCCTGGGAATACAGGGCTGTCCTGGAGCCCTGTTGCTGGTTAAGGAAGGTGTGCCACAGGAGGGTAGCAGCTTTTCACACCAGTGCCCAGCGAGTTGAGCTTTCCCAGCCCCTTTGTGCTGCTGAGATCTAGCCAGGCAGCTCTGTCCAGTACTGCCCTGAGTTGAAGGCAGACAGGGTTGGTGTAAGTGGCAGGCATAGGGGAGGTTTTCATCGCTGCCCTTCTGGGCCTCATGTCAGGATGTCTTGTGTAAGCAAGCAGAACCTGGCTCTGTCCCCTACCTTGTCAGCATAGCCCAGTCTTTGCTCACACTGCTCACACTTCATCTCCAGCTCTTCCTTCTTGGCTACACAGCTCTTATACTTGGCTTGCAGTATGGCAATACCATCTTCAGCCTCCCTCAGGTGGTCCTTGGCTTCCTCAAGGACCTGCTGAGTGATGTGCAGGTCCTCTTCTGCTTCCCGGAAGGCTTGCTGAGGAAAGGCATAAGGGAATGGTGAATCTGTCAGGCATGTGGCCAGGCAAAAAGGCAGACCTTGTGGCAGGAGCTGATTTGGGGAAAAACTATCATTTGCTATGAAAGCACTAGCTGGAACTGAGACCTTTTCCTACATGCCAAAGGTTACGGGCTATCAAAACACCACTGGAGTCTGGCAGTATGTAGGGGATTGACTTTGTAATGTTTCCTCTGTGTGTGTGTGTCAATGGGAACCTTTGGATAGATCCACTGCAAGAAAACTAAGTGCAATGAGGTACTTCCTATTGAAATGGTGCTGCTCCTGAAGCAAGCACCATGTTCCAAGTAGCATCATGTTCCCTGGCAGCAGGGCTCAGCTTGGTCAAGGACTGAAGTGAACATCCCTTGCACATCCTGGAGATATGGGTAGGCTTTTCTGCTGGCCTTCTAATAGCGAGAACTCATGCTCGAAGCCCTACAGCATGCAAAGCCATTGGCATGCTCAGCTGGGTGGAAGAAGGTGCAGGGCCAGCTCTGCACTGGTCCAGTTTCCACCAGACAGTTATGCTGTTGGACTTGGAAACCCCTGCATTGCTGTGTAGGGGCCCCAGAGCAGTTATGCAAACATGATATGACTTGAACTGCAAAAGCCTCTAAACTAACTTTGCAAATCCTCTTGTCTGACACCAACTGGCTAATTAAAGGGTGTGAGCTTCCTCTGCTGCATGGAGTAGAGGAAAGGATTCCAGGTCTGGCCTGTTTCACTTTCTGACTTTAAGTGACCTGCTTAACTCCAGGGGTATTCTGCAAGCCTAGGAATAAAAGTAGGGGTGGGAGGGGCATTTCTGCATAGCTCTGCAAATCCAGGAGCCTGTGCCAACTTGCACAAGCTCAGGATGTGGCCTATTGGTGAAAAGGAGGAAAGGTTCCTCTGCTTGCCCAAAATAATAATAAAGAAATCACTAGGTTTAGAGAAGATTAAGCTGAAATACAAGTGAGATGTGGGAATGCTTCTGTAAGTACAGTTCTTGCTGAGCCAAGGCTCAGCCCTAAGGACAGAGTATCACCTCTGCCCAGCATGTTCTAGACTGATTTCTCACATTTCATACACTAATGTACTTTTGGGCTTAATGAACTTTGGGTCAAGCCTTGATTTGAACAGAAGGCCAGGCCCGCACCACACAGCTGGTGATGTCAGCATCTCCCTCTGAAGGGAGCTGCTAGTTCTGCTCTCCCTAATTCCCAGTGTGACCCAGAGAAGCTGCCTCTTACCCGCTTGGGCTCCACGGCCTTGGCCACAAAGCGGTACTTGTACATAGCACGCACCCACTGGCAGATGGAAGTGCAGGCTTTGGAGACCTTGGCAATGGCAGATGGCTGAAACTCCTCACTGTCAATGTATGGCTGGATGGCTTTGATCACACAGTCTGCAATGTTGTCCTGCAAGAAATGGTGGGAGAGAAAAGAAAGCAGAAGAAGGTGCTAGAGATCTGAGGAGGGCCTGAAAGGGCTTGGGGCCCTAGGGGCTCAGTGGGAAGCCTCAGGGATGAAGAAAGAAACTCTGCTTTTCATTTCCGTTAGATAGCTGAGTGGTTACAGGAAAATAATGCCCTGGTGAGATTACATCTGGGGAAAAACAAAATCCAGCTAGGTCTTCTGCATCCCCACCTATGAGGGATGACTGCCATTTCTAGCTCTAAGCAGTCTTCCTGCAGCTGCAGCCTGCCTCAGGAGCTGGCAGGGAGGTTAAGACATTGCACTGGAGCAAGAGGAACCCAATTGTTGCATGCTGAGGCCTGGGAGGCACTGCTGTGGGATCAGTTAAATTCCTTCCCATATCATGTGTTCATGTCCTGCTCCACTGAGTGGAAAGATCAGGGGGATGGAAGGGAGGACCTGGGCATCTGGGTCCAATTGCCAGAGGTAATGATGTGCAGTCAACTGACATGAGGACTTCCAAGCCAAGTACATCCCTGCTCTCTGTGTTGCTGAAGGGTAGTGCCCAGAAGGAGCCTTATGCATGACTTCCGGCTTCACTGCTGTGAGCAGGCTTTCTACGATGTAGTGCCTGATCCCTGGTCGAAACCTCCCTCTGCCACTGCTTACCTTATTGTACTTAAACAGGCTGTCCAGGAATTTCCCTGGGTCTTGGAGTAGGGCCTTGCCTGGCTCCCAGTAATCATCCACCTTGGAGCCCAGCTTTTCTCCTGGCACCCTTTTGGGCCTGATTCCTTTCATGATGCAGACAGCTTCAATCACCATCTTCACACCAAGCGGAGGCCGCTGCATTGCTCGTACCTTCAAAACACAACCAGAAACAGAGTGGCTTGGCTTGGTTCTCAGTGTTGTGCTGGCAGTAGCTGCTGGAGAACTGTAGAAGCGCTGAGAAACTGGGGTGCTCGTTCCTCAGAGCTGGCCAAGGGGAGATGGAGACCAGAGGCAGGACATCTGGGTGTGGGTGAGGTGGTTTCTTCTGGCCCTGGGGGAACATAGCTGCCAAGTCCAGCTAGAGAGCTTGGGGGACAGGAAGACATTGTTGATCTTGCGTGTTCCTGGTACTTATGTTTTGGTTACACTCACTGTAATTCTAGGGGAAAAAGAGTGCAACCACAGGCCAGAAAGTGAGCTGGGAAAAGCTCTGACTGCTGTTTTGATGGGGAAAATCCTGTCTCCCCTCCCAACCTTCCCCCCATGTAACTCTGAGTCTCTACCCTGAGCATGAGCAATTCCTGTCCCTGACAGCCTTCCCTGAGCCACTGGAGCTGCTGCTGGCTGCTCATCATGCTGAGGGCTGCTTGTTGATGGGTATTTCATGCACAGCTTCCCACCTTAATGAAAGTGTGTTAGAGGAGGTTGTGACATGGGAGTGACAGGCTGTGTGCATCATGTGAACAGGAAAGGCTGAGGGGCCAAAGGGACACTGCTTTTCTGTCAGGCAGAAGTGGTAGTGCTCCTGTAACTACCAGAGCTCAGTGTTGCTCAAGTTATAGTGATGTGGTGAGTGAGGCATCCTTCTCCTGTGGCTGCAGAAGATGCAGTGTATAGATGGGCAAGAGAGATATCTGCAGGGAAAGCTGGTTATCAGAAAGGGCAAGGAGCAAACTGGGAAGACTGAAAAAGCCTGCCCCAATGCTCTGCAATGGGTATTTCTTACAGGCTGAAGATGCATTAGCAGAGGTCCCAGAACTGTATGGTCCTGGTGAGGGGAAGTATGGGAATGGGGTATTGGCAGTAGAGCAGGCTTTCTTCCTTGCTCTATGGGGTCTTGTTTTTCTTGTGCCTCCCCCCACCCTGGGAATGCTGTAAGAAAGGACCCTATGAGTTGGTCTGCAGCTCTTGTGGAGAGACTGCTCAAGTCTTTCCTCAAGCAGGCAGTAGTGCTGCTTGGGCATCCTTGTGTTGGCTTTGGGTGTAGGGACCATTATGGATGTCTCCTGTTTTGTTCCTTCCAGTGTTATCCATTCTTGCCATGTTCAGTCGGAGATGCTCCCGGACCTTCCTACAGGACACGGTCAACAGAGGGGCAAAGTTTTTGGAGACACTGAAGGTGGTCTACCCCCATGTGGACTCCCTCTGTGAGAAGGACTTTGACTGGCTTTTTGACTGCCCACAGACAGAGCAGTTCCTAGAGTGGTTCTGCAACACGGTGGGTGAGGAGAATGTGCTGAGCCCAGCTGAGGTGGAGGCCTACGAAGCCCTGCTGGCTGCAGGCAAGCCCATTCTGGAAGGTGATGCCCTTGACCAAGCACTTCAGACCTGCTACCAGGTCCCACGGTTCCCGAGCACAATCCCAGATGATGAGGGCTCCTCTCTGGAGGCCCTGGAGCAGGAGGCTCAGGAGCTGCAGGCCTATTACTCCCGCCAGCTCTGGCGATATAACAAGCTCCAAGTTTGGGAAGCAAGCCTGCAGCAGGAGCTGAAGTATTTGGCAGAGGAAGAGGAAAAGGCAAAGTCAGCATTGAGGAAGGCTCAGACAGATGTGGAAGTGGAGAACTTCCAAACCACTAATGTCCTGAGACAAATCAGCAAGCTTACAACGCAGCTGGCAGAGTGGCACAGGGAAGCAGGAAAGGGCCAGCCACCAGTGCTGCTGTGTGAGACAGATCTCAGCCCTTACATGGAGGTGGAACAACTGGCCACAGAGGCATTTGAGCGGTTCATCCAGCAGGCCCTGCCAGAGAGTACCTGGGCTCCTGGTGCTCGGGGGGTGAGCGCATGGGAAGAGGGCAATGTGAAGGAAAAGCTGGAGGCAGAGACGCAGATGGACTCAGTCTGGAAAATGCTGAAAGGAAGAGGAGGAACTCTGGGTAAGGAGTGTGCAGAGACACCCCTGGGGTGGATGCCATCAAGTCAGGAAATACTGGCCCAAGGCTCGAGGTCAGAGCTGCTAGCAGAGAGGAGGAGGAGGACAGAGGAGATCCTGAGTGTGAGGGACCAGGAGGAGAGAGGTGGCAGCCAGGAAGCCACAGAGAAAATGGAGACCAAACAAGCAACACTTCTGAAAAGCCTCAGGACTGAAGGAGATGAGCTATCAGGGAACCAAGACAGTTACAGGGAGGAGCTGAGCCAGATGAAGAAAGCATATATCTGTGCCCAGAGGGAGCTCATAATCATGTCAGCAGAAGTGGATGGCAACTGTGCTGCACTGAAGTGGGCCCAGAGGGCTCTGAAGGCCATAAAGGAGAACCAGGTAGGGTCAGTGCTCCCTTTCCTACACAATCGTTTGTGGCACATTATGGATATGCTGCAGACAATCCTTTCCATTAGACACTGGAGCACAGCAGACACTTCAGGAGGAGGTAGCTGAGCCAGGCAGCACTAGCAGTGTGCCCTGACACCAGTCTCTCTTGTCTTCCCCCTGTACAGCGTGTAGTAGAGGACGAGCTCCAGCATCATGCCACCACGCTCCAGGAGCAGCTCCGCACTCTGCGCTGTGACATTGCGCAAACCCAGGTCCACCACCTGCCATCCCTGCTGCATGCAGGGGCCTACCTCTCTTGCCTGCCAATACTGCAGGGGCAGCTCAGTCTGGAAGCTGCTCGCCTGCAGTATATTGCCAGGAGGCAGGAGGAGGCGGCCGCATGGCTGGCGGGCCAGCACAGCCGTCTGGACCTGCTGGCACTCCAGCTGAAAAGGGAGAGAAAGGAGGTGGATGAGATGGTTGCTTGGCTGGAAGAGATAGAAACTGCCCTGAGGGAAGCCCAGACCAAGGTGCAGGAGCAGCATGACTATTTCAGAAACACTAGCGTCTCCCAGAAGGGCTGTCCACGCACACAAATGGTACCCAGAGACCTCTCCACCATACGGTAGGGACTTGGGTATGCGTGTGCATGAGGAACAAACTAGATGTGGGGGAGACTGCATGGGAACAGGAAAGGGATCTGGCAGACTGAAATTACTGTGCAGTCCAGCAATGCTCCTCTGCCAACGCAGACCAAACCTAGCTCTGAGGTGCTGTGAAATTCCCCAGAAGATGGCATCCATTTCTTCCTGGCTGATTAGTGCTGAAGCAGCAAAGCATGGCTTGGAGAAGGGATTGAGTACAGAAAGGAGAGGTTTTTCTAGGGTGTCAGGGCTAAGAGCGTAGAGGCATGTGTTCAGCCTCAGAGAGGATGAGCTGTGCCAGTGGGAAGCAACAGCTGCTTGGAGCTCCCCTGGCTTTCTCTGGATGTGTATCCTGTCCTGGACACCTGTTAGCCCTCCCTGCACAGCTTTGGAGTAGCTGGTGCTGGTGTCTGCCAGAAAGGAGTCCCTGACCAGAAGGGCCTGGCTCTGAGCCAGCCTGGTAGTTCTCCACAGTGCTCTTCCCAGAGCTACAAGCCATGTGCTGTTCACCAGGAGTGGCTGTCCACTCATTGTCATCCCACAGCCACTTGCACCCTAAATCCTACAGTGCACACTATGCCCTGAGCCCTGTTCTTCCTCAGCACTGGCACGTGCTCATGCATCTGGCTGACTGTCCCTTCTTGCAGGCTCTGGGACATGCTGGTGGGGCAAGATCAGGAGGAGCGGCTCCTCTGCAGCTATGAGGCCATAGCAGTCCAGGCCTCCCGCTTGTGCCAGGACCAGAGGATGCTGGAAGCACAACTAGCAGCTCCTATATTGCAGCTCCCTGCCCTGGAGTCAGCCACAGAGATGCTCTATCAGCTGATGTACGGTGACTCCAACCAGCTGCAGCTTCACTCTCCGGTAAGCAGGGGCCTTTGGCCTTCCCCTGTCTTGGAGCCTTCTTTGCCATTATTCCTGAATGTGGCGGTGGAGTGCTTACTGCATCTCATACCTTAGTCAGAGAGGAGGTTGGCCCAATCACTGCCTTGTGCCAAAAGCTACCCAGAGATGCAGTGCCTGGCTGTCTGCCTGAGGGACTAAGGTGCCCAAGAGCAAGTCTCGCCAACATGTGTGCCACATGCTTTTAGCTATAGAGATGGGGGTGCCTTAGCCAAGCTGGCCCACTAAACCACCTCTTTTCCAGAGGGCCATTGGGCTGAACAGATCTGGAGGCCAGAGTCAGGCAGGAAGTTTCTAGTAGACCGAGCTATTACATGGTGGGAAGAAATCCCCCTCTTTTTGCATGTTCACATGCATTTGGGTTCTGCCCCTCAGGAGATCATTGAGCCCATGCAGCAGCTGATCACCATACAGAACACCCTCTACCAAATGCTGATGGATCTCCTGAGTGACTTGAAAGTCAAACGCAGATCTCTGCAGAGCCCTATCCTGCAGACAGAGCGCAACCTCTATGTGTATTTTTTCTGCAATCATGATCGGCTGAGAGAAGTGGTGGAGGAGCTGGAGAAGCAAGTGTTGGCTTCCTCCAAGGGACAACTGAAGGAGCTGCCCTATGCAGAGTAGTAGGTCAAGGGGATGCTTGTTCCCTGTCATGGAAGTGCAGCTCTCTCTGGTTGGGCTGAGCCATTAATCCTGGACTGGGAGAAAACTGTGGTTATCCTGGCTTCAGTGACAGGTTATTCTGATCATGGCCCAGTGGCTGGGCTTAAAATAAGCATGAGAGCTTCTTCCTTAAATGAAGAGGCTTCTGGAGCTGGAGGGGTGGGTTAGATGAAGCGTAAAGAGAAGTTGATGCCTCTTGTGAGTTGGCAATGGAAGCCTTGTACAGAGAGGAGACTTTCCATGACAACCCTACAAGAAGGTGGGTGCTGGGCACAAGTAGACTGACACTGTCCGAGTCTTCCCCTACCTCTGGGGAAAGGAGCTATGTGTGTTTGTGGTGAATAAAAAAGGTCTGTCACTTACAATCAGAGTAATGAGGCTGTCTCTCTCCTTCATAGCTGTCACACCCCATGCAGCAAGATCTCATACATTGTATCTTTCACTACCATCCCCTGCAAATGACCAAATCTGTGGGTGCTGCTTGCTGAGGCTGCTCTCTCAACTATGGGCGTGGGCTGTGACACTTCCCACTGCAGGGTCAGCACCACTCTCCCCTCTCTGACTATCTTATTTCAAGCCAGTATTCCTTGAAGTCAAGCCCACTAGCCCCTGCTGCCTCCTCTTCTCTGCCCAGTGCTATATCCCTGTTCAAAAGAGCCTGTTGGCAGGGATACAGAGTGCTGCTAGAACAGTCTGTGCTGTGCAGCCTGCACTCAGGGTTGCATCATGGTATTGCCTACCGCTTGTCCCCATGGACAAGGACAGAGCAATAGCTGTCTCTCCAGGACAGAGAATTGAAGAAGAAATGACTGGTGGAAGGTGTGCACACAAACAGCCAGCAGTAGGTGGAGTCAAGTGCATGGTTTCCCAGCTCACATAGGATACCCTCAGAGAGCCCAAAGGATTTGGCTGTTCAGCCCTTGGCAGGGGGCAGGATCAGCAGCTTGGCTCACTGAGGCTCAGTGAAGTGGGCAGGCAGGCACCATGGGGTGAGCACTCCTTGACTCCCTCACTCTAGCATGATTTGGAAACAACATGCAGGAACACACAGCAGCCAGCTGCTGTATCTCTACCCTTCAATATGGTTTGCTCTTAAAGAGTGAAGCTGAGTGCTGAGAAGCTGCATGGGCAGCCACACAGTGTCACCCCAGGGGAGGGGCGCTGGAAAAGGCTGGAGATGCTGAAAACCCATGGAAGGGAAATTGTTGCAAAGTGTTGTCTAAGTCAGCTATAGCAAGCTGACTGCAAAGCCTTGGCAGCCTTGCAGCACCTCAGATAGGCCTCCCTCAACCAGGCCCAGCTCTGCCCTGCCCCCCCCCCCCCCCCCCCACAGTTACCTCTGTAACATCATTTTTGTTGAGGTTCCTCAGGCTGGCAAGAGCAGCGTCCAAGGCTGGAAGTGCTTCAGCCAGGTCCTTCTGAGCATCATCTGCAATGGCTTGCGCTGTCTGAGCTTTTGCTTTGGCTCTCATCTCCTCAGCCTGCACAGCATTTCGTGTCTCTTCAGCTACAGCTGCATCCACCTGCAACACCACAGACAGCCTTAGAGGCATAGCTAGAGCCAGAAGACCTATTTGGCTTGCCTCAGCATTTCTAGGTAAGGATCACAGCTTTCCTGGCACATCATGTGCTTTCCCCTGCTAGAGTGGCAGACGCATGCTGGAGCCTAGCTGCTGCAGGGAATGCCCTCCCTGCATCCTACTGGCAGGAGACTCTTGTTGGTCTGTAGAGGTGATCCACAATCTCCAGTTTTGGCTACCCTGGAATGGTGTTAGCCCTTCAGGAATTAGCTGCTCTACTTATCTTCCCCGGTAGTAGAGGGAGTGGATGTGACAGCAAATACACAGGGAGATGGAGGAGTAACAAAATTTGCTGAGGGTTTTGTTCTTAAAACTGTCACTTCTGCCTACCCACAAGTTCTGTGGCTGCTGCCACCCCCCAGTTTAAAGCAGTACCAGGAGGTGTAAGGGAATGCGGAAGAGAACTAAATCTTTTCTGTGAGTGGATCAGGCCACCTCCAGTAAGCTACGTGGGAAGATGAGAGATTATAAACTCTTTCCTCTTTGTTCGCAGAGCTGTGTGATGCTAGTGTTTCTGCTCTCTCTGTCTCAATCTGGCCATTCTATGGTGGGAGACAGGCAGTGAGGAACATGGGAAAGAGGGAAGGTGGTGAGAGCCAGCACAGGGGACAGCTCCCTCTTCTGCGTGCGCATTAGTGACTGTGTGACAATTGGTGAGCTTTGGGCTGGCAGCAGCAGGTTGCAACTGGATCAGCTTCCTGGGGCTAGGGAGTGTTAAGACTACCCCTTTCAGCAACAGCAATCTGCTCTTAGAGCTACTCAGGCCACCTGAGGATTGTGTTAGTGCTGCTGCTAGTTTGTGCCCCAAGGAGCTAAACCAGCAGAGAACTTTTTGTAGAGAAAAGGACAAATATGGTAGCTTAGCTCCCTAACCCACGAGGCTGTGGGTTAGGACGGGGCAGGGGAGCAGTCTCTTCTGTTAGCAACTGTCTGGTACATTGAAACCAGCTCTCCCCCCTCTCTTCCCCCCCCCCCAAATCAGAGCAGGGTCCCCAGCAGAAGGCAAATCTCATTTGCAGTGCTGCCAACCATAGACACCTGCTGTGCTAATCTGGGGTCACTATACTGGTCCCTCCAGCATCCGGCAGAAGTGCTGCCATGATGCAACCCAGTGTGATGCTGTTTGGTGCTTGAAAGGTTTGCTCTTGACCACACAGTCCAACAGCCCAACACCACTGTCTAGTCTGAGCATGTGGACTGGAAAAGTGCCTGGCTGTCCAGCAGTGGTACCTGCAGTTGTTCCATGGTTGCCAGTGTGTCCTTGGCCGCCTCCGCCAGGAGAGGGCGAGCAGACTCCAGCTCCTCCTGCATCCTCGCTACATCCTCTGCTGTCTGCAGCAGCTGGGGGAGCAGAGCAGAGTGAGAGCCTGAGCAGCAGCCACGGAAAGCCCCAGGGAAGGCCTGTGCTGCCCTGCTGGGTGCTCCCTGCCACAGTCATGCTGGTAATGCAGGTCTTGCCTTGGTGCTTGTAATCAACAGGCTGGGTTTGAAAGCAATTTCACTGTGGTGTGCATGCAGACAGCAGTGCCTAATGGTGCCTGCACATTGAGTGCAGCTGCTGCAGACACTTGTCTGCTGCACAAATAGTCTTAAAGCTCTTATTAAATCTTATGATCTTATGGCCCTTATTAGAGCCAGAAAAAACTGTGTTCCAGCTTGGGTTGGTCTTAAGCCCTGGCTGAGAGGCAGAGCCCAAGCCCTGCTCCTATTTCTGAGACCTGTAAAAGCCTGGACCGGACTTGATGAGTGTCCAGTGCCATTCAGGCATGTGTGAAGTCACCTCTACCCAGCACATGCAGAGTTTGTGATGCAGAGACATGCAAAATGTCTGTCTTTCCACACTGCACACTCTCCTTGTTCCCCTAGTGAAGGAAAGCAAAGGAGGAAAGACTGCAGCCTGCATTGCAGGCTGCTCCTTAAAGCAAACCCCTCTGCAAGAAGTTAGCGGTTGTCACATGCATGAACTCTCAAAGGCAGCTTTCTTCTAGCATCGGCTCTGACACTGCCTGCTCCTACCCATCCTAACCAGCTGCTGCTCTATAGTGCTGGTCAAGGTTTTCCAAACCCAAATTTGTTATCCAGGATATTTAAGAGTCTTTCAATCTAAACCAAACCCCAACCTGGGCATGTCTGGCTACCTATGGAGAAATACCAACCATGTTCTCTAATCATGACTGCCATGGGATCCATTAGCTAAAGGCTGTTGTTCCCAAACCATAGTCTGCGGACACTTGTAGTTCATAAGACCATAGGACTCAGTCAGCAGAACAATGTTGCTGTTATGGGGCTTTCAATTACAAGGATAATAAGGAGAATCCTGAGAGATGCTGAGGGATAGAGAGGTTTGTGGTCCCCAAAGTGTGGCTATCATTGCTTTTAGAGCTGTTACCATCTCAGACCTTTAGGGGGACTGTCCCCTGGAAGAGGGGACAGTTCTTGCTTGATCTAACATGAGGGGTTTTTTTTCCCCATTACCAAGCTTTTGGTGGGTCATCTGACTGCATCTCTGTGGCTGTAAATATATGGCTCAGAGGAGACAAGAGGAGCCCAAAGATCACTTAGTTGTCAGGTACCAACCTTATCCAGGCCACTTTTCATCCTGTTCTTGGCTGTTTTCAGTTCCTGTTTCTTCTTTCCAATCAGGGAACTGAAGATGCTGAGGAACTCTAGGTAGCTTTTGGGAGTGACATAATTGTGTCTGGCCAGCTCTGCCAGGTACACCTGGCACTTTTTTGCCACACTCTGATGGATTTCTATGCACATCTGAATCTACAAGGAGAAAGGAAAGATAAACAATCTTATTCAGCACAGTACAGGTGTTAGGCAAGCCTATGTGGTGCCCAAAGAGAGGATAGGGAGCCTAAGTATACAGTTGCAGTAGAGCTTGCACATGCACGTGGGCTTCAAGCAAGAGGGCAAGCCACACAGCCTCACTGGAAGGCCACAGGGACAGAGGATGAAAAATGGATGTGGCCATTTCAAGGCATATGAAAGCTACTCAGTTCTGGATTTGAATGAACTTGTCCTACCTTGTAAAGGAAATGTTTCATGCATTTCAAGGAAAGGTTTCTGCAGGTGCCCTGCATCACTGTCTGTCCACATGTATCTGTGCTTTATGTTGAGTGTGGTACCTACCATCCCATCAACACCTTCTGTACTGGCACCAAGATCTGGGATCTCATGCAAGAAGGAGGAGGCAACACACCGCAGGGCTTCAGCAGGCCATTCATTAAACCAGTCAATGGTACAGCAGTTCACTAGAGAGGGGAACTGTCTCAAGCGTGCACGGAAGACTTCTCCAGTAGGGCTATGTGACAAGTAATGCAGAAAAGAGATGTTGCAACAAGCTACTGATACAATGATAAAATACTTTTTCTTCCCTAGAACCATCTTGAACTCTCACAGAGTAAGAAGGAAGGGAGCGTACCTGGGGAGAAAGAAAGGTGGGAAATGGGGAATGAGAGTATAGGCAGTGCTTCACAGTCCCAAGGTACAGGTCACGGTTTATCCCTTAGATGTCCTGAGTATATTCTGGAAGTACTGAGACAGAGGGGTGATGTTTTCTGGGTCCCTCCCTAAGGATAATGCTCAGGAGGTAAGAAACAAATGTGATTGGAAGTCTATTTCAAGAGGGCAATCAATTACAAGACCAAAATCAGGGACCTGATTCGATCACCTATTCTCATGCTGCAACTGCCCTATATCTTCAGGCAGCCCTCCTGCAAGCACACAGCTAGCTGCTCATGGAATATGAACTGCATTCACAAGTAGGGATGGTGCAACTGAGCCCTAAATTCAAGCAAGATGTTTTTTGCAACAAAGAACTTAATGGTGCATGAAGGAGGAGGAAGCCTGTATTTAATCTGGATCACATATAATCATATTAAACTTTTCAAACTTCATTTTAAATCAGCAAGGGGCAAAGAATGTAACCATCCTAGGGGAAGGCAGTACACAAGCCTTATTCCTCCTCCAAAGTCAGGGGTTCAGGAGTACAGATCCTAAGAGTGATGTAAGGCAAAGCACAATGAGGGGATAACAAACGTTGACACCAGGAGGCCAGCTCCGCAAGATGTACCTCATGCACAGAACCACGTGGATATTACTGCGAACCCGTCCTGTGTATGCAGCCATCAGGTTGGCCTTGGTGGACTGCTGTCCTAGATCTCGAATAATGGGCTTCATCGCTGTCATGATTTGCTCTTGATCGTCAGGGTTGTAAATGTTGGGAATATCACCCGAGTTGAGCATGCTGTTGATATCCTCAAGGAAGGACTCACTTTTAATCTAAGTGGATGATAGGAAAAAAGCCCAGTTTCATACATCATAAAAGAGTCAGGAGTCCAGATGTCCTATAAATCACTTCCAGATAAATATAGCCCTCAGCCTCTGTCAAAAGAAATCCTCTGTGTGATCACTGGGCTCTAGTGACATATACAGTGACTGTCCATGGCCAGTATTTGCAATTGAACAGCTACATTCAGCCATTTCAGGGCGCGGGGTGGAGCAGGGGTGGTGGGTCTGGGAACAAACCTTCCTTTTGCTCCTTCGCTGCCTCCCTATAGATAGACTGGCCTAGTTATTAGCAAACTACAGTTTACAGTAACAAGTCAACACTCTCCAGCGGGAACAGCAGGCATAAGGCCCTAAATCTACAGGTATCTTTGAAAGGAAAGGGAATGAACTTTGGCCTTTTTTAGAGTGAGCGGTCAGCATAGTGTTTAGCTCCAGGCAGCTCGGTTTAAAAATCTTTGATCCCACCATATCTATAGATGGAGCCCACACTGCAAAAGAGGATTCCTGGAGCTCCAAAATCAGCCCACTCACACACAGCTTTACAGTCCCTCTAGCAAGAAATGTACCACCTTTTGTTTCCCTGGGGGTTGTTGTTATAAGATGGTGAGGGTGGGCCACTTGGGAAATAAAAGTTGTGTCTGCTTCATATCAAGCACCTCAATCCTCTTTAAGGGTTTTCTTGCGCTTGTTCTGACCCCTCTCCAGCCCTCCACCATCCTAACACTCCTGTACCTGTGTGTCTGCGAACAGGAATGTCATTGGTAGGCTTTGAAGGCCTGCCTTCATCATGATCTTCTTCATGTCATCTCGCCACTCTGTCATGCCGTAATTTTTGGACAGTTCAATCTGGAAACACTCGTACTCAGCCCTAAAGGAAAGAGAACTCGGTGGAGTTACATCCTACACCAAACATCTCTTATGACAAGCGTGAGTATGTGTCGTGGACACAGTGGGAGAGGACTCAAGCAAGTTGTTTTCCTACACTGAGTACACAGATGTCCCTGTGCATGTTCAGTCACCAACCCAAAAGCGTGTTTTATTCAGAGCTAACTGAAAGGAAGGCAGGGCTGCAATAGAATGAGGGTGGTAAAACCAGTCACTCTATATGAGAAGTGGAAGCTCCAGCTCATGTAGAGCAGCCCAAAGCAGAGATATGCGAACTAGCCAGAAACCAGGAGAAGCTAGCTACTGTAGTTACATGGCTTCTTGGGCCCAAGCACATATCTTTGAACAGTGCTTCACAGTGCAGAGGAAGCAACTCTCTGCAAATCTTTTTGTGACACTGCACTTCAATGCTGATGCGACCAGGAACTCTGGTTGTATTTTTCTAGGATTATTTCCTATATTCAGAATCTGAAGAACTTGCTTGCCCTAGCCTATTCCCCCAGCTTTTCAGATATCCCTCTCAGGACCCCTTGGCTCCCAAGACTCAAGGGGAAAGCTTGCCAGGCTGTCAGTGTCATTTGATCACTTGTCACTGGTAACTCCTGTCATCACCTTCCTGCTGCCCAGCTCCCAGAAAGGAGCCCATGTCTCTCCCACTGCTATGCTGAGGGCCAGTGAGTTGACTCAGATTGTACTGCATTTGCTCATTTGCTGCATACCTGCAGCAGCAATGCAAGCTGCAAAGCAAGCAAGAGGGTCCCATTTTTCTAGTGTAGACGTGTATGTTAGCCAACCCTTAGTTCCTGAGTGTTAAATCTGAAGAGTCAACCAGGAAAATGAGTAAACAATGCCAGGAAGAGCAATTTTCTGGTGGCAACCCCGATAGAGCTGCTCCACATTATATGTGTAGGAGCACCTTACTTACATGTGAGATGCCAGCCTGGTGAGAGACTGCCTCCCACTTCCCCCAACACCCAGGAGAAGAGCGTTTCCCAAGGCCTGCCGCAGGATCCGGCTGATTCGGCAGATGTGCTGTATTGCATCCATGAAGAGCACCAGCTTCATCTCTGTGGTATTGATTTGATTGTACTCTTCCAGGTAATCCTCAATCACAACCTTCAGCTGTGGGCAGGAATAGCTAATTGATACCACCATATAAAAGCAACTGTGAGGGAGGGAGCTAGCACCTAGAGGGATGTGAGCATAACCAGGCTAGGCCTTGTCTCTGGGAGATGTGAGTGTGGCTCTCAGTTGTTCCCTAGAAGCTTCCTGTGGGGATGTGATATTTCTGTTCGCTCCATGTTCCTGCAGGAATTGCCAATTGGCTGCCTTGAACTGGGCTGAGTTTGGCTCGTGGTGGTGGCTGCTGAATGATGACCTAAACTAACTCAGGCAAGTGACTAAGGGTTGCTGTTCCCAGTGGTGCTGTTTTACTGGAAAAGCAGCAAGGCATAGTTCAAAATAAAATAGCCCGTGGCTGCCTGACTGGTGCTGTGCCAGGGCCTCCCTCTGGGTGGGGTTCCTTGTGGAATAGCTGCCTGTTGCATCCTGTGGTCAGGATACTGGCTGGAAAGGGCAGGTGCTGGAAGGGAACCCCTCTGGCTGTAGATAGGCAAAGGGGAAGTGCACTCCTCTTTTAGGTCAGCCATTGTGCACAGAACAGTGGCATGAGCAGTGTCTTCCGCCCCTTCTAGGGCTCTCTTCAGCAATGCCCTCAGTCTAGTGCAAGAGATGAAGCATCAAGACATATGGCATCTAGTCCTACTCCCTCAGGAATCTCACTGTAAACCTGGGTGAGCAGCATAGGCTAGAATACATAAAGTGCCAAAGTCCTGTAGGCATCAGCAGACTGTGCAGCCCCTCTGTAAGTCTGACCATCTCAGCTGTGTTCACCTTGGTGGGGACAGGCCTACCTACCTCACGAAAGAGATTGGGAAGTTCAGTTAATTACCAGTCCTTGTCACACAGCTATCACAAGAGGAAAGATGACAACATTATCATCTGTTTCTGATAATGAGTGCAAAACACTGCTGACTGCCTTTGCTTAATTAGCACTACCAAAGTACTCATCATATCTTCCCCAACAGGGAATCTGGCAGTAACATTAATTACTTGCAAAGGTCAATTGCAAAGGCTCTAATGGCAAATGTAGTATTATTTGGGGGTAATGTGCCATTTCTTTCTAGCAAATTTCACTTTTCAGTCCTGAGAGTGGCTCACTCAAGAGATTTGGCATAGCAGGCTGCCCCCATGATGGCAATGCAGAGACAGCTTGTTCTGCCTCAACTTCCCACCTGCTCCAAATGCCCCTGTCCATACTTGGGGTGGGATCTCAGAGGAGGGCCCTGCCAGGGTCCATTATTCTGGACACCTTCAGTTCTAGCAGCCCTGCAGTTAACTGTTTTCTTTTCTTTGGAGAAGACTTGTAAGGTATGAACGTAAATCACAAAAAGGTGGTGATCCCCAGGGTCCTACCTTTTCCTGGCTGTCGATTGCTTCATACAGTTTGGTATCAGCACCTTGCACCATGAAGTCACCAAACAGAACTGGCTGGGAGGGGATGACCTCCTCAAAAGTGGTGCCTAACTCCTCCATCATGTGCTTCATCAGGCTGTCAAACCAGGTCCGGTCCTCCTCACTGACCAGGCGATCACAGAAGACCCGACAGCTCTCATGGTACCACAGTCTCAGCAGGTGCAGTTTGTCCTGGTAGGAAATCCCAGCAGAACACCCCCATGAGAGAAGCAGAGAAGTGTTAAGAGTGTCTCCAGTAGGAGGGCTAGTTCCTGCCCAGCATGTGGCCAGCTCCTCCTGCTGGAATGCAGTTGGAGGGGAGAAAGAACTAGGTGGAGGAAGCTGTATTTCCTTCCCTTCACAAAAAGCAAATCTTGTCAAAACAACTGCTTTGCAGAGAGCTCATTACCGCTTCATTAATATCTCCTCTATTTGTCCATATGCGGGGCTTTCTTTGATAGATTTACTTTTCATATTATTTGTCCTTATTTCTCTCTCACTATGATTTAATTTTTACGGTTTTCACAAGTTCTTGGATTTCAGGAAAGAACTTCTTAGTCAGGTGTAGCACAGCCAGATCCCCAAGTACTCCCTGTGGTAAGTCAACACCTTCCAGCTAGGCTGAAGTCCTCAGGAGAGCAGAGGGGGTAGTAGTCCCCTACTAGTCTAATCTGGTAATAGGACAATACCTCTGCCCCTGTGTGGTCCCCTAGCCAGTCCTCTCTGACTGCATACAGCCCTGCTGGAACAAATGCCAGGGCTACTTAGCACTGACTCCCCGTGCCCACTCACCCAACAGTTTGTTCTAATGGTACTAGGAGAGATAAGCAAAAGGGAGGTCACAACACTTACTGAACAAATTCTAAATGCAGCTATTTAAGAAATTGTTGAAGCAGCCAGCCTAGTCAATGAGCATGGACTGCAGCATTTCCAGTTTTTCCCTGGGGGAATGATTGATGAGAGGACTGACCTCAATCTTGCTGGGCTCAGCCATGAGCATGCCCTGGAACACTTTGGAGAGGTCTCTTAGGTTGAAGGTGTAATGTGACTTCGCTGGTGTAGGCAGCAGCTTGGACGTGATGGTCGAGTACATGCAGATAGTGGCATCAACCAAGGGCTCATTCAAGTCCTTGACTGCAAGTGCTCCTGCTGCAGAGACAGAGGAAGGTGGAGAGGATGTCAAGGTGGCATCTCTGGGACATGAAGGTCCTAGCAGCATGGACAGATGGCAGTGAGTGACAGAGGTGTTCCTAGGACTTGGCCAGGAACATTCTTTTCTGTTTTCTTATATGGAGTCTGTGTGGGGTCCTGATCAAGTTGCTGCTCATCACAGCTGGAGAGTTTGCCAACAGCAGGCAGGATGCTGACCCCAGCTGGGATGAACCCAAAGGGGATCAGATCTGGGGAGGGAAGGATGCCTTACAACACTTCTACAGTGTTAAAGCCCTATGCACCCCAGGGAGAGAGGAGACATGGCCAGAGAGGGAATCGGGGCCTACATAAAGTACTCTGGATGGTTTTCTTCTCCCACCTTATACTTGCTCAGTGGAGTCTCAGCTACTTCTAAACTAGAAGGTGTGAGCACCCTCTTAGCTAAACACCCTGGCAATTCATTGAGCTTAACAAACACAAAGTCCCTGAGGAATGATTTCTCATGTGATGGTGAGTGGCAGGATTTAAACACAACTGCCAGTTTTAGAACACAAAATACTACTTTAAATCCTAATCAATTTCATTACAAATACCCTTGGGGAAGTAGAGTCCTGTGACACCCAAGCCCTTCACACTTTTTTTTTTAAAAGTTCTTTCCCAAATTCTTTGATTTACTTTTAAATTGCAGCTAGACATTTCAGTATGTCCCTGAGCTCATAGTCAGGTATTGACACTTCTTAGCATTGCAAAGAACCCCCGTATGAGCACTTGGAAAGCTCTGCTCTGCCTTCCTCATAGCCCACTGTTCTCACTCCTTCCTGCTGGCAGATTTGCAGAGGAGGGCACATTTGGAAAGGTGATCTTAAA
This sequence comes from Apteryx mantelli, assembly GCF_036417845.1. Lineage (NCBI taxonomy): Eukaryota > Metazoa > Chordata > Aves > Apterygiformes > Apterygidae > Apteryx > Apteryx mantelli. The sequence goes on along the minus strand of NC_089989.1, from coordinate 12,065,055 downwards.
TTCCCACCCTGTCAAATATAAGAAGACTCATTTCACTCCAAATGAACCCTTTTTTCTGGGTGGCTGTAGCACCATGCTCAGATCCTCCCTGCTCAGCTGTCCACAGGCTGCAGCAGATGGAGAGTAACAGAAGGCTCTGTTTCTGCAGAAGGCTCTGTTGTCTGGGCAAGTGTCTGCCTACTGAAAGTACAGGTAAACTGTGCTGTTCTGTCCCACCAGCCTTGTTCTGTTCACAGTCTCTCTTTTGCATCTTTCTGCTCTTACTTACGCACTGGATCTCTGTAGCTTCTTTCTCCTAGGAGCCCAGCTAGAAAATCAAGATAGAAAACCTAAGTTATTGCTATACTTGCAGAGGTGAAGGACATCTCCACCATCTATCACAAAGAAAATCCTCTTTGAAAAGCCTGGGCTATGGGATACCTTATGAAACTGAGAGCACCAAATTTTATGAGGACTGAAACTGGCACATCTCCATTTACTTTGAAGTTTGCTGATTTGCACAAGCAGTTTCACCCCGAGTCTAAACAGTGGGTGGACTCTGTTTGCTAAGACTCAAGCAACAATTCCTCAAAAGCACTTTCAAGCAGCATTGATTGCAAGCTCCAGTTTCCAATGCTTTGATCAGATTGTCAGATTATTTCCTCCCCTTTCCACCTCTGTTATCACTGGGTTAACTTGCAACGTGAGAGGGAGGCAGCATTTGTCTGCAGAACTTACCCATCCAGCTGCCAAGGATAGTAGAGAAGATAGTCTTCTTGCTGCTGTCCTCCATCTCCGTGAAGGAGAGGTAGTTGAAATGGCGGGTAAGGCGTGGAGTAACGGGATTCCTTCCCCCACCAGGAGGTCCCATGGCACAGACAAAATTAATATCTACCAGCTTCTTAAAAGTACCTGAGGAGAGCAAAATCAGGAGTGAATGCTGAGCTGAAGCTGAAAATGCTTCCCAAGGATCTCCTTGGTGGATATTTGTATCTATCAACAGGCCAACTTTTGCTGAGAGTACTGGGCAAGGGATCTCAGTCGTACCGATTTGCTTCCGGTCATACCAGCCCTGGTGGTCCATCCACTGCCGCAGCAGCTCAATCGGTGGCTGAGCACCATACGTCTCCAGTGCAGGCATGTTCAAGTCATCAATAAAAAATATGAAGTATCGTCCAAGTGGAGGCCCAAACACACCTTTTCGCCTGTAAGGACAGAAGCCATGTGGGAACACAGGACAACTCCCATTGTAAAGGTACTCCTAACTCAATCCAAAAGCGTGGGTTTTGTTTTGTTTTGTTTTTTCCTTCCCCTCTCTCTTTCAAAGGCTTTCTGGGGCAGTAGTTTCAGATATCCTTACACTTACCCTCCTCCCTAGACTCCTTTATATAGAAGCCCTTGCATGGAAAACATCCAGTTCAACATTTGAGGCACTGGCATCTTTGCAATCCTGTGGGCCAAATTTTGTCTACTTCTGCACAGTGTCAGTGAACTGCAAGCGTATGAATAGAAGCAAGGCTTGAGCCTATGACTCTGCTGGAAATTTCAAACCAGTGGCTGACCAGGAAGGATAAAGGAAAGCTGCTAAACAAGAGGACGTTGGGGAAGGTAGTAGCCAAGTCTCTTCCCCTCATCAGTTTCCATAAAAATCCCACACCAGGGTTTGCAGACACCTGTGCCATGAAATGTGGTATTTCAGGAATAATTAGGACTGGAGCAATTTCCACAGACCTTCACCAGTCCTTCTCCCTTTCTGGCCATTGTATCAAATTATTTCCGGCTCTCCCAATACCAGCTCAGGTTTGGTGTTTGCCCTATTTCTGTTATCCACAGTTGTATTTGCCTGGGGCCCCTTCAGGTCTGGGGATGAGAATAAATGGTGAAGCTGATAGCAGAAACACTGAGCTCAGGGGTACTGCCTTTGCAAACACAGAAAGAAAACTTGCCTCTTATCCAGTTTGCTATCAATGAGATCCTGAGTTTGGTTGGCAGAGGTGCGAGCAGAAAACATCAGGAAGTGGGTGATGTATTTGAGAGGCAAGTTCTTCAAAAGTTTGTCTGCAATAGTGAGAGTCTTTCCTGTGCCAGTGGGACCAATACAGAGAACCTGGAAGTACAATCAGCAGTGCAGTATAACTACAGGCAGGTGGTTTATGTTTTCCAGCTCTCTGACACTTGTTGGCAGCAACGCAGGTTCCTGCCCATGTGGGTTTTCAAAGATTGGGAGAAAGCAGAAGGCTCCCTTCAGCAAGGATCCCTGCTTGAGGTAGCAGATCTCTCAGCATGGAAGTAATTTAACCATAGAAGTATGAGAGGGAACTTCAGAAAGCAGGTAAAGAGGAGTGGTGATGGGCAATCATCCTGGTGGGGAGGGGATCTAGCAATTGCTGCACTTTGAGCTACTGAGAGTTGGTATTCCTCTGAGGCACCAGCCTGGTGCCTGAGGGACTAAATGGCACCTGTTGCTTAAACACAGCAGACCATGAAAGTGGGGAAGAATCTAAAGAAATCGGGTGTCTGTCTGGTTCTGATCACTATGGGAGAGGAAATAGTGCCCCTGTCAAAAGAGCATGAGGTTGAATCCAAAAGCAAAGACGAGGCTGAGGGCGTACTGGCTTACGGTTGGTGAGCAACAGCTCTAGCAGATGTGCCATCCGGACTGTATTCATTGTGGGGATAATAATGTCACAGAAGTTGGTATCAGGAACTAGGGTGAACTGCGTAGTAGAGTCCAGCCACTTCTCCCAGCGCACCTGAAAGGTATGGGTGTATTTAGAGGGGGCAGCTGCATCTGTCTACTGTGGGAATAAGAAAATGGCATTTCTGCTGTGTTTTCCCCTGTCAGAGCTCCTTGTGCAGGGGCTCAGATTCTGGCTAGGAATTCAGACTCCCAGTCCCTCAGTCTAGTCTTGCCATTCGTGTCTTTCTGTATGGCAACTCCAGGTTCCTCACTCATTTCCTATAGGAGGGAGGTAGCCTAAGAGTTAGAGATTATTGCCCCAGAAGTAACACACTTTCCATCCCTTCTGAAAACTTGGTTCAAATGGTGACAGAGCATTTGTGATATTTGTAAGAAGTGGAATTCTGCTTTAACCTGACCTACCCTGTAAGAGCCCCCACTGCAGAGGACCAAAGAGGGCTTACGTGGGATCTCCGTGTTTGGTGCCATCTTTGCTGTTGCATTCAGAGGCACGTGGAGATTTTGTGTTTGTGCAGGACATGGACGACTTGTGCTAGAATCAAGTGGCAGGCTAACCCTCTAGGGGCCACTACACAAGTAAGAGGATTTATCAGAGATGTGCTAGAGAACACTGACAGAAAAAGTCCAGCCTCAGCCACCCCACATGACCTCCCCATAGAGAGTGCTGGGACATCTCAGCTTCTGCTAAGCGTGAGGTGTATGAATGGCTCCCTACTTTGCTCTGATTTCAGAAAGGGGAAGGGTTTTTCCACTTTTTTGCTTTCGGCCTGGGGGCTGTTGACTGAGAGTCAGATGGGCCTTGCTTGCCCTACTGCTCTGCTATCCGCTGTGAAAAAGATGTCAGATTTATATATTTTGCTCCTCCCCCAGACTCTGCTGCACACAGCTCTTCTGCTGCTGCTGTGCACTGCTTTCCAGCGCAGACAGACCTCTCCATCATAGCTTCTCCATGCCCTCCTCAGCAGCCACACTGGCACTGCCTTCTCACTTTTGTGAGTGTTGACAGAGGCATTCAGGTCTGTACCCAGCAATTGGTTCAGATTTGAAAGTTCAGCTTCACAATTCTAAGGGCAAGAAACTGTCTTCTTCCTTTAATGAAAGGCTCAATTTCACTTTAAACATTCTCACATGGTTCCTATAGGCCTTTCTTATTTGCTCTTGATGAGAAGATCTTGCCAAATCCTGCAAGACCTTGGTGCTTCCTGGCCCCCACCTTAAATTTCCCAGCTTGGGGTTCATAAGTGAAGTATTTTACCTCTCTAATGATCTCCTCATCCAAATCATCTTCAGCACTGCTGAGCCCAGCATCATCCAGTTTATAGTCATACACCAGTCCTTCTTCTGGGAAAAGTAACTGTATCTGTGGGAATAAAGCTGTGCTGAACGTAGCTGCCACACTGCTGAACTTGCATGAGGATCTGGGCTGCTGCAGGGAAGACTGCTTTAGTAATGGGATGCTGCCCAGTCCAGGTGGCTCATGCATCTCTCCCAGAGGTTGTAGCTCAGGTTGTCCCTTGAAGCTTGAAGATCATTGTATACCAGATCCCAGGAGGAAGCCTTATGTAAATCTTCCAGGCATTCAAGGAGCTCTGACTCTCACTCCTCATTAGCAGTTCCTCTATAATGAGAAAGTATCTGCTTTTTCTTTACTCACCTTTTCCTTTGCCATCTTCTCCCTCAGCCACAAGCTGAAGGCCACGTGGCTTTGGGAATCTCCCGTAGCACCCACACTCCAGATCAAGGCGAACATAAACCAGGGTTCAATCAGCTCTCCAATACGTGCTGCCTTCTCCTGGGGAATACTCCTAATTCCCTGAGAAGCCAAGAACAGCAGAAGTACAGCTCTAAAGCATGATTAAGGTGCATAAAATACAGACTTTTCTTTAAGGTGATCATTCTTCTATCCAGCTTATATGTAGGGTTTTTTTAGCCAATTTTTCAGGTCTTTTCATTATAGTCTGTGAGTTAAAACTTGCTCTATTTTATTGGTGTACTTGAGAACCTCCTGGGGATGGGAGAAGAATTTAGTCTTTGGATTTTAATTCTAAAATTGTCCAGCCTCCTTCAATGCTAATTTTCAAAGCAACTGCAGTCTGAGTTGTATTGCTGCTTAGCTCTGATCTCTGTTTTCCACTCATTCCCCAGTTCCCTCAGCTATAAATAAATGTGAACTTCTTTCATCCAGCCTGGTAGGCCTGGAGCTTACCTATTTGTTCTCTCAATGGACCAAAGCATAATTCTTGGTTGTGTACTGAACCGTTGTTACATTTTAGCTGTCCTTCCCCACCTGCCTGTACATGGCCCTCAGGTTTACCTGCACTTTGCAGGATGCTGTATTGCCTTCTGCCAAGTAGAGGAGCTGCAGTGTGATGTTTCTGCATGAACATGTTGTTCCCCAGTGACTTATCCTCTGCACAAATTAGTGCCCACAAGAGTGAGAGGCACACATACACAATAGCAGCAAAATCCTACCTCGATGGGAATGAAAGGCTGAAACAAACACTCCAATAGCATGAGGAGGCTCCTTGTGAGGTTACTGTCTGTCGAGGCAATTATCTCCTTCACAGATTTTCGGACAAAGCTGATAGCCTCCTGTAAGGAGAGGCAGGAACAGCTCAGTGTCACTGTCAAACACATTTGAGTTTGTTTATCCCCTAGAGTTCTGTTTTCTCCTGTCTTCCCTGAAGGTTATGTTTAGCAGAAAGAGTACAGCTGAGAATGCTGTCATTTCCTGCTGTGTCCCAAGCACTACTGTTTTGACTGGACAGAGGTAAGTCAGACCTCTTGGTTGAGTCTTAACTATATGAAAGCTTTGGGTCCACCTTTTGGCTCTGTACAAGTGACACACATCTTGTGCCATCAGTGCTGTTAAATGGTTTGCTCCTCTCAGAGCTATCCTTCTCAGCTCTGCATTATTCATTAAAATCATGGCTCAGGAGCAGAGTGGAAATAGCAAGACTTGTTCTTACGAATTTCTCCCTGAAGTAACTCCACTGTAAGAAATGGAGCTGCTCTAGGGGTGATTTTGGCCAGAAGTTAACTTAAACAAACAAATAAAAAAAACCTATAATGACCAATACAACTAAGTCACATCTATAGATATCAATGAATAATATCCATTAAACCCAGGAAATTTACAGAGCAGTTTGTATAAAGCCAGTCTGAAGTGCTCCTATAACTGCATTTAAATCCGTGCCTTGAGAAGTATGGACCAATTGATAGCTGAGCGGATGAGCTCCAAGCCATGGAAGGGCAAGAACAGCATGGTAGCTTACCTCCAGGAATCTCCTGAAGAGAGAGGCCAACCGCTCTGAGAAGGGTTGCATGATGCCTGGTATTTTCCTCAGCCAACACTCGGTGAAAGGCTCTAGCCCCAAGATGCTGGGTTCCAGGTAAACCATGCCACAGCGGGAGACTGTGGCAGGGGAAGCAACAGCCAAGTCCTGAACTTCAAACATCATGGTCATGCTCTGAAAATTCCAAAAGGGGAAAAGCAAGGATCTTTCAGCACAATTTTTATTGTGTTTGTGTACCACAGCAGAGGTCTGGCCAGCACAGGACTACTACGGAAACACCAATTTCCATATAATTTCATCACGTACCTCAAGTGGAAAAGTAAAAGGCAAGTCTGCTCTGATGGAGGGGAGAGAGAAGAGGGATGAGATACCTCTGTAAGCTTGATGATTTCTCCTGAGCTGAGACACAACTTCTTATTGTCATCCAGCACCGTGTTCATGTTCTCAATCCACTCTGCATCGACTGGCCCGTCAAACATGTACCACTTCTTGCTGGTGTCTGTGGCCACAGCTCCCTGCCGGATGAGTGAGGAAAGGATCCCATCTGTCCTGAAAGGTGGGAGGGAGGCAGGGCTTAGCCCATTCTCCAGGTTTTTTTGCTGAAATTGGTGGTAAAACTCCTACATAAGGCAATGGAGTCAGAATCTTGCCCTGGTTCATGTGCTCAAGTATATTTGTGCCTCACTTGTTAATGAGCTGCATAAAGGTCTGTCTCATTCTTTCTTTTACTGTATGTCTCCATCTGAGCAGCACCACAAGGCAATCTCTTTGGGCATTAGGATGTGGACTTCATGCCACCTAACGTTAAGATGTTGAGTTTCTCTTTAACTGTCCTCAGTGAGGAGAGACAATGTCCTGCCAGCATCCAGTTCAGGTGATATGGAGGTTGCCTGCTCTCTGGAGGTACCTCTTTTTCTCCTCTAAGTATAAAGGGAGACTCAGGACAGGTACTCTGCTAATTAGGTGCTTCAGCTGGATGGCTGTATGTCAGGAGGGTAAATCCAGGCTAAAGAGCCTGAGCCTACTGTCCTTATAACTAAGTTCCCTATCCTCAGCTGCCTTGAAATGCTGTGAACACAGGTAGTGCTGGAGGTGGTGAAAAGGAGAGCAGACACACAAGGAGTGATGGCTGTTGACAGCGAGAATTTAATCTGTACATGGAAACCTGGAGTGCAATTTCAGTTCAGGCCCTAAACTCCACTCCCATTATTAAATAATTATTTGTTATTTATATAGTGCTAGTGATGCCCAGGGTACTGTTACTGAGATCAAGGAAAAACTGTTTGTCCTAAAGCTCAACTGATTAAAACAGATGGATTTATGTCCATAAATGCATTTTATGTGGCTGCTATACTTTTTGTCACATGGATGTGCCTGCATGTGCCCTTGGGTGGAGTCGCATCATAAATAAGTTGTCAAGCTTAACTGGAATATCATATAAAATGTCCTTCAGTAAAGATGCACTAGAACCTGGGTCTGGATAGCTCTGGGACTCAACATCAGAAATGTTTACTTGCTTGCACTTTTTCTAGAGGTAGCTAGTTTCAATTTTACTTATTTTCCCTGGTTTTATGGATCATGCCCATTAGCTTTGCCCCTAAGCAAGTGATGGATGACAGGGCCAAATGGAGATTCACACTGGTTCTTACACCTTAGCTTCTGGATGAACCACAAAGCCAAGCTCAGGTCACGTGCAGAAACCCAAGCAGTGTGGGGACCTGGCTGCCAAGAGGGCAAATGAGCCGTTGGCCCTTGCTTTCAAACCACGAAGACAAGCAGGATGCCTGGTGATGGAAAGGAAATACCTAATGTCCCTTCATGCCTGAAAGCTCTGTCTCATCATTCAAGGCCACCAGCGTGTTTATTCAGCACAATCCAAATGTGCAGTATAGAGCTCACTTCTTCAGAAATAAGTCAAGTGTTTTTAAGCTGCTGTATCTTAGAGCAGGGGTATCTGCTCCAAAGCAATTGAAATATTTCTTCTTGTTGTTAACACTGCAGTAACTGTCTGGGAATGTGCTGAGAGCTGGGTTGAGCACACAATAAAAAATGTCAGCTTAAATTGCAGTGACTGGCTATTGCAACTTGGTGAGGAATAAGGACTTGATCACTTCTGATTTTATGCCACTACCCTAAAGAGTTCTCAGCCTTCAAGAAAAGGCTCCCAAGACCAGAAGAGAAGAGTTTCTGGAAGGAAGAAAGGGAAGCAGGTTTTGTACTTTACCACTCATGCGTTAGCAAGTCAAACTCTCCATAAAGCTGGCCCATTGTGATGGATTTGGGGTTCAGTACGAAGTAGTTGACTGCTTCATAATTTCCACCACTGGCTGCCGGCTGACCTTTCAGTGAAGTCATTGCATCTGCCAGGACTTTGTAACTCTGCAAAAGCAGGAGAGCAAGAGAAATAACTGCTGTGGCTCCAAAATGACAAAGGTACATGCTCTCACAGCAACTGCATTCAAAGAACAATGAGGAAGGAGACATAGTGAAGGACCATACCATAATAAGAAAATGCCTGACTGTATTTACAGAAATAGAAGAAGATTCTAGAAGCAGGGGGAGGAAACTAGATCTCCTGTGCAAGAGGTCTGAGGCATCTAGAGACATCACGTGACACTGGGGGAAGATGTTCAAGCCTGAAGTCTGCCTCAGTCTTAGAAGTTTATAGCAGTGCTAATAAGCCTCAGTCTAATCTCCCAGCTCCAAAGAGCAAGCTACTAATATACTTCCCCATGGCTATAAATCAATATTTAAAGACAGCACAAAAACATCTTGGTTGCTGGCTTCTATCAGAGAGAATCTGGAAATGCTAGAGCATGAGCGTCTTCTGTGAAGCTTAACCCTCTGCATTACTAAACAGGCAATGGTTTGCTGGGGCCAGCCCAGTGTCTTAACCATACCTTTGTCTTCCCGGAGCCCGTTGGCCCCACTAACATGAGGCCATGACGAACCACAGTGGTTTCATACAGCTGGACGCATTTAGTCACAAAACCTGTAGAGGGAAATGATGACAAGTGGGTCTAGGAGCCTCTGTCCCTTTCCTAGGACAGAGTGCTGGACTGAAAGCCCAGGCACAGAGAGCCTTGCACAGAGCCTTTCCTCTCACCATCAACATCCTTCATATTCTGTTTGATGCAGGATTTGCGAATGGCTTCTTCCAGGATGCCATAATCAACAGGCTCTTCTCTGATTTGGGGAAATAAATCTGAGACGATACCATTGAAGAGCTTAAGGTCATCCTGCAGGAATTTAGGTACATTTGCATCCCTGATAGCCCGCAGGCAGATCAGCTCCTGCAAGAGTTAGGAACTCATAACTGCAAAGATCCTGCCTCTCTTATGGGGCTACAGACAAGGCTACATAAGTTTATGGTGGTGTGAAGTATAAGTGCATTCACCTCATTCATGGTAGGATTCTCCCTTTTGAGGTTGCCAGCTGCTGAGATGACAGTCTTCACAGCTCTCATCCCAAAGTCATAGTGGTCCTGGAACAGGCATAGAGGAAAATTTCATTAGACGCAGGAGTATCTAAAGAGAAAGAACCTGTGCATTTGATTAGCAGGTAGAAAAAGAAAAGGATTGTCTTCAGAACAACCATTCCTTCATCACAGTCTGTTTACAGGATCCTTCAAACAACTAGTCCTCAGCTGTAGAGAGAGCAGGTGAGGGGAAAAAAAAAAAAATACCTGGATGATGAAAAATCCTAGATGGAGGGAGAAGAAGGCAGGACTGCTTGGCTCAGTTGTCCAACTACTGTAATTCTATCTAGGACTCCTAGGTGAATGCAAGTCCAGGCACAGGATGGCAAATCAGAATTAAGCAGGAGGGAGGTGGATGAAGAATGGCTACTGACCTTTTTGCAACAGGCCATCACAATACCAAGGCATCAAGAGAACTATTTAGGTGCTCTGTGCCTGGGCTGAGGAAACCTCTCATTTAAAAAAAAAATTTCATGGATTTCAAGGCACCTACCTGGGTGCTGAGCTGCTCTGAAGATAGTTTGAATGTTGTGGTGATCTTCTTTGCAAGGACCTTGGCTTCGTTAAACCCAAAGGAGTACAGTGAGATCTCAGCAATCATGGAATAGTCTGGCACCATCATAGCCACGGGACGGAAGAGAGCCTGAAACGTACGATCCCAACACAAAAGGAGGACACTTGCTTCTCATGTTTTTCCAGAAAGCTGAAAAGGTTGAGGGTCTATCCCAGATTGTGTGGTGGACACAGCATGAATGTGCCTGACACTTGCCAGGATAGTATCCCTGCAGACTGAAATCTGAGCAACAGCATTGGCCTATGGATGTGATTCAAACCTCAAAATGATCCTAGAAACCTTCTAAGAGCATCATCTCCTAATCCTTGTCACGGACATACTGGTGGTCTAGGTAGCATCCAGCACCTGTATCACTCCCTTTTGCCTGTGCAGTTTGCCCTCCTTACCTTTAGGTTATCAGGTAATTCAGTGCGCCCAGCATATCCTGGGTTCATTGTGATGAAGACTGCACAGGACGGGATCAGTGGTATCTCTGTGCCTTCAAACATGAAGCGATTCACCTAGAAAATGAAAGATATGATCATCTCCAAAGGACAAAGCCAGACATGGGAATTAAAAAGTGGTAGCATGATCTTCCACAAGAAGGACAATGGATTTCAGCAGTAAAATTAGCAAGTGTGGACACAGCTGCCCACTACTGTAGTGATGCAATTTGGTTCTACTGCAGGAATTCAGAATTAGCAGCAGTATTTTTCCCTCTTTAAGAAACTGGGCTCAGAAGATTTACTGATAGGATACAAAATTGTTTGGCTCTCAGACAGACTTCTATCCCTTTAGCTGTAAACAGACAGACATCTTTCCATTTATTCTGCAGAAGAGTTGGGGCCTGATTTAATTTGTGGCAGACAAGGCAAAAGACAAACCTAAATCCTTTTTAAAGCTGCGTAGGTGGTAATTTCAGATGGGGGATAAAGCAATGCAGAGGAATTCACGGACAGCAGATTTCTAACTCCAAGCCATAGCCAAGGAGCTTCACGTCTTAAACTCTTTGAGTCTCCAGAGGAGCAGAGCAGAGGCTGACTGCTGGCTGACAGCTGAGTCTCCAAGCAAAGCCAACAAGTCACCTTACACTGCAACTCTGTGTGTGCGTGAACATGCATTTTTGTGCACGTGTTGGGTTTTGTGAACACACGGAAGCTTGGATAACATATTTAGGCAAACCTGGTGCTGAGCAAGTGCAGAACACTGGATACCTTGTATCACAGCTCCAGATCATACCAGCTCAGTGGATCTGCATCACTGAGTTCTCCCACAGCAAAGGCTGCAGAGCACAAGGTCTGCTGGCACTGCAGCTTGAGCTGGGACTTACCTTAGCTTTTGAGAGTGTGGGCAATCGTGGCAGCACGGACTAAGGTGAGGTTTGAAAAACCACCCAGGATGCTGAGCATATAACAGCCTGATGTGAAGGTGCCACAGCTAGGGCATTACCCATGCCCATCCAAGCTCAAGTATGTCCGTCTGAGCTGCACCTGAGCCTGTGATCCTCAGTGAAGATGCATGCAAAGACAAGGAGTTGTCCAGCTCAACTGGAGATTTTTCTCTGCCTTTGCATCCACACGTGCTACTCACCCTCTGCTGCTGTGCCTTCTGAATAGTTGTGATCTGCTGGGCCACCACAGACAGCACCTCAATATCAATGCGGTTGAACTCATCAAAGCAAGCCCATGCCCCAGAGCTGGGCAAGGAAGGAAAAATGAGGGGAGTCAGGAACATCAAACTGGAGCAAACTCAAAGTCACAAGTTCAGCTGGATCTAGATATTACATATCCACATCCTGGGGTGGCAGCACAGAGACAAGAAGTGAACCTAAAAGGCCCCTAACATCCCATGCCAGGTAAGGATACAGCCACCATATACTGGCATGGTGCAAGGGGTTGTAGCCCCTCTCCCTGACTACGCATTCCAGGTCACGTGACGAGCAAAAAGATGCATGCCACAACCACAGCTACATCTGACCCTAGAGCCTGACACAAATTCTGCATATTACAGATTAAGACTTGAAAGAAGTGTCATGCTGCATTCCTATTTTGTACCTGGACTGTAAGTGCAGTAGATGTAATTTAGACATCTCTCAAGTCCATTTTTCTAAAGCTTGGAAGACAAGCATATATATGAGGAAGGTGATCTTCCCACAAGGTATGGTTTAAGAATGAAGTGAAATTACTTATAAAGAAAACACTTGAGAAAACAGTATCAGCATTTGCTGGAGTAACTAATTCAGATTCACCAGCATGCAATGGACTAATTGGACCAGCTCTGTTTGATATGTAGAGAAGAGGGAAGCTTCTCTGAGAGGATTCCTCAGGGCTTAAAGCAGTCTCTCTTGGCTACTCAATTTTGGATACACTCAGCTTTCTCTCTCTTTCACTCTCTTTCTTAAGATTAAGCAGCTTCTGGACTAAATCTCAGTCCAGTGTGTGAGATATTAAAGCAAAGGCCAGAGCTGAAAACATTTGCAGACATGTCTAATAGTGGATGGGTGCAAAGCATTTTAATTGTGCTTTAAAGGAACAGGACCTCTTTTTTTATTTTACTGGCTCAACAATGCCCTGTCCTTCCCTCTGGACAGGCATTTTGTAGCTTTGCTCATTCTGGAACACAGTAATCACCTTTATATGGCCTTGCTTGTTCTTCTGGGCTGCTATGAAAAATACCCACCAAACCCCAGTGGCAAGCATGCCTGTATTCTACCTACTCTTTGATAATGACATTCAGCATTTCATTGTACCTGGCTAGTCCCTTGAAGAACTTTCCCATTGCCATAAAATCAAGCTGGTCGGAGCAGTTGAACACCACAGTTTGGATGGCCATTGCTTTCCCCAGGTCTTTTGTTGTTTCTGTTTTGCCTGTTCCTGCTGGTCCTGCAGGTGCTCCTCCAAATTTCAGGTGCAGAGCTCCTGTAAGCGTCAGGTAACACCTAAAACAAAGAAGAGACGAGATAACAAGAAAAATTTCTGCTACTGCTTTCAGTAAAAGAGCCATGATCTATCCAGCTGGAGACAACATGACAGGTAGGAATCCATCCTGTATTACTCCAGAGAACTGCATTCCTACGCAGGACTCTGCAAAAGAGTTAGCTCTGTGGTCTTCATTAGTATTCATGGGGGCCTGCATGGATAAATTCTTCTGCCACTGGCTGCAAATTCACTCTCCAGAAGAAGGACTGTTAAAAGGGCATAACTATTATGGCTGCTGCATATTTCAGAGTATTAGATGTTCATATATACCGGTTTGTACAAGTGTTCCTTAGCTATCAGGTGGGCATTTTATACAAGTCAGAACGTTACATTAAGAATCAGGAAAGTGAAAGCAATCGGTCAGAGCACTGATCACTAGGAATCACAGAATGGTTGAGGCTGGAAGGGACCTCTGGAGATCATCTAGTCCAACTCCCCTGCTCAAGCAGGGTCACCTAGAGCACGTTGCACGGGATTGCGTCCAGGCGGCTTTTGAATATCTCCAGAGAAGGAGACTCCACAACCTCTCTGGGCAACCTGTGCCGGTGCTCTGTCACCCTCACAGTGAAGAAGTTTTTCCTCATGTTCAGATGGAACTTCCTGTGTTTCAGTTTGTGCCTGTTGCCTTGCGTCCTGTCGCTGTGCACCACTGAAAAAAGTCTGGCTCCATCATCTTGACGCCCTCCCTTAAGATACTTGTACACATTAATAAGATCTCCTCTCAGCCTTCTCTTCTCCAGGCTAAACAGGCCCAGCTCGCTCAGTCTTTCCTCATAAGAGAGATGCTCCAGTCCCCTAATCATCTTTGTAGCCCTTCGCTGGACTTGATCCAGTAGTGCCACATCCCTCTTGTACTGGGGAGCCCAGAACTGGATGCAGCACTCCAGATGTGGTCTCACCAGGGCTGAGGAGAGGGGGAGAATCACCTCCCTCGACCTGCTGGCAACACTCTTCCTGATGCACCCCAGGATACCATTGGCCTTCTTGGCCACAAGGGCACATTGCTGCCTCATGCTTAACTTGGTGTCCACCAGCACTCCCAGGTCCTTCTCCACAGAGCTGCTTTCCAGCAGGTCAACCCCCAACCTGTCCTGGTGCATGGGGTTATTCCTCCCCAGAATGTTGTAGAACCTATGCCAGAGCTTTTCTTTGCCCTCATTTCAGGCAATCCTTTACTGTACAGTTTCTATTTAAACACTTTAAGGAGAAAGACTGGCATGGTCACACCCTTGGTTTAATCCCTAACAAGAGGCTTGTTCATCCAGAAAAAAAAATGCTATAGTGTTTATTATTCAGAAAACAATCTCCTTACCTGTCAGTGAGGGGTGTGATAACCAGACGGCCACTGTTCCCCAGATACTCATAGCCATAGATAAATTCGGCACTGACAGCTCTGATGTGCAGGTCCCCCCTTGTCCAGTAGTATCTAATGATAAGTGAACATGACATCAGAAAGATAAACACTGGCTAGTGGACAATACAGTAGCTCATAATACTGCAGCCTGTTGATGATAACTCACAGATTTGGAGACCTACATGTCATAGGATTTGACACTTTTAGAGAGGGAAGGATAATGTAACGCAACGGGGTGGTCAGGAGCTCTCACAGGACCTGAAATTTGGTGTTATACCAAGTATTCTAAGCTTTCTTGGGCAGGAGCATGCTCTTTCATGTTGAGGAATTTAAAATACCATGGCAGGACTTAATCTGTATTTCACATGCCAAAGCAGATGCCATCAAGACAGGGTCTGTCTCAGATGCCTCAGAACTGGCATCCTTGGGAGATTCTAACCATGCTCCTCACCAGGGTGTTAGCGGAGACTCAGGAATACTATGTACAGACTAGGCAAATGCTTGTTTCCACGTGTCACAGACACAACTGACGGATAAGGAGAATGGAGACTGGCCAGTGAGGCCAGCTGAGGTTCAACAGCTGTTCTCTCTACCTGAGCTGGGAGATCCACTCGAAATCATTCACTCCTGTCACATTCTCCTCAATCAGCTTTGCTACAACATCCTTGGCGTGGACTTCAATCACAATGAGAGCTGATAACACTGCTCGCTGCATCTTAGACAGTTTTCCACGGACCAGGGCAACCAGACCACCCAGCTGAGTGAGGAAAAGAACATACTCTGGAGCAAGCCATATCTCAAAAACCTAGGCTGCATTAATGCAATGCAATCCACCTTAAGGTATGTATGCTAAGTCCAGAACGTAGGCTGTGTCCAGGTAACTCTGGAGAAGTTATCTTTCATTTTCTTCCTGACTTCAGATAATAATATAATGTACAGGGCTGATAATATAAGGGTTATGATGACAAATACACTAATGATTAAGATGATAAAGACTTATTACTTGTTTTTGAGCTGTGCAATGCAGGATTGTATCTCCAGGAGAACAATGCCACATTCTGGCATGCTTGGACTTGACTAGGTTTTTGGGAGCAAATTTCAGGTAACATATCTGTGGAGGTTTGGGTTAAGAAGACAAGGGCACAAGCTCTGGAAGCCCTGATGGCATACTCATTACTGTTTATCTTACAGCATTGTCCTGCCTGTGTTTTTAAGTGATCTCAGGTCTGATGACTGACAGCAAGTCTCAGTGTGGCAAAATCTTACCCTTACATTCACTTTCTTACCTGAGTACTCAGCTGTGGGAAAAGCCTGCTGGCCAAATCTCCAGCTTCCAGAGCTTCAGACACCTCCTTTGTCCAGAAAATCTGACAGCCAGCAATGGTCACCTGGCCAGGCCACTGCAAAACCCATGTAGTACGTGGTGTCTTTTAAAAAAAAAAAAAAAAGTGATAAGACAATTTATTTTATTTCTAAATCTCCCTGTTCTGAGATCCATCATTAACACATATTTAATTTGTTGCAGAAAGAACTGTTTTCTTGTTTGAGAAGACTTCCATTTTCTCTCCAGTTGCCACAAAGAAATCTCCTCCAGACACAGGCTCTCTGGACGCCGCATACAGCAGCTACCTTTCTTCTGCTATGCCATCTGCAGGTTAGTAACCAGCTACAAATGGCCACCAGCAGATAAAGACTGGGAATGTGTGGGAGCCGAAAGAATGCTTCCTCTCCTCTGGCTTGTCCTCGCTTTCCTAGTTTAAAATTTTGGACTGAACAGAAAACAGTAATAGGAATACCTGAGGCCTTTTCCTTCTTCAGCCCTTCTGTCTCCCTAGCCCCCAAGAAATCAAAATTTAGATTTTCTACCAGTATATATTTCACACAGAGAGCAGAGCTGAGATGCATCCCCTGTGTACATTGACTGAAACCAATGGTTCATGGGGCCTTGGTTGCCTTTACCAGCTCCTAGCACAGTATATGAGATACGAGGGCTGAAGGAAAAGACAGAAGGGGGCAGATCTCTATAAAGAGGAAGCTGCCTGGAGAGAGGAATAGAAATGGATTCATACAGGATTGTTCTATGTTGTTGGGAAATATTCTGTGGTTGTCAAGCGAGTGTACAGAGTTTGAATTCTTTGGCCCTTCTGGACCATTATCTGCTTGCTGAACTGGGCATTCTGGACTTGACCCACGTAGAAGAGGATTAAAGGTTGTATTTTAAAACTGGTAGAGTATGACCAATTCATCTGTCCCATCACTGACCTCTACGGCTAGCCTGGAGCCAAGGCATCTGAGCCATCAGTCAGTCTGGGATAAAACTCTTACCTCTGGATAAACACCAACTGATCTTTCTATGTTGTCTCGTACACTGGCCTTCATGGATCTCTCAATTTCCAGCAGCCAGTCCTCCACATTGTCAGTGGGATAGATGGGAACAAACAGCCTCACCTCTTCTCCTTCAGCAGAGTACATGTGTGTGATCTGTAGGTCCTCCTGGAACAGTAGCTAATAGAGGAAGCACAGCAGGAGACATGAATGGAGAGTTTCCTTTCTAGCCCTGCCTTCCTGCTGCTGAGGAATAGCCCAGATATAGTGGCGTATGCTTATTATAAATCTGGCACCAAACTTGGTTGTGGATAATGATAATAAAGTGTACCACAAACATGCAAAATTAACTCTCCAGCAAATGGAGAATGATTATATGAAAAGAAGAGTTTCACTTCCCTGGTTTAACTCAAGTGAAGTCAATCAAATTGTAGGTTGGATGAACATTTCTCATTGCATGTCTAGGATCCAAACCCTTGATTCCTATTCAGTGTCAGATCATTTCCCTTGAGGTCAAAGTGCCCTGTTTTAAGAGTAAAATTGTAACAGCTTCTCCAATGCCCCAGCAAATCACTGAAAGACTCCTTATTTATTCCAATGGCCTTGCAACAGGTTTCCAATTCAATTTCCTTCCTATTTTCCCAAGCTAATGACTAGGAGATTGGATTCAGTGCCTGAGTATTGTGGTGGTTTGAGCTGTGACTAGTCATGGAGTCTGAAGTCTTTTAGGAACAATAAGGAGGAAAAATAGCAGGGTTAACCCCAGCTCCTAAGTAGGGATGAAGGCAGAAACCTAATTTAGTTCAGGCTTGCTCATTCCTACTCTCTCCCGCGGCTGTCAGCAAGTGTGGGATTCCACACAGACTAGGTGTCTGGAAGTAAACAGCTAAATCTGAGCTATTTCTCCTGGCCTCCATGGGTAACCAGTGGAAGGCACAGGCATTTCCAGAGGGAGCATCCTCTCATCCTAAGATGGGCAATTAAGAGAATTCCAGTAAGTTGCCCTTTGAAGATGCCTATTTTTCTCCATTGTCCACAAGGCAATTGAAGGTGTTCAGTTCATAGGCAGATGTCTGACTTTAGACATTTCAAAGTGGTGTTGCATAAATCCCACTGCAGGGCAGCCAGTTACTGTGGAGCACTGCTACCCTTCCACAGAGTATGCTGAAGATATGTTGTATTGCTTTGCAGACTGGGAGTCTTAACTATTCACCTCCTTTCTTAATGCTGTTTAGAAAAGGGCAAAATTAGCTCAACTCTTTTATTTCACGTGGAAAGGAAGAAGCTATCTGAAAGAACCAAGTTGTTGTCTTCTTCTGGCTGTTGAGCCTGCATCTTGCAATGCCTACATATAGTTATAGGTTTCCAGAAGATGCATTTCTGCACAGTAGAATGTGAACACTCCTCCAGATCTGGGAACACCTCCAAGTTCCCATGCCAGCAGCTTTCCAAAGGTGGGCCAAGTCACTAAGGTGCTTGTTTTACCTACCTGTGCAATATTCTCAAAGCATTTGTGGAGGTGAGGCTGTACAGCAGTAGGGTCTTTTGTCTGAGACAGTATTTCCAGCAGCTCATCATCTGAAAGGAAGTAGAATCTGGAAACAAAGAGCGAAGGGTGAGGGGAGGCTCTCTTCACCGTAGCACCAGGGACTGAGTCCTGGCAAGATGAGTAATAAATCTATTGTTAGAGACACTATTTTTGACTGTTCACTGGCGTCTTTGTGCAGGAGAGTAGCGGTCATGGTCCAGTTACCATTAAGCTATCCACACCTTTGCAGAGACAGAGGAAGACTTTTCCTTCATCTGCAGAAGTCAGTTATTCCCACGCAAAGCGGGTTTAAATGAGTATCAAGAAATGGTGTGTATTCCTACAGGAATAAGGGACAGAGTTACTCTGAGGTTTCCATTTTACTCTTCCTCATCATTTCTAAACAAATCAGGACCAAAAGGCACAGATAGGCAATGATGCTACCGGACTGGCCATAACCTGGGACATTTGTGTTTGCCTGTTTTCTCCCCATCAGAGGGCAGCATTGAAAGGCACGGTCTTGCTGGTGTTTCAAGTCTTGTATACTAAGCTTAGATTTTTTTGCCGTGCTCTGTCTTGGCAGAGCTAACTGGAGTGAGCCTTGCCTTTGATACTTTCTGAACCAAGAAGTGTGATCCAACACACTGAAATCTGGGGTTACCTGGGGAAAGCACTTCTCTTGGTCTCTAGGTGTTCGCTCAGACCTTTCTGCACAAGTTCTAGTAGTTTGTTACATTTCTGCAGGTTCTCTAGTAGTCTAGGATCAGGACACAAAGAAATCACCTATAAACAGAGTAAGGGAAAGAGGAAGTATCGGTATTCTGAGCATGTGGGAGATAAGGCAGTGGAGATAATTGGGTTGCCCAGTGATGTTACTGATAGGATCTAAATGACTCATTCACAGGAGTACTTTCACAGGGATCTGGAGAGGTGCGAGTTTTGTGGGCAAGGAGGGGAAACAGCACTTAGGGATGTGACAAACACATTTTTGGGTTCCTCTAAATACCAAAATTTGCAATACAAGTTAAAAGTGTTGATGGAGTCCTGGGGAGTAAAGACGGGAAAACAGAAGAGTGTGGAGCAGTGGTACCAGGACATAGAAGCAGGCCAAGGGCAGCAGAAGATCCAAACCATGTCTCTAAGCAACTTTAGAAAGTCATTCTAAAGGAGGAATTGCAACGGATCTTACATATCAAGGTCATAGCATGTCTGATTATGTGAGTGGAAGTGAGAGGCAGGACCAAGGGACTCCACATGCTGAAGAGTGTCTCTGGGGTAGGTTTGTTCCACTCAGTGAGGAAGGACAGGTTGGTGCATGGCATTGCAGGGAATGACTCTGTGGGTTCGGACACTAGAATGCAAGGCCGTGTTCCAAGAGAAGAAACCTAGTACACCACCCTGGGCAAAGTCTCATGGTTTATATAGTGTGTCTGTGACCCATACCATTACAAAAACCAATGGCTCAAGGGCAGCCCTTTTGTGAGTACAGGTCCAAGGATCTGAGATATATGGACTGGCTTTCATCAAGGCACATACCTCAGGGTTTTCCTTAGCATTTTTCATGATGTTCCTCCAGGCCCTATCCATGGTCTGGTAGCGTGTGCTTTCCACTGGGAGTTGTCTGTTGATGTCTTCTGAGCTAAAGATGGGCTCCAAGTACAGCCAGGAGCGCTGGCAGTTCAGCCATTCCTCTAGGACATCCTAGTGGGAAAAAGAGCATGTCAGAGCACCACTGCATGAATCTACTAGTCAATTTGTGCACTAAAATGGGTTAAAAAAGGTGACGCTCCAGCCAGGAGCTGGAAGTTCCTTCCAAAACAGTTAACAATGAAATAATGTAAACATCCTCTTTGCTAGCTACTGTCAGTAGGCATCAGAATCAACACCCACTGGTTTAAGGGGTGCAATTTAGATCTATGTGTAAGCTAATACTAAAGCTCCTAGGAACTCTGTGGTGCTTGATCAAACTGCTGTGGTAATTCAGTGTTTCTGTATTTTATGGAAGATAGCCCTATGTGCTAGTAAGATCTTATTTTGTGAAAAGAGATTGGCGGGGGGGGGAATAAATGCCACAGACTCTGCAATTCTGCCCTATCCTCTCTCCTCCCTGATATAACTCAGCCACAGCCTTGCCTACAGAATAATCTGTGGAAAGATCTTTGAACGCTCTGAATCAAGAAAATGAATGAAGAGCTAAACATTTAAGTTAGACATCAGACAGGAACCCTGTTTGTCAGGCATTCAGATGAGCAAGAATTAGGCTGGAAGAACATCATCTTCTGTTTTCAGGCATGGAAGGTTTGACGGTGTGGAGAACCTGCCCAACACTGCAAAGCAGCTGAAACATTTGCCTCCCTTTCAGACTGCCAGAGCAAAAGCAGCCTTAGTCACGAATACTGTTCCCTGATCACAAACAGTCCCTAGACATCACAAGGGGTAGGGTTCTCTGGTAGTGCAGACAGCTGTATTTGCAATACTCCGTCAGCAAGCCACTTCCCAGAAGGGGAATAGTGGGCCTTCAGTGACAGGAATAAATGCAACCAAGAGAAGCAGGAAAGTCAGGGACAAAACACAAAACATCACAATCAAAACCACAGAGTAAATAACTGGATTCCCCATATCATCTGCTGCCTTAAGGCCTGGAGAAGCATTTCTGTATCCAAGGCCAGCAGTCTGACAGCCCATGGCCCCAGGCAAACCCAAATGATAAACACCAATAAACAGAATAGTGTAATTAAAAATAACAGATAACAATGCTGCCATGCATCAAACAGGCATTTACATAAAGTTCTCCAGTCAGGTACTTGTAGGGGAACTTTTCTCCTGCAGCAAAATGTTGTTCTGCTGGCTGAGTCCTGCTGGATGCTGTGCCTTCAGCCTCTGGTCTGATGTAGAAGTGATGGCACAGTCTGCCAGACCTGTTCTAAACAGCAGTCCTTCATATGCTTTCCTACACTGAGATGCAAATGCTTAGCATGGAATGGACTGAACCTGCAGTTTGACATGATTATTGCAGGGCCTGTAAGAATCTGTACGGTCCAGGTGGTGCAATGCTATTAGGGATGCCAGTACAACTACCCACAGCCATGGGAGAGTCCTGGCCCTAGTGAACTCAAGGAAGGTGTTGTCATTGGTAGCAAAAGGGCTGGAATTTCCTCACTGTTGTTTGCAGAATAAAACTCTGAGCTTGTCCCATTTACTAGAGTCAGAGTGCTTTGGCAGGCCCTTTTCCTCCCTGAAGACAGATGTCCTCTTGACAGAGTCCACCCAGTTCCCTAACTGCAACCAGACAGTGTTTGTGTTCAAGCATGGCAGCACAGACCAGATGCCTGCCTTTACCACAGGTGACTGGGTGGGAGACCAATACCTGTGTCATCTTCAGCTTGTTTTCCCATGTGTTCATCCTGTCCTCAAAAGGTTTCTTGTATGGTGAGAAGGACATGCTCTGAGTCATGACAATGTGATCGTCTAGTAGTTGAGAAGCTTCATCAGGGCTCTTCAGAATAAAGGTATCTGTGTCTTTATAAGGCATCACCATAAAAAAAATGGAGCTCCATTCAGTCTCCATCTTGTCCAGTGCCTGGAACAGAGGGACAGCAATTTAATTTTCAGATACAAACTGCAATGTTTATCTCAGCTTCCACATCTCTCTTACTGCCTCTCCTATACAAGTGACAGATTTTTATTCTTGGATTTTACTGGAAACTGCAGCCATGTACTTAATGCATGACACATTCAGCAACAGCACGTTTCCTCTGCATTGCCCAGGGACTCAAATACCTCAGCACTGCCCTGAAAGGAGCACCTTGAGGGCAAAAAAGGGCAGTTTCATCTCCAGGCCCATTTATGCTACTGGAAGCACAGAGGCTGCCAGCAGAGTGCCTATTAATGATTATGGTAATAACAGCTTTGTGAAGGAGGCAGCTATCCACTGGGAACTCGCCTGAGAATTCAGAGAACAAAAGCTGTCAGATGGTAATGACTTTCAATCAAGACCACCTTAGGTCACATCAGAACTGGTGACCTGAAGCTGAAAGACTATCTAACCTATGAATCTCTGGAGCCAGAGAGTCCTCCCTGCATCCCTGCATGCATTTACTGTGTTAAAGGATTTGCCACCTCCATTTCCAGTCACAGCTAATCTCCCTGAAATAAGTTTTGAATGGGAGAATGCAGACCATCCAATTAGTTTAATTTAACAGTTACTAATCCCAAACTGGGGTGTAGGAACCAACCAGTGGGTCAGCATAATGACCATTCAGGGCTGTTATGCTACAACTGTACATTTTGTGTGAGGAGAAATAACTTCTTATAATGTGTGAATGTAATTGTGTGGTCATTGCTCCCGCCTCCGAGGGCAGCAATCTTCTCACTTGTGCTGCAGAATGTGCATAATGCTCTTGGAGAACGTAAACATCAACCAAAGCAGGTACTGCCTGCTCAACAGAAGTCCAACAGAAACACCTTTGAGAAACAAAGAAAGACAATGGTAAGTCCCTCATTCCTCACACTCTCAATGGCGTACTCCTTGCTGGCTATCTCAGCTACTCTGGCAATGCTCTCAATGTGGTCCAGCAGTTTCATGTCCAAGCAGTGAGAAAATGTCAGACCAGCCTGTGGCTTGATATTGATGTTAATATCTTTTGAGAGCATCTCCCAGTGCCGGTTCCTCATGCCAGGATTGTGCAGCCCTTGAATTAGGGGAATGTATGGTTTGAATTCTTCAATCTTGCCCCGGAGCTCCACTGCCACATCCCGGCAGGCTTTCAGGGAAAAAAACGGAAGAACATCAGCAACAACAGCAAGTGAGGAAGTTGCCTTAAGGAACTTCCTAAAAGAAGTCATCTGAACCCTGATGTGCCTGTAGACACAGGGTACAGAGGTAACTAGCAGGAGAGAGAGCACTGGGAAATGCAAGCTTGAAGGAATGCGGACACAAAGGTTCTCTCTACACTTCTACTAAACCAGGATTGAGGCCCACTCCCAGAAGCAGACCTGCCTCTCAGCCACAAATCTGTTACAAGCAAGTCTGTGCTAAGAGGAAGTGTGCTTTAGCCTAGAGCTCACTGGAAGATGAGAAACAAAACACGTTTAATGCCTTAATATGGGCCTAAGCACAGTCAAACCCCATCTGTCAGCAGATGTTTTAGAAGATCTGGTGACCATTCCTAGGAGATCTTCACTTCCTTAACAAGATGGGGGCTGTGAGATATCTCACACCTCAGCTCAGTCCATCCTAAATACAAGATGGACACTATACATGGGAGCTAGAGGTAGGCTAGGATCATAGCTTGCTACGGAAATGGAAAGCATGCGACCTTGCCTATGACCACACGAAAGCCAGGGTTACTCCTGCCTCATAGGAAGGGCAAAGTCATAAGGAAAGGGCTCAGTGTATGCCAAATTTGCACTCCAGGATGTCATGGAAGCCCACATCTCTGCACCATTCATATCGTGCTCTTTTTTAGCTTGTGCTATTGAGAGTAAAGCAATGGGCAGGCAACAAATATGGGACTTGCTTCCTTTCTGAACTCTGGCTATAGCATGTGCTTCTTGATAGCACCCTGAGTAGCCACACTGCACATTCTCAGTGGAGCTGCTACCACTTCACACTTTCTGCAGGGTGGCATGCAAGGACAGACAGCCTCAAGACCAATGCATATATTGTATCAGGTGCTGCAGGATATTGCAATGAATATAAGCAGGTATTCTTAGTATTTCTATTTACCATAATGATTCATACTTACTCACGCATCCACTCATCACCTCCTCCATTGGGGCTGATTCATGGCATTGTTTAAGAGAGAGTTCAAGTTAAAAAGGATGAATCAAGAATCTCCCACTGCAAAACATATTTCAATCTAAACCATCTGGCAGGAGATTTTAGAATTAGCTCTCAAGAATGACCAACGCATCTTTGAGAATCATGGAATAGGAAGTTAAGCTATGACTGAAGTCTCACTTCCAGTTTTAGGAGCCATGATTAAAAGGCCTTCACATGAATTGGAAGGGCTGGATGCGATCATCTAAACTTGATACTCACTCGGGTAGACAGGAAACCAATTATTGCATTCCACATATCATTTCTAGACTTTGGAATTTCATTTTCTTCATAACAAAAAAAGATCCTTTCTGGCTTTTCATTAAATTCAGTGGCCAATGGTGAGGAGAAAAATGGCCAAGAGAACAGCCCATGGAAGATCTGTATTCAAGTTCGTTTGCTGCCTAACTTGAGCAGGCACTTCAACCCACATTTTCAGTGGAAAACAACTTTGCTAGCATTTTCTCAGCTGTCTCTAATACACACAGCTCACCAGTATGACAGTCTGACAATCCTTGATCTGAGCTTTCTGTGACATTTCTCACATCAGTATGCTGGTGTGCACCAGCTTCCTTTCCCCAGACAGCATAGCTACCTGGTGAATCCTTGAACTGCCTCACACATCTGTGCATCGTCTTAAAAGATTCATTGACATTCTTTTCTAGCTGCTCAGCATCAATTTCAGTGAGAGGATAGTTCATCCAGCTGTCATACCAGCGCATCCAGTCCGACACTGTAGTCCAGAGATCATAGTATGGCTGGAAGTCCTTAACCATCCTGGATAACCTACCGTACTTTGGGAAGACAGAAAAAGCAAGCATGAACAACAAATGTATACTCCTCTGGACAACAGTTTTCATGTCAAAAAGCCAAAAAAAAGGAAACAATTGTTTTGTGAATCTCAAGCAAGCAATGAGAAAACGCATGTACTTTCAAGAGCATGTATCAGTTTCTCTTCGCATGCAGGCCTAGGACCACAGTGTAGATTCCAAGGGAGAGTGACTAGCAGAGCTGGGTGTTACATCTTCAGGCCAAAATACATCTGTTGGAGCTATGCATGCACCACATGCCTAGCATGAAGAGCACTCACTTCGCTTGCCTCAGCAAATGCTCAGTCGCAGTAGGAGATTCTGGTGGGCAGTGGTCCTTGCACACTCAGACAAAGCGCATGTGACATGTCATTGAAACTTGGGTCCTTACAATGAAGGAGGAGTAACCACAGATTGAGAGATGAAAAAGGACCACGTAAACTCTGCCTCTGCTCTGCTGCCAGACTGGGATGGACATGGATGCCAATGACAGATCGGCAGCTGAACAGCTACAGGAAAAATGAGTGTTTTCGACTAAAGTATTTGTCATAGCTATTCATGTCTATATAACCGCAGTAAAAGCCTTATGGAAGCTGATGTATCTTAACTATTGCTTCAAGACTTTCCCCATCCAACTCCTGCTCATTGGCATCACTCAGATCTGAGTATGTACCCCTGAAGTCTCTCAAAAAAGTAACCATATCAGGTCTATGAACAGCCTTCTACACTCCTCTGGGAGTAGCTCTTCTGCAGTGCAGTGGAGTGACTGAGCAGCATGGTCACCCTAAGGGACTGCTAAGCTTCTCTAGTCAGTATCAGAGAAACCAAAAGAGTATGAAAGAGGGAAGAAATGCCTTTATCTCAAATATATGATGCTATGGGGAACTACTGTTCCCCCTGGGGAATTATGACTCGTTATTTGCTCTACATAACACCTAGAAGGCCCAACAAAGACTAGGGTTCTGTAGTATGCACTGTAGGAGACAGGATCTGACACTTACATTAGTAACTGGCATCCCAAAGATCCTTTCCCTGTTGTTGCAGAGAATAGCCAAATTCTGAAGCTCCTTCTGC
Source organism: Apteryx mantelli (assembly GCF_036417845.1). NCBI lineage: Eukaryota > Metazoa > Chordata > Aves > Apterygiformes > Apterygidae > Apteryx > Apteryx mantelli. Next base: position 12,039,159 of record NC_089989.1, on the reverse strand, counting down.
TGCTTTCTGATCCGCCTTGCTTCATTAGCCAACTCATGAGCTCGGCTAACGTCCACCTGGATGGAAAACCCACCCACGCTCAGCTGGAAGAGAAATGGCAGGCATGAGGTGTGGCTCTGAAGCTGAGTGCTGCCTCAGGAAATCTCAACTTCTTGGTCTGTTTTTCTCTACACTCAAAGGTAAGAATTTTAAGCTCATAATTTTCTCTCTCTTAATCTAGTTCTATTTCTGTTTAGACCACAAAGGAAGTGGTGAGGAGAGGCAAAAACTGCAGATCAGGTAGCTGAAAATGCAAATGTAGGGACTGGCTGCTTTTTTGTCTTTGTGACCAATTGTTGGCCACCAAAGAGTAGGATGAATAAATCTATGTCCAAATTTCTTGCTACTGAATTATACTGTCAGTAATTACAGAATCAGTGAAATGAAAATCATAGTTCTACCAGGTAATTTAGTCTATTTCCAAGAATTATTTAACAACGGCATATCCAGAGCTTCTCTGATCACTTTGCTGTTTGTTTGTTTGTTTTTTAAGTACAATGTCGGGGTATTATCATTTTGGGAGTTTTATTCTATGTATTAGTCTATTTCCAAGAATTATTTAACAACAGCATATCCAGAACTTCTCTAATAGCCTTGCTGGTTTTTTTTTAAAGTACAAAGCTGGGGTGTTATCATTTTGGGAGGGTTCTTTTGAGATAATCTAGATCCTTGATTACAGCCTTTCCAAGATGGTATGTTTTCTAGAGGTAAAAGCTTCTGTTGAAAAATTACTTGTCAACTGTTTTCGTGAAAAGCAGAGGTATCTCAGCTCCAAAACTCTGCTATTATTTCAGGGTCTTTCTCCCAAAGTGTGTTCCCTGACTGAATGCCATATTTTCCCCTTTGATGGCAGCACACCGTGGTAGATGCTCTGTGGGGAACTGAGTACACAGGAGAAAAAAAAAAGAGGTGCATGTGGTACCCAGACTGCTGCTTTCAGAATGAGAATGTTGTTGCATCTTAGCAAACAACTTTCCTGTGAAAAATCAATATTTTCTATGAAGTGTTGACTTTCAAACAAAAATGAAGCTCTTAATCAAAAACCCAATTTCCAGTAAAAAGTAGATTTTTTTTTTTGACAATTTTTTTGTCCAATACTGCATTGGCCTAAAAGCACTAAAATCTCATCTAAAGGTTTCCCACCTGGCTGATCACAAGAGCTTCCAGCTCTACTTCTCTGCACAGTCTATATTCTCAATGGCTTAATACCTGCATCCCCTCCAGCCTCTCTTGAAAGTTGTTTTGATCCATGAGCTGGATCTTGCGAAATTTCTCTTCCTCCTCCAGGTGCTGGAGCTGAATGGACTTGGTTTGCATAATTATTTTCAGGGGCCAGTAACTTGCAGCCCACCTGCACTCACATGATATAACATAAAAGGAAAAAGAAAAGAAAAAAAGAGAAGAAAAAAAAGCTTTTGGGGCATATGCTTGAAATGCTGAAAATAACAGAATGAGAAAACCAGCTCCCACCACGAAGGAAGCTTAATACCAACAGAAACACACGTGTTTTCAACAAAGCATATTTTTTTCCAGCTTTTCTTGTTGATATGCTGTCTTTGTGACCAGGCTATTCAATTAGAGAAGGCTCAGGAGAGGCAGAGGGCCTTTTTAAAAGGAGGAAAACCAGGATGCTGCTGAAAAGCTAGGAGACAGCAAAATAATGCTAGGCATCCAGAGGGACTGTCTGTCTTTGAATGCATTCACAAGAAACTGAACAAAATGGGGTCAGATTCCTGGTTTGTGGCTTTACAGGGCTACTGAAAAAGCCGGTCTCCTGTTATGCGGGGCAGTGAGTGGCCAGGATACCTCAGATAAAGGGAAGCCCTGTGTAATAAAGCATCTGCAGAATGCACTGGGGAGTGCATTGCAGATACAGGCTCATGCCAGGGAGGGTTTCTTGGTCCTTGCTCAGCAGTGGCCCACCTATGACGCTGTTTGGACTTCTCAGCTTGTGTGCAATGCCAGCTGCAAGCTTTGCAGCTTTTCCTTGCAGTCATATCCTTACCAGCACCTGGGGATGCAGTGATCTACTAATTCTGCATGTGCCAGATCTGGCTAGTGGGAACACTGCTACAGCTGTGCTAAGCAGTTCTGGAGCTGAGCTGATTTCCTGCAGTTGCTGAGTTTTCTTTGCACTGTGCATCCCGTGTTTCCAGTTTCAGGAGCACACTGCATAGACTCTTCAGGTTGCAGACGTACTGGACCGAGTCCATGTCATGCGAGAGCAGCTTCCAGGGCTGAGCTGACTTTTGAAGCAGTGTAGCTGTGTTTGTGACCTGACTCTGCTACTGTGGCATGGTCAAGCCACAATCTGAATAACATAGCCAAGAATAACTAAGATGAGACTGCATGGATAAGAAATGCAGTGACAATGAGCCATTATGTTTCTTCCTAATCCTCAGCAAACCCTGGGAGTGTTCCAACCTTGGATGTGTCCATGCAGTTTCAGACACAGACTAAACTGCGCACTTACAGACCTTGCAGATGTCTCCGGAAAAAAAAAAGAAAAGAGCTTTGGTATGTTAAAGAGGTTAATAGCTACTGGTTTGCCCTGCCCCAGGCCAGAAGACAGCATGAATCCATGCTTCTCTATAAGCTTCATTTCAGGAGTTCTGTGCTCATCTAGCCTGAGAGGCACTTTAAAGTTCTGCCAGAGCCCTTGATAGACAGACACATCAGCCCCTGAAGTGTTGAGAGTCGTAATTGCTGAAAAGTGTCCCACTTTGACAGTGGGAGAAATGCCTTGTGCTCACTTTGCAGTGAAATCTTTTTGGGTAAGGTTGTAAAGGAATTCCTCCATGACCTTGTAATCTTCCATGACTTCCTTGATCAGTTCCTGCACAGGGTGAGAGAAAGAGACGTAAAATAGACACCTTCAGACTGTACTGATTACAACTCTCTGCAGTATACCTCATTTTCATGAGACGCCTTTGAAGGGTGTTAGTCGCACACGCTTAATGTGCTTTAGGCTGCTTCTCTGCTATATGAAGAGTGGGAATGGATTTCCAACCCCTTGCTGTATGAATGATCATACCATCATATCGTCCTCTGTTATATGTGAATGAAAAGAATTATGACCTAGGGGATAAAGTGCTGGATAGAAATTGAGTATTCAGGGTTGTCCTGCAGGTTCTTCCCTTGGCATGGGCAAGCCAGCTTACAGCTTGATGCCTTGGTTGCCCCATTTCTTCAACTGGAAGGAAATCTCCTTTGCAAATTGCTTTGACATAACTGGGCAGTAAAACGTCCTGTTAGAACAAATAGGTTAACAGCAATACAAGCATTTGGTAGCAGAAGTATTATCTTAAAAACAGCACTAGTTTTTAGAAGACACAGTACACAAATGGAGAATGGATCATCAAGGTAACAGAAAGCACACATAAGTCATTTCAGGCAACATTTTAAACTGCTATTTTAAGTTGTTTTACATAGATATTAGTATTCAGGGTATGTGTTTTTAAATCTGATAGCTAGGAATCTTATGGCCTTGCATACATAGACATATAAGCAAAAAAGTGGAGCTGTGCTCCGTACTTTGCATCGTCAAGTTTACACCCCACCTTCCTTGGTGTCCCTTGCCCATCAGGGGAGTGTGCCCTACCTCCTGCACAGTCAGCTGCTCAGGGACTCCCTTCATCCACTCTCGCAGTTCAGACAGCTCCTCAATGCTGTTTGGTTTCTCATGCATTTTCCAGCTGGTGGCTTTGTATGCCTCACAGATCTGCAGGACAACACAGTAGACCACCACTGCAGATATGCAGCTTCACCATGCGGCTGATGAGTTTCATCCAGATGAGGACTGACCTTCCGTCAACGAGCCACAGCAAAAGTTTTCATGGCATTGAGCTCATGACCCCCATCTGAGTCAACCAAAACTGAGTTAAGCAATACCTTTTAAAATCAAGTAATTAACCTCTAAGGGGCAAACTGGAAAACCAGCTATGATCCACCCATGTCCCACTCCAAAGGTGGTCTAAAGGGATGTCCCACTCCAAAGGTGGTCTAAAGGGATGTTCTTTTTGTTTTTTTCTTCCCCCTCAATCTTTCTCCATCCATCTCACTTGAGTTCAGATGGAATGAGACTGCCCAAAAAAAAGAAGAGGAGGAACCACAGGTATGTAGTTGAAATGATGACAATAACTGAATTACAGACAATAGACAATCCTCTGACAGATGCAATTGCAGGTATCATGAGAGCAATCAGAAGGAACTTCCAGTTGACTACTAGACAGATCTTTTCAATCCACAACATATTTTATGAGATGGCAGAGGCTTGAAGACTCCTATCTCAAGAGATATAGCTTTCAGGCACATCATTTATTAAATGCACTTAATACTTTATTTGGTTGACTCTGGTTATCTCACCTCTTTTGTTTTGTTTTAACTTAACACTCCAATGCAAGCTATAAAATGTCCTCATTAATGTATCCTCAATTGTCTTTTGTCAATCCTCAGAATGTCTTTTGGACATTTCACAAACACAGTGGCCTCAAAAGACAAGACACTGAGACAGGCTACTGAACCAGGCAACTTACATTCTGCACCTGCAAATGGAGGTTTTTAGCCAGAATGTCCAATATGGAAGTGGCAAGTTTTTTGTATTTTTTGGACAGATTTTGCTTAACACCTTCTGTGATGATGTGGAAGGGACCAATGACAATGGAGCTAGATAGGGTGTTATCCACATTCTCTTTTTCAGACAAATGCATGATTACTATCCTCCTTATCTCCTGGGAAGATGGACATTGCTCTTCGTAGTCTCTGTAAATAAAAACACCAAAGTGACCTGAAGATTATTTTAACATCTAGACTGTTCATAGGATGTCCACACATGCCTATCCAAAAGACCAAGAGATGAAATTAACAATGAATCTGTTTACTATGATCAGAAACATGCATCTGTTCCAATGTAGACAACATTCTGCAAACAAGACTGAGCTGCTGCCAATGCCTTCTAGATTTTACAACCAAAGATATGATTACATAGGAAATGAGGAGTGTTTGTATCACAGTAAAGTACAGGAGTGCTAGCTTTAACTTAGCACGGGGAACTATAGGAGTAAAGACATCACTCAGGCTTCAGTGTCAAGTGCATCATGCCAGCAGAGACCAATCCATCCTGAGTTACCAGCCTGCATTGAAGCCTCTGCAGTCCTCTCTCCACTGCTACTGTTACCATCTCCAGGCAGATGAAGCCAGGTTTCCTATGCCTGCCTGCAGTGCAGCTGTACCCACGTAGTGGACTAGACAGACCCCCAGTGACAGAAGATGCTTATACAAGAAGACACGGGACTGGTAAGTACCTGAGGAATGTTACAGGGAGAAAGGAAAGGGAATGACTCAAGTCTACAATGGTTTTTAAAGCACAGTTGGTGTGAGGAGAGGATACATGAGTACAGAATGTTTTAGCTGCAGAAAAGGAGTGAGGGGGAAAAAAAAAAGAAAGAAAGAAAAAGGCATTAAGGCAAGGGGCAGCACCTTGAGGGAGGGCAGGCACTTGAATATGTTCTGGGAGGAGACAGGAATTTGTCAGGTGGGATTTGTGAGCTAATGATGCTGGAGAGGAGAAAACAGGAAACCTAAAAAGAAGGCCATTAAACTAATGGAGGCTGAGGAACAACATAGGTGTGAAGAAGAGTTTTGGCAGTGAAAACAGGCTGAAACAAAACATTACTTTCTACAGAATGTTATCAGCCTGAACAGACACTATTTGAAGGAGGTCGGTCAGGTGTGCTAACTGGATTTTCAAACAGGATGAGTCATTTTTATGGCCAGTAATATCTCCAATTAAATTTACAAATATGACACAAATGTGAGTGCTGTCAGAGGCGGGAAGAAATTCTCACTGCCACCACCAGTTTCCTTTAAAAGCATGAGCCACTGCCCACAGCCAGAGGCTGTCTCCCATGGTTGCCTGATCTCAGGTACGTACATCTGAGACATGTCACCTACACTCATGGGCTCAGAACAGGTCCCCACTTTCTTGCCACATCCACACAACAGCTTCTGAAAAGGCTTGCTGTTTGGGTCAGATACCTCTGTCAGATGCCACTTACTTTACGAAGAACTTGATGTCATTGTTATTGAGCTCTAAGAACTTCTCATATTTCTTGGCATAGGCTTGGAGGGGGATCAGTGCCTTTCGCATGGCAGATCGTATAGTTTCACGTAGCTTTTCCACTGCTGGTTCATGCAGGTCCACTGATTCCAGCAAGGGTGTGCCTGTGATAAATATGTTCTCCAACACATACTGGAAGAGTAGAAGGGGAAAGGTCTTTTAGGGCTAGCAAAGCTAACCATGCTGTTCAGCTTGGGAAGAGACTTCAGCTGTTTTCCACAGGGTTGTCCCAGGAGAGGGGTGAGACAATCACTAGTGGCATCTTTGAGAAGTCATGTAGTCCATCCCTCTACATCATGTCAGGAACTGTTTGATGAGTTTTATGTTACTCCCCAAAGAACAAGGATCTAGGGAGATAGGTCATCCATAGTAATAGGGAAAAGGATCCATATGCAGAAGAGATCTGCAGCAGACTGATGGCATCAGAAAAGGTGCTATTTGCCTATGAGTCTGCTTTTACCAGCTGCCATGCAGTCAAGGCAACCAGGCTGCTTAGGACATGTCTCCATAGAGCCCTGCAGCACCAAAGCAGAGATACTCATGCTAGATTTAAACCATGTAGAACAGTTACAGGACTGGGGTACAAGGAGAAGTCCTGTCTGAGTAGAAGTGCATTAGCACAGTGCTGTGCTCAAACTAATTAAACTAGATTCCCAAGCTACGTGCTTCTGCAAGCTTTCTCCCTCAGTACAAGACTGGAGATGCCTATGCCAAGATGCATTGCACTGAAGAGACTTGCACAGCTATATCATTGTTTATGCAGAGTAACTCACCTTCTCCAGCTGTGGGACAGTGTGGGTCGCCAGGATTCCCTTATTGAACAGAGAAATGAGAGACTTCTCAAAGTTCTCCACAGGGGTGCTGAAGTGAACACCACTGCTGTCTAGCACCAGGTCTACTACAAAGAGTGGATTCTTTCGTGGTCTGCAGTGGGAAGAGATGAGGAACAACAGAGCTGCTTTTTGAGAAAATGGCATGTGACAATATTGCTATGGTCTTGATACTTAAAAACCTGCTGGAAAGGAGAGGAGAGCAGAGTAGAGGAGGATTGTCCCATGCAGATGAAGGCATGGCACACTGTACTCTGAAGTTACCAGTAAAGACTTTGAGACCTCTTGTCTATCTAAGGAGAAAGGAGTGGCAATAACGACAGACCAGGATCCCCAGAAATCATAACCTTATGATGAGAATCAGAGCTGGCTTACAGAGAAACTGTAGAAGCTCTTCAAATCAGGATGCAACATCCCCCATATACTTCTAAAACACACCCTGCAGAAGTTAACATTGACCTCTTCCAATCTCAAATTTCACCAGCATGGTTCAGAATCAGCTGAAGCCAATGTCAAGACTTCCACTGATTTCAAAGTCTCTGGTCCAGGCCTCATGTAAGTGGCAGGCTTTTTTTTTCTTTCTCTTTTTACTTTCTAAACCTTCCTTTTTAATACCATGAAGTGCAGTAATCCCTAAAGTAATACTCAAAGGAAAAAAAATCCCAGGCACAGCGACAACCTGAATTTGGTATACTTTAGAGATCCCAGGACAGATTCTACTCCTGAGTTTTAAATCAAGAATGGAATTAACTAGCCATAAAGTCTCCTGGTATTCCTCATCCTGGGCTCCAAAAAGAAGCTAGCCAGTAATTACATGTTTCCTCAAGAGTGTTGGAAGCATTCATTTGCTAATCTTAAGAATAGTATATCAAAGTGACAGACCTTGGTTCTGTTGGGCTAACTCGTACCACTAAGGCAGCAACTTGAAATCTGTACTAACAGAGCAGCTGACTCCGTGTCATTCCCCCAGACCCAGGCAAGGAAGGGGCAGGGTTAGATGGTGCGGTGGGGGGAACAGCCCAACCTAAAGCCTCCATCCAGTGCAAAGCTGGCTTGCAAAGATGGTAATTAGAAAGAAAAGGGCACTTCACTTCTCTGCACTTTCCACTCTTTGACCTTTTCTCTCTTCTCCTTACTTGTATGGACTATTGATGAGATCGTCCCCCCATTCCATATCCTCTGAGCAATTCAGGACACCATGGCAAGCATCCAGTAAAAGCTGGGTGAAGCTGACCAGTGAGTTCTGAACCAAAGAGCGCACAGAGTCCTGCAGGTTGAATTTGATGCGCTTCATCAGCTTATGCAGCTTGGACATCTGGTAGACATAACAGTTGCTCTGTTCCAGGTTGTACCAGCCTTTGCCTATATCTCTCAGGCAGCTTTTTATTGCAATCTTTAGAGTATTGATCCAAGTATCCTTGAGAAACATCTGAACCTAGGGCAAAGAAACAAAGCAAGCTGTGTAATCCTCCAAGAGCTGATGGAAAAGCAGCGTGGCCAGGGTTAGCTGCTAGCTGGGAATGCTGGACCTTTCTCTGCTGTGAAAAAGGAAAAACATTCTCAGAGTGGTGGCAGCTATAAAACAGCCCTCAAATCCATGCACACACACATGGTATCTGAGTCTGGCCATACATCTCCTTCAGTGACAAAAGTATTGCAGAAAGAAAGCTGATACTAAAAAGCAGAAGAGCTCTATTATTTCTTTTTATCATAGTTTGGTTTTGTTCTCTTTTCTGTAGAACAGTATCTCGGGAGCTGCCTGTTTCAGGGTTCCTCAGAAGAGGTTGTGTAGACAGTATGATGAGCAAGTGAAGGACAGAATTTTGCCTTCTCTTGACAAGCGAGGGAAAGCAGCCAAGGGCAGCAGCAGCCTGCAGTGTTTTAATTTATTAAAATACCACCACCAAGTGTCACTTCTGTTCTACAGACAGCTGCTGTTTGCGTGCAATAATACAACCTCAGTCACAGAGCAGATGACAACACTACCTTGTTGAAACAGCATGGGATTGGGAAGGACCAGCATATGCCCTCTGCCACTGATTTACTACACAACTCTGGGTAAGTCACATAGGTGCTCTGTGTGGCCATATCCAGTATGCAATGTGCCACTCTCATTTAGATGGCATGAAAATCTTCTGGTGAAAGTTACCACAGAATTACAAACTTTTTCCTAGTCTGTTCATTGGCATTTGGAAGCAGAGTAATCTAATTAAACGCATAAAGGAGAGTTCTTAAGAGTGGAAGAAAGCATTACCCTCATGAGTGCTTTGGAAGAATCAAAGCTCTTGTGCCTTGCAGCTAAAAGAAATGGGAAAATAACAAAAAAAAAAACACAAAAAAAGGAAATCTGAGAGTGTCAGACAGACTGTAATCTGCACGGGGACAAAGAAGAAGAAAAAGGGGATGTGTAGCTATGTGGCCACTTGTTCAAAGCATGACTAAGAGCATGGCTGGCACTGGCTGACGCTGACTGAGAGGCTATGGCTCCTTCATCCCATTCTCTCTGCTTCCCAATAAATTTGAGGCTTTATGATGCAAATTCCTCCCTCACCTACAATATCTCCTTTGAAAGCTCATCCCTTTCTAGGCAGTCAGCAGTTGCTGAGTCTGTCTGATACACGTAGAGAGCCCTGTTGGCTGCCCCATGTGTGTCTTCCCCCCTCCCCCCCCCCCCCCCAAGGTTTTCTCCTCTCACCTGAGTGAAGGTCTGGGTCTGGATCTGTTCAAACTCCTCCAAGCGGACCTGCTTGGCTAAAGTTGAGTGGAACAGAGACATGGTAGCTGCCTTGTTGCACTCATCTTGAACCTGTGTAAGGGCAAGGATGACTTCCGGCCTGGTCAGGAGCGAGACGAAACTGAAGTGTGCTCGTTGCTCATCAAAAGGATAGTCTGGGATGTAGATGAGCCCTGGCACCGGACAAAAGAACATGTTATTACCTGCAATAGCCATTGCAGTTCTTGTTTGAGAGGAATAGTTTCTAGTACAGCTCCCTTTCAGGACAGGGCTTGTGAGATAGACTCTCCTTCTGTGCATGGGCCTTAACATGTAAGCAGTTTCAGCAAATGGCTGGATGAAAGAGTCTGTTCTGAAACTTTCTGCAGCCTCCCATTAGAGACTGAGGGACTGTCTTGGTCCCTGATGTTCCTGAGGGTTTGGCTCATGAAACTTCCATGATAAAGAACAGGGGGCTTGAAGGGCTTCTCACTGAGGCTTCAAGGCTCATCTGAGTCATCTCACCTGGTAAGAGGCCACTCATGTTCCAGCTTTTGGAAGACGGAAGTGCATGGACAAAACCCCTTTCTCTATGGTCATTTTACTCCGGTCTGGGGGTCTAAAACAGTTTGGACCTTCCTTCATGCATGAGCTATGGCACAACTGAGCGCAGCAAATGAAAGGCAGTGAGCCCTAACATAGTGTAGAGTGGAAGGCAGCTATGCTAATCGCATTACTTTGCATTTGATGCCATTAAAGGTGCACTTGCAGAGTTACTGCAACTACAGCTGATGGATGGTAATGTGTTATACTGAGGTAACCTGAATATGCAAATACACCCTAAAAACCAGCAGGCATACTCCAAAATCTCATATCATCTCCTGCTGCAGTCCTTTATGAGCCCTAATCATCAATGTAAACCTGAGAGTTTCTGCAACCCATACCTTTCTCTGGCACTTTCTCTTCATCTTTGTCTGGCAGGGTAACATAAGAAAACGTCTGAGGTTTGGAAATGACAACTCTGTCAAAGCTGATCTTGTTCATCGTACGTTCATAGTCTAATCTCACTTCTTTTTCCAGGCAGCACAAACGGTCTAATACCCTGTTACAAGGACATGGAACCAATGACAATCCACAGTGTTTGAGCAAAACTGCATATCTGTACCTTTACTCCCAAATTTACTTATCAATCACTTCTCCTGGATTTGTTAACCCAGCAGCTCACCCACTACCAAATGCATTAGGAGAGCTGTGCAGACAACGGAGCAGCCAGCAAAACTATCAACTGGAGGTTTAATGAGAGAGGTAAGTGGAGACCTGGGACTAGGACTGCAGCCTTCTCAAGTGTTTTCTCAGATCAAAGTAAAATTGCCAGTAGGTGTTTTGTGGGGAGAGAAGCATTACACAGAAGAGGGGAAATAACCAAGAACTGAGGAAGCTGTCTGGTAACCGTAGAAAAGTGGGCAACCTGGACTGTCCTCCCAAACATCTCCTGCTGAACACCTCTTGAGGACACCAGTTTCCTGACCCAGGACATGAGTGTAAGTGCTGAACCTTTGCTCTGTCTGCCCTGTGAAGTCATCATCTTTCACCTCAAGCAGACAGGGTACTTTTCTTTCTGACTATATTTCTGCTCACAAACAGAGATCAATTACTCTCTTTCAAGTTCAGGCTGGCAGACCACACAGCCCTTCACACCTTCCTGTCTCTGAGCAGGGCAATCAGTCACGGCTCATTCCCAGTAACACTACCAATGGCTCATGATTCATCAGCCCAGGGACTCTTAAAACTCCTTCCTGATATGAAATGCATTTCAAAGAGACACCGTCTGGGGGACACTTGTTTGTATCCAGGTGGAGATCTCCTGTTCTGTTTGCTCCACCAGTTCACTGTGCAATCTGCTTTTGATTTGTTTTAGCGGCTGTTAACAGGAAGAAGAGCCATCAGCAGACAGTTGCCAACTCTCTGGAGACAGCTGGTGGTCTGCAGACCAGTTCAGAAATGACTGATCTGTGTCCTGGAAGCTGTTAGGGACTGTAAATGAAAGTGTGCAGCCCTCCCCCAGCTGCCCTGTATTCATGGAATTGCAGAAAGCAGGGCTGGCAGGGATATAGCAAGGTCAGCCAGGCCAGTGCTGTTCAGCCTGCCTGCTGTTGAGGGCCACTCAACTGTGGGTGCAAGCATGGCTCAGGGATCTGCATGTGAAATATATCTACTTCATCTGGGAACACTGGCAGATTATCTATCCTGCACATGTCATTAGGGTTCTCATCCTACCTATATCTGATGAAGCTCTGGGCAAGAGGGTGGCATGTACAGACTTGAAACCAGATGAAACCTATGGGCTATGAGTTGGATGCTCAGGATCTGCCTGCCACCCATTCTGCATCCCTGTGAAGACCTATAACGTTAATGAACTGTAGGCTGAGAATCTAGACGTGTACTTGATACTTTACCGCTTCTCTTTCTTCAGGTTGGGCGTATGCACAGCCAACAGCTTCATCCTCCCCAGGCTCTTCTCACTGATGCTGTTCAGGCCATCTGTGGGCATGCAGTCTACATACAGGTGGTAAAGCAGCAGCGCCTGTGTCTTCTTACGCAAGCTGTTGGCAGAAACTACCCGCTGAGCAAACACCCGGGGATCTTCGGCCAGAAACAGCAGGCAAACTCGTGACACCCAGTACTGACATGGCAGCAATGGGGCTCTTCCTGGGAAATGAAGGTAAAGCTTACAAGAGTCTACAGAGAAGAAAAAGCTCAGAATGGCTTGCAGTGCTGACAGCAGTTAGTTGACTGACAATATAATTGGTCTGGCACACTGGAGACCAAAATGAGGAACTGGATCTGAGGACAGCAAGAGACAATATCATGGAATTAGCAGCATCTCCAACCCTTTCAAAAGGTGGGTACTTCATCCTAACCTGTTAACACCCTGCACTGGCTCAGAAAGACCAACATTTAACTCTTCTTGAAGGCAGGGAAGGAGAGAGACAAAGGAAAGGTATTTCCATTGGAAAGGTATCTCCACAGGAAAGGCTTCAAATAGGTTGTCAAAATAAGGTGTGGAATTCTCTCCCCTGGAGGTTTTTCAGGAGAGGTTAAACAGACATCTGTCAAGAAGGATGCAGGGAGAGGGATTAAATGACTTCTTGACATCCTTTCCATATATACCTAGGACCAGTGTGGGTAATGGACTGGCTCTCAGAGTATATGCCAGGTTCCAGAAGGCCTTTCTGGGAACACACCTTCTGGAGTTATTCCTCCGTTGAGGATGGGTCTCCCTTCTTCATCTCTCACCAGCCCGTTCTCATCTGTTTTATGGACCAAGTAGAGCTTTGTCTCCTTGTCATAATCCAGAACACCAACGTCAGTCCACTTGTAGATTAACTTTTGGCTTTTGGGGTCCTCTGAGAGGAGTCAAGCATTAAAACAGGGTTAGTCCATTCTCCTGAGGGCTGCAGCAAAAAGCATTTCCTGATCAGATTGGTGGGGCTGCAGTCAAATTCATTACTATCATAAATCTCTGTCCATCAATCTCAGATAATTTCTGCAGTGATCAACTAAATAATGAACTCGGGTCACACAGCTTAGCATTTCCAACTGTTTGCACACATCATTGCCTTTCATTTTCCTCCTCTTCCCCATGTGGGCCATCCTCCCATCTCGTGCTTCAGGCGCTCTCACTCACTCTTCCCAGCCATACCGCATGCCTGGGTTTTGTATGCCCCTATATCCTCTCTTTCAGATCATGCTTGGGATCCTCTCTGCTTCCCAGTTCCTTCTCCCCTTAATCCAGCACCCCTTGTTACCCACACAGGCTCTGTGGGGATCCCATTATCCTTTCCCAGGAAAGGCTCTAGCCCTGTGTCCCCCTCCACACACAAGTTCTCATTCTTTTGTTTGAGAGTGTGTGCAAACCCGTGTCTTACTCCAATCTGTTATTTCTCTGAGTCACTCCTGACATGCCTAACTCTTAAATGTTGAGAGGTGCTAAGCAGAAAATGGCAAGGATAGCATTATACTGAAGGTGAGAATGGATGCCATTAACCACTCCTCTGAGCTGTAGACATTTGCAACAGTGCTGGCACTATACGGGTGTAATCTCACCTTCCCCAGGGCCAAGAAGGTCTGGCTACTTATGCCCAGAACAGTCTATTCAATTTGGGGATTGCTCAGGTATAGTGTTCCCCGGGGCAGCTGCATACAGGCAGACAGAGCAAGCAGAGCCCAGCCACCCAGGTCCTGGCTGGCTGAGGATTCACCCAGCTTCCTGACTAGGTTTTGCAGTCAACCAAGCCTAAGGAGGTTGTCCCAGTGCTGCAGTCAGTACCTATGCCAGTTCCAGTGCTTTAAAGCTAGCATAGATGTGTTGACGTGAGCTGCAGTCAAAACTGGACTCCAGTATAGGTGTACCCAGGAATGCTTTCTCATTAGGAAGGCTCTGAGTGACAGGAGAACAACAGCTGTCCTTGTTACTTAACTACCTCCAGATCACAGAACTACTTGGATTTTCAGAGCAATCTGAACTTGACTTCCAGTTTGCACACTCAGTGAAACCCAGGCAGAAGATACTCTGTTCAGATACCTACTTAACTCCATGATGGGACCAACACATCAATAAAGCACTCAGAATTTTGACTGTACTGACTTCCAGCCACAGAAACAGGTGGGGAAAAGTCAGAGGCTACTTCTAAAAAAAACTAGGAACAGTCAAATCCAGGGCAGGATTGACAGTTGTCCAGATTCCTGGTCTCTTGCTGTGACTGCTTGAGCCTGTTCAGAACTGAGCTATTGCTTTTCTGCTGATCAGAACTGCACTCATCATAACCTAAATGTTCCCTTCTACTCAATGGGCCTGTAATTATAAGCTCCTCTCCCCCAACTTGAGCAGTAGTTCATTCAAGCTTTACCATGTCCCAGTACATCATCTGTAGGTAAAAGTGCTTTTCCAGGCACTGGCTTTCTATCATGAGATCCTGGCTCCAATCCTAGCAAGATCCACTCTTCTGGAGTTCGGCAGTCATACTCTTCATTGTCAAATATCTAAAAAGCCAGGACATGAGTGAAATGAAGTCTTGTTTCAGAGAGAAGAAAATATCCTAATACAAAATTTAATAAGAGGAAAATTAACACACAGCTCTTAAATGGGCTGTAAGAAGGGAAACTAGTCGAGGTGCAAAAGCTGCACAGACCTTTGATCAACAACTTTCTCCTAGAAAGCAGTATCTCTACATCTAGTTCTCTCCCAGGGAGCAGGCCACAGCAGAGACCACCGTCTGGAGAGGTCTCATGCAAAAATAGTGCTGACTGCTGCATCCAGAAGCAAACATGAGACACCTTTTCTTTGGACACACAAGTGACAGTGAGGAGCATCCTCAAGGGTTATTAGTTCTGATGGAAGTTGTGGGCAACCTGCAGATGCTCAGCATCTTATAGATATTCTTCAGGGCCCAAACCCCATATCAATGACTTCTAAGTGTCCTGCGATTCTCAGAAAGAGCCTGTGGTGTCAGCAATGAGACAGATCACAGAGTACCAAATGTACTCTCTTACCTTTAGTGGAAGGTAGATGGGAAAGATAGGATCTCTCTTGTCCTCAATAGTTGGCATATTGTCAGGCTCGTGGTGCCTTGGCATCAACTGATTGGAGTCTATCCCCTCATTGGCTAAGAGCTGAGCAATATCAAGGCTGAGATACAGCCTTCTTCTCCTGTTTTGAATTGGATGGGAAAGTAACCACTTAATGAGCCTGAAATGGTTCCTGTGCTTATAACCCCACACCCCCTGGCACCACTGTGTTGCAGGCTCCCCAGAAGGCATAAGAGATCACTGGAGCTTTAAAATGAGACAGGCCAACATACCAAAAGTGGAACTGCAGAAGGCTCCATTGTCAGCCTACTCCTGTTGCCAGTAATAATTACCAGTTAGCTCTGGACACTGAACTGGGCTGATGGGGAAAGGCATCTGGTTTCAATACAAAGCAAGTGTTGTGGGAATCAGCCCCTCAGGCAGAAAGCAGCTGGATCACTGAAATGTGCTTTCCTATCTCACACCCTGCAGAACATTCTTTTTCACGGATCTGACGGACCCATGTTTTGCTCCCTGTGGACCCTACTGGAGTTGTTCTACCTTATGATTTTTTCAGTAGCAAGGCTTCCTTTCTTCTCCAAAAATGGTTGTTGGTTGGTTTTGTTTCTTTTTCTTTCTTTCTTTTTTTTTTTTTTTTTTTATGTGGACCACTTCACAGATTGACTTCAGGAACTTCCCCACCAACAATTCAGTTAGCTCAGCTGGTGGTACACAGACACATAGCAGGGAAACAGCAAGGGGCACCAAAGTCAGGAAGAAATGGGAACTTTCTGAGCAGCTTTGCCACAGAAAAGATCATTATATGGGATCAATTCTGAGCTAACAGTGCTGTGCGCAGGCCCCAAAGTGATATAAACTCCTTATAGGACAGTATTTTTCTAAAGACTTTTGATATACCATGTCTTGAAAGCAAAAATGAACACCCCAGTCTGCTGTGTCTGTTCCATAATGATGCTTCTAGGCACTTTCTGGCTGCTTACCTCTCTATCTCAACCTTCCGAGGGCATTGCCCTGGAAGCCTTTGGAAGGGAATCTGCACTTTGGGCTTAAATGCTCGCAGTGGGAAATCTGACTTGATGAGGATCTCAGTGGTTGGTCCAATCGCTTGTTTCTCTAGGCAACTTCCAATGTCCTCAGGTGTCCTGAAGGTTGTGACTGAGAGACAAATAGAAACAAAGGTCAGAAGTCAAAAAGCATCATTCTGCTTTACATATCTATACACTGGAGGACTTGCTGTCTCCTGGACTGTCTGTAGGAATCACTGCACTAGATTTGTAAGTGAGAAAAATCAAGCAGACAGCAAGGGGAAATAGACTTTCATTCCCCCCATGCAGATGAAAGACCTTTTTTCCTGGTGCAACATGTCATTATGGTTTTCCAATGTCAAAATGATGGCACAGAAGAAGCCTCCACTGAGGATTATTGTAATGCACCTTATTAGCTGGAAGGGACTGACCAGGGTCTAAGGAGATCTGTTCAGTTCCCAGCTTTGCTATAGACTGTCTATGTGATCTTGGGCAAGTTACTGGTCTCTAGTGCATGGCATCCCCCACCCTCAGCATGGGGTGGGATTTTCCTGCCTGCCTGAGATGCTGTGAGAGCAAGAGTCAGTAGTAGGGAGGAACTCAGTCAAAATGGTGATAAAAGGCTTATGAGTATTCCAGGAGAGCCAGCTGCTCGGGTCATCTTTACATTCTGAAATCTCTGTTCACACCTTACTTGGGACAAACCTCTCCTCGGTTCTTGCTCAATAGAACCTCCCACTCACCTCAGCAGTGGCATGAGCAAGGACTGAGTTAAACAGCTAACAGTCTCAGAATTTGGCCAAATGTTTTCAATGGGAATTTGGACTAAGTAAAAAGTATACGTTTCCAAGAACTGGCTGAAATTAAACCATGTCGTTTACTCCATAAATAAACCAAACTGTTTAGATTGCTAAACCAGTCATTGCTAGCTGCAAATAATAGAACAGTAGCAAACTGGGAATTTGAAACTTAGCCTAAATTAAGTAATTGCATGCAAGCTTTAAAAAGCACTATTCCTTAGCAGAGCTAACCATTGAGCCAAAATTAGATTTTGGTGGAGTGAGAGGTTTTCATTTGATGAACTTATACACTTGACCAAGGAGAAACTTAAGGTTCTGGCTCATAAGTGAGTGCTGTGGATATCAAGCTTTGGACCCAGTCCTTCACCCTGCTGTGTGTGCTTCTGCCTGTGTCGGAGCAGAGACCCTTGATTGCAAAGCAGTTGTGTAGCGCTGTGCACGGGAGAGGGCAACCAACTGTAGGAAGCACTGTGCACCTCACTGTTCCCACTGCAGTCAATGATGCTGAAGCTAGGGATACTTCAGGACGATGTAAGTACAGAAAGGGTGCAGAGGGTTTACTACAACTACTTTAGCCTCACACATCTCTCTTGCTTGGGATCTTCGGAGAATGGTCCTGATTTATATTTGTTGTCAGGGAGCACAACTATTCCAACTTTGTCACTCTATTGTTGCAAAATCCATGGCACCATTCATTATGGCCCTTTGCAGTATCAACTATTTACGTCAATACTTAGTGTGTCATTTGCATTTACATTTCCAGCCTGATGGCTTCTTCCCTCTTGAAGAAGCAGCAGATCATAAATAGAGATCTGTCTCCACTTGTTAGGGATGAGTCTATCTTGTCAAGACTCACTTGAGGATGCAGTCATTTTTCCTCACTCATGAAAATAAATGTCACTTCTAAGCACAGGAAGGTGGTATATATAGTTACCATCTCTCTCTAAGACTAAAATCCTCTCACATGCACACTTTCTCCCCACTCACTGCCAGCCTATAATCCATACCCCCAAGCATGTTCTGGGGGCTAGGCGAGTGCTGGTAGACCTTTGCCTATGCTCTCTGCCTACATTTGAGCATCCATGATACAACAAGCTGTTGTAAGCAGGTGGAACCAGCAGCTCAGTATACACATAGCTGTCTTGTATCTAGACAGAACAAGGAGCTCTGGGGCACAGTTGGATGCAGGGGAACAAGTGAGAGAGGACCATGGTTTTGGCTATGGTCACTCAGAGCCTGAATACAGCTCCAGAGGACAGGTCCCTTTACACTGCTCTGGATAAGCAGGAAGGGGGCATTGCTGGCTCCATACACAATTATAATACATACAGAAAGGGCAAAACATGTAAATTTAGTGCTCACTTGACATATGGCACTGCCTGCCTGTGGGATCCAGCTCCCATAGACAGAGACAGACACCCTTAACCTTGGGGTATGGATATATCCAGCAGAAAAAGGAGCACAGTTCTACCGCCTAACCGGATCACTTTGCTCCACCTCGAAAAGCAATTCACTCTTCATGGGACATTCAAGCAGTTCAGCCCCATTCCTGGCACTGAGAGGAGAATGAAAGCAGTGCACTAATCTATAGTCAGCAGCTGACAGTCTAGTTCCCAATATGCTCAGCATTAGCAACTTCAAGAGTTATGGTCCCGTTTCCTGCCGTACCATGTTTCTTTTCAGTAGATTTACCTTTTGGGGTGTGCTGCTCGAGGTCTGCCTGTCTTAGCAAATCCTTGTGCACATGGGGGCCAGCACATACATCCTGAAATACATAATGTGGGGGAAGTGTTGGAGGTAACAGAACACATTTGTAGCACAGTGGGACAGTGGGTTAAAGAGGTCCGTAGAGAGCGTGAAACACTAAGACCCACTTTACCAAGAGCTTTAGGAACAATCAGAAACTGTGAATAATGGTTAGAAGAGGCTTAAAGAAGTACAAACATCTGGAAATTTCAGCCCAATGCACAGAGGCAGAGGATTTGTCAGCAGAGTACAGTCTGAAATCAACCCAAAATGTGGACTGGGGGCCAATGAGGTAGACAGTTATTCGAGTTTTACTTCCACACATCCCCTGCAGTCCCAACCATGTGCCTGCCCTGTCCTGCCAAGTGGCATTCCAAACCCAGACAACATCATGGTGACAGTGATAGCAAGGGCCACCGAGGATGGCAGCACAACTGTGATCAGGAAGAGCCTTATGGCTTCACTTTGTGAGGGCCAAGGTCTTGCACAAAGGCCTCTGCCCCAAGCGAAGGGCTAGGACCTGGGGTGAAAGCTACATTTCTCTGAGCCAAGTGTACCATAGGTCTTTCCATTTAAAAGGGTCCATGGTAGAAAAAGAACTGTTCTTTGCACTTACCCCCAAGTTGTTGGAGGCTCCTGCAGTGAGGACATCAGAATAAAAACTCTTTTCTCTAAAAGCCGGATATTTCCTTTTTAGTCCCTGGTTACTGCTATTGGGAGGAGATAAACTCGTTCCTGGACTGCAGTCCCAGCACGAAGCCTCACTGCTGATAGAGGGAGGGTAGGGGCTTCTCCCGAGGGAATTCATCAAACCCTTCTTTGCTTTATCCATCTTCTCAGGATAACAATGCTGTGATGCAACCCTGGGCTTGCTAGAGTAGAAAGATATTGAGCCTGTTAAGCACTGTATCTTTGGCACTCCTCCACATCCTCCCACTGTGTTGGATATTGTTGGCTTGCTAAGAAGATGAGTGGGTAACAAGGTAGGTTCGACCCCCTGCTTTGGTACCGAGCACTGCTGTCATGACCCGGAGGCCACTGGTCTCACATGGCTGACTGGATGGCTCACTAACCCCAGGGAAAAAGAGTGTTTTATTATTCGAAATGGTTTTGGAGGAGAAAACCAGCAGTATACACATGAAAAGTTGCTTTCCTGAAACAGCAGGGGCTTCCCGGATCTGTGGCAGCATTCAAAAGGCTGCCAGGAGAATCTCAGTAAACTGGGACTACAACAGAAGTGCTACTTTTGCTGTACCAAAATCCCTTAAAAATCTTGTCACACTTGACTCCGATGGGAGCGTGCTATGGCCTAGATACCAACACAGCTACTCCCAGATGCAAAGTCTGAGTCTTTTGTTTAAATAATGCAGGAGAGACGTCTAAGCATGGCCTGACGAATATTAAAATATAGCCAGAAGCTCCCCTCTCTCTCCTCCTGCAGGGGATATTTTTGCTGGTTATCTCAGCTCACAAATAATTTCTATTTTTCCACCTTGGGAGATGCAAGTCCAGGCAAATATCACATGTACATGGCTTTATTTTATAAAAGCCTTCATGCACTGAGAGATCCTAATTAAGAGGAGCCCTCAGACTTCTGGCACGATAAAAATGCAACCCTTGATTTTAGGCTTGTCTAAACACAGAGATGACTACTGTAACTCATTAATATAGATAAAGTGGCACAAGCCCCCCCAGCCTGCACACACATATACTGGTGTAATGATGCACACATACCCACATAGCTTATTCCTATAAATTATGAGTCAAAGCTCTTCACAATGTCTCTCAAGGCTACTCTGAGCATGATGCAGCTTATTCATCAATTCCTGCTCAGGGCTAGGCCCAGAGTCCTCATCCAGCCCTATGTGGCTAAAAGATTGTGTTCTGCACCCTTCCTAAGACCATGCATCTGCCTTGTTTACTTCTGGACACCAAGTGTCTGCAACAGGCTGCTGTCTCAGTGTTCCAACTTGCTGCAACAAATCATTAAAAACACCTTTGTAGGTCATAACTGGCATGGAACCCGTCCAGCGTTTCATTCCCACTCGGAGAGGATAACACAGAGGCTCTTCCTGCCATGCCCTCTCTGCCCTGCTCTTGAATGGAGTGAAAACTATGCCCATCCTATACTCTGGATCAGAGAGGGCAATTTTTCTAAATTTCACCTTGCCACCTGTCTGCAAGAATGAATCAGGCACACGCAGCAGGGAAAGCATTATATACATGCCTGAGATAAGAGGGAATAACTGTTTGCTGGTTTATTACTGCAGGTTCAAGCCAGTGCACAATTTTGAGAGGCTGATTCAAAAAAGAAATCAGATAATAAATCAAGGTTACCATGACGCGAATCCTTTAAGTGAAACAGAGTAAATGAACGGATTGCAGAGACTTGGGAGACAGGATCAATAATACCCCCTCCCCTCCTGCAAGCTAGAAAATCTCAAATCTTTCTCTTCTCAGCTTCTCTTTGGCTTGGCAACAGGAACCTCATACCCTGAAGAATGAATTTTCCATGGAGGATTTTGTTTTTATTAGTTATTTTATGCTCTGGCCATATCTATTTTAGCAGCCCAGCAGGATTGATTGGTATCAGCAGAGATCCAAGGATTCCTGATGAATCACTGCTGGCCTCTTTTGTGGCTGCCGCATGGGCACAGAAGAAGAGCAGCAATGCGGAGTGACCCTGCTGGGGCTCTCCTGATATGTCACCTGAGCATCCTTGCCTGGGCGCAGGGGAGGAGGTAGCACTGCGACTGGTCGTACTGGCCTTTTACCTTTCAGGACTGCAAGCCCAAACCTGCCCAATTCAGAAAGCTAACGCCAGGATGCAAGCTTCATCCGAACCTTTATTAGTGAGAGCCATAGAGCTCACTCCCAATTTAGCAGGACTGGCAATCTCTGCCCAGAACTGAAATAACGCGGCTGCTGCAGATCACGGCTGAGTTCCCTCGACAGCTGTGTGGAGGAAGTGTGTACCAAGCCTGCCCACAGCAGGCCTAATTCTTCACCACTTTGCACCCTGTGTACTCACTCACACCTCCATAAAGTCCTTCCCGAGTACTAAATTTATCTCCCAATTAAACAAAATCCAACTCAGTGTCCAGCTCAAAAACATCCATCTGTCACACTCTTGCAGATGCACAGGAGGGAGGCTCTGGTGTTTATAACTGCCAGTGGAAAACATACACCTACCATCCAAAATAACAAAATTAGGCCTCAAAAATTATACCAGCAATCTGCGAGACAGAGGAGTAAAACAGCTTGTCTGAGCATGCTACAGCTGATAAAGAGACAGGAGAACTGCTAAACACAACGGGAATCCCACTCGCCTGCCACCCCAGCTGCTGAGATGTGGCAAGGATTTCCAGCAGGGAGGTTCCCTAGCGTGGTGGGGAGCTCTGACGCTGGTATCAGCTTCCAGCTAGTGGGTGCTTTGCTGCTCCCATCCAGCTCGCAGGAATGATCTCCAAGTCCGTTTAAAGGAAGAGATACCCTCTCCTTTTTGTTCAGCCTATTTACTGGGGCAATGGGTTTAAGGTAGGGCAACTCACTCTCCCCCAGCCTCCAACTCTGCCAATATCATCTTCAGGCCCCCCACTCCCTGCAGAAGCAAGAACAGCATCCCAACTTGGATCTCCAAGGGCTGTCCTCCCCACCCTCCATCTTAGTGTGCCCTGGCCCTGATCCCCAGGCAGCAGAGCTGGGGGTGGACTGTGGAGGCTGTTGCTGCTTGGGCCGCGCGTGGAAGGGAATACTTTCCATCCTGCGGTGACCCTGGAACTGCAGCCTGAGATTTCAGCCAGCTCTGCAGCCAGCGTGAAACAGCCCACGCTGGAGAATTTCTTTGTTGCCCAAGGGAGCCTGAACAAAAGCAGTGAAACTGCCCAGAGCTTCATTATTGTCACGCTCCTGCGGCTGCAAGCGGGAGGCTGGCTGCATGCCGCATTAGCAGCTTTCACTCCTTTCCTACTTGGAGCACCTTCCTCAGGACCACAACGGCTGGTGCTTTCCTTTGATGGGGAGAGGTTCCAAGGTGGGAAAGGGAGTTCAGCTCATTGCAAGTCAGTGAGATTGGGGAGCCTAACTGCCATCTCCTCTGAACAGCTCTTCCTGAAAGAAGATATTCTGCAGACCTCGATAACCCTCACTCCCCACCACACTGCTGTCCCCGCACGTCCAGGCGCATCTCCCTGCTCTTCCATGGCAAACATCTGACCAGCACAGAGTCATCATCATTTTAGCTGTAATAACCTTTTTACATCTTTTCACTGCTGCTGAAATGCGTATCTTCCCAGCAGTTCAGTCATATTCTCTCACACCTGAAAAGCATGTTTCCTGGATATACCAGGTACATTGTATTATGCTAAATTGAACTATTCAAAATAAGAGCATATTCTAATGGAACTGCTGACACAACATTAGCTACAGTGTCTGCGTGTCATCGTGGCAAAACTATAATTACAATTTCTCAGTAAATCCGGGCTTTACATATCCAAGAAGTCAAACTCCCACGCGTTCTTCCTCAATGTCTGGTATAAGCTTTTTGATCTATTGCCTCCATTTCGATTCTTTGATCCAAAGTTTCAACAAAACGGACTAAGAAAGCGCCTTTTCTTTCAAATAAGGCTCAAAATGGCCTAAAGATTGCAACAGAAAAAAAGTACTTTAAAAAATAATCTAACCTGTATGAAGAACCGCAGATTGAAATCTAGTAGTCATTTATCTGCTATCTATTTACCTATGGATAGCCAAAGCCCCCATTACTATGCCATCCAGACATCAACACGTGGAAATTTTTCTTGTTGTAATTTAAGCCACATAATACGAGCTCAAATATGGTGATGGGCTCTACAAATGGCTTTAAACATTGCACCCTTCCTTCAGATCTCTTCCACTTCAGAAAGGGAGCTGAAGATAATTTCTAGCTGTGTACCACTCCAGCAATTTGCGTAGCGTTAAAATCGGTTTTCCTCTGGGTTTTGACGCGTGTTCCTTTCCCTGGGATGAAGTCCCCCACAAACAACATCCGAGGGCGCGGGAGGCAACGGCAGGTCAGCAGCGCGGCCCGCCACGCAGCAAGCCGTAAAGGCCGCGCGGCACAAGGCGCTTCGAGGCGGCGGCTGCGCTGGGTGCCGCGGGTAAGCGCGGTCACCGGCTAACGGTGAGGGCCGCGCAGACGACTCGCGGGCCCTCGTGCCGCCACCCGCCCGCCCGCCGTCACCCCGGCCCGGCCCGGCGGGGCAGTGCGCAGGCGCGGCGGCCCCGTTACCGTTCCCCCCCCCCCCCGCCCCGCCACGCGGGGGCTCCGGCCCCCGCCGGCCCGTACGCACCGGCCGCCCCGCTCCGAGCCCGCTGCGCCCCGTCTCCCGCCGCCCGACGCCGGCCTCGTTGCTAGGGGACGCGGCGGACGAAACCATCCCGCGGAGGGGCAGGGCGGCTCCGCTCCCGCCGCCCCTGCTGCCGGCTCGGGGTTCCCCCCCGCCACCGCCCGCGGCGCGGGTCGCCGCTCCCCGCCGCAGCTCCCCCCACCGGGGGCTTGGTCTCGTCCGCGGGGCGGTGGCTTGGGAGAGCGGCTTCTGGCTGCAGGCTAGAAAGTTCCCTGCCCAACGCGGAAGTTGGTCTCTCTAGCAACAGGGAGGCGCCCGGGTAGCGCAGTGCGGCCCCCCCGCCTGGCCGCCCCGGGGCCGGGGTCAGCGGGGGCTCCCGGCGCCACCGCCGCAGGGCCGCCGGGCCACCGCCGCCACGCAGCCACCACCGCCGCGGAGCCACAGCCACTGCCACCTTAGAGCCACCACTGAGCCACCTCCACCACTGAGCCACCGCAAACCCACCGACTGGCCACCACCGAGCCACCACAAACCCACCAACTGGTCACGACAGAGCCAGCGCCACCACAGAGCTGCCACAAACCCACTGACTGGCCACCACCGAGCCACCACAAACCCACTAACTGGCCACCGCAGAGCCAGTGCCACCACAGAGCCACCCCTGCCACAGAGCTGCCCCTGCCGAGCCAGCCGGGTTCTCCAGGAAGCCCACAGAGTCCACCTTCACCCCACCTTGGTAGGCAGGTGGATTAGCTTGAGGTTTTTCAGGGACAATCTCCTGAGACAGGGCAAAGTGAAGCTGAGGGATGTAGAGATTTATGCACTATGCCGTGGTGTGCGTATGACCACCACGAAGGTCTCGCATGGCAAGTGCCAACAGCTGGCAGGTGATGTGGACAAGTGGCTGCCCCGTGGCACGTGCGGTGGGCCGTGCAGGGCCACGCGGGGCCGTGCAGGGAGCAGAGGCTGCCCAGAGCCCCCAGCGAGAGCGAGAGCAGGGCTGCAGGAAGGAGGAGCGGGCCGTGCCGCTGCCGAGAGGCTGGCGAGGAGCAGCCAGGCGGGGGGTGAGGAGGAGCAGGTCTAGGTTATTTTGGGGGGAGGCAGGAGGCGGAGGAAGCAGAGGGGAAAGGATTTAAAGAGAAAAAGCCATAAGATGAGGAGATAAAATGGAAGGGAAGGCAAAGGGCCAAGAAGAAAGAGGAGACAGCGTGGGGGTGGGGGGGGACATGCCACGGGGAGGCAGCAGAGCCCAGACTATGAGCATCAGCTCTTCTCTCCGCCAGGGCCCCCACCCTGGCACCGGCTCCGGCAGCCAGCCCTGCGCTCGGTGCAAGGGTGTCATGGCCAGGGAGTCAAGGAAGGAAGCGCTTGTGCCATCATAAAATTTGCAAGCAAGGAAACGTGAGGCTTGGGCAGAGGGAGGTGGATGCTGTGGCAGGCAGTGCCTTGGGCAAGAAACACAAGCTTCTCCTGCTGGGAAAGCTCCTTTCCAGCAGTGCTCAGCTCCTGCCAAGGCATTTTGCAGACTGGTCCTTGGCAGCGGGGAGGTCGCTGTGCTGACTCACCCCGGCGCTGAACTGCCCCTTCCTCGGCTCAAAGCAGCAGCTGCTGAAGAAAGTCCCAGGTGCGGCTTCCCCATGTAACCACAGGCCTTGTTGCTTATTTTAAAAAGGAGTACATGCTGGCTTGCCTTGATTAGGTTTGATATAATTACAGTTCTTACCTGGAGTTCCCAGGAGCCGCATCCCAGATCGTTCTTCTCGCCAGGAGGAAGTGAAGGTGGAGACCCGTTAGCCATTTGTGTGGGAAGAAACCAGGCCATTTCACCTCGCCTGTCTCCCCAGCAGAGGGTCTGAATTAACAGCAGGTCTTGCTATCCCTGTGGTTAGTCGTGCTTCATTTTTGAACGGGTGTTTCAAAGTTCGATACAAAATGCATCAGCAAGTCAGGAGATGAAAGCCTAACTGTTTTGACTGGCTGGGCCTTCAAAAACCTACCGGGCCAGAACAGAAACCAGACGGGTGTGTGACCAACCACACTCTCAATCAGCGTGCTACAAGGGCTGTTTTACTTCCTGACTTGCTTTTGAAAGGGCCTTCTGGTTCCAGAGAAACTCCTTTCCAGGGGCTGCAGCAGGGTGCACCAACACTGCTCTGCAACCATGTCCTGTTTCTGCAAATGCTCTTCCAGCCCAAGACGGCCGGGGAGAAGAGCACGGGACCTAGCCACTTGCAAGGGGCAGATTTGAAGTGGTGGTGGTTGGCATTTGGCACAGCCAGCACAATGCTGCTGAGCATTTCTGTGCTCTCCCCTTTTCATATTAACCCCAGCTTGGATGTTGTCCCCAGCTGGGGCAGCACAAAAGGTTTAGCACTGTCTTTCTTAGGACAGTTCTTCCTGCTCCTTTTCTGCTGTGTGCTCTTTTGTAGGCCACAGATCTGCCCATACTTACAGATGATGCTGAGTTCCCAAGAAATCAGGTCTCCAAGAATGGGTTCCCCAGTTCCTGCTGAAATGGGTTGATCAGTAACTTACCCAGGATTTTCATTAGTGCAAGACTGTTGGGAGAAGGAAAACACTGCTCCCTCCATCCAAACGACCAGACCACTTGCGTGGTGAAAACATGAGCAAGGCTTAGCAGAACCTGAACCCATGGTGAGCAACAGAGCTCTGGCCTCCCCTATGAGTTGAGAATCAAACCAGTTTTAATGAGGTGCTGTGATGTGAACTGGCATCAGGAAGGTAAGAAACTTGAAACATGCTAATGGTTCATTCTCTCTCAGAGGCTCCATTTACAAGTCATTGTTTTTCTTTTCTGTCTGAAGAGCCTGACTTCTCTGTTTCCTATTGTCCAGATCTGTTGGAGCCACCTTTCCTCCCCTCCTCAAGTCACTTTCACCTCTTTGGCATTGATGCCTCTGTCCCGAAGTAACTGATAGCTCAGAAAAGAGCATCACCAGGATAGTGTATCACACATGAGTTCATATTCTCAGAGCATGGCCTTCCTCTCGTTATAGAAAGAAGAATAAAATATCAAAATGCCTGATTTCTGTGGACCTCAGAGATGATGCGCTGCTTGCTTTGTGTCATCACTTGCCCCTATCTGACGTGGGTGGCAGGCACCTTCAGATTTGGCAGAATTTCCCCAACCCGCTCCACACACATTTTCCTGAAGGTGTAAATGATCCTCAAAGCACAAGGCCACTGGAGAATAAGGCCCTAGATTTCTCTGTCTCCACACCTACGTGTGTTCCCACACACAAGATACAGCATTAATCTAGAGTAAAACACCACATGTTGACAACACTAACAATACATTTGACAGAAACTACTTAAATCAAACCCAAAAATGCAAAAACACAAGAAAGTCATGAAGCAGGAGAGCCAGGACAAGGTGAATTCTGGCTTCATGTTGCATGTGCATGCACACACATGTGCATACCCTTCTCTTGAAGAGGCAGTTTGATTTTTGGGAAGGCAATTTCAAGCCAGATTCACTTTTATCTTCCTGCTGCTTTCAACAGTGCTCACAATGCAAGGCAGCCAGTTACCTTGAATTCAGATGGTCTGTGCCTGGCAGAGCAGTTCACAGCAGCCAGCTGCAAATTTTCTGCTTTCAAACTAGAGTTTTTAATGCAATCTCAAAAAATGAATGAAACCGTGATAGAAAGACATTTTTGTTGGTTAGTTTTCTCCCTCATCTCTACCACTGTGGTGCAGCAAATCATATCCCCAGGGCTGGTTCTTTCACATTCAAGATCACACCATCACGTCAGCCAGAAGGCTTCCCAAAGGAATTTGCAGGATTAGGTTGCTTCTCCAGTGTAGGTGTGCAAAAAGCATGGGGCTGGCCAGAAGTGGGAGGGTGGCAGTGAGGATTTCCCGGGCCAAGCCTGAGCGGGCAGGCAGTGGTGGTGGCAGAGAAGCTAAACAAGGCCCAGATCATGAAATCTCAGCAGTGGTGGGCTAAGAAACCTGCACTGGGCATTTTTTTAACAACTGGTTCAGCTGAATTGTTCAGAACTGTCTCTAACACCGTTCTACCATCTTCTCCATAGGGCTGCAGACAGAAAAAGCCCATCAACTGCCAGCAAGCCGAAAACTCCAAAGGTAAGATTCTTCCAGGAAGAGCCTAGATGTAGGCTCCCAAATGCTCTGGGGTTAAGCCCTTAAATTCTTCACAAGCCCCAGCCAGATAAATGGGCCAACATCATGCAGCCTGACATGAGGCACCGACAGGTCATTTGTCAGGACATGCACAGGGGACTTGAAATGCCACAGTCCCCCGGCAAAGATGGTCCAGGCACTTCCCCATCTTCCTGGGAAAAAGCATCAAAACGGAGCCATGATTCTAACGACTGGCACTCAGGAGCATAAAGCCAGGCTGGAACAGCTGGGACACAAGTCATCCCAGGTAAGCTCTGCCTCCCAGCAAAGTCAATATGTCCAGTCTGTACTGGGGAGGATGTAGCCTGAGAGATCAGGTTTCTAGGCGCGCTTCAGAAATTTCAGATTTGCAGATATACATGCTTCAAGTCTTCAAAACACAACACTCGGGAGGCTATAGATAGAACCTGCTCTCTTCTAGGAAATATGTCACCCGCCCCCGGTGAAAACTATCCTAAAAGAACTGCAAGCCATTTCTGAAGAGATACTAGCAGTCTTACAACTCAGGCTTTCCTAGACAGCATACAGGGACGAAGGTCCTCAGCCAATTAATTTTGCATCTTCAGTCAGTTCAGAGGGACACTTTTTTAAAATAAGATTGGGGAAATGACTTGCATACTTTTAGAAGGGTTGGAAATTTCCCCTGAAGCTTCAGGAGGAACATCAGGCTTTTCATGAGAGAGACAGACATCTTGGCTCCCTACCAGTAGGGCTGTGGTTAGGGCACTCACTGGGGGTGTGGGGAGCCCTGGTTCAAAACTCTATACTGGATCAGGCCAGTCAGGCTCAGTATTGTATCTCCCTGTAGCAGGTAAGTGTCTAGATCATCTGGTTTTGAGCAGAAATTCCATCCTTTGCTGACAAACAGCATTGCTCAAACTAACGTATTCCTGCAAAAAGCCTTTCTTTCAACCAACTGGCATTTTATCAAGGAATCCCCAGCCTGTTCAGATTTATACCACTTGAAAGCATATGCCAAAAGCTGGAATAGATACTCATCTGAACAACACCATTTTAGAAGCTGTATGGAGCAAAGCCTGAGCTGATGGGCTGGAGAGAGCAACAAAATAGATTAATTTCTTTGCACCAGGCCTTAGAAGAAGTCTAACATCCTCAGAGATGGAGGCTCAAGCATGCCATGTGTCAGAGTGGCGTCACTACATGAGTTGACAATCCAACATTTTTGGATTTAGCATGGCTTCAAAACATATCTTCCTGACACTTGTTCATTGGTTGATTTATTGCACTGAGTGCCAGCTTGACTTCCTGCCATCAGTAACACAGTGCTGTCAATATCTGGGCATTCGTATCATTTATCTGGCTGGTTCATCTATTCTCAAAGTATCATCTCACTTAGCAGTGAATCTTTCTGTAAAGTGCTCTTTCAAACATGCACAAAAACATTAAAAGCTAGTGGGGGAAAGCATAAAACAAGTGGTTTTGCTGTTTTATGTCTGTTTTTTATATGCACCTGTGATTATTGTAACAATATGGATAT
Organism: Apteryx mantelli; assembly: GCF_036417845.1. Taxonomy (NCBI): domain Eukaryota; kingdom Metazoa; phylum Chordata; class Aves; order Apterygiformes; family Apterygidae; genus Apteryx; species Apteryx mantelli. The sequence continues at coordinate 12,009,307 of NC_089989.1, read as the reverse complement.
GAATGTGAATATGAAAATGAAACTGTGAGGAGAACGTGGCACTTGAGCATGGGCTCATCCCTTTTGTTGCAAGTCAGCTTGCCAGCCCTGTGCTTGCTGTGAAGGGAGTTACTGGAGTATCCATCCTGCAGAGCAACCTGGAGAAAAGCCATGTCTGGATGATGGCTGAGTCCAGTAGCCTTCACTGCCACCTTGGGAGAAGGAGAAGGAGAAAGAAGGGAGAAAAAAAGAGTCAGTGCAGATACTGACCTGATTCTTGAAGGTGCACCATGTGTGGCACAGGGCTCAGCATCAGGGTGGTCTTGGCAAGTCACACATCACCTTCATGTGATGACTGGAGAGAGCAGCCGTGGTTATCAGAGCAGTTGATACCCGGTGTCAGCTTCAGCACTACCACATGTGCTATGGGAGATTCAGGTCAGTGGTGCCACTGGTGACTCATGCCAGCCTTACAAGTGGTGACATTTCTGGGTATCTCAATGGGGAGGAGATTCCTGAAGCAAAGGTTGAGCTGCCTCCACCCAAAGGCAGTGACACCCACTCAGTAAATGCCAAGTCTTCTCCTCCAGTGCAGAGAACAGAATCCAGAGCAGTCAAAATCTGGAGGGAGACACAGTGGTGGCACTGCTTGAGAGATCTGTAATTGGGAGAAACTGGGCAATCAAGTCAGAAAAATTACAGATTCCAAATGTATATCATCACTCTTCTAATTCCTAACTCTCCCCCTGCTCCCTTCTCTGCTGACGCTCCAGTCCCCACTTCAATACCTGCCAGGTCCTTTTAGAGAGCTGACATTTCCATTCCTGACATTTTCTGCAGCTCCATCTGGGAATTAATGGCCGGATATTAACAGCGATGGGGCCGTTTATCATAATTAGTCTCATGAAGCTACTAAGCATCCAACTATTTTTCATCAGCACCGAGGAAATAAACTGCAGAATCCAGTAGACGAGACGGACGATTTATTTATTGATTGATTTATTTTGGTTTGTCAGGATGTGGCTTTAAAGTTTGCGGAGATGAGCAATGCTTCTTGGAGGCAATGACGACAGTAGGACTGGCTCGCCTTGGGTGCACAAGCTGCAGAAAAGAGGCCCTGGACCCCCAGAGACAGCAAGGAGACATTTGTTATTCTACATCTGCTCTAGCTTTCTGCTGATATAAATGACAAGTTGCGACAGGTTGAGTCCTGGCTTGGCAAGCTCATGAAGAGACAGCCACTAGCCACACGATGGCACCATGAATGAAAGCCATCTCAACGCATGCCTTTTTTTTCACATCAGGAAAGTGAAGGGAGGGTGCTGTTTGCCCTGAAGGAGGTGGCACTGGACCAGCAGCTCAAGGACAGTCAGCCAGGTGTGCCAGGTGGTCCCCAGACCCCAGTGCTGAAGGAGGAGGATGCAGACAGCACATGTCTATTTCACCTTCTGTATGTGCCTGGGAATGCGTGAAGCTGTTTTCTTATTTGTCATCCCATTCAGAACAGAGTGAAACTCTGCCTTCTTGTTGTTTTCCTTCTCCTTCAAAGGATCAGCACCGAAGAGCAGGGAGACAAAGTCTCATGCACAAGAGAGACCAGACTGGGTGCCTTGCAGGCAGGGGAAAGCCTTGAGGAAGAGCTGGGTCTCACCATCTGCCACCTTCTCCGGGGAGATGAGCTCCACCCTGCAGAAGCTGACACCTGCTGTGCTCTCAGCCTTACCTTTTAGGAGCCAGTGCAATAAGTTGCCTGTGTTTCTATGAGCTTGAGGACTCAAGAAATATGCCTGAGCCTGCATTCCTCTCTGAGGAAAGCTGGTCACTGAGCTGCTGAGATCCATCAGATGGTGTGATCCAACCCGATGGCTACAGCTCTAGGCCAGGAGCCTGCTGGGGCAGCAGGCAGCTGTCTGTGCTGATTTCAGTAGCTCTTCCATCAGCTTTGGAGTCCAGATGACCACCTCACATGGCAGTGGAGTGACAGGATGAATGGGAGATGAATGGGAGACAGGATTGCTTTGAATGTGAAGGCTCCATTTCTCTCTGGTTTATTCTCTCCCTCCCTATGATCTCTCTCCAGCCGATGGAGTTAAGCATTCAGAGAATTCAGGCATTTTGTCCTCTACACATCAGACTGTCTTTGACACAGGTCTCTTTGCCTCGTAGATGTCAAGCACGTCAGGGGGAGGAAAAAGTGACCATTCAGAGCAAACAGCTGTTCACCATACAGCTCTGCTAGAGCTTCCTGTCTTCCTTGCAACACCCCGCCCCCACCGCTCTGGACACACAAGGAAGGCAATGCAGCTGCCCTCAACTCCTCCCAAGAAGGCTAATCCAGGCCAGACCCTCACCTGCACTGTCCTGTGTAGTCCCAGGACATCTCCTGCAGATGAATCAAGTCCTTGGGTTCCTCTTCCTCATCCCACACCCCTGACTTGCTTGTGACCTAGAGTAATCCCCTCGGGGCGGCTGATCTGACTCATGGCTCAGGAGTAAGAGCTGGGCACTGGAAGGACTCCTTTGCCTCAGAAGGAACAAGGAACAGTGTAAAGCCCAGAAGTTGAACAGCCCCAACTGTACCTGCACATAACAGGGCTCTTCCAGCTGGAAATCAATATCTTGTCTGCATGAACAAGAAAAGGACTGGAGGAGGACCTCAGATACATCCACTGCGAGAAGATTTGAATGTGCTTTTGGACGTGTTCTGCAGTAGGTGCAGACCCATCCAAAGTGTGCACAGAATGAGAAGCCAGGGGCACACGGTGGCCAGCACACACAGCTTGGAAGCTCATGCCTAGCCCACAGGAAGCAGCCTAAGATAACATGCCTTGTGAAACCCCTGCTGGGGTCAGCCCACCTAATTCTGCATGACATCTAGACAGGGGCTGGCACTTCTCTGCCTGCAGTTCCTCGTGCCTCTGTTTCAAAGCAAGAAGTGAGGAGCACAGGACCCTGTGGAGTTCTGCCACAAAGGCCTCCAAGGGCTCCTGGACCAACTACTGGTCCTTCTCTCTATCCCTGTGAGTATCTCTGACATGTAGCTACAACTCTACCAGTACACCTCAGTGCTCACCTGCAGCAGGCCTACCCCCACGGCTGTAGGCTGATTATCAAGAGCTTTCCATCCTGAGGTTTGCTATGCAAACATCAAACATTTGTGTTTAAATATTACACTCTTCTGCTGATGTGAAGCTAGTAATTACAGCCAGATGGGACCTGGCTCACAGGCAGACACCAGGCCCACATGCTGCCGGGTGGCATTTTTTTTAAATCCATGTGCCCGACCACCGGGAGGAAGATCAGAAAAGCTGAATGTAATTAAAAACAGCAAAAAAAAGGGTTTCTAAATATACCACACAGCATATTCCAGGTGAGAGCTAAGTGTTCCTGGCTGCAGTGCTTGGCAGCCTGAATGCTATACCTGGGACATGCTCCAAGCCAGTGTGTTCAAGCCACAGATCTCTCTAGGCACAGCCTGACAATGACATGCAACAATTTGGTATTAGCACCTCCTGCAGTACCAAGAGAGCCTGATCCTGCAATCTCTTCCTCACCTGAATAAGAGTCATTTGCACAAGTGCCTGATTCAGCCCTGCACTCCAGTCAGGTCTGTCAGACGCTGTGATTATTAGCCTCTCTAAGGAGTTTGGGGAGGAAGCAGGGCTTCTGCTAAGTCGATGAAACTACAGGGGATCTTGCACCAGGCATCAACCCCGATCCTCAGAGCAGAGTGGTCCCATTGCTACTGGGAAAAGAGAGCGTGCCTAAGACTGCGTGAGGCCAAGAGTATCCTCAGCTTAAGCTTGTGAAAAGGATAGCTACCGGTACCCAGGCCCATGTGTTGGCCTCTGAGTTGGTGTCAGGGAGAAAGGTCTCAGTTTGGGGGTAATGCCATCAAGCTGTGGGACAGACATGTCCTTCACTACCTCTGGGACCAGTTCTGTCCCTTCTTTTTTAATGCTTCCTCTGCAAAGCCATGGAATATTGCATCTTTCAGTATGCAGTATGTGGCATGAGCAGCCTGGTCGCACCTAGCGTTGGGGTACAGCCTGCACTGTGAAAGGCAGATCTGAAGGCCAGCAAAGTAGCCCCTATGTATGTGTTACACTTCCAGGGCCACCACATTGCTAGTGTGAGTGCCCATCTGCTGCTGCCTCCTCACCTGCTAAGTTTAGAGATCATCTTCTCTCTGCTTGCATGCCTGAACACATTTCTGTCTTCTGCAAGCTGCCTGAGGTAGGAAATACTTCATTTGCCACCAGCTCCAGGATTTCAACCCTGATTCTGTTCAAGGCAGAACAAAAGCATTCTAGTTAGTGGTGGAGGTTTTCCCCCAGTTGATTCTATCATCTCAAACATCCATATTCAGATTCAACATCTGATTGTATTTTTAATAGAGAAACCTCTCCCTGATTGCCTCTCCCCTTCACATTCAACAGACCCAAAGGTTAGCAGGGACATATCAGTCTGGGCAAAATGGCTCATTGTATGTCCTACTCGTGTTCGTGCTGTATGCACATATCACATCAAGTGCTTAGGAAGCTGCCCTCCCCCCTGCCCTGCAGACCTGATTGAGCTCTAGCTGCTTCTGTGATACAGATAATAGCTGCCACTCGCAACCTGAAATACAGGCAAAATCTAGCTAATCATGCACAATTTTGAGCAGCTCTGGTAAAGAAACCATTCCAGGTGACACTCCAAGGGAAACAAGAGCTATAAATGCTACAGCCTTTTTTCTGCAAATCAATGTATCTCCTTTTAACCTCCGTCTTCCCACTAGCCGCCAGCTCCCCATCTTAGTAACAAACACTCCAGCATGCTCTGAGAATACTCCCAAGCCAAGTGGTGCAAAGTCATTGCCCAGTCTCCTGCCCAAACAGCCAGGGATGTTTAATTCCCCAGGACAGTTGCTGGGATGTATCCTGCATATTATAACAGTCAGCATTATGCAGCCACCTGCTCACCCATCCAGATGTATGAAACGTGCTGCAGTCAGCCTGCCAAACAGGAGTTACTGTCTCTGGTTGCAAGGGGAAAAAAGAGAGAAAGCAGCAACATGGAAAAAGAAGGAAGTTCAGGAGATGCAGTAGAAATCATTCTTTTTGGTGAGAAATGGTAGAGCCATGGCAAATACATGCTGTAATTTGAGACAAGCACCAAGCCCAGGATAGATTTATCCCCTTCCCGATTCCCAAAGAGATCAGAATCACCCCTTGGTGAGAGGCGGAAGAGAGATGATAAAATATGCTGTGAGACAAAGTTCTGATATATCCGTGAGCCTGCACCAAAGCTCTTGGATTCCAGTGTCTGAGGCTGACTATCTGGCTGTGTCCATTGGATTCTCCTTCATGCTTCCTTTGGTTCTCAGCTGCCCCCATCTCACTTTTGTACCTCCTCTCTGAGGACCTGCTTCTCCCTTTCCCTGTGCTATGTGGACTTCTGACTTCCCAAATCTTCCTCAAAGGATCAAGAGGAGAGCTTTCCAAGGGTGCTTAATATTTCTGCTCTTATACGCACTGGGAGAGTGTTATCTGCCCACTGTGCACTGGAGGGAAGGGAAGGCCTCAAGTCTTCTCTGTTTTCTATGGCCAAGGGCAGAACTTTTGCATGCTGTTACCAACCAGCATCTCTGTGGCAACCTTATGTGATGCCGTGTGGGTCTGTGGGGGCTGAGTGTCATACTGCTATCACCTTCATGAATAATGGACCCACCTCCACCTTCTCCCTCTTCTTCCCTGTTAGATCCCCTTTCACGCTGTGCATGTCTGGAACGGTTGTTTGCTCTTTCTCAGGGGCTGATCTGAGCATGCTGAGTCCCAGCTCTGGTTCCTTCCTGTTCCCAGACACAAGAGGGCACCAAGAAAATTTCAAGCAATAATTAGTAAGGGCATGAGTAGGATCTACCTCTTGGGTTTTGTAGGGGTTTAGGGTATTTCTATTGCTTCTAGTGAAGCTGAGAAGCTCCTATTGTCAGGGCCCTGAGTGCCCTAATAGGCCTTAATGGCCCTCACCTGGGGTCCTCCACCCACTCCCTCTGCCCATTGCTCCAGGAACTCCATCTAAGCTCAGCTCTGGGTCTGTAGTCCTTGCCTGAGCTATGTTATAGGTGTACTCGTCTCTAGTTCTGCCTCTGGCCCTGTCTTCTGGGTGGACCTTGGACCTACAGTGTAGGTAGGTTGTCTTCTGGATGGTCTCATTGTTCATATGTTGTAGCTTGTTTCCAGTTCTGTCTCTGGCCTTCTCTATTCTTGCTCCTGCCTCTGTCAGGACTCTTTGGATGAGCTCTGGAGCTGCTTCATCACTTTACCTTGTCTGGGACTGTCTATGGGCCTCTGTTACCAGGAGCTGGCTCTGCCTGATGCTGTGGGGCTGTGCCCTGGCTGGTGAGCTTTTGGCTCCTGGCTTGCATTCCCTTAGGGAGCAGCTGGTTCTCACTGTTTCCTGGGCCCTATAGTTTCTCCTTCTCTTTTGAAATTTCACATTTTAAAGACAGAAGTATAGCTTTAGAGGAAAAAATGCCCATTGTTCTGGTTGTAAAAAAATTAAGTCTTTATGGCTAAAAGAAGCACATCTAAAGTCCTGGTGTATTTTAGCATCAAAGGAACCTTGCAGACCACCTTTACAATGCAATCTTGTAATTTTACTTCCCATTTCCTTGGAAATTACTCAGCTTTATTCAACTTTCCCCAAAGACCAGTACTTTTAGCTTTATTCTTCTTCAGGTGTCCCAGACCCAGCAGCGTGGTATTCCTGATTTTAGCAGGGAATTATGCTATGGTGTTTAGCTGTAGCCTGTGAGTCCCTTTCCTTACGCCTGGCTGCAATAGCACCGTGACCCAAGACCAAGCCTCTGCAGAGTTTAGCTAAATCTCTTTGAAGTGGTGTTGTAGGTGTGAAGGCTTGTCAAGGCTGTGCTCTGATCCCAGTTCAGAACACTTCACTGTCTTTCTCTGTTAGTCTAATCACTCTAGGCTGTGTAGCTGAGAAGCACCAAGCTTAGAAGTCCCTATGTGGGACTATACTTTACCACTGCATCTCCCTCTGCCCCTCTCATATCACAATAGCTGCCAGCCCAGTTTTTCAGTCCCTATTGTCCTTACTTTGCGTTCCTGCCTCTGCATATCTGCACCCTTTCATGGCCTCCATGAGGATAGCCCATGTTGGCTGATATTTCAAAAAAGAACTGTGAGGATCTGAAAGTCAAAGCAAAGGGGTGGTTAAAAAACCTCCTAGCAGAAAAGTGGAGTCTGTGAGACTCTGGTGAAAGCATAACGCTTACAAACAGAAGGGAAGAAAATAGGGTCCTCAGTCACAAACCTCAGTGCAAGAGGCTCTTGGAAAGCCACATATGAAGTCTGTTGCCCTGGAAACTAATGATGCCTCTTACTATTGTTGGCAATAGGAAAATGCCCTGAGTGCCATAATCCAGGCCCTGTTGCTACCACTGTCTTTTCCTCTTGACTCAGTGGAAGAGGGGGAAAAGAGGCTTTTAATATTCTGCAGGTAACAGCGTGTCACCTGGCCCTCAACTCACAAGGGATCTTGGGCTCAGTGCTGTTTAATCTGGATGGTCAGTTCCCTTGGCAAACCTAATGTCCTGGAGGTGTCCTGGTGTCCTAAACTGCTGCCTGTCAAAAGCCAGGGAAGGATCACACACACCATCTCCCTCAAGCATCCAGGCCTGGCCACTGGCAGCAATATGGTGCAAGGGGAGATGAACCTTCGGTCTGACCTGATATTAATCTCATTTTCCAATGCCCAATTAGTATATCCTGAAATAGGATTAAAAAAAAAAAAAAAGAGTTCTTCATGTCTCCTGTCAAAACTCAAGCTTCTGTTGTGTTTCTGTTATTATAGCAGATAGTATATCCGAACACTTGAAAGAGCCTTAGGGTTTGCAGATGACAATTAAAACAGGAAAAAGATTTCATTTTCAGTGGGGTCAGAAGTATCAGTTAGGGCTGCTCAACATTTTGTACTATAAGGCTTGTTTTTCAGTTGCTTATAATTTTGCTGAACTGCAGTTGTTCTGGCTGACTTTTTAACTCTGGGGAGGAAAAAATAAATATTTATTCTATCACCTTCTACAGCTACTTTAAAACCATAGAATCATAGAATAGTGGAGGCTGGCCAGGACCTCTGGAGATAATCTAGTCCAAACCCCCTGCTCAGAGCTGGGTCAGTTAGAACAGGTTGCCCAGGACTGTGTCCAATCTGGTTTTGAGTATCCACAAGGATGGAGATTCCATGACCTCTCTGGGCAATTTGTTCCAGTGTTCAACCTCCCTCACAGTAGAAAGTTGTCTTTTTTGTTTTGTTTTTTCTTCTTATGTTCAGTTTCTTGTATTTCGGTTTGTGCTCATTGCCCCTTGTCCTGTCACTGACAATAGTCTGGCTCTACCTTCTTTACACCCTCTGTTCAGGTATTTATACAGACTAAGATTCACCCCTGAGCCTTCTCTTCTTGAGGCTGAGCAGTCCCAGCTCTTTCTTGTGCATCAGATGTTCCAGCCCCTTAATCACTTTGTGGCCCTTTGCTGGACTTGCTTCAGTACATCCACGGCTCTCGTGCACTGGAGAGCATCCCGGATGTGTCTCACCAGGGCTGAGTGGAGGAAGGGGAAGGATCACCTCCCTCCACCTGCTGGCAACACTCTTCCAACACAGCCTGGGGTGCTGCTGGCTGCCTTTGCCGCAAGGGTGCATTGCTGGCCCATGGTCAGCTTGTCCACCAGGACCCCCAAGTCCTTTTTGCAAAGCTTATTTCCAGCCAGTCAACCCCCAGCCTGTCCTGGGTGCATGGGGTTATTCCTTCCCAGATGCAGGACTCTGCACTTCCCTTTGCTGAACTTCATGAGGTTCCTTTCTGCCCATCTCTCCAGCCTGTCAAGGTCCCTCTGAATGGTGGACAACCATCTGGCATATCAGAGTCCCAGCACTGGAGCAGAGGCTTGGGAAAGGAAGAGTCTTTGGGCTGCCATCCCTATGAAATATGCCCAAATTTGGCCGGAGTTCATAAACTTGGGCAAAAAGGGGCAATATGGGTCACAAAGGGGTGACCATTACAGAATGAAACATGCACACACGTACACGCACAAACTGTCCAAAGACCAATCTGATTCTAGCATGAGAAACACTAGGTCAAGCTCATTTGCACAGACTTTAATTTTTTTGTTGTGCAGATTGTAATGTTAATTACACAACCAAACTGGTTTCCAGAGGGCCCTGGTTCATTTTGTGCACAGGACAGACACTGCGCAGATACCAGAAAGCCATGCAATATTTTGTTTCCACCATATTGTTCATTGTATGAAGCCTCAGGCTGTATTTACTGAACACTATTCAGTCTCTGCTAGGGAGGTGGAATTATTAGTCTCCTAATGAGCTTTTTAATGGCGCTCACTGTAATAGCTGAATGTTTCAAAACCATTAATGATTTTAACATTGTAACTACCCTGCCAGGGGATGGGTCTCCACTAGGCCTATTCTATGGACAGCAAATCCTGAGCCCAGAAGGATTAAAGGGAAGAGACTTTGGGTGCGCTGTGTGGAGATACTTCAGCTATGACTTTACAGAATACTTAAAAGGATGTGGCCTTTCAGAAGTTCAAAGCGCAGCTCTTGGGACTGAAGTTCAACCTGAGAGCACCTGGCAGTTCTGAAAGTCAAGACCAGGTCCCCATGGCAGATGCCTGGAAAATGAAGCATGTGCTAATGTAGGAGTTGGTCAACTCCTCTGCTTTAAGAGCAGTTCTGTGCCTGAACAGCAGCCAGAGGATCTAGGCAAGTGTGGTTCATCTTAGCCTGGGCACCTTGGATGTGGGGGAGTCAGTCAGAAGTAAAGAACAACTCCAGAGTCAAACTTGGACAGACAGGTAACACAAAGCGCCTGGCATGCATCCTCCTGGCCTCTGGGACTGGAGCCACGTAGCTTTCATTACACAGGTGGCAGCTGATCCCTTCAGTCCACAGCTGTTCCTATAATCCAAGGCAGCATTAACCTTCTTGTCTATAGTCCAGGGAACCTTTTGTCATCAGACTAGAGACCACTGCAGTGAGCCCTCTTCCTGATTGCCCTTAGGAGGGGGATTTGTCTTTTGTTTGGGCAAATGCTTTCCTGATTCAGCAGCCTACATGGGGAGGGGGGAGAACACATTTCAATTCCTCCAGTGGATTTAATTCATGAAATTCATGCTGATCCATGGTGTCAAGCAGGAGAAGGGGTGGGCGGGGGGGGAAATGTGGACAGAAAAGAATTTGAGGAGCCGTTCTAAGGCAGGTCTGAATTCCCCTGGCTGCAGACAAGAGCAGAGCCCTCCCTCTCTTTCTCCAACTCCTTCCCTCCACTGAACACAACTTTCAAATCCCAATGAGGCCCCTAATCTGCTTTGCTGTACAAAAGGCCCAGCCTACTGGCTTTCCTTTTCTTTCTCCCTCTTTAAAGTTGAAGTGAGGATCAGTTTCCAGACATGCAGGGAGGGAGGGGGAAGGAGCAGGGCACAAGCAATCACTCTGCAGAAGTCCTGCAGAGTGCTCTGAAGGAGGCAAGCATGCAGGTGACCTTCATGTGGGCTGGAGATGCAGGACACAGTCTCTGGGGTCATCGAGACCCTTTTTCAGATGCTGCAGGCAACTGCAACATGTAAGGTCTTTCCTAACTTACCAAGCAGTTCTCTACCTCCTCTGTCTTAATGTGGAGCAGTTCCTGACCCTCCCTGCCTCCTTGATCAGAAACTGCTTTCTAATTACTGTCTGAGTTTTTCTGGCATACTTGTATCTCAGTCTTCTTGTGCCAACATCACCTGTTACTTTACATAGTTTTTCTTCCTCCAATGTGTTCTGTCCACCTCCTCAACCAGCGAAATAATAGAGAACATATCTCCTTTCAGCCTTTGTTTTACTAGGCCACTTGTGAAACAGGATCTCCTTTCTCTTGATCATCCTAGGAGATTTTTCCTGCACTGCTTCTAGTATGAATTTGCCCTTTCTGACCAGGGCTGTGCACCCTATTCCAGAAGAGGTCTTGGCAGTCCTTTGTACAAGGCTATTAATGATTTTTCTGCCTCAGTTGAAAGTGCCCCAGGCCACTAAGGCCTCACTTGCTTTTTTTTGTGCTTTTAACTCATTGTGGTTCATAATCATCCTGGAATCAACTAATACATCTAAGCTCACCTCTTCCTCAGTCATGTCCAGTTGATGTGCTTCCTGTTTATTGCATAAATCCTTGTGATTAGTCTTGCATTTAATGCTGTTGAATTTCAACTCATTCCTACATCTCTATGCTCAAGGTCATCTGCTTCTTTCTATTTGATGTCCCCTTCTCCTCTGCATTCACAATGCCTCCCTCTTTTGCGTCATCAAGTAGCTTAATTTGAGCACTTCCACTTCTTATGACAACATCATTCATGAAGAGAATAAACAAGATCAATCCCAAGATTGATTCCAGAGAAACTCTAGTGGTGAACTCTAGCCTTCTCCTTCCAGAGGCATCTCTGCATCTGTCTTCTATGTTTTCTACTAATCCCATCATCTTCAGTTTAATTAATAATTTCCCTGTCATTCCCTAGAACATAGCTTACTGAATTTGTCTAGAAATTTGTCTAGATAAAAGAATTGGAGACGAGCAGGTTGTATCTTGGTAGAATGGTATCTGTGACATGCCTATCTGTAGTTTAGCTGGTTTTCTTCTACCGGTTTAACCATTCTCTTCTGCAAGATTTGTTCTCTGGCTTTGTATACTACTGACCCTCCCCAAACTCCACACTTAAAAAAAACAAAAAAACAAAACAAAAAAACAAAAACAAAAACCACATATACTATCATTAATGTGGTTCTTCCTCTTCCATGACAGGTTCTACCTCTAAAAACCTTGCCACCCAACCTGCAGTTTGACACATCACTTTGCTTGGAATCTGCAAGTACCTGGCCATCCTGGCTTCAGTGCATCAAAACATCTGACTTCTGTCTCTTGTTTAGTTGCACTATTCAGTTCTTGTACTCTTTCTCCATCCTTCACTTGTTCCCTGCAGTCAGTACTATTGTCTTCCCCAGACTGCAGTGTTAAATAGCTGTTGGACTGTATCAAGTCCAGCGAAGGGCCACAAAGATGATTAGGGGACTGGAGCATCTCTCTTATGAGGAAAGGCTGAGAGAGCTTGGCCTGTTTAGCTTGGAGAAGAGAAGGCTGAGAGGAGATCTTATCAACGTGTACAAGTATCTGGAGGGAGGGTGTCGAGAGGATGGGACCAGACTCTTTTCAGTGGTGCCGAGCAACAGGACGCGAGGCAATGGGCACAAACTGAAACACAGACGCTTCCATCTGAACATGAGGAAAAACTTTTTCACTGTGAGGGTGACAGAGCACTGGAACAGGTTGCCCAGAGAGGTGGTGGAGTCTCCTTCTCTGGAGATATCCAAAACGCGCCTGGATGCAATCCTGTGCAATGTGCTCTAGGTGACCCTGCTTGAGCAGGGGGGTTGGACTAGATGATCTCCAGAGGTCCCTTCCAACCTCAGCGATTCTGTGATTCTGTGATCAAGAACATCTTTGCTGCCCCATAGACTGACTACATTTGAACTCCCCACAGCAATGTGGCTGACCAGTCTTTTTCCCTTTTCGTAACATCCCTTGCAAGATCTCTCTCAGCTTGACGTGCCATGCTATCTTTACAGCTTTCAGGTCTCTAGTGTGTCACTTCTTTTGTCCCCAGCTGTGGTAGGGCCTGGCAGCTGTCCTGAGGACATCGATCCAGTTAGGTCTGGAGCTCTTTTATCTGAGCTCTTTCCCCTCAGTGTGAGGCCTACACATCCCAGGCCCTAATCCTCAGTTTGGGGTTCAAGGTGGTTTAAGACCATATATCAGCTTTGCTAAGTGACATGCAAGGGCGGCTGGCGTTCCCTATTTTACTGGCCCTTGGTCAGCCCTCAGTTTTCTGGTCTCAGAGGTACCAGTGGTGGTCCAGGCCTGACAGAAGTCACTGAGGTGCTCCCTGGATAGTAGGGACCATGCTAGAGCTGGGGGTCATCAGCCATTAGGAGGAATTACAATTTAATCAGGACATGGTTTATTATGTTTTGGTGGCTTCAGGGAAAGGGTTTTAAAATAGAAACTCCCAATTTAATCAGACCTGCCAGCTGCAAGGAGAACAGGATAGAGGGAGAGACAGGATAAATGGAGAGGGCTAAGAGCACTCCTGGGGCAGAGCACGTCATGCAGCAGGGAGGTGGGACATCCCCCTTGGTGGGTCACCACTGTGCCTCAGCCTTTGCGGGAGAGGCTGTGGACAGCCGCGTTGCTGCTCATGCTCCCCAGGATGGTGTGCGGGTAATGCATCTCCCGCATCCCGCGTGGGATCCCTGCGTGGATGAGTCCGCACCTGCCCTGCTGGGCTCGGCAAAGCCGGTGCGGAACCAGCGCCTCCCCTGCGCCTGCCCTCCACAGCCTCTGTCTTGCAGTGGAAATAAATTGCCTCAGATTCCTGTAACTCAGGCAGAAAACCCCGGCCCCTTGCTGATAAAAACAGCCGGCCTGGACAGCGTTGCCATGGCAACCTGCACTTTCTTCCCCATCCTTTTGTTCAGCCTCGGACCCAGACTTTTGTACCCAGCCCTAATGGGGCCAGGCTCTGGGGCTGTTTACGGGGTGAGGTGAGAGGAATTTCATTGAGACGCGGCTCGCCCGGCCCGGCTCCTTCCGCGGGGCCAGCGAGGAATGTTATTGACCAAGGCCCCATGCAGCGACAGAGGCACTAAAGAAAGCACTCTAGACTTTCAGGAAAGAAAAGAAATTCCTGCCCTCCCCCACGCAAACACGTACACCCAAAAAAAAAAAGCCTTTTGTTTCCTTATTTCTTTCTGTAACTTCCCTCCTCGCCTGCTCCTGCCTACAGCTGCTCTCACCGGGCACAAACAAAACCCTTCAGTGTGCATCGCTTGCTTGCCAGCTCCAAGCCCGGTGACATCCAATCCTCCCAGGGCACCTTTCAGAGAAAAGGAAACTGGACATGCACTGAGCTGGCCCGAGAACGGGCAGAAGCCCCCTGCTCTATGGCCCCAGCACTGGCTGCAGCTGGGCACAGAGCAACTGTGTTCCCCAGGAGTGGCCAAATGCTGCAGAAAGCCCGGGCACTACATGCTGTGAGACCCTGCTGTGCTCGGGCCCTCACTCTCCATCCAGGCTGGGAAGGGTTAACCACATCATGTCCGACCGCCTGTGGAGCAGACAAAAGACCTCCTTGAGATCCAATATTGAAGCTCCCAGGGACACCGCTGAGGAATTCCCATTAGCTGGTGCTGTGAAAGCAGTATATCAAATGCCAACAACTGCCCGTTTGCTTTCCTCGTGCCAATCGCAGGGAGAGGTGCAGCACCTTCCCGGCACTCTGTTGCGTGACAAAAGTGGCCTGAGCGCAGTCTGAGTTGTGCTCTCATGTACGATGGACGGAATTGCTTTTCACCTTCTACCTCTGCCCTCCTGAGCAGCTCTAGCGACAGCAGGAACCCCCCTGGGGAAACTCCTGCCTGGCATGACCAGGCCTCATCCTGGGGTTAGTCAGTGCAGTTTTGTTCACTTCACAGAAGGTGCAGGCTTTAGCACCACTCTCATCCTGCCCTTCAAGCCTCATAGTGTCTTAGGAGAAGAAAAATAAGTGAAGGGTTTGGGTGAAAGACTTCAGGGACCTATTGTTGGCAAGGCAGTGCCATTTCCAATGTCTCCTACCCCACCACGCGCTGTTTTCCAGGACAGTCATGCAAAGCAAAAGAGGCAGGCAGAAAGACAGAAGAGACTTCCCCTAGCAGCAAGCCCTGTGAGGCGGCATGTGAGTCTGATTTTTTTCTTAAATTTTGCTACGGACATAAACAGAACATAAAGCCGAAGTCACTTGCCTGAGGAAGGACCCAGCTTGAGAGGCAAGCGTTGGGGGGGGGGCAGGCAGAGGTGACAGGTCCCTGCTTTACCTGTGCCTTTCTCTGTCCCACCATGTTTGCTCTCATCATCTGCAGCACCAAGTGCAATGGCCCAAGCTTCACCTGCCTCTGAAGAACCTGCCTCTTCCTTGAGCACCACAACCAGCAGCAACTGAGAGTTATGGATGATGAGAGGCACTGGTGGAAGCTTTTTTTCACTCCTTAATGGATTTACAAGGTATTGTTCTCTCCCAGTTGGGTCATCTGATGTCTAATTAGAGGTGAGCTCATATGCTGTAGCTTTTCCCTTCAGCTGGAGCTGCAAGAAGATGGAGGAAAAAGACTTGGCACTTGCTCTCATAGCACTTAAATGTCTTTGGGACTCCTGCTCTTCTATCAAATGTAACTGAAAAATCAGCCAATGGGTTCAAAAAGTTATTAGTGAGCTGGGCAGGGAATGAGAGAGGGAACACAGACAACAGAGGACTGCAGACACCTTCTCCTGGGACCATAGCCAATGAAAACCAAAGCCAGGGCATGCACAGTTGGCTCTTGGCAAAGGGCTATAGCTCTGGCACCATTTCAATGCTGTTTTCCTTGAAGGCATGAAAACCCATCTATAAAGTATGCTGGGAACCAAGTGGAAACAAAATGCACACCAGCCATGAATAATGGGGCAAATGTGTCAATGCAAACAGAAACACACTTCAGCCTTTCCCTTAGTTCAATCTTGGCAACTTCTGCCTAAAAGCTGCTATTAAGGTAAGCACTCCCAGATCATGGTCAAATAGAGTATGTCTGTGGATACAATCCCTGAGCTGTGTGTTTGATACATGTTCTTCAGGGGTTAATGACTGAGCAATAGTGAGGAGTCTAACCTCCGTACTCCCAGAGCTGCTCTCCTTTCATTCTTCCATAGCTTGCACCTCCCTCACACCAGCCTGCCAAACCCTGTTTTTTGTAGATTACCTGAGAATTTATTTTTCAAGTGCTGGTCCTTTTTTTGAAAAGTGCAGGTTGTCAGAGTTGCAAATTCCATCATGAGAATTCAAGTGTTTGAAAGCGGCTTCTAAGCAACCCCTGAAATGTGAAGCCATGCTAAAATGGTCCCTTTTATTGCATTCCTAGGAGCGTTAGCATTCATGTTTCTTAGGTTTCCTTCTGGCATCCTTGTGTGACTGAAAAGAGCTCAGGGTAGGCAAGAGGAAGCAGGCTGGGGCATGCCCACAGACAGCTCTCTAGGAAGAAGTCGAGCAGAAGAGACCTGCTCCTGGACGAGGAGGAGGAATGAGGACTGAAGTTCAGAAGGGTCATTGTTGATGGGAAAAGGGCTCTTGAAAGGCTAGCGGGGAGGCATGATCAGTTCTGGAGGACAAACAAATGCTGATACAGTGAGCCTTAAGGCATGAGAGAGAGAGAAATCAGTTCTGCTGGGGAAGGTTTTGAGACATGGGGAAAACTGTCCTGTTGTGTAATCTGGTAAGTGGCTTTGCAACTTTCCCTGCAACTATTTACCCAGTAGTAGCACATCAGCCAGGTCAATGATGGAGAGACAGCTGTCTACTTCCAGCTAGCCCTTTTCTTCCACGTGCTGCACACCCCAGCAGAAAGGATCCCAGATAATTCAGGCTCCTCCTGATGGCTGGGGACACAGCTGGCCACAGGTGTGTAAAGAACAGGGGTCCAGACTGTCACTGCAAGCGTGTCACTTTTTGGCAAGATCCTGTTGCACTGCTTGTATCAGCTGTTTGAAGTGACATCCTGCCACCATCCACAAAGCTCATGCTTCCCTCTTCCATAAATGCCCTTACTGCAAGGTGCCAGAGAGCTGGAAAATTTTGGCAGACTGTTTACAGACTAGCAGGGGAGATGCTTTGTCTCCCACCCATGCCTGAAAGTGCCTCTGCGGCACACACCAGAAGTGCCCACATCTGCACGAGATTGTCCTTCTCACTGCACTTCAGCAGGAGCCAGTCCAGCTGCCTGAGCCCTGTACAGCTCATCGTGTGCTCCCCTTTGCCTCTCCAGATGCTGGGTGAGAGCAAATGCAAAAGGCGTTCACTGCCCTCCTTAGCTGCCAAACAGACCCTGGGAGCAGGGGGAAGTGGCTGTGGATCTGCTGACACTTGGGGACTCTGGGCGCTGCTTCCTTGTACGTGGCTGTCTATCTGGCTTGGCTAGGCAGGCTGAAGCTTGGCTAGTCATGGCAGAGGTGTGCATCACTGCAAAGCGAGGCTGGAAACACTGTTGTTCAGTGAGTTGAGAGACCCTTCTTACCTGCCCATGAGCAAGAAGCAGAGTAAAGAAGACATCCTTTCTCCACCCCAGCTCTTGTCCATCACCCTCCACAGTCTGGCTATGCCAGGTAGTTAGCTCTCCTAGGACATTGCATATTGCCGGGATGCAGGCTGGGATGCTGCCCTGCAGACCTTGACTGGAGCTCTGCTCTCTAGAGACCTTCCCAACCTCTGGCAGAAGCCAGGGTGCTGGTACAGAGCCCAGGCTTCCAGCCAGCTCCCACATGATCTGCAGGATTGAAACAGCTCCCGTCACTTGACAGATGCTTGTCCAAGTGTCTCACAGTACTGTTAACCCTCTGTTTCAAAGAAGGCACTGACACATTCAGAAAGGAATTTCAGCCGTCTGATCTAAGGCTTGCTCTGAGAAACAGCCCTGTGGGAAAGTCCTGTTTCCATTCAAAGTCCTCATCAGTAGGTCATCACAGTGCGGGAGGGTCTGCGCTGGCTCAGCCAGCATCCCTGCACAGTTCAGCAGGTGGAAATGTGCACAGCTGCTCAACCTAGCCTGCCTCTGGGACCCTGTCCAGATCCCACCCAGCCATGCGAGATGTCTCCTGGGCCACTCCTCCAGAAACCTGCACATAGAAGTGGGATTACCAGTTTTGCTTCTGCGAGGAGAGACAAAAGTGCCTCCAGGAGGAGGGGGTTCTTCAGGGGCCTCTGCGTGCAGAGAGATGAAGCAGCCAGAAGCCGAAGGCTCAAAGCATTGTGCGTGCACCCCCACCCTGCCTTGGTCACTTGGTGCGTCTAACCTCATCTCCAAGAAACCAGGTCTGGTTTTGTGTACATCATAGCAATCTGTAGAGGGCCATAGGGTCTGTTCGAGAGATATGGTGCAGCAGCTTCAAATACTGCCTGTTTTTGAAGGAAAGGCTGCCCTCAACAGGGGCTAATCACTGAACGCCTGAATTTTCGGAGTGGGAATCATGGCAGGGGGCAGGTTGGCGCAAGAGAAGTTCTGCCACTAAATGTCTCATCAAGCCAATACAAACTTAACTTGTCAGATGAAACAAGAAGTGGTCGAGACAGAATACCAGTTAATAGGCTTTAGGACATACAAAGCAGCAGGAAACCCATTTTTCTCCAACCGCCCACATCGCACACTAATGTAGCCTGGGTTATTTCAGCTTTGTGTTGGTGGAAACAAAAGCAAGTCCCTTCTGCAATCCATTTAAACAAGAAAAATGAGATACAGCAAAGGCTCCTGGGGAGGTTGGTTGTATCAGAGATGCTGGTAGATGAGGGAGTAGAAAAGAGACAGGTGTGGTATCAAGTTGTGGTATCAGATTCCAGGCTATCAGGGGTATCTCAGATTGATACCGCTGGAGTTTCACATGAAGCCAGGATGAGGACTCCAGTCCCTGCATTGCAGTCCCTCTTGCCTAGGTCCAGGTGTGTTTGTCCTGTGCCATTAGAGACTTGATAATGTCTTAGCTGCAATGCTGATCCCCTCCTTGCGAGGGCAAATTCTAGCCAGTGCATCACACCAACCACCTTTCTGTGTCCAGTCATGCCAAGGAGTCCCCAAGAGAGACTTGGGTGCAAAAGAAGTACAAGACAGTTCCCCATGTGGCTCATGGAAGATGTTAAATGCAGCCAAAGCTAAACCATTTGTAAATCTGATGAAATGTTTTTTCCCTCCTGTTTTGAATATCAAGTACTTTGATGTGCATAAAAAACCTTGGATGACTTGTAAGCCAGAGACTTTTGCATTAAAATATTTTTGGGGGATCGTTTCTAACAGAGAGACAGAGAGATTTCATCTGAGTTTCCCTTTTAGAAAAATCCATACCCTGAATTTTCAGATCAATGTTAAAAAAAGAAAAAAAAAACACCTATCAAATGATCCTGGCTTTCTCCCTGCTTTCTCCTGACACTGCCTTTTTCGTTGCACTCTCATCCTCCCACCCGGTTCGTTAGTGGAAGAGCATTACACGGTGCTCCGACCTGACAATAGACAATTAGATTACAGCTCCGCTGAGCCAGTGTTTGCTGCCTTAGCCTTTGTTTCCTGCTTTAACCTGTTGTGCAGAGCTGCTGTCTGTGGTTAGCACAGCAGCTGTCTCACACCCCCAAAGGTGGGCATGCATTGCTGCAGTGGGTGGTGTGATTTATAAGTGCCCCTGGTTTATGTGGAAATTATCGTTACCATTATTAATGAACTTTAGTTGTTTTGCCGCAGTAAAAGGAAAAAAATAAGGAGGAAAAGGAAGAGCAGCTCAAGAAATTCCAATATTTGCCTTTCTGTCTGAAGAAGAGAGATAAAAATGCAAGGGAGATCAAACAAATGAAAAATACATCAAGACAAACCAGAAATGGTGTCAACTTTCCAGCAAATTACACGCTTTGCATTTAGAGACCATGACTTTTTTATTTTTGATCCTCCAGGATATTCCAGTACATCATCTTCGAGCTGACTTTCTCATTCAGCTGCAGTTGGGTCCTGAAGGTTTGCGTGAACTCCAAAATTGTAAAAGATTATAGTTAATAAAGGCAACAAATCTCCCCACCGCCACCACCTTATTTTATTTTAAGAATGGCCTTGTACTAGAGATGACACATTGTTTCACGTCTATAACCATCCATCAAGGACAGCTCATAACAGCCTCTGATAAATCTTATTATTTCAGCTGCATATTTCCATTGCCTCAAAATCAGCAGCTGATGATACACAGAGTGTTGCAATAAATGTTTATGGCAACACTCTGCATCTCCTCAGCCTTTAATTTCAATGGTTTTATGTTGATCAGCGTGTTGAATAGCAGCCCCTTTTTATCATTACCATTGTGTACAAACAGCTTGTGCTGGAGACCAGCTCCAGTTTAGCTGCAGCACTGATCTTTGCTTGTCAGAGGTGTTTTAAGATATGATCTTGTAACTCATGAAAAGGAACGGTTTCCTCAGCCTTCAGTTAGCATCCTGTGCTGTACAAAGAGCATACACTATGTATATATTTATGTGTAGATAAATGCCCTGGGTGCATACATATCTTGGGATTTTATTAAAACATATACCCACCTCAGTGCTTCTGGGCAAATTCACAGCTGAAACACACCATCAATTTAGGAGCTAGGCACTGGCTGTGAAAGCCAGCAATTAAACATTCCCCTAAACCAGCAAGAGGTGCTTTCTCTGCCAGCCTCCTCCCTTTGCCCATCGAGCAGATGGATTAACTGGAGAAGGCCGATGATTCGCGGGCTCTCAGCTGGCTGAGGCAGGGGCTTATTCTCTGCCTTGCAAAGGTGACAAGGTGCTGCAGAAGGGATCGGAACCTGCTCGGGCAAGGTGCTGTGCAAATATGTATTTCCAGTGTCATTTTGGACTCAGCAAATCCAGATACAAAGTCATGGTACAGATTTTGGGGAAATGACCTACGCAAGGCATCCGAGGCAGAGTTGAGCTATTCCTCAGGTCCAGCTTCTTCACCAAAATGACCATCCTTCTCCAGTTCCTGGGACGAATTGAGACCCCAGTACTGACCATGTCTCCTGTCCCACTAAGAACAAGGTCAGCCTTTCTCAGGAAAACTTTCTACCAAGATGCAGGCCAGAAACCAAACTACTTGGTCAACAGGGTAGCCAAGCTGAAGAGCAACATTTCACAGCTCTGTGTATGCAATTGCCTGCATGAAGACCACAGCTCAGGACTCCAGAACAACTGGAAAAGCCATGGGATGTGAACTGGAACCATTTGTGTCTTCCTCAGGACTGGGAGAGCAGGGAAGCAATCACCTGGAGGAGGAGACAGAAGGCATATCGTCAAGTCTGCAGGTGATACCAAACAGGGGCACGTTTGGAGGCAGCTGGGCACTGGTTCCTAGCAGGCCAGTACCTGCATGGCCGAGGCATATAGCTCCTTGAAAGATGGTCCAACTCTATCAAAACTGGAGGCATCACTGCACAGCTGCCACAGCCAGGGCTGGAGCTGGTGTACCCTGCAAGAGGTACGTGCAGACTCAACTGTTGTCCCTCCTCCTTGAGCTGCTGCCCAGGGCTATGCAGAGTGAAGAAAAATGCTACAGGTGAAGGGCAGGGGAACGAGAGCGAAACTTGCAGAAGGACAGAGTGGCCACGGCCATAACCCAAGCGGAGAGGGGTCCTCAGGCACAGGTGGAGGAGGCAAGTGGGAACCATGAGCCGGGTGACACCCGCAGACAGGCCTAGTCCCCACTGCGGGAGGGAAGCAAAGCCCTTGCAGGAGCATGAGAAAGGCTCCGGCCAGCAATAATTGCTGGCACAAGCCCTGGGAAGGGGGGCAAGGGAGAGGGGCTGGGGCTCTGCTCACCAGAGAAATGAAGTTCACAGCTCAGTTGTCAACACAGAAAGGGGAAAGGG
This sequence comes from Apteryx mantelli, assembly GCF_036417845.1. Classification (NCBI taxonomy): domain Eukaryota; kingdom Metazoa; phylum Chordata; class Aves; order Apterygiformes; family Apterygidae; genus Apteryx; species Apteryx mantelli. Next base: position 11,987,787 of record NC_089989.1, on the reverse strand, counting down.
GGGCTTCCTGGGAGAAGGATTGAGCCGGAGAGTGCGGGTCGTTAGCCTTCTGCTCACATCGGCGGGGGAAAGCAGTTTCATTTGCTGGCCTGATTGGACTGATGAGATTTCCATATTCTTCATTAAGGGGCTGCCAGCAAGCGCGGCTGGCCTGCCATTTCCCATTACTCACAGCCTATCCATTATGCAAAAGGAGAAGGGGAGAGGGACGAGACGGTGAGCCTCGAGAGCAGCTGTAATGATCCTGTCAGCCTCTGCGCCCGGCTCCGTGGCGAGGGCGGCGAGGGCCCCTCGCACCCCGGGGAGCGGGGAGCTGTGCCGGCGTGAGCCGCCGGCCCTTCCCTGCCAGCCCCTCCGCACCTTGCCCCTGCCCGAGCCTGGGTGCAGGCTCGCCCCGAAGGGGTGACAGCACCCGCCTGCCTCCAGCCGTAGCGACGGGCGCTTGAGCTGTTGGTCCTGCTCTGGAGGAGGAGGTGGGAACGTCCAGGCTTCGCCGCTCACATCTGCACCTGGACGGCCTCGCCGGATGCCTGGTGGGTCACAGCACCATGCTCTGCTTCTTGCCAAGGCCCATCCATGCCAGGGGAGCAAGCAGGCAGCTTTCCCTGCGCTGCGCCGTGCTTGGGGCACCGGGCAGGGCTGGAGGCGTCCTGGGGCTGCAGCACGTCCCGGGGACAGGGCTTGCCATCCTGGCCCCCTGCCCTCGCCAGCGCTGAGGGCAACAGTGCCACGCAAGGAAAGTCAAACCGCAGCCCTGGGCACCCCAAGGGCCACAGCCCCCCCAAGCCCCGTGGGGCAGTTCCCGGAGGACCAGCCATCTCCATCGTTGCGCCCCACTCTGGCTGCCGCACACCGTGGCTCAGCGTGGTAGTGCAGCTCGTGCCAAGGATGGATGAAGTCTAGCAGCCCGCCACGAGGGTGGACGTGCGCCAGGCTTGTCTGTCTTGCTTGCACTGTGCATAGCAGCAAGAGCAGGCTGTAGGACTCGGGCATCCGAACTGTGTCCACCGCAGCTCCCCGTGTGCTCCCAAATCTGCCCCAGGCCCCTCTGCTTTTGGCATTGGAGCAGGCACACGTCCAAAGACCCCACAGTTTTCCCAGTGCAACTGGGCAGGTTCCCAGTGGCACCTCCCCAGTTGCCTGCTCCCCACTGTTTCACCAGAGAAGCTGGTGCCTAGACGTCCCCTGACAGCCAGGTGTGAAACTACAGCCAGTGACAGAGCTCAGGGACTGCCGCACAGGGAGCAAACCACACGGGGACGGCCCCCGCCTGATCCGCCTGGATTTTACGTGTCTGACATGCACAGAGAGGCGTCTGGCTCCCAGCACACCTTCATGTCCACCAGCTGGGTCGGGAGCTGGAGGGAGAAGTTGGCTCCGTCACCCACCGTGCGCAGAGGCCTGCACCGCTGGGTGTTTCTCCAGGGTTAGCACTGGCTGCCTCCTCTGCTGGGCGCTTCCTCCCCAGCAGAGAGCTAAGGAATGCCGCCTGGATCCGCCGCTGCATCCTGATCTCATTAGGTGTGTCGAGAGGGAGGCCGGGTGGCAGGGAGCGGGGAGGAGAAAGTCAAAAAGCCCCCTTTGATCACAGGGGATAATGGACACGAGCAGGTTGACTTCTTCTGTGGCCCCACTGATCTCCCCAGGTGGGCACTGCCGAAGATGACCCCTGCCTGCCTCTTTCTGGACGCTCTCATGGCCACCAGTGCCGAAGGCGGCTTTTCTCCATCCCTTTTGGCTGTGCTCTGTTAGCTTTAGCTTGTGTTTTCAAGCAAAGGTGCCACCTTCAGTCTACGTGTCATCTGATTTACTGGCACAGGTCATTTTTTCCTGACCCTCTTATAGAAAACAGGGGCACTTGGGTCAAATCCTGGGATGATTTAGAGGCTGTTAGGGTCATGTGAAATGTGAGGCCAAGACCATGCCGTCCTCCCGCTCAGGTGTCCCCTCCCCGCACAGACAGGAGAGCTGGGGCAGGCTCCTTGCCCTGGGGCACCCCAGAGCCCACTGGTGCACCCGTCACGGCACGTGCTGGGACGCCCCTGCGCTGGGTATACCCAGGGCAACCCTGGCCCTCTTTGGGGCCACTCGCTCTCCTTTTTACCCCAAATTGCAGGAGCCTTAAGCAGTGACAAACAGGGCTGCGGGGGGGGAGGGGGGGTCATGGAGCCAGGAACTCTTCCAGAGACTCCAGTCGTGCCGGACCACAAGCGTCACCGTCAGGCAGCTCCTGCCTTGACACGGGCTCATCCATCGCGGGGGGACGGGCAGAGCGCGGCGGACTGCAGAGGCGCCCGCTCATCCCCTCCCAGGCCACCAGCTGTATTTCACGAGGTCTTTTTCGAGTCTCGCCTCTCCGAGGAGAGCGTGAGGCAGCTCCGAGCGCGGCCGGGTTGCTACCGGAGAAGGACGCACAACCACCCAGCTGCTGGAAGGAGCAGGAGCACGTGGCGAGGGACGGTGCCCATTTATTCGTGAAAATGACCTCAGTAAAAAATCCAACGGCCTCGGAGAGGGAGCCCATGCGCAGCAGCCTCCGGCACCAAGCCCTCGGCTCAGAGCAGGGTGAGCCCGGCCCTGGGTTCAGATACGCTAAATAAATAGTGTTGCATTTCACCGGGGCCCCCAGGTTGCCGGTTCACAGCTCCTTTCTTCCCGTCCGTCGGCCCCAGCCCTGCCCCTAAGCTCCCGCGCCCGCCGCTGCATTAGCGAGGCTCGCAGCCGTGAGCGGGGGACAGTTGCTGGATGTTTCCCAGCAGATAAGAGCAGGCGCGTGATATTCCCCGGATGTGCCATTTCCAGCGTGGCACCAGCAGTGCCGATCCGGGCTGCGAATGGGCTCCAGTGGTGGGTGGGAGCCGGGTTGGCTGCACGCGCCCACCGCTGCCGCCCAACACCAGCACCCCTGGGGCAGCGGGAGAAATCAGTGCCGCAGACTCCCCCGGCAGCAGGACCTGCTGCCCAGGACCGGCCGGCATGCGAATGTCACCGCGAAGCTGGGACAGCTCCGGGGCCTCTGGGGAGACGCCCCTGGGGCCCGGGGAGGGAAGGGTTAACCGCCCAGCCTGGTGCCATCCTTGGGTGCCCATTAGCCAGGCAGTGTTGCACCAACAGCAGGGCGCTGAATACCTTCCTTTCTGGCTCTGCTCCAGCCTGGTGGAGGAAGCTGCTGAGAAAATGCAATTACAGCAAACAACAGCCACACGCGCAAGCGCTGCAATCCACACCTGGCACTAATTAACTTAATTAGCCCTTAATGAGCTACACTGGTCGGAAGGCCTATTTTTACTTAATTATCCCCTAATGTGCTTGGCAGAAAGTGGGGGCTCTGATGGATGGAGAGGTTTTGCCTGGCTTCCTCTGCTCCAGCAGGATACTCCATCATCCCTGCTTCCCTAACGAGTAAATCTGCCCGCAAGGGTAAGCGGGGGAGAGCAGTGATGTGCTGGGGACGGGTGGGAGCCTGGCACCTGCTGGGCGAGCGGTGGGCTTGGCTGGCTGATGGCACGGCCACGCTCGTGGTGGGGCTGCTGCTTTGCTGGCTGGCACCTCTGTGGTGGTCTTGGGCCCAGCACCAGGGCTCTCCTGCCTTCCCTTCCCCATCCAGGTTCCCTGATGTCTGGATTTGGTCCCTCCAAGTGACTGGCTGGGTGCTGGGGGCTGCTCCCACCAGGGCTCTGCAGGTGGGAGCTGCTATGTGGCTGCTTTGCCCCAATGCCGGTACAAACACCTTTCCCTGGCAGGGCTGTACAGCACAGAGCGCGGTAGCCGGAGGATCAGGAGGGTTTGCACCCAGCCTGAGCTGCTCCCACAGTGGGTGATGGGAGCCTGGCTGAGGATGGGAGCACTCGTGACATGCCAGGAGCAGGGAGACTTGCATCCTGGCCCCACGAGGGGCTGGTGCCTGCCTGTGGCCCCCGGGCACAGAGACGGGCAGGGCGGGAGGCGCGTGCTGCCCGGGAGCAGCCCTCTGCAGCTGCCCCGACGCGGGTGCCGGCGGGCCGGCACCGTGCCCCCGCTCTGAATCCATCCCCGGCAGCGGGGCAGGGAGTCCAGGGGGTGGAGAGGATGAAACGAGGGATTTGGGCTTGGCTGCGTTTTTACGCTCCTGCTGCGCCCTTCGGACCTCACCAAGGCGGCTCGGGGCAGCGGGTGGGCGATGCCGGGCACTCGTCCCGCGTCCCTCCGCCCTCGCTCGCCTGCGGACGTGTCCGGCCCTCCCAGTGCCTCTGTGGGCCTGTGCCCAGAGCCAGCCCTCCGCCTGCTCCCGGGAAAGGACACCGCCGCCTCAGATGAGCCGGTGGCTGCCGCTTCCCCTGAAAAGGGGGCAGCAATGCCCTCGGCAGGGTCCTGGCTGGTCCAAGCACCGCAGAGGATGCTCCGGCTCCCGCGTCTCCGCAGCAGCCTGTGCCGGCAGCTCCGGAGGCTCCCGAGAAGGCGGCGTTGGCAGAACAACTTTGTTTCCCCCGCTTTGGGCCGGGCATAGCAGTGGGCCGAGTTAAAGCTGCCCGAGGGGGCCAGGAGGCCGGGACCGCCAGGCTGCTGCTGCTGCCGTGCGGGGGCTGCCATGCGTGCCATGAGCCAGTCAGGCCTCTGCAGGGCACCGTGCTGCGTGGGGTCATTGCATGGCATATTCCCACCAGGCACAGCCGGTGCCCTGGAGAGGCTGCGAGTGGGGTGCCGGGGCCACGCCGGGGAGCGGGGCAAGCATCCGGGGCCAAGGCGATGGCAGAGGCAGTGAGATGACAGCCCCTGTCACCGGCTTTATTGATACCTTCCCTCGCCAGAAAGGGTTTTTTTCTTTTTTTTTTTTTAATTTAAAAGAAGAGAGAGCGCCAAGAGGGCAGCGTCGATCCCCCAGGCTCATCCAACCGCTCCCCAGGCGGACGTCTCCGTAAATTATAGATCAAATCCGCTGTGCTTGCCGTCGGCGGCAGAGCAGCCGAGCCCGTGACAGGCTTGCGAATGGAGCAGCCGGCACGGCGGGGTGGATGGGGAGCTGCGGGCGCCGGCCGCCCCCTCTGCACCCGCATCCTGCGCTGGGACCGCGACTGCGTGGGGCTCCTGGGATCTGCTGCCTCCACGGCACCCGGAGGTGGCGAGGATGAGGATGGCCCCGGGAAGGGCAGTGTCAGGGCCAGGGTGGCGCAGAGGCCGTTTCCCGGCCCTTCCCCAGGATGCTCTTCCTCTCGCTAATTCCCCAAGCAGATTTATTAAATGGTGCAGCATCACGCGTTGCCGATCCTGGGTTTTGTCCCTCGCCTTATTACCTGCAATTGCTTCCCATCCCGTCGCTGGGGTGGGATTATGTCCCTGCCTTAATGCTGTTCTAATAGAGTTTTTATTCCTAATTTCCTTGCCGTTGAGTTATTGCTGTCGAAACCTCGTCAAAACAGCTGACTGCCGTTTCCCCCGGGGAGGCGAGGGTGCCGGCACGGTGCCGCCGCGGGACCCCGCGTGGCCCCTCTCCGGGCGTCCGCGCAGTACTCGGACCCTGCCGCTGCCCGCCGGCGTCTGGAGCCGACAGCTTTGCCCGCTGGTGGCAGGCGCGCGCATTCGGCTTATCCCTTTAACAGGTCGCCATTGCCCTGGTTGCTGAAATTTGTGTTTATTCCTTGCCTGGGAACGGAAGGATTTTGCCAGGGGCGTGGGAAGCGCCGTTTGGGCTCGTTAAAAGGTAGCCTTGCGAGAGGAGGCTTACCCTCCTCCAGAACTTGTCTAACTCGCTCCGTTCTCCCTAAGGGCACGCGTCGGAGGCAGGAGCCTCTTATTAGCACGCTGAACCGTGCGACGTGTCCAGCCGAGCCTTCGGAGGCAGGTCGCAGGCAGGAGGACGGCGGCGCTGCGGCTCGCGGGGATGCTGCCGGGGGCGGCCGGTGCCCGGGGCTCCCCGCGCGCCCCCGAACCGCGGCAGCGCACCCGGGGCGCCCTTTTCGGCAGCCGGGGCCGGTGTGTGGGAGCGCCGGAGACCAGCCGCTTCCGAAACCGGGGCTGTTGCTTTGCTGCTGTTGAGGGAAAGTAGGGCACGGAAGTGCGTTTGAAGGTGAGCCGATACAGATTTATCGGTCTGCCGGGCTCTTGGGGAGAGGCGTTTAAGTGGCGCTAACAGGCCACTGAAAAAGCACCGTTTCCAACAGGGAAGCTCCGTAATTTTTCCTTAACGGAGCGTTTGAGGGGAAAATGGGGGGTTCCAGCTACACGGCCTGGTCAGAAAGCACTTGCTTGCTCGGAAATACGGCTGCCTCGACCGGAGGCTGCAGCTCCGAGCGCTTTTCTATTTACCCCTGCCAATGAGCCGAGTTTGGGGCGGCATCGCTTCCCCCCCCCCCACCCCCATTTCAGCTTTGTTCTTAATCTCTTGGTGCCTTTGTTTGAAATGGATATTGGGGGGGGGGATAGAGATAAATTAGCCCCATTCTTCTAGGGAGAATGAAGTGACCCCGAGCGAAGGGGGGCTGCGGGGAGCGGTATTGTTTCGGGGGCACGACGCCGGCCCCCGTCGCGGCAGCAGCGCCAGCAACAAATGCTAATTTCTGCTTTCCGCAGCGAGACGCTGGAGCACAAAATGCTAATGGTGCTCGCAGAGGGCCGGAGATAAAAGTCTGTGTGTTTGCGCGTGTGCGCACGCAGATGGGTTGGAGCCGCGAGATAAGCTGGCAAACAAGGTAATTAAAATAATTAAAATGCTAAACAAAGGGGAGGACGGCGCCCGAACGCTACAAAGGGCCGGGAGCGCCCGCCGCCGGCGCGGGGAGCGTCGCCCCTCGGTCCCCAGCCGGCGCAGGAAACGCGGCCCCTCGGTTCCCGCCGGCGCCCCGGGGAAGGCAGAGGTCTCCGGTGCCTTTTCCATGCCAGGGAATGGCATTCCCAGTCCCAGGTGGGAGCTTGCAAACCTTCGTGTGCCCCCCTCGGGGACAGCCCGGCTCAGCGGGCTCCGGCAAGGATGGATGTCCGTGCCAGAGCCCGCCAAGCTGGGCTGTCCCCGAGGGGGCACAAGTAGAGGGGCAGCAGGGCTTGCAAAGGGAATCCTGGGGGAAAGGCAGGTGCGGCAACACGAAACTGGGAAAATTCGGATTGCTTTGGCCAGTTCTGCCATTGAAATTGCTATTTCAAAGTTTTGTTTTTTTTTTTTTTTTTTAAATAATGTCTGTTTGAAGGAGAGGGGGGGAAAAAAAAACAAAAGGTGCTTGGAGTTAGAGTTAATTTTTGTTTCAGGCCAACAGAAACCGCGCGCCGTGAGTCCGCACCCTGCCCAGGGAGCGATTTGGCTGCGCGGCTCCTCTCAGCTATCCAGGGAGCGACGATCCCGTGCAACGTTTTATCGGAAGCTGTTAAGCAGAGGGAGGAAAAACAGGTGCATGCGGGAGGTGCAACGCGGCGCCGAGGTCCGAGCCGGCCCCGGGGGAGCCGCGCGCTCTGAGCGAGACGTAGCCCCAAACCAGGCCGTGCTCCTGGCAGCCGGCCCGGCACTGATCTAAATCTCCTGCTGCAGTTTGAAGCTTGCAGACAGCTATTTAACGCAAACAGCCAAGCTGTTATCTTTTCCCTTAGGGCCGCCATCCCTTTCGCTTCTCAAATGCCAAATTATAGCCCACATTTAATTTCAATGCCGCGGGGAGATCCGTGTCAGGGGAGGGCAGCTTCCTTTAAAATTAGCCGCGTTAGATTAGCAGAGATAAAGCCGAGAGAGAGCTCAGCGCGGAGGGTTTCCGAGGCGGAGCGGCGGCCCCAGGCCCCCGGCGGAGGGACGCTGTGGCCGGTGCGGGGCTCCCGCGCGCTCCCACGGCAGCTCCGGCTCTCGGCGTCCCTGGCTCGCCCGCATCCGAGCCCCCAACGTGCCCGCTCGCGCCCCGGGTGCCTCCGGCCAGGCACGTGCGGCGCTTTTCGGGCACCGGGGAGGGCAGTGATTTAAAGGCGCCCGTCTGGAGCGCCTTGCCCGCGCAGGAGGCGTCAAGATTAACCGTCGCCAGCAGATGCGGCGCATGGAGCATATTTGCAGCCATCAAGCACTATTTATTTGACCGAGCAATAACTCGTGGTGGATCAGGGAAACTTATCCCGAGGAGCTGCAGTAAAAATTGCATTTTTTCCCCCAGAGGTGCTTTGGCTGGAGCGGGTGCACGGTGGCACCGGCACAGGGACCTGCGGCGTTTCCCCTGACAGCAGCACTCGCTGGCTTGCTCCAAGCTTTCCGCCTGCAGGTCCCACCGCGGCCAGCTCAGCACGGTCTTTGCCCGGAGTCTGCCTCGCTGTGTTTTTTTTACTTTAAACATCAAAAGCCCAAGCCTGGTGCGACCTGGCCGGGCGGCCCTGGCGGCACCCCATCTCAGCCGGCTGCTCCACGCCGCCCCGGGGCGCCCGGCTCCCTCCTTGCGATGAGCAGACGCAGCTCCCCGTTGCAACAGGCACACGCGAAAACCCCGGCAGTGTGTTTAGGGAGCGACGCGCTGACAGCCAAAAAAAAGGAAGAGAGAGCGCATAATTGCAGGCTTTCGCTGACAACAAAACAACGCTTTAATAATAACTAAATACACGGAGGGCGCAGAGAACAATCGTCTCCAAAAGAAACAAACACTGATTTTGGGGTTGTTTTTTTTCCCTCCTCGCTGCCAGGCAGAAGCGTCTCTGCTGCAACGCGGCTGCCGGCCGGGCCTCGAGCGCTGCCCGGGGGTGGCGGCCCCGGCGGGCGGCAGCCCCACGCAGGGACCCCTCCAGCGCCCTCTCCGCGGAGGGTTCCCAGGCTCGCCGGCGCTTGGCGGGGGGCAGTCAGCCCCAGCGCTGCCGCTGCTCCCGCGTGCCGTCACCCAGCGCCGCAAGCACTGACCCCCCCGGCCCCTCGCGAGGAGCGCACGGCGCCTGATGGATCGCCTTCGTTTAGATTCACGGCACAGCGGCAGCAGGCGGCAGCGCCGCTCGCGTACCGAGTCTCGATCCCGAGAACGAAACGCCCCGGCCGGGGACGTGCTGCGCGTGGCAGCGCTGCTCGGCCTGCTCCAGGTGGCACCCGGGGCTGCGCGGCTCCCGGGGGGACCGTCCGCACGCCTGCCCAACCTCGTCGCAGAAGGCTATGTCGAGCTTTCATATCACTTCCGCGGCCTCCAGACCCCCAAAGAGGGGCTATGAAGAACCTAGCGGCTCTCCGGGAGGGAAGGGGAGAGTTTTTGCTTGGGGGGAGATGCGGGAGGGCGATCGGAGAGCTGTGGGAGGCCGCTGAGAAGCGGGCCGCGGGCTGGCAGGGACCTTGCCCAGCTTCGGCTGCGGGCTGCTGCGGGTCGGCCGGAGGCGAGGGCGCTCGGCCGGCCGGCAGCAGGGAGGCACGCAGCGCTCGGGGCCGAGGCCCTGCTGGAGACGGTGGTCCTGGAGGCGGTGGCTCCCTGCAGCTGCATGCACCTGGGGACGCTCCTGCATCTCTCCTGCAGAAGCAGCAGTGCACCCTGAGGAGGTCCAGGGGCTTTCTGCTGTCTCCACAGTCAAATTAAGAGGAACAAACATGAATTCCTGGAAGATTTTCTTCTTTCCCTCCACCATGCGCACTGATTTTACAGGTCCAGGTCTTGCCTTGAGCGCTTGGGGCTGGTAATGCCGATGTGGGGCAGCACTGCGGTGGGGCAGTCTCCCACTGTCCTCTTGCCCCTTGCACATCCCCCAGCACAGGGCAGAGCCGTCCAGGCAGGCTGGGCCGTGAATCCAGGTGTCCCTGTCACAGGGGTGCTCCTGAATGTCTCCACTGCAGGGGTGCTTCTGCGCATCCCCGTCACAGGGTGCTCCTGCACGTCCCCACCTCAGGGGTGCTCCTGCACGTCCCCCTAGCAGGGCTGCTCCTGCACGTCCCCCTAGCAGGGGTGCTCCTGCACGTCCCCACCTCAGGGGTGCTCCTGCACGTCCCCATCGCGGGCTGCTCCTGCGCGTCCCCCTAGCAGGGGTGCTCCTGCACGTCCCCCTAGCAGGGGTGCTCCTGCACGTCCCCATCGCGGGCTGCTCCTGCGCGTCCCCCTAGCAGGGGTGCTCCTGCACGTCCCCATCGCGGGCTGCTCCTGCACGTCCCCACCTCAGGGGTGCTCCTGCGCGTCCCCCTAGCAGGGGTGCTCCTGCACGTCCCCACCTCAGGGGTGCTCCTGCGCGTCCCCCTAGCAGGGGTGCTCCTGCACGTCCCCACCTCAGGGGTGCTCCTGCACGTCCCCCTAGCAGGGGTGCCCTTGCACGGCACTGCTGTTGGCTGCCCACGTCCCTCTGGGCGCTCGCCCCAGCCCTGCTCGCGGGTAATGGCAGGGCTGGGGTGGCAGCCGCAGAATTCCCGATGTCCTTCCTCGGGCCTTGTCCACTGGCTCTGACACAGGCAGTTTTGCCCTGCTCGCCAGACGGAGAGGCTCTGGCCGCCCCGGTGGAGCAGTGTTTTGGAAGAGCACCTGGAGACGGGCTCGACCTGCAGCCGGGGAGGCCTCGCCGGTGCAAGCACGGGTGCGCCCGGGGACTTTCCTAGGGGTTCCTCTCCTGTTTTCCCAAAGCAAATCCAACCACCTCCATGGGGGGAGCTGCCTTTTTGTGCAACAAAGCAGCTATTTTAAACCAGGTGAGAAAGCGGCGGTGGAGGAAGGGCTGGGAGAGGGGGACAAGGACAGGAAGAGCAACACCAGCAAGCAGAGACGGTGCATCAAAATTCAAAGCATCACACCAACGCTGAGTATCTCACCCAGCGGACAGACGACGTCTAGCTCGCCGAGACAAACCGTCATGGGGAAAGATGGCTAAACCATCACCAAAAGCCACAGCTGCACGCTCCCGCTAAGGCTGTAATTTAGGCGCTAGCTCCGGCGAGAGAGGAGAGGCCAGATCCTCAGCTAGCATAAATCAGTGCCGCGCGGCTGCTCTCGCTGGGGCGGCGGCGGCTCCCTCCCCGCTTCCCCCCGTGGCCCCGGGTGTTTGCAGAGCTGCCTCCTGCCCGGGGAGGGCCCGGCTGGCAGGGAGCCGCCGAGCCCCGGCGCGGCCAGCGCAAGCCGCCGGTGCCGGCAAGTCAGGGACGGCGCTCGCATACGGCGCCTTGAGGATCCGGCTCGTGTGCCTTCGCCTAATGTGACTTGCATGTGTAATTTATTTTTAAAAGGGGATTCTTGCTTTCTCCCTCTCCGAGCTGCCTGCTGGCTGCTCCTGGAATTTCCAGGCAAAGGGAAGGGGAGATGGGTATGAATAAAATATCATCGTGACAGCTTTTATATATATATATACATGAACCCACTCCGCCAGGCTGCAAGCTTCATTTTCGAATAAGAAGCTCAAACCAACTCCCGAGAGGCTGCGAGGACGCGTCGGGCTTTTAAGAGAAGGGACCAAAACAGAAGAGCATTTTCCTCTTCCATCGCATCAGACTTGAGCTGGGTTAATTACGCCTCTCTGTCCTGATTTAAGCAAGGGAGCTTATTCAGTACAACTGTTCCTTTATTAATGAATTGCAACCCAATTTTAACTGGAGGAAGCTGGCAAGGAAGAAAAAAAGGGGGAAAAAAGGAAACCTTTTGCCACCATGCTCTGTTTGCCCCTGCCTTTCATTTACATAACTTCAAAGCGATGCATTTTTTAAGCCAGCCTATTTTTTGTCCAGCTGGACTCTGTTTGATCCGAGAGGTGTACGTATGCCCGTGCCCCGGCGCAGCCCCCTCCACGGGTGCCCGGCACTTCACCAGGCTGCAAACGGGCGCATCCACCCGGGCCGCGGGAGCAGCCCAGCGCCGGCTGCGGCGCCGTGGCCCTCGCCGCTCTCCTTGCTGCCCTGGGCGTTTGGAGCCGAGCGAGACTGCGACGCCTCCGGCCCAGGGGCGCGCGGCGAGCGTGGGCACGTGGGCCCTGGCGCTCGGAGCGCTGCCGCCGCGCTGCCTGCCTCCTCGCCGTCGCCGGCTGCAGCCTAAATGAGCAACATATGGGCTGACGCGATGCAAAGCGAGCTAATTGCTCCGCATCCCGGCGTTCTTCCCTTCCGTCCAGATGTTACAGGTGTCGGGCCGGGCCAGCCTCTCCGCCGGAGCCCGGCTGTGCCGGATGCCTGCTGCGTGGGCGCCCCGGGGCGCTGCATCCGGCTGCTCCAGGGAGCCGAGCGCCCGGCGGCACCAAGGGTGCTGCGCGCGCCGGCGCTCCCAGCCGCCCCACCAGCCGCCGGGGAATAATATTTGTGCAGTAATTAGGGGAATAACAAGGAAACGTGAGGAAAGTGCCATCTGCTTGCTGCCGTTCCCCGGCCCGGGAAAACCGGCGCGGGAGAGCGGGAGCGGGATGCTGGCGGGGCGCGGGGGGCTCCCGCGCCACCCGCGCGCCGTGGGAACCGCAGCCATATGCTGCTTTTTCGCACGGCGGAAACAACAACTGCTCGGCTCCCTGCTCAGCCCCGCCGCTGCCCGCCGCAGCCGCCCGGCTGGGGATGCGCCGCGGGCGGAGAGGCGGCAGCGGCCCGGGGAAGAGCCTCGTGGATATTCATGAGCGGAGAGTCTGCCGAGCAAAAGGCACAAGCCTGTTTTCTTTTATAATATAGCTGGTTAATGCGGACTTAATGAACGGATGAATAATAAATTAGCCCAATTTTGTTTTCTTTCTTCTCAGAAGCGCGGGCTCGGAGGGGGACTTTGTGCGGGTTTGATTGATAGCAGGGGCTTGCTGGGAGATCTGCTACTCAATTGGTTATTAAATATGAAACAAATAACAGGGCAATTGTTTTAATCTTGTTGCAGCAGCGAACGCCAGCCGAGCGGGCGAGAGGAGGAGGAGGAGGAGGAGGAGGAGGAGCTCTCCATCATCCTCCCCCAGCACCCACCGTGCAGAGGTCGGGAGCTGGACGCTCCCACGGGTGCTGGGGACAGACGTCTCCTAAACGCACCCCGGCAGGAGGGGAGCCAGGACAGGGTGCTCTCGTTACCCTAATTGCCGTTAGCAGCGCAAACGCGTGGCAGATCCGAGCACACTGGTTTTGCCTCCTTCTCCTGCTGCTGGGACACCTGTGATGGGGCTGCAGCTCCTTCCCCAGGTGCCTCTCGTCTCCCACCCGTCTTGGTTAAGAGCAGAGGCAGACACAAGGCTCAGCCCCATTCTGGAGCTGCATCTGGGCATGTCCCATGCATGTCCCCTCCTGGCTGGAAATGTGTTGTATTTGTGGGGGCCAGTGCTCCCAGGCCATGGGAGGGCCAAGTCCCACGAGTGCCTGCAGGGGTGAGCCAAGCTGGTGGGTGGCCTGGGCACCTGGATGTGGGAAGCGAACACAGCAGCGCATGGCGAGGTGCAGCATTGCGAGGTCAACCTGCAGCCTGAGGCAATGCAAAGGCACGATGCCATCGAGAGGGGTGTCACTGTGATGGGACCATTGTACCTCCTGGTTCAACATGGGATCTTCTGGGCTTGAGCAGCAGTGTCTGAGGAGCTTCCACCAGACCAGAAGAACAGATGAGAGGTTAGCCAGTGGCTGCTCCAGCCAGTTCTTCTACCCCGGGGGGACCAGGTGCCTCAAAACCTGCACCCCCAGGCCCTGCATCTTCTACCTCGGGGGGACCAGGTGCCTCAAAACCTGCACCCCCAGGCCCTGCATCTTCTACCTCGGGGGGACCAGGTGCCTCAAAACCTGCACCCCCAGGCCCTGCATCTCTGCCCTGTGCTCTCAGGGGGCCAGCACAGCTGGCACTGACTGGCTAGATGGCATTAACTTGGGGTGGGGGCACCACCCTGCAGCAGCACGCACAGCGCTGGGGGGGACAGCAGTCCGGGAGCATGGATGAGCTCTCCTGGGGTGCCAAGCTCCCCCTGAGCCGGCAAGGAGCTGCCGTGCAGCAGTGCAGTTCACCGAGCGGGCAGGCTGCCTCCGACTGCACGGCTCATTAAAGGCTTCTGCTTCATTTAACATCCCACCTGCTGATGTGAAGCGACGTGTGAAGGCGTTGAGTCACGGGCCGGTGCCGCTGGCACATCCTCTGCCTGCCCAACCGGAGGCATCCAGCAGCCACCCTCCAAAGCCCCCGCCAGCCTGGGATGCTTCACCCGGGCTGGCGCGCGAGCCTTGGTGCTCCGGCCTGGGACGCAGCCCTTCGGAAACCTCCTGTTGGCCTCCAACAGGCTCCGAAGGCTGGGCTCCCCTCTGCCTCCCCCAAAGTACCCCCGAGGAGCCCGAGTGCCCCGGGCTCTCTGCAGAGCCGATGGCGAGAGCACCCTCCCACCCCAGGATGGCAGGGCCCGTCACCCTCCGCACGGGTGGTGGGAGCCCCGGTGCCCAACAGGAGGTCATTGGTACATCAGGCTGCCAAAAACACGACCTGGAGCTACAGTCTGCATTGACTCGGGGCCGAGCACGGCGTGGGGCGCCCGTGGCGAGGGTGCCAGCGTGCCAGGCGCCGCCTTACGGCGGGAGGCGAAGGAGCACCGCGCACTCGCCGGGTGCAAGGGCGACGCGTCGCCTCCTCTGCTGCGTCCTCGGCAGGGTGAGATGTCGCCAGCCTCCAGCAGCTCACACAGGCGGTTGGTGTGAAAGTCGCTAATCTCCGGGTACCTTTCTGCTGCTGGCGCTTAAAAAAAAAGCAATTCCCGGCTGACGTGAGCTTATCGCAGCTCCGGCTGGCTTTGCCCAGCCTCGGCGGCTGCCTTTGATGCTCAAAGCCCCTAGCTGGAGTCCCAGCCGCAACGGGAAGCCAGGCTGGGGATGAAAGCGCCTGTTACCTGCTTACTTCTGCTCCAGCGCCCAAAAGGCAGCAACACATGCGTTTAAAAAAAAAAACACCACAAATAATTCCCCCCCTAGAAAGAGGAAAAAAGCCTGTGAACGGCCAGCTCAATGCGAAAGCTTCTTACCTGGCTAGATTTAACTGCCTTTGTTGCCGCATCGGCCTGAAAATCCCTCTTGCACGGTGTCGGAATTACCGGCAGAGCCGAGGCGCTTCCAGGCCCTCGGCAATGAAAGGCGGCTCTGTGCAGCCGAGTGGCCAGGTCTCCCCTTTTCCCAGGAGCCTGCCCCTCTGGGGCTTTACTGCTGGGAAACCCAGCTAATCTACCGCTTTGGCTTTGCAGGCCCCGGCTCAGTGTGTGCAGAGAGTTCATAAGCAATCAGAGAGGGATTTGCGTACATTAAACATCCGCCCTGGCATTAAAATGTCTTCTGTCTTCTTGAGCTCTCTTATCTCGGTGATCCAAACTCAAATGCTTGCAGCTCTCTTGTAAAGCATCGTTTCTGAGCAGCGTCTCAGTCGCCAACCTATTAATTAATTAACAACTTCATTAGCGCTAGCAGAATGGCAGGAGCTTCTGAGGGCTCCCGGGCAGGCTCAGGCCGGCGAGTGTCCTGGTGGCCACTGGCCGGAGCGAGAGGGGGCTGCGGACACGGCCGCTCCGCGTGGGGCAGGGGGCCATGCCGGGCTGGCACGCGGGCAGCCCTCGGGATGCCCGGGACGGTTCACCCAGGCTTCTTGCCACGTGTTTGCCCACCGCTGGCGAGAAATGACCCAGCACATCAGCACTGTCTTCAGATTTTCTGGGCTGAAACGGATGCGAGTGCCTGGCGTTTGTGCTTCCAGCCCACCAGCGAAAGCGCCAGGGCTCAGATCGGAGCTGGGGGAGCCCGGGGGCAGCGCACCGGCTCAGGGACCGCTTGTAGCCGGCGGAGCGCTTGAACCAGCCCTGGCTTTTTGCCCGTGTGCTCAGCCTGTCCCGGCTGGGCCACGGGGTGAGGCATCTCCCCAGGGAGAGAGGCTCTGAGATCAGCTTTGCTGATCCACACAGGCCGTCCAGATTAACACCAGCAGGGCAGGGGACCCTCCGTATTGGTTCTGGGTGCCTGTGGGGCCCCGTGACCCTGAGGAAGAGCGCTAGCTGCTCTGAAATAATTCAGTGCAGAGCAAGAGTTGCCCTCGCAATCCTCCGTGCACCAGCAGGGCCCCTGCGGACCCTCTCCCCGAGCGCAGGGTGCTGCGCAGGGCTCGCTGCAGCCCATGTGCCTCCGCTCCAGCATTTTGGGCAGCCCAGCCGGGGAGCGGCCGGAACAGCAATACCCGTTACTGTCCATAAGCTGCGTTCGATGGGCAAGCCTTCCCCTGGCTAAAGGGGATGCGCGAGAAAAGGTGATTTCAGGTCGGTGCATGGAGACTGGAGCTTGGGCATATCCGAGGTGTGAGCGTGCGACAGGCAGGGCGCAGTGAAGGTCAACACGCGGACGGACACGCAGCGGTGGGAAACAGCTGGCAAATCTATCTTTGTGCCAAATGCTCCCTTCTCTCCGGCAGCCTCTCCAGCCGGTGCTGGGTGCAGCGGCGAGCGCAAGGTGGGCTGCCGGCCCTGCGGGAGGGACCCAGCATGCTGGGGGGGGGGCCACAGCGGGTCTGAGCATCTCCCCCTGTGCTAGACCTCTCAGCAGGAGCCAAAACCAGCCCGGCGCAGGGCCCCGCGAGGCTCGCTTGCCCCGAGCCCGGAACCCCGCTCTGCCTGGCTGAGCTGCACCTTTCCCGCTCGCCTGGAGCCCCACAGCCACCTCCGCGGGGTTAAACTGCACAGAGCTCCCCCCCCCCCAGACCAACCCCCTTCCCCAGGCCGCCCAGACAGCAGCGCCCGTTCATGGGGGGCTTAAAGGCGGCAGCCGGCGAGCAGCCCGCGGGGGCCCGGCTGCTGCGTGGGGCCCCAAGCGCCAGGGAGCCGCTGGCCGGGCCGGGCCGGGCCGGGGGCCGCGTCCCCCGCTGGGGGCCCCGAGGGGCGCGGGTGCCCGTGCGTGCGCGCCCGGCGCCGCTGCGGGAGCCACCTGCGCCCCCACAGCTGGGCCCGCCCGCACATCTGGGCGCGGGCACCGCCTGCTGCCGCCCGTCCTCCATCCCCGCGGAGGCGGCCTGGGGTTTTCTCCCTGCGCGGGGGCACCCGTCTGTGCCCCCCCCCCCGCCGTCGCGGGCTGCGCCCCTCGGGGCTCTGTGCGGCCCCCGGCGCGGGGTGCAGCCCCGGCGGGGGGCAGCGGGGGGCCGCGGCGGGGCCGGGCTGCTGGGGGCGGGCCGGGGGCGGGCCTGGGCCGGGGCGCAGGGGGGAGGGGGAGGAGGAGGAGGAGGAGGAGGAGGAGAGGGAACGGGAGCGGGCCGGGCCGGGCCGGGCCGGGCCCCCCGCCTGCCCCTCCCCGCCCGCCCCCGCCGCAGGCGCGGCTCGGCGCCGGCCGCCGCTGCAGACGGGGACGGCGGAGGGCGCCGCGCAGGTAGGGCCGGGCGCGGGTGCGGGGGGGCCGGTGCGTGGCGGCAGCGCCCGGCTCGGCGCGGCGCGGCCCGGCTCGGGGGTGCAGGGTGCGGGGAGCGGCGCCGGGTCCTGCCCGTGCCGGCGGGTCGGGGCCGGCGCCCCGGTGCCCCCGGCTGCGAAGCTGGCTGCGGCCGGCGGGCTCGTCCCGGAGCGCCGGGGCTGGGAGCGGGAGTGGGGCCGGGACGGTGCCCGGGGCCGGGGCTTTCCCCTGGGGCGCCCCGCCGAGCGGAGCCCGCGGCGGCCTGGGGCTCCCCGCGCCCCCCGGGACGGTGCCCGGCGCTCGCCCCTTCGCGCCCGTGTGCGTGTGTGCGTGTGCGTGCGGGTGTCGGGGTGCAGGCGGGCGCGAAGGCGGGCAGCGCTCCCACCCCCTCGCTCCCTGCTCCCTTCGCAGCCCGTAAATAAAGCCGGGGCCAGTTTTCTCCCGCTTGCGGCTTGTAACTCCGCGCCGCAGACCGGGGCTGCGCTCGGTTCCCGAGCGCGATGCTGCCGTTGGTGCCGCGGGTGCGTGCGTCCCGCGGGGAGCGCCCCACGAAGGAGACTGGGGAGCGGGGCCGCTGCGGAGCCCCGGTCTGCTGCAAGGCAGAGGGGCGCCGGGGCCGTGCATGCGCCGTCGCGGCTTCCCTCGCCTGCCCGAGCCGCAGCTCTGCGAAGCGCTGGGCTGGAGCAAGGCACCGATCCTGCTGCTGGGGCTCGCCCGCACCTGTAAGCAGCCCCGGCGCGCCGCTCCCGCGCCCGGAGGCACGTTGGGGTTTCCCGGCCCGGCGGGCGTGGGGAGCGCGGGGCCGGGGGCCTGGCAAGCGCCGCTCGGTTTTCGTCCCAGGCGCCGCAGGCTGGGCGAGGGGGCGGCGGAGGAGCCGTGCGCGCCTCCTCCCCGAGCCCCCTCAGCGCGCCGCAGCCCTTGCGGCTGCCGCCCCGCTCCACCGCCGCGGCCTCGCCGTTTGCCACTGCTGCCCTTCGCGGGGGTCGCGCTGCCCGAGCCCTCCCCGGCGCTGCCCTCTTCCCCGAGCCGCGTCGCGCCGAGCGCGGGCCCCCTCGTCCCCCGGCGACGCGGGAAAGGGCTTCTCGGGTGGCCCCGGCAGAGAGCCCGGCCGACCCCCCTGCCCTCCCGGCCGTCCCGGCGCTGGGCGCTCGCCAGCCCCGCGGCCCCTCTCCGCAGGAGAGCCCTGGCCGTGAGGGGCGCCGCGTGGCGTGGCCCCCCCGACTGCCAGAGCCCCCCGAGTCCGCTCCCAGGCCCTCGGGGGCTTCTGCGGGCTCCAGGCCGGGCGCTCGGGGTGGCCCGGGGCTGCGGTGCCGGCTGTGCTTGTAACCCCGTGGGGCCGCTCGCTCGGCCCCCGGCCGTCCCCTCTCCCCTTCTCCATTTTTGCCCTCTCATCTCCGCGTCTGTCTCTGCAGTCCCTGGTTTTGTTTTTCCTTCCCTCTTGTTTCAGGGTCTGGGGTTTGGGGTTTTTTTTCAGCCCCCCCCCCCCCGCCTGTTTTCTCTTCTGCGCTGTCGCTCGCTCACTCTCTCCAGCTCTCGTCTTTGTTTCAGCTGAGGAAAAAAAAAAAATAGCTTCCCTGCTAAAGTTGGCCCTGGGCGCGCGATCCTCAGGAGAGCGGGGCTGCCCGGCTTGGCGCGGGAGCCAATGGCAGCCCCGGCCGCCCGCCGGCCTCGCTGCCCGGCCGGGGACCTGCTGCCCCAATAAATACCCGTCGCCTCCCAGGGCTGCCAGGCGCCGGCGGGGAAGGCGCTGTGCAGAGCCTACGGATGCTGCAGTTTCGGGGCCCCGGCAGGAGCCGAGTGAAGCTGCGGCACTGGGAATTGCACAGGTATCTCCCGGGCCGCAGCTCCGGCGTTCCCTGTGCAGCTCCAGCTGCCGGAGCTGGGGGCCGAGTCTGGCTCCAGGCTGCCTTTTCCCCGTGGGGTTTTCCCCGCGAGCTCGTGCCTTTGCTCTGCTGCCTCCGTCCGTGTCTGGCCGCATCTGTCAGGTGGCGTCTGGGTGCTTGGGTCCGTGCGTGGGGCCGGGGCTGCCACCGGGGGGTCCCCGCGGCGGCTCGGTGCCTGCCTGCGGCTGGGGCAGCCCTGCCGCGGGGGCCGTGTTTCGCCTGGGCTGGGGCTGCCTGAGCTCCTGTGCACGCTGCTGCGTCCAGGTTTGCCTTTGTTTGCATGGGGGGGAGGGTCTTTTTTTTATTTTTATTATTTTTTTTGCATGTGCCTTTGCTACGGGCTGCGCATCCCTGGGGTGGATCCCATTTCGCTCTGGCGGAGAGCTGCCTTTGCCTTGGGGTGCTTCTCGCGAGCCCCCGGCATTAGCGTGCCGCCAGGTAAAAGGAGAGCCGGCGCTGAGCCGCGCTCGCCGTGCCCTTCTCGCCGGCTGCCCGCCGGCCGCCGCTTTCCTCTCCGCGCGGAGCGGCTTTGCGGCCTCCGCCCGCTCCCAGCGAGGTGCTCGCCCTCGCCTCGCCATCCCGGCGGCGGCCGGCTGGACGCCGGTGGCAGAATCCGGCCCCTTGCTTATCGCCGGGCAAGCGACGAGCAGTTTTGTCCTTATCTCCATCTGATACGGAGGCCGGCGCTAGCATTGCAATGGGATGCGGCGAGCCGCAGGGCCGCGTGGCTCCTCCAGGGTGGGCGGACAGACAGATGGACAGACGGCGACGGGCCATCGCCCCCGCGCAGCCCCCCGCAGCGTGGGGCCGCCGTCGCCGCCCCGGGGGAGCCAGACCTCCTACGGGAAGGTAGGGACAGCCCGGGCTTGGCCGGCTGCGGCTCTGCCGGCGCCGGACGAGCCGGGATGAGCTGCGGTCGCCTTGTCTGGTGCCTTCGTGCCTCCCCTCTGGCTGCTCGCTTCCCTCTGAGGAACAAAACGAGGCAACGCTCAGTGCCCGCGGCGTGCAGCGGGCACGTGGGGGCGTCTGCAGGGACACGCACACCCAAGCGCGTACGTCTGCAAAACGCGCGCACGCTGCCTCGTCCCGGGACGTCGTTTTGGAGCCCGCTGGTGCGGCTTTGCTCGCTCGACGGTCTGGAAACGGAGCGGTCCCGCGATGAAGAGGGGCTTTAGCAGGTGCGGAGCTGCCTAAGCCCTGCTCCACGGGGCGCGCGGGCAGCGCGGGGCTGCGTGCCGGGCAGAGGAGCCCTGCGGGCGCTCCCGGCGGGGCTGCCCGTCGTGGTGAGCCCGTCCCGCTGGTGGCTTCAGCGCCCGCAGGGGCGAGCGGAGCGGGGCAGAGCGGGGGGTCTGGCGCAGGCCTGGCCCCGCTGCATCAGTTACGTGGGCTGCGCTCGGAGGAATGACGTTTGCAGCGAAGGGAGGGCGGGTGAGCGGAGGACGAGCAGCAGACGGAGCTCGTTGCCCACCGAGACCTGCCGGCAGCCCCGGCGGCAGCGGCGGCGCACGCCAAGGCGGGGGCACGTGCCCAAGGATGGCTTGGCGGCAGCTCGGATCTCCTCCCGCGCGTGGCGGGCAGCGTTGGCGGGCGAAGGGGAGCCGGGGGTCCCCGCTGCCCCGCGCTGCTCGTCCTGCTCGGCCGCCGCTGCCGGGCTGCCGATGCGGGGGGGCAGCTTGTTCCGGGCTGCGAGGGGGGGATTTGTGCCGGCGGTCACACTCCGCTCACTTCTGCCCTTTTTTCCTGACAGCCTCCTTCTGCTTCCCCCCACTTTGGGGGGAAAAAAGGCCACTTTAGTGGCAATGGCTACGGTGATGTCACCGCCATCAGTGCGGAGGGCCGAGGCTGCAGCTGTGGCGGGGGCTGGCGGCACGTGGGACGTTCCCGCCCGGGGCCAGCTCTGTGCCGACGGCTCGGCAGGGGCAGCCCTGGGTGGCCCTCATGGACGGGAGCCTGGGAAGGATTTCCCTTCCTTTCCCTTTGTTTTTCCCAAGGCTGGATTCGAAGCGGGGCATTCCCGAGCAGGTGCTAGCGGTGGGTTGCGTTGGGGAGGCTTCTCGCTGAGCAAACTAACGGCAAATCGGGGAGCTGTTTTTGCGCTTTTCCTCCCGTTTTGGCCCTCTGAATTATTTAAGATTCAATTGCCGCTCAGCTATCGAAAATGATTCACTGGTGTCTCTAGCCAGTAATTTTCGGTCTGTAGGTGGTTGGCAAACAAGCCGCCGTGAGCGTCTGAGAGCGACAGCTCTCGCCGCCTTGGGTAGCTGCGCTGGGTTACGCCGGTTCGTCTCTATTTCCCGGCTGCATCAGATGGGTAATTATCAGAGCCGGCGAAGCGGAAATCCTCAAGCAAAAACCTCGGTGCAACACTCGTAGCCCGGCCTGCCCTTCGCGCGGGGGGGCGGCACGGCACGGCACGGCGCGGGAAATCCTGCGGCGGCGCGGGAGCGGGCGTTGGGCGACCTTGCGGCGTCTCCGCTCCAGCGTCCCTCGTTTTTGTCCGCGGCGCTGAAAGCCGCAGCGTGCCGGGCCCCGGGGGGCCGCGCCGGCCGCTATTATCCCGCAGACAAAGAGGGGCCGGCGGGCGCCTGGCCTCCGCCGGGGCGTTTTGCCGCCGCGCGCTTGCTCCCCGCCGCTCGGAGGGGCCGCGGGCCGGCACGGGCCGGCGGCGGGGGCTCGGGGCCGACGGCAGAGGCGACGAGGAGGGCGGTTTGGTCGCTGATGGCTTTAGGCGAGGCGCTCGGTTATCTGCCGCTTGCCGCCACCATTTTACGGTCGGCGGTGCCGGCCGCGACCCTGCTGGGCCTGACTCCGCCAGCGCCGCCGGGAAGCTGACGGCAGGAGCCCACCCCGCGCGGCGTTTAATTACTGGCTTTCTTCCTTAGCAGAGTACATTGGCTGACCTTAACGCAATTAATCGGAGCTTAATCGACCTCTGGGGGCTGCGCGCGGCGCACGGGGCTTTCTGCCTTTCCAGGAGGCTTCGCAAGAGGTCCGGGCAGCAGAGGGGCAGGGCCGTGCCGGCGGTCGGGTTCCGCCCAGTGGCAAAGCTCCCGGGCGCTCCCGGGTCGGGCCGGGTGCTGGGGAGGTTGGTAAGAGCAGGTGGGGAGCAAGCTGGGGCCCCGGGGTCCCGTCGGGGGGTGGGGTGGGGGTCTCCCAGCCTGGGGAGCTGGGTGCCCCCCACCCACGTCGTGGCCGGCAGGTCCCTGGCGGGAAGGTGGCTTGCAGCAGCCCGTGGGAGGGCTTCTCCTCCTGGGACGTGAGCTGCTTGCAGGGGACGCTGCTCCATCCTGAGGGCATCTCTGGGAGCTCTCTCACCGCCCTGGCTAGCTGCTGCCTCCTGCTCACTCCTCGCCCGCCCCCTTGTCTCATCCTTTCCCGGTCCGGGGAGAGCTTGGCCCAGCCCGTTGCTGGTCTCCCTCGCCCGGGTGCAATGCCCAAGCGTCTCGGCAGAGGTGTCCTGCTCTCCTCTTCCTCGCAGAGAGCCTCAGCTCCACCACGCGTGGCCGCCAGGGTGGTGCCGCCCGGGCAGAGCAGCCCAGGGCTCGTGTCCCTGCAGCGAAGCCTGTCTGCCCGACCCGCTCGTCTCATCCTCGCTGCTGTCCCCATCCAGCCCTTCCGCCCGTCTCCCGGGGCGGGAAGCGCAGCGGGCAGCCGGCTGACCCCAGGACGAGCCCCGTACTGCGTGTGGCTCCCGTGGCCTCCTCGCCTGGCGTCGTCCCGTGGAGGGGGCGCGCGGGTCGCCAGCGCCTGCCAGCCCCCTGCCTCCGCGTCTCGGGTGCCGCGTGGCCGCGCCGGCTTTTTGCAGGCAGAGCCGGTGCCAGCCATTGTCCCCGCGCGTTTGTTTCTGCGCCAATTCATTAATTTTAAAAAGCTAATTAGGATTCTGCAGCCCTTCCCGCCAGGCGCTCGCCTTTCAGGGCCGCGGGATGCTCGTGGTCCGTGCGGTTTCACCTCGGCCCTCCGCGGAAAGGAGACGGCCCCGGCAGCTCCCTAGCTGCCGCCGGGCGTCCCTCGCGCGCCTCCCGGCTAATCCCCCGGCTTTTCACGTGAATAAAGCCCCTCGCAGCCCTGCAAATAGGAAGTGATATTTGACAATAATCCCTCCGCTCCCTAGGGCGGGCTTCTCATATTACAGGTTATTAAAAAACAAAAGCCAGGCAGCAGGAGCTGCGGCGCGGGGAGCTGGAGCACAGATTGCTCCCGGCCCGGCCCCACCCAGCCAGAAGCGCCGCGAGCGGGCGGCGTTGCACGGCGTTGCACGGCGTTGCACGGCGTCGCATGGCCGGCCGGCGCTCGCGCGGCCCGGGGTGTCCCCGCGGCGGCTCTCCCCGGGGACACCGGCTCCAATCCTGCGGGCCGGGGAAGAGCCTCGGAGTTATTCCTTGCAGAGCAAGCGGCGATTGCCCTGGGTTACAGACCGAATCCCGTTCCCCCCCGAGGAGGCTGCAGGGAGCCCCAGGGGGTGCGGCGTGAATCCCGCTCGCGCTCTGAAGGGATCGCGGCACCGTCTCCGGCAGCGCTCCTGGGTGCCGGGAGCAACGATCGCGGCCCGGCCGAGCTGGCTGGGGCCGGGGGGACGCTGGGACGTCGGGGTCCCCGGCGCGGGGGCTCTGGCCAGCAGAGCTCTGCGTCACCCACCAGCAGCTCCTCCTTTGCCTCCCGCGGGACCGAGGAGAGGGGTCGCCAAGCCGCTCCGGCGCTGGAGCCGCGTGCCGAAATGGGGCAGGGGGTTTGCAGGGGGCTTTAAACTGCCCCAAGCGCAACTAAGGCGGGAGAGCGACCGGAGGAGCCTGGAGCGGCTCGGGGCAGGAGGGGCCGCCGTGCAGCCGGCGAGCCAGGCGCGGGAAACGCTGCCGCGTGACGTCCCTTAGGGCACGTGCCACTCCTGGGATGCGTTTCCGAGGCGGGAAGCCCGGGCCGGAGGACGGACGGGGCGTCCCGCGGGTGCCCGGAGCGCAGCCGGGAGGGAGTGGGTGCTGCCCGTCGCTGGTGCGCCCGGGAGGAGGGTTCACGGAGCGGTTTGTCCTGCTTTGCAGGGCTCTCCAGGAAACGGTTCGCTTTCCCGGGAAGGGGAACCGCTGTTTTGTCCGAGGTAGCACTGGGCAGCGCTCCCTCGCCGCCTTTCCCGCGCAGGGTGAAAGCCATCCCAGCAAAAAAACATGGAAAAGTATTTCTAGTTTGTCTTCCCAGGGGCTGGGCAGAGCGGGAGCCCTTTTGGCCCGTGGGAAACGCAATCCAAAGAGCTCTCTATTTATTTGATTTTTTTTTTTTTTTGCTGCAAAAATATTGATTTCCCTGCAAGAAATCTCATTTTGGCTGGAAACATTTCATTTCATGGTTTGGGGGGTTTCTTTTGGGTTTTAAGTCAACATTTCCCCTCAAAATGTCATTCTGGTTAGAGTTCTTTTTTAAGCAAAAGCCTGTGATGACATTTTAAGTGGAGAAGAAAATTTCTGCTTCATTTCAAAATGTCAACTTCAAGTGTGTGTTGGGGTTTTCTGTTGTGTGGGGGTTTTTTTTCTTTCTTCATTCCAGCATTTCCCAGGGGAAACCCGAAATGTTCCTGTCGGGATTGAATAGCTGCTCCCCCCCACCCCAATAAATGCTTTTTAACAAAATTGCGGCTTTGCAGCAGGAAAGCTGTGGGCACGCGGGGAGGCAGCGCCCAGGGAGCCTCCGGCCACCGCGGCCGGTGGCAAACTCGGACCAGGGTGAGAGCGGTAGGAGTTAATGATGTGCCCGGGCTTGGAGCGCTCCCCTTTCCACTCTCCCTCCGCTCTGTGCTCCTGTTTGTCTCCCTCGAAGTGCTCTCAGACACGAGCTTGCTCTGCTCTTGCAGATTAAGCTAGAGACTGGTGTTATCTCACTTTTATTTATTAGGGCAATTATACCTAATGATTCACACGCTCGTGGAGAATAATTACTCCAAAATACAGCGCCATCGGTATTCTTATCCAACCTGGATGCAGTGATTCATAAATGCATCTTTTTTTTTTTACAATTCATCAACCAACAATCCCTTAATTGCCAATTTTTTTTTTTTAAGAGTCATTTAAGAAATGATCAAGGAATCAGCATCCCGCGAGCGTCACTGCACTTGCAAGGCGCCCTGTTTATTCCCTCTCGCCAGCCGGGCGGCTGATGACTTCCCCCACCGCAGACTTTGCTGGGGATTTCGGCAGGGCTCCCGGAGCAGCGCCGTGCCCAGCTCTGGCTCCGGGCTGCTCGCGCGCTCCCTGCCGGGCGGGTGTCCGGGGCTCCTCGCCGAGGCTCGACCCGTGCGGGCGCTGCAACGCAGGTGCAAAGCACCCGGAGCAGCGGGAGGACACGTCCCAGGGGCAGCGGGGACATCTTCGGTGGACATGTCTGGAGATGTTCCCGATGAAGACTGAAGAGGAGAAGCTGAGATCTTGAGAAGTATTACCAACGTGGACATCCAAACTCTCCAGTTTTTGGATGAGATCTGCCCCGCACCGGCTGTCCTAGCCGCTTGGCCGGCCAGACGCTACCCAGTAGGCGCTGAGCAGGGCGCCGGTGACAGGACGCCAGTGTCCCTTGCCACGCAGTCTCAGGAGCACGGGCCAGATGCTCCCAGCAAAGCAAGAGCACTTCATCGAGAGCCTGCTGGGTCCAGGAGCTGGCTTCCTGCAGCTTGGAAAAGCAGTCGGGAGCTGGGGTCTCATGCATGCAGGTGACGTTGATTAAGGAGAGCCAGGCTGATCGCCCGGTAGCACCCTGGGCCGCCTCAGCCCTCGCAGAGCTGCCCGAGGCTGGAGCCTGGCCCTCAGCTGGGGTCTCAGACCTGGGCGGGCGAAGGAGCTGCTCGGAGCCCCAAGCCTTGTCCATGCATCATGCCTTTGATTTTTAACTACAAGGAGCTCTTCCCGCCTCGGCGCACGTCGCCGCAGCGTTGCATGAGCCCGGCTGAGCCACGGGTGCTGCTTCTGGCCCGGGATCTCCCTCCGGCAGCAATGCCGGCTTTGCTGCAGGGTGGTGATAGCTGCTCGGGGACCGCCGGGCGTGGGGACCCGTCCCTGCCGGCGGCTCCGCGCTCGCTGTGGGCCTGCCCCAGGCTGGGGGGTGCTGGGGGTCTCATTCCTCCCACATGCGCCTTCCTAACGGACCGGCTGGGCGGGCGGCTGGCGGACCCCCTCCTCCCCTGTTTCCTTCCCCTGGGTGCTGGATTTGGGGGACCGCGTGCGGCTGGAGCATGCAACGGCCGTGGAAGCCATCGCCGTAGCGGGGCCCGCGTCCTCCGCGCCGAAACGCCGCCTCTCTCCTTTGTCTAACGCAGGTCTGTGCCGCGAAGGAGCTCGGGGTGCCCCCGCGGGCTCCCAGCCCCGGCAGCCAGCGCCCTGCCGCGGCCGCTGCACGGGGACTCGCCGTCGCCCCGCCGCCCTGGAGCGCCTCGCGGCCCGCCGTCTTGTATGGCTTTTTATTCCTATGTGATTATACGTCACGCACTTCATATAGGGATTGAAGCCGTGCAATACGCTGGGGTCCTGCAGCGGAGAGCGGCCCGCGCGCCGAGGGAGCCCGCCGCGGAGGAGCCCCCGGACCCGCCGGGCCGCTGCAAGGTCAGCGTGGGTCCCGCACGGCGCCCGCCGCGACAACGTCCGGGACAACGTCCGGGACAACGCGTGATGCCCGCGGCTCATCCCGGGCCGGGGGACATCCTGGGGCACCCGCCGCCTTGCCCGTTCCGCTGTTTGGCATTCGGAGCCGTCGCTTCCCGTGACGGCGGGAGGCCGGCGGTGTCCCCGCCGGGTGCAGGCGGGACGCGGCGACGGCAGAGCGGGCGAGCTCCCCGCTAGCTGCGGAAAGTCTGTCTGAAGCAGTGCGTTGGGTCCCTGCTGACAGGCAGGTTTCCGGAGTGGTGGTCCTTCGTCCGCGCGGCAGGAGGCCCTGCAGAGCCGGAGCGGCGGCGGCGCGGAGGAGCCACGGGGGAAGGCGGCGCAGGGCAGCGGCGAGCGTGACCCTGGCCGGGACCGCGGCTCTCGTGCCGGCGACGGAAGGCCGAGCGCGGGGGGCCGGCCGCGGCGGCAAGGGCAGGCCCCAGACGCGATGCTCTTCGAAGTTCCTCGAGAGGCCTCGGCCGCTCTTTAAAGGTTTGCATTAAATCTGTCACATTAGCGAAAACGGTGGAAATTACCCAGCTTGTGGAAGAGATTAAAGGCAGACCCCTTCCGATCACTTCATAAAGAAAGGGCCCCATTAACACCTTGGGAAATATTAGCCATTAATCAGGCTCGGCGCAAAATAAAACCATCCGCATTTATCATTATTGGATCCTTAATGAAGTGATAATGGGAATGCTGGGGAGCTGTGATATTAATGTCTCCTAAGAGGCAAGAGCAGAGCCAAGGGCAGCAGCCAAGATTTTTAATTTACTGCCAAAAGCTTCCACTGTTATTAACATAGTTACTTCTCCCGGCCGTTAGCGCTGTTTGGCTACGAGCGCCACGCTCAGGAGACCGAGCCGGCCCCGAAGGCGCCCTGCGGGCTGCGCTGCTCCACTCCCCGGCCACCCCGCGCCCCGTCTCGCGTGCCCACCCCGGCTTCCCCGGCCCCCGCTGCAGACCGGCCCTGCCGCGCTCCCTCCTGCCTCGGGGCTGGCTGCTGGAGAGAGGGTTTTTATCTGTTCGCTTTTCAGATAAAAAGGGCACGGACTGCTCAAAACCCCGAGCGAGGAGGACCCCAGGGTCTCAGCAAGGACATCGTCACGTATTTAAGTCGCCCTGACAGGCTGCGACAACCCAGGGCAAATTGGTCCATGGCAGGTAAGTGACGTTTGGGTGCAAACACTAACAAATCCTTGCAGAACCCGACCAGTGCTGCCCAAATTTGTGCTGGCTGACGCCTGGGGTCTCCTGCTGTCAGCAAAAGGATGCAAGCTGGAGGGAGCTGACCTCAGCTGGACCCGTAACACGCAGTTCTGTGCTGAGCCTCATCCGGAGGACACGCTGGTGCTGTGTTTGTAAGGGGTGCACAGCGTCCACAGAGCTACCTCCTCCAGGAGTGCCTTTCCTCCCTGGGTGGAAGATGCACGTGGTTCGTCAAAGCAATTAGGCAGAAACGAAGCTTGGATCTATCCAAGCAGAAGCATCAGGAGAGGAAAAGTATTCTTGTAACCTGGGTGTCCTTGGCCAACATCCCCGTCCTGTTATCTCCTCATTAGAAAAGAAGGGACAAGAACAAAACCATGTATGGAGGCCAAGGGAATGTAGATGTGAAACGCACTTCAAACAACTCCATCCTTTCAACAGACTTTTTATCAGCCTTCTCTCCCCACAACACAAACTCCTTTTAATCATTAGTGAAAAGCCACTGTTTAGAAAGCAAGGACGCTGCTCAGTGTACATGTGGTATTAACGGCACAGGCATTTCCCCGGAGAAGCCAGCAAATGCCAGCCCAAGGTCTTCTGAACATGACTGCAACACGGCGCCAGCGGTGGCCCCAAGGACTAACACAGCACTCGGCAATTTTGCAAGGCTGCGGGCGCAGCGGAGGGCTGTGGAGGTGGGCCCAGACACCAGGCATGGGTCCTCCCACGGTGATGTTACTCCTGGCCGGTTTCCCCAGGGAGCTGGGCCCTGAGCTCACACCTCCCAGCGCAGCATTCCCACTCTCAACTGGGAGACAGGAGAGGGCAGCAGCACGGCAGCTGCGGCAGGAAGCCTGCAGTCGCCAAGGACTGCAACCTCCCCCTTGGCCAGTCAACCCAGCACAAATCCAGAGCCGCTCCGGATTGTCACGGGAGCAGAATTAGCCAGGAAGCATGAACAGCACCACGGGGCCAGGTTTAGCCAGTTATCCTGGCCCCAGACCGTACATTTTGGCTGTCTGCCGGATTCCTTCCCATGCGTTAGCGCATGCGTCTGTGCCCCCGCAGAGCCGGCACGCCGGGCACACGGCAAAAGCCAAACACTCTACAACGTGCTGGCGACCTCCAGAGAAAACGCGTGACACAAAGCGGCTTCTTCTGCGCTGTCATCACCTGCTGCTGCAGTGAGTTTTATAACGCTTGGCAGGTCTCTCCCGGCAGATCTCAATGCAGTTTGCTGGCGTGAGCAAGTTTAGGCACGTTACAGAAGTCGTTCACTCAGAACAAATGACACGCGGGGAGGTTTTTATACCTTTGGGGTTTTTACAGGCCTGGGCTGTGGGCAGAGGCTGCCAGCGGCTCGGGCCGTGCTCCGCTCAGTCCAGCAGCCAGCCTGGTGCCGATGCCCAGAGGAAGGAGCTGGCCCCCGTGGCAGCCCCGCTGCCAGCCCTACTTGTTAGATACTGGCCTAAAAAGCAAAGCGGGAGGTGTTGCATCCTCCTCAAAAACCCACCCTCCAGCCCAGCCTCGAGCCGCACGCAGCACAGCCGCTCAGCGACACCACTACTCGCGGCGTTGGCAGGATGGTGTATTTGTGTCACGAGATTAGATCAGTCACATGGGGGAGTTCTGTCTGTCTGGAAACAGTCTGAGTCAAGCGTGTCCTATTAAATTAGGGCTGGATTTTTCAAAAGAGCTCCATTCCCACTTTAGGCTCTGTAATAACCAGGCTGATTTTCAAAAGGAGTTGAATGTGTTGGGTCACACTGGCTGCTGAGCCTAAATCCTTTGAATATCCAGTCAAAACCGTTGCCATGCGTGTTGCTACAGGCATAGCCCTTCTGAAATGCAGCCCCGCCGTGGGCCGCACGTCCTGGGAAACCTGGCTCATCTTTGCTCTCCCACCTCTTGCACTGCAGTAGGTGACGAAACAGCAATCGCTGCAGTGTCGTGTGCATGGGGGAGCGGCTCCGCAGCAAGGCAAGGCTCCCGCAGCTTTGCCCTTTGATCAGCCCAGCAGCATGGGACAAGGGAGCTGAGCGGGAAGGTTGCCTTGCCTTTACTTCTGCTAATTCTGCAGAACAAATCAGAGTGACAGCGACTTCTGCCTCGGTGCAGAGGAAAGGTCAGTGGCTCAGGCTTGATGCAGGCTTGTCTTCTGCCCAGTTGGAAAACCATACCACAAATGCCCATCGCATACGTGCTGCTGGCACAGAGGCTCTCCCAACAAGGATCAGCTGGGAAAGTGTCCCCACGGAGGCAAGGAGGCTGCAGAGCGGAGGAGAAGTGCTCCTATTCAGACGGCTCCTTGCACCGTTGTGCCTGAATCACCCTCTTCCTCGCGCAAGGCAGGGAGGATGCACTGCCCTCTGGCATTTGCACCGTGCGGCTGAGTTCACACGGTGCTCTCTGCTGAAGTGCTCTGCAGCCGCGCTGCTGGGGCTGTGCCATGCCAGACTCGGGGGTTGTGCATGGCCCGGGACGCTCTGGTGTGGCCACATCTCCAGTAGTCCCAGCCGTGTGGGCCTTGCTGCTGCTTTGATGTCCTCTGGTCACCGTAATGCATCTCTGTGAACCTGCAAAAGCCCCCAGATGAGCTCCTCTTGAGCTGGGGTCGCTGGAGATGCAGCTGCCGCCATGGCCTTGCTTTCCCCACACCTTTTAACCTGAGCTGAAGCTGTTACAGCCATGGTGGCTCTTAGCAGAGAAGTGTTAATGCGGCCTCCATGTCCCTAATGTGGTGCTGTGCTTACCTTTCTTTGATCCCAATTAATTGTTTGGCTGTTTCTGATGCTTTTGCTGTGGACATCATCTCGTGTGTCTAATTAGTGGAGTCCTTCTATCAAAGGTATTAGCGCCCTCAACAGCTAGCCCTAATTTAAGCAGTTCACATTTGTCTCCAGTGTTAATGCCCTCATTTACCCTTGGTCCTGGATATCTGTGGAGGGAGCTCTCATGATCTCTCCTTGGCTCTAATTAAAATAGCCTGGATGTCCATGACGTTGGTTCCCGTTAAGCCCGTCACCAGAAGGTGATGTCCATGCTGGACCTGGCTGAAGAACGTGTAGGAGTCGTTATTGCTGAGGAACGCCTCCACATCGAGACCCTCCCGGCGTGCCTCATCTACCAGCTCCAGGCTGGAGAAGGCCCCTGCCGCTGCTGTTGGCCCATCCTGCCCATCCGTCCCCCCGCTGAGGAAGATGATCTCGCAATTGCCCAGGGGGCTGCCGGCCTCAGCGGCCTGCGCTCTGTGCAGCCCCAGCCCCACTCGCAGAGCCAGCTCCTGGTTCCTCCCTCCCTTCCCGCTTCCTTGAAGCTGGACTGTGGTTTCTCCACCGGCCAGGATGCAGACTGGTCTGTCAGGCCCTAATCCTCGCAGGGCCTGTAGAGTCTCGGCAGGGTTCAAACCCGGGATCTCCAGCTCTGCTGCCAGCTGCAGGAGCTTTGCCCTCACCTCGTCGCCCAGAGGCCCGTCTCTGAGGCCGGCGAAGGCCAGGCAGACCAGCTGGATCAGCTGGCAGTAGAGTGCAGACACGCGGCTGACTTCCCCGCAGATTGCCGCGCTCAGGACCAGAGTCGCGTAGCCCAGGTCCTCTGCCTGGCGTTTGGCCTCATCTAAAGCCAGAGTGTTTGACCCGATGATAACGTTGAAGACGTGGGAGTAGTCTTCCAGAGAGGTAGGGCTTGCAGGAGAGCTGGACAGTACTGTTTCCACCGACTTGGGCAGGCTGGTCAGCAGCTTGTATTTGTCCAGTATCTGAAGGCAGTCTTGGACGCTGTGGGAGCTGGCTGCAGTGGGCCCGCTTGCTATAACGTCCAGGGGGTCACCAATCACATCGGAAAGGATGAGACTCACGACCTACCAAGAGAAATGGCTGTGGATTAATGTGGGAGGCAGCGGCAGGCGCCCATGCAAGAGCATGGGCGTAAGAGCTGCTCGGAGTTACACCTGCAAAGCAGGTGTCAACAAGGGCAGAATTTGGCCCACTTCTGTTTTAAGGTCCTGCACTTCTCGGACCTGCAGAATTACAATGTCATTCGATGCTGGACCATCAAACTGGAAAATGTAGCCAGTGCCACAGCACTTGCCATACTGCTAACCTAGTGTGGGTTCAACCTGCACGCCAGTGATGGCATATGCTGCAGATGCCCCCCAGGTGAGACAAGGGGTTGGACGCGGCCATGCAAGCACTGCGGGAGTCAGCGCAGCAACGCACCAGCTGCTCCTGGGTCAGGGCTGGGGTTTGCTGATGCTCACCACATCTGAATTCCCTCTCCTCCACCTCTTTCCCCCTGCGATTTTGAGTCTTCTAGCCAGTGCTGCAAGAGTGTAGGTGTCTGTTCATTTTGGACAGCAGCTCCAGTAGTTAGCACTGACTGTTCTGGCACTTATGCTTTTTTATATATTCATTAGGCATCTGGAGAGGTTACATCTGGCTCAAATTCTGTAAACCTCAGTGAAATCTCAGTTACTTCTACAAAATGACAAGAGAATGACGAGAAACCCAAATCCCTCTCTCCCCAAAAGAGCCCCCGTGGACACTGCTAACCATGCTCCACCCCAAACGCCCAGCATGGCATGGCACTTGTGAGCCTGGCCAGTTTTCTCTTCTTGGGTCAGCCTTGCTGGAACTTTTTGCAAGTGCAGGTGAACCCTCTTTTTCCCTTTTGTGCAACTTCCCTGGCTTTGAACAAGATGCTCCAAGCCTTTGCAGTCCCCTCTGGGGAGGCCTTGACCCATCGTTTGAGAAACAGATTCCCAAAACTAAATGCAAAGATTATTCACCCAATGATGAAAAAACCCTGCGAGCACAGCTGGATCAGCCAATGAAACCGCTATTTGGACAGCAGCTTGCTGAGCTCTGGGCGAGCGCAGGTTTCTCCCTGATTACCTGTGCGGGATACGCAAGCCGGGCCAGCCCTCCACCCTTCAGCAAGGACAGGGCCTTGCGGACCGTGTTCAGCTCCTGTATGGCAGCTCCTCTGGAAGCCAGCATCTTTGTGAGCTTCTCCTTCTCCTCGAGGAGGACCGGAGGGGTAGGAGCAGGCAGCAGGGCTGAGCCACCCCCTAAGAGGCAGAAGAGAAAGCAGGGCTTGAGCGCACTGTGCAGCAGGGCAGGAGGAAAGATGGGCTCTCCGGGGCTGGCTGACCCCTAAGCAGGGGCACCCGTTCCTCTTTGCTCAGCCGCCTGCGGAGGAAACGCAGAGGTGTCAGGGAACTGCCTTAACATCTCTGCAAAATGACTTCTCCACCAACAGGCCTGACTCGCCGCTGCCTCACGCTGTCTGCAGGAGGTTAAAACCTCACTGGTCCTGCACGCCCGCGATGTCGGCAGTCGTGGGGACCGCCAAGAGCGAGGCAGGAGGTCCAGCAGTTACTGTGGCCACCACATCAGGCTGCTGCCGTGCTGCCAGGCTGCCTTTCAAGGGCTGCTGGGCTGGCGGAGCAGGGACCACAGGCTCCGTGACTCACGCAGCAGTCAGCTCGAGCAGATGGTGACGCTGCCTGCTTTGCTGGCTCCGTTTGGTCAGGGCAGCGTAGAAAAACACCAGCTACATCTGCGGCAAGACAGGGACCTGCCAAGCTGCACTGATCAAGGCCTGGGAGAAAAGAAAGGGGGAGAGAGGAGCACAACGGGCAAAGCGCCCCCAGATGCCGGGGTGATGGCCTCATCCCAGGGAATCCTGTCTGGGGAACTGATACAATCGGGCATCAGAAAGCAGAAAAGGAGGTGAGAAAAAGGTTAGAACAGAAAAGTAAAATGGATGGAAAATACAGATTAGGAGTGAGATCTGAGCAGAGGGCGAAGGCGTACAAAAGTACAGCTGAAACCTACCATAAAAGGGCAAAGGCTGCTCAGAGGTTTGAGGCAAATCAGCATCAATAAAACATGATGAGCAAGAAAAAAAAAAAGCAAAGGCCCCCGTTTCAATCACTAGCCAGGAATGCAGCTGAGAGGGGGAGCAGTTGGGGCCTGGATGCCACGTGCGCAGGGAGCCGCAGCCAAAGGGTGATTGGGCCGCAGCTGCGAGCCCGCAGGCTCCCAGAAAGGCCTGGGAGCCGAAGGACGGGGGAAACCCCAGGGAATCTCACCACGCACAGCTAGGTGCCAGCTGTCCCAGTGTGTGCGTAACTGCACTGCTCCCTCTGGCTCAGGTGAGGCTCCAGCATCTGCGGAGGAGCCAGCAGGAGCCTCACGGAGCAGAGACCAAGGCGCTCCTGCAGAGCCGCTCCGAGTCCCTGCTTGTTTTTGCCCAGGGGCACGAGGCCGGAGCTGCTGCTCACCCAGCGTGTGCAGCTTGGCCTCTCCCCAGTGCCAGGAGGCCACATGGCTGCTGCAGTGGCTCGTGGTGGCCCAGTGCCACCCAGGGATGGCTCTGCCCCGTTTGCACCACTCCTCAGCCCACTGGCCTGACCTGCTTTGCCTGTGCTGATTTCAGCTCTCTCCTGCACACGGGAGGAAAAGGGAAAGTCCGAAGGGACGGAGAGACGGCTGGAGGGGGACGAGGGGCTGCACCAGCAGCAGGGTCCCTCAGCCAGAGCCCGCTGCCGGGATGCCCACGCTACCTGAGATGAGCACGAGGAGCAGGTCGTCGGCAGTCAGGCCCTCGGCCAGGTCCCGGATGGCGCCGGCTCCCCGTAGGGCCTCCTGGTCAGGCAGGTTGTTCCTCGCACCTTCAATGACCTCGATCCTGCTGTGCGGCCTCAGCAGCATGTCCCTGCCGGGTGCAGAGAGGCTGTCACGCCCCGACACCTGCACCCACCCAGGTGGCCCCACACTCACCTGCCCAGGAAACGGGGCTGGAGGAGCACAGCGCATGGCCGAGGGCAGGGAGGGGGCCTTTGCAGAGGGTCTTCCCCTGGGCTGGGGGGACAGTGCACCCAGCCCCAGAGGTGGGCTGCAGCACTGGTGCCACTGGGACATGCTGGAGAGCCACGGCCAGGGCGGTGTGGTGGACACGATGGGCTGGAGGGGACCGAGAGGGTTCACAGCAATGCCCTGCAGAGGACAAATCTGGCAGCCTCCCCCTCCAAACTCTCCAGGCACAGGCTCCTTACTGCATTCCCGCTCGCTGCAGACTCTCCTGGATGCCCAGCGGCACATTGATGATCCCCCGCATGAGGTGCTCGCCCAGGATCTCCTCCGCTGCCGCAGCCATCCCCAGCACAGCTTTGCCGAAGCCCACGAGGTACAGGTTCCCCTTCACCGGGAAGGCCCGGCCCTTCACCAGCAGCTGAGGGCACCCATCTGCCCGGAGCGTCACAGCCCTCTTCAGCATCGGGGCCGGCCGGACCGTGCCCACCGCGCTGCGGAAGAGGGCCAGCGCGTGCTCGCGGAGGGACATGCTGCCGCGGGCTGGCGCTGGGCTCGGTGGTGGGCTCTGCACGCCTGGCCTCCCTGCGTCGGGCAGATGGCGCGCTCCAACCTGCAAGAAAGCGAGCGTTGTCACTAGCCTGAGAGACGGGCTGTCACCGGGAGAGCAGAGAGGGGGACAGACACGAACCATGGTGCTCTGGTTCCCTTTTCCGCTAGAGTAAGGTCCATCTCAGCTGCGTTTCCAAGCCTCCCCCCCCCCCCCCCGGTGGGAGGGAGGGAAGGACGGGGCCACGTTCAAACTACCTGGCAGCGTGTGGTCGCCCTGCCGTCCCAGCGCCTCCCCGGGGAAGGGGAGCCCTGCCAGCCAGCCCCCCAGCACTCTGGCAACCCAGCGGTTCAATTTGCTCAACATCTGACGCCTTTCCAAACCGTGGGAGCTGCTCTCCGGCCTGGAGAGAGCAGGGCACCGGGGTGGAACAGCTTTTCACTGCATTAACTCCCTTCCTGGTGCTCTCCAAACGCTGACCTCATCCCCTGGCCGCGCAGCACTCCCCGTTCCTTCGCATGATCAGACACAGGCTTTGGAGAAACCACGGGCTTTCTGGCTGCCTCATCCCTTACTGGGGGGGACCACAGAAGAGGCCCATAACGAGGTTTCCACACCAAACAGCATATCAACACAAGGCTCCATTCCCCCCTTTTTTTTTATTCCTCTCATTATCCATTAAAATCACATTTTGAGCCCAAATAGGGCTTCAGAGCCAGGCAAAGTTTCCAGCTGCGCCTGTGAAAGCCCATTTGAGCTGGTCCTCGGTAAGTATTAGTGTTATATGCAATAGCTATGAGTGCAGACGGAAGAATCGCAAGTGCTCAAGGTCAGGCGCTTGTCCCGACAGAGGAAGGCAGCCCCCACCAGGGCTCAGGTGTCTCTATTCCTTCCCCCACTGCCACGTGCAGCATTTCTCCTTCCTTCCACTAACTGGCAGCGAGTTCACTGCTGGTTTCACGGTGCCAAAGATCCTTGTGATCTGCATCATCTCTCCAGCTCTTGGCAATTACTGTGCACCCAGTTAAGGCAGGGTGCCAGGGGGCTGAGGCAGCCCCCCGCAGCACACTCAATCACAGAACTGTTCAAATTACCTGCCAGCTAATCCTCTCTCCTGTAAAGGGATGGGTTTCGGTGCAAGGCCAGCGGCTGGCTCCTCTTCGGGGAGAGCTTGCAAGTCCAGAGGTCTCGCTGCCCTAACACTCCCGCAGCATCGTGAGGTGTTAATCATTAAGCCAGAGAAATTTTGCAACAGCTCCTCTGGGTCTGGATCTGCCTTATTTTGCTGCAATGACAGGGGACAGAGCCAAAGGCTCAGTAAAAGCCTCCATAGATGCACCTCCTCAGGCAAGGAAAGCTTGGGTGTGCTATGAGATCTATTGAGAAAGGGACTTTCAGATAAAGCCCTATGGTGGGTCATAGGTTTGCGAGAGAAAATAATGACTTAATGCTTAGGAGAAACACATCTTAACGGCAAAACCCGGGGTAGATAAACCACCTATCTAAACTCCCTTTAGACAGTGCTCAGAAGGACTGACTTGTTCAATCACAAGGAGAGATGGGAATAAAAGAGAGGGTGTCCTTCCCAGTTTGTTACTGGACTCCTAAACCTCGTGGCGGCCGGTGCTCCAAGCAGTTTGAAACTCTGAGGCTGAGCCCTGTTACAGTGAGGGCCAGAGGAGCCTGTGCTGATGCCCATGTCACTGGATACCCCTGGGGAACTGAGACAGGCCTCTCCTCCCTGCCAGGTCGCTGATCCACCCGGCAGCCCAGGGCAATGGGAGGGAAGCATCACAAACCGGAGGTGCGTCGTGCCCTGGGTCACCGGGTCTAACTCAGTCGTGATACAGGGTTTGCCCAAGTGGCTGGAGAAAAAGGCCAAAATGGAGCTGGGGAAGCTTAAGAAGATAAAGCCCCAAAGCTTTTAACAGCCTCGCTCTCCGCCAGGGTGAGAGGGTTTCCTGGCTGACCCCGAAGGCGAGGGGAAGCGGGCACAACCCGACCTGCGACGGCGGCTCCGGTCCCATGTGCCCTCCTGGCGGCTCCGCTCGGCTCTGCGCAGAGTCTCTACCTCCAGGTGCGACGCAGCAGGCGCGAGTCGTTCAGAAGCAACCCTCTCCTCCTGGAGCTGAAAAAATAAATGCCGGCTTACTTCATCCAGCACTTGTGTACATGCTGCTAATGCTTGCTCTGGAAAGCAGTTCAGTGCAATAGCAGGCACGTAATCGGTTTCCTGCCCTCCAAACTCAGATTATATTTGAACCGTCAAGGCCTGATCCAGAGCGTGCCATTGTGTCTTTCCATTGCTTCTGATGATTTTAGGGAGCACAGTGTGTTCAGCAGCCCTGATACCGATCTTGGTTTCCCAGGTGTAAACCCAGACTAATCCCCCCCCCCCGCAGTGGGTGGCTATTCCAGCTTTGCACCGACGCCGTGGCGAGCTGAATTTGGCACATACCCATTAGCTTCGGAGCGCTCAGCGTGCGGCTCCGCTCGCTGTCAGCTCTGATTAGGCACAGCAGGCGCAGCAGAGGCTCCCCTTGGAATGGGGTGCTGCTAATGATGTCACAAATCCACTTTTATGTAATTTATTTATACAATCGCAGGCACCGGGTACTAAATGTCATTAGGGAGCAGCCATAAATCAGGGCTATGAAATCCACTGCGGATATTAAAAAAAATAAAATTCTTACTCATTTCACTAAGGCTTTAAAAACAAGATCAAGGGAACTGAACATCACTCCACACCCATGCACAGGCAGGCTTGGAAAGAAAAATAATCCAAATGGCAGCTCTCAGACTACTGCCAGGGATGGTGGGTCTAAAAGTAACGTAATTGCCAGAGTTAGCTGCTCTGTCTAGCACATGGGGAAATTACATCCTCACCTCCCTGCCTTCTCCTCTCCCCACGGCTGGCTGGGAGAAATCTGGGCTAGGAGAAGGGGCTGGTGATGTGACTCACATTGCTTCGCGCACCAGCTAATCTTAGTTTCCCAGGTTCCCGGGGAACTCACAGAGAGATGAGCAAACCCTCCTCCATATGGACATGAGGCCGCATGCTATAGGTACTAGCGGGGCTCAGATTTTACACCATCCTTTTGCCCCTGCTCAGGACAATTTGGGGTTGGTGTATATCCTTTTGGAAAGTTTTCCAGAAGTTCGCATTAACCTTAGGAGGAAAATGATGCTGAGAATTGCCTGTTCCAAAAAGACAGGAGAACTGCAAGGGTTTAGATTAATCCCTTGTAAATGAAAACTCTCTCAGCTTTTGTTAATGAATAATGTTTTCCATCTACATACTCGTTTGCATGCATTACCATTATAAGCGCTAGTGCCCTTTCTTCATAGGGCTCCTCCTAAGTCTGCAGTAACTTCCACTGTTAACTCTCACAGCAAAAGGCAGCAAAAACCTAGCTCCTAATTTTCACCTTCCCTGGGAGAGAGGGAGGGAGAGGAGCTGGACTGTGATAAAATACAGGCAAAATACTTGTTTGCATTATCTTTCATTAACTTTTTAATTAAAGCAATTCTGCAGGCAAGGAGCCAAAGTCAGAGGAAGACAGAAACAATCCAGCACCAGGGGCAGAAACATGGTAAGCTGCCAGGTAAATTGGATGGTGGCATGAGACCAAAGGCATGGACGTAGGGAGGCATAGTCTGAGCTGTAAACTTGGACTCACACTGTGGAGGAAGACAGCGCACAAATGAGCTGGCTGTGCCTATGCAATGAGAAAAATGAGCCAGCCCTTCACTCCACAGCAGGTATCTGAAAGGCAGAAAAATACTCCCTTCCAGGGGCCAGTCTGCCATTGCTGGGCAGAGCTGAGTTATTCCCAGTGCTGTGTTTGGAGGTTTTTCTCAAGAGTTTGTATCACGGGCTTGTAGGTTTTTTAAAGTCACAGCAATTGGGCTTGCTGCAGGCTGATCCAATCACATATCCCCATAGGAAAACATGCTGCAAGGTCCGAGGACGTTGAATATTAATGTGCCAGGAAGTCTAATTTAGCTGATATCTTCATGGATCTAAGTTAGTTTCTTCTTAACATCACTGGGATTTCTCTGGATTTCCCCCCCTGTGGCAATGATCGGTGGCTGGCCCACCATGTACAGAGCCCAAAATCCCTGATGGGACCAGAAAAAAATGGAGATGGCATTGGATCAAACCCCAATTGTTCAAGCATAATTTGAGCTCATGTGTGGAAGACAGATTACATCCCTGTTACAGAAGTCAAACAGCAGTTATAGCAAGTTTTAGCAGAGTCTCCTGCTACTCATTTTTCTTGCTACATGACTTTCTTCTGGCCTTTTGGTACCTAAATTACCATTAGACTCACCAAGGCTTAACTCTTCCATTTTTCATGCATTATCATGGGAGTTTACCTATGAAGTACAACAGAGTCCAGATTTTACTGCATTTAACTCCCATGTTCCCACTTACTGACACATCTTTTCTATCACACGATATATCATATTTAATTTGCCTGGTAAGCCTTGCTCAGACTCAAACTTGCTGCCCCAGATGGTCCCCAAAGCATTATGAGAAAGTTTGCCAGGAGATGCACAGGACCCAGGAGGAAAACAAGGAGATGCAGGTTTGTTCCAAGTGACTATTCCAGGAGGATTAGATGGGGGATTTTTCAAGACTAATCTCTTTAAATGAAAATTTTAGAATTTGATTATTTTTTTAATCCGCACATGGATTTGCATAAAATTACCACAGTCTCACTCACACTTCGTAAAAGATAAAATATCTGCAGGTGGGATGGACCAACCGATCACTGCTCTGATATGACGAGTCCCATGCACAAGTGGGTGTGCAGGGATGGGGGACAAGTCCTTTCCCCTCTGTTCGCGGTGGCATTCCTGCAGCAGTCACTGGAAAAGAGAATGATGGCAGACAAAAGTGGTACAATTAGACCAGAGAGCTCCATAGCGGGTTTGCTAGGCAGGCAAGGGAGAAAGGACGGAGTTTGAGTACCTTTGTTCAAGAATATACTGAGCTCTGGAAACCCAGGGGTCCTAATTTCCAGTACACTGTTTTCTGTATGTTTCTTGGAAAAGAAATATGTTGCTCTCATGACTGATTTACTCACCAGGAAAGTGTCAACAGGGTCTCTTTGCCTTTGATGGGGAATGTAGCCTAAAGCCAAACATAGGGAAGATAAGTGTTCTGGTCAGCATTTTTATATATATATATAGATCAGCATCATTAGTAAAAAAATTAACTGTATTTGACATATGTATCTTACTAGTTTTTCTAGGTCACACTCCCTTCGCTCCCTATATACCTTTTGGAATTGATTTTTCCATGTGCTGGGGATTGTAGGGAAGAAAAATTTTTGACTAGAAGAATCCTTCTGTAGTTCAGTGCAGAACAGTATTACCCTGAAGCCAAGTCCATGCCAAGTCTACTTCCTTTCATGCTGCAATTTCTCAAGCTCCCTATTCCGAGTCAAATTGCAATCAAAGTTGACAGTCATTTAAAATACAGAGAAGGATCATAGTATTCTAGAGAAGATGAAAAGTTGCCAGCCTTGAGGACTGGAATAATAGAAAGGGGGTGAAATTCAGTACTGCAAAATACAAGGTCATGCTCTTTGGGATTAATAGCAAAAATTTATGAGCTCTTCAGCTGGAAATGACATAAGAGGAGAAAGAGCCAGGAATATTAATCAGTCACAGGATTACAATTACGGCTGCCTTCTAGGCTGAGATGACTGGCTATGGGAGCAAGGGGAGAGTGGCAGATGTAATCTACCTTGACTTCAGTGAGGTTTGTGACACTATTCTCATTAGCAAGCTGAAGAAGTGCGGGTTGGGCAAACACACTGTTAGACTGGCTAAAAACCAGCTCAGTCACTGGCCTCAGAGGGTAGAAATCAGTGGCTCAGTGTCCAGCTGACAGCTGGTAATGAACAGGGAGGCCCTGAGTCGATACTGGGGATCTGTATCTCCCCACAGCTTCTTTAGTGACCTGGAGAGTAGCACAGAGTGCATCCTCAACAGTTTCGTGGATGACAGTAATTTGCAGGGAGTGCTGACACACTGAATGGTGGAACAACCTTCCAGAAGAACTATGATAAACTTGAGCACAGGGCCAACAGAAACCTCGTGATGTGCAGCAAGGAGAAGTGAGAAGTTTTGCAGCTGGGACAGGATCCCGTGCATTAGAGCAGGCTGGGAACTGACTGGCTGAGTAGCAGCCCTGCTGAGAAGGGGGGGGGGGTCAGGGCGAACGTCAAGGGAATATGAGCAACCAGTGTGCTCTCCTTGCAAGCAAGTCATGCTGTGGACTTGGCTACATTAGGAGAAGTGCAGCCAGCAGATCAAAGGGAGTTATTATTCCTCTCTACTCAGTGCTGGCGAGGCCGTACCTGCAATACTGTGGCCAGTTCAAGAGGGGTATTGAGTAACCACAGAGAGTCCAGTGGAAGGCTGTATCAGGATGATTATGGGACTGGGGCACATGATCCATAGAGAGGTAGGCTTTTTTAATGCGACAAAGAGAAGGCTAATGAACAACCTAATAGCAACTACTTGAAGAGGTAGTTACAAAGACAGTGGAGGGGAACTGTTTTTGACAGTGGTAGATGATCTAGAAAAGGGCAATAGCTACATTTTGCAACTCAAAACTTTCAGTTTGGACATTAGCAAAAAGTTCTTTACTGAGAGGGTGGCAGAACATTGGAACAGGCCACCCAGAGGGGTTGTGGTGTCCATCCTTGGAGGTTTTGAGGACTTGGCTAGACAAAGCCATGGCCAACCTGACCTTGTGTTGGTGATAGTCCTGCCCTGAACAGGAGTGGACTAGGAACCTCCGGAAGTCCCTTCTACCAATACTTCTGTGATTCCGTGTTGTAACAGCAAGGGCAGGATTCAATGATCCAAAGCATCATGCTTAGTTTCCAGAGCCCATTAAGAGGTGCCAGGTTGTGTGATTCAAGTCTTCCACACAAGCCTTCAAACCTGGTCACCCACAGAGAATTGCCACTCACAGCAGAGTCCAACAAAAAAACATTCATCTGAGGAGTGTTCTTCCAGCAGCATCTCACTGAAATTCATGTCCATTCATCTGAGCAAATGCAAGCACAGGACTGTTTGTATTGCACAGGTTAGGTTACAGTGGTAGGTAATATATAAATGCATGGGTAGAATCGCTACATTTGATCAATATTGCTCAAGCAGCAATTAAACTTCTTTTCTATTAACTAGTTTTGCAGGGGCATTATCCATAATTCCTACATAATGTGACACTTTGCTAGAAGATCCAATTATCCTGCCAGATAAATTCCAGCTTGGTATAAACTGACAAACTAAGTTCCAATGATTAGGAAGAAAGGCAGAAGAAATAATAAAAAGGGAGTGACAAAATATCAGATCAACAACCCACAGTGTTATACAACTCTAAAACTTGGCTAAGTATTGTAGGTGTTTTGAAGTAAATTGTCTTATGATGGTATTGATGAGTCATCTTTTGGGCCCACATGAGATAATCCAGGCTTTGATCTTGCAATTTACAGTGTGCAGGAGGAATGCTGTTCTGCACTTTTCTAACATCTTTCATTACCTGAAAATATATTTTAGGGTTTGAGCTGACCTGTAATGGGGTAGCTGACCCTGAGACCCTCAGAAGTAATGAAGGTGTCTTTTGTTGAGTCTTCCTAGACTCCAGAGTTAAAATCTTCTATTCATTTCAGAATAAAGCTTGTCGAATCATTCTGGCTGACCAGTCTGATCAGAATATGAAAGGGTGAATTAGACTAGAAGTGATCTAAATCTGTAATGGTGAGCTATAGTAAACAAATTGTAAGAGCAAGTAAGTACAGAAAAGACTTCTGCTTTACTAAATGAGATATATGCACATGCAATAATTAACCATATTTGAATGACATGTAAACAGACCTTTGACAACACTTCCCAGATCTACTGTTGTTTGACCACAGGAGGGCAATATTATTCTAAAAGCAAAACCAAACTCTGTTCTGGAGACTATGAAAGGAAAATGCAGTTAACATGTATGAAGACATCCAGGGTTTACATTTCTTTCTTTTGGTTCCAAGCTTCTTGGGGACCGAAATAATGAAAGGGTGGGTGTTCTCCTAAAATTAAAATATCAGGTTGCTGGAAATTTTAATGGGGAAATTTTAAAGATTCTCACAGCTATTGCTATACTCCAAGAATAATTATTTAAGATAGGAGAAGTATAAAAGCTTGAACCTGACATCAAGATTCATGAAAGCAAGAAAGCAATTTCAATGCATTTTTATAGGAGCACATGCCTCAAAACCCAAGACAGCTTGAAAATTCCTTAAGAGTGTGCCACTCATCTCCATCTGAAGTCCTATGCCTTCAATTGATATAGCACTAGCATTTCTCTAATACTGCTGGAAGGCCAGTTCTTAGAAGAAGAAAAAATTGTGGGATATAAAACAATGTATAACACTTTAACTGGAAAAAGAACAAAAGAATGAGAAAAATATCATCACTGTGTATTTTAAAGGAAAGGGGATTCTGGTCTCACAGTGGGTGTAGATAAATGTGGGAACTAACTCTTAAAGTTAAAGAACTGTACTCCTGGTTAGATCTGAGACCTACTGACTTGAGACCAGGATCCCTGAGGAGAAGCACTTCTGTATTGTCCCTGCAGGTAAATAACAGGAATTGCTGCGGCGGTGGTATAGGCTCTGCGGCTGCATCCCACCCTGAACACCTGAAATCCTATTTCCTCACTAATAGCAGGCAGAACAAAAACAATAGGGAAAAAAATATGTAAAATACCAAATCTGGCATATTATTTGTAGATTAAAACTTCTTCACGGTTTTCTGGACAATGTCAAGCAGTGCTCAGTCTGCTGAAGTTGCCACGCTAGCAATCATTCATTTTGCACCTGTTTTACCCTCAAAACCCACACTGTGACCGCAGCTTCATTTTATGTTTTCAAGACATTATCAGGCCAGAAACTTGCCATCACGTCCGGAGCGTGATGGGAGCTGCTCCCCGCAGGACGAGGGGACGCACAAGCAGATCGCGGCAGCAAAGGTCGGGGCTGCTGTCTCAGGGGGCCGGGGGTTAGCCGAAGCTCACGGCGGGCTCCGATTTCGCCCGCGGCGCAGTGGTTCTCCCCTGCAGCAGAGCAGCTGCATGAGGCAGAGAGGCGAGACGGAGCACAGCAGCGTGTTAGTCTGCAAATAACAGAGCGA
Source organism: Apteryx mantelli (assembly GCF_036417845.1). Taxonomy (NCBI): domain Eukaryota; kingdom Metazoa; phylum Chordata; class Aves; order Apterygiformes; family Apterygidae; genus Apteryx; species Apteryx mantelli. The sequence goes on along the minus strand of NC_089989.1, from coordinate 11,943,316 downwards.
GATACGCACCCGCGGGCCTTCCCCAGCGTGGCCGCCAGCGTCCCACCTCCGGCAAGGTGCCGGCCCACCGAGCCCGCCGGGCCAGCGGGAAGTGACGTCCGTGGCGGCGCGGACCCCGCGGCCTGCTCGGCGGCCCGACGTCACGCCGCCGGTCGCCACCGGGCCTGGCCCGCCGGGCAGGCCCAGGCGGGGCGCGACGCCGGCCCCGGCCCCACGCGCTGCCCCCGCCTCGGGGTCTGTCACAGCCTGGTCCCCCCGCGCGCTGCGGGGGCACGTCCAGGCATTAGCGCCTTTACGGAGAAGCCGGGGCCTGGGTGAGGGCCCCTGTGGGCACCCGGACCCGCACCCCGGCTGTGCAGCCCGTGCCCGCGGCCTGCGGCCAACCGCCCCCCGTGGGTGTCCCCGTCCCCCCGTGTGCGCTCTGGCCGTGCGGCTTGGGCAGCGTGGGGGACACTGGCGCTGAAGGGAAGGCTCAGCGTGTGGACCCTGTGTGCTTGGGACTACACCGGCCTGCCCCGTCCCAGCCCGGGCCCTGCCGGCAAGGGAACGGTGACAGCCGCCCCAGGGCGGGAGGGGAGGCGCCCCTGCTGCCACACTCAAAATGGCCGCCAGCCCCCCCAGCCCTGCCCTTCTCTATCCCAGCAGGCCGCGCGCGCCCCCCGCCGCTCTCCCACAACGCCCCGCGGCGGCGGAGCGCCCCCCTCTTCCCACAGTGCCCCGCGCGCCGCCCCCTCCCGTTCCCGGCGCAGCAAGATGGCGGACACAATGAGGAGGAGCCGCCTCTCCGCGGCCTGACCGGGCCGAGCCGAGCCGGAGGGCGCCGCCCGCCCCGGCCCGCCGCCCCCGCCGCCTCCGCCGCGCCCCGCCGCGTCGCGGGGCCGCGCCCGGCCGCCGCCCGCCGCCGCGGGGCCCCGTCCGGCTCCCCGCCGCCCCGCCGCCCTCGGCGCGGCCCGGCGGCGGCATGAAGCTAACGGACAACGTGCTGCGGAGCTTCCGCGTGGCCAAGGTCTTCCGCGAGAACTCGGACAAGATCAACTGCTTCGACTTCAGCCCCAACGGCGAGACCGTCATCTCCAGCAGCGACGACGACTCCATCGTGCTCTACGACTGCCAGGAGGGCAAGTGAGTGCGCCCCCGTGCCCCTTCGCCGGGCCCGGGGACCCGCGGCGGCGGCCGGGCCCTCCGCGCCGGCGGGGCTGGGGCCGCGGGGCGCCGCTGCCCGTGCGGGAGGGGGCTCCCGGGGAGGCTGCGCCCGATCCTCCCCGGGGCGGCCGTGCTCCTGAGCGGGAGGTGGCGGGGCTGGCCGCGGGCTGCTGAGCTTCGGTTGTGTCATTTCTTCTTTCCTGTTGTCGTTCTAAATTTAGGCTTGTAAATAGAGCTGCAGTGATGCCTGACAAGAAATTTTTATAAATGCTTGAGGTGGGGCGCAGAGATGGGAGCGCTACAGTCCTGTCAGTTTTGTCCACTTGTCTTTGCTTGTTCTCTACATAGATTGGAGCTAGTGATGTTATTTGGGTGTGAGAGCGTTTTCCTAGGCATGAGAACTAAATATTTCTTAAGCTAAGGATTTTGAATCTGGTCACAGTTTCAGGACTCGATATTGTTACGGGTGTGCAAACTGACTTCTTGGACTTATCCGGGTTTAAGTCTCAGTAAATAAAATAGAGGCAGTTGCTGTGAACAATGTACAGATGTGCCATTTAAAAAAACTTAGTCCAACTGTGACTTCTTGGTTAAGTATTTAAGCTTAAAGGTGAAGCTGGCATGGTGTGTGTTCACAATAACTTCCAAAAGCTTTATGGTGGCTTCATTAAAATGTAGTTCCTAAATTGTGTCTGGGAATGTTGTGCGTGAAGGTGATCCTCTGTGTTTTAAATCATTTTCTCTAATTACATTTTTATCTATGAAGCACAGTTAAGATATGTGTGTGATTTACATGTATCTTCAGAAATTGTCCAAATTCATATTAAAACAATTAGGATGTTTATTGATTGATCTTATTTAACATTATTAATGAATTATTAATGGATTAAGATGCATTTATTTCTCATTGAGCAGAGTTGTGCAGTTTATCCTTCTTTCACTGTTCACACAATCCTTGTCCCATCTTTTGGATAAAAAACAGTAATTTGCACAGCGCTTGAAATGTCCTCTTGTTCAATCAGAGGATGCAAATATGCAAACAAGGTAATCAGTAACTTTTGTCATTTGTGTCTTGGAATGTCTGCAGAAGAAGACCATTTGTATTCTATATGAGTTGGACCAAATTGAGCCAAATTATGTCACTATTCCAATGAAAACTTGGTGTTTGGATAATTCAGAGTTGTTTAAAAAATTTATTTGCATGTTTACGATATTGATTTTTCAGTAAAAGCTGTAATGTGCAGTAGAGAGGTGGTCACTGAGCCTGGAATTGAGCCTGGTAAACCAAAGAGAGTTGGTCTTTTGATATATCATGCAGTAACAATTTTAAAAGCTGAGAATGATGCAAAGAAAAGCTCTGATTGCAAATAAGTCATTGTGTGTTTGGCGCGAGAATGTGTTTGGCTCTTTTAAATTCTTTTAAATTCTTTTAAATGAAGTTTAACTTTCCTGTTGGTGTAGAGATGTGCTTTTGAGATTTTTTTATTTTTGAAAGTCTTGGGGAGATGAAAGTAGGCAGCATCACATTCGTGTAACAAATGAAAGATAAAGAAGATGCAGTTTGTAGGAAAAAGAATGAATAGGGTAGGGCAGCAATACAGGAGTGAAAGATGCATTGCTTCGGAGTACAGGGAGGTAGGTGTGTCAGTGTTGCCTATGTTTTGTAGTAAGCCTGGTATTCCTAATCCTTCTGCTTTTTCAAGCAGACCGAGACATTGTACTTGTTTTGTGTTAAAGACTGCATTCTGCTTATTCTCTTTATTTTGCAGAATTTTTATTGTACGTTGTTTTATACTTCTGTTTGGTTTGCTTGCTTTACAAATTAACATCCTTGCTGCTTCCTGATACAGTGAACTTTAATTTGAAATGAGTTCTTATTTGTATAAGAACAGGTAATGTAATATGGATACTGTCTGCCATGGATAGTATTCTAGATCCTAATTACATACAATAGTAGAAGGGCTGAATGATGTTAATGCAGATACTACTGATTCTTCCTCCCCTTTCAAACTTGTAAAGAACAATTTGATGGGTTGGAAGGCATTTGATCCTTTCATTCCTGTCTCCATCTAGTTCTGATGTATGCTTTACAGTGAAAGGATTTGCTTTGATTAAGTTAGACATAACAGATCAATGGTCTATTACTGCAGTGTTACAGGGCAATAAGAGCAGTTTCAGCAAGGTAGCCCATGTTTCAGGATGCATTTCTCTAGCGGCTTTAAAATTAATTTGAATGTTGCTCACGTACTATCAATTGACTTAAAACTATAAGTGTGATTTTTAGAGGTGTCTAGGGATGAAGGGCACACTTTTTTCTCATCTTAGAAAGTTTTAGCTGTGAATTACTTTGTCACAGGAGACTCATGTGGAGATGAAAATTGAATTTGTGAATGATTATTGTTGTGATGTGGTGGAATTTGGCAGATTCCAGCCTATAGTTTAATTTTTTTCTTAATTAAGCCAATGTTTTGTGGGTCTGGATCTCTCACCTTCTTATATGTATCATTCCTAATGAATCTAAGGGCCAGCAGGAGAAAGTTTCCTGCTTGCTGGGTTTCAGTATAATGAGTCCTACTTCAGCAGAGGGTGGCCTAAATGGTAAAACTTTTCCCGGTGTAACAGTGGAAAATTTTGGACTTTTTTGTTTTCTTTTATTAGGAGTTCAGCTGATAGACTTAGCTTAAAAGTGCAGCTTTGTTTAGTTACACTGTAAGTATGTACTTGCCTGGTCTACTTTGCTTTGCCATACCTTAATAAACCATATTGATAAGAAAATCATCTTACCCTCAGATGGGCTTGCTTACACTGGTATTTCCATTTCTAAGTGTGTCAGGACAGTTTAAATAGCTGTGCTTAGCCAAGAAATGACAGGATAAGATTCTCTACTTGAAACAGAATCCCTTGTAGTTTATATAGGGAACAAGCTTGAAAAATTAGTGTTACTTTTTCATGAACATACAATAATTTTGGAGCTGAGATTCCACTTGTATTTCCAAATGTGTCAACAATTACACTTGGGATTTCAACCCACTGTGCATCAACAAGTAACTTCAAAATGGACTGGCTCAAAGCATAACCAAGAGGCTTACCTACATCCGTTAAGGCTGAAGAATGAACTCTGAAAACTTTCAGAAGAAAATCTTATGTTGGGGTGTACAGCAGTCCCTGACTTGGAACAGGGAGCTCGTGGTTGCAAATTTTGTAACTCTGGTACAATATGTTGGTGGTCTAGCAAAGGTTTATTTAGCTTGTATTTTAGTATATATCAATTGTATGTTATTTATGCTCAGACCAACTACTTTGATTGGGAATTGGGCCTTTACTTCTGTCTTTACAGCTTCTAAAATTGCTTTGGTGATACTGTATCTGGATTCTAAGTGTAGTGTGGCAGTAGGATTTAATATTTCTCATTCTGGAGAGCACTGATTTATCTTGACACCTGCTTAACTGCAGTATTCAGTAAACATATTGGTGAGCCTGGTTTGGTGTGACAGCTGTATCTGTTCTAGCTGTAGTGGTTAAAACCAAGGCACAGATATTACTTCTTACCAACCTTGACCATGTTTTGTTTATTCTTTATAGCAGGCTTGACAGTTACCTTCTAAAGCATTTTACTTTGGGGATATTGCTTGGTTTGTGAATGGGCTGGATATATTAACCTTAAACTTGGGCTTATGTTTAGTGATGGTGATTTGTTTAAAAAATATGCAAAACTTGGAGCTTTCCTTTTTGCGTGTTTAAATAGTAAATTATAAATAGACGGTCTTGTGTGCAAAGTGACATGCTTCTGCTTTTACCAGCTTCCATGAAAACTTCACCTTTCTGATGAAAATGAAAAAGTCACTTTCCTTCTCTTTGGTAAAAGTTCTTTTGTCTGTTTCTTGTTCTCCTTAATATCTTTATGTATATTCTTTAATAGTTGATGTCTTTGACTCTTTGGAATTGCCATCTGTATTCTCAGGTTTTTAAGGGATTGCCCCTCCTTAGTTAAAAATGAAAAAGTTGTCAAGGTTTTTACTACAGTCGTTATTTTGTCTTTTTTGGCTAATTAAACTGTTTCTTAGCCCAAAGGTGTTGTATCTCTGAGTTCTGGGTACTGCCAGGAAGATGACTCCAAGGGCTCAGCTTGAGGAATACTTCAGTAACTTTGTCTGTTATTTTACTCCAATAGCTAATGAGTTCATCTCCGCTGCAGCAGCAAGCACTCATACTCTTGATCCTCTCTCTGCACTGCTGACTCACTCGCTGACTCTGTTCTGGATCAGTCCACCTCGCTTTCTCAAGACAAGCTGCCTGTACTGCCTGCCCTCAGCAGCATGGATGCAGGCTGCTTGAAACACTTAGCCTCGGGGCCAGGCTAAGTCTGTCCGTGTCCTGTCGTTTATCGGGATAGGCATAGCCATTATCAGCTAATCAGTCTGGTGTCATCTCCTTCTTCCTAACTGATGTCTCAGTTGTGTTAATCAGTTTAGCTCTTTCCAGTTCATTTTTGTTCATTCCTCTGTATAGTCTCCCTCACCACCAGGTTTATGCTGCTGTACCTGCAGCTGTGTAGTTGGCATTTGCTGTTTTTGTTTGTAACGGGTTTCCCAGTAAGCTGTCTTTTTTCTCCTGAATAGAGCTTCTGAGCTTTAAACTTTCCATTGATAAGGAAGAGACAGACCAGGCATGAGTCTTGGTATTTGTTTAATAAATAAGTAAATTGAATTTGGTCAGCAGGACAGCTGAGGTAACTGCAAAGAGCAGTATGGGGAAGTGTATCAGATATAATATTACAGAATTTTGGTTTCTAAATTTAAATTTTATTTTAAAGCACATACATTTGTGTTTTCAGTCTGTAGCATGTTTGCATCTGCAGAATTTTTGAAACTTTGATTTAAAAGTTTATTGGAAGGAACTGAGGAAGAACCTGTCGAGATTTGGAGTAAGTGGTACAGGCGGCGTAGAGTATTTAATTACATTTACTCTATAGACTTTCAGTTATTGGAAGTTTGGTCCCAGCAAGTTCATCCAAAGGCTGGCCCTATGTCTTCTGCTGTTTAAGAATTAATCTTTAAGAATAAAAGACTATTTTTGTTCTAGTACAAAGAGTCTCCAACTCATGCTCATGTTTGGGTGTGCCAATTTCAGGCTAATGAAAACAGGGAGAGAAAGTCAAGCATCTTAGAAACATCTTGCCTGAGGGTGTAGTCTCAACTATTCTTTTGGCAGCAGTTTTGGATTAAACTGCTCCTGCTGTTTGTTTCCATTCTCATGCTGTCCTCCTCGGTTTGCATCAATACAGCTTTTTACGGAACTGGGTAATAACCAGAGTTAGGAATTTCTAGATTAAAAATAGCTTTGGGGAGGCAGGGAGAATTGTATTATTTCTAACCTTGATCGGTTTCCCGTGGTAGTTTGCTGCCCAGCTTCAGAAACTGCTCTGCTGCCACAGCTGAGGAAGAAAGGGGAAGGAGGGTGGCGGAGAGCTTGCACCGCTTAAGCAGGCACTGCTGCTGAAAGATGTGCTTATTAAACTGCTACTTTTAAGTTTACTTTGCAATTTAAGTGTCTATTACTGCAGTACATCACTTTGTTACCAGGCCCCTAAAAATCCAGTTTTGTATGTCTTCGTAACTCTCATTAGAATGTCTTTAATTATATCACATCATGTTACATTTGAGTTTTATACTTTAACTAAGGTTGAGATTTGAGTATAATTATCCAGCAGTTTGAGAGTCTCTCCAGTGCTTTTAGACTAGTGATATGTACATGGTTGTGTTCATAACAAAAAGCCCTAGTTCTGAACCAGACACTCTGGTCTAGGTTTTGAACAAACAGAAAACACAAAGACAATCCCTGTCCCCAAACAAATTATTCTGAATAATAATAAAAAAAAGATAAATTGGAAATTTTGAAGGGCAAGTGAATGATGAGGCAGTGCTGGTTGACATTAAGGGCTCATTAACCAAGCCCCTCCGACTCTTTATGGTAGACATCATGGGAAAAGGAATTTTTGAAGGAGGCTAATGAATTTTGGAGGTGTTGTAGGGAACTCTTCAAGCCTAGGGACAGTCTTGGAGAGAGCACAGAGGTGCTTGTTTGAAAATTAAATACAAATGGTTTTCTTTCCTTATATGAAAGCATCTGACTACTTCAAATGGTCTAGTAATATATTAATGAAAACAGACGTTGTTAGTGTGGTGAGTCTCAGTTTGGGCTTTTTGTTGCAGTGAGTGCAACTATTTCTGCTTCCTTCTGGCAGACCAAAGAGAACACTGTACAGTAAGAAGTATGGAGTGGACCTCATCAGATACACGCACGCTGCCAACACCGTGGTGTACAGCTCCAACAAAATAGATGGTAAGTGATCTGCTGTAGTTCAGCATATTTAATCTCTCTGCACTTAAATTACATGCCCAGATAAATAGAAATAAAGGGCTGGAAAGAAATTTACAGCAACCTTTAGGTGATAAACGTGCTGTCAGAGACAGAGGACTTAATGTTTGACTCCAATGCACAGCTCAGTGGTATTCCCTAGAGGATGCTAACACTAGTCTTGTTCAGTGCTATAAAAACTAAGGGATTAAACGCTGTTAGTGAGATACAAGTTCTGTTCTCAGCTCTGCAGTTTGTTTTGATGTTTGATGCCAGTGCAGCCAGCCAGCCTCAGCGCCTTGCTTCCTCTCATGTGAGATGAGGAAGAAGGAGCATGTGCCCAGAAGTTGGGCTATACAGATAGCTTTGTCTGGTGCATTTCCTAGTTCATTACAAAGAATGGGAGGTATTCTTCCTCCTGCTTATACAGCAGGATGTTCAGGTAACTCAGCAAATCACCAGCCAAGGCTAGAGTAGGTCACAGACTTCTTCCGATACTAGTTTTGCTTCTGTTCATTTGCCCCATTGCTTTTTTCGTGTAATAGGTATAGGCAAACCAACTGTTTCCTTGCCTTTTTTTTATGGTCACTGTCTGTGGTAACTACATTCTGTAAATCAATGACCTTGAAGGACTTCTAGAGCTTCATGGGAGGCTTTCTATTAATGAATGCATTTATTTGAGTTTGAATTTAAAATTCAAATTTAGCAATTTGCACAGATAGGTTCATTAATTCTTCTATACAGTAATACTTCTTCCTAATGTTAGAACCAACTGCTGCTAATCACGACTACAAATTTTGTCTCAAAATTGTTTTGTTGTAGTCAGTGTCTTACAAAATTCTTCAGTGAACAAGTCTCTGTCTTAGTACAGCACTTAGTTTTTATAAACAGGTTTTAACATGGTATTTGTAAACTCATTTGTTTCTGGAAATGTGGTTCTATTTTGGTTTCTTCTATTAGAGTTTCACAGTAAAGGTACTGATGCTAGTAGTGGACAGAACATTGCTTTGTGTGTGTATAAGGTTGCTTAAGGAATTTTAAAAGGGGTGAATATTTAATAGAGAATATAAATTTGGAGAAGATGGAGATTAAGAGTTAAGAAGTCAGGTTATACTAGAACAAACCAGGCCCGAAACTGCAGAAGCAAGAAAGTTTCCCACTGATTGAGATTTAGTGGTATAAAAGGATTAGAAGTGTGACTGGAAGTATTTGCTTTTTTTTTTTAAGTCTGTTTCACAGCTTAATTGTTATATTTTATTAAGGTATTACTTTGTTACATAGCAATTATGACTTGGTGGTTAAACGCTTTCTAATGCTATCTTAAATTGAGGGTTTTTTGCTATAGGCATTGTAAAACCTCTGAGGAACCAGAAGTTAAGAGTGTTCATCCTTCAGATTAGCATTACTATAAATATTTAATGAGAATAAAAGAAAATGTGAAAATGTTTGTTGCTTGTACTAACTGTACGCCTAACGGACCCCTATAAAATGCACTGCTAGTTCCAGATACTCTGTAGTGTCTACTATATGCAATCTTGGGCAAGGTGCATTATATTTTACCTACCTTGCAGTTACCAGAAGGGAAAATTAAGCCAGGTATATGTTATAGGAGCACTGACACTTGCTCCCAAGCATTTGGTGTATGTTGGAGTTCCTACTGAGTCAGTTATTTCTGAAGAGTTTCTCAAGACCTTTGAACCCAGCTCCTCGTGCCTGATTCCAGGCTGAGGTAGTAGTTTGTACAGTTTGAGGGTCTATGATACCACCCGGTACAGGAGATAACTGTACAGGCCACTGCCTTGCCTGGGACAGAGCGCTGCCGGCGAGAAGGATCACACAGCTGCACTCCCCCAGTGCTTCCTCTTAACAAAAGAAGATGAAGGTCTGCATGGATACTTCTGAAACCAGGTAATGACAGTTCTTGCAGGAAAAATGAGATGTGCTTTAACAGCATGCTTGGAGCACACCGGTTCTAGTCATGTTGAGATGTGAAACTAATTTTTGTGGATTTATCTTTTGGGATAGTCATTTAACGTCACTGAGAGCCTTCTAGAATGGTGTGTTGTCAGGATTATGTTTCCCATTTGATCAGTTGTCCTTAATTTTGTCGACAAATATTAGAGGATAGTGCAGAACTCTGATCTCAGCTGGTTGGGAAATTTCAGGCAAAAATGATAATTTGAGAGGTTTTTTCACAGAACCCAAATCTTGCAGAACAAACCTTTCAAAAAGTCCCAAACGTTCTAGCCCTTACGGCTGTGAAAATGCTCCGTGCATATTGCCTGCTTGTTGGCTCTTATTCTTCACAGTCAAAAGTAGAAATGTCTTTTTTCCCTTAATTTATCTTTGGAGCTTCGACAGTACTTGTTGATAGAGCAGTAAGCAGTCTAGCTCAGTGCTGTTTGGTGCAGGTGCATAATGCAAGTCTCTTCCATCCAGCAGTAGTGTCCTTGCAAATAAAATTAGAGGGAATTTTGCTGATGTTGTTTTTCTGTTAGTCTTTCCCTCTGAAAACTGCTTTCAGATGTCAGAAATTTAACTTATGTTCTTCATGTTTCATCACTTGAATACGCATGCAGGTAAAGATTAAAAAGTGCCTTCTTTTTTTTCAGTGAATTAAGCTTATCCTTCTGTCCCCTCTCAAGGTTTATCTGTTCATGTATAAATGCAGAGAATGCATAAAGGCGTTGATTATTAGATAAAAGAACTTCTCTGCTTGAGACTTGTTATTTTTTAGTGTTCCTGTCCTGGCTTTGAAGCCTGTATTCTATCTCCTTTCTGGCTGAATGCTAGAATTCACACATTTCCTATGATTATTGTTTAGCTGGCAACACATTTTCTGCATGACTGTGCTGGTAGGACAGCAAGCTGCATGCGGGAAAGCAAAAAAAAAGTGGTGGTATCAACTTTGTAAAATCCTGATTTTGAGAGAATGATGGGAAAAAAAAAACTTCTGATGCTTTAATTTGAGCAACTTTGAAATTAACTTACGTAATTTGCTACTGGAGCGAGTCCAGCAAAGGGCTACTAAGATGATTAAGGGACTGGAGCATCTCTCATATGAGGAAAGGCTGAGAGAGCTGGGACTGTCTAGCCTGGAGAAGAGAAGGCTCAGGGACAGTCTTATCAATGTGTATCTGAATGGAGGGTGTAAAGGGGATGGGGCCAGACTCTTCTCAGTGGTGCCCAGCGATAGGACAAGAGGCAATGGACACAAACTGAAACACGGGAAGTTCTGTCCGAACATGAGGAAAAACTTCTTTACTGTGAGGGTGACAGAGCACTGCAGCAGGTTGCCCAGAGAGACTGTGGAGTCTCCATCCTTGGAGATATTCAAATGCTGTCTGGACAGGGTCCTGTGCAACGTGCTCTAGGTGACCCTGCTTGAGCAGGGGGGTTGGACTGGATGATCTCCAGAGGTCCCTGCCAACCTCAACCATTCTGTGATTCTGTTAAAACTTGCATGGCAGTTTGCCTGCAAGATGTAATATGTCTTCAGACTGTGGGAAATATCCTTCCTGATGCTTGATTTCCTCTTTTGGCTTTGGAAACCAGGTTGTTTTATGTCTGTTTCTAACTTAATCCTGTTTCAAAGTCAGACCTGAAATCAAGGGACCAGGCCTGCTCTCTGTGGCAAGATTCTGTTGCTGCCAGGTGCAGGTTTACCTGTGTAACTTGCTTTTAGATAATGTTATACACATGGTGTAATAAGGCTTATGTTTTATGCTTATGGTTTCAGATACAATACGATACCTCTCACTGCATGACAACAAATACATTCGATATTTCCCGGGGCATACAAAAAGGTAAGATGAGGCCTGCAAACAGTACAGGAGAGATCGAAATAATGGTTGTAATGAGCATGAATTGGGTTAGACTCAATTTAGTCTGGTTCTCTTTTTGTAGAACGGTATTCATGGGAATTACGAACTTGTATGCAACTGTTGGGCTAGATGTTGCATCATGAACTCCCTTATATGTCCCTGATGCACGTGGTCTTTTGTGTTACAGAGTGGTTGCCCTTTCAATGTCTCCAGTGGATGATACTTTTATTTCTGGATCTCTCGATAAAACTATTCGGCTTTGGGATCTCCGCTCTCCAAACTGCCAGGTAGGATATCAAATTCATGGGCATGTTTTTGTGCATTATGAAACGTTCTTTCAGTTAGAAGGATGTGCAGCGGCTGTGTGCTTGTTACAAAAACAAAAATACTGCCACGCTAACGTATGCTGCTGAGTTAGAGTTGACACCTTCCTGGAATGCTGAAGGAATCATGCTCACGAATCCCTATGAAATATTTGTAACATCACTCACTTTCACCCTTATCTCTGTGTTGGAGAGGCACTGGGAAGAGTGAGAGGTAACACCCAGAGCTGATGAAACAAGAGAAGAGCTGGGTGTCATCAGCTTGTTAGTCACCATGCAGTGAGTGTTCTCCCTTAGCAGGCATCTCTCCTGGGTTGGGAATGGTAACAGAAGGGGTGTTGTGAGATGTATTTTATTTGAGTGTTCATAGTGTCTTTGTGCTTAAAATCACCATCTTAATGCCATTAAATTTGATGAAGAAATTGGAGGTCTAAAACAACTGCTGTACAGTCTGCCCACCCCTTGCACCACCTTTGTTGTTCGTCAGACCCATTTGTGAGCAGAGTTAATTTTTGAACAAAGCAAAAACCTGTTCATTTTTTGTTTATTTGTTTTGCTGGAATAGTGTGGGTGTTTTTTTTTTCTTTTAGTGGAAGCAGGCTTGCATGGGGTGAGAAAGTACTGTTGTACTCGTTGTACTTTCACTGTATTCTCCCTTCTCGCTGGGACCAAGTTGCTTGCAAGAGGGCCAGTTACTGATTCCAGCTGATGCAACTGTAAATGCAAGAGGAAAAGTTACATTTCTTGCAAAACAATTTGGTTTGCCTTAAAAATAAGCTTTTTTTTTAACTAGAAATCTTAATTCCGCCCTTCTCTGGGAGTATGCCCTAAATGAGTTGCTCACCATTTATTCTTGCCAGTGTGTAAATTTGCCTTGTGATGACTCTCAGTGTAGGAGTTGCAACAGATAAAGCTGTAAATTCAGTGGCAGTCCTGTGATTTATGCTAATGCTTAAAATTGTAAGCGTAACAGAACTAGGACTTGCAACTAGAAGCTGCATCCAGCAAAGTTTGGGAAACAGGTTCAGGAAGTGTTGCTTGTAATTATCAATTTGCCCATGAGATGGCAGCCGTCGTACATTTAAGCAGTAGAGTGGAGTCACAGCTGTCTTGCTTGCAGAGGGTGATGAGTATTAGCTAGCTTACTGTCTAGTCTTGAGAGACTTCAGGGGAAAGAAAGAAAAGACAAGTAGTAAAGTCTGAAGAACAGTATTTCAGAAGTGTAGAAACTTCTTGAGTGTATTGTTGATTTAATCAGGAATGTGTTCTTATAGATGCGCGTGCAGTTACATGAAGACATTTGGCTAACACATAAACCTGCCTGTCAGTATACAGAAAGTGATCTATTTTGTTGGCTTTTATCAAGTGTTCCCAAACCTTTTCTAATATGTGAGTTAATATGAAAAATTGACATTAAAAATAAGCATTGATATTAATGTTTCAATTCTAATACATAAGGTCTGTTGGCTTCCAGAAGGTATGGGTTTGCATTAAACTGGCATGAAAAGTTCAACAGTGGTGTTTAGCAGAGCTGTTTCTACTCATTTCCAAGATACTGTGCTTTTTTTCCTCTTTCATAACCATAATTGATAGCCTGTTGCTATCAATTCTAGCAGCAGTGTTTTGTGGAACTGTCCAGTATGGTTACTAATACAGCCATGTCATCCTCCCTTCTCCGTGTACTTTTTGAGTGGGTGACAGCTCTAATGAGGTCTTGATTTGTTTCGACATAAACATTTATCATTACAGCAGACTCTGAAGCTCTGTGTGATAACCTGGAGTGATCAGGGTTGCTTTTTGAGAAGCTGACCTCTGAAACTTTCTAAAACTCTGGCTGCTATCCTGCTCACAGTGGGATCAAAGGGTATTGTTAGAAATGTGAGCATCCATTTAGTGAAATAAGTTGTACTGCTTTTACTTTCTAGGGTTTAATGCATCTCCAGGGGAAGCCTGTGTGTTCTTTTGACCCAGAGGGGTTGATTTTTGCTGCTGGAGTCAATTCTGAAATGGTGAAGCTTTATGATCTCCGCTCTTTTGACAAGGTGAGATATGCTAGCTTCATTTCTTATGCTTTTTAGCTTGCAAGAAGTAGTGTCTAAATGCGCTGCTCAGAGTCCAGATTTGTTTGAAACATCCCACAGTTTACTCCATATAACCATCTGTGTCACCACTAGCTGTCACATGGGACTTTTCGGTAAGTATACATCTGTTAGACAGAGGCAAGTCCATGCTGTCACCAGATCCTGAAATCCACTCTTGGACCAGTGTTCAAGTTTACTTCAGCTCTCTAAACTCTTTCAGACCCCTGTTCGGAGGTGGTGGTGGTTGTTGTTTTCCTTGCTCATTATTCTAGAAGAACACTAGGAAAGACAGACCAGGATCATTGGGTGGGCAGCTGAATTGGCTAAGCGCTGAGCATAGTTTGTACCATAGATTAAAAAAGTCAGATGGCAATAACACCAGCTCAAGCTCTTAGTCTAGCTTCAGTTGGCGGCCTTGTTTGAAAATGAAAACTTAATCCTACCTTAAATTTCTACTGTTGGATGTAGTAGGATTGAATTCTCTTGTCACTCGACTGGCAGTGAACCAGGGTTTTGTGTGCCATCTCCCGTGGGAGTATGTGATATTGAAGTACCCTGTGTTGGCTATGGAAAGCCATGGGTTCATACTTCTTTTTGAAACCTATACGCACAGTGGCAGATTATTGCTATGACATTTTTTTTTTGTCTGGTAGCTCGTGCTCTTCTGTCCAATAAGTGTATTCAGCTTTCTTCTTAAAATCTTAAACTTTTCCTTTGCTAAAGGTAATAGACTCTTATTAGCAATGGTGCATATGGAGTCTGTCATTTCCCCCCCTTTTTTTTTCTTTGAAGGGTCCATTTGCTACATTTAAGATGCAGTATGATCGAACATGTGAGTGGACAGGTTTGAAGTTCAGTAATGATGGCAAACTCATCCTTATATCGACTAATGGAGGGTTCATTCGACTGATTGATGCCTTTAAAGGAGCCGTCTTGCATACATTTGGGGTGAGCTCATTTTTTGTGTTACCTGCTTGAAACGTGGTGCTAGGTGCTCATTTGGGATGATGTGAACCCAGAGACAAACAGATAAGATGTTCCTTTGCGTTCAAGGCTAGGTCTCTGTCTCCCTTTCTGTTGCAGTGGTACAAAGGTCTGTGAATGACATGGTATGGATTTCAAAGGGGGCTTCTAAACATACTATGTGGCTGACTGGTCGTCTGGTTTATCTTGATCTTAGGGCATTTTTTGAAACTCTGTTTCCACTTTAAAAGCTCGTGCTGTATCTCTTCTTTGTACAGGTTTCTGTTTTTTCATCAGTGAGGAAAAGCTAAATTTAGGCATGTTATCACCAAAAAGCAGTAGTCCTCCTGCCCCTATCTGCACTCAGAGCTCTGCAGTGTCATTAGAGGGAGTTCTGCCCTTTGCTTGTGAGGTTGTTGTGAACACAGTCTCTACTACGTGTTCTCCTGTCTTGTGCCATAGGGATACAACAATAGTAAGGCTGTCACGCTGGAGGCATCGTTCACACCAGACTCTCAGTTCATCATGATAGGTAAGATATTCTTCTTAGAATTTGAGTGCCCTGAAACTAGGTGTGTTGCCTAGGACTAAAGCAGTGTCTCTGGGAAGCAGAATATATCTAAATAATACAGTGCAACTCGCAGCTTTTTTTTGCTTTACCAGCAGTTTTCTCTCTCTTTGGTAACTTACTCAATATCTTCTAGAATGAAGCCTATTTTATGACTTCAGTGAAATGTAAATGAGCCTGAAAGACTTTTATTTTTCCCTTGTATATGAACACTTCTCCAAAAAAGATAAGCTGGCAAGCTATTGCTGTGCTTGGAGGACTGTCACATATTCTAGATCAGTGATGCTCAACCTGTGGCTAGGATGGGCTCATACACTCTCTCTGAAGGCGTTTTGGAACTGTATGTTGGGGCCTGTCCTCCGTTACCTGACCAGCCAGGCACATGTCTGTGCTGAGGCTGCTGGTCCCACAGCCTGATGTGTTCACCTGCCTAGCAGGGACATCCCTGCGCTGGTGACATGCTGGGGTAGCTGCATTTTGGTCATGTGGCTCTTGTAAATCCCCGTGTTTGTGGAACAAGTTCTGTTTAACCCTTGAAAGAAGCAGCAGGCATCAGCCTGATGGCTCACAGAGTGATTCCTCTGACCTAGGCACCCATCCTCACCTGCCACAGGAAGGTGGTATCCTGATTCAGTTTTTCCCTGGGCAAGTGATGGTCTTGGCAAAATTCTTTTTTTGCTCTGGCTAAGAACTTTCTGATTATGTCCTTCCAAAAGAAAACTGTAGTGAAAAAAATTCCAAAATGCATACTTCTGTTTGATTTTTACTTACGATTAAGGTGTAACTCGTGCTGCTTATTTTTTTTTCCCTGAAAGGCCAAACAGAGAAATATGGAAGCAGAAGAAAATTCTATGCATTTTTATTAGGAATCCTATTTAAAATGAGACTAAAATAGAGTTAAATTGTAAAAATGTTAAGTACGCAACTTCAGAGCGCATCCTGTTAAAATGAAAGCTTGCAAACGTCATTATTAAAATGAAAAACCTGCTCCACTGAACTGATTTAGGCAGTTGAGGCCTCTAATGGGGCTCCTGCTAGTCAGCATAATGCATTGATATCTGGTTACCTTCAAGCCAAAGCCTTTGGTTTGATTCTGTGCATAACTAGTGAAATGTTCATCTGTGTGCTGGCCTCTCCAATGTATCTTGTGTATCTTGTTTTTTTTACTCATGCCTGCAGGTTCAGAGGATGGGAAGATTCATGTTTGGAATGGGGAAAGCGGGATGAAGGTGGCTGTGTTGGATGGGAAACATACAGGTCCTATAACCTGTCTGCAGTTCAATCCAAAATTCATGACTTTTGCTAGTGCATGTTCCAATATGGTAAGAAATGTGGTTAAATTCCTCCTAGTGCAGTGATGTCCTGACCCTTGCGGAGTAAAGCTGAGAAGGCTCCGGGCTATGCCAATCTCACTGTGTCACTAATGCACATTTCCTTAGGCTTTGGTGAAAGCCAGGTCTGTCTGTCTGTGCTTTGATTGAGCATTACCTGGCAGGTAGATAAGTGAGGCAGCACACTGAGTACTGGCAGACTTGTGTTTGGACAAATACATGACGGTGCAGTGAATGAATGAGCACGCAGAAGCATGAGTTCTTTAGGTTACTATAACATGGCTGGTGTGTTTTCATTTTATGGTAAGAATGGCTTGCTCTGGAGAACATGCAACGCAAACCAAACGAGGATAAGCAAGGACTGTAATCTTAAACTGCTGGGAGGGTGCTTCCTTGGTAGTCTCTGCCTGTATGTGTATGGCAGGGAGCAGCAATCGACTCCTGACCTGTGCTGTAAGGCAGACTTGTATTCTGCTCTGTAAAAGATGCTCTTTTTTTCCTCTTTTGTAGGCCTTTTGGTTGCCAACTATTGATGACTAATTCCTAGGCTGCAGCTGCCATCAGGTGACTTCCATACTGCTAACAGCAGCATACTCACTCTCACAAGAATAGTGTTGGAATTGCCTAGATCTCCTTGACTGTGTTCCCACTCCTGTGTATGTTTCCATATGTCTTACCTTTATTTGCTGCATTCCTTCGCAAGGACTCCTCCACTTGACCTCCTAGTATGTTCAGAAACGGCATGCAACTCTTTCGTACCTTCCAGTCCCTGCCCAGCAGGCTTCACCTGAAGTTGGAATTGGCACAGTATTATTTCTGAGAGCAATGGAGTCTGATTTATTTACAAAATGCTTGTGGCAGTTTTTAAGCTGTAATTGTGTTCTCTCTTCTTTCTCTAAGTGCGCAATGCTGTTGATGTTCCAAGGTGGAACATGCAGTTTTTCCCCATAAGCGCATGTTTTTCACATCTGGGATCTCTTTAGTTTCATTGCAGTCCACAGCCGCAAAGTTTTTCCTGTGCCAAATGTGAACACTGACCGTTTTTAACTCAAACAGTAGATGCTGGATTCTTTTGCAGCTGAACATGTGCTGAAAGAGTGTGTGACTGTAAATATGCATTACACAGCCTGTCATCATTTTTTGGGGTATTTTAGTGTGCAGCAAAACGTACAGGTTTTGTCCACTGTCAGAGCTTGAAGAAGCCTCCTTGCTGTTTGCTGTGCCAGCATCCCAGAGGGCGCACGCAGTACTGAAGAAGTCTGGTCAGTGTCCCAAGCAATAAAGGAGTCTGTCAGCAGGAAGATGGAGAAACCAAACTAAGACTGAAATCAGTCTGCCTGTTTATCTTCCTTATGTATCATCTTGGCTGATCTTACTTGTAAATATTGGGGGGGAGGGGGAGTGTAGTGGGAATGGGCCATATTTTTTTACTTTTAGATATTAAAGAATATGATGTGGGCCAGTATTGTGGGCTGTCTGGGCTGTTTACCTTCACCAATACAGTTTTCCCCTCCTGGTTTGTAAATAAGCTCCATTAAACTCTCCCCAAACTGGGTTTAGACCTGTATCCCTTTTGTTGATGAAACTGGCATGCACAGTTAGTTCCTCATGCATTTTGTTACAGGCTGTGCAGGTTTTCAGTGATCGCATTGAAAGAGCAATGCTACCTTGTCGGATGGAGTCTACAGAATTGAATACAAAATCTTACATGTGGCCGTTGAAGATGCACTCTGGCTTTGCTTTGCTGTGGCCCGGCTCCAAGGAATGCCCCTGCAGGAGATAAGAGGGGAATGCTCCCCTGCTCCAGAGGGGCTTGCTGGGGTACAGTACAACAAGGCTGGCAAGCCAGTCTTCAAGCCTGGTTCCAGTTTCTTTTTCCTGAAGCACTGCATTGATCAGATGCATCCAGCAGTAGGCTGGGAAAGGTTCAGTGTAAACGTGTTGTTCATTGTATTCCTACTTTGCCAAACACTCCTGGTTTTAGTTGCTGGGTCACAGCTTGGAAAGTCTGTTCTTTCCCTCACCTTGTCACGTGTACTTCCCCTCTCCTAAATACAAAAGGTTGGAAAGGTAACAAAACAAACATGGAAATGGGTGTGGTCTGGGTGCTTTAAGTATCAGTCCACACTGGAGAACAGTGCTGTAGGGTTTTACCTTAGGTTGGTGGTCTGGATGTTCCATATTACAGCAAAGTTTCTCAACTGTGGGGCCCTGTATATAATGCAGAGCATGTCTCCTGGGAGAAGTAAATTAGCCTGTAGAACAGCTTCCCTCTGTTTTGCTTTCTCTCGCAATTTTTAAAGCGCTTGTCAGTGGAAATGTTCTATGCTAACGGCTGGGGATGTGGAATGAGCATTTCTTCCCTGCTGGTCCCTTTGAAGTAGTAGTGCATGTTGAGCTGCAGCATGTGCCTGTGACAGGCACACTGTCGTCAGGAGGACTGCTGTGCATGAGGCAGTCTGAAGAACTCAGTGTTTGAATCTGTGGTTGAAGTTGCTGTTTAGGCTTTGTGACTTGCCTCTGCTAGTGCTACTGCATACACTTAGAGCCATCTCTAATGGCATCATCCGTGTGATGTGAGTTTGTTGCCCAGACCGAAGGAGGGAAGGGAACGGCAGACTGATGATGCTTTTGATCTTGCCAAACAGTTCTGCTGTTGGAGCTGCAGATGAGATTCTTCCTGGTGCGTACTGTCCTGCTGTCACCTCTAAAATGCCAAGGGCAAAGGAAGATGGATAGCTCGGTCTTCACTGTTGACTAGGTCTCCAACCACTTCTTAACCTCAATATTGTTGCATTCCAGGCTGCTTGGTGCTGTTTCACCGTTGTCAGTGTTTCTGTAAGCAGTGGTTTGTAACATACAGGTATTTGGGGTTTGTGGTGCATTTTGACGGTTTGACCTTAGCCTTCAGTAGCAAATAGTCTTTCAAGGTTTTGTAAAGTCTATTGCCTAAAAGAAGGGAACAGATAGCCCCCAGCTGTTTTTTTTCTTAACTTTAACAGGCAAGCATTTGGAGGGCTTTTCTTTCTAAAAATGTTCTTCGCTAATGTTTTGAGCTCTTATCTAAGGACTGTTGTTCATTTCTCTTCTGCTTGCAGTGTTGTAAATCTTTGTGCATTGCAGCATGAAATGTTTTTTTTTTAAAAAAAATAAAGATCAAAGTACCAATCTAGAAGGACACACATAGTAAGAACATCAGTGGCTTTCTGGGGTGAAGATAAATTTACAGGTTCATGCACAACACAGCACTAATGCGCAGTTCAAAATTAAACTGAATGCTTTTCCTGGGCCACTTGCCACCCACACAGTGGCAAAGACATCTTTCTCAGCTGATGTAGTGGTGAACATTTCCCATCTGCCTTTAGAAGATGGAAATGTGCCAACTATTGTCAAGAAACTTCAGTACCACTTGTTTCTATAAAATTAGATAGAATTGAAAGGTGAATAAAGGTTTTAGCTTCCAACTTTTACATGCTTCTCTAAAAGCATCAGGACTGCAATTCTTATGCTCTTAAGGTCACCCGGCTAATCAGAAACATACCTCATTAAAAATAGCACTCCCATATCTAACACAGAGTGTCCAACCCTGTGTAAAGCCAAGCAGGAAACAGCTTTCCATTCTCCCCCAAATTTGAGATTTAAAAGATGAACCCCCTGTTCTGCTCTGGGATGAAATAAAGACCTTTCTTCAAAATGGAGGATGTGCTAGACTCACCAGGCTACCCCTGAATAAGCAGCAGTGTTGGCCGAGCAGATCTGCTTGGGTTGTAGGAAGCTTGGGTGTGATTCTCTGAGTTAGTCTTTGAGAGATTGTTTTCAGACTCCCACATCCTTGGTTAATATCCCAGCCTCTGCTCTGGGGGACATGGAAGCAATTGAGTAAAGAAATTTGGAAGCAGCAGTGTATCTTTTCCGATCCCGCTTCTGGCTATATTTGCACTTTAAGAGTCTACACCTTATTTTTTGGTCAGAGGTTAGGGTCCTGTTGAGCCTTTCAGAGAAGCTGTTCTCTTTGGTTGTGAGCTGATATTGTGAATTTAACTCCTAGGTGGTATCTGCCAGATGAGTGTAAATATATGAAGTCAAGTTATGCTTTGTCACAAAATATTACATATGTGGAGAATTCAATGTTGTGGCTGTTATCAATAAATATTTTGTAGACAGATTACCGAGTACTGTAAATTCTGCATTCGTCCAGTGTAATACAAGTTGCTGGTTTCTTAGAGGGGAATGAGAAGAATCATGTATTTTAAAAGCACCTTAGTTCTGGAAAGTCAAAAGTTCTGTAGTGGAAATTGGGATGCATCTAAAGTTATCTCTACATTAATTGCCCATTTTACGAGGATTCTCTTGCCCAGGAATGTACCAGGTTAGGGAAGCAATCTTGTGGCAGCTGCTTGTCTGAGGTATGGTGCCCTTAGATGAGTATTCACAGAAGTCTGTGATGTGGATGTAAGAGCAGAGCCCTTTCTCATCGTGAGGGTGGAGAAATAGCTTTCTGATTTGGAGTAATAGGAGACTTGGGTCATTACACTCAAGCTGCTGTATGGGGGGTGGCAACCAGCACTGAATTAACATGGGGTAAAACCACATGTACGTCATTTTCTTTTTAAGCTCAAGAGCATGGGGAAGAAATAAAGCTGGAGATAAGTCGTCTTGTTATATTGCTTGCTTAAACCATAAGCAGAGACCTGGGAAGGCTCCTCATTCCTGGGTCCAGGTCCCTGCTGCAGGAAATAAATGTCTTTTGAGAGCTGCCTCTCAGAGTAGTACTGCTTATGGAATGTTTCTAGTGACAAACTGTTGTTCTGCAAAAGACAGAAGACTATTTTAGCCCTTCTGGAGCAAAAACTCCCCTACAATTTTCTAAGGCCATTTTTTCAATCTCAGGTCTGTATAAATCCTCTGACAAGAATAAAGCTGTTGGAAGAAGATATCATCATGAGAAATTTGTTTTTAAAAATTAGGACTTTCGTCCTTATGGAACTGGAGCACTTTACAAACAAATACTGGGGTTTGTCTGCTTCACTGGGTAATGTTGCAGCTTGTATAAATGAATAGTGAAAACAAGAATGGGGGTTTGGGAAGATGGGAGGCTTGTCCAGGCCTGAATTTACCTGTCTAATGAACAGGCTGAAAAACAGATCTTTGCAGTTTAAGGCACAACTCAGTTTGGCACATCTTGCACACTGCCATCCCTGTTGGTATAATGAGCATAGCACTTGTGATGCAGCACTCCAGACAAATTTGAAAAACTGGTTTTATTTTACTTGGAGGTCTTCTAGTAAATGAGCTGATGTACTTAATTGCTTGAGTTCTCATCAGTGCTACTGCTACAAAAACAACCTCACTGTGAATGACAAATTACCTGAATGAACAGAAAACTGTTGAGTGTTGTGGAGTATGATTTGTTAGAAGTATGTACATTGCATTACTTGCCATATACTTAAAATGTTCTTAAATAACAGCAGGGCATGTATCTTTATACAGGAGGTTCCTGTACACTTATATGTAGCTTCATCTGATAACAGCATCTTCTGTTTTGAATCGGTGCTGCCTACAAGAAGCAACTTTCTCCACTGGAAGAGCTCTGGGCAACTGCTTCAGCTTTTGGGTTGCATTAGGCAGGTATGGCCACATGTAATGCTGTCTTAGCAGTAACACCCAGTCTTTCAGTAGATCTTGTGTTACAGCAAATGGATGAGGGATGCCTGTAGTGTATGCATCCAGTTTTATGAAACTTAACTAAGTTCAATTCTGATTAAAATCCAGCTCTTGAGGAGCCTGGCTGGATCTCTTGTGCAAACTAAAAGGGCGGGGGGAGGTCACTAGAATGTGGATTTGAGGCTAACTGTACCATTAAGGTCTTAGAAATAGCGCTCTTCAGCTTCTGTGGTCACCTTTGAATTTCTCATTAGCACAACGAAGAGAAGGGAGTAAGAGGAATGACTTGTTGCCCACTGTTTTGCTTTCTTGCACATTCATAAAGAGTTAATTTTCTTGTTGATCCTCTTGTGCGTAATGTTGGCTGTGCATTTTCAGGTTCCACATGAGGTTATTTTACTGGAAAAGTGTACATGCACAGCAGACATCCCTCAGTCTTGCTTTGATGCTGAATAGCACCGCAGGAGGGGAGCACTGTCATCCATGCTAACAGTCCACATCCCTGTTGTGCAGTGGGATGACAAATACAGAGATGTCATCGTAGGATGCTTCGTGGCTGTCATCCAGCATCCACTGGTGGCCTGTTTTCTTTCCTCTTGCTCTGCATACCAAGCACTTGGCCAGTTCAGAAAACCTGTGGGTGGAAAAGATGCGAGTTTTTGTTTAACATGACACTATTTCTTAAGAGCAATACTAAGATAAGGCTTTGGTTTGTCAAAGTAGTTGATTTCTTAGGAGATCAACTTTATTGTTGCTACTTTAGGATGGGGAAAGACTAGGAGTCAGTCCTTTCTGAGTCATGAAAGAGTGCTCCACACCTGCTGGAGCTGACCTAGATGCCAGGTGATCTTAAGCTGGTTTTGCTCAGAACAGGTTCTTTGGAAGGGGAAGCAATGGCAAGACTGGTGTTACCTGTGAGGGTTTGTCCTGTTTTCTGCAAGGAAGCTCCTGACCATATGGGCCACCTCTTTGTTGCACAGAACATCCCAAAGGCCATCAGTTGCCATGATGAGGACATCATCTTCCTTAATGTCATGCAGAGCAAAGTCAAATACATTCACCTGGAAAGCAGCAGGAATAAAGCAGAGGGATTTCTCACAAATGAGAATTCTAGATATTTTCCAAGGGTTGTCATGTTTCCTCTACTGCATCTGGCTTTGGGAAGCATTTAACAATCCTGCGATTCTTTGGTTTCCCTGTTAAGGGTAATCACAGGCAGCAAAACTCTTCCAAGTAAGTGACAACCAGCATGTGAGCATATCCTGTTGTGGTCAGGATGCTGGAAGTAACTTCAACTGCTGCAATGTTACAGGAGAGGGCAGGGGGGTGACTGTGTTCCCTTGACAGATGACAAGTCAGATCAGGGTGCCTTGACCATTTTGTGTTGCCCTGCTGCTGTGCTTCTAGATTACTGCAACGCAGGGGACTCTCTGGGAAGCATACAGAGAGACAGGGGGGTGGAAATAGGACAAGGCTGAGACCTGCCAGGTCTGTAAAATGTGGGTATTACAGAGGGGGAGCAGCATGTTTAATTCCAGCACCAACCTGCAATTCCTGCATGTTGTGACTAACCTTAGGAATGCAAGAGAGGAAAGGTTTAACTTCAATGTTGGTGTCGATGACTTTGAGTTGATGATCCCCTAGCCCTCGAGAGACAGCCAGAGTCCCCAGCAAGCGAGCCTGGCTCCAAACAAAGCAAACCAGCATTGAAAATCAGAATGTGGCACCTTTAGAGGTAGATATGTGGCTTGTCCTGACTGATCTGTGTGTTACCTCTATGACCCTTCTCCCAAGTATCACTGCAAACAACCCCTGGAGACCACAGAGGTGAAGTGATCAGCATGGCCTGAGGTGAATATGGAGACAAGACTACCTGCATATGGATGGCCCCTGATGGCAGCAGCTCATGGTGTTGGACCCTGGTGTGCTCTGGAGTTGCAGCCTGGTGAAGGTAGCATGTACTCAGGGTAATGCTTCAGACCTCAAGAAGCCCATGGCTGCATCTGCTTTTGATTTGGGGTGGCACAGGAGATAATTTGGGTTGGTTTGAAGGAAACAGTCCTTTCTCCTTGCACAGGCGGTTCTGCACCGAGTCCTTGCAAAGGGATGGTATACGGGTTATAGCACTGGAGGAGGTGACAGCACTCCTCCTGCCCGACCCCAGCATGGTCACACTGAGTGTGTGCAGTCATTGCTTCTCCCTGCCTCCCTCCCTCTCCAGACTGCTTTTCTCAGCCTCTTCTCTAGGGAGAGGGTTTGTAGGAAAGGCACTGGTTACCACTGGAGGTGCTGAGATCTGCCAATAGCATGTGGAGATCATAGCTGAAATGAGTTGTTGTGTGCATGGGGAGACTAGGAAAGGCCAGGCTGTCTGTCTGTTCCACTAGATGGTACTAGGAGCAACCTCTCTGCTCCCCAGGGGCCTGGTTTACACTATCCTCCTCTTGCTCTGCTGTCGCTAACAGGCAGCACTACGCTAGAGAAGGGAGCTGCTGTTATCAGGGCAGGGTGAAGCTGTGGCCCACCCCATGCAGGAGAGCCCCAGAGCAGTGTGCGCTCTGCAGCACCAGTGTGGTGGTAGCACTACAGAGCATGACTGTGAGCAACAGGGATGCTCTGAGCACCCCCAGGAGACTTGCCCTTGCCTTCCCAGTGTGTAAAACATTAAGCTACCTGCTTCCCGTGACCATGGACAAGAGGGTACTTGAGGTCGGCTTTCTCCACCATCTTGTATCCCCTAGAACAGAGGATTCAGCGTTGATCTGGGATTTGTCTGACTTGAGGGTACAACCTAGTCTGAGCACTTCAACTGTTATTCGACCCTTGGGGCGCTCTCATTCACAGGGGGCTGTGTGAGGGAGACATGAGGTGACTTGCTGAAGCAGATGCAGTGAAGAATGACCCCCTCGCTGAATGCCCCATTCTCTCTCCCTCTCCCCTTCCTCCCCAGCTAGTACTTGCACAAGGCTGGGGATCCTTGCCCCTGCCCCACTTTGCAGGAGCCCAGAAGGACCGTCTCTCACAGCTGTTCCCTGACCTCCCTGCGAGGGCCCAACTCCTACAGGCATGGGAGCTACTTCTGTGTAGCCACTCACAGCATCATCTGCATGATCTGGCACAGCTCTGCACCATCAAGCCAGCTATTCTCACCGGTGCTGGATTCACACAGCCCCTTCTCCTCCCCATCAGTACTAACAGCTAAAACTGCTCTGTGTGGCACTCCTGTCCTACATCTCCTCGTGCAGAAAGGACTAACCAGCCCTCCATGAAGTAATCCCGGTACAGGACTTTCTGGCCCACGTCATCTCCCTTCAACCTCCGTGGAAACTCAAAGCGTGTGAACTCGCCATCCAGGAGCTTGGGGAAGAGAAAGGCCTGGAGGAGGGAACACAGACATGAGGATGGACAGACTCTACTCTGGAGGAGACAGGCAATAAGACTACATACTGCTCCTGCCTTGGGACTGGCATCCCTGTCTGCAGAATGGGAACAGCCTGAGAACAGCATTGGGAAGCACATTTGAAGGCCCAAGGTATTACAGGGCTTTGGAGGTACTCCTGGAGGTGAGCCTCTCCAGTAGTAAAAGCTGTTGGTCGACTCTTGCCCCCAACCCTCCAGGGCTAGTGACAGGTGAAGTTCTAGCTACACTGTGCTTACTGCAGCCTTCTAGGAAGCAAGTTGTGCTCTTGCCACGAGCTGTCCCTGACCCTACCCTAGTAACATGCTCTCAGCTGGATTGTCTGATATGTGAAAGGAGTCACTCACCAAGTGTTGGATTCGCTGCCTCTCTGTCTCGGGTGTGAATTCACAACTCATGGGCACAATATTGTCCTTCAGAACAAGAATTGCCCTGCAGGGGGAGAGGCAAAGAGCTGAGCAGTGTCCTCCTCTGTCTCACTCGCTGCAGACCCATCTCCATTGACCTCCTCTTGCTGAGGCTAGCCCCAGGGCCAGCCAGGTGCGGGGGCTGCTGTAACCAGGGCAGAGCAACGCCAGACAACAGGAGGCATGAGTGCATCCATCCATCAGACAGGTCCCAGGGCAGGCATCAGAGAAATGTGTGGGCAGCTGTGCCCCAGCACAGAAGGGCTGTACATTTACCTTTCATGTGATTAAGTAAGGTGGTGGAAACCCTGCTTATTTCCCAGCTCCTGCCCCCTAGCAACTTCCCCCTTTACTGTGGCTCACCTGCTGTCCCCAGCATTGGCCACGTACAGCTTTCCTTGGAGATAAAGGGCTGCCAGAGCTGTGCAGCCTCCAGTCTGGTTAGTAGCTTCCATCTCCTGACCAATTATTTCATCCTGTTGGTTTAAACAAGTTTGGAGAGTGATGTGAGCTGGGGTGCTGATTTCCACAGCTGCCTCGTGCCTCCTAGCAGAAATCCAGAGCAATAACCAACTGCAGATAGCCCCCAGGAAACCAGTAAGGCAGAAGACAATGTTGCTTTGGTACAACCAACAAAAGCTTTGGTTGCAACCAAACAACCAACAAAGCTGCTACTGGACTGGATACTAAGGACTGCTTTAGAAGCCTGATGGGGAGTTCTCAAAGGCAAAGAAAGAGCAGGTATGCTATTTCTGCAGGGAGTCTGGCAACGGCCACTATCTAGCCCTGAAGAAATGTATTCCCTGATATTTGGACAGCAGTGGGAGCAGGGATTATCAGCAGGCAGAGCTGCTGTGCTTTGCTCTGTCTTTGCACTGCTATCGCATGCATTGCTGGCAAACGACAGATTGGATGCAGAACGCCCCCGGCAGATCTGACCCAGGAGGATCTCGGCATGTTTAAGGGTGGTATGCTCAACTGTTCCTGCCTGCTCAGTGAGTCGCAGAAATGGATCTGGGGGACCTCAGCCCAGCTTGACTGCTGAGGCACCTGCACAAGCAGCAGCTGCCTGTGTGGCAGGCTGAAAGCTCCTGTGTGATCAGCAGCTGGTCACGTCCCAACATGAGAGCCCAGAATGAGAGAGGCCTTGCCCACCCAGGGAGTGAGGAGGGGCAGCCTCCAGCCGCTGGCGGCAGTGGGGATGGTGCCCGGAGGGGGAACTCACGCATTCCTGGAAGGCGTTCTCCAGGGCTCCCACCACCATGTCTTCCGCATGGATCTGCTTCTCCTGCACAAACTGGGGGTCGCTGTCGCAAACACAGCGTCCACTTAGATGCATGGGGGGATGCACCTCTGTGATGCCCCCCACGGCCTCCTCCAGCTTCTGCTTGATGCAGTAGTGCAAATAGTTGGAGGCAATGATGGCAGCTTCTGGGCCACCGTGGCCATCAAACAGCGCCCAGTAGGAACCAGTCAAATACTGCAGTGGGAAAGAAAGACAAAATGGTGAAGGGGAGCTTCCAATGGGGGAACAAACAGGGGTCTTGGAGTGAGGCCATGTCGATAGCAGAATCACAGCCAGGACTCTGCTGTATGTTTTCTGTCTGGCTCTTCCACCCCAGCTGCCTTTGCCTGCAACTGGTTAATCCCCTGCACAGCACAAACTGATGTGACACCCATTTGTTGCTCCCCCCGACCTGCAAGTGCATCATCATCTGAGCTGCTGGATTCACAACCACAGCTGAACATGTGCACCATCGCCCAGACTGTCCCTCCTCTGCATTTTAGGGGAGATGGGCGCCTCCTCTGTTCACTGAAGAGGCAGAGCTGTTCCCAGTCTCCATAAGGTAAGAGCCGCTGGTGCGCCTGGTTTATGCTGCTGTCTCTGAGTAATGGTAACCAATGTACACAGGGCCTTGAAAGCAGAAGAAGGAGAGTAAGGGGCTAGGGCAGCTAACGATGCCCCAAGGCATGGGCCAGGAAGATAGCAGTGGCAAATGAGCAAAGAGAAAGATAGAGGCAGCAGAACACAAGCAATAATCTGATCAAGTACACATACAGGCAGAGCTGGGCCTTTGCTGGCCAGTTATGGGGTACACAGGCCCCCAAAATGCATCCAAGTAAGGGTTTCAGCCTGTGCCCTGGTGGGTATGATGGGGCAACCCCATGTTTCCTGCACCTGGGGCCTCAGATGCGGATCAGGGCTTGCAGCAGGATTAGGGCAGCCAGACAGCAGGCTACATACCTGCGTGGAGCACAGGATCAGCCATTCCTCATCCTCCTCCAGGCCTGGCTCTCTCCTCCGGATGGAGATTTGACAGCATGCCGCTTGGTCCTCATTGAATTCTGACTTCTCAGCATTGATAACCCTGTGGGTGCAAACACTTCAGGTAAGACACGATAACATACTGAATCTTGCCTGCTCCCAGCCAGCTGTTGGGAGTTACGTTACACAGCCACAGCAAACTGGTGGCCCTGGGAGAGATCCTTAGCTTCTTCCTTTCACCCCTGCACTCGCTGATCCTTCAAGGATCTCTTTGACAGGAACCTAAATAACAAGTCCTCTGTGCACAGCTGGGAAAAGCTTGGCCAGGGACACAGGGAATTATGGGGCAAGAGTGGTTTGGAGCACCCTGGCCTCAGGCAACCCTTGTCAGCAGCCATGGCAGGAGCTGGGCAGTGCTATTTCCTTGGTCACACAGTGAACTGCAAAACTGCTGTCACTGTTCTTCCTTCCAGCCTTGCTTATGCTTGGCCCAGGGTGGAAGTTTGCCTCCCTCACATGGCTCCTCTCTCTGCATGTTGTAATCCCACAGCCACGGGGTCATGATGTGGTCCTGCCGCGACTGCCCTGGGCTCCGCTGGGCAGCAGCAGCTCGCCCCAAGAAATCACTCATATCTCAGCAGTACAGCAGTGAAACGATGGGGTAAACGCAGCTCAGTTACAGGCAAAGACGCTTGACACGGCCTGATGCTGTTCCAAAGCGCTCTGGGGAGCACCCAGCCCCTTGCCACCAGCAGCGCCTTGTCTGACCTGCTCTGCGGCGGGCCGGGTGCCGGCAGCCGAAGGAGGTGTGGAGGCGGGCAGGTGTATCCCACGCTGGCGCCAGGCATGCGGGGGGAGCAGGCCAGGGAACGGCCGCGGCAAACCTTTCGGGAGGCCGTGCCCAGGCCACCCTGCCCACCCTGGCGCTCTGCTGAGCCTGGGTGCAAACTGGGGTCTTTGGGAACAAAAACTCTCTTATCTGCTCTCTCTGCACGGCTTTCCTGTTCGATATCTGCAAGCTCCCACGGCTGAAAGCAGAACCACGAGCATTCCCAGGCCCCCACCAGACGCCGCGGGGGACACCGCTCTGCCAGAAGTGGTCTGCTCCCCTGTGCCGGCTGCCTGGGGGCAGCAGGGAGAAGAGCTTTGGGGGGTCCCTCCCCAGAGGACGGGGCCCCCGGAGGAGTTGCGGACCAGACCACGGCCCGGCAGACCGGGCGCTGTCCTTGCAGGGGGCCACGCGTGGGAGCACCGCTGCCGCGCCGCGGAGGAAGCTGCTCCCCGCCGGGGCAGCAGGGCCCCTTCCCCAAAAACCCCTGCCCTCGCCGCCCCAAGGCTGAGGCTTCGCGTGGGGCTGGGGGTGCGCAGGAGGCCCCGAAGGGGGGAAGGAGCAGGGTGCAGCCGTGCACCCGCCTTTGTAGCGCCGCGCGTGAACCCCCCCCCCGACCCCACGCTATCCCCTATCTCTACGCCCCCCGGAGCCCCCCAAACCCTGCGCCCCCCAGGACCCCCAGCTTCCCCCCGGCCCGCCGCACTCACTCGGCGTAGCCCGCGCCCCAGGGCAGCGGCCGCTCGGGCCCGCTGCCGCGCACGGCCCGCCCGCCCCGCGGGCTCTCCTCGCCGCTGCCGCCGCCGCCGCCGCGCAGGAACTTGGGCCGGTGGTAGCGCGGCGCGGCGGGCGCCGGGCGCCGCTCCCGCTCCCCCCCGCCGCCGCCGGGCCGCTCCGCGGGGTCGCCCCGCCGCAGCCGCCGCAGCCACTCGGCGGACATGGGCGCAGCGCGGCCGCCGCGGCCTGGCGCGGCCTGCACCGGCCTCCGCCTCCCGCGCGGCGCCGCTCCGCCCCGCCCCGCCCCGCCCGCGGCCCCCGGAGGCCCGGCCCGGCCTGCGAGGCCTCGGGCGCCGGGCACGGGCGCTGCGCCTCGCTGAAGCGAGGGGGAGGCAGCCCCGGCGGGGCGAGGGGGCTGCGCCGCCCGGCGACCCGGCGTCTCTCGCCGCCGTTAGCGTCGTACGTGGCGGCTAAAGCCGAGCAGGCGCAGGCCGGTGGCGCCGATATGTCCCCAGCGCCGGGGAGAAGCACAGCTAAAACCGGCCGCGGAAATCCCCCCCGAGGCCAGGGCTAATCTGCCCGGTGCCCCCGGGCCCGCAGCCCCGGGGGCCCCAACGGCGGCAGCTGGCCCCACCGAGCGCCTCCGGCCTCTCTGCTCGGGGCCGAAGCCGAGCGAGGCGCTGGGGCCGCGCGCGCTGCCGTCTCTGGGGGTAGCGTGGATGAACAGCGCCGTCCCCAAGCACCGGGGGCCGGGACGTCACGTCGTTCTCCTGGATTTTCCCCTCCCTGCAGCTGGGAGGCTTCAGAAACCCCGCGGTGGCGAGCGAGGCGGCCCCGCGCCGCTCGAGGCCTTTCTGCAGCGCTCCAGTGCCCGGCCGGCGGCCGGCGCTGGCAGCAGCGCAGCAGTCCCCGGTGCCAGCCGGCTGCCGCCAGGGCCGGGGCAGTCCGCGGGGCAGCCAGGCAGGGCTTGGGGCCGTCCTGCTCCGGCCCCTGCTGCGTTAAAAGCTTGATGATTTCCTGTTCCCCCTGACACGGCGGGGGAAGTCGGTGCTCTGGGTTAGGGCTCTGGGTAGCAGCTGGTTTTCTTAGACTCCTGGCCAGGGCAGGTCAGCCCATCGCATCTCCTCGGGGCGAGCGGCCTCGTGTGCCGCTCTCAGGTTGCAGGCTTCTCCGTGCCGGATCGGTTACAGGTCCCACTGTCTCATGCTACTTCTCAGGGTACTGTTTCAGCACGGCTTCGGCTCTCTCCTTGGGATCGGGGCCTGGGCCTCTGAAGGTGCGACCTGGCCGCATGCCGCAGCTACAGAAACCCGCAGGGATTCTGCAGAAAAGCTTACCAAAACCCAGAACCGAAAGCCGTGGCGAGGGAAGTGGAGGGGGAGGCGGGAGCCACTGTCAGGTTGCATCTAGAAGTAGGTGTGAATGATGCACAAAGGCTCTGCAAAGCTGGAGGCTGGGGAGATGCGTAAGTAACCCCAGAGCCCCCCCAGGGCTCCCACTGAAGTGCTTCTCAGCAGACCATGGCAGGGAAGAGCGCAGAGGGGACAGGAAAGCAGTGGCTTTGCAAGCAGCCTTGTTCTTGTTGGCCTTGAAGTATCTTCCCTGCTCTCTCCCTCTCTCCCTGCCTTGTGCTGCTACGGGAAATGAAAGTCACTGCTGACAAAAACGGAAGCTGTTTGCAGGGTCCAAAGTGGGTCAACAGCAAAAAAGACAAAGCACTTCTGAACCAAAACTCCCTGCAGGTGGGTGGTGCCAGGTGTGTTGGCTGCTTGCTGGTTATTTTCCCCCTACACTGAGGTTGTGTGTAATGGCCCAAGTGACGACTGAGGAAATGGCTGCAAAGAGGGCTGCACAGGTGACGAGACACCTTACCCCCTTGTTTTGCATAATACTCTGTGCCAATGGCCTTGGGTCTCGCGGGGCCTCAGACATGAGCGCAACTTCAGCAATCACCATCAGCTGATGGCTTTCCCGTAAAACACAGCTTTGTGCTTGGGCTGAGGAGGGGGGTGACTCTGTTCCCGCCCTCCTGCGACGTGCTGCCTGTCTCACCCGTATGCTGTTGGGGTTTGCAGTGGAAAACTTTTTTCTTCCACCTGAGTCAGCTGGTGGAAAGCCCTCGTGCTCCACTTGAGCAGTTCTCAAGGGGAGGCAGTAACCTGCCCTGCACTGGCTGGAGCAGGAAAGGTGTGCGTGCCAGCAAACGCTGCTGGGTGGTGTGAGCACCTCCAGGCGCTTCCTCCACGGCTGGGGCCACATCCTGCTCGCAGAGCAGGTTCTCCAAGGCGAGAGGTCGTACCGTGACAGAAGTGACAAGGGAGACTGTTATGGATTTTAAGACCTGCCTGTCACCAGCGTGTGCAAGAGAAGGAAGTTGCTGGAAGCCACAGCAGCGTAAATGGTATTGCTAGAGCACTGCGCCGCTCTGCTGCACACCTTGCCACGCTTCCCTGGGCTCCCCTGAGCAGCGTCTCAGCTCTCGCAGCTCAGGGGTCCACTTCTGTTTGCTCACCGGGCAGGGCAGGGATTGATGCCGGCTGGACTCTATCAGTCCAAGTTTCTCTCTCAAATATATCAAGAGGCCGCTGTGGTCAAAACCCATTTCTATTTCTGGCCGTGTTACGGGATCCCTGGTGGCAAGAGCCATTCGGATGGCGTG
The DNA here is from genome assembly GCF_036417845.1 of Apteryx mantelli. Taxonomy (NCBI): domain Eukaryota; kingdom Metazoa; phylum Chordata; class Aves; order Apterygiformes; family Apterygidae; genus Apteryx; species Apteryx mantelli. Next base: position 11,910,766 of record NC_089989.1, on the reverse strand, counting down.
AGCTTTTGCTTTATCTGCAGGGGGGACAGCTCAGCGTGAATGGGCTTCGTGTCACAGCAGGACATCACCGGCTCGCGGTGCTGCATTGCCAACAGCCTGGAGCCGTCCTGCCTCGGCCCGCTCGGACTCACCCCCCCGGGGAGAAGGGCTGGCGCGGCGCCTGGGAGCTACAAGAGGGCACATTTGCGAGGGGGGCTGAGGGGCACAGGTCGGCGCTGCCGGGTCGCTACAGCGAGGGTTGTTTCGTGGGTGCGGGGAGGCCCCACGAACCCCGCGGCGGGGTTCACCTCTCCTGTCGGGGCGCCTCCGGGAGCAGGAGGGCCTGCCGGGGGGAGAGCGCCTGCTGCCCTGCACCGGACCCTCAGCGCCGCTGGCGTTTCGGGAAGTGGGGCGGGCCGGGGGCTCCGGTGAGCCCAGCGCCTCCTGCCCGCTGTGGGCGGCGGCTGCCGGAGGGCGCCCGGCCTTTGCCGTGCCGACGTGGCGCCTGCTTCCCCGGGGCGGCGCCCCGGGCCCCGCGCGGCTCCGCCAGGGGGCGCCGCGGGGCGGCCCCGCGGGAGGGGCGGGGTGGGGCGGGGCGCGCGGCGGCGGCGGCGGCAGGCCCCGCCCCAGCGGGCCCCGGAAGCGGGCGGCGCCGGCTGCGCAGCCGTTTCCTGCCCGGGACGCGGGGAGCGGAGCGGTGCCGAGCGGAGCGGAGCCATGACTCACCAGACCGGCATCCACGGTGAGCGCTGCCCGCCGCCCCGCGGCGCCGCTCTGCCCTGCCCTGCCCTGCCCTGCCCTGCCCTGCCCGCCGGCGGAGGGGCGGCTCCGCGGCAGCGGCCCGCGGCGGGGCAGCGGCTCGGCCGCGGCGGGAGCTTCCCCAAGGAGCGGGCGGGGGGCGGCGCGGGCGGCGCCGTGCCTTTGCCTGCGTCCAGCCGGCTCGGGCCGTGGCGGCGGCGGCGGCGGCGGGCGGCGGAGCGCGGCCGCCCGGGGGGCGCCGCTGGCGGGGCGCCGCCGCGTCCTTTGTGTGCGCTGGTGCCGGGCGAGGAGCTGCGGGGGGCGCGGCGCGGCGGCTCTGCGCTCCCGGGGTCCGCTCAGCCCCGGCGGGGCCGCCCTGCCTCCCCCGCCGGGGCGCCGCTCCGCTCAGCCCCAAGAGCGCGACGGGGCAGCGCGCTTTCCTCCCCCGAGCGCCTCCCGGTGCTCTCGGCTGCCGGAGCTGCCGGGCCCCGAATCCGTTCCGACGTGGCCGCTGCGCTGGAGCGAGCCGTCGTTTCGGGGGGAAGCTCCCCCTCTCCGCCCGCACCGCCGGCGGGCAGGAGAGCGCCAGGCCCCGGCGAGGCCTGGCCCGCGTTCGCCCGGCCCTGGCGCGGGGCTCCGCTCTCCCTCGGCCCGCGGGTGCCCGTTCCCAGCCGGCCCCGCGCGTCCCGCTGGTGTGGGGAGCCCGCGGGGACTTGGTGCCTGCCCTGGTCCCCGCGTGGGGTAAATGCACCCCCTTGCTCTCTGCTGACTTTTTGGGGCTGCTGTGGACCAGGCGCCCTTGAAACGCACGTGTGTTTCCCTTGCCCGTTACGCCCATGCCACCCCGCTTTGGCGACTGTTCTGAGTCCACTTAAAGCAGTGGAGGATACGGTACCGGGAAGGTACGTTCAAAGAAATATGGAAAACGTATCAAAAGAAAAACAAATGCTGTTAGTAATATCCTTAAAACCCTTTCTTTGGATGGAGAAGGCCAATTCAGAGAAAAAATGAGAAAATTGGGGAAAGGACTCAGACTGATGGTGATGACAGCTCTCAGATTTATGAGCGAGTTTGGTGTGTGATTGTGTGCATCTTCATAGTGTTTCCCTCCTACTCCCCACCTGGCAGCTTAATTGACAGTATTAATTAGAACTATAGTTGCTGCATAATTTATGTAACCCAATCATTATGCGAGCAGAGATGTTAGAGATGGAGCCTCTGAAGCCGCGGTCTGCCCAGACAGCGCTGTGCCAGGTCGGGTGTCAGCGGTGTTGGCGCTGATGCACACCGCTGCTCCCAGGGGAAGATCTGGGCAGCAGCGCAGGCTGGTGTCCCTGCTCGCTGCCTCATGTTGAATACCTTTGTGCAGGCGTGTTGAATTTATGGCCACTCTTTCCTCGTGGGGTGACCCTTCCCTTCCTGAACACGTTCCTGTTGCCTGAGGACATGGCCAAGAGCATCCTTCCCTCTCAGGTGCTCTTACAGGGGCAGTGCTTGTGCAGCAGTTACTGATGGTGCTTGGATGTGTTTCTCCTGCTTTGCCTGAGAGGGTGAATGAATAAGGGGTGTCTTGATAGCTGTCAACATTTGGGTTCACATTTGTTGCCTCCAGTTTAAGCCCTAGGCTGAGATGCTGAAGTTCAGGATCTAGTTGATCCTGATCCTCTACTGTAAAAAAACAAAACAAAACAAAAAACAGTGGGATGAAGCCAGACCACAACACCCACTGACCTCTCTGTGGCCCAGTTCCACTGCGGAGAGCTCTCCCATGGGGTCTGTTGCAGAAGAGGTTGGTCTCTGTGGCTATACCCTCCCGTGCCGCTCTGTTAGGACTGTCTTCCCTGGCGGGGGATGCGAATGCCCTGTTGCTTGAAATGGAGCCGGAAGAGATCCACTCACTTTGCAAAGCTGATGAGCTGCTATCAGAGAGCGCCGACCTTCACCAACCTTGGAGTGAATTGCAGTAAGTGCTGGGTGAGGAGGCAGCAAGATGGCTGTGTCCTGTTCCTGCGATGCATTGTCAGTCCTGCTTGAACACAGCCTTTGCCATGCTGCGCTGTGAAGTGTGGCAGAAACAGGCAGGGTTAGATCAAGTCTGTCAGTCCAGCTCTTTCCTCTTAGTTGTGTCGGACAACCTGCATTTCATGTCCCCTCTCTTGTCCTCCCTGGTGTTTCTTACGCGGAGTTAGCTGGGAAGTCGCTTGGAAAACTTGTCCATGCGTTAAGCGGTTATGAAAGAGTAACTTGCATCGGATGGTCTCGCTCTCGCAGCATCTCTGACATCTTTCTAGGTGTGCAGGTTTCTGAAGCAATTTCACTTATCTCTGCTAACTGAACTGACTTACTATTCTGGGATGAGCATCAGCATAAACAAATGATGGAGACGCAGGCCATGATCCAGAGCTTTCTGCAGATCTCTCCGTTCTGCAGCCCCTTCACGTGGGGTAAGATCTTTGTGCCTTTCTCTCTGCTTCAGACAAAGAAAGACTGAAGGCTGTTTTGAGCCTCTCCTTCATGTCTGTGCCAGAGCATGGCACGGGTGGCTCAGTTCTCTGAATCTGTGTATCCGTTTTGTGCCATGTGTTATCTCTTCCAGGAAGTGGTAATTTCCTTTCTAAATGCAAATCTGCTTATATGCCTGTGATGCAGTGCTTAAGGGAAACACCTGATTCGTTTTGGTGTCTTTTGGTCTCCTCCGCCACGCAGGCTTCCCTTCCCTGCCACTGCGGTCATAGTAATTCTTTCACTTTGTGGAGAGCCGATTCGACATCGGATGAGAAGCAACAGTCCCACTGCTACTTTCTTTTCCTGTGCTAAGAGCCTGAGCCTGTCATTTGCCAAGAAGGAGGAATTTTCCAGATCCTCCCCCCTTCTTCTTTTTTTTTTTTTTTTTTAAATGTTTGTCTCCCTTTTGCAGGAAGGCATCTGTTCCCAGGATGACTATGATACTACACGTCAGCTGGTTTAGGAGAGGGGCTGTTGGCAAGCAAGCAAGAGATTTTGGTCAATACTGTACTAAATCAGTTTGGGAACAGGGTTAACAGTAAATGCTGCAGGAGCCCTGGTGTAGTTTTCCAGTGCTACTGAGGCACCGCTCTCCATCTGCTGAACTGCAGAACGGCTCTGGAGATCATCTAGTCCAACTCCGAATGGTGCTGAGCTGCGCTGTTGAGACATGGGCAGACACAGGCTTGCTAATAACCATCCCCAGCACAGCGGTTGGGCTTGGGCCTCGACAAGGGGTCTGCCAAATGTCAGCAGAGCAGAGAGCTTGTCATATCGCCACAGTTGTTTCTAAGAGGCAGGTAGAGCTGTGCAAAGCCTCCGTTGGCTACTCAGTGCCCATTGGGCAACGTGTCAGCTGCAGCAAGAGGTCCGCTCGCAGCAGGCTGGAGGTCTCCCTGTCCCTGCTGGAAAGCAGGGGATGGCTGGAAGCGAGCGAGAGGCTGTGGAAGGAGGTGGCAGCCTTTCTGTCTGGAGAAATGGGCCCTTGGCCTTCCTTTCTGCTTCCCTGCTGGAAGAGGAGCAGGGAGGGCAAACCCTCTTCTCTGGGCAGAAGAGGGTCTGTGGGGCCTGTCCCCCAGGCCCTGCAGAAGGTGTGTGTGTGGCAGTGGGCTTCCTCCAGGTGCCCTGAGCGTGGCCGGGTTTGGGGCAGGTGTGGGAGCTGCGTTTCCCTGCCCCGCAGTCCAGGCTGCCTTTTCCCCCCTTGCCCTTCTGGCTGCTTCTCCGTGGTCTTTCCCTAGTCACCACTTGCTTTGTGGGGCAATAGCGGCTGCTTGGCTTGTTTACTGCGTGCCCAGTGCCTGCAGCGTTGTGGCCACGAGCTGTGACCGTGGGTGCTGCTGGCCACGTGGCTCCCAATGAACAGGTTTCGGATAATCCGTTGGACATCATTAGCAAGCCCTGTCCGAAGCGAGTTTTCAGCAGCAGCTCAGGAGGAAGTGAGAATTCGGTATCAGCTGACAGTTGAAAGGGGAGGGACCTATCTGGGTGACTTGGAAACTCGAGTGACCTCCTTTTCCTTTTGCAGCCAGCCCCGAGAAGTGGGTGTGCTGCCAGGCGTAGGGATCTGCGCTTTTAATCTGCCTAATTGGCCCCAGGGGAGGAAGAACCAATGCTGTTCTGCGTTTGTCGGCTTTGGGCGAAGAGAAGATGCCTCATGGGGAGGGGAAAGGAAGGCAATAGTGGCGCTCGCTCAGGAGCGTGGGAACTTGAGGTGTTTGTCAGGGCTGAGCGGTAGCTCGGCTTTTAACCTGGAGGCAAGAGACAGATTTTTTTGGGTATGTGTGGCAGCTCACCCGAAGATGCTGGCGAGAAGACTGGGCTGCTGCGGGTGACTTTCAGGCAGGGTGGAGAAATGCGATGAAGCTGTTTAAGGACTGCTGTGGGTTCCTTATGGCTGGAAACTCGCTTTTTAACTGCAACTGGGATGCAGTTACCAGATGGTGTTTTACAGCCTATATTCTGCCCTGAGCTGTCTTAGATGGAGACAGTGCTCTCTCTCCTGGTTTAAGTCCAGGGTTAGCCACGGGGCCTTACTAAAGAGATGCTGATCATGTAGACCTGAGGCAAAGTTTTGATACTGGTGGGAAAATATCCACTTGCTTTGGGGGAGGTTTTCAGTTACTTCTAGGGACTCTTTCTGATCTGAGTGGAAGAAAAGAAGTCTCTTAACAGGAATTTTCTTTGATCTAGACAGTAAAGAAATCTGTATTTTCTAAGGGGAACTGCTAATGCATATGTTTCTTCAATCAGAAAAAAATAGAGGTTGGTGTCTGTTCTTCCACACAGAGTTTTACTGGAGTCGTAGGAATTAGTTCTGGGGGAGGAACAGGTCGTGGCAAAAAGTGAGGACGGGGGAATGTGGGAAGGACCCTTGATGTGACCATGTGCAACACCTTTGTCGCTCCTGTTCGGCAGCTGACCCTCTCTTGAAGAAGAGAATAAAGAAGAGAATAAAGTGAGGGGAAAAAAGAGCAGAAAGGGGAAAAGGTATTGCAAAATTGCACAACAGACAGGGAGCTTGGGGGATATTTCCCATCCAGTTAATGACTGCTTTGTTTCCAAAACACACTGAGCTCCTGGTCAGCTTGGAGCATTCAGCTTTCCTTGGCCACCCTCTGCCATCCTGCCCAAGCGAGAAAAGGCTCTGTTATGGGACCTCTCCGTAGCTCTGCTCCCCTTTCTGGCAGTCCTGCGAATGAGGCCAAGAAAGCCCTCTTTGGGCAGGGTGGGTCATGCCCACACACATCCAGGGCTGGGCTCATCCCTGCGCTGGGTGGCGGGGGTACGTTAGAAGACACATCAGCTGTTGAGCTGACTAAAGACAGGTCTGTCTTTAAATCTAAACAGGCCCCAAAATAACATGCCTGGCAGGGGACAGTGAGAGCAGCACGTTTTGTAACTTCTGACCTTGGCTTCTGCTATGGGAGAGGGGTCTTCTGGGGTTGCCACCTGGAGTTATCACCAGCATGTACCTTGGTTTGCCTGCTCCGAACTGACTGCATCGCTCACAGGACATTTCTGGGGTAGCAGGGGATCTGCTCATAGTGCAAAGCTCACCTTCAAAAGCAGCAGGCTTTCTGGCTCTTCAAATAGAAGAAAGCTCCAAGACCTTGTCCTGCAGAGCATTTGAAGAGTGGCTCCTCTGCAAGCTGCCGCGGAAGCGCTGCTTGCTGTCCTGCTGGCTGGCAGCATGGATGGGGAAGTGATGGGGTTAGGGACAAGCTGTTGCTGTGACCACATGGGGCAGACATTGCCAGATGGCTGAAGCGATGAGGAACTCTCCCCTTCGGCTGCTCACGTGGCTCCTCTCTCCTTCTGCTGGGCTGGGAGGCAGGGTTAGGCGCTGTACATGCGTGGCTGTCCGAATTGGGTGGCAGCTTCAAGCAGATGCAGGAGGTAACCTGCTAACCTGTGGTTACAGTCAAGTCCATCACATCGTTGCTTCAGTGTACAAAGAGGGCGGTCCTTACTGGCAGGGTCCCTGGCACGAGTACAGTGCCAGTTTGCGTTGGAAAGGAAAACAACTGTGGTGATGGGCTCAGCTAGATGGTTCCTGTTATCTTTTGTGGTAGGCTTTGACATTATGATGTTCTCTCCCAACACCAAAAACTGGATCTGGGCTTAGACCTTGCAGTGGAGTTTCATCTCTGAAGAGCGTGTAGAGTCTATGGGTCCACTCCAAGGATGGCGGCAGATCTGTGCATGTGGGCGGGGAGGAGTTGTGAAGAGCAGAGTGAAGGTGGTCTCTACTGAGGTATGATCAAGGCGACCTGCCCAGTTTCTGCCCGTCACTGCTGTTTTTCTGAGCTCTGCATCCCTGTGGGTTGCCAAAAGCATGTCTCTGAGCAGAGGCAGCAGAGCTCGTTGGGAAGCCGTAATGTGGTGTCATCTGCGCTGCGCTCAGCGGGGGCTGTGGGATGGCGAGGCTGTTGCTTTTCGGTGCATCCCAGACCTGCGAGTGCTGTGTCCTTTGTACGTCACCCAGCCCAAGATAGTTATTCGTGTCTCTTGGAGCATGTGCTAAAAATGAAGCAAATGCCCTCATGGCTCAGAAAGTGGAGAGAGAGAGAGAGAGGGGGGAGAGAGAGGGAGAGAGAGAGAGAGGCTTCAACCCCTGCAGAAGTTGAACCTGAGCTGCAATTTTGTAGATGCATAAATAATTAAAGCCCCTTGAATTTAAGCACTTAAAGTCACTAGAGTAGAGGAAATCCCTTGAAAAGCGTGTTGCGAGCCTTTAAATGAAATGAGATCCCTGCTGGGATCCGTCCCTTGGTTCTGGGCCCCTGACACCTGATCCAGTGCTCCCAGTCATGGCTTTGCGCTTGGGAGACTGGGGAGAGGAGCAACAACCAGTGCAACAGTTCTGCAGGGACTGAGTTCAGACAGGACTGCATGGACTGGAACGACAGCTTTGCTCTCAGAGGCTGCGTCGTTGGACATCATGGGGCCAAATGCCCTGACAAGTGCTTTCTGGAGGGTGTAGTGGGTACTGCGTCTCCTAGGCTGCGGAAAGGTTGGGCTAACTCTGATCAGAAACTGGGAGATGCCGAAGCAGAGAAAGGAAGAGTTCTCAAACATGCATGTGGAAAATGAGGTGTTGCAAAGCAAATTGCTCACAGTAGACAAGTGGCTGAAAGTCTCCAGGCAGGATTTGTAATCTGGGCCAGGAGTCGTCTGCATTAAACCCTCACGGGGAATAGAGCCCAGTCTCGTGGAAAATTGGAAAAAGCTTTGGTTGTGTCCTCTCTTGCTCAGATGTTTTTTTCCTTTCTATCTATTTTTTTTCTTGATCTCTGAGCTTTTTCTTACAGAAAAATTTTCCTGCAAGGACAATTCTTTTTTTATGGTGAGAAATAAAAACCCCCCTAGCGTCTTAAATTGGCCAGAGCTGTCTGTATAAAAGCATTCTATACCAAGCAGGTTGAGCAGGTGATATGTGATGGAGTTGCATGGGGGCAGACTGAAAAGGAGATTTTTTTAGGAACAGTGGCTCTTTTGTGCCTCCTCTTTCATGGAGCTTGGCTTGTCCAGCACAGGCTGAAGCTGGGCAGAACAGTTTGTGCAGGGATGGTGTGCCTTTTGCAGTGGTAGCCTGGTTTATCCTTCAGCATTTCCTTGACTGCTCTGTGGCCAGGCACCCTTGAGTTAAGTGGTGGGTTTGGTCTGGGCTAGTCAGCCAAAGCCATTAGATCTTGTTTCCACTTTACACAGGGAGCCCAAATGGAGCAGAACCATCTAAATCAGTTGAATGTTGGCAGTCCCCTGACACCTTTCCAGAGGTCTTTCATCTTATTCAGGATGGGCAAGTTCTGCCTGGGTTTCTGGCTTGCTCCTGGCTGCACAAAGGGTCAGCGAGAAGTCCTGGCCAGCCCCACCACCGTGTGCACTGGGTACAGGGTGGTGTGCACAGCAAGGTCCTTCTGCCTGGACTGGAGGGAGGTGAAAACCAACAGACTCTTCTTCTGGTGCAGAATTAACACACCAGTTTTCAAGCAGAAATCGCTATGCAGATTGCATGCAAGCCTGGGGCGTTCTGGCGAGGTGACAGCCTGCTCTGCAGCCTCACCGAGCCCCAACGCTTCCTACGGGGGCGAGCCAGGGTGCCGGGTCCTCGTCAGGAGGACGTCCGCTGTGTTGCTGGTGTATCTCTGCCCATCTCTCTGGGGTCTGCATCCCAGGGGTTGCAGGCACAGAGCACGCGCTGCGCCCCCGAGCAGAGGGGCTGCAACTGTGAAAGGAAAGCAGCTGCTTGGAGTCGCTTCAACTTGAAGATTATGTCCGGAGAATGAAAGATTGATGGCCAGGAGCTCAGGTTGCCTGTCAGGAGGCCCAGGTGACTCAACGTGTTCAGGAAGGCATCTGTTTCAGGCAGCATGTATTATTGATCCAGGAGCACTGAGCTGTCATCGGGCCACGGGGTGATTGGGAAGGTTCGGCCAAGCGGCAGCCTGCTCTCCCCCCCCCCCCCCCCCCCAAGGCGGGCGTGCGAGGGGGCTGCGCGGGTCTGGGGAGGCGCCGTTTTGCTTCCCCAGCTGTTTGCACTTCGCCAGCCAGACGGGTGCCTCTTACACCATCACGCCTTCGGGGAGAGCCTGGGCGGTTGCCGTGGCTACGCTGTCACCGGTGCACCGTGGTGGCTCGTCCCCCAGGTTCGGTTGACAGCGGATGCGTTGGGAGAGAGGGCTTGGAAAGCAGAGCTGCTGAACGGCTGCGGCACGGACAGCGCGCTGTGGCGGGCCTCGTACGGCCTGGCTCTGCTTAAATACACTACCTGGGCTCGTACACACTGGCAGGACTTGTCTTGAGGACAGCTTTTGTGCTGGAGCGGTGACCAGTTTGCTGCTGTAGCTCACGGGGCTTTCAGGCAGTGTGAGGCTTGAAGCCCAGCATTTAAGTCTCCTTGGGATAGGTCCATATTCAGGGCAAAATGAGGCAAATAGCCGTGTGTCGGGGTGGGGGAGAAGGTGGCTGCGTTCTGGCTCCAAAACGTGTGTTTGTTGAGTAGGTGGTTCCCCTGCAACCGTTTGGGTGCCCCACTGATCTCGAAGGAGTGGGTCTTTACGCTCCATCTCACCTCGCTTTCAGCTGGTCGGTGTTGGTCCAGAAGGGATGTGCTGTGTTTGCCCCAAGAGCCCCTGTTGTGATGCAGCAGCTTGCCTTCACAAACAGGGCCTCCTGAAGGGCAACCGTCCGTTCTCCCGGCCCTTGTCCTCCCCCGACCCTTGTCCTCCCCGCCATGCCGACAGCTGCCCAGCCTGATTGCTGGGGTCTCCTGGGCTCCTATGAAGGAGGCCTCTCCTCTCCTCTCTGCAGCGTTCCCCTGGGCACGTGAGGCTCAAGAAGCTCTGCTGGCGTCTGCAAACCAGAGTACAGAGGGGAGAGGGAGGTGTTGCATAGCTCAGACTGATTGGAGGGGATTTTTGAGCTAAACATCCAGATTAATGTGATTTTATAGCAGCAGTGTGTTAAATAATGTGGGAGCGGTGCCTGAGAAGGCATGGGTGTTTGCCCACACCATGCTGAGTGTCTGCATAGCTTTCCATGCTCCAACACTGGACAAGTGTTGAGTAGCTTTAGTGGGCTGCAGACTTCTGGTCTGGACCTAGAAATTGTCTGGAGGGCTCTTAAGGAATAACCTTTTGCAGCTCCTGTAGGAAACAAGTTCACTAGAGATGTCTCTGTGCTCCCGATATTGTTGCATGTTTTTATTGGTATTGCTCTGACCTCCCATTTGCGCTTCCCTAAAATCCTCTGTGGTCAGATGCTGAGGCTACTCTGGCCCAGCAGGGGAGCATCTTCAGAGGCCAGCCGGCTCATGGCTACGGATCCTGCATTCCTTTCAAACACCCTCACCTTAAATAGGAAGCAATCCTCTACGTGGCCAGCTACTTTTGTTCTCTAATTCAACAGTGGCCCTTCCTAGGCGCCTGCCACAGGCTCCTGAGTCAAGTGACAGTGGCTCTTGAGGTGGCTGTGATCGCATGCTGCCTCTAACAGCTGGTCTGGCCCCAGCTCCAAGGTGAGCAGGGTGGGAGAGGACCGGTCGGGCTTCTGACACAGGCCCCCTAGTCCGAGCGGGCTGTCCATGTAGAGGGCATGGCAGGGCTGAGTCGTGGAAAGGATGGTCAGAAGTTCTCAAGGTGCCACTTAGCTCAGCCAACCTCCAAGCAGCGGTGTACCTGGCAGGTGTCTGAAAGTCTTTTTGGGCAGGTTGGGCAGGGATGGAGGCATCCTGTCCCCCAGTCTTTTCTGGGGTTTGGTCATCCTTATTGCTAGAAAATTTCCCAAATGCCTAGGCAGGGCCACACTTGCTGCTGTTTAATGCCTGTCAGTTCTGGCTGAAGAACCGATGAAAGTAGTTCACTGTTTCGCCCCTTGTTCTTCTCCCCGTTGAGCTGAGCAACCCCAGCTTCTTCAACCTCCCCTTGTGTGCTGTGTTTTCGAGTATAGTCACCTTGCTGCTGTCCACTAGACGCTCTGCAGCTGGCCTGTGCCTTTCTCCTAGCACAATGCTGAGCCTGGAAGCGGTGCTCTAACCAAAGCCTTGTCAGCACCAAATAATGTGGCTGTGGTTGAGGGCCGTGCTCTTGTTTATGCTTTCAGGAATGACTTTGCTGCTTTTTTTTTTTTTTTTTTTTTGCAACAGCATGATGTTTTTAACCCGTATTTAGCTTGTGACCCAATGTAACTCCCTCTTCCCCCGAACTGCTGGACCAGCTGTTCCCTACCATGTGTCAGTGTAACTGGCTGTTCTTGTCCCAGTACAGTACTTTGCTCTTCTTCCTATTGAGTTTCATCCTATTTCTTTTTTTCCAGCCTGTTTCTCCAATCTGCTGAGAGAATGATGAACTCTCCTCCTTGTACTCCAGTGCACATTTGCATCTCTTCTAGCTTCCAAGTTACAACTGCAGAGAACACACTATTGCAATTGTCAGAGCTGTTAATGAAAACGTGGACTAGGACTGGACCCACAACAGGCCCTTGGGAGATCTTGCTTGATCCAACCTTTAGTAACTTCTGGAGTGAATTATTGACACAGTATTGTGCCTTGTGCTGTAGGGATTCACCGAGACCGTGTTTACTAAACTGGCTTATGAAACTTGAGACACTTAACCTGAGTGGAGCTGAGATCCACGAAGTCCAGTGCTTCTGCATGGCCCACAGGCCTGTTCCTCTGTTGGAAGGAATTAGATTGATCTGAAGCAATTCATTCTCGATAGATCCCTGCTGGCTGTAGCCCAGCTTGTGTTTATGTTTTTGGATTGTTTGATGATTTGTTCCAGGATTTTCCAGGAACTGATGTTAAGCTGGTGAGTTTCTGATTACCCCCTTCCCTCCCACCCACAAAGGCAGGTGGTATGTATGTCTCCTTCCAGTTTTCTGCTCTGTCACTCGTCCTTTCCCAGTTGTCACGTGGGAGCTGCTACCGGTTCTGAGCCTCTATCAAGCAGCGCTGTAAGTACGCTCTGTGACACTTATAAAGCCCAGCCAGTTTGAAAGCATGTGGCTTGTCTAAGCACTCTCTAAACCACTCTTTGGTGTGGTCATGCCCTTTTTTCCAGGGCTCTCAGCTGTGCTAACTGCCCGCATGCTGTTGGGTTGCTGTAGTGCAGTGCGGGGAGAGCTGTCTGCCGGCAGCATTTGCCCGTGCTCTCCTTGGGCTCTCGCACACCTGGAGCGGAAACGTTGCTGTGAGGATCTGTGTTGGCCATGGTTAGTCCTGCACGTCAGCCCTCCTGGTGCTTTGCCCAGCTTCCCCTTACTGCTCCTTTGTATTCCTCCTTTCTCACCTCACCTAGTTTCCAAATGCAAAAAGGAAGCCTCAGAAAAAGAAGCCCACAAAGCTTGTGGTTTACCCTGGCTGGTCTCTTACTGTCCCCAAATGGCCATGTTGTAGAGATGTGCGTACAAACCGTGGTTTCTCTGAGGAACTGTCAGCTCTAATGAACTTCTTCTGACCTTTAGTCTTGCCTCCATCCTAACCCACTTCCTGACTCTGGCCTCCCCTGGCTTGAAGCACCTTGGTGGTGTTTTGCTGTTTTGATTTGCCATCTCCTCTGTGCTGCTTCACATCAAACTGATCGGAGCTGGTTTTGATTTAAAAAAAAATAAAATAAAATTATCACCACTGTGTCCCAAGAACTTGTTGATCGGCTGTGACCTGCTGGAGTTAGCTTCCCACCAGTGCAGTGCACAGGGCTCTGGATGAGCTGGTTGCTGCCAGAAAGCCTCGCTCTGCTTGTCCGGGGTCAGCAGCCGGGGGAGGTCCGTACTGGATTAACACACAGCTTCTTCTGCCCTTTAGCTGGTACCTGGATGGCCTTTCGTACCATCTCTATTGCTCTGCACCTCGGTGCCGAGGTACTGCTCACCTCCATCTCCAGGCTAATGTGTCTTCCCTTCCCCCTGCCAGTAACAGCAGGCTGTTGCCTTTTATATTAATATTTCAGGCATGCAAGCCATCTCCTCATGGCTGCTTGGCCAATTAAGTCGTAATCATGCTGTAATGTAACAGTTGCTGAGCTCGTGCTGAAAACCTTCCTAGCTAGCTTATTCCTCTTCCTCTTCGCTGGGTTGTGATTCTGAGTTGCAACAGACAGAAAGGAATTTCAAAGACACCCAAGTGATTTTTAAAGTGAAAAAAATTTTTTTTTTTAATTTCAATGAAATTTATGGCCAGAAGTCTGCTTTGAGGTTTTTGAAAGCTTTCTGTCCCTCAGAAAAATGGTTCTCTGGCCCATGTTTCAATCTTTCCCCAGTACTATGGGGTCCTCCTGGAAGTGATTACCTGCGGTTTTCCATATCCTCTTAAATCCTTTGGAACAAATAGACGTCCAAGTATTAGACCTGTGCTTGAAATGAACAAATGTATTATTCAAGTATCAGTTCAATGCTTTTGGCTAGTCCTAATGTTTTCAGGTATGTGGAGGGGGCAGGAGAGCAGCTGGGCATTTGCCCATGCTCCTGGCCATTCTGCTCAGTGCTGTGCACCCTTGGCCTCTGGAAAGGACAACTTCAGTCTGCTGAGTGATTTTCAGGTCTCTGTTAGCACTGCAGAGCTTTAATCTTTCTTCTCAATATTTGGTACTGTAGGACCATCTGAGACAAATGCTGTTCTCTTCTCTCTCCTGATTTGGTGGTATAACAGGAATCAGTGAGGGTTAAGACTTATGAGGACCTTTTGCTTCTTGTACTAGGCTTCCCAGGTGTATAAGTCTCTCTTTTCCTCTTCCACACCTGTGGGAAACTTCATCAATTGGCAATAGCCACAGATGCTGCTGGAAGGAAACAGCCAGCCTCAATGAGGAAAGGGGGTTAAAAATATCAGAACAGCCTTGGGTGGTAGCTGTGGGAAAAAGCCGAGCTCAGAGCTGGTGCTGGGAGAAGATAAAGGTCTGAGCAGGTGTACTGGAAACAGGGAGAGCCGTGTGCCTGGATGCTGGTGAAGGAGAAAGGACAGTTTTCTAGTGGTGGGATTACCCCAACAAAACTTCTGTCTGCCCTAAAATACCATTGGGGACTGCATGGTACTGTCTCCTCTGTCACTAATGTGCCTTAACCGGGTCTCTGCATGCCCTTACCTGCTGCTGGTGTGCCTGGTGTCCTGCTGAGATACAATCTCTGGGTTTGTATATGACTTCTGTTGTTTGTGGGATAACAGCCTGGGAGCTAGTTCTCTTTCCATTTTTGCCTTCTCCTTCCATAGAAGAAGAAATCTTGAGGGGGAGGGAAAGTATCAAGACCTCTGATCAGTTTGAAAACCAGTTTGAAAGCAGACCTGGTAGACAGTCGCAGCTCAGACTTCTCATGTCAGGAAACAGTCTGCAGTGCAGATGCCTGGCTGTTGGTCTACAGGAAGCACTAGTTCCTTGTTGGGCTCCGCAGGGTGTCCTGTTCCACCTCTGGCTGTGTCATTAGCATTTCGATATGGACAAGGAGAAAAAGACATGTCCACTTATTTCCTTCTCCCTCAGGGGCTGTGTGAGCTGCAGGTGTGGGGCAAGCCCCTGCCCAAGGTCTTTTCTGGGGGACCGAGAGCACCAGCGTGTGACCAAGTTGGTGGCTCGGGGCTTAATAGTGCGTGTTGCTTGGGCTGGCAGTGTGTAAGCTGCAGGCTTTCTGCCTCCGTCTCCCCTCTGCATGCAGCGATGCAGGAGGCATCTGCATGGGAGCTCAGGGCTTGTGCCCAAGGATGAGTTTTCTTTGCAGCTGTCCCACAGCAGTGCCCAGGTATCCGGTGTCCACGACGCCAGCGTGACTGAAGTGGAACAGATACGGCCCCTGGTGGCAGGGGACCGCTCATCCTGAGCAGTGCCGAGTGATGGCCGCAGCATCTTTCTGCACCGTTCTCTGCTAGCTGAGTAGTGACAGCTTCCTGTGCAAAGCTGTGGGCTGTGGACATGAGAGCTTGTAGGCTTCTCTGCGGGTGCTTGGCGAGCAAAGCAGGGCTCCTTCTTGCAAAGGCCGGCTGCAAACTGCTTAGGAAAGGCCAACTGCAAAGGCGGCATGGCACAGCGACAGGAATGGGGGGCTGCTTGCAATGATCCAAGCATTGATCCTGAGGTGGCCTAAGAGGGGTGGCTGCTTGGGGAGAACTGATCTTTGCAATGCTGGTGTCTATAGTATTTCTAAAAGTGCTAGAGCTGTCTGCAGCTTGCAAGTCATGGACTGGGATGTTCCAGCTGGGGTGTCCTGGAGTAAGTGGCATGCCCAGGTTCGCTGCTTGGAAATGGGTGCACACAGAGCAAGCACGTCAAGAAAGGCAGCTCGGGGAAGGGGCCCCCTCCAGGGAACCTCTGGGCCTTGCTGGGTGGGTTTTCTCCCACAGACCTCCATGTGGCTGGTGGCGGTTGCCTTTCTGAGCCCTTCATCTCTGGGAAACACTGAGTAGTCTGTGCTCCCCGTGGAGCTTTGAACCGTGTTGATCGCAGCTCTCCATGCAGTATCCTTGTCAGCCAGGGAATCCCCTGCCCCCCCCCCCCCCCCCCCCCGGGGAGGTGTTTTGGCATGTCACCGAACTGGCTTTCCATGGGAGCTAGGCGCCTGAGCGCTGGGGTTGGAAATGCTCCTTGTCCTAGGGCTCAGCCCCTCCAACCTGCATCTCTTCATGTTGTCTTCACCTAAGGTCCTCCACGTAGCGTTTCCTGGGTGGGATGGGGGGGCACAGTGCCAGTGACGCTTTCTGGCAGATGAAAGCCCAAATCCCAGCTTGAGCTTGGTTATTCACCCCCTCACAGCTCTTCGGGCAAGAGGCAGCTTTCCAGGCCCGGCCTTGCAGGTGCCGCTTCCGACAGGTACAGCAATGCCCGGGTGCTTTGCTTGGTTTGCGCAGCTGTGGCTGCGGAGATGCCAGGGAACGAGCTGGCATGATTAAAACGAGCAGGGCGGTCGCTGCCGATCCTGGTGTCCGAGAATGTAACCCCCTCTGAGGTTATGCCCCGCTGCTGCACATTTGCAAACAGGGGAGCTCCCCGAGCCCTCGCGGAGCCTGGGAGCAGTTATCCCTTCCTTCCTGAGGGGCTCAAATCCAAACTGGTGACTCCAGTTTGGATTGGTCCTGGCCTCTGGCTGCCTGGGGAAGCAGGCAGTGCTGGGGCTCGGCAGCACCGCTGCCGCCTGTCATGAGGCCTGGACGTCAGAGCCATCCGCCTGTCGTGACATATTCCAGCCACCCTTCACGCAAACCTCGCTGCTCTGTAAAGTTAATAAACTTGTCACTTGAGCTCTGCCTGCCTGCACCAGCCAAGCCATCATCTAAATTTGGGTGATTATGTTCACCCAGGCCAAGTATCAAGTTACCTGGATCACATGTGCTCCCAGCTGCTATTTAACTGTGAAGCCTCTGGGAGACGCAGCTCTTCACTGCCACTGATGAAAGGCTAATGAAGCCAGTTGTTTGGTTTTTGTATTATCATTATTTTTATAACTATCTTTTGCACTAGTGTTTTTTTTGTTTTTTTTTTAAGTTTTTGTCCTGCCAAGTTCCTTATCTCCACAGCCTGTGCTGCTCTCCCATTGAAGAGCAGCGTAACAACTGGTTTGATTGCTAAATCTGACCACAATGTTTCTGGTTCTTTCAGCAACCACGGAATTAAGGGACTTTTTTGCCAAAGCCCGAAATGGTTCCATTCGGCTCATCAAAGTCATCATTGAGGATGGTAAGTCCTGTTTTTCAGTGCTTTGATTTATGCTGTTTTGTGTCTCTATTTCACGTCTCCTCCTTTCCACTTTATGGCTGTAGCTGAATGTGGCGTCGTGGAAGAGGACTTGTGTTTCTGGAGACCCCGTGGAAAGTCCTGCTGGGGGTTTCTGGAATGCAGCAGGCCAGAATAGACCAGCGAGCACAGAGCAGGGGGGACATGGATGAAGCGCTACAAGTGCAAAATTGGGGTTGCTGTCGATCCTTGCTGGGGGATGTGCTGGCGAGCAGCTTTCAGCAGGCAGAGCCCCGAAGCCTCTGCTGGGGTGACTCAGGCACGCTGCCACTGTTCAGCATAGGCAGTGACTTTGCTGTTGGAGCAGCTGTGCCTGATGTTGGTGTCTGTGCTCATGAGCTGAGATAGGTGCTGGGCTCTGGGTGGCTTTTACTGCCTCTAAAGCGAAGTGCTGCGTTGCAGGGAGCCCTGCAATAGGCTGCCGTGGTGACAGGTGCTATAGAAACATGTGCAAAGTGGGTGGCAGCCTCCCAAAGCAACAGGGGCGTTCAGAGATGGCAGCATGCAGAGTGGCTTGTGCTCCCCGCAAAGAAGGCGGGGGGAGAGTGCCTGAGCATTTCCTGCTGAGCTGTTGAGCTGCGGGAGTGATGCATGGCCTATTCCACAGCTGTCCCGTCCCCCCCTGGAAGAGGCATCCCGAATTAGGTGTATGCTCTGTCCTTCCCTGAATGCAGGCAGAGATGGGCAGGAGAAGGTGCCTTGGCCCAGCACCTTGGCTGCCTGGAGCACGGCTGAGCTCTCCACCCTTGGCTGTGCTTGCAGGCTCTCCCAGCTCTTAAAAGCAGCAATGGGAGATATGGCCATTAAACCCACCTGACTGCAGCACCTGGTTCTTTCTGCTGGTGTTATGCTGGGGGCTGCATGTAGCCCAGTGTGCAGGCCTGCTTGCGTTTGGCCCGTCGGAAGGTGACTTTGAGATGCCTCTATATTTATCGAATAAGCAAATGGAACAAAGCACTGATTTAGCATCTCAGCGGGGAACCCGTGTGGTGTAGGTTTTTCCATAACCTCAGTCTCATACAGTTGCATGAATGATTTTTCTCGTGTGAATGCGGATGTTAGTGCCCTGCCAAGCCGCTGTCACGGGCTCCATCAGGTGGGGAGTCCAGGCACTGGTAAGTGTGAAGTGGTTTGCTTCAGCCGTGCTGGAGCTCAGCAGCCAACACGACTTTTGGGCTCCCTTCCTCCCAGTGCTTTGGGAGCACTGCTGCTCCAAATTGCAGGAGGGTGTTCAGCTTGGCACCGCCAGGGCTTGTGGATGTGTCTAAACCCCAGTGTCTTGCAGGGCAGAGATGATCCCTCTCCTCTGCTCTAGCGTGAAGGAGCCCTGATCTGGCAGACAGTCCTCGAGTAAAACCAAGAATAACCTTGCGCTGTAGCTCTGTGAACACAAAGCAGCAAACATTGAGAGAGACATGTAATCTGTGCTCCCGCCTCCAGCACTGAATGTGGCTGCAGGAGCTGGGAGGGAGTTGTCTTAAAGGGCCCATTTCAACCTGCAGAGTGGTCTAGGGTTTAAGAAGCATAAAGCCTCTTTTGGAAGAGCAACGTAGCCCTGAATTTGGAAGATCTCTTTGCAGTGATTTTGCTCTTTCAGCTCCTTTTCCTTTTGAGAAGAGGGAGTCAGGCTTCTGTTAAGATAAGTCATAAAGGCTCAGCCTGTAATTAAGGTGCGAGGACTTACAGTGCTGACTTCAGATTGTGGCTAGTGCTGCCAGCAAGAGAGACTCTTTACCATCAATGGAAACCATATTCCACCATCTCCGCTCGGACTGAATGGGATATATTTATCTGTGCGATGTGTCATTGTCAGCAGCTGCTTTATAGACCAGCCGCATTTGGCAGTGTTTGTGTGTCTGGGTCCAGCCCTCCCCATCCCCAGCTGCCACTGCCTCCTTCTCCCAGGCCTAGACCAGCAACTGCCACCCTGGCTGCTCCCAGCCCAGCAGGATCTGTCTGGATACCCCCTGCAGATCATGTCCAGAGTTGCTTGGGTGTCTTGTCGTGCAGAGGTGCAGAAATGCCTGAGCCGCACTGCACAGTGCTGGCTCCTGCGCCGCCTCGAACAGCGAGCGTCCCCGCTGAGCAGCTCCAGAGTCGGAGCCTCCTGAGGAGGCAGGTGGAAGGAGGTGAGCTGGGAGCACCTCCACACCGGAGAGGGCTTGGCCCACAGGGAGCAAGTCGGTGGTGATGCTGCTGACATGACTCGAGCGCCTCCCATCACTTCCCCTGCCACTGCCACCCGTGTGACTTGGGGCAAGTTGCCTAGTTCCCCCTGTGCCACGGCTCTTCCTCTGTAGCATGAGGAGAAAAGCGTCATGCAGGAATAAGCCCCCAGGTGGACATCGCAGCTGGACAGACGGACTTGGGCCTGCTGACCCTGGAAGAGAGAGACTCTGAGCCAGCCAGGAGGACTTACCAGCTGCCATGCCTGTGGAGGGGATGGAGAAGCGGAGCCTCCAGCCCTGCCAAATGGGTTGTGGAGGGGACTTCTGCCCTAAGGGTTATCTGTCTTGGGACAGGATGCTTGACCAGTGGATCAGGAGCGGGTGCAGGCAGACCAGAGCAAGGAACAGGCGTGCCGTGCAAGCCAGCCCCACTGGGTGTCCTGAGCAGTGGCACTCGCCTAGAAACATCTTGGGCTATGTCTGTAACTTCATTTGGAGGAAGCTTGTGCACAGGTTTACGCCTGTTTACGGTCCCAAATGCTACTGCAGTGCATGTCAGAGCAGGCAACAGTATGTGGAAGGAGAGGAAGAAGTAAAAGGAGCCTTCTGCATGTTACAGCAGATGCTCTGGGCATCCCCTGCATGTCCCCAGGACAACGGCTGCGGCCGAGCAATGCTTTTAAAGCAGGCTCTTTACACTGACGTTGCTCTTGAGTCTGGCTGCGGACTGGTACTGCTGAGAGAAGCTGAAGTCTGGTGGAGACGGTGCCTGGAGAACAGCTGTGCTGTGGTGTCTGTTGACCTGCCCGTCTGTTCCCCTGTCTGCTGCTTCCCGCCAGCCGCTGCTCTGGCAGGAGCAGGTCACACGCGGCTTCCCAGCTGGGAGCCGCTGCGCAGGGAGGCGAGTGAACCCACAGCAAGCCGCTGGTGCTCGTGAAGTTGTCTGGCAGAGCTGGCTGCTGCTCTGAGGCTGCCCTGGGAAGCTTAGCAACGTTTTACGGGCATGAAAGCGATTTTTGGTACAAAGTGTTTTTCCATGATGGGGGGAATCTGTCCTAGTCACACCTAGGTGTGTGCAGGTGTCTCAGCACAGCCTTCTTGATGATCTTGCCCTGATGGGGCTTTCCTCGCTGGGGGTGAGATTCTTTGCACGCCCACAGTGGTGGTGGTTGTCTGGGAGCCTTTCAAACGGTGGCTCTGAGGCAGTCCTGGGACCGCTGGTATGCCTGTGTATCACAGCTCCTCGTCTGCGGGCGATGGGGCTTGAAGGAGCAGGGGGCTCTGAGGGAGCTGGTCCTCTTCTGCCTCATGGTGCTCCTGGGTCCCACGCCGTTCCCCAGTGCTCGGGAGGCCAGCGCTGCAGGCAGGGCTGCCTTTTACGGGCATGAGCAAGGGAGCCTGCATGCAGCCGAGTGTCGGGCACGGCTCGAGGGCCAGAAACCCTCCCGGCTGCGCTCGGGTGTCTCCGTGAAGGGTGGCGGGGCTGTCGGGGCAGAGAGGAAGTGTTTCCATTCATGTGTGGTTACGCTTCCGGGCTTGGCAGGGCCTGAAGGCTTGAACACAGCCCCATTCCACCGCCATCCGCTCCCCAGCTACATCTGCTTCGATCTTGAGGAGAACAACTAGTGTTTTCCAGCAGCAGAGCTCTGTGGAAATGAAGCATGTCAAAATTGGGTGCGAGGTGCCTGTTTCTTCCGTCTTACTGATGCTCATGCACACAGAAGTGTCCCCGTGTCTTCAGACTGCAGCAGAAATAGCTGGTGACAGTCTCCATCTCTAAAGACCGTGGCTTGGTGAAGGCAGTTCCCTTTTCTGACACTTCCTGGGCTAACGGGAACACCAGCCATCCCAGGTTGTGCATGGAAAAATGCTGTAGTGCCTTTTGCTTTGCTGCATGGGCTAGGGAGGAAAACTTGCCCTGAACGGAGCCTGGTGATTGAGTTGAACTGCAAAGAGGCTGGGGGAGGAAGCACTCTAAGAAGCAAGAAAAGCTAAGGAGTGATGCTGGAGATGTTCCTAAGCAGAGCGAACTTTGGGGGCAGCGGGTACTTGGCTTTTGATCCATGTTGCTCCCTCTCTTCACAGGGAGCAGAGGTGCTCTCTGCAAGCACCCACTGATCATGCCTGCTAACAACTCCTGTCCGTGCTGGCCTTGAAGAGAATCGATACAGTTCAGGAAGTCCTGCTGTCTCTGAAAAGAGAAGTCTGATCATTCTTTTTATTTTTGTTTTCAAAATGACTTGTGCGTCTCCAGAACCTGTCAAGTCTTGAGGTCAGACTTGTAATCCTTGAAGCAATTCAGCTCCTACTTGTCGGACTTGTTGCAGGACCGAACGCTGGAGTTGGTGCCTGGGCTGGCACAGCGTGGCATTTGTGGAATGGCAGAAGTAGGTCCTCCAACCTAGTGAAAATCCCTGGATTGTGGTGCAGGTTGCTGACAACACTGCTGAGGTCTGGTTCCTTCAAACACTGTGTTTGAGCCTGACTTGCACACAGCTTGGGAATTGTGACTTGGAGAGGATCAGCACTGATTTGGAGCAGGAATATGGGGGAGGAGAGTCACCTTGTGCATAGGCTTTTGGGTCACTTAGCAAATGGGGACACCTGCAAGCTGCCAGTGGGTTTGGCCAGGAGAAATTCACTGTGGTCTCTGTGTGAGCCCAGGTCTTGGGACAGAGGAGTATTTTTTTCCATGGCTGCTTCATTTGTTTTAGGAGTACCTTGACTTTTTATGACTCTCTTCTCTTTCTCCAAACAGTTCTGTTGAAGGTAAAGTATTTTTGCACCATTTCTGTGCTGAAAGTGCAGGCTGGGCATGTCTGTGGACCATATGTGGCATGGTGGTACCTCTCTGGGGAAGGACTGGCAGAATGGCTCTGAGCAAGTTGCTAATTGTCTCGAAGCTTGAAGCCTAGTCTGCTTTTTGCAAGTGTTCCCCCTGTCCAACGTGCAGGAAAGCTCCCTTGGGTTTGTGGTGTCCTGCCGTCAAGACGCAGGCTTATGTGTGCAATGAGTGCAAAAGCCTCACTGCTGCCCTTGGGGTACCTAGGAATCTCCTGCTGTTCCTGTCTTGTCAAGAGTTCCTCGCACGAGGATGTGGAGAGAGCAGAGAAAGCTAGACCAAGCTCATGCCAGGGAAAGCTGTCATGGTAGAAGTTTGCTCTGAGGCTGTGGGAAGATACTCGTGGAGTGTATGTTTGGAATTGCTCTGATTTTTGTGCCTTACCTTTAGCAGCCCTTGCTGGCATCATGTGTCCTTCATGAACAAATAATTGCAGGTTTTAGCATGTGGTAGCTGATGCCATCACAGGGCTGTGTTGAGGAGGGAAGGCTTCTTCTGCTCTCTGTGAAGAAAATGCCTTAGTCTGATGGTGCCAGAGGGTAGGAGTAATTTATCCCAAAGGTGGAGTGACCAACACTTTATTCTTCTGTTTGACTCAACTAAAAAAGTATTTTCTACCCTGTGTTGCATGAAAGCAGAAGCAGTTTGAAGTGACTTGGGGATAAAGTCAGGCACAAAACTAGTTGTTGGAGTATTCAGTGACTTGTTTGCCATCTCTGCTGAAAGTGCCCCCCTTCCCTCTTGCAACAGGGGCTGTGACCTCCACGCGCATCCTGGAGGAGTCCTGAGCCTGCATGCTCCCTCTCTCGAGGATCAGGAGGCTCCACATGCGTTTCTTGACATCCAGATGGGAGAGGACATGTGTTGTTTATTTGCTCAGTTTTGGAACTGACTGCTGAAGCCGGAGGTGCCTCCCCAAGCCGGGCTGGCTCCCCTCCAGCTGTAGCTTCCTGACTGTGGCTGTGTGTTGGCGTGCCTGAATCAGCCGGGCTTGGTCACCCTCCTGGGACTGGCATGGGGATGCGGCAGCTCTTAATGCCATCCCAGCTTTCCTGCGGTGGGCTTTGAAAGAGGGATAGTTTGCAGCTGCCGAGATGGAAGGGTTAGGAGAGAGCTGCTTTGCTGGAGAAGCAGCACCAAAGAGTCACTGCAAACAGTAGTGCTGGGCTTGCACGCTCAGGGCGCGCGTCGGCTGGGCCGGACTGCGCCTGGCCGGGA
Source organism: Apteryx mantelli (assembly GCF_036417845.1). NCBI lineage: Eukaryota > Metazoa > Chordata > Aves > Apterygiformes > Apterygidae > Apteryx > Apteryx mantelli. The sequence continues at coordinate 11,887,601 of NC_089989.1, read as the reverse complement.
GAGGCAGCGAGCGGGCTGGGCTGGCCAGGCTGGCAGTCGGAAACGTCAGAGTTGCTTGGGAGGCAGCGACCAGAGCTGAGGTTTCCGCTCATGCTCACGCCGTCGTGTTAACCTCGGCTACAGAGGCCCCTTCGCTGTGCCTGTGGCTCGTACGTGATGCGCCTGGCATCACCCGGAGGACCTGCGCGAGGCAGCGCAGCGTGTGAGTGGGGCCGTGGCAGCCGTTCTGCGGCGGGTTCGTGTTGCGGATGAGTTGAAGCCGCCGTGGCTTCTCCAGCGCTACAGTGGCAGCGCGTAGGTCAGCCGGTGCCGGGTGCCCCTGAGTCACGCGCTGGTTTTTCCCGCAGCAGGTTTCACCTTGTAGCACATGCGGAGAAGCAGTCTGCTGTTCATTGTGGTAGTTGTCTTTTGACTGTTCACTGCTGGTTGTTGTTGGGTTGGGGTGTTTTTAATTGCCGCCAGGTCACGTGCAGCCAGCAGCTGTTCAGTGTGGGTGTTTTCTAGCTGGAATATTGTAAGAAATCCTAGATCAGTTTTTCTTTCCCTCACTCTGTTCTCCTTAAACACCCAGTCATAATCTCTGGAGTGAGTGAAGGTGAGAGGTTTGTCCCTGGTTCAGGGGCAGCAGATCTGGGCCAACGCTCAGTGCCCTGGGAAACTCCCTCCTGAAACGTCTTGTCTTATTGACCCTGGCAATGGTTCCTCTGAATTACCCTGCTCTCCCTTCCCTAATCAGGCTTCCGATTGTTTGTGTTTCTTCTCGGTACTTTCACGTTCATTTTGCAAGGGATTTGGAGTATGTTGGGAATTGGTTTCTTCCAGGCTTCTCCGCAAAGATCATGTCCGCAAGCCCGCAGTGCCTGAGCCAAGGGGTTGTCCGCATGGCGAGCAGCCCCTGTCCTCCCCTGCCGACTCTCCTCCGGGAGCATGGGCCGGCTGTCTGTCCCTGCGTGCCGGGGCAGGCTCACGGCGGTGCCGGCAGAGGCGTTCTCGCCCATCAGCAGCCCCTGCTAGCTCGCCCCGTCCCGCTCCCTCGCGTGGGGGTCTGTCCCCCCGGCCGGGCACCCCCTGGGCGCGACTCCTGTCGGAGAGCAGCGGGGCTGGGCTCTCGGCGTTGGCGCCCTTCGGCCCGGGGAGGGCGAGCAGCCGCGTCCGCGGTGCATTCCCACGCTGCTCGCTGGGCTCCCTGGCTGCCGCGCGCCATCGGGGAGTGTGCAGAGGCGCTGCTCGGCTTGGCCTGAGGCCACAGCTCGCTTCTGCGGGAAGCCAGCGTGCCGCAGAGGGCGAGGGCGCGCTCGGGTCCCGTTCCTGCCGCGGCGTCAGCTTCTCCAAGCGTCTGCCTCGCCCGGACGTTTCTCCTGGTCTTGGGCTTCCAGCCTTCGTGGACCCCAACGGGGCCATGGCCTGGGGAAAGCCTCCAAAAGATTTTTTCCTGAATCTTTTTTTGAGTCGCAAAGTCTCCCCCCAACCCTTCTGCGTCTAAAGCAGCAATAAAATACGCCGTTTGGCAGAAACGTAGCTGCAGCCTGGCAGCCAGCCTGCCGCCCCTTCCTAGCAGCAGGGCTCGCCAAATGCTGGGCTCTGCTGAGCGGTTGCTTTTCTCTGGGTCCTTCCCAAGCTTTCATTCCTGCTTTGGTTTGGCCTGCACAGATCTTTTGTGTTTATAGGATGCCTGTGCTAGTGTTTGAATCTGTTAAATCCTGTGAGTTTGGGTTATTTATTCTCCCACCCCCCAATAGGGGGAGGGTACTCAGAAGAGCTGAAACTGGTCTATTTTTGACTCAAGTCACCCGTTCCCAGCCTGGTGGGCAAAACGGGTGCGGGGCAGCGTGTGCTGCATGTAGCCCGGAGCAGGGAGATGGCTACGCCACGGTGCTGGGTGTGCCATCTCCAGGCGCATCCTGCTCCCGTGCCCCCCGGCCAGCGGGAGCCGAGCGCTGCCCGCGTGCCTGAGCGCTCTGCTTGGCATTTGGGGCTCCCAGCCCTGTTTATACTTCTGTGCCAGTGGAAAAAAAATATGCTTCAGACACTTGAGACGCTACCACGTGTCTGAAATATGTAGGTCACTTCCAGAGACCCTGGTGCTCTTAGCAACCCTGGCACCGGCAGGGCTGGCCGGGGAGGCCAGGAAGGGCGAGAGCACCGGTGCCACCGCCGTGGGGACAGCCTCTTTGCCCTGGCTGCGGGGGAAATCGGCCGGCAGAGGCCGGCTCTGCCTGCTCGCGTGGACCCTGGGAGGTTGGACCGGCCGTGCTCTTCCCGCTGCCGCGGGGTGAGGCAGTGTCGGTGAGTGCCAGCGCCTTTTCCCACACCTCCCGTTACCCCGGGACAGTAGGTACCACTGCTCCAGGCCTCCAGAAGTCCGTACGGACAGACGTGTGTATGGACACAAGTGATCTGCAGCTACAGCTGCCCTGGGCCTTGCTGGCTCTTGCAGCCAGGATAATATCTGCAGGGATGTGGATGCCCTCCCCAGCAGGAGCACGGCACCGGCTGCAAGGTGGCACTGGGCGTGCTGAGCAGCAGTGGCACAGTTTACGCTCTGGGGTGTACGAGGAGCTGGTAAGGAGACCAGGAGAGGTGGTCGGAGCCTTGTGAAATGTCTCTGCCCTCCACACCGTGTCCCACAAACTGGAGCTTTGCATGCCTTGCAGCCGAGCCAGGGTGTCTGTGTCTGTGGGAAGCCTCCAGTTCCCACGGGCGTGGGCTTTGGGTGTCTTCTCTGATTCTGATACTTCTGAGATTATGGAGAGCTTGATGAGGGTAGCTTTAGCTCATCTTCCCGGCCTGTTTGGCTTTTGCTATGGGCTCTTTCTTCAGCACCCTGCATCTAGCCAGACCTGGTTCCACATGGCACCGTGTCCTGGATCAGCAGAGTTGGAGAGGTCCTCTAGCACCAAAGCCCGTCGAGATTCCCCTGCTGAAGAGGCAGGAGGTTTCATTCATTCATTCATTCATGGATCCATTCCCCCAGTCCTTGCAGCCCTGAGCTGCTGTCAAGGAGGGAGAGGTTGAGGGCCACACAGCTAGAGGGAGCAGAGTGAGAAGGCCACTGCATAGCTGTTGGTGGTCTCTGCCAAGAGGAGACCCCCCACAGTGAGGAGCACGAGAGGGGAAGAGGTGCTTGGATAGAGGCCATGGGATGTAGAGAGAAAGCCAGGCCCTCCAAGGCTGCCACAGCCCAAACGGAAACAGGCTCCTGGGGAGATGGTGGAGCAGAGCTGTTTGCGGTCGTTGTTTGAAAGCCAGAGGAACTGCTGTAGGGTGAGAAGCTGAGAGATGCAGCCAGTTCTCCAGCGTCGCGCTGCAAGTGGGTGGGAAATAAGTGGCATGCAAATGGCAGGTTCCTGCCCTTGTCCGCAGGCTGGGTTGAACCACAAGCTGCTACCCGGTGCTCAGCGGTTGTGTCCAAGCTGTGATCCTGGAGTGGGGAAGCTGCAGCCAAGGAGGGAGCCAGAGTTTGGCTCCAGACCTTGTTTTGGTGCATGCCTTTAACCTCTCTGTGGGCAGACAGGAGGCTGGGAGCTCTCGCCCTCCCTGCCTGCCATTCCCGAGGTCGCCGAGGCTTTGGCATGGTGTCAGGATTGTCCAGGGCCCGTCCCCACTGGCAGTGCCTTCTCATCCAGCTGTTTGCCTGCTGATGAGGCTTTTAATACAAACAGATGTGAGGGGCCTGTTCAGCTGATGAAAGACATGGCAATTGCCGGTGGTGTTTCGGATTGATCCGGTCTGCTCCTGAAGGTCACGTGCCTCGTGGCCATGCGTGTGTCTCGCCTCTCGAAGGCACTGCTCCTGCTGCACGGCCAGGGCTGTGCTGGTGGACAGGCACAGGCAGAAGCCATGGCTGCTGGTGGGGTTGTTCATCTTTCCTCTTGCCATCACAGGGAGAGCCAGGGACCCTGCTTCGTTTCGATGCCAGCCCCAGCACCCATCGCTTTGCCGGTGGAAGGGCAGCTGGGCCGAGGGGGGTGGTGGGAAGAGCCCTGCTGTCCCGGGGCTGGGTCGCAGCGTGACAGCAGTGTTTGCCCGGGGAGTTGCAGCATGCCATGGGCTCTGCTGTCACAGCCCTTGTCACCTGGCTTTTCTGGTCCAGTTGTCTTGTCCCATGCACTGAGCTGGCACCTCTTCTTGCAGTCCAATTGCTGTTTCGCTCTTCCTTGCCCCTGCGTCTGTGCAGGGGCAGCAACAAGGCCTCTCCCGTGTGCCACTTGTCTGACACATGGAGAAAAAGGCACCTTTCCCAGCTACAGGCTGGTGCCACAGGCCTGGTGTCACTGAGCTGGGAGGTCTGGCCTGCTGGCAGTGGAGGAGGTGGAGGGGTATGGTCTCCTGGTGGCCGTGCACAGCCTCTCGGGGGAAGGAGGATGCTGACAACTGCAAAAGGGATGGTGTACATTGACGGTACCACCCGCGTGGCTCCCAGGACTCCAAGCCAGCCTGGTCACCCGTGAGCATGTGCACACATGCGCCCATGGTTAGAGACTGTAGTGCCTTGATCTGTTTTTGTGGGGGATGGCAGAGGCATCATTCTCAACAGCTGAGCCCTGAAGTTACAGGAAGCCCTAGAGAGGCTGTTCTGCAGTCCTGGACCGTGAGCCAAGTCTTGCCTTTTGTAATGCATCGTGTTTTCTTTCTTCTCCTTCCAGAACAGCTCGTGTTGGGAGCACACAAAGAACTGTCCCGGCGCTGGGATGTGGATTACGATGCCTTTGTGTTGCCGCTGCTGGATGAGCAGCAGCCGTGTTACATCCTGTACCGCCTGGACAGCCAGAACGCCCAGGGCTATGAGTGGCTCTTCGTCTCTTGGTCCCCTGACAACTCGCCAGTAAGCTCTGCTCTCCTTGCGCTTCCCTTTCTGCCCTGCGTGGGGCTGGGAGGGAGAAGGGCTTCCCGCCGCTCGCCTGGGAGCGAGCGTGAGGACACGGGCACGCTCGCAGGGAAGATCTAGCTGGAGATGGAGAGTGAAGGAGATGTATGCTAAGTTGGATGACTGTGTGCTGAGCCAGTGGAGGAGTCTTCACACTATCTGTTACCGTACCCTGACTAAGAAGTGAAACCGTTTTGGGGATGGGGGAATTTTTTAAGACACAGTAACAGATATACCAGAACTTGCCTCGTTGTCCTCTTCGCAGCACTGTGTTTCAAGGTAACTTTCTGCAGGTTTGTTTAGGAAAGCCGGCGGGGTAGCTAAGCGCTCTGTAGCACTGTTTATTTAGGCTCATTCCTGAATTAGAGCGCTGGGCAGGCACAGATGCTTTATAGCGTGGTCTTGTCCTGCCTGCTGCGAAAGCACATGGCAGGTCCTGGCGGGAGCCTGGGCTGGGATATAGGGAGGGGGAGTGGAATGGGCCAAGAGATCATCCTCTTAAAAAGGCTGTGCAGATCTGCTTCCCTCAGGGAAGATGTGTAACTTCAGACCAGCAATGACACCTGGTGGTTGTTGGATTAGTTTTGGTGTTTCTGTAGCATGTAGTGGCATCTCTAATATACCTCATTTAGCTCTAAGTTACCATGAGAGAGAGGCTTCTTGTTCCCTTTTGCAGGTGAACGGAGGTGACATCTTAACTAAGTCTCAAGCCAGCAGCAGAGCTGGTGCAAAAGGACAAAGTTGTACCTGATGCTACTTTAAAGAATTCTGGTCATACAGCTTTTCCTCTGGAAAATGTTGTTTTGATAAAGGCATCCCCATTAAAAAAAAAAACCTTTCAGTGAACCCCAAGCTTTCTTACCATGCTAATACATGTACTAGTCTAATATATATTAAATAAAATGTGTAGGCTCTTATTGCAAAAGAACCTTGTGCCAAAGGACACTTGCAAAAGTTCTTCTCTAAAGAACATTTTAAAGAAGAATATTGTAAAAGAAGTGCTAAAAGGTGAATGGAAACAAAACATTTTGCCTTGTCAGCGGGAAATTTTTATTTGAAATGTGTTCCCTTGTGAGAGCTCGGAAGGAAAAATATCTCAGTGCTCTTGTTCCCTTGCTACAGAAGTGTTTGCAGGATTCCCTGTGGAACCAATTTCCATCCTCTGCACTGCTGTTAGTTGATTCAAGGGTGGAAGTTTTCACTAGTATCATCTGTTCTAGCTCTGTTCTGAGGTGATTTGTCTGAGATGTCCCAAAGAGCTTTGCTGCTTGTGGAAATGCTGGCTTGACTCACATGGTGCTCTTTGATAAGGTGGCTGTCTGCTTTTAAGTGATGCTGGCAGTATTTGAACCTTCTCTTGCAGAAACCCAAAGTGCTGATGAAAAATGTTGAGACAAGCCATTGAAGTGCCAGCGCTCTAAGACAAGAAAGCAAAGCACAGAATAAATCTATGTATTGTGGGATTTACCACTTAGATTGAGGACAGAGCATAAGAAGGCTGTGCCATGTGTGCGCGGTCCTGGAAATAGAGCTGATATGCTCTCCTGCCTGCTCTGTGACCTCTCTGACTCGGAGCTAAACTAAACCATCCCCTAAAGCTGGCAATGCTAAGGTTAGAAACAAAATCAAAATAGAAACCAGGCAGTCGTTTCCAGGTGGTTTACAGGGCAATTTTCTGCAGCATGAGCAGCCAGGGAAAGGTTTCTGCTCAAAGAGAGAGGGCATGCGCGAGAGAGCCTGGCATCTCAGCATCTAGAGAGTTTTGATTTTGGAGTACTTATTAAAAATGGTCTCTGGTTAACACATTCTTGAAAAGCATGGAGATGACTTTGTTCCTTGTTGTGCTGCAGAGTTCCTGAAACGAGCCAGTTCCCAGGGATGTCCTGAGTCTTGAATGGCAACATCAACTGTGGTTTTAGTCACAAATGAAGGTGGTGGCAGGACAGGCTGTTTGTATAATCTAGAGCTTGGTGTTTTGTAAAGCCAGTGCTGCAGCTATCAGCAGATGAGAAGACAACTGCTAATACAAGAGACTGCTCCAGAGCAGAGGTGATGGTCTCCAACCTGTTGTATTCCTCCTCTCTGACTGTATTTGCTGTCTGTCTCCTTGCACAGGTCAGGCTGAAGATGCTTTACGCAGCAACCAGAGCCACAGTGAAGAAAGAGTTCGGAGGGGGGCACATAAAGGACGAGATGTTTGGAACAGTTAAGGTATGGTCACAGTTGCCCTGTGAAGTCACGCTCCACTCTCTAGCCTTTTGGATTAAAATCTGAGCTTCAGGAGCCTGCCCGAGACTCGGGGCTGAGGCCACCTTGGATGTGAGACACTGGCATTGGTGGAGACACTACTGAGGGTTTTTTTTACTGTGCTGCTTTGGTGTCCTGGAAGACTGCTGCCACCTTTTTGTGCAGCGCCTATGCCCAGGGCAAACATGCCTGGCCAGGTGTGAGGCCGCAGGAGGTGGCGCAGAAGGGGCTGCCTTCAGCCTGCACTCTCCACTGACAGAGGCTGGGTTTGCGGAAGAGGTGGGAGGAAGGCTCCTAAGAGGTCCGGAGAGGTGCTTTGTGTTTAGAGGGAAAAGAAGTTCCACGCAGTGGCAGTGTCACTCCAGAAGCGAGTTGCTGCAGAGCCGGGGCAGTGCTGGTTATCTGGGTGGCCTTCCCTATCTAGCAGTAGTTGGTGGGAGGCTTTTTGGAGTGGTTGACTCTCATCTGAGGTGGTCAAAGTGCTGGGGCATGGCTGCTCCCCTTCTGAGAGGCTGGCAGTTGTGGCTTTAAGGTCCAAGGCTGCCCAGCCTTAGTGCTGGGTTAGCTGCAGCTGGGACTGGTGTTAGTGTCTTATTTCTTAGTGAGAAGAGAGCCAGAGACTGGCCTGGGAGTTCAGACCTGGCCTCGGGGCTGGGGTTGCATCCAGCAGTGCTCCCCTCCAGCTCTGCACTGACAGGTTGGCCTGGCACCACACAGCCGTGCTCACGGGCCCCTGACGCTTCCCCTCCTGCTCTGTCCTTGTGCCTGCAGGAAGACGTGTCCCTCGGCGGTTACCAAAAGCACGTGTCGTCCTGCTCCGCCCCAGCGCCGCTGACCGCGGCTGAACAAGAGCTCCAGCAGATCCGCATCAACGAGGTGGGTGTCCCCCCGTCCCTCAGTAAGAAATGCTCACCGCAGGGCACGTAACACTCTGGGACACAGGGCTGGTTCGCAGAGGCAGCATTGCCTGTGCCCGACGGGAGCTTTTGCCTGCAGAGAGAGTTCGTTTCTATTGAGCTCACTCATGCTTCTGTTATTTAACCAGTTGTCCTGCTCTTGCTGAGGTGGACTGAGTATCCCCCCATGACTCGTGGTCAAATTCCCTGCATAAAGAGGAATTTTAAGTCGTCGTCTTTTTTTTTTTCCTCTCTCCTTGCTAGGACTTGTGCTCAGGTGTCTGTTTCACTTGCTGTAATTGGCAATTAGAAGATGGCTTGTCCGAGGCTGAAAGCCGGCATGCAGTCTCTGATCTGCTTTAGGTATCAGGGCAAAAGACAGAACTGAGCTTCAATTGGAGGGGAAGGCAGGAAGAATTCAGACTTATCTTTTGATTTCAGCATTGTACTTTCTCTTGCTCTTGCTCTATAGCTATAAATGAGGGATTCGGTCCCAAAAGAAAAAGTCGTCTTCTCAGGCTAAATTTTCAGACTTACGTGCTGGGAAGTGGCGTGGCACAGGATGAGGGACAGCAAGGCTATAACACCACAAGCAAAAACGTAGCCTCCCAGGAGGCATCTCAGTGCAGTTGTGCTAAGCTCCATGTGTGGTACTGAGGAAACACTGAGGCAATGGATGGGATCAGTTCGCTGGGTGCAAAGGCTGCCTGGAAGCAGTCGTACCTGGGGGGGATTTCATGTGGAAGCAGCTGGGTGCTGGGGAGAACAGTCCTCTGGAAATGTCCTGGGCTGGCACTAGGTCTTTGGTGCTCATGGATGGATCAGGACGTGAATGTCTGGGTGACATGAAGCCAAGCAGTCCCATTGCACGAGTTAGTGGCAGAGATGAGACAGGAGGTCTCCACCTGCTGAAGCGGATCTCTGTACAGTGCTGCAGCGCTGAGCTGCTGATCTTCCCCTCCCGTCTCTTCCCCTTGTGCTTTCCCTTCCTGCAGGCCCCTGCAGGCGTTGGCCTTCACCTTGTAAATTGGGAAGGGCTAACAGGCTTTTGGCCTCCTTTCCTTGCCCTTTTGCAACAAAGGGCAAGAATAGCTCCTACCACCCATGAACCCGATCTCTCCAAACTGGATTTTTTCTGCATCCCTTTGCCTTGGTGACACCTAAAATTTCCTTCATCTGCAGACTCAGAGACTTGTGAGGTTTATTCCTTGTCCTGCAGAGTCACAGCTGAGTATGCAGTGGGGTAAACTCTGCTGCCTGCATGGTGCTGTGTCAGCCAAGTGGCCTTTGGGAGATCCCAGCAAGGGGCAGTCTGCACCGGAAGGTCTCTGCGTAGTTCTCCCAGCTCTGGTCCTGGAAAGGTTAGGCAGGATTTGCACTGGAAGATGCAAGATGATGCCTGGAGAAGGGCAAGATCCGTGCTGCGGGTGCCCTGTCACAGTGGGTCTGGCCTCTGCTGCTTTTTCTCTGGCTCCTTTGGGCTCCTGTGCTGTCCCCTTGGCTGGTCAGTGTTGCAGCATTAAGTGCTTTTCTTGGCTGTGTCTTGCAGGGTAAAGTGGCCCAGGTAAGTGGTGCCTGTGTTGCTTGTTTTCTGGTTGACCTGCTGTGTTCTGCCCCCCCCCCCCCCCCCAACGCTCCCCCTTGGGTGGGACGACTGCATCTGGGAGATGTGGCTGCTGAGTGAATGAGCTGCTGAAGTTCTTCTGCTTTGTTTTTATTTTAAAGGTACACTGTCCCCTGTGCAAGCCTGTGCAGCAGGGAATAGTCATTTGCATTTAGAGAAAGCAAAATCAATGTTTTGCCTGCAGATTTAAAGGTGTGAAAACCCAAAGCAATCAGTTTGCTGAAGGGTCTCTATGTTGGTCTGAGTGCGACCTCTGCTCTTCCCTTTGCATAGAGCAGCAGGCAGTGGGAACTGCTGCTCTGTCGCTCGGTCCACACTCAGTTGTCTGGGATGGGGGAAAACCTGTAACTCTGCAGTACGTGCAATTCAGAGCGAGTTTCTGGGGCGATGCAAAGTGGAGTATTTTGATCAAGAGGGGCTGCGTGAGCATTACCCAACCTGTAGCATCCTGCTTAATACAGTGATGCCTCCTGTCTCAGCATCAGTGTCGTTTGGGGAAAAAAACTGTTGCATCCTTGTGTGTATGTGCACACTGCATGCATTTTACAGAAGTGTTGTGACACTGGCCAGTAACCTAGAGGTTACCTTATCTTCTTGCAAACCCCCAAACCATGCTGCTCCATGAAGGTACTCGGATTGCAGGCTGGAGTAATTGCACCTGCATTGCAAGTGACGTGATGCTGGCATTTATTTTATCTGGTTTATTTGCTCTGTGGAACATAAGCACTCTTGAATCTGCATTCCTGCCTTCACTCGCTGTCCCCACCCTGTCCAAGCCCCACGTACCACGGCCGTGGTGTCAGAGAGCTCCCATGTGCTGCTTAGCTTAAACACTCAGTTTCTTCTTTTGTGGGAGTAGATAAAGAGGGTATGCGAGCCGATAGTCCTGGCTGGCCAAGACTTGGAAAGCAGCCTAATCTCAGCAGTTCTGTGTATCTGGCCTTCTTACTGCTCAGGAATAGTAACTGCACCCCGAGAAGGGTCCTGCACGTACCCCTGCGTTTAACAAATCGATTAGTATTTTGGAAGTGACACAAGGGACACTGTTTCTTTAAAAGACACTAACCTGCAAGCGGTTGAGATGTCAGTGCTTTACTGTGCGTGTAACTGCCCCTCGCCTGGAGCTGCTGCTTTCGGTGCGCCTCTCATTTTCACTTTCTTATGGTTTTGGTGCACGACTGTCCAAGATGCTGATCAGTTTTGCAGTTTTCACCCTGAAGGTGGCTGTATTTCTTGTCTGGCAGAAGTTCCCTGGGATCCTCCGTAGATACCAGGCTCAGAAGTGTGAGCAGAGAAGAAGGGGTGGGAGGTGAAAGGCATCAGCAGAGCAGGAGGATGGAGCTGCCAGGCGGTGAGCCTGGCTGGGGCTGGGGGCTGTGTGACACTGAGTTAAGGAGCAGCAAAGCAGACTTCTGCGGTGAGATGGGAAGGAATCAAACTGGGACGCACCTCTTCTGGGTGTAGGCAGGCTTTTTTTTTTTTTCTTCCCCCAGACCAGTTTTCAGTTTACATGAGATGTGAAAACATGCTTCTAGGGAAGTGATCAGTGTTAGCCTTTCTCCACCTAAAAAAAAAATTGGGAAAAATGTCTGCAACTTAACCAAACTGCTCTGCACTGCTCTGGGATTAAAAACAAAACCAATGGGCTGAGTCAGGGAGAGAGGAAAAATTTCAGTTCAAGTCAGTGCAAAGGACATAGAAGTTTGCTAACCCCTGGGAATGGGAGTTGCACAGGGGACTGGAAAGCCAGCCATGTGGGGCACATGCTGATGAGATTTGCAAGGATCGTTTGTCCCAGCTGGGAAGCTGCCCTACCTCTTGTAAAGCAGGAGACCTTGAGAGGTTTCTGCTGCATTATCTGGGCTTCTACTGCAGTTGGAGAATTGCACAGAGAGAGGTGATGTTGTGTGATACCCTCTTACTTGATTGTTGGGTGAAGCATGGTGGGAGCTCTCAAAAGTTTGCCATTTACTTAATGCTTTAAAATGCTTTGAAACAGCCAGAAAACACATCATCAGCTTTACTGAGCTGGAAGTTGTCAGCAGACAGTAGTCTAGAAACAGCTTTTAATTTCATTCGAGCTACAGTAACGCCCACAAAGGGAAAGTCGGTCTAGAAGCACTCGGCGAGGCGTTGCAGACTCTCGCAGACGTGCGTAGCGGGAGCCGGGTTTATCGGGCGCTGATAAGCATGCAGGAGGGGAAAACGCTTATTAGCTGCTCTCCGCAATTCCTCACGTCTCGCATCTGTGGGCATCACGGGGGAAACGCAGGCAGCTTTGGAGCTGTGGAATGAGGCAGAAGGATTGAGGAAAAACGACTGCTGTGGCCCTGAACTGCTGTGTGTGTGCAGGGCGTACCGGGCGTGTAGCTGTTAGCTACTGTGCAGCGTGTTAGGGGACAAGCGGAGCAGAGACTTTGTCATTCTTGCCAGAAACCCCCTGAAGGTTTCCCCAGGATGTAGTGAAATGCTTATTAGCTGCCTTCTGTAAAACTGGTGGTGGAAATGGAGCACCTGTAGCTGTGCCTACAGCGTAGTAGCTGAGACCAACCCCTTGCCAGCAATTGCAGTTACGCTCCCTGGCGGCCTTCTGGCTGGGAGTGTGGGCGCTGGGATGCACTAAGTGTTTTATAGCGAAGTAATGAGCACAAGCTGATGTTCACAGTGAAGCAAAGAACGTAAGAACATGGTAGGTATTGCGGTCCAGAAATCATCAGGGCTGTGGGGGGAGTGTAGCCAGTGTCCTCTATATGTCAGTTTTGTCTACAGGCTTCGGGTTGGCAATCGAGTGTAAAAGAAAAAAAAAAATCCAGACCCTAAAGAAAAGGAGATAATGTAGAACCCACACACAGTGCTGGAGCCCGCGAGCTGCATTGATGCCAAGGCTTGAGCTGGGAGTTGCAGAATGTGGCACACGCTCAGCTGTGTCGTGCGTGTCTCCTGGGTTGTGTGACGGGGAGGCATTCAATGAGCCAGACACTAACGCTTACATTTTAACAAGGGAAGGAGTAGAAAATATTCCTGGAGGTGGTATGTGGCGGAGTTAACGTTGCTAGGACAACCTTCAGTCTCTTGGGATTTTCTGCCTTTAGCATGCTTAGTGTTGAAGCTTTAGCTCTCCCTTCCTGCTAATCCTTGCAGCCTCATTTAATTTCCAAGGCATTTAAGGGGGAGAAACATGAGGATCTGGAGGTGTTGTGGTAGTAAATTCTTTGCACCACCGCTCTGCTTTTCACAGGGTACAACTAGGCAAGACTGTGTGCTCTCTGAATCCGTGAATGCTTGCCTTGCCTTTGGTCCCTTGCTGATGTCCATGGCATCCCATAGGACCACAGAAAAGCAGAGCTTGGAGGTCAGCCCACCCGTCCACCCCTTCCAAGATGACCCTTGAGCAATTGCTTTCTGAGAGCTGTATGTTTACATACAGTGAACTCCTGGCTAATCCTCCACAAAACTTGGCGTGGAAAAGGCTAAAGATTTGAGCATCTTTTCCCCAAACCTTGGGTGTATGTGATTTGGAAGGGGATAGCCCAAAATCTATTGCTGTGACTGCCATAACTCCTTCATCTCCACATCCTAAAAGCAGCAACCTTCAGGTCTGGGCTTCAACTCCAAGAGTCTCCCAGGCTTTGTAACAACATAAGCAAAGTGCCCATCTTTGTGCTGGTGGGTTGTACCAGTCATGGCAGTGGGACTGTCCGTGCGCTTTTCTGCTCCTTGTACGAGATGCCAGTGTGGGATCCTCTGTCACAGCGTGGGTCACGCTTGTTCCTGGCCATGCTGCTTGAGAGGCAGGAGCAGGGCTGGGTGCTGGGTGGGCTCTTCTGGCGGGGTCCCCTGCTCCCACCCTTACCCTTCCTGAGAAGGGGACAGGAACTCATCCGTGCACCTCTGCCGCCCGTTGGTGTCTCTGACAGCACTTGGGGCTGGCCCTGGGACAGGGCTGCGGAGCCTCTGCCATGAGCGGCTGCTGCTGCCAGAACAGTTTCTCCAGCCCACGCAGGCTGATCCCTGGGTTGGGATCAGCCAGTGCAAGAGGTAGGCCAGCAACTGGCTCTGCATGGAGACACCCACGGAGGTGAGCAGGGCTGCCTGGAGGCAGTGCAGGCCCTACTGGCAGTGTGCAGAGCTGCCATCTCTCTGTTGTCACCTCTCTGCTCCCTGCGTGTTCCCTGTGCCCCCAGCTCGCACACGCCCGCTCCGAGGGGAGCAGGCTCTCCCTCTCGGGCCTCTCTGCTGCTGATGTCTTCCATGTATTTTTTGTTGTTATCCCTACCCATGCTCCCAGGACCTGCGTTCCCTGGCCTCCGGCAGAGAGATGGTAGGCCTCCGTCCTCCCGCGTTGCTCCCCTCCCCGTTTCAGATGAGATTCCCTTTCTGTGCTGCCCACCCGTGCCCTGCGCGCCGGGGGGAGCTGATGGTCTCTCTCCTCTCCCCACGCTCCCAGGACTCGTGTTCGCAGGACTCTAGCACGGAGATGGTAGGCTGCCCGCCGGCTAGTTTGTGCACTCGCCCTGTGCCTGTCTTTCTCTTTCCCTGGAGTATTTTCTGCATGCTCTGCTTCTCTCGCTCCTGTCCCCCCCTCTGAGTGACCCTCTGGGGAGCGTGGCTGGCCGAGCCCCTCGCTCTCCCTTGGGGAATTGCCGAACGACTTTGGGATGAGGCATCCATAAAGGGTCCGTGTCAGATGGAGGGAGAAGCGGGGACTAAAACTCTGGACTGCCTTGCTCCTGACTCTCTTTCTACTTCAGTGAGCTGATGGGGAGGGCTTGGGCTGCCAGCACAGCGCCTGCAGGAGCCCAGCACCTCCCGCACCGCTGCAGAGCTCTGAACTCCCAGCCTGCGCTCAGGGTGGCTGCCGTGGTAGTCCTCGCTCTGCCGCTGATCCCAGGTGTAACCCCTGGGCAAATCCCTGATCTTCCCAGAGCTCCAGTCCTGCCAGGGTTATAACAAGGATCTCCCGTTACAAAGCACGGTGACCGAGCAGTGAATCTAACTGGAGTCACCGAGGGAATGACGCGTGCAGCCTTTCTGGCCTGCAACAGGAGAATCAGACCTCCAGCACTGCTGGCCTGGGGCCCTGTATTCGGCACCTTGCAAGGGCCGCTGACCTTTACCCAGTGAACACCAGACCTCTAGCAAGGCCTGTTCCCACAGCAAATTTCCCCTGTTGCTTCTGGGCCATTTTTGAGATGTGAGCTTGAACACCTCTTGCTGTTTTCTGGGTTTGTTTTTGAGCATGAGTGGATTTTCTTCCCTATCTCCATCAAAAAATGGCTGGACTGTCTTTACCCAAGCCCTCCAAACTAATCCCAAACAAAACCAAACCACACTCGTAGCAGAGCCTCAGGGCTACCATTGCCAGACTGTTTATTAGTGGGGCAAACTGAGTGCCTGAAGCTTTGCAGATAGGTGGGACTAGCTCTTTGGTCGTCGGTGTGACTCCATCTCCCTGTATTCTGTGACAGATGGTAGGGGGCTGTTGCTGCTGCCCATCGCTGGTAGAGTCCCCCAGCCCCAAGGAGGTACGCCATGCCTGCAGTATGTTGTGCTTTAAGCTCTCTCTTCCCTCTTCACAAGGTCACATCATCCTCTGTGCCATCTCCCGTCAGGGGGATTGCCTCTGTCCCAAATGGGGGTGTCCTGCTCGGGACAGAGGCTCCTGGCTGTGGAGAGCATGTGCTGTTGGGGTGATGTGACTTCCCAGTGGGAAGCACCTGTGACTTCTCTGCTCTGTCGCTCTCCCTCTTTGAAGTGGGTTTTGGTGTCCTGGAGAGTGGGTTTGCTGACCTAGTTGTAGGCCTGGCTGCTGTATGCTTCCTGCTCATGCAAAGTGGGGCCTCCGTCTTCTAGGGTTTGCTTGAAAAGAGTGGCTGGGACCTTTCTGAGCTGTGGATCTCTACTTCTGTACTCCCGTGGCAGAGTGGATATCTGTACGCCACAGTTAAACTGACCTGCGATGGGCTTGTTAAGTCCCTTTTTGCAGGCCTCTTAGAAGGGGCCATGGACCCACAAGGTTAAATGTGGTGATTTAAGGGTTCCCCCCCTTCACCCACACATTGCTATTGGAGATATTAAGAGAGGAACATGCACTAGCATTGGTTACAATACCCCTCAGCTATCCCACCTTGGGAATTCATTGCAAACACAGTCTTGTGCTGAGAAATGTAAATGAAGCCAGTGGGATTTTGAGACGTTCTTTGCTGGGAGCGGTTGTGCAGAGGAGGGGAGGGGGGTCTAAACCTGCAGGGTTGGGAAACACCAGCATGGGGATGCATGGTTGGATCCAGACTCTGACAGATTATTTCCCCAAGAGCAGTGGTACTGTGAGAAACACCACAGTCTTTCTGAATTTTAAATGTTTCTTTCACTGCAAGATGGATGGCAGATGGCTCCTTGTATGTAATGCTGCACAGAAACCTTTTGCAGGTTGAGGTACAGCCGTTGCCTCTGCTTGGGGCATCTGAGGCAGTTTTGCCAGGAATCATCTGCTTCTCCTACATGCCTGCATGTTTTTAAGCTGCCCGGTGTTGATCCCGGGGAGCACTGCGAGGTGGCCCAGGCTGCCTGGTCAAGCCAGAGAGGGCTGTGCCTCTACTGCCTCAGTGACCCCAGGACAGCTCCCACAGGAGGGAAGGGACAGGGCAGGCCCTAGCGCAGGTGAGCTATCCATGTGCTGCGCCTCCCTGGCCCCAGGAAAGGCAAGTACGAGGCTGCTGCCTTTGGCTTTGGGCAGAAGGAAATGCCTGGGCTCACCTGGAATACACTACAGGCCGATGTGGCTGTGTCCCGGTGGAGCTGAGAGGCAGCGTGGTCGGTGGGTTTTCCTTTTGGTCTATGCCTACCCCTTGCTGCGTCACCTGTCTCTTCTCTGATGCTCAGGGTGGTTTCTGTCCCCAGGTGAAGACAGAGATCAGCGTGGAGAGCAAGCACCAGACCCTGCAAGGCCTGGCCTTCCCCCTGCAGCTGGATGCTCAGCAAGCTATCCAGGCGCTAAAGCAGAAGAAAATCAATTACATCCAGCTGGTAGGTCCCTTGTGGAGCTTTTCTGACCCTGTCCGAGTATCCACTGACCGCTGAAATCTCACTCACTTTACCTCTTCTCATACCCTTGTCAATCAGAAGCTGGATCTGGAGCGGGAGACCATAGACCTGGTGCACACAAGCCCCACGGAGATAGCTGACCTGCCCAAAAGGATCCCCCAGGACTCTGCTCGCTACCATTTTTTTCTGTACAAGCACTCTCATGAAGGGGACTACCTGGAGTCTGTTGGTGAGTCGTGGCTGTACTCTTGTCCCTGTGGTTAGCTTGTTAGACCCCCTCAGCCTTCCCGGAGCCGGTGCTCTGCCCACATCAGTAGGGACCAGCCAACTGTCTGCTCTCCCCTGGAGCATTGCTCTCTCGGGGAACAAGCCATACCGGTGATGTGAATGGTGCTGGGGGGCCTTGAACTGGTTCCCATTTGCCATCTTCCAGTGATGGGTGTTAGCCTAACAAGAAGCAAGCCCTTTGGTGCCGAAAGAAGCTGTCAAACACGCACACAAGTTCACGGCGCTGGAGTGTCCAGAGTGCAGCTGAACGTAGTGTGCTTGGAGCTGATGCAAAGCATTCTGGGATGGTTTGGTGGCTGCTGTGTTACAGGCATCTGAGGGCACAGTAGAGCCAGAAAAGATTTGCGGAGGGGTGTCTGGACAGGCTATATGGTCAGTGGGATAGCTTGACTTCTGTAGCTGAGTAGAGTGGGACTCTTCGGACTGGAAGACCAAGCTAGGATCTGCTGGCTGCCCCCTGCCTGGTGCTCCTTGGCCATGAACCTAGGCAGTGCTGTGACCCTTTCTCTTTGCTCTTTTCTTGCAGTGTTTATCTACTCCATGCCTGGGTACAAATGCAGCATCAAAGAGCGCATGCTCTACTCCAGCTGCAAGAGCCGATTGCTTGACACTGTAGAGCAGGAGTTCTGCCTGGAGATAGCGAAGAAGGTAAGTCCAAGCTGCCTGGACATGACTGGAGAGAGCTGTGCAGGGCATCCACAAGGGAATGTGCCATGGTCAAATCAAAGGCACGTGTCCAAAGGGCAGCATGTCCTGTGGGTTTGAATGGGGCCTCCTCCAGGGAAGTCTGGGACGCCTCAAGGATTGCTAGAGTCCTTTCAAAGTGGCCTGAAGAGAGAGCTGGAGAAACTGGGAACAGTGGTTCATTGGCCTGTCTAACCCATCCCTAACAAGTGTTCCCAGCGCCTGTGGTTTGGGGGAAGATTCTCCTACTTAGCGAGAGAGGAGTGGTATTTGCCCTGCATCCCTTCTGGCCTGGAGTTTCTCTGGTCCAGGGCCTTGGGGGAGTGAGAAGACCCAGACGCTTTCCCTCCTGTGAGCATGGCACCCCTTGCGGTGTCCTTGGCCCATCCAGTGGGGAAGCTGAGTGAGGGGCTGGTTGCACAGTGGGGTTGGTGCTTTCTCCTGCGAATGGCCGTTGTCTGGGTTCTCCAGATCCTTGAGCAAACCCCACTGGTGAGCTTAGAGAGGAGGGGTGGGAGATCCCCAAGGGGACTAGTGTTTTGGTGCCCTGAAGAATGGGATGAGGCACTGGCTCTCCATGCAGGAGCCAGCAGCACAGCACTGACTTGTCATTTCCACACGCAGATCGAGATAGATGATGGAGCCGAGCTGACGGCGGAGTTCCTCTATGATGAGGTGCACCCCAAGCAGCATGCCTTCAAGCAGGCCTTCGCCAAGCCCAAGGGGCCTGTGGGGAAACGAGGACAGAAGCGACTTATCAAAGGGCCAGGAGAGAACGGCGAAGACAGTTAGATCCCGGAGGGGCAGGAGGACGGGGCAGGAACAGGGCTGTGAACAGGACAGCATCCAAATGGTGTTTCCCAGCTTCCACCCCTCCACTTCCAGGCCTCTCTGCTGACTTAGGGATCTTTTCCCTCCATCTCAGCCTTTCTTTTCCTTCCCCCTGCTCTTTTCCTTTTCTTTCCTTTTTAAAATCAGGGCAGCCTGTTTCCCTCCTGGGGTGGAGTGGTGGGGAGGGGAGGGCAGGGAACTTGGGTGTATTTTTGTTTCTTTCCCGTGTCCTTGTGCAAGTCCTGGGGCAGTTGAAGGAGGACAAGAACAACAGGGAACACTTCCCCAGCTTGTTCTAGACCCACCTGGGTTTGCGGCTGTTGCTCTCGATGCTTCCCCCGGTTTACCTGGTACCTGCACCAACTGAAGGATTTACCTGCAAGTTGCTCTATGCAAAGGAAGGAAATGACATTTGGGATTAGTTTAATATTGGAAAACAAAATGTTTCTTTCCCTGCTCCCCCTTCCTACAGACTTCTGCTCTCCCCTTCCCAGTCTCTTGGTCTAAGCAGCCCCTCTATGCAAGTCTCGTAGCTGGCCGGGCACTGTTAGGTTGCGGACAGGACGCTGTCCCTGTGCAGGGAGCTTTGTGGCTGTGATTGACATTTGTGGCAGGAAAGTTTTTCTCTTTTGAGAGCCAGCCCTGTATTTTATCTGGATTTGCCTTTCTGGGCATGAAGATGCCTCTCCCATTCCCCTCTGCTGCTTGTGTACTGTGCAGAGCAGCCTCTGTAGAGGAGCTGCCTGTCTCGAGGCCAGAGGCACTGGCTTCAGGCCCCTGTGAAAATGCAAGCGGTAGCTGTTGTTTTCCAGCTGCTCTGCTCTTGCTGCTTCTGCTGGCTGGCTTTGTGGCTTCCCAAGGGGGAGAAAAAGCAGGGCAGAGACCTTCCCACACAGAAAGGACCCAGCCCGCGGCCATCCCATGCTGTCCCCGTGAGCTGCTCCGGTAGCAAAGGCCTCCCCAGCGTGTCCTGTGCTGGAGTGGTTGTGAAGCCACCACCACCGAGGCTGGGCTTCACCTCCCCTCACTGCCCACAGGGGTCTTGGTGGGGGAGAGGCCCCCAAGCCCACCTGTGTGCATTGCATTTGCCTGTGCAGAAGGCTGCATGGGAGGCGAGCTGGTAGCTCCTGAAAACTGGTGTCCCTGAGATTGGCTCCTGTGGGCTGCCGGATGTAACACAGATGTGAAATATCCTGGCCCTGGGCATTGTTTTAGGAGTGAATCAGAGGGAGGCATCACCTTTTCCCAAAGATTTGTGGCTGCATGTGGTTCAGCCAGACTTTGGAGCCCTCTTTTCACGGCCACCTGCACAGACTTTTCAAGCACGTGCAAGTGGGGTGCCAGGCAGCAGATGGGAAGGAGGAAGGGTTATGTCCAGCTCCGCTTCCTTTTCCTACTCCTCTCTGTTTAGGTGGGAAATGGCAGTCCTTGCCTACAGGAGATAGGAAGGAAGGTGGAAGGCCTTTCGTGAGCCCTGAGCATAGCATCTCCCCTGGAGAAAGGTTACTCTGCCTCTGGCAACGTTTGCGTTCCCCTTTCTAGCCCCCATGGAGCTCTGGCCCTTCCCTCGGAGGGAGCTGTTACAGCCTGGGCTCGCCCCATCTCCGACACCCAAGGCAGGTTAAGGACAGGAGCAGGCGCGTTCCTCTCCTTGACCTGACGCAAGCTCTGGGCTCGCAGTTACCGTTGGGGCCCCGAGCCCTAGGCCCCCGCTCCAGGTACCCCAGGCCGCCCCATGGGCTTTGGTTTGGGGGAGCTTTTCACCTCCCTGTCCCCGAGCAGGACTCGCCCTTCAGTTTGCTTCAGTCCCATCCCCGAGCTTTATTGGCAGCGACCGTCGCTGTGTGCGTCGCGGGCCGGCTGGTATCTGTTACGGGATCACAGGTACCTTTGGGGCCAGCGAGGGAGGGAGGGAGCTGGCCTCACTCTGCCCCATCCTTTCTCCTGAGTTTTGTCCTCCCTGCGAGAAACTTCTGGTCCTAGGTAGTCCCAGCGGGGCAGAAGGAGCAGCCGGATAGGTGCCTTCCCAAGGAAACGGTGGGGTGGGTAGGGCTGCTTCCCAGCTCCTCCCTGCCCACCTCAGCCCTCCCGGCAGCACGGATCGGTTGCTTTGGTTTTTAGGAGAGCGTCTGTCCCGCCCTCCCCTGCTCCTGCCTGTGGGTGTCGTGAGGGAAGCGGGTGCAGAGATGGGGTGAGGCCTCCAGCCTGGCCTCCCCGGGGGCCCAGAGGCCGGGGCAGGAGCTGCTCCGCAGCTGCCCCGTGGAGACGCTGCGCTCGGCTAGCCCGGGCTGGCCGCCACCTCAATGCACCTCTTAAAAATTGCGTGGGCTCCCCCAAATCCTTGCATGGGAACAGCCCTGGAAGCTGCGATGGCCCCCGTGTGCTGCCCACCCCGTTCCCAGCCGGGCTCCCCTGGGGTCTGGGCGCTGCTCTCCGCTCGCCCGAGGGTGGCTGGAGACAGGCTGCGTGCCGGGAAGGGCTGCAGCTCTGGCGAGTGGCCGGTGGTGCCGGGAGACATCGCCAGCCCTCACGGGCCGCCACCAGCCTCGGAGGACGTGAGGTTGGTGCTGTGAATTAGGCTTCCCGAAGGGATGTTGTGGGGAGAGCGAGCCTTGCTGCTGGGCACCAGCTGCGTTTCAAGGGAAGACAACCCTCCCCTTCCCCCCCAGGAGATGAAAACACCAGGTCAGTGAAACCTGCCCTCCGGTCTGACCGACTCGGCAGTGAATGTGCCGACGTTGCCTTGACCTCGCGCGGAGCAGGGCCGCTGCGCTGTGCGAGCCGGCAGCCCTGGCCGCGTGCTGACGGTGGGGGTTTGAAGCCTGGGGGAAGCAGAGCACACTGTACTGAACGCTGTATTTTCTAAAGAATAAAGTATTTTTAAAACAGCTTGCCACCCTGCGACTGCTTTGAGGTCCGCGCCTTTGCTGGCCGGGTTCCCCCCCGGCTGCTCGCGCAGGTTTGGGGCCAGGACTGGGGCAGCAGTTTGTCCCGGGAGCCCCAGCGAGCCGCCACGGGCAGGCTGTACACCGGCCCGCGCTCCCCTTGCCCTTGCAGTTTTCTCGGCCGTCTCCAGTTCCTCTGCAAAGAAAACTCATCAGATGCCGCCAGCCAGGAGACGTTTGCAGCCTGCTGAGCTCGGGTGCGGAGATTTGCGGACTTCGGACCTGGCTTCTGCTCCCCACGGTATGCTGCACGGACCAGGTACTCAGCCCAAAGGGATTTAATGCTTTAATCCAGGCTGGCTGGGACAATCCTTTAATGCCTAGTAGAAGCTTGACTCTGGATCACTAGCAGTGCGTGGGAGTTAGAGATGGCTGCAGGATGCAGCATCTGCTCTCAACCCCTAAGCCAATAATCCCAGCTTTCTTTTTCCCTTTTTTTTAATGGTTGGTAAAAATTTGTGAGGCTGAAGTGCCTCTTTCTGGGGGTGTTGTTTGCTTTGCCTGGAAGCCACCTCAAGTGAGGTGAATTCTTGCACCATGTTGGGGAGGGAAAGCAGGAGATGCTGAGCAAAGAGAAGGTTTGGGAAGACAATGGGAGTCTGCCCTCATCCCACGGCCTGGAGCAGTTGGGTCCTGGACTGGGAAGTCCTCCTGTTCAAGTCGTGCTTTCCCTGATCCTTGCTGGGGGGGGGGGTTGATCTAACCTGTGCTGGCACAGAGCTGTGTGTGGACCAACCTTTTGTCATTGTATTTGCTAGAGGAGAAGCTCCCCCATCCTTGGTGTCCCACAAGTCACATGTGCTTTATACGTACGGGAGCCAGCAATGTCCCTTGGCTGTGGAGCATGTCCAGCCTGGCATGGTGCTACCCTTGCTGCAGAAAGCCTGTGTGAAGCGAGGCCTGGCCTCGGGGCAGGTCAGCGTGGGCCTGGAGCGGTGCCCGTGCCAGAAGGGGAGCTGGGGCACCGCAGAGCCCCTGTGCCGGGACCAGCCTTTGCAGCAGAGCCCTGCAGAGCCACGCAGGGCGCGGCCAAAACGGGGTGGTCCCCAACGAGTGTGAGTTCTCCAAGGGTGCCTTGTAAACCTCAGCTGTGATTGCTCCTTGCAACCCTCCCTGTACTGAATTCTCTAGCTGCGTCAGAAGCCGTTAATCATCTCCGCTGGGGTGCCCCCGACCTCCTCCTGCACGCCTTCGGGAAGCTAACGCTGCTGCGTGCACCTTGCGGGGCAGGAGCACAGAGCCGGGTTCTTAAGGCGAGGGGCCAGCTGAAGCACGTTCCCAGCAGCAGAGCTTGTCTTTTAAGCCGGCTTTACTGGCTTGCACGGCTTCCGGACTGCATGTCCTGGCAGATACCTCCCCCCCGGTTTGCGGCTTCCCTCCAGCTACTGCTGGAGAAGGAGGCACCCAAGGAATCCAGGCAGCTGCTCCACTGCAGTCGCCTTCCCCAGCCCCAGGGCAGCCCCAGCTGGGACGCGGCAGCCCTCCACGTGGCCTTTTACAGGGGTAGAGCTACCTGCCCGTGGGACGGCTGGGAGCCAGGTTTCTCGTGCTGCTGCATGGGCTTAAAGCCAGGTGGGACGCGGCCGCCTGCTTTCTGGGGTGGCGGGGAAGGTGCTGCTGGCCGGGTCCCGCGGGCGGGCAGCAGGGCGCTGCGGGAACCTCTCCCTGGTGCAGCGGCGGTGCAAGGCACCCAGGCCCTGCGCGTCGAAGGCACCCGCAGCGGGCTGCTGGCACGGTGGGGGTGGGAGCCCAAGCACCGCGGCACCTGGGGGATGCCGGTAATTGCTCTGAACATGTCAGTGCGCAATTATTAACCTTTCTGCAGCTTCCTGGGAGGCCCGAGCCTAACGAGGCGAGTGCTGATGGATGGGAGGGGAAGCGTGTCCCAGCCTGCAAGACAGACGCCAGCAGCCTCCGAGTCACCCCCGAGCGCTGCCCGTCTGGGTCCCCCCTCGCTCTGCACGCCCTGCCGAGCTGGCGGAGGCGGCTGCAAGTCAGATGTAACCTCTTCTTGGCAGACCGCGTCTCCCTTCAGCTCCCGCACCTGAAGTCTTGCCTGGCTTGGCCTGGCAAGAGACGTCAGCAAATCAACCCGAAGCCGCGCAGACTTCAGCCCGTGCCGAGCAGGTTAAGCTGCCTGCTCGCTGTTGACTCCAGTTTTTACCACCCCGCGCGGGGCAGCCTACGCAAGCGTGGCAGAGCTATCGGCTGGCACGTTGCACCGGCCTCCCCTCCGCCTCCGAGGTGAGATGGTTGCTGTTGTGCCGGTTTAGGCTGGCCCGGCTCTTCCCGAATCCCGGATGTTTGGACTGGGCTGCTGGCAGTTTGGACAGGAGCTGCTGCAGCTCAGCCAGACGTAGGGATTACCTGCGGCTTGCCCGTGGGGTGAGGCTGGCCACGGCGGCAGCGTCTGGCCTGACGGTCGCTGGTGGGGGGCAGAGTCTTGCACATGCTGAGCATGTCCCGAGGCTGGGATGGGCAGAAGAGCTGGGACCTGTGCCTGGGCTGCGGTTGCCCAAGGTGCAATGCCGCCCTGGCAGCCTCGTTAGCTCCTGTGCAATCAAGGGACTGAGCAAAAGCCCTGAATTCCCACTGGAAATGTTCCCAGAAGGCAGCAGCTCAGGCCTGGGAAGTGCAGCCACCTTGCTCCCGTGTGCTCGGCCTCCCCAGCGGGAGGCTGCTCCCCTCCCGGCACCCGGCGCCTCTCCCCCAGCCCGGAGCAGGGGGCTTCAGAAAGGCTTGAGGGCGCTTTGGGCAGAGAGGACCTGCTGCCTGAGCTGCAAGCTTTGCCCGTCCCTGAACGAGCTCTTGGAAGGAGCCCAGCAGAGCTTGCTCCGGGACAGGACTGAGGCATAACGCCGCTCTCCTTGCAGCGCCCAGCGTGAGATGGAGGACGCAGGTACCAGGCTGTAAGACACCACTCCTCCACTTGCAGGAAAAAAGTGTTTAATACAAAAAAAGAAACACCCCCCCAACGCGTTTCCTCTTGACGCGGAGATGGGAGCGTGCTGCTACACGCAGGCGGGCCCGCGGCCGCGCGCACCTGCGGGGGCCGCAGGATAGCACCATTCATGTGGGAGGGCACCCGGGAACCGCCGCGGCGCCGGAGAAGTCCCTCCGCGTATAAATAGCAACAACCTTTCAAGCACATTGTGGTTCTCGGAGAGGTGCAAACACTGGCATTTGCAAAGGCTGTAAACGGCTCGTCCTGACTGGGTGGTATTAAAAACGGGAGGAAGGGGGAGATCGATAGAAACAGTTTGGATTTGCACCATAAATATGATTAAAGCTGCTTCTGTGCTGGTGGAGATCCCTCCAGAGGGAGCGAGGTCCCGGGCGCAGGGGACGGGCCTCAGGGTGCCGAGAGCAGCGCCCAGGCCAGCAGGGCGGCCGCGGCCGCGGCGGGACCCCGGCGGCTGGCGGCTGCGGCGCGGGAGCCCCGGGAGCTGGCGGCCCGGCAGCGCTGCCCCCGCCAGCCCTGGTAGCAGTGGCAGGCGAAGTCGCGCGCCATGCGCTCTGTCTGCCGGCGGCTCGGCGCCCCGCGCACCGCCACCCGCGCCCGCCCACCCTCGGCCGCCACGTGGATGTGGAAGGAGCCGGCGTCCAGGTGCAGGTAGGCGTCCGAGCCGGCGCGCCGGCGGAGGCAGCGGCCGTGGCCGTGGCACACGTGCCGGCTGCACAGCTGGGCCGCCAGCGTCACGTTGACGATGTAGGGGCCCAGGGTGCCCAGCAGGTAGTCGCGGATCTTCTGGCAGTTGCTCTGGGGGAAGAGAGGGACGGGGTGAGCACGGCCTCTGCGAGCTCCCCCGGCTCCCGGGCTCTGCAGCCGCGCGCTCCCCAGGGCACCGGGTTTTAATCCCACCTCCGGGTGCCATGCCGCCTTCCAACTGACCTAACCTAAGGGGTTCCAGCTCTTGGCCCCGAACATCTGCCAGGAGCCACACACACACATCTGCAGCCCCGTCCCGTCCCACGGCACGGGTGGACCTGCCTTTCCAAGGCCCTGGTCCAGAGCCCTTCCCAGCCCTGGGCCTCGCAGGTTCAGCAGCGGGAACGTCACGCTGTCCCGGCCGCAGTGTCACGGAGCCCCGGGACGGATACCAGCTCCCTCAATAACATTAACGTGGGCTGAAAACGTCGGTGTAATTTGCCAAGATCTTTCCCATGAACCTACAGGGAAATCCCCCCTTACTGCCTCATTAACAGAGTCCTTCCACGGGTTGGGCTATAATTTTGGTCGGGACTGAAGCATATTTAAGCCGTCTCTGAGGTGCAGGACGGACTCCGCAGGGGCGCGTGGCGACACCCCGGATGAGGCCCTCCAAAACGCCGAGGCGCACATAAGCCCGGCTTGCTGGTTTTAGATGTCGGCAGAGGGCGGAAGGGGCAACTCGCCTCCCTCCCGCGGGCACGTCGCCCCGACCCCGGAGCCCTGGCGCCCTGCCCCGAGCGGTGCCGCTCTTACCCGGTTGCGCGAGTACTCCACGTCTCCCCAGAGGACGACGCCGTGGGCCCCCGCGGCGGCCGCCTGCCCGATGGTGTGCACCAGGTCCGCCTGCGAGAGAGCCGGCGGCGCGGGTGAGGCGGGCGCCCCGCGGGCGCCTTCCCCGGGCCCCGGCCGGCTTCCGCGCGCGGGGGGTCCCGGTTCCCTCCCTCCTCCTCGCCGCGCGCGCGCCCGCCAGCAAGACGGCGGGGAGCGCCCGGGGAGCCGCGGGGCCGGCGCGCGCGCCCCCACCTGGCTCAGCTCCTTCAGCGTGTAGGTGTAGAAGGGCCGGGCGTAGGCGAAGACGGGCAGCGAGTGCTGGGCCGACGGCAGCTCCGCCACGCGCAGCGCCTCGCTCAGCTTGGCGCCCACGAACCGCTCGCCCTGCGGGGAGTCGCGGAGCACCTCCTCCATGTAGATGGAGGGGTAGAGCGCCTTGCTCTGCTCCCACAGCCACAGCAGCTTGTTGTTTCGCTGCACCTCCAAGGGGGGGCAGTGCCCCGTGTAGCCCCCAAAGTCGTCCCAGTAGTGGTAGTTGTAGCAGTCCGGGAAGAGGTAGTAGCCCCACCAGCCCCGGGGGCGCAGCGACCGCGCCAGTTTGAGCGTCTCCGACATGAAGTTGACGGCGGCCTTCTCAAACTCCCACTTGGCCCGCAAATCCACCTGCTCGTCGGTCCAGCCGGGGTTGCCCCGCCTCACCAGCTGGGCGGACATGCTCCGGTAGATGTTCTTCTTGTCCCAGTTCCGGATCCACAGGGGCCTCCAGTTCTCCCAGTCGATGACGGCCAGCCCGGCGAAGCTCTCGGAGGGCATGGTCCGCAGGATGTCCTTCACCATCTTGCCCAGGTGGTCCTGCAGGCTGGCGTTCTGGGGGCAGCCCCCGTTGACGGCAGTGGGGGGCACGGAGCCGTTCTGGTAGTAGGGGTAGAGCCCCAGCTGGTCGTAGTAGAAGATGGTGATGTTGCCCCCGGCGAAGGCCTCCCGCCGGTTCACCAGGATGCCGAAGGCGTCCAGGTTGAGGGGCACGTCGTAGGCGCTCAGGCACCGCGTGCTGGGGGCGTTCCAGGCCACCAGGAATGGCCGGTCCTGGATGATGGGGGCCAGCGCGGGCTTCAGCGCGGCAGCAGCGGGCAGGCGCAGGCACGGCAGGAGGAGCAGCAGGAGGAGGCAGTGGTGCGGCCCCAGGGCCAGCGAGGCCAGGGACGGGGCCGAGCAGGAGCATTGCGGCGTTCGCTTGGCACTGCTGTAAGAAGGACGGCAGAGACGGTGAGCGTGTGCCGGGGGGGAGGCTCGGCCCCGGTCGTCCGTGCGGGGCAGCGAGGGCTTTGCTCGCAGTGCTCTGGCAGGGCTGCTCCTTCCCCCCCCGGCGCCCGCGGTGCCGCTGTCGCGCTCACGCGGACAGGCATGCCTCCCCGCCACCGTGCTTCGCCTCCCAGGCACCGGCTGGCCCTCCCGGGCGGCTCTGCCCGCCTGCCTGGCTGCCTCCTGCCTGCCCTCCCTTGCCTGTGCTCCTTTGGCTCCTTCTCCCCACATAGACCTGAGCCTTTTTATCCCCTTGCTTCCTCCTTCCAGTGTCCCCATCTCTTCTCCGGCGCCAGCTGCAGCCCTCCTACCCCAACCTTTCCCAGACTGTTCCCGAGCATCAGCTGGGCTGTGAGAAACCAGCTCCCCCGGGGGAGCTGCGTGGCTGCAAATTGCCCCCCGCTCCCCGGGCTGCCCTCCTAAGTGAGCTCATTTGCAGAGTAATTCAATTTGCGCCGCGCATCACGGCGGCTGCTCCCCTCCGGGGTCGCCAAGCGCCGGAGCTGTTCATCACGCGGCAGCTGCCGGCGCGCCGGGCTGCCTTGGCTGCCGTCACCCCCATGTCGGGGGCACGGCTGCCTTACTGGGCACCAGCCAGGCTACCGGGCACCGCCGGCTCTCGTCACCACCCCGCAGGGCTCGCTGCCACGAAGGTGGCTCCCAGTCTCCCCCGTTGCCCCTTCTAATCCCGGTGGTCCTGGTGGAGCGAAGCTGGTCTTGACCCTGCAGCTTCTCCACTGAGCCTGGCTGGGCTGCTGGGTGCTGCACCGGTGCACGGGGCCGTACCATGAACGTAGCCATCGCATCAGCGCCCGGCTGTGCTGTACAGGCCAATGTAGGGAGAAGGGGCAGCTGGCCTTCGGCTTGGCTGTGGGTGCTCCTCCTGCCCCCCGGCCTCCTTCTCCATCCCTCTCCTGCCATAAAGTAAGGCCTGCTGCTGCCCCTGCAAAGCCCTTTTATCCGGGGCCAGCGAGCAGCGTGGGAGCCGGGCTCTGCACACAGCCAGCCACCGATGCATTCAGCCCAAGGAAGCCGGGTTTCCCGCGTCCCGCTGGCATGGCTTCCCTGATGCCTAGGCAGGGCCGAGCCCATGCCCAGCCCTTCCCGCAGCAGGGCCTTTGAGCGAGTCCCTTGGAAGTGAGCACCTTTGAGCCTTGTGCCGCGACGCGCTGCGGCTGCCTGGCCGCGCTGTGCCCCCGCGCAGGCCGGCCTCCTGCCGCTCCCTGCCCGGCCGGCCGGCGTGCCGCCCGCAGGCTTCTCCCGCAAAGGCGTTCTATCACTGTCAAGCGCGCCCGCCTGAGACCGGGTCCCTGGGGAGCCCCGCTGATGGATGGCTCTTCCACCTCCTTTTGGAGACTGCTCAGACAGCTTTAATCAGCCTAATGCGTGCCTTGTAATGCAATTGTTAAGAATTAAGCTGCTACGTGGTACTAGGCGCAATGCCGTGGGGAAAGGCAGGTTTATTGTGTCGGCGCGGTTACCCCCGTCAGCCAGACCTCTGGTCCTGTACAAAAGCACAGGTCTGTTCCCCACAGTTTGCCTTCTGCGAAACCTGGTGTTTGTTATCGCTTCTAACTCTGTGATCCAGGAGCAGCTCTGCAGACGTGCCAGGTGACTCTGGGCCAGGCAGCACGGCTACGCGTCCACGCGCTCGCTCGCTGGCTGCAGGAAGCCTGCAGCATTTCCTGGCTGGACAGGACAGGGGTGCGCGCCGTGGGGCACGTTCCTCCGTGCCCGGCCATGCACCAGGTTAGAGGTCCCCAGCTCTGCCGAGGCGTCTCCGCGCTCTGCCCTGCAAAATAACACGGCGAGCGCTGCCGCCCGGGCTGGAGGCATGAACGGGGAAGCGGGAGGGTTTGTACAGGGGCAGCAGCATGATGTGGCAGGGCTGTTATCATCCTTAATTATCTCCATGCCTTTCCTGCCACCCAAAATCTTCCTAATTCTTTAGAGTATCTTCCTGCAGACGAGAACAGATTTGAACTCTTTCTATGCACTTTACAGCACGTCAGCCAAGGAGGTCTTGTGCTACTTTGAGGTTTCTTTTGTCTCTGCACGGTATAAAGGAAACAAGAAAATATTTCCTCCCTTTAGACATCTCTCTTATTTAGTCTTAGATCACAGCTTCTTATCTGTTGCTTCCCACAGTTCATCAGCCTTTCCCAAAAAAGGAAATTCAAAGCCAGAAACTGCCAAGGGCAGTTTCCACGTGAGATTATTTGTGAAAAAAACAGAAACGCAAAGTTATAAAACCCCAAACTTGCCCCACTGCATGCCCGCACAAGTGCATGCAAACCCCGACCATGCTCACATTTAGGACAACCAGCACTTTTCACAGAATCACAGAATCACAGAATCGCTGAGGTTGGAAGGGACCTCTGGAGATCATCTAGTCCAACCCCCCTGCTCAAGCCGGGTCACCTAGCGCACATTGCACAGGATTGCATCCAGGCGCGTTTTGAATATTTCCTAGGGCAATCGAAAACCTGTGGCCAGATGCTGAGCTCTTGCGCACAGTGAAAATCACCAGAAAGGCGACAAATCTCAGTGAAACTACACGGGCGTGAAGCTGGGACCAGGTCTCTGTGTGCCCTCTGGCCACAAGTTGCCAGCAAGTTTGCTTGAAACAGTGACTTCCGAAAGCTAACGCTTGCTGGGAGAGTAGCGGTGACGAGGAGCAGCAGCCGGACAGCCAGCGCCTGAGCGCAGCAGCCCCGGCTTTGGCGCTACGGCCCGGGGCCGGCACGGCACCGCCCCGGGGAAGGAGCCGCGCGAAGGGCTGGAGCAGCCCGCGAGAGGCGTCGCGTGTTCGTAATGCCAGCGCCAGGCGGCACGGATGGATAGCGGAGAGGAAAGCGCATTTCCTGAGTAGCGCAGCGCTGGCTTCAGTTGGAGAGAGGCGGGGGATCGCTCCCCTTCTCCCTCCGTGCTGCTGCAACAGATCCCTGCCGACTCCGGCTCCGCATGCCGCTGGTCTCCCCCGCTCCTTTGGATGCGCTGTGAAGCTATTCTTTTTGGTATTCTTTTCCCTATCGCTTCTTGCCCGTAACTCCCCCTGGGAGGAGAGCGGTGCCGGGCTGCACCTCCCTCCCCACCTGCCGCCGGCTCCACGTTTGGCGCCGGCTGGCTCCGAGAGCCGCCGGCACGGTGCAAAGTTGCTCCGCTCCCGGTGCCCGAGGGGATTTCGCCTCTGCCGGCGGCTCCGCGCTGCCGCCGGCGGCTCCTGCGCTCGCTCGCACAGGTGTCCCGCGGGCGTCCCCCGCAGCCCCCGCTCCCTTCGCCCGCGGGTACCGGCCGGCGGGACAAAAGCACCGAGCAGGGGAGCGAAGGGAGGGGAGGAAACCCGGATTCACCTACCAGCGGGGTTTTGCAGCCATGGCAGCGAGAGTGTCCCTTTTTTCCCCTTTTTCCTCCCAGCGGCTCCCCGGGTGCCTTCGCCGTGCCGCCCGGCGGTTTGGGTGGGAGAGCCGGGGTGCTGGCGGCACCCGCTGGGCCAGGCTCCCGGCACGGGGCGCCCGCCGCTCGCCGGGCCTCGCACCTCCCGCCGCCGCGCGCTGCCTCCGCGGGCGAGTTTTCCAGGGACTCGGTCGGCGTTGCTTAGACCACTGCGGCGGCGGCGAGGGGGCTACCTGTGGCCGCCCACCCCCGCCTCCGCAGTGGTACGACCCACGGCGCCGCCGCCACCGCGCCGGCCCCCGCCGCCGCGGCCCCCCGCGTGCCCCGGTGCGGGGAGGCGCCACGCGGGCCCCGGGCACCAAGCGGCACGCGGGCGCCCCGGCTTCGCGCTGCCCGCCGGCCGGCCGGGACAGCTCCCGGGGCATCGCCGGGCCCCGGGCGGTTCCTCGCAGCCCGGCAGGGAGCAGCAACCGCTGCTGCCCCATCACCATCTGCACCCGAAGGCCCTGCCCCGGCGTTGCCCAGGCCCGGGGCTGCTGCGCGCGCCCCCAGGGCAGTGGGAGCAGCCAGCGGTCGCAGCTCTCCGGCCAGCAAGCGACGGCCCGGGGCGACCAAACGCTCAGCGGTCCCGGAGGCGTCGTGGCTAGGAAGGGGCTGGTGGTCCAGGCGGGTGGCAGCAGCGCCTGGGGCCACTGGTGGGTCCACCACACTTCACAGCGCCAGCTCTCTCCGCTGGGTCAACGCTGCTGTTGCTCCTGGCATGCAGGCAAGGGTTTGCAATGGGGGGACCAGCTTCCCGTCCCAGAGAACGGGTCCCCTTCCTGAGTGTCCCCTGCCGGCGCCATCCTGCGCATCCTGCACTTTGTCCGTGGGACGAAGCAGCCCGGCGGGGCTGACCCCTCTGCGTCCCACTTCTCTGCTCTTCCTGGCCTTTAGACCCAGGGCTACAGCTCACGTGGGCTGCAGGCGTTGCGTGGGGCTAGTTACACTGCCCTGCAAACAGTGGCCTTAGTCCTGTACGTACCCATGCACCGCTACCCCTGGGCCCAAAGGGTTTCGGGCTGCTTTTTCGAGGCTCCTAAGTGCCATCCAGCTCCTCCCAGGAGCTGTGCCGCGGCAACACAGGAGTTGCCGTTTCCTAACATGGTTTTCCCCAATGAAACACTCCTTCGTGTTTGCCTTTCTGCAAAACCTCGGCTTCCCCGGTGCCGAGAGGCCGACATGGACGAGCAGCGCGGAGGAGTTCCCCCAGCGCCTGCCGAAGCGAGAGATGCAGCCCCAAGCACACGGCGTGTATCGCTCGCTCACCGCAACTGCTGCCGGCACTGCTGTGCGCGGCTTGCCTGCCCGCGGAGCTGCGGGGGTATGTGCGTGTGCGTGTGTGTTTCTGTGCTCGCAGGCGGAGTGGGGCTGTGCCCGCGTGCGTGTGGAGGCCGTGCAGGATGGTGCGTGCGCCTGCGTGTGGGCAGCGGGGGGGGGTGTGCACCTGCAGCTGGTGGGGGTTGGCACGTGTGCACCATGCAGGCAGTGCGGGAGGGTGTGTGCATGCATGCGGGTGACCTAAGGGACCTGTTTGGTGCCGGTCGCAGTGCCAGAGGCCAGGAGCAGGGACGCAGTGCGAAGAACTCAGAGCGCAGCTAACAGAGGGAGCCAACGGACACAGCAGTGTCTGGGCTCTGCTAAGAACTTCCAAGAACCTTGTTGGAGGTTGTGGGGGCTTTCTGGGGACCCTCTGAGGGACTAAAGGATGCTTGCTGCTGACAGGCAAGGAGAGCTAGGTAAGGACAGCTACAGGAGACCTTGACTTCCCCTGGGAAGCTCTAGCTGGGTGTAGCTGCTGCTAAGGAGCTCTGTGGGTTGCCCCGACCAGAGGGAGTTGGGGCCTTTGTTCCAGCTGACCCTGATTAGGGTGGGTCAAGCACCCTGTTAGCATGTGCTAGGGAGAGGCTATATAAGAGCCAGGCCTAGAGCACACCTAACAGATGCAGCAGTTCATGCAGAAGGGTGCAAAGGAGGGGTCCTTGTCTCCAGTTGTTGTGGTGTATGCTTCCTCAGATACAGCTGTGACACAGGGCGCGTTCCCAGTAACTGTTGGAGTCGCTGTCCCTGCCATGTTGGAGACTTCCACTCAGACAGACCACCTGATGGAGGGTGCAGCTCTGCAGCTCTCGGACAGCAGGCAGTGCCTGGGGCCTCTCTGTGAGGCTGGGGCTGACAGTCAACTCTTCTGCAGAAGATGTGCTGTTAGTGATGAGTTGTTGCCAGGTAAAGGAGTTTTGGGAGGAAGTCAGCAAGCTGTGTAGCATCTGAGAGGATGAGTGAGAGATGGATAGGATATTCTCAGAGACCCTACAGCTTCAAGAACCCTAATCCCTAACAGCAGTGGAGATGCACACAGGGTCTTTGCCTTGTGGGACAGTAAATGGTAACTCCAAAGAAAGCAAAGGCTGGAAACTGGTCACTCCTCATACAAGGAGGAAGGCTCCTGCTCCTCCTGAAGGCCTGCAGCAGATGAACAGGTTCACGACCCTCAAAGGTGAGGAGGAGCTGGTTGTGGTTTCAAGTGAAGCATCTGAGCCAACAGACCCTGTGCTGTGCAGGAGCCCTGGGAGGAAGTGGTGAGTGATTGTAGTGCGTGACTGCCTGCTGCAGGGGACAGAGGCACCCATCTGCCAACCTGACCTCCTGTCTAGAGAGGTTTGCTGCTTGCTGAGACTAAGGTCTGGGATGTTGTGGAGAGGCTGCTGAAGCTTGTCCACCCCTCTGAGTATTACTCCCTGCTGCTCTCCCCATAGGCACCAACCATACTGCCAAGGGCAACTTAGTATCAAACATGATTATAGGGCTCTGGGGGTGGTTGTCAGGGGTATGGATGCCCAGGGGTTTTCCCCTCCATCCTGCCGGTGAGGGGGAAGGATGGGAGGAGGAGTAGACAGATACTGCGAGTTAACAATTGGCTGCGCAGCTGGTGTCAACAACAGGGTTTTGGTTTCTATGACCATGGATTCCCATCTCTCCCAAGCAGATGTCAGCCTTCAAATAGGGTCCCACCTTACCAAGCAGGGCACATATGTCTTTGCCAACAGGCTGGCCAACCTCATAAGGAGGGCTTTAAACTAGGAAAAACAGGGGAAGGGGAGAGCTACAGAGACCATATAATCAGCAAAACTGGGCTCAAGTGGAGGTACATCCTGCATTTGCATGCAGGCAAGGAAGTGCCTGCAAGACTATTGGGAAACCTCTTTCACTCCTTCTGTGAAATCAGCATATTCATATGCCTCTCTGAAGTGCCTGTACACAAATGTATGCAGCATGGGGAATAAACAGGGGAATTAGAGATATCTGTGTGCGGTTGCAGAGCTATGATCTCATTGCGATTATGGAAACATGGTGGGATAGCTCACATGACTGGAAAGCTTCAATAGATGGCTACATGCCCTTTAGGAAGGACAGGCCAGGAAGGCAAGGTGGGGGAGTTGCCCTTTATGTGAGAGAGCAGCTGGATTGTATTGAGCTGTGCCTAGGGGTGGATGAAGAGCGAGTCGAGAGCTTGTGGGTAAGGATTAAGGGGCAGGCTAGCATGGGTGACGCTGTTGTGGGTGTTTGCTCCAGGCCACCTGATCAAGAAAGCCTCATCTACTTCTTCCTACAGGTAGCTGGAAATAGCCTCACAGTCACAGTCCCTGGTTCTCATGGGGGACTCTAACCACCCCGATATCTGCTGGAGGAACAACACAGCAAGGCACAAGCAATCCAGGAGGTTCCTGGAGAGCACTGAGGATAACTTTCTGATACAGGTGATAGAGGAGCCACTGAGGAGAGGTGCACTGCTGGACCTCATACTTACAAACAAGAAAGGACTGGTTGGAGACATAAAGGTTGAGGGAGACCTTGGCTGCGGTGATTATGAGATGGTGGAGTTCAGGATCCTGTGAGAAGGGAGTAGGGCAAAAAGCAGGATTGCAACCCTGGACTTCAAGAGAGCAAACTTTGGCCTCTTCAGGGACCTGCTTGGGAGAATCTCATGGCATAGGGCCATAGAAGGAAGAGGGGTCTAAGAGAGCTGGCTAATATTTGAGGATCACCTCCTCCAAGCTCAAGAATGGTGCATCCCTACGAGTAGGAAGTCTAGCAAAGGAGGCAGGAGACCTGCATGGGTGAACAAGGAGCTCCTGGCAAAACTCAAACAGAAGAAGGAAGTCTACAGAAGGTGGAATCGGGGACAGGCTGTGTTGTCAGAGTATGCAGGGATGGGGCTAGGAAGGCCAAGGCCCGTTTGGAGTTTAATCTGCTGAGGGATGTCAAGGACAGCAAGGGCAGCTTCTTTAAATACATCAGTAACAAAAGACAGACTAGGAAAAAAACGGGGCAGGGGCCCTGGTGATGAAGGATACAGAGAAGGCAGAGTTACTGAATGCCTCTTTTGCTTCAGTCTTTGCTAAGACCAGCCCTCAGGAATCCCAGACCGTGGAGACCAGGGAGAAATTCTGGAGCAAGGAAGACTTTCCCTTGGTGAAAGAGGATCAGGTTAGGGATCACTTAGGCAAACTGGACATACACAAATCCATTGGCCCTGATGGTATGCAGCCTTGAGTGCTGAAGGAGCTGGTGGATGTCACTGCTAGGCTGCTCTCAATCACCTTTGTAAGGTCATGGAGATCAGGAGAGGTGCCCGAGGACTGGAAGAAACCCAATGTCACTCCAGTCTTCAAAAAGGGCAAGAAGGAGGACCCAGGGAACTACAGGCCAGTCAGCCTCACATCCATCCCTGGAAAGGGGATGGAGCAGCTCACCCTGGACACCATTTCCAAGCATATGAAGGATAAGGTGATCAGGAGTAGTTAATGTGGATTCTCCAAGGGGAAATCATGCTCAACCATCCTGAGAGCCTTCTATGATGGGATGACTGGCTGGGTAGATGAGGGGAGAGCAGTGGATGTTGTCTACCTGGACTTCAGCAAGGCTTTTGACACTGTCTCCCATAACATCCTCATAGGGAAGCTCAGGAAGTGTGGGCTAGATGAGTGGACAGTGAGGTGGATTGAGAACTGGCTGTATGGCAGAGCTCAGAGGGTTGTGCTCAGCGGTGCAGAGTCTAGTTGGAGGCCTGTAGCTAGCGGTGTCCCCAAGGGATCAATACTGGGTCCAATCTTGTTCAACTTCTTCATCAATGACCTGGATGAAGGCACAGAGTGCACCCTCAGCAAGTTTGCTGATGATAGAAAACTGGGAGGAGTGGCCGATACACCGGAGGGCTGTGCTGCCATTCAGAGAGACCTGGACAGGCTGGAGAGGTGGGCGGAGAGGAACCTCATGAAGGTCAACAAAGGCAAGTGCAGGGTCCTGCCCCTGGGGAGGAATAACCCCATGCCCCAGGACAGGCTGGGGAGCTGACCTGCTGGAACACAGCCCTGCATAGAAGGACTTGGGAGTGCTGGTGGGCAGCAAGTTGATCATGAGCCAGCAGTGTGCCCTTGTGGCAAAGAAGGCAAGAGGAAAAGCATTGCCAGCAGGCTGAGGGAGGTGATCCTCTCCCTCTCCTCAGCCCTGGTGAGGCCACATCTGGAGTGCTGGGTCCAGTTCTGGGCTCCCCAGTAAAAGAAAGCCATGGATTTACTGGAACGAGTCCAGCAAAGGGCTACGAAGATGATTAAGGGACTGGAGCATCTCTCTTATGAGGAAAGGCTGAGAGAGCTGGGACTGTCTAGCCTGCAGAAGACTGAGGTGGGGGATCTTATCAATGCGTATAAGTATCTGAAGGGAGGGTGTAAAGAGGATGGGCGAGACTCTTCTCTGTGGCGCCTAGCGATAGGACAAGAGGTAACGGGCACAAACTGAAACACAGGAAGCTCTGTCTGAATGTGAGAACTTCTTTACTGTGAGGGTGACAGAGCACTGGAGCAGGTTGCCCAGAGAGGATGTGGAGTCTCCATCCTTGGAGATATTCAAATGCTGTCTGGACAGGGTCCTGTGCAACGTGCTCTAGGTGACCCTTCTTGAGCAGGGGGGTTGGACTGGATGATCTCCAGAGGTGCCTGCCAACCTCAACCATTCTGTGAACATGCCCCAGGCCTATGGAAGAGCTTTGCCCTCTCGTGCCAGGAACAAGAGAGCAAACATGGGCAGGGTGTTCCCAGCGTGGGTTGAAGGCACTGTGTAGTTACATGTGTGGTTATGTGGCTGCAGCCCCCAAGCTGTGGAGCATCTCTGAGTTGGATTTGCCTGGACCCGCTGCCAGCAGGCTGCAAGGGTGCTGCAGGAGCCCTGCTCTCCCTGTGTGCCCACTGCAAGGCAAGCACACATGGACTGTCAGCCTGGTGTCAGCGCTAGCTAGGGCCAGGGAGCCCAGCTGGCCCTGCCCAGGCTCACAGACCACCTCGGCCCCACGGCACAGCCAGTTCCATGTGGCTGTCTGGGTGAAACACGTAGCAGAGAGCACAGCCGGGGGAGCCAGACAAGTTACGCGTTGTTGTTTCTTTCTTTTCATATCAGTTCCAGTTCTCAATTTCATATGCAATAAGCTGGTCTCTAATCTCCCCATGTATCTGTGGAAAATTAAAATAATAGGTGGTGTTTCTCCTATGCAGCTGCAGGCTGTTAGCTCTGCTGCTGAAGCTTCTGGAGCTGGAGCTGGAGCCCCAGTAACAAACCCTGTTCCCAGAACTGCTTCGACATCCCCGACTGCTCTGCGAGATACTCCTGGCATACAGGGAAGTAAAGAAGGTATAAAAGACTCAGAGGAAAAGCCATTCGTGTCTGAACAGCGCAGGAAGAGGAAGCTGCCTGGGTGGAGAGGTGCACCTGGACACAAGACCAGGGACTTTGCACCTATCACGAGCTGACTTAAACCAGGAGTAGCTCTGCGGGTGCTGGAGTTGGTTTGGATTAGTGCCCATGAAATACAGGGTCCTAACACACCTCCAGCGGCCAGTTAAGTGCAGAAATGCTGTTGGGCCTGTGTCTGTTCAACCTCTCTGCTCCAGCACAGGCGAACGGCTGCAGGAATAGGTAGGATGTTCCTACCCAAATGTTGATTTTGAGCGAGTGCATTTGGGACCTAGGATAACAGAGAGCAGCAGAAAGCCACAGTGGACATCAGCAGTGCTGTTGGTGGTGTAACTCATGCGAGTCCCCTGAATGATGTAGGCTTTGCAGG
Source organism: Apteryx mantelli (assembly GCF_036417845.1). Taxonomy (NCBI): domain Eukaryota; kingdom Metazoa; phylum Chordata; class Aves; order Apterygiformes; family Apterygidae; genus Apteryx; species Apteryx mantelli. The sequence continues at coordinate 11,849,838 of NC_089989.1, read as the reverse complement.
GAGGAAAGACAGCTCCTCTCGCTGGCATAAGCCAATGCCCCAGGAGGCACCAACATCTGGGCTGGGTAGTTTGATTTGAAGCCAGGTCTGTGGGGCAGCTCCTGGGCTGACACTGGTGGTCCAGCAGGGCTATCCCTGTGCACACCGTTCCCTGGCATGCCCTCTGGCACCCACCATGCCGCTCACGGCAGCGGGAGCGTTAGATCAAGACCACGAGCAAGATGCTGCAAGTCGCTCTGGGAGGGCTGCAAGTAGCAGCCTGACTCCCAGGGGGGCTGATGCTTGTGGCCACCAAGAATGCACTTTTGGGGGCTGGGACACCTAGGACTACGGGCTGGGTGTGGATTCTCTGATGACTAATATGGGTTAAGGGCAGACTACTGCCTGTTCCTCAGCACAGCACTGGCAGACAGTCTTTCCCCTCTATCCAGTGTTCACCTGTTTTTTACAGGGCTTGCAGGGATTTAGAAATCTTAAACTCCCCCTCTGTCAAATTTGGTTTAAAATGGGTACTAAAATGTTGCAGGGGGAGAAGTAGAATAAATAACACAGAGCAACAACAGTTGCATGTGCTTTGTTCTCTCTGGAAACCAGATTAAAAAGCTGATCCCAGCCCCACACATAGCAAATTCCTGGAGCAATTCACCTGTAACAATTCTGGCTGCTGTGCCTGACCCTGTCGCCGTATGCACGGCAGCGTTAACCATCCCATTGCGGGTGCTACCGACACAGGTGCTGACTCGGGGGCTCTCTGAGACCCTGTCCCCTCTCGCCGGGCGCCAGGGCTCAGGTTTGGCCGGAGCCCTTGCCATCGCGCTCCCCTGGCTTGAGCCTTGTGCAGACACCGCCTCGTGGCAGCCCCTGATCTTATTCAGTCCATGCTTTATTTAACAATTTAAGGATGTGATATGTATTCCAGCCTTCCCCCTCCCCTCAGGTATTCCCCTCTGCCTGCAAAAATGGTGGTGTTGGCCCTGACAGGTAACAGGTAGGTGGTTGGTGAAAAGCACATGGCTCAGCTCTTTCCCCTTATGGAGATTCCACCTTTTTCTGACATGCTGGCGTCCTCTGCACCTTCCACATCCCTTCCCCTGACTTGTCTGCTTCCTTCTCATTCAAAATTTAACAATGTGCCATATGATCCAGCAATTCAATGGGAATTGCTTTCATGTGTAGTAAAGATGCCAACAGTTTAATGTAAAATTCATCACTGCTGCTTCTCAGTTTCCTTTGCTATTAGTCCTGATTTATTTGAGGATTCATGCATGCATGAGTACTTCCTTCTTTCTTTTTTTTTCTTTTTAGGATAAACTTTGAGCTAAAAAATCTCTTCTGTTGCATACCAAAAGCTCTGGGGTATCAACCAATGCTTGGGAAACCTGGTAGGCTGTGTCGGACACCCAGCTTTTAGCTATGCACAGTGTACCTAAAAATGTCTAGCGGACTTATCAGCCTGGCCACCATGCCCAGGGGCAAGTCCTTCCGCAGGCGGGCAGGGGCTCTGCGAACGCATCCTCTCTGAAATAGCTGCCTGGAGAGGTTGCGGGAGCGCCGGAGAGCCCGTTCCCGCCAGCACCGAGGCCGAGGGACTGGTTTTCAAGGGCTCCCATGTTAAAATGAGGATCACAGCCTCCTGCTCGCTGCACAGCTGTTGCTCGTGGAGGAGCAGTGGTGGCAGCAGCCTGCCCTGCGCCCCGTCATCCCGTCTCCACCCCGGTCCTGCCGCGGGCGAAGTGTGCCAAGGGGCAGCAGCATGGAGCAGTTCCTGGAGCAGTGGGAGGCGCTTCCCCAGCCTCATGCGTGATGGGGATGGCTGCGTGTTTGCTCACCCTGCTTCCCTGCGAGGGAGCCTCCCAGTCAGCGGCTACACACTACAGTCAGCCTTAGAAAGATGAGGCTGTTTCAGGTGGACAGAGGGCCTGGAACACGCATGGCTCGGCTCCCCACAGCCAGCCCAAACGCTGGCTATCAAGAGACCTTTCCAGGAAGGAGTTTCCCTACAACAGAGAACTGCCGGGACCCATTTGGCAGCGCAGACCTCACCCCTGTTAACAGCAGGCACCAGATGAGCCCTGGCCCCCTCGCACGTGCCGGCGGATGGCGGACAGCCCTGCCGGCAGACAAAGGCTCGCGGGCTGCAGCAACGCAGCAGGGAGCGAGGCTAGCAAGTAGTAAATGAGCTGCAGAAAGAAAGACGGGAACAGGATGCTTTTTACTGAAGGATCCGTCAGCTAAACAGTGCAAAGGAAAAATCTCAAAGAAACTCCTTTGACTTTTGTTCTGCCGAGAACCGAAAGGGAGAAGTCACAAATCATGGTATCGAGTTGATTTTGTGATGGGAAGTTTGAATTTAAAGAGCTGTCTGGCATCTGGTCTATGATACCATCAAAGGTAAGGTGCTGGCAGCAAACGGAGACGAGTACGTTCCCTCTGCCTAGCTCTGAACCCTGCCCACAGCTGCGCTGCTGGCACTGCAAAGCCAGTTCGAGGGCTGCCCAGCGAGCATCTGAGTGCCTTCCTGAAGCAAGTCCTACTCAGGCTGTTTTTTTTGTCACTAGCCGAGTCGCAAGTGCACGTGTGTGCCCAGAGCCTGCCTACGGGGACCGTGTCTGCTCATTCGCAGGGTTAGCAACCCTCCGCCGCTTCCACCGCCAGCTCTGCCCAGCTGGCTCCAGCACCATGCAGGCAGCGCTGCCCGTTTCTGGCACTTGGGTTAGTCCCCTAAGGAGACGGCTGGGCTTCCCAGCACGGCTCGGGGGGGTTTCTCCTCCCGCCCAAGGCTGCTTGCTCGGGGGGGCCGCAGGGGACGGGGCTCAGCCCCCCGCTCCCCTTCCCAGCGGACGAGACGTGGCACGGGGGTCCGGCACGCGGCCCGGCGCCCCCAGACAGCGCGTTACCCACCGCGAGCACGGATGGGCTCCCGCTTCCCCCCGGGCCAGCGCGGAGGCGGGGGGCGACCCGGGGCGGCGGAGGATAACGCGGGGCGGCGACACGGGGCGGCGCGGGGCGATGCGGGGCTGCGGGGGCTGAAGCGGCGCCGCGGCCCCGTCGAGCCGCCCCAGCCCCGACGGCGCGGGCGGACGCGGCGCGGCGGCCCCCTCCCCGCGGGCCCGGGCCGGGCCGGGCAGGGGGCGGCCGGGCGGTTGCGAGCTCCTGCTCTCCGGCCGAAGGGGCCCGGAGAAGAGCCGCGGGAGCCGCGGGCTGCCGGCGGGGAAGCGCGACCGCGGGGGGACGCGCACGCTACCTGCGCTGCCGCTCCATCGCCGGCTCCGGCGGCGCCGGGGCTCCGCGCTCACCTGCCCGGCCCGGCCCGGCCCGGCCCCGCGGCCCCACCTCCGCCGCCGCCCCGGCGCGCCCGGCCGCCCGCGCCTCCCCCGGCAGCGGCGGCGGCGGCGGGGGAGGGGGCGCGGGGGGCGCCGCGGTGCTGCTCGGCCATGCGAGGCTTCAGCGGGAGCCGGGTGGGGAGAAGAGGTCTGTAACAGGTGGAAATAAAACCGATGAGGTGTCCTCGGGCCACCCCGGGCGGGACACGGAAAGCACTCGCTTTCCAAGAACCGGAGAGGGGGTCTGTTCTCTGCAAAAGCAGGATTTTCCCTGGGGTGAATACGGCCTGGATCGGCTCCCCGAGGACGGTGCAGGCCCGCAGGCGCGGCCGGCGCTTTGGGGTGCGCAGAGGCTGCCCCGCACGGGGCTGCCGGAGAGGCTCGCCGGCTCCCTGCACCGTGCCGCAGCGGAGCGCAGCAGCCGGCCGGCACACCAGCCCTGCCGGGGACAAGCGGGCAGAGCGTGCGAGGCCGAGCCAGGGCCTCGGGTCAGGCCGGAGAGTGCCTGCAGCTGCAGGGCAGGAAACGCCGCTGCCCGTGGCTTGGTGCAGAAGCGTGGCCAGGGACACGGGCCGCAGAGCATCCTGCCTAAACAGCCGGGATCCCACCAAGGCTGATCCGGGGCTAGCGGCTCCGGACAGCAGGCTGCGCTCGCGGTAGTGATGGTGCCTTGTGCCAGCGCAAGCTGCAGCCCGGACAGCATCTCCCGGATCTGTCTCCCTGCAACAAGAGCAATTTATCTGCCAGAACTATGGTACTCTGCAGCAAGTCCACTCACAGCCACCCCGTCGTGGAGGCGCTGCTGGGCGGCAGGGCAGGACGTAGCAGGCTCTGTGTCCAGTTAAACTCAGCCCACACAGAGACTTTTACAGGTTTCCGGGAAAGGTGCTGCTTGGTTTACAACCTGCTGTCGCAAAGGGGAGCCCTGCCTGCTCTGCCCACGGCCGAGCAGAGGTCACTGGAAGCGTACGCAGCGGAGCAGGCAGGAGCACCAGGAAAGCCGCTGTGCGGGTTTTACTCAAGGCAGCATTTGCGAGGAACTCCCCGCTGCTCTCCCTGTGGGGCCACAAGCGCAGGTGTTACCCCAGGCAGCTCCGCTCCGCTCCTCTCGGCACAGCCCCCAGCCCCGTCTCAGCCCTCAGCAGGTTCATCTTGAGCACAAACTCCAGGAACTGGGCTGGGGAATGGAGCTGGGCTCTCCTGCGCCAATCCAGGCCCAGGGCAGCTCTGTGCAAGCTGCTGCAGCCGCTGGCTATGGGGGTGGTGGGGACATGGGTGCTCACCTGCGTGCGGGGACGCCTCGAGCTGGCTCTGTGCCCTGCTGCTGTGCAGAAACTCTGCCGCCAGGGCCCTGCTCCCTCCCCGCTGCCCGGGGACCTGCCAAGAAACAGGTTTTCCTGTGCGCCGAGGTCGCTGAACCAGCTGCGCGGGGATGGTGGCCCAGGTGGGAGCGTGTCGGTGGGGCCAGCCCAGCCTCCTGCCCGCAGTTCGTGCCCCTGGGGTCACGCAGCCTGCAAGGATGCAGCATTTTCACTCTCCCTCTGTCCGATCAGAGCGAAATTGGCTCCAGACCCAAGAGAGGAGTGATTAATTTTACACCAAACACAGGCTTTGGAGAGTCAGGGTCCTGGCTCCTGCTGCCAGGGCTGGAGGAGGATGAGGAGGATGGTGCAGTCGGGAAGGGTACTTCTCCCCCTCTGCCCCATAAAGCCTGGCACCTCCCTGAGAAGCATCGGCAGCAAACCGGGCTCTGATGCAGGTCAAGGAGGGGGGCAGAGCTGGATCCAGGTCTCTGACTCCTTAGAAGTTTCCCTGCATCAGCAGCTTGATTCTGCCTGAAGTGCCCCTTCTGTGTCATCTCTGTTGCTTCAACTTCCTGCAGGGATGGGAGGATGACGCGAGCCCACGAGCAGGACGTGCTGTGCATGAATGACAGTGCTTCTGCTGCTCCTGAGACAAATCCTGTCCTCGGAGCCACGTCTGACCATACAGCTTGGTAAGAAAATGAGCCGAAAGGCAGAAGGATTGGCAGAATTATACATAGGATTTCAGTCCCTCTCCTTCCTGGCCCATGCAAGGATCCGCATTATTTTACAGTGGATCTTGCCCAGGGGTAACTTTTCCTGCATTGCCAGCTGCACGTGTTCAGATCATTGAAGTTATCTCCCGTGTCCCGACAGCTCTGCCTGCTTCTGGAAGTGCGGGCTCGCAGTTAGGCACGCCAGGCAGCTTTGGGAGAAGTGGTGCCTCCTGCTCCCTGCCCGGAAAGGGAAGCAAGCTCTTTTCTGTGGGACCTCGGCAGATCTGCGGGAGTTTGCGGAGGGCTGGGAAAGGCTGCTGTTAGCGATCGTGCCATGCCACCTGCTGGGAAGAGCGCTCAGCGGGACCGTGGTCGCTCCAAAGCCGGCGAGAGCTTCCCAGGGAGGATTTGCAGAAGGAAGAGCAGGGACCCCTGCTCCGGCCCGAGGGGAGCGCCGTGCCGCTGTGTCGGGGCAGAGCCGTGGCGTGCGTGGCCCGGGCTGGTGGGATGAGATTCACGCTTCACGGCTCTGCGTGCTGGAAGTGTGTTAAACTGCCTTGGATGGAGACGTTTCTGCCATCTCTTTGCCTGATGCTTTTTCCACCCTGTGAATACTTTTGCTACAACTGTGAGCTCTGCGGTTCAGAAGAGGAGAGGCGGTACAGCCCAGGGCAGCTGATAACCCAGGCTCGGGGGCTGCCGGCAGGGGCTGAGCCTTTTGCCGCTCTGCTTTCGCCCGGCCCCGGCAGCTGCCCGCACCCGGTCCTGTGGCCGGTGAGCAGGGGTGCTCAGGACACGTGCCCCGGTGTAAAGACCGCCGGAGGCAGAGTGCCAGTGCACTCCGTCACCAGGCTTTCCTCCAGTGGGGACCTTCGCTGCAGTGTGCCACCGCACCAGGCGGCCTCTGGCGACGTGGGAGGTGGCTTTACTCACTCCTCCAGCACGAACCGCTCTGTCCTGGCACCATCGTGCATCACTTCTGCCAAATGAATCGCAGTGTTTAAAAGTCACTCGCGTGCTTTCAGGAAGGCACAGAAGGGTTCAGCCACTGCCTTTCTGCCACCGCCACCTCTCCGGTGCAGGTGGGGAGAGCGGGGCTGGGGGGGCAGCTTGCAGGCAGGGGCAGTGCTTGCACGGAGCAGCCCTGTGCGCAGAGTCCCGGGACGTGACAGGGGTCGGACGGCCGGGGAGATGCGAAGCTCAGGGAGGGGTGTGAGCGGGCATTGCTCGTGAGTTAAAGCTTAGCTAACACTGTAAATACCGACTAAAAGAAAATATCAGCTCAAGGCATAATCCCCGGCTGGTAGAGAGGTGCAGCAGTGAGAGCAGGCAGAGCAGACACTAGCCGCAGCGGGGGGGTTATGAGCCCCGCTGCAGCTGCACCAGCCTTCCCTTGCAGCGCTGCCATTACTCGCACGGAGCCCAGGGGAGCTGCGGCTGCAGCCAGCGGCACCGCGGGGAGCAGGCGGGGAGCGTTTGTGCCGGGAAGCGACTGCAGGCGGTTCTGCTGGGCCGGATTTGGTGCCAGAGGAGTTACGGACTTGGGCTATAGAGGCAGGCGTGCGACCGCCGCTGCCGTTGCACCGCCACCACGAGGAGGGCAGCTGGGCTCCGCCAGTGCTTACCCAAGGCGCGACTTGCATGGCATTTCTTTCCCATCAGGAGGGTTTTCCAGCAAGGGGCAGGCGAAGCGTGATAAACCCAATAAATCCTTGCGCAGCGCGGGGCGGCGGGAGCGTACCGCCCGCAGGTGACTGCAGCAGCGACGGGTGGGAGCCGAGAGCAGGGGTGACGGCAGACACCATCACCTCCCCGCGCTGTGCGAGGGGCAGAGCGGTGGTGAGGCTGCCCCGTCCCCCTCAATTTTCTGGGGGTCCCAGCTGCCACAGCCTGGAGCGCGCAGGGGCTCAGCAAGGAGGAGCTGAAGTCGGGTGGCTTTAACCACTCTGCCGGAGAAACTTTGGGCCCTTGGAAAGCTCCTCAGCAGCTCCAGGTGCTCAGCTCCTTCACCTTTGCCTACTCAAAACGTCAGCAGGGTGTTTCCCAAGGGTCCTGTCCCAGCTCAGGGAATTCCCTGCTTTTCTGAACGCAGCCTGAAGGGAACAAGAGCTGCATAAATAGAGAGGGATAATGTTGCTTTACAGATGAGCCAGTGTTAAAAAATAGCTGCTCCGGTAGCATCCGAAGGCCCCTCCGGCCCGGGCAGGGCAGGAGAAACCCTCGGGGCCGTGCCAGGCTGTGCGTGCTGCCGCAGCCGGTCGGTGCCACCTTATTTCCTCTAACCCCAACAACTGTAGGCACCGAAGCCTGGGGAAAAGCAGCCCAGCTCGGCTGGTGTTTCCCGCGCCCGCCTGCCAGGCGTTGGGCCGTTCCCGCCACGCTGCCACGGGAGTTTCCGCTGCCGAAGGAGGCCAAGCGGTGAGTGGGCTGCACCGTGCCCCGCTTCCCACGCTTCCTCCAAAGCTTCCTCCAGCAAACCACCGGGAGCCCACGGGCGCTGGCTGAGCCGGCCGGGAGCGAGCTGGCAGGGCCCGGCTGGCGGGTGGCTGCGTGGCGAGGCTGCGTGCAACCGCCTTGCTCAGAAGCAGAAGGTACTGAGGGGGTCACGAGTCCGGCTGCAAAGCGCGTTTGCAAGCAAAGGAACAATATTCACGCAGCGATCCCTGCAGTCCCACTAGGTACTCCCGCCAGGGGACACTACGGGCAAGAGCGTCACCCCTAAGAGCAGCTGGACGTGCGGCTTCTCTTAAGAGAACGTCCCGCAGCCGCAGCTGGCAGGGACACGGGCGCTTCCTCCTTGCACGGCGCCCCGGGCAGCTTGCAAAGACGCTGTGTTCCCCTGGCTGCAGAATGGCAAAAGCACTGCAGGCTGCTGAAAGCCATGGGAAATGGCTGAATGTCCCTTCGGACAGGGCGTCCCACTCCTGTGCTGCAGCAAGGTCACTAGCTGAAAACCACAGCCCTGCTTGTCTGGCTTAGCGGGGGCTGCAGCCACCCCCAGGGAGCTTCCTCCTGAGAGCCCGGGACTGTGCGCGTGGGCGGTGGGGTGGCTGCACCCACAGGGCCGCTGCGGAGAGGGACCCAGAGCACTTGCGGGGACGGCAGCGTTGAGACCACGAGCCTGGGCTGCCCTGCACCGCTGCGAGCACTGCCCCGAAGGGAGGTGTGGGAAGCACTGGCAGACGCAGTGCGTGCAGAGGACAGTGGTTTATCGCTGCCCGGTCGGCAGCACATTACCCTGTAAGCAGGCTGGTTATAGGAGCTGCAACAGGTCCCAGCCTGCAACTTTGCATCAAGCCCTTAAAGAAGAGCAAAGGGGCTTGAAAGGGAAGGTGGCTCCTTGGGAAGCTGCAGCAGCTGGGTCCAATTTACCCATCAGGGTCTCGGGGCTGCTGGGAATGGACATGCTCTGCTGTGCCTATAAATCAGAGGTGTCTCATCCAGGAAAGGTTTAACACCAAAGGAAGCTAGGCTGCTTAAGGGCTGTCTCTTAGAGGGGGACAGAGCTGCTGCAGGTTGGCTTCTGGCTTCTCCTGACTTCCAGAGAGGTAAGAGTGTGGCAGCTGCTGTGGATTGCTAAGGTGGTTGTCAAGTAAATGTTTGCTCTTGTGGTGTTCCCTGCTGCTGCCTCTCTTCCCCTCCTCTGCCAGGGCTGGGCCGAGCTGAGCCTGCAGGACCCCGGCGATGCGATGCTGTTGCTTTTAGGAGATGCGGTGCCTTAGCCTGCTGGCAGTACATAGCTGGTGCTCGGTGTCTTTGGCCAGGCCTGCTCATTTCAGCTGGCACCACTGCTTGAGTGCAGTGTTAGCAGGTCTTCCTTGAGCCTGGCTTGTTTTGATTTTTGCAGGCCAGAGAGCAATTGCAGGAGCAGGGCAGCTGCTAGGCTGCGCAGGGTGCTCCCCTTCCTCGCTGGAGGAGGATGTGTGGTTAAGCTCTGAACAGTGCTTCTTTCCTGCCCCGTCACCTCTGGTCATGCCCCAAGAGCTCAGCCTGTCTTGCTGGGGTTCAGTGAGGGTCACTGCGAATAAGCTCACAAGCTTGGAAGTGCTGGAGGGGTGTTGTGCTTTCCCAGGAGCAGATGCTCATGTCTTCCCTTCTCTTTGGGTTATCTGCCAGCTGGTGGCCCTTTGGTTCCCTTCTCTGCCCTGGTGGTTTTAGGACGCCTTCCTTGACAGATCCTGCCTTGCAGAGGAGCGCGTGGCTCGGTGCAGAAGGAAGAACTGTCTGCAGGCTTAGAAAGCATAGTGGGTTCTCTTGTCATGTGGGATTTGATGGGATATTTTTAGTCTAGTTTCCAAAATAAATGAAGTTCATGAGCTCGTGATACTGCTTTCCTCCTTCAGAACTGAACCCACTGGTTATCTTCAGCCACCTACACCACACAGCTAGAGGCTTTGCAGGAAACGGAGGTCCCAGAAGCTTCATGAACATTAACAGTTTATACAGGGTTACCTCAGTAGCTAGATGTTTTCTTTGGCCAGCCAGCTACCCAGCAAGTGCAGGCTGGCTGATCAGAGTGCAGCTGGTTTGGAAGCTGGTGAGCAAAGGCACAGGCAGCCTTTGTTCAGCTGGTGGCTTGGGGATGGAAATGGCAGGACTGCACTGCTGTGGCAGAGGGAGCCAAGGTGGTTGAAGTGGATGCTGATCGTAGGAATGAGGCTCCGCTCTGTCCTGCTCGTGGAGCAGTTTGGAGTCATGCATCAATGGACTGCTCCATGCCTGCTCCTTTCTGCAAGCATCATGCCAACTTTTGTTCTACTGGTTTCTCTCTTCTTAGTTTCCTTTCTCATAATGAACTATTCTTCATACTGGGTCACAGCAAAGGGCTGCCTAGCCTGGCACCTTGTCCTTGGTAGTGCCCTGTCAGTCCCAGGGAAGGGTACAAACCATGAGATTAAATACAGCAAGTCCTTCCCCCATTCCAGCTCCCCAGCTTGTAGCAGTGGCAGTGTAGGGATGATAAGCAGGAGGTTGCATCCAGACTCCTGCATGTACTAGTTGATGACAGACAGACCTATCTCCTGAGATGAGCCCTTGGCCTCCATGACCTATGGCTATGCTGAAACGAGAGCGCACTTTTCAGACTACCTCCTGTTAGTGAGAGGTGCATTCCTCCTTCTGATAACTGGGGACACAGGTGTTTTTGTTTGCATTTGGGATGTTTTTACTGTGCTTGTACCCACTTGTGCTGCCTGGAGTTTCCCTGTTGAGGAAATAAGTTGAGAAACTGAGGAGGGTAGGAGATTAGGGTTATGTAACTTTCCACTAAATGGATTATTTTTGCCCCTGTGGTTCCACAAACAAATCCTAGCAGTGACTTTACAGCTGTTTCTTGCTTCCTTACTCTGACACTGCTTCGGACCATTTGTCCTGGAGTTTGAACATCTTTTACCAGTTACTTCCTCCATTATTTTCCAGAAATCAAACTAATGCTTATGTAACTGTGACTAGTTATGCAATCTGCCATTCAAGCTTTGTTTGCTGGGAAACAATATGTATTTGTTTCTTCATTCTGTGTCCTTTTCAATGTGGAAAAATGATCCTTTCTGTTTGGCATTGGATTTGTCATTCTTTGCACTTAAGTGACAAACTTTTCTGCCAACCTCATGCCGCACACGGGCTCTATTCTCACACCCTTACTGGCACTAGAATTTAAGATAACTTTTCACATCTGATGTAATGGGTGCAGAAGTATGAACTGCCATGTGCTGAACCTAGTCGTGCTGCTGCCATTTTAAACATAGCTAGCTTTGAATCTCAGGAACCAGTTCCCTTCCACCACTAACTTGGAATTATCTGTTAGAGATTTCTGATAGCTGGTACCCTTTTTTGTCTCTCGCATCCTCTCCTCTGCAGTACAGAGGAGTGAAAAGTAATTGCTACAAAAACGAGAACCAAAGTTTGGGCTTATTAACTGGTATGCAAAGTCTGTTGGGCCAATTATGCATGCTATCAGTGAAGAAATGAGAAATGCAAGTAACCTTGTAGTATCAGAAATTACGGCTACGTGCTAGGCAACATGTCCCCTCGCATACATACTGCTTATGCTAGCTGTTCAAAATGGCAGTTAGAGGACATTATGTTAGGGACACTCTGCTCTAGGAGAGGTTCGTGTAGGATCTGTGGCTTTTATTTGATGTCTCAGGTTGCTAATATGACCTAGTATATAATGAGAAGATCTGTAATGGAGATGCGTATTCATTCAATCCTAGGGCACAAACTGTTTGCAAGGCAAGGAAACCACGGTGTCGCATTGTATTTTTCCTTGAATAGCACTGGAATTTGCCTAAGTAAGATCAGGATAATGTAACAGCATGTAAAAGCTAATTGGTTTGGAAAAGCAAAGCAACTGCTTGCACATACCATCATCTGGTGGTAGATTTGACTGTGCCATTTGCTAAACTGCCTTGTTTAGCAATGGAGCTGAAGTAATAAGTTAATCCTGAAGCCTGGTAGAGGGTTGTTCCCCCCCCCCCCAAACACACACCCTTTTGCAGAACAGGCACATGACATAGGCAACCATTATTTCAAGCAATAATCACTTCACTGGTTGGCAAAGGGCTTTTTAAACATAGCTTGACTATTTACCTTGGGAGTTAAGTGTTTTGAAAGGAATTCTTTTGAGAAGAGTGGTGTGCTTCAGTACATGCTTAAATTACTAGTGACTTCAAACTTATGCAGTGGATGATTTTGCTCTGATTTGGGCTTCTGTCTCCCTAAACTGTATCTATTTGTGATATAATTTCTTAGCTTCATAGCTTGCCTGCTACAGGCAGATGCACTCCTAGAAACAAGCATAACACTGATAGGCAGTTGCCAGAGGCATCACTAGGGACTGATGGACAGGAACTGGTAATGCTGAGGAGCAGCAATGTTATCTGTTGGCTTGCTTTTTATACCCTGGAAACAAAGTGCACCTTGACAGACTAGCTGTTAATTGACTCATGAAGACTACACTGTAGCATTTATTGGACATGTCTATGCATGAAGGAAGCAACTTAGCACTTTGTGCTAGACTTCATGCCAATATTGACCTCTGGATATATATATATAAACAAAATTACTTCCCCCTGTTCAGTAGGCCTGTTATTAACTGCTGTGCTAAGTTTCCAGAGGTTGCAAAAGCAGCACTGATGTTCTATGGCAATGACTTCTGCCAAAGACATGAATTATTAGGCATTGTTTACTGACAAGCAATTTTTCCACTAAAGTCTAGCTCTGAGGGCACTGGAGAACAGCACATGCAGGCTCTGCCCATGTCTCTTCCAGCCTTAACTTCCTCAACCAGGGACAACTTGCATCCACTGCAACCTGTACAGTGGAAAAGGTGCCCTTCTCTCCCAGACACTATATCCTCCCCCTTCCACCTTGGTTTTCTAATCATGTATCAAACAGTCACAAAACACCACTTATAAAATCCCATTATCACTTTTTTCCTCTTAAAACAGTTGGGTACAAAACCTGCCAGGCTAAACACCACCCAACAGGGTGGGCCTGGGGAAGACTACATTGCTTGTAGCTAGCTGAGGAAGTGTGTAACAGAGTGAGGCAGCACCTAGTAGAACCCATTCTAAATGTCCTCCTCCAAAAAAAAAATGCATCTCATTTAGGAAATACTGTAGTATAAGCTGTAATACAAGTAAAAGCTTATGTTTTAGTGTGTATACTGTATTGCATCTGCATTTTTTTTCAAAAGCCTTCAGGTAGAAGCTTGTATAGACCTATAAAATATCAGCTTCCCCTTTTCATGCAGGTAAACCCATCCCTTGTAGTACTGTTCTGGCTTACACTCATTGAAAAGGCAGTACTTCAGCTGAAAGGCTTTGTTGTAGACCACTTTTTATTCCACTAGATCCTCTTCCAACCACTGACAATTCAGCTCTGCTTACGGAGGTTAAATAGAGAAGTAAGCATAAAGAATACAAGTGGGTGTAATGGCTCTAGAAATTTATTTTCAGAGCGTAGTGCTTCAACTATGATTAAAATGCTTATTAAGCAATTTAAAAATGCTACTGACTGGGTGCTAGAACTAGACAGAAATAAGATCAACACCATTACTTTCAAGCACTGACAGATACTAGTTTGCTCATGCCACTGAAGTAGGATCTTTCCCGTTCACTCATCACTTCAAAATGCAGAGGCCTTCTGCAGAAGTTGCATTCAGCTGAAGAGTGTGGTTTCAGCTCCAGACCGACATCCTTCCATGTAGCCAGCAGTTTTTCTGTTATAAACAGAAATTTATTGAGAACAACTCTTGCTTAGGACACCAGATTACTTTAGAGAAATGCTGCATGTGAGATTGGTATGTGTTTTCCTAGCAGAAGAAAAGGCATAACAGGAACTCATGGTGACATAATTCACCTCTGGAGTTAGGTGACTGGGCAGCAATTAAGTCTCAGCTATGCTTATACTGCCTCTTCTCACAGGATCAAACAGCAGCTAGTCTCCCCGGACATATCAACATTTAAGAGAAGGTAACAGCTCAGCTGAGGAGAGCAGGTTTCTTCGGACTCCATGTAATAAATATGAAGACTGGTTTGAATGACACAACATGCTAGATCAAGTACTGCACTGGGCTCTATGTGCTGCACTCTAGGTTGCACTGCACTGGCTTTCACTAGTCATGCTCCAAAGGAAGCTAAGCACAGAAGTAGGCAGTATGAGTGTTGCAGCAGTGAAAAGACATTGTTCAAGCTAGTGATGTCAAACTAATATTTCCTAGTCTCATCTTTAGAAGAAAAACTGCATACAGAGCCCTTGTATTTTCTTCACACTGATGCAAGAATCCACTCACCAAGGAAATAACTCATCATCTGAGGGGTGTGGTGAGGTGTCGGGGCAATACGTAGCAGCTCTTCTCCACGGGGAACTGTGGGGTAGTTGATTGCTTGGACATAGATGCTGTGCTGGCTCATCAGCTTGTCACAGATCTCTGTATTTTTAGCAGCATCTGCAACCTAAAATTCAAAGTGGCTAATTACAAGATTAACTAAAACATGCAAGGTGACAGAACTCTTAAACCAACTTAGCTAGCCAAAAGAATCAAACATGACTGCTCTTCCTTGCACCTGTTAATAAACCACAAGGCAAAAAGAGGGGCTAAAAGCTCACTGCAGTGCCCTCTGGGGCTAAGGGCACATCACTGTGACCTCAGCAGGTAGCTGTTCATACCTGCACTCTTCAGCTGTTTGTGTTGTCTCCTTTCTTTTTGTATAGTGTTAGACTGCAGGTTTCATACACTTTATCATTCTGCTTTAAAGCAGAATTTATAGCAGGCTGAGGTTAATTTAATCACATTCCTATTCTTCAGGCAAAGAATAAAAGCCAGACTGCTAGCATATCACTGCTGGGTATTAGCATGGGTTTCAACTTTGTGAACCTTTACTAATAACCTGGAAATGTAATGTGATCATAGACAGGAAAACAGGCACCTTGGCTCTGTCACAGGTATCCTACGTACTCACCCTTATTGGAATGATGTGACTGGGGCAGTGCACCACAGGAAGCCCTGCATCCATCAGCATCTGTCTCATAAGCTTAACGTTGCGCTGGTGCTGGCGTCTCAGAACTTGCCCCTCCGTGCTCTTTAGAGTTCTGACAGATTCTAGCGCGCCAGCTAAGAGCATGGGCGGCAGGGATGTTGTGAAAATGAAGCCAGCAGCATATGACCGCACAGTGTCTATTAGAGAACTTGTACTGGAGATGTACCCTCCTACACAACCAAATGCTTTGCCTGAAAAGAAAAAGGCAGCCAAGCTTACTCCTTCCACCCTTTAGAATGGCTTGAAGTATAGCTGTACTTTGTTTTACTTGAAGAAGCAAATTGTTTTGACTACATTAAGTACATGGCAGGCAACAATTCCAGCCCTCCCTCTACTAATCTTGTATTAACTCAGCACATGTTGCAGCTTTGTTTTTTAAACCAATCCTGGTAATACAGATCTAGTTATTACAAAGCAAGGACAGTTCAAAACCCTCTATCAAGTATTTATGTTCTGATTTAGGGAAGATCCTATAAGCAGAAGTATCAACTACACTGACTTCAGTAGTGACCCCAAATAACTAACACTAAGTCTCTCAGCAGATTTAAAGTAATCTGTCCCAGGAATGCTAGAAATAGCCTGTGCTCCTAAGGAGCACAGGGGTTACTGTGATTACATGGTAGATGCCAGTCCCCCTTTCCAAAAACTGGGGACTCTTCAGGTACCAGAAGAGAATCCCAAATAAAACCAGGGTGCCTGCTGAACTCTTCTGTTTTTACTAAACTAAGAAGTCTTACCAAGCTTAAAAGCCATGAACTTTCCTGGTAAGTTATATTAATGTTTTGGAAGTGATTTAAACAGTGTTTCCATTTGCAGCAGTAACCTTACTCCAGAGCCTGCATTCTATTCAAATAACAGCAGTTGCTTCAGTTCTTGTCAAATCTCTTTACGTAACTCCCCATCTCAGGTTTCTGGATTAGAAACACTCCATTTCACATAAAAGAACTAAGTACTACTAAATATAGATTACTACTATACTAGCATTCTCACCTGAATTTACATTTGAGTTGTACAATATGCCACTGGGGGATTTTTGCTCGCGTGTTTAAATAAAAATGCTACCTTAACTGGTTTGTAAGGCAGCATAAGTAGCTCAACACAAATGCTTTTGAAAATTTATGGGACACATACTTAAATCCTTTGGAGTCTTTGAAAAATCCAACTCCCCTAAATCCCTAGCAAGTTCACTTGAATAGACTAATTTTGAGTTAACCCACTTAATTTGGCTGCTGATAAGCTTTGCTGACTTAAGGTACATAAGCCCTGTGAAGCTGCCAGGCCATGCATACCAAGTGTTCCAGAGATGATGTCCATTTTGTGCATGATTCCATCCCGGTCTCCTATACCGCCTCCTCGAGCTCCGTACAGTCCCACTGCGTGCACTTCATCTACAAAAGTGATCGCCCCATGCTCATGGGCCACATCACACAGCTCTTCCAGAGGACAGACAGCACCTAGGAATCAAAGCAGTGATTAGCAGTTTCAGATTCCCTGTACTCAGCTTTGATACACATTAGAAGCACCCCAAACACTAGGCATTTCAGAAGACTATTTTCATGTCAACCCTTACAGCATTTTACAATTTTAGATCTAAAATGTAGATGATTTGAGCATCAACTGCACTACAAGAAGGAGATGGGTTTATGCTACCTTACCATCCATTGAGTGAACAGTTTCAAATGCAACAATCTTAGGAGTAGACGGATCCGACTTCTTCAGTAATTCTCGAAGATGGTTGACATCATTATGGCGAAATATGTGCTTTGGCACTCTGCTGTTTCGAATCCCCTGAATCATGGAGGCATGGTTTCCTGAATCAGAGTAAATCTCGCAGCCTGAGGGAACAACCCAGTTTCACTTTAAGTACAGAGAGCATTAACTGATTCCCAGCATCATGTTATGTATGGGAAGTGTCCAAATATCAAGGGTAGCATGTTCTAAAAATTAATGCTTTTGATCAAAAGTCCAAGTTAAATTATTAAGCAAAAATGATATTTAAGGCTTATTTTAGTGTTTCAACTAAAGCAAAATTGATCTTAAGGAAATACTGAAGAGTTTTTACAGGTCCTTAGTGTTCTGTCTAATTCTCTTAAATTCTGAAGCTAACAAAATGAACCTGTCCTGGACTATAGGGGGGAAGGATAAAGGGAAAAAAGTTCACACCCACAGATGGGAAGAAACTAAATCCCTGCTGCCTCATTTTTAGGTGGTTTCAAATGTCTGAGCAGAAGAATTGGAGCCCTTTGTCCCCAACTCCTTCTGGGGCTCCTAGGTTCTGGACCTCAGTTTCAGTAGGCTGCTACTATGATTTGCAGAGTTGAACAGAATTTAAAAATGTGGCATTCAAACTTTTCTGGCTGAGTAGGATGAATTCTCAAGTTTGGGTAGTCAGTTGTGAAAGTACTTCCAACAGGAGTACAGGGTTGTGTCTTTGTAGTAAACATGGGATGCAGTTTGAGATCTCACCTGGCAGCATTTTAGCTAGAGTGAAGAGGGTGGAGTCATTGGCTACAAAGCAAGATGAGAACAATAGTGCTGCATCTTTTCCATGAAGATCAGCCAGTTCTTTTTCCAAATCAACATGAAATTTACTTGTTCCTGAAATATTTCTTGTGCCTCCTGCTCCAGCACCATGTTGTTTCAGTGTATCCCTACAGAGTGCCCAAAGAGAGGCATTAGTGTTACTGAGCAACACAAGGATGAATACAGGATTATTGCTGAAAACATTCTACATGTAATCTGTATTGTTCTAAGAAGAATTGGCTGTGAAAAGCAGCCGTTACTTTTAAGGTCTTTGAGCAACTTGCACAACTCGGAGATTCAATAAGCTAATGAATAAGGTCTCAAGTATAGCTGCAATATACAATCCAGCTTATCTGGTAATATTTGGGGGCTTCTGAGGAAATTCAAGGAGCAGGGTCAGGGACTGACAGGTTATGTTGCAGCCCTGGAGGGAGGAAAAAAACTAAGTTACCTATTGTGGCTCAAGAGAAGAGTATAAGCTTTAAGACTTGAATATATGAAAGAGTAATACCAGAACTAGTTTATGAAGTACAGTATAAAAATCAATTCCAAAGAAGTCTTTCTACAAAAGCTTCTATATGTCACTGTAGCTTGTAATTGCCTCTTAAGAGCACAGCACTACTCACATAACAGCTCCACACACACGAGGGTGACGACTCATCCCCAGGTAATCATTGCTGCACCATACAGACACCTCTTTTTTGGTGATAAGAGAATCAGAGTAGTCATCTGCCATGGGAAAGATCTGTGCCTTTCGGTTCACTGTTTTGAATATTCGATAAGTGTGATCCTTCTTCTTTTCATCTATCTTTTTCTCAAAGAATTGATCATACTGGAAGGTGGACACAGCTGAAATAAGACAATAAGCTGAATAAGACTTAAGTACACAGAAATCAATCACAAGAAAACAGGCTACAGGGGTTTTACCAATTAATCTCACATTTTGGCAAGTTATCCTGAAGCAGATGAGAGACACTTTCTGGTCTTTGCTTTAGCATAATATCCTTAAACTTCTTAAGCAAGCCACTCCGCTCTTCTCCCTCAGTCTCAGTGTTCCTCACTGTGGAACTGGTTGGTGTTTTGGCAAATTCTGTACCTACAGACATTGTAAAGAGTTCCAGTGAGCTTAATTAGTTTGAAACAAAATGAAAAGGTAAGTTATGAGTCCAGCAAGGCAAATATTATAAGTGACTCTCTAACCCTTTGTTCTTTAAGAGCATGTAATTGAATCCATGCGCAATCCTGTTGGGATCAGCTATCTTATTTGCTTAAACTTTGCACTGTATGAGACAAAAGGGAAAAAGCTAGCTTGCTAATCAATGACAATACAACATGTAATTTCCTTACACCACATCTGGCTTATCCTGACTAGCAAACCTACTCTATAAGGCTACAGTTTCCATCTGAAAGAGTTGGTACATAGCTAACTGAAGGCAGGAGTTCTGGTTACAGCTTGCTTTTCATTCCCAGTGTTTTGTTCAGTTGGTAGGGAACTTTTTTTCCAAGCCACAGAGAAAACCAGAGAAGTACAACAAGCTTTCTTTCTGAGAAAGACAGCAAAGTTTTACTGATGTGGGTGAAAGGTGATTTTCCACAAAACTCTGTCAAAAGTTTTTCTCTGAAGGACAGCCCTTCTGCACCAAGATTGCAAGTCTGCCAACATCCTTTTGTTGCATAAAACAAAAAAGGTTGCTTGCTTGCTTTCCAGCTTGGATTTGTGCTGCTACTTGCATAGTACCCTGTCCTGATCTATCTTCTCTGAATATACCACTTTGTTTACACCAGCACTTTGGTAAAGCTCACTTGAGTCCTAAACATCTACTTCAGGCGCATGCATTACAGCTTGATTCGCACATTTAAAACCAGGGTGCTACTCCCACATCAAAATCACCCTGGGCAGTCATTGCAGAATATAGCTGGTATGCCATTAACACTCATATTCTCCTACAACAGTGTGCAATCTCCCATAGTCCTACCCACATAATTTAAATGGTGGTAGTTAAGACTTGGCATGCACTAGAGCAGTCAGGCACCCAAAGCTCTTGAAAGAAGCGAATGCTTCAGTGCAGAGAATACGTACCCTTCCTCTCCGACTGCATTTCCTGCACGTCCTCCTGGAGTTCTAGACTGGCTTTGCAGAAAACATTACTGTTCCCATGATTCATCTGAGCTGCCAGGAATGGGCATTTAGTAGCAGAGCTCGGGGGGCCCGCAGCAGCAGCAGGTGGGTGGCCAGCAGGTGGCTGGGATCCACTTGTATTCTGTTCAGCCACATCTTTGGTGTTTTTGGCCTCTGAGGTAGGGGTGGAGGGAAGGGAAGACTTCAGTTCCATCATTTTGATACAGTTGCTTAAGCTTTTCTATCTATTTCCTTAGCAATTTGGCACAAGACAGTTGGAAGTGTCTAACTGAGCATTTGCGCCTTATTTACACAAGTATGAAACTGCAGTAAGCCCCCAGGGGCACGGGATTACCTGAGATGCTAGTACAGCCGCGCGCCCTCTGAAGGGGAGGACGCTCGCCTGCTTCACCCCGGGTGGGGGGCGACGCCGCGCGGGGAGTTACCGCTCCTTGCCCTTACCGCCAGCCTGACCTCCCGCTCCTCCGCCCGAGCCCGAGCCCTCCAGGGGAAGGGCACCGGGCCGCGCCCCAAGCCCAGCGCGGCGCCCGGGCCGCCCCGCTCCCCGGCGGCGGCCTCCCTCCGAGGCGCCCCGCGCACTCACCGCGGCGGGCGGCGGGCGTCTCCTCGGCCTGCTGCCGGCGGGCGGCGGAGGTGGCGAGGGCGCGGGCGGCGGGCGCCGCCGCCGCCGCCGCCGCCTCCATCATGCGCGGGCAGTGCTGGGCGTAGAGCAGCAGCGAGGGCCCGGCCTTCTGCAGGAAGGCCTGCGGCACGCGGGCCAGGAACGGGCAGCTCCGCACCACCGCCTCCATCTCCTCTCCTCTCGTCTCGTCTCGCCTGACGGAGGGCGGAAGTGGCGTCAGCGCCCTGTCGCGACAGGGGCCCCGTCGCGACAGGGCGCCCCCCAAACGCGTGCGGGGAAGGAGGGAGGCAGCCGCCGCCGCCGCCCCGCGCCGGGGATTAGCGGGGGTGACACGGGGCGCCGCCTTACCTGACACCGGTCCTGCTGCCGGCCGCCGCCGCTCCCTATATAGGCCAGGCGGGCAGGGCGCAGGCGCGCTGCGGCTGCCGCCGCCGCCGCCCCACGGCGCAGGCGCGGGCCGGGCCGGGCTGAGGGGGCGGTGGGATGATGGCGGCGGGGGGGGGGCCGGGCTCCCCCTCGCGCCAGGCTGGGGCAGCGCAGCGCTTGTTTTCCAGAAGGCTCAGAGCCGCTTGCCGCGGCCCAGCAGGCCGGGGGGCCCCTAAAGCCGCCCCTTCGTGAGGAGGAGGCGAGCGCTGCCCCCTCCGTCGCCCGAGGAAGCGCGGCGCTGCCTCGACGCGCCTCGCGGCTGCTGCCCGGAGCTGGGGGAGCGGGCGGTGGGGGCGCAGGGTCCCGGCCTTCCCGCCTCGCCTGCGGCCCCGAGGAGCCCAGCGGGTTTTCCAGCGCTGCTGGTCACGCTTTCGCGTTTTTCTAGTGTGCCGTTGCGCAGCTTTTAAAGAGAAATAAGATACTTGTTAAAAAAAATTATTTTCTTTTACTTTCTGCTGGTTTTTTTGTTTGTTTTTGTTTTGGGGTTTTTTTTTTTTTGAGTCCTGCATCCTCTGGTCTGCAGAGAACGTTAAAGTTTATCCGTTTATCCCCTTACAAGTTTTTTTTATTTTTCCTTTTTTCATCTCATTTTGTGCTTTTTTTATGATAGCAGGAGCTTTCCTTGTAAACCCAGCCATTGTAGTGGCAGCAGTACTAACTGTAGGAAGCGCTCTATAAGCTGACATTAACTGCTGAAGCGTGGAAAGAATCAAGAGAGAAAAAAAATGATGCCTTTTTTTTTTCCTCATCTTGCAAAACAATGATTTAATGGAAAACAGCATTCACACAGAATAATGCCTCCCTCATCCTCTCACCCAGGCAAAAGCCAGCTTTTAGGTAGTTTAAAAGATAGCAGTACTTTTTTTAGTGGCAAGTGTGGGATTTTATGAGGAGTGCTCTTTTGAAAGTTCCTTCTTGACCAACGTCTTGGGTGTTGTCAGGTTGTCTGGTTCCTAGAAGGCGCTTGTACTATAGTGATTAGGGAAATGCAAAACCTATCTGGAATTGTGGCTGCTGAACTCTTGAGTTCAGATGCACAAGGCACTAGGAAAGTATTGGTCAATATTTACATGTTACAAATTAATCTTTAGATAACTCCTCTGTAAGAAGGCAGGGGGAGGACCAGCAGAATATTTGCCTGATCCTGCCTTCATCACTGACTCAGTTTGAAGATGCTAGTTGCAATATGTAAACTTCATGGCCTGAATAAGCAGACCATGAGGAAGTCAAGTTTTTCAAACCAAAGTTAAACAGCAGAATCACTGTCAACTTCAGTGTGTCATTAAGCTCCGAGTTAGGAAATGGAATGGAGTTCAGCCCTTGCTTATTCCTCGTGGAGCCCTAATAAAAATAAGTAGTGCTTTACAAGGCAGAGGCATGGGATTTGGGTTTTAATAGGGCTAGAGGGCGTTTTAAACACAGTTCACTTCTTGCTTGTTAGAAATGTAAGACAGCATTGATTAATAAGTTTTAATAATAAATTTGACTCCTTATTTCAGCAACATAATGCAGAAGTTACCATTAGGCTACAGTCCTTTTTCAGTGGGTATCATTAAACTGCATTTGTGGCGGTTTTGTTTTGTTCTGTAAATAAATGATTAAGCTAAGGCTACAGTATTTGATCCAAGCTTGTGCAGTGGTTGTGATAGCAACAGTCTTGGTCACTTGGTAATACCAGGACAGTGCTTCAAGTTATTAGCTGAGTTTGTTCATGAAGAGAGCTCTCTTTTCATAACTGGCTTTCAGTTAGTGTTACACACCTCAAGTATTTACATATTGCAAAACATAATAGTGAATAAGCTATTAAAAAAGATACTTAAAGATACCTGATCTGTGTTTTGGATGGCTGCTTCCTCACATGAACATTTGACTGTCTACCTTCAAGCTGTTGCTCACATCAGTTATTTTAAAAAAATGAGGAAACATTACTAAATTCTACTGTGCAGATATGTGGTGAATGTCATCAGAGCACAGAGTTATGTTTCTGAACCTAAGGGATCATTCCAGTGTTCTTTGGATTAATTTCAGTTTTAACACCAGAAATGGAGTCCTATATGCTTGATTTATAGCATGCCAACAATATTTCTCCTTCTCTTCTCATACTTCTCTTATTCTGTGACCATGCTACTTAATTCAAGAAGGACAGAAGGAATACTTATTTCATTAACAGCAAGATGCACTAGAGAAAGTTGTTGTGCAAGTACACTGGCAGAGCAGTGCAACAGACTGAAGCTCATCTGCATGGACACCTGCCACAGCAGGTTCAATCCCACAGAAATCTGATAATGCTTCTTTATCCTAATAATCTTAGTAGTAGCATCTTAACTGTGTTGCAAGGTTGGGGATGAAGTGCATTAGTCTGCTCTATTGCTGGAATAGAGAAACTCATGCTTTTAGATTTAGAAGTGAACATATGAAGTCTGGTCAGTAAATGAGCCTGAAGAGCATCTGCTTGTTACCCAAACATAACTCAAGGTTGGAAGCTGAGACAAAGTGACCTTGACTAAGATACTGAGATCTCCGAATGGTGCCAAACTCTTAGCTTTCCTGTCAAACTTTCTTAGAGTCTGTGGTATTAATCGGACCCTATAATAACGCTGTTTTAGAGCTTGTTTCTGGTGAATTTATTTAACCTTCTACATGACGAAGTTGCGCAGACCTAAATAGCAATGAAATGACATAAATTTGACCCTTATCCTGGGGAGCTGCTGAAAGAGAATGTCACTGTCAGTGCACAGAGATGATTGTGAGCTCTAGGAGCAATAAAGTGGTGAAAAAATAGTGGTAAAAATTAGGGGGAAAGTGTGTTCTCTCTGCTGCTCTGCGTGTTCACTCACTTTGGGAGTTTTAGATATTGAAGATGAAGTAAATGCTAATAAAGCTATCATTAATTAAAATTTCTTAGGGCTTTAGTGGATTAATTAAATGGTATTTAAAGATTTTAATTGTGGGGCTGTATTACCATCATCCTAAAAGGTTGAGGAGAAACTAGCTGGAGTGCCATGCAAATGCTGGTTGCTACACTCCAGGAAGAGGATTTCAGACAGAGACGCGTGGGGTGGTACCTTAGCCAAGTGGGGAACAGGAAGCTCACCCTGAGAGGAAAACTAGACGTATGCCTGTCAGGAGGAGCGGGCACGGGAGAAGCGAGTCGCTGCCTGTGAATACATAAAGGACAGAGTAGTGCGTACCAAAGAAGGAAAATGATTTAAGCTGAGGGGATGACATTGCTGTGAGAACAAACTCTTACTCAGCTGGCCATGAAGAAGTTTAGGTTAAAATTTGGGTGGTTCCTGGCTGTAACTGTGTTTGGGAACAGCCTTCTGGTAAGAGTCACTGAGGCTATGAATACCCGCTGGCTTTTTGCAAAGGAAGCTCGATCTGCCTGAAAGGTTCATGTGATGTAGCAGCAGGGGAAAAGCTCAGTTACCCAGAGGGTCTCTGCTGATTTTAGTTTTCTAAAGCCCATTCCATTCTGATGATTTGTCTATTTGTTTGCTAAATAAGTTGCAAGAGGGGAAAAAAGGTTAAATTCCAGCAATCTGGGAGGTGGATGAGAAGCAGTAGAAAGTGGTTCCCATATAGAAGTCTAAAGAGGAAAAAAAAAAAATCCCCTGCCACAAGGTCAAGTTGATTTCTGCAGATGTCCATGAAAAGTTGCTGCTGAAGATGGTCTCTTTCTATGTTACTGGTTTACTATACAGACTGAGCTGGAAATTACCATAAAAATACTTTTCTGCCATCTCTCTTCTCTCTAACAAGATTTCCTAATATTCCTAGAAACGGAACTTGACCAGCAGTTTGTAACCTTAACCCAGTCTCACATCTGTCAGCAATTAGTTCCTCTGTTGGAATTTGAATGGATTTTATGATCTTTAAAGAAGCCTTTAGATTCTTCAGGAGAAAAGCAAGAGTCAAAGCCCCTCTGCACCCAGGTTATCCAAAGGAAAGCATGCAACTGTACCATTAGCAAAACTTAATCCCTCTTTCCCACTTCCTGAATCAGAGCTGCACGCATTCCTCACTTTTCCCACCCATTCAGTGTCACAAAAGGGCAAGCCAGAAAAACAATCCCCCTTCACCCCACACAAAACGTTATCTATATTGAGATCAGAATTTTCCAAAGGAGTGGATGTGATCCTGCCATCTGGATTTAATCCAGATTCAAATTCCATGCTTGGATCTAAGAATTTCCACTTCCAGTGCTGAGACTAGCAGTTCTAAGAAAGCTGTTTACCTTTTAAGGCAAAATTCAAGGGTTGCAATAGTGGCAGCACAGTGAAAATTCCTCCCACTGAATTTTAGTGTTTTTTCCCCTCTCCTCCTCATTTGGATCAAGTGCTCTCCATGTTTTCCTTACATGACAAAATAGGAAAGCTCCTTTCTCTATGTGACCATGTAATCTACCGAGATTTCAGTCAAACTGGAAGAGGTGCTGAATGTTAAGGCATGTGATATCTGTTGGAAAGTGAGTGAGCAGCACCCCCATTTTTGAGACAGCGGATGGGCAAGCTCCTTACCTAGGGTCATACAGACATGTGCCAGATTGTTTTTCTCCCCAGTGTAGTGGATGCCTTTTAAAATTCATGGGTTTCATGTAGGTCCTCACAAGTGTGTTGGGTCAAGATCCTTCTTACCTGCCTGCCGAGGCCCAGGTGCTGCTGGTTGATGCAGAGGGCTTCTGTAGCTCAGCAAGCCCCATTACATCAGTCTGACTCATGCTCAGGTGGGACAGGAGAAGCTGTTGCCACCCTAATACAGGCACTCTGCCCTTCTGCTGGAGGACACTACTCCCACATTAGGGCTGCTGCAACTTTCAGCCCATCTGATTAACACATCCAGCAGTGGTTTATCTTAATTACAGAGTATCTCCTTGACTTTCCTCAAGTTGCCTCAGAGTTGGAAATCATACAGCAGTGTCTTTTTCATTTTGCATCCTCAAGGTTGTCTTGCTGTTTGCAGTACATTGCAGGAACTGATACAAGAATTCTTCCAGCTAATGTTAGCTTTGCTTCACATACAGTGATTTGCAATCACACCCTTGTTTGTTCTTCTCTCACATTCTTTTCTTCCTTCTCTTAGAAAGGACCAATAGGCTCCAACCAGAATATTTTTGTTAGGATTATTGTGGGCTTCAGCCTGTCATTCTTCTTGCATCTTTCAGTCCACCTTTTTCCTCCTTGCCTCCTTAGGCAGAGATATCACCTTCTACATCCAGTTGAAGAGCTTGAACGCCCTATGTGGTTAGCAGAGAGGAAAAGTATTTTCCAGAGAGTGAAGCTGAGTATATCTTGTACAAAGGGGTGAGAGGGTAGGGAAAGGACTTTGCTCCTAAATTAAGCTCTGTAACTGGAGTTTCAGAAAGCAATTCAAGATCTCTTAAGTAAATAGCCTGCTCCTCTCTAAATAGGAAGGACCGTTGACTGAGGAGAGAAAGAAACGCATGTAATTTCCCTGTCTGAATGAATGGCCCAGAGAGAAGCTCAAGGTATGTTTACACAGTAAAGCATCTTTGCTACACCAGGTAGTTCTGGGCAACTACCACAGCTCCTCAGGTGTGCTTGAGCTTGGGCTTTGACAGAAAAATGGCAGTTAGAGCAGAGACAGGATTGTAGAAGTCCTTGAAAACAAGAAATCAACACACAAGCAGTGGAAAATGCAAGACGCTGGAGGAATTTCAGGCATGTAGGAGTTTAATGTGATGGGGCCCGTTGGCAGTCTTTTTTTTAAAGCACTGCCATGTTATGACTCTTCTGTCAATCAGAAGATTGCTAGAAATCAATGACATACCTTTTTCTGTCACTCCCACCCTGTAAAAATCATATCCCTGACTTCTATACCTGTTCCGTGAGCCCCACGCAGACACCTGACAAGGCAATAGCGTTTTCAAGTGCTCTCATTCCTCCCCAGTCACCACCCCATGTACAGTTTTACAGGGTAAGCTAAATCCTTTGTATGAATTGGTATAGTTTTGTCAAAATGGAGATTCCCTGACTTGACCAGGTTTTAATCAGTACTATTCTGTTTCCTGCAGATATATACACTACTTTCTTTTTCCAGGTGGAGTAATACAGATAAGATTGCCTTTTCAGCCAGGAAATAAGGATAAAGGAATCCTGTGAAGGCCTAGCTGTTGCTGACATCTGTTGGGCAGATGAAAGGGTTTCCAAAATGCTGTCACCTTGAAAAGCCTACTGTAGGTACAGTACAACTATAAGCAAGACTAGTTGTTGTGGTTTGTTTCAGCAAAAGCTTGTTCTTCTCATGTATGGTATTTTAATATTTTCTGTAAGAATCAATGATATCTCAGTGAAGTTAATAGAGGGAAAAGTATTTCAGAATGAAACACCTGTTGGTGATGTGAGAAGGTGGGGAAGAATCCCTCTCCTTCCTAGACCCAAACCATGAATTCCTTGGTGTGTGTTACCCCAGGAAGCAGTAGCCACTGAAGCAACAGGACTCTTCTGTTGCCTGGATGGTTTTTCTTCTTATCTGGCTATTGTACAGCATTAGACATAGCTTTCCTTGAAAGAGTCTTAAGAACTCTCTTGGAGAAAGCAAGCAATAAACAGAAACAGAGGGAAGTGTAAATCAGCGTTTTGATCTCTTATTGTTCCCATCAATCATCAGGGAAACTTTATAGTTAAAGAACTAGCTGTAGCTCCTTGAAAGAAATAATCCAAAGGGTGAGAGAAGTGGCCAAGCAGTAGGAAAGAAGGATGCCTCCCTTGTAAGAGATGATGTTCCAGGGAGGAAAATAGCATGGATGTGTGTGGTGATAGGGAGTATGAAAGATCACAGGTCCAAACCCACTCCTCTGAGTGCGAGGAGAGTCTGAGTAATGCCACAGCAAACAGCTGGAAGGATGAGCTACAGACTCCTTGGTGTCCAGTCCCTTCCACTGCAAATCTTTCTATCTCCTAGTCTCAGAATTGCTTCCTTCTGCCCATGGGACTTGCTATGCTGTTTTGCTTTAGCTGGCGTTGCTTAACCTTTGAGGCAGAAGACCTGTTCCTTCTCCTCGTGCTCCAAAGATTACAGATAAAGTTAGAAGGGCACTGATAAGGTATTAAAATGAGAAGAGTGTTGGCAATAGCAGAGAAGGGGCCAGCGCTTAAATATTAAGGAAGGAAATTAGAACATCGTACCTCCAGACCAGAGAAACTCTGCAACATATTCAGGTTTCTTGGAGTAATCTAGTCCCAGGATACCCGGCTTCCATTCCTAGTTTGCCTTTGTACTGAAGTCTTGGAAAAGCTAGCAAATGCTTCATTCGCACTTTTTACAAACACAGCCTATGACTAGCAAAGCTCTGGCCTCTGCTTTCAAGGCTCCTAGGCCACCCTGCCTGCCAAAGAGCACAGGCAGCACTGGGAGGATTACAAACGAAGACCAGCCAGGACAGCTGGGGGTGGGAGGTTCCTGGGGTACTGTGACCCAGGAGGCAGCCTGTTCTTGATGTAGTTTATTTGACCTGACAGTTTTCCAGCTGCTTTGAACACTGTTCCAGTTGTAATCTACAGTATTAGAGGGTCCAGAGGAGCAAGTTTTTAAAGTTTCTGTCTTGGTGTGTTGATCAAGCTTAGTTTAGGCAGGTGTTGGCTTGAGGTGGTGGGAAAGAATTGGAAACAGTTTAATGTGTTGCTGTTGTATCTCTAGGAGACATCTGATAAAGAACCTGGAGTCTCTAACGCCTTTTTTAAGGAAACTCTCCACTTAGTATCGGGTAAGATGCATGTACTTTCTCATGGAATTGCATGTTGCTCCAGCCGTGGGTGAAGAAGAAAAAGCTGATTCTTGGGAATCTCCTAGAAAGAGATGGAAGTGAAAACATTGCATAGCAAAAGAGTTGAAAGGGATCAGCTGAGAAATTAAGACTGAAACAGCACAAATAAAAGCACAGGCATAAGTAATTCTCTTTAGTTCCATGTCTGATTTTTCATGTCAAATTGGTTGTAAGGAAAGACAAAGGGAGAGGAGAGTTATAAGGGTTGCTGGCTTAGTGTTAGGTGTGGATCATTGGTTTGCCATGTGTGCTGAGGTTCTATATAGTGCTCTGCTAGTTTTAGGGAGCTTTTATATACATTAGAAAAATCTAGTCTCTTCAGACTTGCAAGTTACAGCACTTTGCCCAACAATTCCTGTAAGCCATCCCAAAAGATTCTAGTAAAACTAGAGTGTGGTTGTTGCAATTTTTTTTTTTTTTTTTGGAAGTATCTCCAACCTTGACTTTTAAAGACTTTTAGTCTTAACAAGTCTATTCCTCTGCTTGAAAGTCTAACTTGAAAAAACAAGCTAAAGTTCATGTTCTTAAAAAGCTGCATCTTGTTTCCAGCATGAAGTTGTATAGTGTTTTTATTAAAAAATAAATTAAAAAGTCCAATATTAAGACAGGAGACTTTTCCTAAGACATTTACCTCTTAGCACTGATAAAAGGCCAATTAATCAGTCTCCCCTTCTCTCCTGGCTCAAACAGGGAGAGAGCACTGAGCTGCATGAGAATGTGTGTGTGTGGGGGGGGGGGGCTTGGTGCCTCTACACGTAGAGGTAATTTGGGGTGAGGGGTAACAGATTCTCTCTAGCAGTTGGCAGCACAAGCAAACTTTCAGTTTAACTTCACTGCGCAAGGCTGTTCTGTTACTGGGATGCTAGGGTTTAAGCAGTGGCTGAACTGTTTCCCCAAAAGCCCTGATATGCTTTGCATTTCTGTTGTTTGGCACCTTGAAGTCTGCAAATAAACACAACTGGCATGAATTATTTCAATATCTAATAAACAGAGAGGCAGCTGGGTTTTCTTGGCAAGTTTTTCACAGCCCATTCATTACTTAATTAATTCTTCTACCTCCAGTGTGACTATGTTGAGCAAACTCTGTCTGGGCTTGTGTGAGGTAGGGCTTTTTTGCAAAGTTGTATTTTGCAAGGCGACGATGTCTTGGAGGAGGTAAATTTGCCTGTGCTAGGGCTAGACTTGGTTCTGATTTTGGAAGGTGCATCCTCTATCTCATGTCAGCAATTGCTTGAACTCCTGCATCTGGGATGGAGAACTGGGAAGCTCAGCGTGAGTGGTCAGGAAAGGTGCCGAGCTGAGCAGCCTATGCAGTTACCAGCACAGATTTACTAGGCCAGGCTTGAACATGCGACACACACATTCGTCTTGTCCAACTTGTTACAGGACTGAGACCCAGTGACAGAGGATGAGGTACCTGTGTGGAGACAGTCACCACTTCGGCCATGAAACAGGAGCCAGCAACTCCAACAGAGGTGAGCCAATTCTCTGGATCCATGTGCTGTCTTGTATTGAAATTGAGAAGGATCTTCAGGGTTCGCATAGTTTCTGGAATTGCACTTTGGCTGAGGGAGGAAGAGGAGAAGCTGGTACTCGGCCTGACCAGCCAGTGTGCTGTTCCTCTGCAGGTGAGCAAAGGAGGTAAACTCTCTGGATTCCCTTGGGAACCTCTGGGATTGCAGATTGCTCCAAGCCACCTATACGACTGTCTGAGAAACCCTTTGATAACCTTTGATAAGCTTTGTTCAGCTTGGTGTGTTGTCAGTTGTGCAAGGATGCTGAATACAGTGCTTTCTGGGGTGGTAGTGAGCACTAGTGATCCATTAACAAGGCTCTCTGGAGACGTGGTTTTAGTACTAAACTGCCCCCATCTCCCAACAGTTGTCAGTGTCAGGCTTAGTCACACGCTCCTCTGTTGAAAGCATTGTTTTTAGTGCTCCTGTTCTGTGCTGAGTTCTCAGGAGCCCTTTTTGGTTTTGCTGTCTTTGCTGATGGTGCCTGCTTTCTAATTGCTCAGGTGAGAGAAGCAGGGCTTGAAAAGTCAGTCAACATTATCTCAGCTCATCTCTCTGTGGCCAGTGGATGTAAGCAGATCAGGACATTTGCAGTGGTGCATCTGCTGGCTAAGAGTCTGGCAGAGAGTAGGCTGGGCAAAGCAGCCGCCGTTGCCAGACAGGATCTTGTCCCAGCACCTCCAGGGGCTAGCCTAGGGTTGGCGTTACCCCGGCCTACCTGTGAGTTTAATGAGCTACCTTATCTGTCACGTTTCACGTAGCAGATGGGGTCTCTTCAGGATTAATTAAGGATCATAACTGTGACCCAGTTACCAGGCTTGCACTATTGTTACAGGAGCTCTCTGAGCCATCGGGCTGTTTGAGAGAGTTTCTTACCCTTGTCTGCTCTGCTTACTCGCTCTGTATATCCTTCTGGGATTGTCTTTGAGCCCCAGGCGGGATCACATTACATTCATTTCTCTAATAGGTTCTTGCCTTACCCTTGAGTAGGTAGCGAGCTGCTTCCTGCTTGCAGTGTGCTAGTTAGATATGGGGATTAAATATGCTGGCCTGCATCTTTCTTGATGTTGTCTCTCATTTGGGAGGGTGGCTGAAGAGGGAGAGAGATCAGATGCAAGATTAGGGAGGATGGTGCTAGAGACAACATCTTGAAACAGTCCATTTCTGTGCTGCTGGACCTTAAGCCAAACTGTTGCTGAAGGGATATGCCAAGGTGTCTCTTCTCTCAGGGCTACTCAATTCCTTCTAATTTCCAGTTGGTACTTTATTGTATCGAGCCTTTAGAAATGCTTCCTGTAACAGAGCAGAAATGACTTGGGAAGTAAGTTAAGTTCAAACTCTTCTAACCCTGCTTCCCCTTGCTTGCCAAATTCTCAGGTAGGGCACTTGTGTTCCAGCTAGGAATGACTAGGTCTCTTATTCCTGTGATCTGCAGACCTGCTACAGCCAGAGCTGTCTTTCTGCTGGGGATAGGTTGCACCGAGGGGATCACGGTGGGGACTTGTCCCCTTCACGTCTCCTTTCTGCTCTCTTCTTCTCTTGCTTTGCTGTTTGTTCAATGAGAGCTTGCCTTGCACAACTGATTGAATCTCGGGCAGGCAGACTGTTGCCTGGGCTCTCACCGCCTTGTGTGTATGGGCTGCACGTGGCATGTTTACAGTTGATGTGAGGAGCATTTATGTCCCTGAAGCTCTCCTTGGTCCCCCCCCCCTTGCAGCTAGTCCTTAATATGCCTGATGTTCTGATCAGGGTCCAGTAGTCTCCCCAGTGGGATCCCACTGATTTCAAATAGGAAGAGTTGGGCTGCTGAGCGTAGAGGAGGCTGTTGAATAGGACCCCTGGGAAACAGTGCTTCACTTTGTCCTCAGAAGCACACACAGTGAGGGAATTGCTTGGCTTTTCTTCTCTGCCTCTGAAAAAATCTCGTGTTCCAGTGACCTGTTTATTATGTAGGTCATCGTCAGCTGGAAGGGACAAAACAATTTCAAAAGTAGGAGAAATCTAATAGAGCTCCTCTAGTCAGTGTCTCTTTCTGGAAAAGCATGGAAAGTTCCCTGGGGGGAGGTGGGAGGCAGCCTGGCCTTCCACACATCCTGAACCAAGCAGTCAGAGGGGGTGAAGGGACGTGTGATGCACTCAAAGCAGGCGAGCTCTCCAGGATCCAGCAAGCCCTGTGATGTGGGAATAGTGCATTAAGGTAGCAAATGGGGACTTGGCTCTTGCTGGTTAGTGGGCAGAGTTTGTTTGTCCTTTAATGTTGTTCTTGGGGTTGGTTTCAGTAATGAGGAGGTCAGTTCTGCCAGTCTTGTCTTGGTTGTGTGTCTGCATGATTTGTGTTGCCCAGTGGAGACCTGTTCCATGTGTGATGGAGGAGTAGTCCCTCTTGGGAGACAAGCCTGTCCCATCAGAGGTGAAAAGGGGACACAGAACAAGGAAATGCGTCTGGATGCCAATAGTAAAACTGGGACCTGAACCAAAATTCATCTGAGTGTTCTGCCAGTGCCGTTACCCTAGGGCTGCTCTGTTTCCTGTTCACG
The DNA here is from genome assembly GCF_036417845.1 of Apteryx mantelli. NCBI lineage: Eukaryota > Metazoa > Chordata > Aves > Apterygiformes > Apterygidae > Apteryx > Apteryx mantelli. Next base: position 11,817,405 of record NC_089989.1, on the reverse strand, counting down.
CAGTGGAGCTGACACCTTGTGATACCCACTGAGAAAAGAAAGCCCTTAGTGTAAACTCTTGACTGTAACCTAAGCAAGGAACAAATTGCTCTGCGAACAAGAGCTACAGTGAAGTCCAACTTCACTCATACCTGCCCTTATTGCAAAAACTCTGATATATACCCCTTGTATATCCTCGTTTCTTTCCCGTATCCCCTAAATATTAGCTGGGCTGGAGACACCGTGTGCCCTGACTGCTCCTCCATGGGGAAATATGTGTTTGCTGGCTAGGCAGGAGCCACGCAGAACAGCTGCAGCTCTTTCCTTAACATAGGCACTAACATGGCTCCCATCTCCACCTACTCACGGCGGGATTTCTTTCCCTTCAAAGCTTGTAGGAATTTGACTTTTTTGAGACAAACAAGCTTGACAGAAGGAGAAGCTGAAGTCGTTTAAGGGCTTCACGAGTAATCAGAGGGTGAGATAGCATGATCACATAAATTGTGTTCCTTTAGGAAATGACATTAATACGCCGGGTTCTTGGAGACAAAGAGTTGTATGGAGAGGTGGGTTGTGCAGAGAGCAGAAGGGCCTGTCCCCCTCTAGCTTGGTGTTCCTGTGTCCCTTTCCCATGTCCCCATCACAGTTACGTCACTGCTCGCTGTCGTAGGCCTGGCTGAGCCCCCCTCACTGGGTGCTTGTGCTGGTGCTGTGTCCAGCCCATGTGCTAAGTCTGCGTGTTTTAAGCCTCTCTAATTGCAGGAGGCTCCTGTCACAGACTCTCCTACTACTTCTCACTGTGCGATCCTGCAGCCTAGCTGCTCTGTGTGGGAAGACATGACTGATCTTTTTGCAGAATGTTGTTTCTTGTGGAGCTGCTTTCTTTTTTTTACATATGGGTCCGTTCTCTGCAATCATTTGTCTTCATTTTAGATCAGTGTATCCTGTGCTGTCTAGATAAAACAACATGTACATTTGTCTCTGACTTCTGTCCTCCCCACGCTTCAACATCTTGATTTTTGATGGTTTCTATTTAATATATGAAGATCTCTCTCACAGATTCCAATTTCCCTGCCTTGCCACTCCTTATCCAGAGCATGGAAGGTCTTCTCTGACTCCCGGTCTATCAGTTCAGCAAGGCCAAGCACTGAAAAAACTTCCTTCTTGGGTTCTAGCTTCTCTAAGGACTGTGCCAACATATTTATTTACCTGCTAGGTGAATTGTACGTTCTCCCACTCTCTGGGCAGATTTCACCACTGTGCAGCAGGTCTGGGAGGGGGGAGTCAGAGCACCCTGTGGTGGATAGTGGCTCATGGGTGCTAGTGCTGGACCTGCTGAGCCTGGAGCTCAGCAGCCTGGGGAGCCCTGTGCCTCACCTCTGTGCAACTTGGGCAGATCATCTGCAGCTCTGGGACAAAGTGTCTCATGGGCTGCTGTTAAACCAAGTCTAATTCTTGCTTTGGGAAAGAAAGCCAGTCCTTTTCTGAAAGACTGCTGATCCCTCTCCTAAATCTGTGTCTTTAAGTCAGAGCTCTGTGGCTTTCCAAGGCATGGCCTGTTGGTTGTAATATTTATTAGCTGTCTCACTCAAGGGCAGGCAGTCCTCCTTGTCTTATCATGCCACAATAAAAGAGAGTGAAGGCCATCCTTTGGGTTTCTGTAGGGAGTAATGCACCGAAGAAAGCTTGAACTGAATGATATCTTTTCACTTAGGGTAAAGAGAGCTCCCATGCCTTGTGTGCCCACACAAAAATAGGGCATTAAGAAAGCAGGCAGGCATGTATCCTACTTGAAGACAGCGCCATGCAATCTGCCAGCGTACCACAGACAGCTTGGAAGTCTTATTCAAAGCTAGAATTAGGAAGAGTTCCTATCACAACATCTTTGGAGTCGGACAGGGGATGGGGAGGGGTACCCTGAGGCTGGGATTGTCATGTCAGTGTGTTGGGTCCTTGCACAATGAGGCTGTTACGTGCTGTAGATGGCAGAGCACTGGAACTGACATGTATTAAAGGTAAGCACATTGAGGATGGCCTGTTATCTTTGCTTAGAGGAAAGCTTTGTTTGGAAACGGTCTCATAAATGTGTGGTTATTGAATGAGAGTTGCTCATTTGATATGTATGAACCATCTCCATAAACTTGCCAAGTGCACCTGTCCTGGACAGGCATGCAGCCACTCTGAAGAAAAGCAGATGAGACCCTACCATAGAGCAGTTCTCCAACAATATTAAATACCACAGCAGGGGTGAGACAAGCAGATCTTTTGAAGGCTGCCCCTGTTTTTTTCTGTGGTGTGTTTGTGTTTTTTTTGGTTTTTTTTTCATTTTTAAGTCCAGCTTTCAATCCACAAATACATTGGGCACAGTTACTGTTTCCAGCATGGCTGGTGGCAGCAAGTAGCTACCCAAGACTGTCTGTGAACCTGTTCTTTGTATCGCAGGTGGGGAGAACCTCCTGTTTTCCACATCTCCTGCCTGTCTGGGGTTTGTATCCAGGAAATGGTGGGGCTTAACTAAAGGGTTATTGGTCTGTGAAAAATCATTTTAACTTTTGATCAGCTGAGCCTACTTATGTGAATCTCACTGACTCCAGAAATTGGTGAGGCCATAAATTTAACAAGATGGAGCATCTAACTCAGGTTATTAAGCGGGAAGCAAGGCTACGTGGTGGTGCAATGAACCGGAGTAACAGGTGTCATGTTCCAGGCTTAGACCAGTCCCAAGGTATTGGAGGTCAGGTTGAGACCTATGCAGGAAGCAAGTTGGGATTCTCACACCTCCTCAGGAAACATCTGGTGTTGCTTTGGATAGGAGATGAGGGTAGGCAACACTTGGATTTGACTTCTTGCGATGGAGGAGTCGGCAAAGGTCTGTGTGGCCTGGGGCTTCACACAGCTTTCTGTTGCGAGAGCAGATCTCTCATTTGCTCAACTTTGGTTAGCTCATCTCAAGATAAGTCCTGAAAGTTGTTTAATGCAGATTTTCACCCAAACCACAGGGCAACAGTTTAACAGTTACTGTAGCCTCAGATGATGTTGGACTGCTGTGGTACTGGAGAAGCTGTCTTGAAACACAGAGGGTCTTTATGAAAGCAAACATTAGTGTTGCTCTTGAATATAAATCCGGGCTGCTAACAAGTAGCTGTCCCACCAGTTACTTGACTCGCAAGCAGCAATTGTCCTGTGAATGAAAGAACCTTTATTTGAATTTATCTCAGTGGAGGGTGCTTGTGGGAGTAAGGTACCTTGTGGGGTGATCTTGGCTGTTGGTGCTGCAGTGAGCTCTCTGCAGCCTGGGGTCACTCCCTGCTGTGTGCTCCCTGCCCTGCCAAAGCTCAGGTCCTGGCTTCCACTTCTAGGGTGGTGCAGTGGCCCACAGGACTGCCCAGGGGGCTTAGTGAAGAGCTCAGCTGGCCTGTTACTGAAGCTTGGGCAGGAGGGCAAGGATGGGGAGAAGATGGCCACTGGGTCCAGGGAGAGTGAGGAGATGGGTGAGGTCACTGGAAACCCAAATAAATGGTCTTAGCATGGCTCTGTTTTTCTTTCTGCAGCCTGCAGGCAGATTGCAGCAGCCCCTGGCTCTGTCCCTGCAGCTAGTGGCTTGCTGCTTTCTGTCAACTGTGCCAGCTTCCCCTGGACCTGGAGATCATCAGGCTGTGTGAACTACTGGGAACTCATAACTGCTGTCCTGCCACAGCACCAGCAGGATTGCACTTGCCCGGGGCTTGACCCCGTGCTCGGTGGAGGTCTCGGCATCCAGTGCAGTGGCACTTACTTTAGTCCTGATGAGCTGCACACTGCCCGCTTGCTCACGTGGTATTTTCAGAGACCTCTGAGTAAAGTAAGCAGGATATCCTTCCCCTCTCAACTCTTCATGAAAAAAGAATGAGCTGGCTTAATTAAAACCAGGCAAAACCTTACAACTCGCGCAGGCAACAGACACAGCCAGTAATTAGCCACTGACTTCTCGGGGAGCTCTGCACAGTGTGCTCTGTGGCTGCTGCCGCTTGGAGTGGGATCACCCAGGGAAATGCCCATGCAATGGACGGGTGAATATATTCCTGCCTGGGCAGGAGATCCACCTGCAGAGTACTTTCAGGGGCTCTGCTGCTTGGTGTTACTGCTCTCTTTAGGGATAGAAATAAATGCTTGCTAGTCTGCCTAGTCCTGAATGGGCTGGGCTGTGGGGAATAATTAACTAAAAAAACTGGAAGTAGGTAAGGATGAAATCTGAGGACGGATCTGCCCAAGGTAACTGCCAGGCAGTTTTTAGCCCATAGCACTGTTAGTGGTGACTGTAGTACTTGCAAAGGAACGAATCCAGTGTGCCTTTCAGGTTGCAATTTGGTGGGGCTGGCTTTTAAAGCAGGAAGGAGCTCTTACACAGCTTTCAGCTAAACTTTCTCTAGTATCACCAAAAAGCAACAATCACTTTTACATCAACCTGCAGTAGAGGAAACCAGTTCGATACAGACTAAAAACCAGGAGTTCTTCCACTGTGGGCATGAAGTATCTGTGCTAAAGTGCCAGGAAGAAAATTACAGCTCTTCTGTTTCAAGGAAGAGATGTGTGCCAGGCTTCAGGCTGCCTGGAGGGAGTTCCACAGCAGTAGCAGGACAGTGGTATGGATGCCTCAAAAACACGAATCCCCTGTCTTCTCCTGCTGCAAGCCCTGGCCCAAGGTTACCAAAGCCCTGAAAATATCTTCTTCCTTCCCGCTGCTGAAATTTTGATTTCATGCTAATTACTTTAGTCCCAGAAAAACTTGGATAGCTCATGTTACGAGAGTATGTTTGGTATTCTGCTATGGATATTAATCTCCTGGAGTTCTGTATTTTGATTGCTACTGAAGCACCATTGTAATTCACTCAGACCAACAGAGATGCATTTACGAAAAACATGACTGTAGCTTACAGGTGAGATCACTGGAATGTGCCTGTCAGGTTTAACCTCGCTTTATATTGACCAGTCTGCCCATTTGTGTACTCGGAGAGCTGTAGAAGGAAATCCAGGCTCAGATTCTTCAGTGCCTTTTGTGGTGTGGCTAGCGTGTGACTGGGACCCATGGCCTTTGGTCCCAAGGTCTGCTTACCACTCTTCTGGGTGGCTGCCTTAAGCAGGTTTCTGTGCCTCTGTTTCACAGAACCACAGAACAGCTGAGGTTGGCAGGGACCTCTGGAGATCATCTAGCCCAACCCCCTGCTCAGGCAGGGTCACCTAGAGCACATTGCCGAGGACCCTATCCACTCAGGTTTTGAATATCTCCAAGGATGGAGACTCCACCACCTCTCTGGGCAACCTGCTGCAGTGCTCTGTCACCCTCACAGTAAAGAAGTTTTTCCTCATGTTCAGACAGAACTTCTTGTGTTTCAGTTTGTGCCTGTTGCCTGGCACCACTGAAAAGTCTGGCCCCATCCTCTTTACACCCTCCCATCAGGTATTTAGACACATTGATTAGATCCCCCTGAGCCTTCTCTTCTCCAGGCTAGACACTCCCAGTTCTCAACCTCTCCTCGTATGTGAGATGCTCCAGTCACTTAATTATCTTCATAGCTCTTAGCTGGACTTGTTCCAGTAAATCCATGGCTTTCTTTTACTGGGGAGCCCAGAACTGGACCCAGCACTCCAGATGTGACCTCACCAGGGCTGAGTAGAGGGGAAGGATCACTTCCCCCAACCTGCTGGCAGTGCTCTTTCAGTGCAGCCCAGGATACCATTGGTCATCTTTGCCATGAGAGCACATTGCTAGCTCATGTTCAACTCATGTTTCCTTTTCTAACATCCCGACACTGTCCTTAGAAGTGTATGGCAGTGTGCTGCGTGCTGTTTGGCAGTGGGAGAATTCTTGTACTGTATATTCGCTCTTAGAAATAGGGGTGGTAACGCCATAACCAGATGTCCAGCATTGGACTTGTACCAAGGCTCCACTTGGTAGGTTCAGAGCCACTCTGTTCCTGAAGTGCTTCTTTAGGGGTGGCCCAGCTTTGGGAATGTCATATAGTCCTTCAGCCTACCAACCTTGTACTGGAACAGCCCTGCAGCTGGAGAGTCCTGAGGGTGCAGAGTGGCTAAACTGGCTTTGTAGCTTGCTTGTGCAGGGTGAGAGTGTGGGGGGGGACAAGAAAATAGACCAGTGTCACAGCATGAATCAGCAGTCCATTTACATACAACTATTGCTTCTCCTGTGGTACCAGGCAGTCCAGCAGGGTGATGGGCTGCAATGATAAAGGACTGACTCTCCTCTTGTGACAGGAGGTTTTGTGCTAGGCATTTGTAGCTAGTTAGTGTTCACAAGAGAAGAACAAGACTCCAGATTTGGACTGAAGACTTTCACTACTGTTTGGGCATTCAGATCTAAAGATCTGGTAGCTACATCAAGATTGTTCAAGCTGTTTGGCTTGGAGGTTCAGGCTGATCTCTGGGAACTGAGGAGACAAGGTGGTGTGTGTATGCTACAAGCAAGAATTTTCTGATTTGTTGCTTTGTTTAAAACTTGGTATTGCAATTCTTTTGGGTTTGAAAGGATTTTTGCTAGACTCTCTTCTATTGTATTATTCACTATTGGTTTCTTTTTCCATCTGTTTTAAGCTGAACTTCATAATGACAAGAGACTTGACAAGAAAGTTGTGCTGACTGTCTGCCAGTTGAACATGACTTTGAACATGGTGGCCAGCTTCAGTGAAAAACTTAAAGAACAGTAAGGCTTTTAAAGGTTCCTACAGGACTCCTGAAACTGAAAGAGGACAGAGGCCTTAGAATACCCTGACTAAATAAGAGGCTGTAACAGACTCAGATCTTAGTAGCCACGAGGCAAAAAAAAATCCATGGGGAAACTAATTGTCCAAATACTAAATCCATACAAGATCAGGCTTCATTAGTTCTGTGGTTCATGGAGCTCTTTGGATGGCAGAGGAAACAAAGGTGCTCACTGTCCTCCAAATGAGAAACCATCAAGTTGTTTCTAGACTGCCTGCAATTATTTGCTAGTAGTATGAGGCAGGCAAGAGTTAAACATTAATTTCTCTCTAGTATCTGCTGTACTAAAAGATGTAGCTCATTTTTCACTTGCCCAGTGCTAATTCAGTGTAGCTATGTGGAGGGTGGAATGGCATACGCAATTCCAAGGAGATGGCGTACTTTTGGGTGAGACTATAGTGCGAACGTCTACCTTTGTGGGATATGCTGCAAGGCCTGTGCTGCTGTTGCTAATTAGACTGAACGCCACCGAGCTCCCAGAGCAAGTGTGTGATGCTGTGGGATTGTGCCTCAGCAAGGTGTTGCTCACGGCAAGCACGGGCAGGAGAATTTGGCCTCAGCATCCAGCGTTGCTTCCTCTCTGGAGTCACCTTGCTGCAGTCAGTCCCTTTAGATGTGATGGTATCTTTGGGCAAATGAGAAGATGATGACTTAGCTTGTGTTCTAACCCCTGCCCTGGCTTTTCAGAGCCCATCAGTTATGAGTCACTGTTTATTTACAAAGAATGCACGCAAACAGTCCGAGTACAGAGTAATGCTATTACAGACTCTGTTGTTTGGGCATCATGCTGTGGCCATGCCTAGCAATGCTAGACTGCTATGCCAACAAAATTAAGAAGCCCCATCCCTCCTTCTACCCAGAGAAAGAGCTGAGACACAATGCAGTCATTCCTCGTTTAGAGCTGCCTTGGATCTCTTTCTCTGTGGCCTTGTTTTTGGAGCAGAGACACGGAGTAGCTGCACAATCTGTGTAACTAGTCACACATCCTAAAAAAAAGAGTCAGATATCTCAGTTTATCCCCCTGCCCTATTGCTTTAGCCAAATAAACTGTCTCTCTGTCGCTTTTACTATGTAAAAGGTTTGCTTTTTTTCTGCTGCAAAAGGTGGTTAAGCAATTCACATGCATGGGCTTTGTGTCATCTTTCCACCTCTTCTGCTGCATAAAAGCATCAGGTCAAAAGCTGTAAGAGCATCACATCTCCTGGGCCTGTGAATCCGCACAGCTGTATTTCACTTAGGAAGTGGGGGGGGGGGGGCACCAAAGGGAGGGTGTCGAATAAAAGGTACTTTTAACTTAAAACAATTTAATGAATTTATTGGTGAATTTTGTTAATGCTAGAGACTTCTCCTTATTGTCCAGACCTAGAGCAAGCATCACAAGTGCTAACTCTGCCAGAGGGCAGTAACCACAGCTCCGTTCAGGATCTACGTTTGGTGTTGTACCATCCTGAACAAAGATGTTCTCCAATGTAAAAGCTGATGGTGTGGTTGGCACCAGGAACCTTTACCTTACAATTATGTTATCTGGAGGTGAAATGAGGGTATATTTTTATAGCAGCAAGGAATTGTTCCAGTAGCTGTTGAATAAGCAGAAATAAAGCAGTTGCCGTAAAAACATGCTTTTGCTGGCTAAAGTTGTAATAGCAAGGTAGCCCACTCCAGAGGTGTGGCAGAAAATCTATTCCAGTGTAGTCCTGAGCTAAGATGACCAACAACAGGTGGGCACAACTAGCGCAAGACTGTCAGAAGTCTGTTTAATATTAATAAGCAGTGACAGCAGGTTCTCATAGTTCTCTTCTTTGGGTCGTTTTTATCCATGATGCCAGTGATTGCCACATCAGCATGACTAACACAGGGCTTTATCTAAGACGTCTGTTTCATCTGAGGTTAGACTGTTTGTTTGCACAGTGTGTTGTAATACTCCACAAACAAGAAGCGGAGCAGCCCTGTGTGGAGGTGTCTGTTCTCTGGAGATGGTGGCCTGTCTTCCGTTCAGGCTCACAGGAGACAGAAGGAAGAACTAAACACATGAGACAGTCTACGAAACAAGTCTGTAAAATCCCACAACACTAGGCCAGGAGGCTGTGTTTTGTGTAAACAGAGCTAAGCCTCAAATATGCTGTGAAAAGTACAGTGTTACATCTTGAGTCTCAGCTGAATACATGCAACGTATGAGTCAGACCAAAGGTCCATCTAGCTAGTAGTAGACACTAGGGGAAGTCTCTGGTATGCATGCTGCTTCTGGAAATCCCCTGAGCCAGAGGATAAAGCTGGGGAAATAGAGCCTGAAACTGCTGGTGAACCAGTTCTCCATTAACCTGTCTAGCCATTTCATGATCTTGCTCAGTTTAGCTCCAGAACTTGGCAATGAGTTAGACAATTCTATAGCATTTGGAAAAGTACTTTCTTCAAAGAAGTAGTACTATATGGTCATGTCAGCTGTATTTTCCTGCCCTCTCAACTCTCGGGTAGCATATCCCATCACACCGTGATAAAACTTGCCAGTCTTTTCTGCAGCTCAGTCTGAGAGGCATGAAGCTTCCTTTTGGCTATGTATCCAGTGATATCAGTAACTTGTTTCTGACATCTCTTGTTATGGTATAAGTAAGTACTTATGGCAACTGTATTACATTGGAAGGGGTCTTTTTTATTTTTTTCCCCTCTGAAGGTCAGGACAGGTGCAAATGAAATAGCCTAACCCTCCCTGTACTTCTGCGGTTTCTAATAAACATTTGTTTATTAGAAAAATTAACCCAGGAGTTCTGTTCAACAGAACTAAATGCTGCTAACCCCTGTTGTTCAAGAAGTTGACCTAAGCCCTCTGATTACTTGAAAAGTGGTACAAGTAGGGTCTTTCCCTCTGCCTTCTAGACATGAGCCTCTGTGATGCACCTAGGCTTGAGATGATCATTCTGCATACCTAGGCAAAAAACTGGAAGCTCTTAGCATGAGATTTTCCTGCCCCCTGAAACTGGACACTGGAGTTCTGCAGGAAAATGCAAAATACCCCAAAACTTGTTTAAAAAAAATTTATATATATATATATATATATATATATATGTAAATAAAAACATAACAGGGGCTAGAAACAACTGGCATGGCACCTTGGCTCTAATTAGAGTAGTGTTCAGCTAATGCCCGTGCCTGGCAGAGTTACTGTCTTCTGTAAATGAAGCTCCTGGTTTGAAACAGTGCTTGATCATTCTCTTCTGTTTGATGTTGCGTGACACTTGCCTGAGCAGGCAGTGCTATTCTGTGCGCTAGCTCTCTAGCGAAGTTCCTCACACTGGACTGCTTTTGGTGGGTCACTTCCTTATTTTGTGCTTCTGCTTACACTTGCACGGATTAAAAGTTACTACTAACTTGAAAACCAGAAATGGCCATGTGGCTCTTGAACCGGCGTAAATGAATGCTGCTGTGGTGGAGGCTGTGAGGCCCGCTCGTATCAGCTGATGGGCTGGTCCTTCTGTGCTGTGGTGGTAATTAAAGAGACTAAGCACCCATAAAGAGCAATTGAGTATGATACTACATCTAGTAGTGGTCAGGTGGGCTTTCAGCAGGGCATGAGCACTGCTGGGTGACCCGGCTGCACCTCAGGCAGCGCTGGGTTGTGTGGCACCTAGCGCTTCATCTTTGTGTGGACATAATCTGGCTGGAACATGTTCTCCTTCTGGCTGTTTCGAGCCCAGCCCAAAGTCCAGCAGGTATTTCCTGTTTGGACAAGCGTACAAGCTGTGGTAGTGGGATATGTAGGTAAATATGGGCTGCAGGCTGAGCAAGAGCGTTTGTTCTTCTCTCCCTTCGGGCTGGTCTGGACTTCTGGGATATGTTCTGTCTCCCCTTCCCAGCACTTTCATAAAGCAGGATATAGCATCACTTGGTTTTGTCTTTGGAAGATTAAACATGACAGAAGGCCAAAAGCCAGCCGCTTAAAACACATTCCTCTGCTTGTGACTGGAAAAACTTTCTTCTCCAGATGTAGGCATCCACTGTTTGCATTGCTCATGCTGCTGGCAGGGGTTATGGGCTTTGTTTGCGTCACTTGGTTTGAGTCTGACCTTTCTATTTTTGAGATGGTTGATAAGCTGTCCCTTCCTCCCAAGGATCCTGAGTTCCAGCTGCTTCCCACATCTCCAGGAGTTGATAAAAAAAGATTTTGTACATTGGATCAAGGTACAGTGATAGACAAGAATTCACTTGTTCTTGATAGGGCACAATTTATCTGTCAGGCACATTGCAGATCTGCCATTGAGCTGGAAGGCAGAGACAAAGGAATGACTCTGCTCCCAAAGAGGGAGTGAATCAGACTGAGAGTGTAGGGGCTGAGTAGCTTGTAGTGGAAAAGAAATCCTTCAGAGGAGGCCTGAGGTGCTGCAGGAGGCAGTGGCTTCTCCTACACCTTAGAATCACCTAAAGCAGCACATCTCAAACTCACTGGAGCTCTAGCTCCTCTCTTTTTTCTTTTTGACTTGTTCATCTTCCTGGGACACCCAGCTCCTTTTCTCCTCTCTCTCTTTTTCCAGAAGAAAAAGGAACAAGTAATTCCTGAAGGCAGAGGTGGGCAAAGTGGCTGCTACTCCTTGGCTTGTGTGAACACTAGGTGAGCTTCCCCCTTGGAGAAAGCCTGAACTGCTGAGACTTTCCTGAGGAAAAGTGAAAGCCGGAAGCCAAATGTGGACACTTTTTAAGGGAGAGAGCATGTTAGGAACTAGCTTGTTAGCTGACTTGATACATCAGAATTCAGAACAGCTTCAGCTTTCAGGATTAGGATTCAAGCTCACTTGCAAAAATCTGAATTTAAACAGCAGAATACCCCCTGCTCCTCCCCCTCCCCAGCATTTAATGCAGTGTTGAAGCTCTCTTACAGTGCAGTCCAATGTGTTTCAAAGGATGCATGCTTAGATGTAAGCCATTCTGTACAGGAAATCTTACACAGTAATGTTTGTGCTGCTCTCTTGTGCTGCTGCTGGTGAATCTCCCTGTTGACAAGCTCTTCATTTATTGGCATGAACAGCACTAAGTCTGTTTTTAGCACTGCTTCCAAACTTAGTTGATGCCCAAAACAGATTGTTAGAGAACAGTAACCTAGGGCTGTTAACGGGGTGAGCCCTGGAGTGTAGTTCAGGGCTCTGAGCTGCCTGCTGGGTCTCTCTTACCTTGGAAATAGCCTCTCCTGTTATAGAGCTCACGTAAAATGCTGCAGCTAACCTGCCACACACGGGGCCGTGGGAGCGAGAGAAGCAGGAGCGCGGGTACTGTGCACTGTAGACCAGCCCTTGGCATTGATTCTTCTGGCACTAAAAGGGTTTGTGGCACATGAAGGCTTGCTGCAATGTGTTTCAACAGGGGAATCCATTTCCCCTTGCTTGTCAGAAGCAAGATTCGTAAGATTAACTTGCTACTGGGGTGCTTTTCCAGCTGCAGGACAGATCTTGGGGCATATGGGGGTCCTTGTTCACATATCTCTAACTGCTGGCCTGAAAGAGTTTTATGGGTATTGTGCCAGGGCCCAGAGCATTGGGTCAATACAGTTTGTCACGCAAGCGAAGCTGGCTCAGGAAAAGCTGTTGATGGCTCCTCAAATTCAGAGAGGGTATTTCAGGGCAAACTTCCTCGTGCAACCTCTTCTTCTTCTTGTCAAATATAAGAAACAAAAGCCAAAATATCTTCCTCCCAAATAAACTCCTCCAGAGCTAGAGAGGCTGAAGCTTGAAGGGCACGAAGCAGCCAACGCGCAGGGAGGGAGCGCTCTGAAAGGTCAAAGCCTGTTACAGCGCTGCATGCCTGGAGCACACGGATGCCTGGCGTGGTTATATAATGCCCTGTGGCTGTGACAAAGGTTACGACGAGCCGTGCTGGGCACTGCTCAGCTGTCCTGGTGTGTCAGGCTGGGGAGAAGGTGATGCGGGGATGGGCTCCTCTGAAAGGTGCAGTGCAGCTCAGCAATGTTGCGAGAGGGAAAGATGCTCTTCTGTCATGAGCCCCTTATGCTTTTCTTGCAGCAAAAATAATTATTAGTGATTGAGGTGTCTACAAATTATTGTGCAGCCCTTCAGTCATTAGAGATGGGAGAATTGTGCCTGGCTTTAAAAAATGTGCAGACAAAGTTTTTCAGATGTTTCTCCAGTGGATCACAAGTTGGCCAACATCTAGCTGCAAATTGTTTTCCCTTGCTTGTACCACCTTTCCTCCAAAGCTGTTGTGCATTACCTTCTTGCTGTAGTGTAGCTGCCTCTGGGGAGGAGGCCCCACTGCACAGAAATAACACACTGGAGTAGCCTGAACTTGAAAGGCTGGGAAAACCCTGTTCTTAGAGTTGTGACTTTAATATGCCCACTTGTTCTTTAGCAGCCTTAGCATGACAGACATGCCAGCACAAACATGTGCCAATATCCTGGGTGTACTGAGCAGCCCCAGCAAAGGCTGGGATCCTGTTTTGCTGGGCACTGCATGAAGCAGCAGCCAGGCACTGGGCTCTGTCTCTGAGGATAAGACATGGGAAGGCAAATGATCACGGAAGGGAAGTGACTGGTCTGGGAGACCTGGCCGGCAGCGGGCCACGCTGCCTCTCTGGGTCTGACTGCCCAGTGTGCCAGCTTCTGGCTTGAAAATACAAAGGACCACTGTCCCCTCATGCAGTTAAACTCACTGCAGAGGGGTCTGGATTTAGTAATTGTGGTCCTATTGCTACTGGCAGTGCTGTAACAAGTCCTGGCTCTGTTAGTGCCTACGTTTATATAACACCTTCTTGCAACTGGGCTGCTCAAAGTGAGGATGAGCATGCCTCTGTCTGCGAAAGGTCTCCCCAAGAGTCAGTACACGCTCAATGATTTGGACCAACTCTCATCTTTTTACCTGAAAGAGCAAGATTGCTGCTTGCAATCTTTTGAGGCCTTCTGTTCAAATCCTGAACAGGCTGGAGGCTGAAGCCTGGCCCGGTGAGACACGGAGAGGAGAACTTAGCTGAAGCAGAAGATATCAGTAAGTGGAGATATAAGCAGGAATTGCTCTGTAAAATGTTAAAGAAAAAACAGGGCCTGCAGTATGACTGGGTACTATGTGGATGGAGAAGTGGGGGCAAATCCAAAGCAATTGACTGAATCTTTCCCTTCAGCACATAAAGGCAGCAAATGTGACTGATGTTTGGTCTTGTTTTGCAGTTTCTCCCGGGGTTGTTGATCGGCCATTCCCCTCCATAGCAAGTAGGAACGGTGTGGAAAGGATAGCAGACAACGTGCTTGTGTCCTCAGGAGGTGCAAGGTCCCTGGGAACGTAGAGTAGAGCAAGGAGCAGACTGTTGTGCATTTGTCTGTGCGGCCCAAGCTCAGTAATATTGACAAGAGTTTCTCTAGAAAGCCCTATTTTCTCCTGTGCATGTGGCTGGATGTGGAGCCTTTTTGCTCTTCCCGTGTAATACTTTGCTTGGAAACTTGATACCCTTTAGGAGGGACAGTTTGATACTGTCCTCTAGTCTGCAGACTGAATACCTGGACTTCAGATGTTTTGGGACAACTATTTTCCATAAGATTCTGTGATTCAAAGTTAAGGCTAAATGTGCTGGGAGAGTTGTCCAGTGTAAATAATAGGCTCTTTAAGATAATTGAGCTAATGATTAAACCCCTGGAATTCCTGGTTCAGCCCAGTGATCAAAGTTGCTTGGTAATCAGCCTTACAGAGAGAGATGAAGAGCTGTAAGCATGTTCCTCTAGCACTGTTCAGGCTGATAATACACTTACCTTTCCGGTGTATTAGGAGAGTGGTGCTGGACTGTGCACATTACCCGCTCCAGTCGGGTCTGCCCCAGCAGTGGGGTCTCTGCAGTCGTGTCCCTGCCAGGTGCAGATGGATGCTGGGCAGCGAGGGCACTGGGGGCTTCCTGCTACACACATGCACAGGGTGGGGAGCTCTGGGTCCCAGAGGTGTTGGCTTCATTCCTGTGAACTCAGATAGCATTTGCCTAGTACTGATCTCTCTGTGCTTTGGGTCCTGGGTTGATGCACTCATGCATTCAGTGTAGTTTGAACTGCGGCCACCCCTGGGGGCTGCACCAGAGAGAGTCCATCAGCTGAAAGCACCTGCATGTCCTTGCTCAGCAAGCCCAGCAGAGAGGCTGTGTTTGCTTAGCAAGCACCCAAGGTTAAATAAAGGCTCTGGTTAAATAAATGCCTCTGGAGCCAAGTAGTTTGGGGCTAGCCTGTAATGTGGGGAAGAGAGGTCTTATCCATACTGGGGAAGGGGAAACCTATGGGAAAAAGGTGCAAATCTGTCCAAAAGAAATAGCTCTATATTTGGGGCCATCTGTATGAGGAGGTATTTTAAAGGTGCTTCTGATCTACCTTCATTTAACGGGTCTGAAGATCTCACAGTGGCTTAAGACACTAGGACCAGTGTAACTGGTCAGAGATGACTTCATAGATGCTCAGCAAAGAACTCTGCCTCAGAAAGCTGCTGCTGGGATTCTGGCCAGATCCAGCCTCGGGGATTTCTCACTTCTGCATCTTTCTCCTTTAGGCCAGTTCAGGAAGTAGACATGTGTGAGCTCCCTTCCCTCCACCTCTCTTCAGGGATTTAAGGACCATATAGCTTCACACACAGTAGCAGTGAATTGCACTCCAGGATAAGTTGTATCCCAGTGTCAGTGTGTCTCTGTCCCCTTCCCCCACCATTCCACCTATACAGATGAACAGTGAAAGTAGTACAGATCATCTGTGAAGACAAGGCCTCTAATAAAATAGATTAAGTTGCAATTAAGAGGGAGCTACCTGGCTTTCTGCCTAGCAGATGCTTCATATCTGAGACAGACAAATTTTCTCTTACTGTCCTGAGCTGCTCCAGGGCCTAGGCTCTGCCAGCTCTTTGCTTTACAACAGGAAAGAGCCCTTCCGTGCTGGGAGCTGAGGAAGGGTGACTGGCTCTGTCAGCCTTTTCATGTTGTTGCTACAGTCAGCTGATGTTACCTTCCTCCCAGTTCACAAGGCTCTGATAATGAACACCTAGGACAGCCTGGTGACCTTTGGCTGAGCTTCCTCTTTAAACTCTGGTGGCTTTTGCTTCATTGCCTAGTTGTTAAACAGCAGTAAAGATCAATTCTGATAGCAAGTCTGTTCCCCTCCCCTCTACCCACTTACACAGGATCAAATCTCTCCATATTTGCTTGAACAAATGTGCATGTAGGTCAGTGAGAGATTTACTTGAGGAAAAGATTTTGTGTTCTGCTGGCTTTTTTCTCAACTCCCTAAGGAAAGAAAATAATTACAAAGACAAGTGGGAGGAAAAAAAATTATGGGCTGTGAAAGAATAGGCTTGGTGCCCTGGGAAGGTGAAGTCAGCCAGAAGCTACATCTTCAGGTGCTGTAAAGCTTCTCACCTTGGGTGGACCTGGTTTCCACAGCTGGCTGCAACTGCTGGCTGCTCCACAACAGCAATGAAATAGTTCATATGGACCAATAGTCTCTGGACTACATTGATCTTTACCTGTGATTTTTGGCTCCATGTAGCTGCCTGCTTATGCTGTTTAAATCCCTGCTGTGCTCTCCAGACACTGAGTGGCCATAACAGGATGGCTGTCCCATCCCAGCCTCGTGGGCTGATGTACTCCAAAGTATTGTAGGGTTTGGTTCTGCTCCAGCTGGCTAGTTCTGCTGTGAATTGCATAAAGCAGTGCTGAGGATGCTCAGACCAGGGGGCTCAAGCCCCTTGCTCCCATCTCTAGGGTGTGTTGGATGGGACATGAAACAGCTGTTGAGCACCCATGCTGTAGCATGTGGCTGTGCTCCTAACCTATGCTTTCTAAGGGCTCTGCCCCCAAAGAAGATATAGGTTAGGATAGAGGAGTGCCTCTTCCTTCTAAACTGCATCACCTGAGGATCAGTCCTGTACTCTTCCTATTTACCCCACCAGAAATGCTTGGCATAGCCAGTCGTGTACTGAGAGAACATGGTCCCTTTCCTGTTGAGGGCTGAGCTGCAGAGGAAGTAGAAGATGGCACTGAGACAGGAGAAACTGTGAAGCCCTGAGATTCAGCCTCTAGTTTCTAAAGCCATCCCATCCTCATGCTAAGGGTCTCTGCTATTGAAGCTGTCAGCAGCTGGCTGAGCTGAGACAGATTTTATTTAATTAGAAATCCCATGATAGAAATATAAAGCAGAAGATACTACTTTTTCTGGTGTTTGTACGCTCTGGGGAGCAGGAGAAAAGAGGTTGCGAGTGATCAGGGAGACGGGATGACCTTGTTTTGAGAGTGCTGCTGGTGACTTGATGTTTCTTCTGTAGGTGGAAAATACTTCCTCCCATCCCTGGTCTCATCAAGAACCTCAGCTTTTCCAGGAAAAACTCTCACTGTGGCTGTCTAGAGCCCAGCACTGTCCCCCAGTCAGCATATCCTTAAAACTGCAAAAATATGTAAGAGACCGGTGTTTTTAGCAACTTAAATATTGATAGAGCATGTGAGAACTTGGGTTTGAGATACAGAAGCAGTAAATGTTCAGTTTAGTTGCTAAAGCTAGACCAAAGAGACTCAAGTGAGAAGTTCAGTGCTTTCAGAATTGTGCTTGAAGTCAAGGGTTAGCTGTAATTTCAGGCAGGAACTACCTGACCTGAATTCTGTGTGGATTTGATGATGAGCAATACCTTTGTAGCCCAAAGGAGCTGCATGCCGCTCAGGAGCGCTTCCTTGCAGAGCGTGGGGACTACCTGGGCAGCTCCTGCCACTACGGTTATACAGCAAGCAGAGAGGCACTGGTCGAGATCCCCAGCAGGGCTGGAAATGCGGGGAGATGGGCCTCCTGAGTATGAATCAGGTGGCAAATAGCAAGGCATCTGCTCAGCCAGAGCTTCTCCTGTGTCACAGTCATAAAATTAACCTATGGGGAAGGATGCACTGGGAATTACTGTATAATGTTTAGGATGTGAGCTGGGAGGTGGAAATTGAAAGGCTCTAGGACTTGCCTGCGTTACTTTTATATTCCTCATGTCCCTCATGCACGAATGCTGACGTTGTGGGTCAGCCCTTGCTCCTGTCTGTCACTTGTGGACTGAAAATTGTCAAACTAAGCCTTGTCCTACATCAGTGTCAGAGGTGGAGGAACTGCAGAAGAAGCAGAGATCTGGTATGTGGGAAAAGACTTTGTGTCTGGGTGCTTCTTTGAGCCGTTGCAGCCTGCAATGAATAGTGTGCTTAATTTTGACAAATGCCCAGGCACCCTTATGCTCCAGCTCCTTGGCATGTCTTAAACTGACATCCAAAGAAAACTTCCAGCATCTCAAAAGGGTTTCAGACTTGCTAAGAGACTGCAGTTTGGAGGTAACAATCTGAAAATGGCATTGCTTCCACGTATACACTCGCAAGGCATCTGTGGTGCCAGGCTCTCAGAGGAAACATGACATTGTTTACTGTAGGCTCCCAGCAGCACTGCTGCTAACTAAAGGACATCCAAACACAAACAGTCTCTTCCACCGGAAATGCTTCCACTGGAAACATTTTCCTAGTAAAATGGAAACAAGAATACAAAACGATGATGCTTCTGGCAATATCAGAATGTAATAAAGGCTTCCCTCTGTTTTGCCTTTATTTTGGCTCTTAATGATGTATGGTTAATTAGTTAAAATGATAATCAGAGAAAAGCTCTTTGGCCCCAAGCAAAGAAGAAGGATTTGACTCTGCAAAAGTTGTATTCCTGGCTAAATCCCTCCAGTGAAGACAGTGGCCTTGGCTCATTCTATAGAGAGCTGTTCCAGCTCCATCAAACTCTAGACATCAAGGGGCGTGTTGTCATTGCAGCTGCCGTAGGAAGGAACGTTAGCCCTTTGGGCAGGGTACTACAGACGCTTGCTTTCAGCTTTAGGGAGAACAGTGCAATTGGGTAACTAGAGATCTTCATGTGGGGAAAATAAAAAAAGCCAACTGTCTTAAGATGTGGTCTCTGTCTTAGTGCCTTCCATGGTAAATATCCACCCCTTCTATCCCAGGAGAGGAAATTACAAGAGAAAAGAGTGGTCTCTGTGAACTATGCAGGTAGTATGGTGGACTGTGTGCTGGATTCGCTCCTGCTGCCTCCCAGATGCCCTGCTCCCTAGCACTGCTTTCCCTCTTCTTCCTGCAGTTTCCCCACTCCTGTCGGGACAACCTTCTATTTTTCTCCTAGGTCTCCTCTGAATTAGGTTGGGGTTTTTTTGTTTGGTTTTTTTAGGTCTTTTAGATCATGCTTCACCCACCTCTAACTTTTCATCCTTATTTTGCTGTGGGAGGGGGTGAGAGTTTGTGGGATGCAGCTGGTAAAGCAGAGGATGGAGATGTGTATCAGGGTTGCTGCTGCATGACTGCTTGGAGAGCCACTTGGTCCAGGTCCCCTCTGCTGGGGACCACAGTCACCGAGTGAGGGCCAAAGTGAGGTCCCCATGGGCTTTGGCAGGCTCCTGGGGTCGGCTGTTGTGCGGTGATGCTGACTCTGAAATGCTGAGGAGTGCCTGGCTGCAGGAGAAAGTGGCCAGTGCTGGGTGGAGGGGAGAGGATGAGGAGCAGAAACAGGAGGAATCAGGAGTTGTCCTTCCTCTTTAAAGTGTTCCCAGAGGGAAATCCCCAACCCTCCTGGGAAGGGGAAAACCTTCTTCCAGGGGGTCTGAGAAGCATGTTGAGATGCCAGGCTGGGAAGCATTGCTGCAGTGGGCTGGTTGGACTTGCTTCCTCCTTCTTTTCACTGCCCTTCTGGGGAAAAGCTTTGCAGGTGCTCCGGTGCACCTGCCCCACCGTGGGCCTGGCCGCTGGACCCAGCAAGGCAGGGATACGAGACAGGGTATTGTGACAGCCTGATCCTCTTCTGCGATGTGCGGAGCAGCAGTGGTGGCCCCATCCCCACGCTCCGCTAGAAACCCGCAGCCGGTCCCCTGTCAGCACCATCCATCACTGCCTCCCTTAGCCGGTTTCTTTCTTACCTTGCAATTCTTCTCCTAATCCCCATCTTCTGTTTAAGACTTCGAAGCATCATGTCTATTCTGTACTACAGGCTAGCTCACACGTTTCTTTTGTCCAGACTTATGGTCATCTTAAAAAAAGCTGGCTGTGAAACCATGTTGCATTTTACTGGATTTTCCACTTTATTTCCCTATCTGTATAGGGTAAGAAAAGAAAGCTTAAGGCTGGAAAAGGCCTCAGCCTGCCCTCAGGTGGTCGTTTAAAGAAAAGCAAGCAGGAGTTGTGCTCCTGGCCCTGTCACTTCAGCCGGGTGTGACCCTGGTGTAAGGCTGGCTGACACATGGGCTGAGGTCCTTGCCTCCCGCTGAGGTGCTGCGAATGGGTTAACCAGAGCCATGGTTTGTGGAGGGGAAAGTCTCATCTTGACAAAACCCAGGGCAGATAATGCCACAAAGATTTGCAGATGCTGGGACAGATCCTGGCCAGGACTGCCGTGGCCAAGCAGGGCCATGGTGAGTCCTCTGTTCTCTCCACCATAGCATCTGACATATACCCACTGCTCCTGAAAGCTTCTTGTTTTTCAAAGACCTTTGTGCGGATGTTCTTTAATGCTTTTTTTTTTTGAAATCTGTTCTAGAGTTTGCACGTGTGAGTGCCTCACTGAGGGGCGGCTGTTTGCCCTGGGTATTGCTGTTCTACAGGGGCTTCCCGTGGCTGAGGACTGGGTAAGTCCATGAGGACTTGGTAAGTGAAGCATGTGTTCCCGCTAGGGTACCTGCACTTTCAAAAGCTGCTTTGTGACCACTGTCGAAGCTGCTACTGCATAATCTAGAGGATTTTTTTTCATGGTGGAATCCTTCAATTAAAGCAACTATTCTCATCTGATACTTTTGTAAGTGGGAGTACAACCACAACATGTTTCTGATTTCATATTTCTCTCAAATGGGTTGTACAATGCTTATTTAGCACTGAGGGCATATTTAGCATCTTCTGTGTATTCTGGTTTATTTCTGTTCAGAGAAACAAAAGATAATATTTCAAATGTCAGAGAATTTCACGAGGTACAGATTAAGCTATACTGGAAACTGCCTCAGATTTCCAGGGACAGCGGGATCCATAGCTGTATGGACAGAAAGACCAAGTTTGCAGGAGAGAGAATCTCTTCAGACCCAAAAGCTCAAAGAATGGGGCAAATGGAGAGCTGCTCAGACGCAAACACCTTTAAACCAGCAGACTAACGACCACAGGATGGCAGTGCAGGAGAGAAGGACAGACAACTTCCCAGAGGAGCACAGTCTTAATGTGCAAGTGCCTGGGCCAGCACTGGGCCTCTGTCAGTGCTGGCTTTGGCTCCGGGGCAACCTGGGTTGCACCAGGACTGGTTTGCTGTGGCCACCAGGGATGTCAGGAGACCCCAGAGGCCAGCGTGACCAGCGCGTGTGGGCTAGCGACTGCGTATGAAACTTGCAGCGCTCCGGCCCCCGTGTCCGCCTCGGGGGCGTTCGAGTCCCTCTCCCACGCACTGGAATCCAGGCAGGGAGGGGAGGCCTGGGTGCTGCGGCCGGCCCACGCTGCCGCCAGGGACAAGTCACGGCTGCGCTGGGGGTGGCAGGCGCTGAAACTGTCTCAGTGTTTGCTGTTCCAGGGAGGAGGAAAAAAAAGGAAAAAAAGAAAAGCTGTAGCTGGCCATGGGAGAGGTGCGTTCGGACATTGCCCAAAGCAAAAGCTCCTGGCAGAGGAGGAAGAGGTTTGAAATTGTCAGACCATCCATCTGACTCTTCTTTTCCTTAAGAAAACAAATGTTTTTTTCTCTGCATCAAGAGACAATTAAGATGTTAATCTTTAAAAAAGAAAAGAAAAAAAGTTATAAAAGGCACAGATATGTGTTTAAGCAAGATACCTGATGAATTTCTTTCTGGGAATTGGAGAGCTTGATTGCTTGGCCTGATTCAGGGAAACTTCTTTTTCTTTTTAATTCTTAGTTAGGTGTAGTAGCAAATCATTTCTGGTCCAGATTCAGCCTCAAGGGTTATGCCCCCTTTGTCAGATGATCAAGAGCAAGGAATCTGGTGCTTGACAGAATCTAAAGCTGGGTCTGTAAAACACAGGAAAGAGAAATCCGTGCATTCCTGGACTTCAGGGACCCCAACGCGCCCCCCGCCCCGCTTGAAAGGGCCGGAGCCGGCGGAGCGCCGCCGCCCGCCGCCGCCAGGGGGCGCTGTTTCCCGTCGGAGGGCGCGGGCCGCCCCGGCCTTCCCCTTTAAGGGCGGGCGCTCCCCTTTAAGGGCGGGCGCCGTTACTAAGGGGGCGCGTGAGGCGCGGAAACCGAATCGCGGCGCGCGGGAGGGTGTCATGGCGGCCGCCTGCCTGGTGAGGGGGAAGCGGCTTTGGCTGCCGGGGCTGGGCTGTGCGGGGGGGAGCCTGGGCCTGGTGCGGCTGGCGCTGGGTTGTAGGGAGGGGGGAAGGCCCCGGTTTGGGGGGGGGGGGGCTAGTGCTGCCGGAGCTGGGCTCAGCGGGGCGGGGGGGTCTAGTGTTGCCGGGGCTGGACTGTGTGTGGGGCAAGGCCCAGGTTTTGGGGGGGGGAGGGAAGGCCTAAGCTTGGGGGAGGGTTTAGCGTTGCCGAGACTGGGCTGCACGGGGGTAAAGACCCGGGTTTGGGGGGCGTAGTGCTGCTGGGCTTGGGCTGTGCTGGGGAGAAGGGCCTGGGCCTTGTTTGGCTGGGCTGTGCGGCAGGTGAAGGCTTGGAGGCCTTAGTGTTGCCAGGGCTGCGCTGTGCAGCAGGGGCACAGGCCTGGGCTTAGTGGGGCCTGGAGCAGCTGGGGCTGGGCTGCGGGTGGGGGCTAGGTTGGGGGGGTGCTAGTGTAGGCGTGTGAGTGTGGTGGGGGGGGCAGGTTTGGGGTTAGGGGGAGCCTTGGGCCAGTTGAGGCTGGGCTGTGGGTGTGGGGAGGGTCAGGCCTGGGCGTGTGGAGCCTGGTTCTTCAGAACCTGGATGCTTTTTGTGCACACTTGGTGGGGTACTTGGGGGGGGGGGGGAAACTATGGTTAGCTGGAGCCTTTGCTGGAGCAAACTGGGGGGATTCTGTGGTCATGTTCTGGGAGGGAGTAGGCCGGGGCCTGAGAGGGTGCTGTGGTCTGCTGGAGATGGTGTGTGGGTGTACAGACTAATTCTTGTGTTTGTAGGGGGCAGGTGAGGAAGGCTGGGGGCAGGCAGTTGCTGCGCTGCCAGAGAAACAGTCTGTGTGAATGGGAGTGGGGTTTGGGAACTGATAAACCTGTTCTGAAGCTTGGCCAAATCTTTTACTTTGTTATAATGGTTCTCTCTGCATTTTTTTCACCTGATCCCCCCCCCCCCCCCTTGCTTGGCCTTTGCTGGAACCTTCTGTGTAGGGAGACACTGCATGTGTCAGCCACAGGGAAATGGTAGCAGTCAGTCCTTTTTGTTGTTGTTCTGATATTACCTGTCTGTTTTGATGGGCATGCTAACTCTTGCAAGTTTGTTCCTTTTGTGCAAACAGTGAGCTCTTGGCTACATCTGGGCTGAGCTGAGCAGCTGTAAGAACAAAGCTGTGCTCGATTGCTTGCTCAGGTGGTGCATCAACATGACTGATCTGTTCCAAAGCCAGCTCTGGTGTCTCTGCACCAGGAGCAGTGGGAAGCATTTTGCAGATATGTACAAATGGTTTGCACAAGTTTGTTAAGATCTAGGTGGTTATATCAGCTTGGATAATTTTCCCTTTTCAAACTTGTAAATATATGCAAAATTCACAATTTGTATTGCGAGATGTACATATCTGTAGCAATGAGGTAAGGTGTTAGTGGGAGACATAGACCCATTTGAAAACATTAAAATCCATTTGAGGAGCTGGGCAGCCCACATCCTATCTCTTTATGAGGCTGCCGTGCTAAATCATAGACTGTCTTACCTGCAAGTGCTTCTTTTGCCAGGTATTTCATATAAGATGCTGAGTATCTGAGTCCTTGCATTATGGTATAGGACCATGACTTGTTTTATGCTTTCGTGGGATTGTGGAATCAGTCTGGCAGCAGCGTGAAAAGCAGAGTAAAGAACTTTAATTCACTGGGAGTATATTGACTTAGGATCAGGGAGGAAGGATGCATAAACAGTCTTAGAACTTGCTGGTTTTCTGCCCCGAATTCTTGGGCTTGCATGGCATGAACATATGGTTTGGTTAGCTTGTCACAAAAATAAAATGCTTTTATTGTGCCAAGATAGCTCTTAATCTATAGTCTCTAAACATTATTGTCTTTTAGGAAGATCCATCCCTAGAGAGACACTTCAAAGGCCACAGAGATGCTGTCACTAGTGTGGACTTCAGTCTCAATAAGAAACAACTGGGTAAATCATCTCTCTGTGTTTTGATGGTCAGGAAATAAAGAAAGAATGTGTCTCAGTTAAATGAAGGGAGCTGTGGAGGTACTGAGTTATAAAAGAGCAAATATCTTATTTTCAGGTTTAAGAGGTATATGTTTCTATGCGTGCTTTAAAAAATTGTGCTGCTAAACATAGAGGTGGTTGATTGTGTGCATCCTGCTAGAGCTTTAGGGGCATCTAGCATTGCATGTCACTTCACGTGCCATGCTTTCAAGTAGTACGCTTAAAGTAAAACCTTACTCTTCCTTCCCCTGCACAAGAGTCTTTCCTCCTCCATCTTCCACTGGTTATGCCAAGGCTTGTGTCGTAGTTGCTATCTACTGAGCCAAGCTGTAGTCAGCTCTCAGCTGTGCATTGAGAAGGAACCAGTAGGTTTTTTGGCTTTTAGTGAAGTCATTGCTCAGAGCAGTCTACATGCATGGTGGATGTGTGAGAACATCACTTTGGCTTGCAGAGAAGTAAGGCAGAAATGATGGAAGACCACTAGCTATAGGTAGCTGTATGGTACCTGTAATAATCCTGTTCTGATCTAGCAGCCTACAAAACACTCTGGAAGTTGGAGGGAAATTAATTTTAATCGAATTCATCTTGGACCCCCAGTCTTGGAATACCTTCTGCTGTTTTTATTGTTGTCTACTATCTTTTTCTTTCCACTCCCTCCATCTTTACTTGCAGAGCAATAATTCATTCTGCATCTGCATCAGTGATTGTGTTTGTGGATCCCTAAAACTTTATCCAGAGAGTACAAATCTGTTTAGCAAGGATGCTTTGAATGTAGTTTAGCATTGCTTTCTATTGGCCTTTCAGAAGTAGCGCATGGGCCTTGGCTTCCTCTTACTAGATCATGAAAGTGTTATTCTTGGTATTCGTTATACATGAGATCCAGTAAGAAAGGAAACAAATTCTAAGAATTGTTTTTCTTTAGTTACTGTCAGGTCAGTCACGTATACTTGACTCTTTCTAGGAGGTTTATAAAATTTATCTCCACCTTCCTTCCTTTACCACCCCCCAAAATAAAGCAACCAGACCTAAAGGACTAGGTCTTTGTTATTCCATTAGATTGTTGGCTCAATCCAGTAATGATAATAGTTACTGTCAACAGGTCACCAGCATCCTATTCAAGTGCTTTATTGAGATGGTAGAGCATTATTTTCCTTAAATTATGTAGCACTGGAACTGGGGAAGCTGTCGTATTGCAATTTAGTATCTTTACCAGACAGTGACTTAGTGTAGTTGTAACTAAAGTTTAAATGTCTTGATATTGTCTCCCCTTAAATCTTAATATCCTTAAGGAAAGATGTTGCCTGCATGAAACAAAATTAAAAAAAAAAAACTCAATTGAAGTGACAAATAGATAAGACTTCTCTTCCCCCCCATCCCCAGGGGACATGCATAATGAATGACCCTGTTTGAAATGGGCATATATTAATCCTGAATCGATAGCAGGAAAAGAGATAACTATTATTTTTGTGTTGAAATGACTGTGAAATAAAAGGACATTTCCAGCAAAAGCTATTTGGTATTTTGCCATAATGCTAATGAACTGAAATCTCCTTGTAATTATCCTACTGCAGTATCAGAACCTACCATCAAACTGATCCTTTTTTTTCCTTGGAGCATTTTAAGCTTTCCCTGGAGATGTGCCCCACTTGGCACTTGGGCAGGGAGATACAGATGCAGCTTTGGTTTGTTGGCAGGCTAAGATGCGTATACCCTGTACTTGCCTGTGGAAAATCTACAAAGTTTTCTGTTATTTAGGCATAAAATTGATTTGAAGTGGTATTTTTACTGTCACTTTTTCTGAGACTTGCCACCTAGTATTTTTCTCTTTGCTAGGTTGCCCCTGCTATATATTTGCCCTTCTGCAAATCACTAGGATCCCTGTGTTGCACACTTGCACGGCATGGTAGGCTTTAGGGGAAGAGCAACTCTTCGGTTTCCCCTGTGCTGAGTTGGTACTGGGACCTGAGCCGGGGAATTTTAGACTGAAATGAAGTTGCATTTGGGAAAATTTTTGCTTAGTGTTCTTGGCAGGGACCAGTTTCTCTCCCTTCAGACAGGGAGAGGTGTATAGCTTGTATGAAGTTCAGTGGCATGGGGAAGTCTGGGAGCTCTCATTTGAAAAATGTGCTGCTGTCAAGTTGGAGCTGGCCAAGAGAGCCGGCATCTGCCCGCAGCAGTGTGTCCCGCAGGGATGCTAGGCAAAGCAGGCAGCCTGTGTTGAACAAGACGGGGTAAGTTATGCTTGCAGCAGGTGTAGCATGCGCACCTGATTTCTGCCTCCTGTTTGCATGACCCTTTGCTCCTGCTGCTGAGGGAGACCTTGGAATAGCAGCATCTGTCCTCGGGGACAGCCTCATTTCAGTAAGTCAAATCTCTGCTCTCTGGGATCTCCCTCCAGCCCCTTCTCTTCTCTTCTGCCTTTGGTCCTTTCCTTTCTCTACTCTTCCTGTTAGGAGCAGGCCCTTGCTCTGTTCCATCCCTTTCTCAGGAGCCCAAGAGTAAAGGCAAGTTGCAGTTACTGGGCTTCTTAACAGGTGAGGGTAGAAGTAGACATGAGAATGGAAAAGTGGGTGTGAGTAGAGGGACTGCTTCCCAATAAAAAAGAAAAGCTATGAGATAAGCATTCTATGGATGAAGGTTATGTGGTTCCTTAGCGTGTGTTTATTTAGAAGTTTTGCAACTTTTGCATGGCTTTTGCCTCTGTAGCTATTGCATGAACTGACTCTTAGTGGTAGAAATGTCAATCCATCTGATACATGACTCTGTTTGAATTACTAATATACAATATGCAACATGTTAACAAGGTTTAATGCTCAAAGGACAATGTGCTTGAGATTGCTGGAAGCTGTGATATTGAATTGAGTGTGAAAGATAGTTTAAGTGTAACTGGAGAAGAATTAATGTAAGCTTGTTTTTGTGTGTTTTTTCTTTTTCCTTTCCATTTTCAATTCAGCAAGTGGCTCAATGGATTCGTGCTTGATGATCTGGAGTATGAGACCTCAGATGAGAGCCTATCGCTTTGTGGGCCACAAAGATGCAGTGATGTGTGTTCAGTTTTCACCCTCTGGCCACCTTGTGGCTTCAGGCTCTAGAGATAAAACAGTTCGTTTATGGATTCCCAGTGTGTAAGTATATACTAAGTTTAACTATGGTTTGAGATTTCTCCCTTTTCTTGATAGCAGTTCTCCATGTCTAGAATTGGGAATTGTTTAAAGGAATGGACAACCATTTTACCTGGCAGTTCTGACAGAGGAGAGGTAACTTAACTTGGTCTTGAAAAAGTGTTGAAAATGAAACTAAAATCCTTTGCAAAGCTTAGAGTGTCAGTATTAACTTCTGCTAATATAACAAGCCATTTAATATAACTCAGCAATGGCTGTTTGATGCTTCTTCCCCTCCCTCCCCTTGTCTTTTTTCTTGGCAAATTGCTCCTTTGCTTCTCTGCCAGTGTTAAGTAAGGTGCTGAAGCACAAGTTGGGGTTTAGTGATGGAGATACCTGTTCTGTGATCAGGGTAGAGGTTACTAAATTGCCTGCTTGCTGTAGTCCACCAAACTTATGTAGCTTTTAATCTTTATTTCTTGGTCTAAAGGTAGAAACTGTGTTCCATTGATAGTGAAGGATGGCATATTAGTAAGATAGAAGATGACCTTGATTGTATTTTGACATTTTTGTGAGCTTGCATGTGATTAACAACTATTTACTTACCATTTGTGTACCTTGTTGTCTTTCCTATATAATTATGAAATTTCCATTTTTGAGTAGAGAGTTTGGTTGGCTTAATTCATTAACGCTTAAGTCCTTGATAATCCTTGGCTGAAAGGTCTCGTAACTTGTATTGTTCTAGTCCGTGATGTTGTGTTTTACATGATATGTCTCTTCAGTAAGGAACATTTAATTGAAATACAAAGCAGTCGGGAGAGAGCTGCAAAATTCTACTTGAAAACATGATTTTGCTCCCAGTAATGAGAAGCTTTTTGTAGCTGAGATGCAGAAAAGCAGCTGCCAGTGTTTCTTCTTGTGGAATCCTCTCTGTGGATGGACTGCCACATAAAGAGGTTTCTTTGCTTCTGAGCTTGTAAATTGCTACTCTTAAGGACGGCAGAAGCATTGTCTCTGGAACCGCGGGAGAAGCAGCCCTGATGTGTGTGGTGTTAGAGAAAACAGATTTAATACCCCCTCCAAGTTTATTATAAACATGTCGCTTCAGGAACCTGGGAAAACATTTTTGGTTATTTGGTTTTGTTGAGTTCTTCTGGTTGTGATCAACCACTGGAAGCTTTTTTGATGATTTTGATGAATTTGATGATTTATTAAACCTAAAGTAGCCTGTGCTATGGAACTGATACATTCTGAAAGTGGCTTTTTAAAATCTGTGCTAATGTTTGCTAGAGCAATACTTTTTCTCTGCTCCAAGCTAAATGAGGTTTATCTCCCCACTTCTCCCCATGCCCAACCATCAAGCTGCTCCCCTGAAACTGCCAGAATGCCTGAACTCTTGTAAATACCCAACATTCATTTTGTATTCCGAGTGAGTTATACAGCTGGGGCAGATATGCAATTATTCACGTGTGACAAAAGTTTATTCCCTGCTTTTATTGCAAATTCCAATATATCCTTTAACTACAGAACTGTCACAGTGCTTTCATAATGATGGGTGACTATACTATAAATATGGTAGAAACTGGATAAAGTTAAACTTGATTTATAGTGAAGTAGAACTAAAATGTGCAGCTTGTAATTTCAGTTATAATTCAGTTTAGTTAAACTTCCCTGAAAGAAATAATCAGAATGACATGCTAGCATATACATTATTAAAGGATACCAGGTAAATTGCATTCAATTAAAATTTAACCTTGCTGCTCATCCATCCAGAATAAAGAGAAAGATTGACAGTATCTTTTTACTATTTCCAGTGCTGTGCTGCTAATATATGTAATGCTGAAAATAAATTATAAAGTGAACTTCTTGGCTTTCTTGGCCGCCAACGTATAAATTGTAAGAAAGGACTGGGATGTAATGGGAAAACTGAACTTAAATGATTTGTGCTGGGTGATGCTATCTTAGTTGCTTGGGGATGTGAGCGCTCTGTGGTCTAAGCTGTACCTATAGCTGTCACATCAGAAAAGGGCCAGCATGGAAAGGGAGTTATTGTTATTCCAGTCACGTTGCCATGCACCACGGTATTCCTTTAATCTGTGCTTATTTAGTATTCTCTGTCAATTTACCTTCTCTAGATGTAGCAAAAAAACAGGCATTGAGGTTGAATCAGAATTGCAACCTTTGACTTGCAGGTTTTGCAGTGTGATTAAAAGGAGTGCGTTCTGCCTATTGACAGGGGAAAACGCAGAAGGTGGCTATTGTTCTGCTGAAGTAATTAAAAAGTTGAAGTGCTAATCTGAGGTTAGCAAGGCACAAAAGTTAGTAGCCTTGCTGTTGAAGGTATTCTGCTTGAGGAAAGTCATATTTTTATTGAGAGATCATGCTTTCCAGCAATGTCCATATCAGTCTTTAAAAAGAAGCATTTGAAAAAAAAGATTGCTAATCTTCTTAAATGCTCTTTGTTGCTCGTTTCCAGAATTACTGAGACTTTGAAGCCAGCTGAGTGAAGGAACTGAAACACTGGTGAATTACTGTTATTTCCTTCTAGAGCAAGTGCACAAATGGATTGTAAAGAGACAGGAAAGCTCTCCCTGGTATTTGTAGAAGAGCAAACTCTGAATTTCAAGGGATTACATGTATCACAGCCTGTCTGTGGAACAGGACTTTGCTTCTGAAGAATCTGAGATCTTGCAGTCCCTTTCAAGGGCAGCATGTTACAGATAGAGTTAATGCTACCCTCGTGTGTGGACTTCTCTTCTGGAGTTTTGTATTTTTACAAGCCATATTTACGGATTTTTGCCATTTTGTGTTTCTGCTACAAGTTTTTATCAGATTTGGGGATGTTCTGTGTTTTTTGACAAAAAGAAAACTTTCCAAAGAAGCAACCTTTCATGTTGTTCTTTGCTTTCTGGCAAATAAGGATTAAGTGAAACTAGGCAGCTCTGACCTTTTTTTGAAGAGGGAGGGAATATTGTTGGAAGGTATAGAGTATTTTGATTTTCTGCTTTTAGAGTTTCCGTAGTCGTGTAGAATTCGGTGTATAATGAGAGATTCTGGTTTTCCAGCAACCTCACTATAAAACTTGACTGTTTAAATGCTAATGGAAAAGGGAACAAACCACTATGTTTTTCTGTTGTTCACTTCTGTCTGTGAATTTTGCATTCGTGGTAGTTCAGTAGACATTGTAGAGACGTTCCGTGACTCTTGATCCAAAATACACCTACTGGATACTGAAATCCGTTGCACCCTGTCTTGCATCTATTCACAAGAAAAATAATCCCTTACGTTTATTGGGAAATGCTGGAGAAAGAAGAATTAGTAATACTTTTCTTTCGTCTTGTCCAGATTGCATTAATGGTAGCTTTACTCAATTATGTATAATGTCAGGCATTCCAAATTTATTGCATTATTTCTTGTATGATTCTGTATAGGAAGCGTTCAGCTGGAGTATAGGCCATTACAGTAGTAGTTGCTTGCTTGAATTTATCTGAATGAACTGTGAAACCATTTACTCCCTTCTTACCTGCGTTGCAGTAAAGGAGCTGGTAACAGTATAGAATCTTAGCCTCTTTCTTATATTGATGTTGCTTCTGTAAATGTGGGGGGTTTTTGTTTTTTTTTTAAATAGTTGCACAAATTGGCGTTTTTGCCTCTTTATAGGCCATGTAGATTGTTTCAAGTTGGATTGGGCTCCAGTACCAAAGTAGAACAATTTGTTTCAACTGTATGTTCTGAACAAGCTCGTGGAACTATACAGGCTTGATCAATATTTGTTTCCTAATGTAAACATAGAGTTCCTATAAAAATAATGGTTAATAGTACTGGTTAGCATACAGAAACTTAATGTTTTCAGATATGAAGTGTCTTTGCTGTCTTATTAGGCAGTTTCAACATATTCTTTCATTCTGTACAGCAAAGGAGAATCTACTGTGTTCAAGGCTCATACGGCAACTGTAAGAAGCGTTCATTTCTCCAGTGATGGCCAGTCCTTGGTTACAGCTTCCGATGATAAAACGGTCAAAGTGTGGACAGTTCACAGGCAGAAGTTTCTATTCTCACTCAGTCAACACATAAACTGGGTTCGTTGTGCCAAGTAAGTACAGATTTCTGAAAAAATAGTGATGGTGATCTGTCCTTTGAAGTCAAGCATCATGATGACTTTGTGTAACATGCTTCTATTTAGGCTAATTCAAATGTGCCCATTGACTGAAAGACATTGCTAAGCTACAGAGAGATTCCTCAGATAATAGTTGTGTAGCCATTTTGTATTTCTTTAATCATCTTTTCTAAAGCAGGCTTTCCTGCTTAGCTATTTGATCCTTGTTTCAGTTTTACTTGGTAGTGAGAATTTTATACATCAAAGTTGCCACAGAAGCAGAATGAGAGATTATATATGATCTCAGTTTGGTTACTGTTAGGCTTGTCGTGCCTCTATTTAAAAATGATTATCTGTGCTTCGTGCCTTCCCTTATTTTGAGAAGGAGGACACTTATGAGAACAGGAAGAGAATCATCTATAAGCGTTTTGGTATGTGAAGTTATTTGTTGTAGACATTCACAAGGACTGCCTAGTGATAGTCTTGCTTTTTCTAATGATAACAAAAAAGCACATAACATACTGGAAGCACTGCCAAAATAGAAGCATTGTTTCCTGTTAACTGTCTTAAAAATTTGGTTTTCAGGTATCCATCTCAGATTTCTGAGGAACTTTATGTATGTGTGTATTTAGGGTAAAGCCATAGTTTCTCTGTAGGTGATAAGTCCACTAGAGTTCTTCCAGGTGGTGGCGGCAACTGGTAGTACTGTAGATACCCACAGTAGAGCAGGAAGACTGCTTTCCAATATGCATCTTATTCTACAGTTAGAGACTCCTGTAAACTCATGCCTCTAGAGAGATGCGCTCGTTTCTGGTGTCCTCTTGTGTATGAAAGGTTAAGATGGGAGCTTAATACATTCTCCTACTGTAGCTGCTATCTTGGGAGTAATTATTACTTCAAATACTTGTGGCAAACACAGGAATTGTTTGGAATCAGGATATAGAAACAACTTGAGATGCACTTAAATTAAAACAAGTAGGTTAGGAGATCTTAAGTCAGACTGAAGACTTTCTTGAGGGTAATTTAATGCACTTGTGGACTTATGGGTAGTTTGAGGACTTAGGGGTTGCTTTTTTCCTCAACCTGTGGCAATTGCATTTGTAGTCTCACTGATACCAGTGTGACTGTTGGAAGAGTGAGGTGTGTTTACTGGCATAACTTGACAGCTGGCTGAATCCAGTTGACCCTATACACTTTTTTGGGGGGGAGGGCACTTAAGTGCTGTAATTTTTGTCTTAGATTCTCTCCTGATGGACGGTTAATAGTGTCAGCCAGCGATGACAAAACTGTGAAGCTGTGGGATAAAACCAGCAGAGAATGTATACATTCCTTCTGTGAGCACGGGGGGTAAGTACCTGGCAGCGCGCGAGGACCAGCCTTGTTGTGATTGCTGAAACGGGGATGCCTGGTGAACGTGCACCTGCTTTTTGTGGCTGCAGTAAGAGAAATGATTCTTGTCCTGGCAATCGTTTTTCCCAGTCTCTTGCCATTGGGCTTGAAAATAATGTGGATGTCATTATAGATGGAGTCAAATTAGCTTTTAGCATTTATTACAGAAGCAGCCAGTGGGGAACGTGATTCAAAAAGCTTCCAGAATTGCTTTGATCTTGTTATGACTTGTCCAGATTGGGACCTTGAGAATTCAGTTTCAATAACTGTCCAATATGGCAAGCCTTGGGTTTTTTTTGTTTGTTTGTTTTTAATTCTTATTATTCATTTTTGGAGATAATTAAGTTCCCAATTCCTTCTTCTAGCTTTGTCAAACTTTTATTGTGCTCTCAGTTGATGAAGTAAATTCTAAGAGCAGAAGTGTACCGACAGATTGGTACCTGGATTATTTGTTTGATCCTGAGAATGCTAAAGAGTTATTTAAATAAAAACTTTGTGTTCTACTCGGCTGTTGAATGCAGGAATATTTTTTGATAGGGAATGCTGAGCCACAGCAGAAGTTAAATTGTCCAGAAATACAGAACAAGTCATCAGTGAACTGAGACTGGAATCTTTCTGGTTTCTTGCTGCATTGAATTGTTTTTAAGCACACAGTTCTGTTGCTTTGAGATAATATACCATGACATTAAAGACATGTTCAGGCAGCATTATTTTTTCCAATGCATTTAAGAACGTGGATTCTCCAAACAACCAACTGAAATTTCTCAGCTTCCTCAGCATTTGATACAAGAGCTCAGTGTTATTTATCTTACCTAATTTCTTGCATGGATTGGATGAGGTGTTAAAGGTGCCTTTCATTGAAGGTTCTAAAGGTTCTATTTTAGTTATACGTCCAAATTAAAAGGTGATGGCATACAAGTCCGGAAGGAAATCTGGTCTCAGCCCTGCTATCTTTTAAGTGGCAACATATGATTTCAGGCACAAATTCATGAAGTTCCATCTTAAAATTAGTTAAGGGTAATAACAGAACAATCTGAGTTTTGTACACACCAGTCTAGAAATACTGTTAATTTATTAAAAGTCATGTATTATGCAGACTTTAACACTTGAAAATGTTGTAACAGTTGGACCCATCAAACTTCAGGAGGCTTTAATCTACAACTCCTACAACTGTAATGCAAAACTTTGGAGATAGGTGTGTTTAGATATGATCCTACATTCTACTTAGGATTATAAGCAAGGTCTTGAAAATACTTCATACTGCCGAATCCCTCTTAAGTAATTTCCTCCTTTCCATAATGGTCAATGTATTAAGATGTCGCTTCACTCCTTGAAAAGACCTTTTCCAATCTTAAGCAAGAGTTGAATGTAAATCATTGGATTTAACTGCAATTTACAGGTTTGTGAATCATGTGGATTTTCATCCCAGTGGTACATGCATTGCTGCAGCTGGTACAGATAACACAGTGAAGGTGTGGGACGTTAGGATGAATAGACTTCTCCAACATTATCAA
Organism: Apteryx mantelli; assembly: GCF_036417845.1. Lineage (NCBI taxonomy): Eukaryota > Metazoa > Chordata > Aves > Apterygiformes > Apterygidae > Apteryx > Apteryx mantelli. The sequence continues at coordinate 11,783,264 of NC_089989.1, read as the reverse complement.
GGCAAGTTAAGATCTTGTAAAAAAAATCTTATCTTTCCATATTAAAATATGGAGTTATCTGAAGTCCAAGGACTGTCTGTTACCTGCTGGTTTTCCAGAAAGGCGCTGACTTAGGCCTGCCAGGGAAGCCTTTTTTCACCAGACCTTATGGTTTGCTTTGTATTAGCCCCAAGATTGATGCCATACTGGTGAGAAACACCTCAGTGCTGATTTCTTCCTCCCTACCCATCATCAAAAAATGCAAAAAAAATCCCCAACACTAAAACTGTCCCATGTTGCAGGTGTGCAGAGGTGTTATCCGCAATGCAATTTGGTTTGTATTTACTGTTCTTGAAGAAATGATGCGCAATAGACAGGATGTGGCCTTTGCCACCAGATAGGCTTATGGAAAAATCGGATTCATTCTAGCAAAGCAAAAGGTTAAGTTATTCGTGAGAAAATTATAAAAAGTTAAGAGAAGAGGAAAATAAAAACCAATAGATTGCAAATCTAGACCATAATTCATGTTTACAATTGCCCCTCCAGTGTCTCCTTTGGTTTTTAGGGTTGGTTTGTCCTTGGCGTAGCTTGCCCTATGTGTAGGAGTCTACATCTTTTTTTCCCCTTAGCTTCCACGTGGCAACTCCACCCTATTACCTGTTCCAGTCCAACTGATTAGTGCTGCCAGTTGGTAGAACTGTGTAGTAACAAAGGACCTTTTCCATCCCTGTAAGCTTCTTTGAGTTTAATTGTACTGTTTTGTGCATATTAGTAACTTTAATGTACCCCTTCTTTCCTTTAGTACAAATGATTTTTTTAAGGATGCCACAGTATTTTGTAAATCCATGCATTCTCAGGCACTGTTTTCAGTACAGATGGCTTACTAAGCTTAATTTTCTGTTAGCTTTTCATAAAGACCACTTCCAGCATATTAATAAAGCATACCAGAGAGATAGGCTTGGAGCTTGGTATCTTGTTCTTTCTGCCATCCACATCATACAGTGCCAGTTTGGGAACTCCTGCTGCTACAGCCTCGCAGCAAATGCCAGGCAGAAAAGGCAGAGTAGTTACTTAGTTTGCAGTTGATTCTTGCTAACTTTGTAAGTTCAAAGCCAAAAACTGAGTTCTAAATTAAAGCTCTTGGTCCTGGCTTTATATAATTCTTTTTGAAGTCTTTAGACTATATATGTCTCTTTACTCACTCATTCAGGCAGTGAAAGAATTTGCATATTCTTTCAATATGAGTTCTCTAGTTTCCCTATATCTTGATACAGAAGGGCAGAGTAAGCTGTAGCAAGGTCTAAAGAGCAGAGTTCTTCTGTTTGTCTTTCTTTACAGCAACCTGTGAAAGACTAGACCTCCTGATGCAGATGAGAGCAGTGGGAGTTACTCATCTCAAAGCAAATGCAGATTATCTGCAGAGAAGCTATTAAGATTATGAAAGTCCTTTGGGTTCCATAAGAAACTTGAAAAGAGATCTGCAAAAAGAGCTTGCTAGGAAGTCTGCAAAGTTTGGAATCCTTTAGTACTTCTGCTGTATAGAGAGGGCTGTTCTTTCACTCTTTGCATATGGTAAAGACAGACTACTGTGATGATATAGTCTTACCGTTAAGTGCTGATAGTGACATGACCATCATTGGAACAGTTTTCTTCCTGGATAAAAGTCATGTCTTATTTCTAGCATCAGCTTCTTGCAACTTGATTTTGTTTTATTCTCGGCTTCTAAATTTAAGGTCCTTTTATCAAATGTATTCTCCCTGTGTGGTCAAACCAAGCACTCTAAGCTCTCTTTCAATTTTAAACCAGACTGAGCTCCTAGAACTCCAATATAAAGTGACTTTTTTTTTTTTTTTTAATTTCTTCAGTTATTCTCACAGACTCACAATCACTTCTAGTTCCCTAGTAGTTAAAATCTAGTGGAAGTAAAGCCTTTTAATGATGGTCATTCCAATTAATTGTAACTGTATCAGTGCAACACCAAATATGCTGAAGTGTGATTGTTGGTGTAATAAGTATTGTTAATTTGTGACCCTTATTAAAACTTTGAAACACCTTTTGAAAGTTCTGCTGATAAAACAGGGTAGCATGTTTAAATACTTGAACAGTGGCAGATAATCCTTTACCCTACTTTATTAGCTTTTAAGCAGTGGCAAGATCTGCAATGCTTGTTTCCAGACACAGTATTACTTGGCTCAGAAATGATCTCTTCCTGCTTTCCATTTACTGCTATTAAATTGTCTGAGTCTAATGTGGCTTAGATTTGGCTGCCAGATTTATTTTTGTGTCTTGGAATTGTTTCCCTTGTGTCCCACCCTTACTGAATAGCATTTCAGTCAGGCACTCTTGCTATCGAAGTGTTATTTTTTTTGAGTGTTACTTTTAACAGCTATTACTGTATGAATCCTAATTATGCATGAAATGTTGAATTAGAAATAGTCATAAAAGCCAAAGGAATCCAATAAATTACAAAGGTAGTTATATGCAGTCATTTTATGCAACTGTGGCTGCAGAGTTTGTTGCTTTGAAGATGTTTGTGAGTCCTGCTCTTCTAAGGATTTATAAGCATGCCTTTCAGCTAAATCTCATTTAGTTCCATGGTCTCCTAGGCAAAGAAGTTGCTATCTTAATTCCACTAGAGGGCACCTCTTCCTTCAGTATAAGGTCATACTATTGATAAACCAGTGCATAGTTTTGACTAGTTTCAATGGAATCCATTTTAAAGATTAAACTGGACTGAGGAGTTAATAGATAAGTAGTCCCTCCTGTTTACACTGCCACAGACTCTTGCATGTTAAAATTTGTTTGTTTTCCAAAACTGTTAAGTCTTTTAGCTGTATTACTCACGTTGCCAATACTTTTTCCAACTACAGCGTTTGTAAAAGGAAGTTGGAAGTAGAAAGCAAACTGCAGAACCTTTTGTATGGTGAGTTTTAGCAAAGCGAAGTATGCTCTGGTCACGCTTGCTGAACAGGAGAATAGGCAAATGCTTTATTCACACCTCTAGCTGTTGGTTGCTTCTTTGGTACAGCAAGTTAAACCTCTACAAAAAATGGCCAGTGCTTATTACCCAAAATTGTTCTCCCTGTGTGAAAATGTGTGTAGGGCACATCTGCTGCAGGTCCACGGAAACAGCCCTAACCTATTTTTCACTGCTGTTTTGAAAGAGCAATCAGTACAGCTTTACATTTTAGACAGGGGCTGAATGATGGTTATCTGTTCATTGGGGACCATGGTTATGTCAAATCCATCCCAATTTATTTTCTGACAGTTGGTTCCTAAGGTGTTACTACTTTTATGTAATCAGCACATGGTTAGGCTCAAGACAGTTATGTTCAGTCACTCAGTAGGTTGCCATGACTCGATTTTAGTAGTTAATGTGCAAGGACGATGCTTGAGCACAGTGTCAGTCTCTTAACTGGCCCTTATTTTTCTAGGGCTTGTATGGCGAAAGGGTGAACTTGTAGCAACAAGTCAGTGGGAGAGATCTCCTCCGGCTGCACCTGATCCAGTGGTTACAGCATGAAATGGACTGGGGTTGCAGGACTTGTTGGCGAGCTTCCGGGAGTGCTGTTCTGAATGCTTTGGGGGGAGGTCTGAGCTGGTTAGGCAGAAGATGGATAAAGCTTTCTCTGAGCTTACGGCAGCCAAGAACTGCTTGGATGCAGAAGCTGTGACTGCTCACAAGGCACACCACCGGTGTGATTCCTTTCCAGTCTGAAAAGGTTCTTGGCGAAGCTGGAAGTACTTTATTCACTCTCTGGAACTTGGAGGATGTATCATTATCTCCATCTATTTCGGATGGGGTTCCCTTTAGAACTTGCTTTAGTTGACAGAGTATGTGCTTGCCTTTATCCAAATATAGACGTTAAAGGGATGAGGAATATTACAAGCTATTCAAAATAAAATATTCAAAGTAGAAACATGCATTTAGCTGTCTTTTTCAGGAGGAAAAACTCCACTTATACTTTTTTATCTTTTAAGGTATAATATAATGTCATTGCGGGAGAGAAGAGCTAGCTTTGTGATGGAGGCAGGATTCACCTACAGGAATAACTGTTTAGAAGTCACCTATGATGAATTAAGACTTTTTTCCCTGTGGGTTTTTTTTTTTTTTTTAGTAGTCCAGGTGAAGAGGAATTATCTTTAAGAACTTAAGCTGACATATCTAGTGTTTCTGAGAGCTTTAAAAGTAGGTGCATTCTGTTTTACACTTGAGCAGGATTATTTCAGATTTCTGCTTCAAATCCACATCTGCAAAAAAAAAAATTTGGTGCTGTGTCTTTAAAATTGTATTTTGAGGGAGTATTTTTAACATGCAATTTGAGCTTATACCAGTAAGTATACTAGTATACTTAAATATATAAGTATACCAGTATACTAAACTCCTGAGGAAATGGAAGTTTAGATTTTTATTTTTTATTTTTTATTTTTGAATTAGTAGTAGTAGATTCAAGATACCAGAACATTTGGAAAACAAGTAGTATAATTAAGAATAATTAGATATTTAAACAAACCAAAACTCTTCAAGCATAGTTTTACTATTTTATAATGTCACATACGCTCAAAAAGCTGTGCATATGTGAAGTACTGCATGTTCCCATAAATAAATATGCTCAGCAGCTTACTTTTAAAAAATTCAGGAAAAAAAAACATACATTAGGTAAATGTTTAATGTTACAGTGAATTTAAAAAGTGAGTTTGACTTTTTCCTAGAGCATTTTCTTTAGCTCTCTTCAGAATAACTCTTTGGCTTCATCTTCATGCAGGAATGCTTGCTTTATTGGAAATTCATACTCTGAATAGTTTGTCTACTCATACTTGTTATTTTAAAATTTTCAGTGAGGTGAACTGAAAGTCTGAAGAAATAATATTTATCCTGTTCAATTGCACAGGACAATTTTTTTCAAGTTGCGGGTATTTCTTTCCTAGTGTCTCTTAAACCCAGTTCTGGTTAGTCAAGTAGCAAACAAAAAGAACATAAACAAAGCCAATTCTGGGTCTGTCTTTCATGGTAATTTTAATGTTCTCAATGTACTAACTTAGAGATTTCATTTTAAAATGGTTTGGGAGTGAGAAAAGCAGCTCCCCAGTGGTAAAATATGTTGATCAGAATCATGTAGCTCACTTGTGCACACAGACACGTTTTCAGGGATACACTGGAAGCTTTTGAAGGGCTAAGTCTCAAGAATAATTGGCAAAACTTTCTTTTCCTTTCAGTAAAGTAGTGCCCATTTTCAGAAGAATTGAATACAGCCCTTGTTCTACAATGCTTTGAAGAGTTCTGTGGAATGTTTCCCCGATGATAATTTTCCTGTTAAACTTTATAACAGAATAATGGAATGTGCTTGTACCTTATTTTATTATTTTGCCTTGGGCTTATTATGTAAGCTGGTCTCAATGATAATTGTGTACATTTTTTCCATTCTTAGTTCACAGTGCTGTGGTAAACAGTCTTTCCTTTCACCCCTCTGGAAATTATCTGGTTACTGCTTCCAATGATTCAACTCTTAAGATTCTGGATTTGCTAGAAGGACGACTTCTGTATACTCTTCATGGTCACCAGGTAAGGAAAAGCCTTTTATACAGCAGTGTACAAAGCCATAACATACCAGACAACTTTGTGACCGAGTCTTAGATTTCTTCATGACCAGAGTCTTTTGAAAATGTCCTTGTGTAAAATAATGGAAACTTTTGAAATCATCATTGTTTTGGAGGGAAGGAGTATGGGGTTGAAAGGAGATAAGGCAGGAATGGAGAGAATGATGAAACAAGACAGAAACGAAGTTCCCGTGTTGAGGATGCAAGCCTAAGACTTGAGGCAAGCTGTCAATGCTGTTCCCCAGGTCCTGTGACCCTGGGCCTGTCATGCAGTCTCTGTACCTCAGCTCTGGCTGTCTCCCTTTCTCTAAAGCACTGCAAATAGCACTTGGCTTCCTGGCCAGGATGCTGTGAAAGAAAATGCAATTCAGCTGGCAGGCAGTTAAGGACAGTGGTGGTAAAATGGAGGAAATGTATTTTGGGGTGTGCTTTGGGAACATCTTTTCGTTTACTGGCTGAATTAATTAATTGAAAGTGATAAATGCTGCTGTTTGGTTAGATTTAGCTGATTGACCTATTAGTGCTATGCTGCTGGATGTGTTGCTTGTAAGGTTAATTATTATATGAATGCTTGGAGCTGTTCTTTTAAATGTTAGATGTAAACAAATAGCCTAATTTCACTGTCTGTGCTGAGTGGGTCTCAAAGGCATGGAAAAAGCAGGCCCATTTTAAAGGCTTTCCTTTTTCGAAAGCAACAAAACAAATTCTTAACCCACTAGTCTCTGTTAAGTTCAGGCTGAGCTGTAAAATGCCAAAAGCTAGCTGGGGAAAATCACAGCCTGAAGCTGTTTGGGGGTGGAGGGGGATAGGCGAATTCTAGGCAGTAACAGTAGCTCTGTAAGCTGCAAAACTGATTATTCTGGCTTCTTGTGGCTTTATGTCTAGTGATTGCGTTGTCTGATGTCTGGAAAGGGTTGAGTTCATTCTATAAGTTCTCTTTCACTGTGCATATTAATACATTTCTCTCATTTTTCATAATTTCAATGGAAAAATGATAATCTCGTTCTTCTTAAAGCTCCACCTCATGGAAAGATCTGATTTACAGCTGTCCAAAGGGGTTCAAATGTTAGAAAGGATGGGAAAAAGGTGTGGAGGAAAGAGTGAATGGTGGCTGTCCCAAAACATACACCTCAACTGCATAAAACTTTCTTCCTTTGAAGACTGGAGCAAGTGGTTAGGCACATCAGGCAGGGCTATAAAGTTTTTAACTGTTGTCCTAAATCTCATTTTCATATTTATCTTTTGTGTTAACTGGCCAAGTGAATGCTTAGGAAGTAGCTATCTGGAAAAGGATGGGTGTATCATTACACCCTTCATCCATCCTTCAAGAAGGAATGTGCTTGGTTATTAAATAGTAAGCTGAACCTGCTTTCAATTCTTTCCTTTAAACTGTAGGCTGTTTCTGGCCAAATGCAGTGGCAGGGGGAAGAGTGTTTAATTTTGAATGAGAATCACAGCTATTCCAGAACTGATTGTGGTAATGGAAACCTTCAGAATAAGGCAACAAAATCCTTTTTAGGCTGATGCTGTACTAAATTAAGGGCTTCTACAAAATGATTGTTTCTTGAATCACAGAATGGTTGAGGTTGGAAGGGACCTCTGGAGATCATCTAGTCCAACCCCCCGCTCGAGCAGGGTCACCTGGAGCACGTTGCACAGGATTGCGTCCAGGCGGCTTTTGAATATCTCCAGAGAAGGAGACTCCACATCCTCTCTGGGCAACCTGTTCCAGTGCTCTGTCACCCTCACAGTGAAGAAGTTTTTTCTCATGTTCAGATGGAACTGTCTGTGTTTCAGTTTGTGCTCGTTGCCTCGCGTCCTGTCGCTGAGCACCACTGAAAAGAGTCTGGCCCCATCCTCTTGACACTCTCCCTTAAGATACTTGTACACGTTAATAAGATCTCCTCTCAGCCTTCTCTTCTCCAAGCTAAACAGGCCCAGCTCTCTCAGTCTTTCCTCATAAGAGAGATGCTCCAGTCCCCTAATCATCTTTGTAGCCCTTCGCTGGACTTGCTCCAGTAGTGCCACATCCCTCTTGTACTGGGAAGCCCAGGACTGGATGCAGTACTCCAGATGTGGTCTCACCACAGCTGAGCAAAGGGGGAGAATCACCTCCCTCGACCTGCTGGCAACACTCTTCCTGATGCTCCCCAGGATACCATTGGCCTTCTTGGCCACAAGGGCACATTGCTGCCTCATGGTTAACTTGGTGTCCACCAGCACTCCCAGGTCCTTCTCCACAGAGCTGCTTTCCAGCAGGTCAACCCCCAACCTGTCCTGGTGCATGGGGTTATTCCTCCCCAGGGGCAGGACCCTGCACTTGCTTTTGTTGACCTTCATGAGGTTCCTCTCCACCCACCTCTCCAGCCTGTCCAGGTCTCTCTGAATGGCAGTACAGCCCTCTGGCGTATCAGCCACTCCTCCCAGTTTTGTATCGTCAGCAAACTTGCTGAGGGTGCACTCTGTGCCTTCATCCAGGTCACTGATGAAGAAGTTGAACAAGATTGGACCCAGTATTGATCCCTTGGGGACACCGCTAGCTACAGGCCTCCAACTACACTCTGCGCTGCTGATCACAACCCTCTGAGCTTTGCCATTCAGCCAGTTCTCAATCCACCTCACTGTCCGCTCATCTAGCCCACACTTCCTGAGCTTCCCTATGAGGATGTTATGGGAGACAGTGCCAAAAGCTTTGCTGAAGTCAAGGTGGACAACATCCACTGCTCTCCCCTCATCAACCCAGCCAGTCATTCCATCACAGAAGGCTATCAGATTGGTTAAGCATGATTTCCCCTTGGTGAAGCCATGCTGACTACTCCCGATTACCTTTTTGTCCTCCGCATGCTTGGAGATGGCCTCCAGGATGAGCTGCTCCATCACCTTTCCAGGGATGGAGGTGAGGCTGACTGGCCTGTAGTTCCCTGGGTCCTCCTTCTTGCCCTTTTTGAAGACTGGAGTGACACTGGCTTTCTTCCAGTCTTCAGGCACCTCTCCTGTTCTCCATGACCTTTCAAAGATGATGGAGAGTGGTTTAGCAATGACATCCGCCAGCTCCCTCAGCACTCGTGGGTGCATCCCATCGGGGCCCATGGATTTGTGGGTGTCAAGTTTGCTTAAATGATCTCTAACCCGATCCTCCTCGACCAAGGGAAAGTCTTCCTTCCTCCACGGTCTGGGGTTCCTGAGGGCTGGCCTGAGCAGTAAAGACTGAAGCAAAGAAGGCATTCAGTAACTCTGCCTTCTCTGCATCCTTTGTCACCAGGGCACCCACCCCATTCAGCAAAGGGCCCACATTTTCCCTAGTCTTCCTCTTGCTACTGATGTATTTGAAGAAGCCCTTCTTGTTGTCCTTGACATCTCTTGCCAGATTCAATTCCAAACGGGCCTTAGCCTTCCTCGTCGCATCCCTGCATACTCCAACAGCGTTCCTATATTCCTCCCAAGTGGCCTGTCCCCCTTTCCACTTTCTGTAGACTTCCTTCTTCTGGTTGAGTTTTGCCAGGAGCTCCTTGCTCATCCATGCAGGTCTCCTACCTCCTTTGCTAGACTTCCTACTCATAGGGATGCACCGCTCTTGAGCCTGGAGGAGGTGATGTTTGAATATTAACCAGCTCTCTTGAACGCCCCTTCCTTCTAGGGCCCTAACCCATGGGATTCCTCCAAGTAGGTCCCTAAAGAGGCCAAAGTTTGCTCTCCTGAAGTCCAGGGTTGCGATCCTACTTATTGCCCTGCCTCCTCCTCGCAGCATCTTGAACTCCACCATCTCATGGTCACTGCAGCCAAGGCTGCCCCCAACCTTCACATCTTCCACCAGTCCTTCTTTGTTTGTTAGTACGAGGTCCAGCAGCACACCTCTCCTTGTTGGCTCCTCCACCACCTGTGTCAAGAAGTTGTCACCAATGCTCTGCAGGAACCTCCGGGACTGTTTGTGCCTAGCTGTGTTGTCTCTCCAGCAGATATCAGGGTGGTTGAAGTCCCCCATGAGAACCAGGGCCTGGGATCGTGAGGCTACTTCCAGCTGTCTGTAGAAGGCCTCATTGACTTCCTCTTCCTGATCAGGTGGCCTGCAGTAAACACCCACAACAGTGTCACCCATGCTAGCCTGCCCTTTAATTTTTACCCATAAGCTCTCGACTCGCTCTTCATCCACCCCTAGGCACAGCTCAGTACATTCCAGTTGTTCTCTCACATAAAGAGCAACTCCACCACCTCGCTTTCCTGGCCTGTCTTTCCTAAAAAGCACATAGCCAGCCATGACAGCACTCCAGTCATGCGAGCTATCCCACCATGTCTCTGTAATGGCAATGAGATCACGGCCCTGCGACTGCGCTCAGATCTCTAGTTCTTCCTGTTTATTCCCCATGCTGCGTGCATTGGTGTACAGGCATTTCAGAGAGGTGATCGAGCATGCAGGTTTCCCAGGAGGGATACAAGAGGATCCTCCATAGCCACATCCCATGCGCACTTCCCTGGCTGCATTCACCTGCTGGAGGCATCCTGACTTGAGCTGTCTTTTGCCAACTACTCTGGCACTATAACTCTCCCCTTCCCCCGTCTTTCCTAGTTTAAAGCCCTCCTTACCAGGTTGGCCAACCTGTTGGCAGACACATGTGCCCCGCTTAGTGAGGCAGATCCCATCTCTCCCCAGCAGTTGTCGATCTTCAAACAGGGTCCCATGGTCGTAGAAACCAAAACCCTGTTGCCAACACCAGCGGCGCAGCCAGTCGTGAACTTGGAAAGTCTGTCTCCTCCTCCTCTCATCCATCCCCCTCACTGGCAGGATTGAGGAGAAGATGACCTGGGCTCCCAGACCCTTGACCACCATCCCCAGAACTCTGAAATCCTGCTTGATGGTCTCCAGTTTGCCCTTGGTGTCATTGGCGCCCACATGGAAGAGCAGCAGTGGGTAATAGTCCGAAGCGTGGACAAGCCTTGGCAGTCTTTCCATGACGTCTCGTATGCGAGCCCCTGGCAGGCCACAAACCTCTCTAGACATGAGGTCAGGTCGGCAGATAGGTGCCTCCGTCCCCTGCAGCAGGGAGTCCCCCACAACAATCACCCGCCGCTTCTTCCGGGCATTCCGGCAAGGCACAGGGTCTGTTGTCCCAGTTGCTTCCCTGGCAGCCATGCCCATCTCCTCCTCATCCTGGAGGGCACTAAACCTGTTCTTCAGCTGCAAGTCTTTGGGAGGAGTAGGAGCCTTTCTTCTCCCATGAGCAGTGACCAGTTTCCAGCCTTCTTCTACGGTGTTATGATGTACCGTTTCACACAGCACAGAGCCCTCCGGCAACTCCATTGCTGTGGGGGGTTGGGACTCCTGGAGCTGTACAGTCTCCAAGAATACCCTGTCTATCTTTTGCTCATCTTCTCGGATGCTGTGTAGCCTACTGCCCTCCTCCTGTAACTCCCTTATCTGATGACACAACTCGTCAACAGCAGCACACCTCCTGCAGGAGAGCTGACTGCCAGCCCAGGCCTCCTGGAGAGGCCCCAAGCACTCCCTGCAGCCTGAGACCTGTAGAGCTGCATCTACTGTCAGAGGGTCGGTCTGGGTCCAAGCCTCTGAATCATCTGCTTAGAAGCTGGGTTAAAACTGCATGGGTTTTTTTACTATTTCAGATCAATAAAATACTGTCTGTCACTTTTTCCTGGTCATCTAACAAGCACTGGAAATGCTTTGACACTGGCACAACTGAGGGGCAGTTGTCATTGTGGGTTTACAGCTCCTTCTGCTTGGAAACAAATGGAAGTACAAAAGGGGCTGGTAGTGCTTTCTGGTTCTCTTTAAGGGTATTGCATTAGGTTAAGAAGGCTGCAGAACCAGGCCTGGCAGAGCCCTGGGATGGCTTTCACTCTGCTGTGTGCTATATTGTTGTAGGATTTTTTAATGCCTGATTTAACAGGTACCTTTTCCACTGAAAACACATGATGTTCTGTGTTTCTTTCCCTGTAACCAACAAGCAGTGACAGTGAGTGCCACTTCCATCGGAAGCTGCTGGGGTAGATTCCTTTGCTGGCTGCTGCTCTATCCAGCCTGCTCTGCTGCTAGATAAACTGAGTCTATTTGATACTGAGGGCTTTTTTTTTATTTTCCTAGTCTCACTGTGATTTCTGCCAGTAACTCCAAGTGGCTAAAACTGAAGTGTGTGTGGTTTTCTTGGTCATTAAGTAGATTTGCCTTTTTAAGTGAGGGCTATAGGAATGTTAGCCACCAAATGAGCAGCCTGTTCTGAAGACATTCTTAAGAAGTGAGTTTGTATGGGTGAATATGTTGCCCCAGACTTGGTTCTTATTCTGACAGCTGACTGCTTTTCTGTTGTTCTGGGAAGGCTGCATGAAAGTGGACACTTGAAGAAAAAAGACTTAGGGTCCTTTAGACATACTTTGACGCAACTGCTGGAGTGCCAGGAATTTGTTACCAGCTGATTAGCTGTAGTTTACATAGGGAGGATTGCCAAGTTTACATTGCTGTCTTTAATTGTAACAGAGCTGGCCCCCTCGTAGAAGAAGGATCATTAGAGACAGGAGTTTGCAGCTTGGAGTTGACATCTTGCAGCTGCAAAATATCATTGTGTACAGAGCTGCGTATTTTCATTCTTGAGTGCCTCGAGTTGTGAAGTACTTTTGGCTAATTCCATACAGATGAGAGACAGAGCTGGTATGTAGGTCCACCTTTGGGCCTGAGTCATCATCCAGGAACGGAAGGTTTCGGGGCCGTAAGTCGCCTCCAGATAGTTGTTAGTGAAGAGCAGGTATGTGTGCTGTGTCTGTCTGCCCTTTGGAGCAGTCCGATGAGAGCATTTCCAGACAGCTTCCTTAGGGGAATGGAAGTTCTCAGTAAGTATTTGGAAAACATCCGCATGGTTATATTTATAAATAGGAAGCCAGAAAATACAAAGTTAGGATTCTCCAAGCAACCTTAGCTTGAACCATGAAGTAGTTGCATTCCACCTACCTGGGCGGTGTAAGTGCTCTCTGCTTTGCTGAGTAAAAAGCAAGATATTGTGAGCAGGTGCACAGGAAGCAGGTGTGCTCCTTTACTGCCTGTTGCCAGCTCTACATAGGTGGCATTGACATGCATGCAGGCTAGCCCACTTTAAAGAGTTTGAGGGCTTCTTTGGGCCACACAGAACTGCACCAGCACAGGAAGAGAAAAGGGTGCATTACAAAGAATAAGCCACAGGCTTTAGATTAACATTATAAATACAAATGAGTTGCGTTCTTCCTGTGGTTTGTTTTTTGTTGCATTTTGTTTGTTTTGGGTTGGGCTTTTTTGAACTTAAACTTTCTGGAGTCAAAAAGCTACTGAAGATTCAATTATAAGGTGCCAATATATTAGGGAAGCTGCATTAATATTCCCTATGCTAGCTGCAGCACACTTTCTTGTCTGGCCAGGCAAGGCGCAAGGCTGCAGATTGCGCTCCATATAGTGATACAAGACATTTCAAAACTGTCTGCTGAGACTCCTTGTGACTTCTTGCTAGAGCTGTTTTCTACATGAAAACAGTCCATGTTGTTGTTGCCATCTTTGGCTCCTTGTCCTTTTTTCCTTGGTTCTTCTCTCTCCCTTTCTCTCCTTTGTGTTACCACCTCACTGTGCAGTTTCTAGGAATCTGCCCCTTTTCATCTGGACGCTTTTCTTCTGCTTACCAGAAGAAATGCAGATTCTTTCTACACCCACTGTAGCTTGCCACTCCATCTCTACTTGGGGACAATACTTAGCTCTACCCTGTGCCTCTTGACTTGCCATCATAATGCCTATGCTGATACCCTCTCCCCCTGCGTTGTCTTTGGAATGTCTGTGCTGTTCGTAAAAGACAACAAACGTCCCTGGCTGTCTCATTGCTCCCCCCCCTCCCCAAGTCTCTTTCTAAAATTTGGCTTTTCCTATCTGCTGCTGCTTCTACAGGGTTCATGCTGTATCTTGTACAAGATTATGAAACAAGTTGTGTTAGCTTTGTCACCTTTCCTGTCCCTCATTCTTCTTCCTGACTCTGTCTCCCTCTCTGAATTCAGCTTTCTTTTTCTGCTGTGTATCCAGACTTGTCTGTCATCTTTTGTGTTGAGACTGAATAGGTCTTCATAGGTGTGTGCTTCCTTGCTTGCAGTTCATCACTGAACCTGAGACACTGGCTCATTGTTCTCCACCTTACCTAAAGGTCTTTTAATTTCAATTAGTCTTCACTGAACTGTTCTCACTGATCTCTCTGCTGCTAAAACCAAGTGATAGGGGAAAGATGCAGGTCATCTAGCATCTTGTCTCAGGCCCTCTGTATTCCTTTGGACTTTGGAGCTTTTATCAGGTTTCTCACTTGCTCTTGTCACTCTCATAACTGTCCCAATCACTTATTCTTTCCCTCCCTTGCTCCTCTACCCTCTGTCATTTCAAGGTTAGTCTGCTTACCCTCTTGCCCTCTTCTGTTGTGCCATGGAGCAGTTGAAAGCACCTTGAACAGTGACAATGACTGCTCTGTTTATTTTTTTATGCCTTAAACTGATAATCCCATGCCTGTGTTGCCACCTCCAAATTTCTTCTCAGGCTTCCGTCACTACTCGTATCTCCTTTTTCCTCTTTGTGCTAGCTATCTTTTCCATGAGGATCTGACTGAATGTACTGCTTGTTTACTTCCCTCTTTTACATCTCCTTTTATGGGCAGCAGAAGAGGAAACTCTACTTTAATTCAACTGTTCACATTCTGTAGATATCCCTTGTTCCAATTCTTGGTGCCTCGCTTACTCTGTTATCTGTCTCTTCTCTACTAAGTAAATATTCATTTGTTTCTTCAAGAACTTAAATAAGTCTGCCAGCATCCTTGACCCCACTTCTCTCCAGCTACCTTCATCTCTGCCTTTCCTTTCATCTCGCTGAATGCGCATCATTAAACTTATGGTTTATTCTTGGACCCTCTCCAGTCTGGCTCTTGTTTCTTCTGTTATGCTAAAGCTAAAGTCTTAGCTTTATCCTAGCTGAAGCTCAGAAGTCTGTCTTCTCTTGACTTGAATTGACTGTTGATGGCATTGGCCCTGCTGTTCTTGAAACTGTGCGCTCTGCCTTGTGTCCTTCCTCAGTTCTTTGAGGGAGGAAGTGTAAGGTTCAAGAGGGCTTTCTCTCTCATTCATCTGCTCTCTGTATGCAGCTACAGCTCTTGCTCCAGATGTATTTCCATTTCTCCCTTTCCAGGACTCTTGACCTGTCTCTTCAGTATCTCTTCAGAGATCTGTTTTTTAGCTCTACCATTAAAAGCTTTGTTTTCAGGAATGCTATTCCTGCTGTCTTTTGTCATCCCTTTCTCAATTGTTACGGATGCTACTAACATCCTGCCAGTCATTCAGTGCTGTAAGATCTGAAGGCAGTATGCTGCCTTCAGATCTGATCTCTCTAGCTGATGAATGCAGACTGCTCTGAAGTCATTCATAATCTTTCTGTGCATCGTTTCTTAAGGCCGCACTTTGTTTTGTGTGAACTGATCAAACTGCAGATTGCTAGAGCAATAACGGCCTTGTGGCTGCTAGCTTTAATCAGTAGGAGGTGGGAAAATGGAGGTGGGAAAGGAAAAGGTAATCTCTGTCTCTTGGTGGTCAGCACTTAAATTAGATTGCGTAATATGAAGCTGTGCCTCACCTTTCTTACCTGTGTGTGCAGCTAGAACTGGTGTCACCCTGTGTTTCAGCTACCATGCTGTGACCGGCTGATCTTGTCCAAATCTTGTTCAGTGGGAACTCTGCTGCAAAGGACTAGGTTTGACCATGTTAGCTTTCCTTTTGTAGCTCTTGGCTCCCCAGTTTCTTTGCATTCAATGCTATTTGTCCTTTTCAAGGCACCTTGGGGCTTGTCTCCACCCTACCCGGTATTGTTCTTTCACTGGGGGAGATGGATTGAATCCTGATTAGCTGTGATGTTCTTTCCACTCAACTTCTCAAATGCATGACTTTTTGTTCTTTTCTATGCTTTCCCTCAGACTTTCCAGAGTTGTCTCCTAGTATCACCAAAACTATAATTATCCTTTCAAACTCTTTGAGGTGCATGAAAGTTCACTCTCTGAGGTGCGCAAAAGCTCAACAGTCTTCAGGTTGACTTGGTATCTCATTATCAAACCTCTTCTCTCTGCACCTTTCTGTTGCTTAAGCTGATAAGGCAAGAAACAGTAGGAATTTGGGGACTGATGCTATCAGCTTCTAGTTCTTGCAGCACCTAGAACAATGAGGATGCAGAACTAGAAGTGCTGACCACTCTGGGGATACTAATAAAAGGGCATTTATATCCTGCTACAGAGAAAAGAATACAAGTGAGCCTTTAGAAGGTTGCTGCAGCCCAGCATGTTCTAGCTGCACTGGAGAGAACAAAGCATAAAATTCTCCCTACAGCTTGGAGAGAAGAATGTGCGACCACCACTTTGACAATATTTTAAATGCAAAATAGTAACTTTAAAGAAAAAAAAAAATACCTGAAGCAAGCAAGCTTTGAATTCTTCAATCTCCAACCACATACCTGTTGTCCAGGACTTTGTCACAAATTTGTCAGATCTCTGCCATCTCTTACCTGGAACGATTGCAAGTCAGGCTGTGTCTAATCACTGGTATGTGCATTTTTTTCCATTTTTGTTTTGTGTGTTTATATTAAATTCTAAGAGTATTTGGCAAACAGTTATTTGTATGTTGCCATAGCAAACCTGTTATATCCGGGGGGAGTGCTGTGTGTGTATGTAGCAAAAAGTCTTTTCACTTAATTTATGTCAACAAATCTGTAGAGGATGTTGTGTCTATTGACTTGTTTGTTCCCATTATTTCAATTTCTAAAGGCACATTCTGCCTTTGATACCCATTTCTATTTTGGGAGGAATATGTTCTGTGGAACCTCCTCCTCCGCCCCCACTCCTCTTCCATTCAGAATGTCCTGACTTTGGAGTCAGTTCACGGCCTGTTTTGATGTGATTTGTAAATTGTGCTAAATTTTGTCTAAATACACTGAAATATTTAGAGACTAATGAAATCATTTTGCAAAACACTGCTGTTCTCCGGTGTTCCTCGCTTGTGCTCATTCCTGAACGTTTTGTCTCAAGCAACATCTCGACTGGTTCCTTCCCCCCTGCCCTGACCCTTGCTGGTTTATTACAGTCAGAGTGTAACTTCCGTATCTTCAAGAACCAAATTTTTCAAATACAGCATTTGATACCTTGATAATGCACAGACATTATGAATTGTGCCTTTCTGTTGTTTCCCACTTCATTCAGAAACTTTTAACTTTCAGCAATATTCACCACAGTGTAGATTTTGGGGTTTATGTACTTGCTTTTGTCCTTTCTCCATATCTGTCTTTTGCTTTTTCATTTTATTTTAGAGAATCTCCATGAGTGATAGTGTGATTAGAGCGCTGAACATTTCCTGGTGCAGGGGGAAAGCAGGTGGGAGTAGAAGAGGGCAGAAGTACGCTTTGTCTCAGTCTGTTGATGACAGTGTCGTTGGTTTGAAATAACTGCGCCATTTAATGCTGTGTTAGCTGAACAAGCTTAGTCACACTAATGATTGTGCATGCGTTTTGAAAATACTGCAGCTAGATCAATTCAGGCTGGTATTCCATAATGAGATGATCTATGCTATTAGAAGGCCACAAACCTTTTGAAATCACTTTAGACGAAATGATGGCATGGAAGTATCGGAAAGTGTTTTTAAGGAGGCTAAAACTCTTCAAACATGGCATGAACATGTTGAGACTCTAGTTTCGCCAGCACTATCTTACGCCAGCATATTTGAAAGCACAGAGGACTGTGGGGCACGAGTTGCAATGAGTGTTGGGCATTTATCCCAAATGCAATCATTTGTGTGTATGTCTTGCTTCAGGATTTCTAAAGATGAATTCACTTTTTTAGGATATGAGAGAAAGAAGGGAAACTAGAAATGACTTGGTTCAGAAATGTTGGGTTTTCATGGAAGGCCCTTTGGGAAGACATGAAGTCGTATTAGAACAGTACTTCTGTGTGATACAGGGTGAGGAGAAGCTGCTTACCTGCCTTCTGAGAGATACCCATAGTGTTACTTGAAGGCTGATAACTCTATTTCCGTCAGAAAGTATATATTTGTGTTTTCTTTCTTTAAGCCTGTCACAAGCTCAGCTTGCTTTCCCGGCAAACTTGGCCATATGCAGCCTCCGGAAAGTTAATTCCAGCTCAGGCAAAAGCTTTGGCTTAAGACAGCCTGTGAAATAATGTGTTTAGTAGCTGCCATAAAACTTCCTTCTGTATTCTTGGCTGTTTATTCCCAGCTGAACAGTTTGTCTCTTGTGTCTGTGCTCTAACACACATAACTATTTCCCAACTCTGTTTAGCTGCATCTCGGAAATGTCTGCCTCATCCTTCTTGCGTGCTTTCTTCTGGGTGCTTGCTTAAAGGTCGAAAACGTATTAAACTAGGTGTGTGGTGTGAAATGCGTGCTTCTGCTCAACCACTGCTTCAGAAAAAGAACAGACAAGACTGTTTAAAGTCTCTCGGAACTGACTGCTTGTTTTAAGTGCGAGACGTCTTCAAATGCAAGGGTCTGTGCTATACAAAGATGATCATGGACGCATTAGTTCTGGCTTCTCTTCTGTAAAACTACTGCTAAGAGAAAAGCAGTTTTAAACCTGACAGCTGACATAAGTCTACGTAGATTGTTAGCCTGTAGCTTGAAAAGAGCAAGCAGCTGTGCCATAAGTAGTGCTTGCCTGCTTTTTGCGTTCTCTTGTGCTGCTGCAGGTGCCTGGTGCCTGCTTGGTTTGAAGCCTCTGTCATTGCTTGCCTACATCCTCCACCACGTGAGGGTCTGTGAAGAAGTGCTTCTGTGGTGTCATCTCCAGTAGCTTCAGATGTTCACCCCTGCATTGACTTTGTCCTGTTAATTGGTATCCAAAGGAGAGCAGTTGCCTCCTGCCAAACTCCACTGTAATCTGTAGTACTCTTTAAATTGAAGCTAATTTACAAGACCAGGTATGTCCTGCTGATGCTGTTGTCTGCCATTCAGTGACCTGCTCTTCTGTTATTCTTTCTAGTGCTCCTCGGAGGTCCTTGTCTCTTCCTTCCTCCTGTGCTGAGCACAGTGGTCTTATGCTTTGCAAACTTCTTGACTCCCAAGTCTCAAATAAAATGAATAACAGGATTCTACTCTGAACACTGAAGCAAATGTATGTTCAGTTGTTCTGCTTGTACAGATTCCTTGACTTAAATGCTGCTAACCTTGGCCATCTTATAAAAATTGGATATGTGAGGCTTACATGTGCAAATTAATTGATTACTTTGATAGTTGGTCAGGTGTGTTCTGAAGTTAGGCCATGGTGGAGTTGTGAGAGCTTTAAGCCTTGGATCTTCTGCAGTGAGCAGTTTGCCTGGAATGGCCTAGAAATATATAGGAAGCATATAATGCCATTTAATTAAATCTTTTAGTTTGTGCTAGAAAACTGAAGCCGTAGAACTGAATATCTTTCACCTCTTGCCTGGGACGCAATCATCTAGCCTTACCTATTGGTTCTTTTCAGCATTAGTCGTGTGTTTTGTGCTGTCCCTTAGTGACAGCTGTATATTTTCAAAGAAATACTGTTAGGAAAGTGTGCAGAGAGAAAGATGCCATTGCCTATGGTGAATTTGTTGAACACTACAGTCCACGAAATAGGTTGTCTATCGGTGTCAGTACCCTGTATGTTTTGAATAACATTTAAAGTTGTGGCCCCCAGCACAAGTATGTGGCACCTACATACGATTGTGTGAGAATCTTGGATTAGTGGGTTTTTCTTTCATATTTCTAGTACTCATGCTGTGAAGAGGAGTTTGGAAAATATAAAATCTGAAGGCTTGACAGTTGGAGTCTGGAAGGTGAATTTATCACTTCTCAAAGTTGTGATTCAAAAACCCAGATTTTCATGGGACATGGCTTACGATTTGTGAATGCTGAGCACTGTCAGTAGCGGGGATATTTTTTATCCTAACAGTCTCTCTCAATACTGTTTGCTGTACTCTGTGTGTGTTTAAACCTCCTTTTCTCCTTATAACCTTTCCCTAAAGGTGGCTTAGGCGCAAGCTTTCTTCTGGTCCCTAACTGAAGGCTGCACTTACAAAACTAAACAGTCTCACCTCTTTCAAAAGATAGGTAGGAGTTTTAGGACATGCTAATTCTAAAGGGAAGAGAGAATGACCGAGAGGGAACAAGGAAAAGGCTGAAGCCATAAAACTTAGTTTGTTCCTCTCTGTCTTAATGCCATGAATATTGCAAAGCTAGGTATCTTAAACCCCATGAAAAATGGGGGAAATGGTAACCCAGTGCCAGCAAGCTTAGCATGCTAATTGTGGGCCAGTTACCTGACTGATAAGAGCTTTTTAAATTTTGCCTTTACACTGCTGATGTCAAAAGAAAAGTATTTTGTAAAGCTGTAGTAAATAAAGCTTTATAACATTATTATTATTATTTTTTAATCTATCCCTTAAATTTATTCACAGGGGCCAGCCACCTGTGTAGCCTTCTCAAGAACGGGAGACTTGTTTGCTTCTGGGGGTTCTGATGAACAGGTATGTGAGTGGTTTAATTTAATAATTATGTGCCCTGTTCTTGCTGTTTTCTCTTAATACCTATGCTAGTGTACCTAGGCACCTTACTGCTTTTAAAGAGAGAACAGCTGTTTAAAAAAATGGCGCGGGCTATTAAACGTAGAGTTTTTCCTGACTGAGGAAGCATGTAAGCTGAATTGGTTGGAAGTGAGGTACATACAACAGAGGAAATATTACTTTATATACAGACCTTGTTTCTTACATGCTTTTCTGAGGCATCTGCTTCTGGCTGCTGCTGGACACTCGGCTAGACAAGTGTAAAAACGATTGCACTGAGTCAGCCTGAAGATCCGTGTAGCCCAGGATTGTCTCTGGCATCTGCCACTGGCTAATTCTGAGGGAAAAGCGTAAGGACAAGGCAAGCAGGCAGAACTTCTTGCAAATAGTCTTCCATACTCTACTGATGTACAGTGCAGGGGCCTTGTATTTCATAGTTCTCAATGTTCCCCTCCTCCCACAAATTTGTCTCGTCAATCTTATTTGATATTAAGCCATCTTCAGTGCTGAGACCAGATGGTTTCATGTCTGATTGGACACACGTATAGGCTGCAAGTCTTTTGATTAATGGTAGCCTGCTGCCAAGCTGTGCGAATGCTGCAGTTGCACGACTTTTGGGGTCAGAGCTGGACTTTTCTCTGCTGAGCTCCATGTGTGCACCAGGACTGAGAACGTAGGTATCTCATCCTGCTGGTACCCTTTGTGTAGAAGCTTTTTGTGGATGAAGCAGTTGTGTAGGTATCTCTTCCTTATGCTTTGGTTCTGGGTTGTAATCCGGATTCACATTTCTTCATAAAAGCTGCTGGATTTTATTTTCTGCTGTCAGTGGGGTGAAGCAAAAACATACCCAATATGTCTGTACCATCCTGAAGTGACTTGCTGTGTTCTTCATAGCTGGTGACAGTTTTATGAGCTGTTACTTTTTAATTCCTTTTTATAGACCTGCTAAGAAAGATGGCATAGCTTTCTGCGCTGTCTCTTCAAGACCACTTTTCATTTAAGCTTTTAAAACAGACTCTTTCAAAGGAGAGAGTGAGAGAAAGAGAGAGAAGAGCATCTAGTTTTTTGTCTTATAAAATTATATTGGGGTCGCTTTATTAAGGTTTGCTCTTGAAATGCTTATCTAACGCAAGAAATAAATGTGCCTTTTGCTACTGTTTCATTGCCCCTCAAGAGCTGTGGTGATGCTGGAAGTTGCATTTATATAACAATTTATTGTTATTTATTTTCAATAGGAAAGAAGACTGTTTTGGAATACAGGATTTTATATCCAGCTCTGATAGCCAAAAAGCTGACTTTTGATTTGTAGCTTAAGAGGATGAGTTAGCCTACTTTTCTCCATTGTATAAAGGACATTCTTTTAAAAAGCTTTTGTTCTATCAGATCCTTCTTTTTCTTTCTATGGGTTGGGATTTCTTTCTATAAGGCAATGTTCACTGCAAATGAGATTGACTTTTTCCCTTAAAATGTCTCCTGCTACTGTTAAAATGAGACAGTGAATGGTAAAGCTTCCCCCAGAAGATCCTTTGTAAAAAGGTATGTTTATGGCATTTGACCATATACTAACTTCTCTGGAAGCTGGTTCCTTTACGGCTCAAAGCTGCATACCTTTCTGAAGGTGTGCGTTGGGAAGACTGGCTGTAACTTTCCTGTTTTTAGCTTTCGTGAAGGAATTCCCCCACTCCTGTTGGGTTTGTATCTGAAAATGCAGACAATGCTCCCTTTCATGCGTGGAGAAAAAACTTTAACGTACAATATATGTATGTATTATAAAACAACATTAGTCTTAGATTGCTAGTTTATAGTCTACGAAGTTTTTTCATTGGAATCGACCTCACTGAATACTGTCTTCTGGACCTGAGAGGAAGTAATGAGAAATAATGATAATCAAGAAAAACTCTATAGATCAGTGAGAAAGTTTTGTGAAGGAATTTGCTTATGTGAAGGAATGTGCTTATGACCCATCTGAAAAGACATATTAATTACTGAACTGTTAACTGGCCTTTTGTATGAGTCTACTGAAATCAGGAAATGTCATTTGCACTCTGTGCTGCAAATATATGTTAGTTTTTAATGTAGTTAGCATGGGTGACCCTGCTGAAGATATAGACAGACTTTAATGCCAGGTAGGGGTATGAGCAGGCACTTGTTTTTGTCATGTCTTCACTGAGCTGTGTTGCTCTTCTCTTAATCCTCACGTTAGAATATGTAGCAGTGTCTGTCTTTGTAGTAGCACCTTTGCTCGCTGTGAAGACATGATCTGTACAGTAAAAAAGCATCGTCTTTTCTTCTGTTACACAGTGGAATGGCCTGACTGGATAAACATGCAAGTACAAAAGAAAAGGCCCTGTGTATTTCATGGAAAGGAAGGGCAGAAACTGCAGAAGAAGGATTTTACTCCATAGATTTGCTTGATATGTTGAAGTGGTTAATATATTAGAGGGGGCCCGGTTCCAGCTCCTCATCTCTTCTAAAATAGATACTTATTGCATTATGGAGAGAAGGTGCCTATAAGTAGGATTTACTTTTGGTAGCTAGTTGGCAAAATAGCTTAAGATCTCTAATACAAGTTTCGAAGTACTAATCTCTCCGGTCTCTGAGAATGGCTCTCTTGGAGGGGAAAAAAAAACGAGCACTAGCTGTTTGGTGTGTGACTCATAAGTGCTATAATGTAGAACATAGTATTTTAATGTACTCGTGGCTTAATGGTATATTCCACATGTTGCTTTGAGGTTCTCTAAGTAGCCTTAGTGCCATGATGTTCCTGACCAAAGGAATGTTGGAAGAGGTCATTTTACCCACTGAGAACTCCGTTGTGCTACATCTGTGTTCAGTAACATATTTACAAGTAACAATCTTTAGTTTAGTTCCTGAGCACTGGAACAGGTTGCCCAGAGAGGCTGTGGAGTCTCCATCTTTGGACAAATTCAAAAGCTGTCTGAACACAGTCCTGGGCAACCTGCTCTAGGTGGCTGACCCTGCTTGAGCAGGGAAGTTGGGCTAGATGATATCCAAAGGTCCCCTCCAATCTCAACCTTTCTGTGATTTGATCAATGGTAAAACTGCCTTTGGCAGGCTTTTGTGTGCATCTGCTGTCTCTTCTCTGATGTGGTGACAAAATTGACCTTTAAGTAAAGGTAGACTGAAAGTTTTGATACACTTAACTTAGCAACTTGCCTTTCTTCTGCAGGTGATGGTATGGAAGACTAACTTTGATGCAGCAGATTATGGTGATGTGCTGAAAACACAGAAGTCTGGCGCTAGTGTGGATGGGACCCATCACAGCCTGGTAGGTCAGCATAACTTCATCAGTGCTGACTGTAGGCACTTCAATTTCCATAGCTTATTTTCTGCTACAGTAGTGCAAGAATTTACATATTCAGAGTTTCTTTCCTGAAAGTTTTCTGTAACTTACAAAACGTGACTATTTCAGGCAATCAAACTATAGAGCCATCTTATTTTTTTGGTATGAATCTGAGTTGTAGGAAGTCTGTTACTAATGAATCTGGTGTTGTTTCTGTTTTTCTGTAAAGTAAGTATGATTAAAGAAAATGATGTATAACGATATGTTAGAAAAAGGAGAATACATGTAGTGCATATATATGCATTTTTCACCACATTCAAGAATTTGTGGTAGGCTTGGACAATGTTATACCTGAGGAAGCCCAGACATTAGTAACAACTGAAGTCAATTTTGAAATGAAACGTTTAGGCTGCTGTTGGTCTTGAAAATAGATGTTCAAAATATTTTTTCATTAATGGCTAGCAGAGGCAAGGCATCTGTGCAGAGACTTAACGTAAGTTAGAAATAGGTGGCATAGTGTACTAGAGCTTTGTTCCAAAATATTTGGAGGCATCAGCATCAGTACACATCCCTTCCCTGAATCATGTGTGAAAAGACTATTCCTAATGGATGAATTCACCAGCTGAATAAATCAGCGTGATGCACCTGGTATAAGTGTAGTATTGATGTTGGACATCATGACTATTACAAAAGTAACAGTTTAAGGTTATTGGCTATATGAATTATAATTTTTGCACACAGTGATGCTTCACTTAAATTTTTGTATTGCGTTGTATCACTCTGGACTTTTTTAGTGTTTGAGTATACCTGTAGGATTCTGGAATACGTTGTTACAGTGGCTGTATTTTGGTACATCTGCTTCAATGTGTGGTAAGCTAAAAATTAGATTGTGAACTAGTAGGTTTAGGCATCTGTGGTGTGTCTTAATTGAAAGGTAAGCTTCTAAGTGACATCTGTTGCTCTGTGATAACATCCATAATCTTATCAGCTTAGCTCTTCTTTACTGGGCTGCTAGAATATGTTCTCTCTCAAATATAGTAGCGTGTTTACTTTAACAGGACTTCAGTCCGTTGCTAGAAGTGCTGGAATAGTCATAGTATTTTGTAAC
The DNA here is from genome assembly GCF_036417845.1 of Apteryx mantelli. NCBI lineage: Eukaryota > Metazoa > Chordata > Aves > Apterygiformes > Apterygidae > Apteryx > Apteryx mantelli. The sequence goes on along the minus strand of NC_089989.1, from coordinate 11,758,711 downwards.
AGACAAGATTCTAGTGTAACTTGTTGCAGCTGTAAACCTGATGCCTTGCAACATGCAGTGCTCTGTCAAGAGAAGCCATGAAAACAGAGAATGCAATGCTGGGTGAGAAGGAGAGAAACTTAGAAAGTGATCATAAAAAGAGGGAGGAGGTAAAAGTCTATATTGGTCTTTGGCTAGCTTTGGCTAAAACCGACACCTTCCTTTCCCTCTTCTCCTGTATCCTAACCCTAAGGTTTTGCAGGCCATGAAACCAATGACATCTTTGTTTATTAGCCCATTGAGCTGGACTAACTTTGAACTCTATCTGCTTTAATTTCAGATATTCTGCATAGTATAATTCTGGGCTGAAATGTAGCAGAGACAGAGAAAACCTTTATGGAAGAAATACCATTTTCAGTAGGTAGTATTCCTAGCAATAGCATAAATAATGTTGACAAGTTATCTTCTAATACAATATTGCAGTAAGATTACCCCAATCTGTACAGCTGTCATTACCAGAACATGTTATTCAGTGGTAATTTAAGGAAGGGAAAGAAATGCCTTCTCTTCTAAAATTTAGCTAATTCTGGAACCTCTGTCAGCAGCTGGTAAGACGTGTATTGAAGGTAACTTTTTAACAAAACCCTTGAATAATGACTTCCCCACCCAAGCATCTGTCTTTCCTCAAACAGCTGCATTCCCCTGTGGAAAACAGCTTACTTGGCAAATGTCCCGTGGATGCTGATGGGACCAACTTTTTGTATTTGTGTACTGCTGAGAAGCAAGTCCACGTCATGTATCGTTGATTGACAAGGATTTGCTCTACTTGTGCTTTGAGCCCATGGGAAGCCGAGAACTGCAAATTCCGAGGGGCTTAATAAGCTGGGTTGGACCAGGTGTTGTGTTTTTAGAGAGGGCAGAGTGAATCTGTGTTGAAGCGTGCCAAAGAGGCATACTTTGTTCTGGGGACCTAAATTACTTCAAAACAGTATTTGAACTGACACCCAAATGCCACCTTTGGCTTGGGCATGCAGCATGGGAGCTGCTGTTCCCATTGGTAGTACCTGAATAAAAAGCGTGGGAAAGTTCTTGTATTACATGTAACTTCTGGAAGATCAAACTGAGAGTGATAGTCAGTGGGATTTTTCTTTCATATTTATTCCTGGGGTAAATGTGGTGTTATCTTTTGGTCTGAGCAGTACAAATGATGCTTTCAATAGATCTTCCAATTTAGCTATGAGCATGAATGGGGACCTGTAAGTTAACCCTCTGACTGCCTTCAACAGTAAAATTGTCCCTGGTTACATAGCAGTGGTGGAGGTAGTAGCAATGGAGAGCTCTGTAGGTGGTAGCTGGCACAACTAAAATGGATCATCTATTGATGCAATGCAACGGTGCGATCTCTTCTGTGCAGTTTTCTTGCCTTTCATGAAGTGGTTAGGAACGTTGTTGTTTTGCCTTGGAACTGTAGTGCAGCTCTGTTCTGCTATAAAGAAATGGAGTTTTAATTCCTGTTTCTTGTGCTACACAGTCTGATCTGTGCTGCCAAAATCAAGATAATGTTAATTTTGGGGGGTATCAGCCATACTGTGGCTGTCTGCTACAAGAACAATCGTAAAGCATGCGAAGGTAGGGCCTATACAGTCTCTGCTAATGGCTGACTAGACTTAATGAGAATGTGGAAATGTGAAGACAGACAGTCCTCAGTATCCTTGTATTTTAGTTTATTAAGAATGCAACACTTCAATCAAACTGTTTTAATATAAAGTTAGAAGAGGAAGATACAGAATAAACAATGTAGTCTAAGAGCTTGTATTGAATCCCAGCGATTAAGTTTAATTTTAGAATTTATATGAAATGTTCTTCATTGTTAAAAAGAGGCTAATAACTCTGAAAATGGCTTGGCTTATTATTTTAAGGAATGTGCATATAAATGGAACATGGAAACTTTGACTCCATAATAAAGTGTCCATTCATGGCAGTCTATTTTTTCTTTCAAGTAAAGTTCTTTTAGAAATGTGTTATTTTAGACTCCTTTTAACAAGCACTGTCACTGCTACAACCAACTGTAAGAGTTATTTGACTGTATAGTCCTCTTCAGCAGGGCTTCATTTTGTTTTAAGCAAAATGTTTGTTTTTAAAAATGAAATACTTATGCAGGTGGGTTTTGTGTAGTTGATGTCAGCTTTATTTCTCCTGCTTCTCTCCCATCAAAATCGGGCTTAAAACTGCAACCTGTGGTTTTGGATTCATGCTGAAGTCACCCTTTCCTTCAATGAAAAGGGAAGCTGCTTCATCTCTTCCTCCACTGCCGTGTTGCTGTGTCAAGATTCTGCTTCTTAAATAAGACAGAGATTTTGCAGACATACTTTTAAATGTAGCTATACCCCAAAGTCATGACTGTCAGTGCTCCTTTTCAGTACTCTTTAAATATGTGGACATTACTCTTGACGCATCTTGAATCACTATTCACCTTTTACCGAAGTCAAAGAAGGTACTTTTTTCCGAGGAGACCGTATGCTGTGATGTATAGTTGTGGGATTCCTCCCCACCCCTTAAGCATTGTGAAAGCATAAATACTAATCAAAACAGTGGCTATGTAAATACACTCCATTTTGTATCTAGTTTTTCATGGAGAGAATCAGACTAATGCGCAAGTGCTAAGAAAGCGTAACTGAATGCAGATGTCAAAATTAGCTTGGCATTGAGATGGGTAAGAAGAAAAAAAGAATCCTTAGTAACCAGTGGGATAAAAGGGGCATGAAATACTGTCAAGGTTGATGAGTTTGAAAACAAACTTGCTCTAAAATGATTTTCATTTCAATAGGTAGATGGAGATTGCAGCCTTTGGAAGATGCTAGTTTCTCAGGCAGTTGGTTAATTATGGTTCAGTGTATTGGGCTTGTTTGCAGCAATAGGAGCTGGAAAGTTGCTCTGCCCACCTGCTCGTGTTTTCTGTAAATATGAGGTTTGGGAGATCCATTTGTCCCTGCACATGGCAGTTTTACTTTCAAAGCAGGATGGAAGTGAAAGAGAAGGCGTTGATGAGCAGCAATTAGTCATGACTATGGTAGAGTAGACATAGACAGGAAAGTGATAGTGAATACTAAAGCTGCTGCTACTAAGTATTGAGTAAGCGCCTGGAAACCCCAAGTTCAGGGGCAAGCACCCCTGCATACATGCTCTCTGAAGCTCATGGGAAGAAATGAAGTCTTACAGTCCTGTGCCTTGATCCTATTAGCATTTGGGTGTTTGCTTTGATCTAGATGCTAAGGAGTCAGAGTAAATTCACACTTTAAGCTGAAATATTGAGAGGTGAGGACCACTAAAGGAAATTCAAGATATAAAGCATAGATTTTGCATGTGATTGCATATATATGGGGTCATATGCTTGTCCTTGAGGTCAGCAATTCTGTGTGAACTGTATAAAGAGTTCTGTAGGATTAGATCAAAGAACATATTTCACAACATATCAGATCCAAGAACATTTACTTGAGATATATAGTCTTTAATCCTACAGTGTTATCTTTCCAGAGAGTAGGTAACCATGTTTTATTTTGGGGTTTTCATGATGGATTTTTTTTCTCAAATACAAGGAAAGCTTTCTACATGCGTTTACAACTGACATGAGCGTAGAAGAACATTTATTTCATTATGTGATAGATTTGCTGCTATTGTTTGACTAATTCCAAGAAGACTGTGTATGGTAAAGTCTTAGGGACAAATGCTGAACAGTTGATGTCACATCAACAGTTAAACGTTTAGAAAGTGCTTGGGTGTTTATCTAAAGCTACCCTGAAAATGGTGAATAAAAGAAGTGTCTTATGAGCTAAGTTGGTGAATATAATTTTTCACACAATGTTATGGAAAATAGGAAATATAATTGATGTAGAGACTCTTTAAGTCATGCTTAAATATAGGCCTTCCTTAGGCGTGTTGTAACTCCTCGTGGAGAGTACTGTATTGCAAAGAATGAGGCTGATGAGACTTTCAGTCTAAGCTTCTGAAGCTCTTTTTGCTGTTGTATTTAACTTTCTAAGAAACTTGTTTGAAACTTGTTCAGGAGTCAGTACCTCAGAAGCAAAACTATCTTTAATGGGGGTGGCTTCAACTGTCCAAAAGGCAGTGATGGACACGGTTTAAGTGGTGTATGTGGTTTGTTTGCTTATCTCAAATTCAGTGGATGCTCGTGAGAGAGGTAATAGGTACAGCAGAAGATAACCTTACAGGAGATGATGGCAAAGTGTGTGTGTCTTGCCACTTTGGTTGTGGATTCTGCAGCCGTGTAACCTAAACATACCCTGTACATGGATGCAACATTATTCTTCCTGAGAGAGGTCTTATATGTGCAAATTTTTGGTTTTGTAAGTAAGCTGTAGGATTAGTCTAAACAGTACAGCCAGCAGGTGTGTTAGTTACCCTAGTTCAGAATGACACTGCTTACCTTTCAGCTCCCGGTGTGAATCAGAGAGACCCACTCATGTGAGCGGATATGAGACAGCCACAAAAGCAGGTAATCCTGTGGTATGATGGTTTGGGAAACCGAATTCACACAAGCAGATGTGCAAAGTTCCTCTGTGTCATTCCTCTGCCAGGAAGTGTTTCTGCTCTTTTAAAATTCAAGAACACAAATGTGTTAAATATCTTGTTCTTCTTAAGATAAATGGTACTCAATTGCAGAGTTACCGAATGTGAGAGCTAATGGCACAGCAGACATAGTCATCTGCAATGTGAACAAAGTGAAGCCTTGGAAGACCACCGCTTTGGCAGATGGGACTTTTAAATGAAAGGTAAATAGCCCCTGACTCCTCAAATGTGTATTGGTTTAGACAGGCATTCAAGCGTCTTTCTGCAGTACCGGATTTCAGTTTTTCTTCAGAAGGCATTGGATGATGCTTATTTCTTCCATGTCTGTTTTTTCCAAAATAATTTTGTTGAATAGGTTTGGAGACTAACTTCTTGTATAGCCCATGAAACTTTATGGGGAGATTGTCATTTCAGCATGGTTCTCCCTGTTTAGTTTGACTGGGAAATCCTTCCTGAGCAAACTAGAGCCTGAATAATTATCAACTATAATGAATTTCCTGAAGAAAAGGGTGTTGTGCCCTTTATGTTTGCTGTCTCAGTAAGTACACTTTCATATAACTTCAATATTGTTTATATTCTCTGGAAACTAATTTTTTCTTTGAAAAGAAATTGCTGTAAAAACGTGTTCTCACAACCATGATAGTTCATACTTAAACTATTCTTAAAGAAAAGTATGCAAAGAAGTGACCATCGAGTTTTCTTATGTCTACTGAAATCTAGCTGAACTTCTGTATCCAAATCTACCTGTCGGCTTTGCTCCCTCTGTTTCGTGTTTTCTGACCTCGAGTGCCTTCTGTGCTTAGCCAGTGGTCTCTGTGCTGGCTGTAGCAGTTCATTCTGTTAGCCAGTCATTCTTTACGTAAATAAATTCTTCTGGAATTACTCATATGCCAGATGTGCTTTTTCACTTCTGACCTTTTGGCTTCCAAATCAGTAACTGTCTCTAATTTTGGTATCCATTAATACTTATGAATGCTTTTGTACTTTTTTTCTTTACTTTCTGTGCAGTCCCCTCCTGGGAAGGCAGTTTCATGTAGTTCAGCACCCCTTGTGCTATTAAGAACTGAAGAGCTGCAACTCTGCCAATGAATGTGAATGTGCTGTAGTTTGCATCTGCTCCCCCTCCTATTTTATTTTTTTAAGAGTTGGAAGGGAGGAATCTGGTAATCAGCAGCAGGGGATCCAGCCTTCAGTCTTCCAGTTAAATGTGGTCTGCAAAACAATTTTTTTTTTTTCCCCTTCCCTGACCTGCTTCTTGTCACTTTATTTCCCTGGGGTCTCTCAGGAGGATGTATTCCCACTCCAGGAAGTTTTGTAAATAGCGAGTCTTGGTCGTCTTGGAATAGGTATGTAGGTTATTCACTTAAGAGAACATTTGTGATAAGTGCTCAAGATGTCCATGTTTCCACTGCTTTCTACTTTGCTCTGCCATCCAAGCAGAAGTTTTATAAGGGTTGGCAGCAGTCTTACTAGAACTGATGAGAAGATGCCAGCAAGTGTCAGGAACTGCCTGAAAACCTCTGCCCCAAATCTTCCACAAGCAGTGCAGTTGCAGACAGTTACTCACAGCTGCCTCATTTTTACTCTGCTTTTCACGGAAGCAAGCCCGCTCTTGGAAGCCTATTGTAACAAGTGACCTTGTTGCATTTTTATGGAGAGGTGCGAGGAGAACGCAGAAGAAAAGGCTTGTACTTTTCCCTCCCTCTTTGGAATGTGGCTAAGGGTGGTCTTTCCCTTGACCTGTGCCTGAAGAGGCTGTATTTGTAAACTATTTGAGATCCAGAACAATGACATTTCACTACTTAAGACTTTTTTTTCTTCTTTTTTTACCCAAAGCATGTAGTAGCCATTTCTGTGCAGGAAGTGTACTCCTGTGGTGTCTTCTTTCCATCTCACTGGGAACTAGAGCTTTACAGTGGCATAAACTCTAACCCCAAAAGGTGCTGGACACTTATTTGACTAAGGAGCTATCTTGGTGAGAAAACATGGCAAGTCAGGAATGTGTGCTTGATCTTTTAATGTCTGGATCAACATTCTCATGAACTCTGGAAAAATAATCATTCTTCCCATGGAAGACTAGTATAATTAGTAGGAATTATGGTTAGCATGGGCCAGAGAAAGTGCACTGCCCAAGGGCTAATTCATTTATAAATACATGTATTCTTGTTAATAACAGAGATACAAGCTTGATCTTATATTGTATATTTACAGGCTTATCTGGTATTTCTTGCCAAATTTTGTCTGATCCCCTTTATCCTGGTACAAATAATCTATTTCTGATCCAGAACATCAGACACGAAGGTATCAATGTTGTATGGTGTTGCTGCACAGTCCCTTGTGGGTGGCCACTACTGAGTGGGTAACCTCTCAGATTCATCATTAAAAAGACTTGATCCAGATGAGCCCTGCAGTCCATCTCTAATTCATTGAAGAATGAAGTCTGGCAACAGTACCAGGTTTCTTCATATAAGGAAGCCTGAATTTATCTAAGCAGAATTGTTTAACTCTATCAGTTTACTGTGCTCTTTGTGGAGTTTCACTGCAGATCTCTGACTTTCTGCATCTTAATTTGATTGGAAACTGCATCAGAGCCAAATGAATGTTCTTCTCTCACTCCATGAAATCAGTGTCTACCTCATGAGTAGATAAGAGCGGAGGTTCTTCCTGGAAGATATTAATTGTTAGCCCATTAACAGTGTATGTTACAGCTTTTTTTGTTGTTGGATAAAACTGAATTTTTCACAAGCTAATGGGGTTTGTCCCTATGCTGCTGCTCTTTCCCTGAAACTCTTGAGTTTGCTTCTCTGAAACAGTCAATGGAGTTAGGGAAGGATGTGCAGGACAAATGAATGATTTTGAATTTTAACACTTCTTGCGTCTCACTGCAGACTGGTTATCAGGGTTTTTCCATCTTGTATTAACAAACAGCTTAGAGAGGCAAAGGTGGGATGCAGGCTTTGTCAGCTTGACTTTCAAAGGTTCTCTGAATGACTTGTAACAACTTTGCTGATTAGTAGATGCAAGCAGCCGTATAGTTACATCTGTCTTCTGCGGTGTTCTGGTTTGACAAGATTTTTGCAGAAATAAGAGGATCAGATTTTCACTTTTCTCTTCTTACAGTGAGTGGGTTTGTTCTTTGGTTAACAGTTGATGCTTCTAGTGTGTTAAGATTCTTGAACAAAATAAGGCAAGTCATGACAAGGCATTATGGGTCAGAATAAAAATTGCCTTTTTAGTTTAGCACCATTTCAGGCTAGCTGATGTAGATTCACCCACTTATGTTGCTGCTGTATGTGGCTTGTTTTAATAGTTGAGTCATAATTCGGAGAAGAGACAGAGGCAAGATTTTTATTTATTTCCAAGCTGCTATTCTGTGTCAGCTTTGAGAGATGAATGAAGACGGCTTCAAGCCTTAACAGTTTAAGACTCTAAATTTTTCTGCTAAAATCTAAACTTGAAATGAGTGAAATAACAAATGAGCACATTGTTGTTTTGTGTTTATAAATATATATACTCTTTCTTTATATTTTGATATATATGTGTATATGTATATTCATATATATTGCTTCATTACAAAGAGATGAATGATTCTGATGAGCAAAATGACATAGAAGCTGTTGTTCATACTTCATGGGACCGCTGTGTGTGTTTGCTTTTTGCTATGGAAACTGTTGCTTTTGGTGTTTAAAAAAAAAAAAAAAGCCCATAGTTAGCTCAAGACTGAAGATAAATGCTTTCTTTGCTTCTGTGTTTGGCAGCTTTTTCTTTGGGAGCTTCCCCAAAAGCGGCCTTAAACAGGGCCAGAAAGCAAGTTTGAAGTAAGCAAGCTTGATGTTCATTCAGTGCAAGTTCTTTTGACGGCTTTTGTGTTTATATTTCTGTTCCCATACTACCTTGTTTCCATACAAAACTGTCCCTTCGGTCTTGTTTTTCGGTGACTTTATTCTCCAGGAGCAATATGTTAGGATAGCCAGTTGAGCATCATTTGTACAGCCAAGCTTAATTATTCCATCTTAAATTCCCCCAAAACCTCTTTGCACCTCTTAACGAAATAGTAGGGACAGTGGGAGGGGGGGAATTGGTCAAGGGAGGTAAAATGTCTAGGAAAAGACAAATCTGAAATATTGAAGGTGAATCCTGCTGTTAGCTTTTCCTTCTCAATAAATACAGAACTGCTTTATTTTTTTTAAAGCAACTGATAGCTGTTTGTTTTGCCTGTCCATAAAGTTTTCTTTTTAACCAGGCTTTCAATGTGTGGCATCACTGTTTCACATCTTCACTCATTACAGAAATGCCATTGTTGTTTTTATAAACGTAATCCATGCAAAGTTTTCCAGTATGTGTTCTCTGTTTGAGGAGGTTTTTTTAGCTATTTAAAATGTAATTCAAATGGGAAAGGATTTGAATATTACATTAATTAGTTCTCATTATTTTAGCCTTATTCCATAGTGAGGCAGTGAATTAATACTGACTTGCATTACTAACTCGCTATTTGGAAGTGCTAGCTCTGTTATCTGTTCTGCCAGGACTGCGATCTTCTCCTCGCCCCCCTTTGCCAGAGCTTATTAGGAGCTGTGACTCCTCTTCCTTCAAGTGCCGGCTATACTCCTGTTTGGAAATCAATGCCAGAATCTACTTTCTTCAACTTTGGCATGAAATAAAGAATACACAGCACAGAAGATGCCAGCTGAATCTCAACCGGCACACAGAAACCACTGATACCATACTGTAGTGGGGCTTGGGACAAACCAACTGAAACACGTGGACAGCCTGTAGCTTGGTTGCTTTTGGCAGATATTTGTTACCTTATCTTACCTCAAAGAACATGATGGTAACACTTGTCTTAAAAAAGTGACATTTATTGAAGATAAAGATAAGTCAGAGAAGCAACAGTGAACCAGAAGAAGTTGGTAGATGAAATGAGGAAGTGGGGAAAGAAGGCTCATTTGAAGGGAAGAGGACTAGAGTGAGAATCTGCTCTGGGCCTAAAAACATGGAATAGCGGCACTTTCAGAGATGGGATTCTAGTGTTTTTGTAAGCAAGTATAAAACCCAGTCCAAGTGCAGTCTTTTGTTTTATGAATAGGCTGGTTTCATGTATGTTTGAATACTGTAACTGGCCAGTAGTTGTCACCTCTATTTCTTTCCTGGCACCTTAGTCAGTAGAGCTAGATTGTATGATGAGTCTTCATTTAAAATACATAAACCTTGTACCGTCTGCCTGCCTTTGCCAGCGGTCCACTTAGGTGTTGGCACAAGAGTGCCTTGGGATTTAAAGAGATTTGAGATATACCTATTAACCTTTTCTTTTTTTCTTCCTATTTCTGAGGGTGATTACAGAATTAGTATTTATTGGCCTAGGAAAGGACATGCCCATTACTATCGGTGTGGCAAGTGTAAATGTTTTAACTTGGTATTTTTACTGGCACCAGTGAGGAAAAGGAGTCTGTCAAACATTTCTGGCCTCTTGCATATCTAACCCACTTGCCCCTCGGTGTGAAGTAGAAATACACATGAAAATAAAAGGGAGGTAATATTCTTTTTGCCTCCTTTCTCTTCTTTTCTTGCATTATCAAACGGAGTGCTAGGATAAGAGGTGAGCGGAGACGAGCTGTGGGTCTGTGAATTGTTTCACAAAACTAATTTAATGTGTCTTAACCATAGCTGTTACTATATGCTGATCTGGAGAGTAGACATGGAATAGTGCCAGTCTTGCAGGTATGACTAGTCCAGAAGTTGCAGTGCCAGTGCTACCTTGAAGAGAAAGGCTTTCCAATCTAGGGAAATGTGTTTGGACTTGGATATCCATGTTCGGTCCATGCTATTTTGTACTTAGCAGGGAAGGAGTGAGGTTGCCTCCCTGTTCTTAATGGGTCCTCTAAGGCAGCATGGTGTACTCCAGCTGACCTTCCTGCTGAGTTTACCTTGCAGCTAATGGGCTTCCACTGGATGTCACTGTTGCTCTCTGTGAATACGGTTAAAATATCATTTTACCTGTGGCGAAAATGACTACTTGAAACAGAAGAAATGTGCTGGTATTTCTCCTTTGTTAGGATTAGCAGAATTGGGATTCAAATAGACAGCATACGCTACCTTCCCCCCCTCCAATCCTTTCCTGTTTTTAGTTTTAGCTAAGCCATTGAATTTAGTTGCCCTTGCTGAATAATGCATTGGATTTATGCATTGCTTAAAGGCAATGCCATCTTTCTAGATTTTTAAAAATTAATTCTTGGTGTCATATACTATTCTTTTAATGGGGGGGGGGGGGGAAATATGCACTGCAGAACTTAATTCAAGTGACTAGAGGTAAAGTTGAAAAGAACCCTGACCTCAGTTCCTCTCTTCTGGTGGGGAAGGGTAGGAAGAGAAGGGAAAAGGAGAAATATTTCATCTAGATCTAATTACAGGAATGCTACTCTGTACTAGTAGGTGTAAAATTTTCAGGTAGGTGGTAATCCTGGCAGTGTGTCTTCTAAATATCAGCATTTAGAAAGCTAAATGGCATTTTTGCCATTGTCCATCGGAGTTTTACTACTGATGTATATGTATTCTGTAGTTCATATTTGCCCCCCCGGATCAGTGTGGTAGTAGCTGGCTCGGATGCTGTTTGGTTAGAACCGTTTTCATCAGAGGCTTCAGAAACGGACTCTGGAACGAAGGCGGCTGAATTTCCCCCTTCCCCCAAGTAGTTGCACTGTGCTGTCTTTAAGTGGTTGCTATAAATAAATCACTTCTGTTTTCCCTTTGTCACTAAGAGCTGTATTGTATTCTAAAACTGCTTATCCATTCTTCCTTTAATGTTCAGCTGCTTCTCGCTATACTTCCAGCGCTTAATAAGCAGATGTTGTAATAAGATATTTAATGGCAGATACATTTGTTCAGTTGTGCTGAATAAATCATGCACTTGAACTCTGACTAAAATAGATTAAACCTCTACAGCAGTGTCATTGTTTCTGGTGCCCTTCCCCAGCGCTCATCTGGCGCTTTACCTTGCAGTTGAGTCAGATGGGAGCACAGGTGCCTCTTTGTGCAATCGTGGTGCTTGTCAGTACCGAGACAGTCGTAAAGCCAATGCATATTTCAGGGCTCTTTCTGTATTTTTGCAATTTTTTTTTTTAATCAGCTTGAATTTAAAATTGGTAGTGGCTGGCTCACCACATGCTTTATGCTGCTGTTAAGACCAAGGTAGCTGTAGTTTGGTCAGTGATGGGGTTTTTTAGTTGTTGTTCATTTTTGATGGACAGTAATGGGGCTATTTTAGCCCCCTTTACAAAACTGGAAACAGTTTCAATCTGGGGGCAAGTCAGTTCTTCCTCATTTGGGTGCATGTTTTCTGTCAAGTGTACTGCCCGTTTAGGCAGTGATAGGCACAGGTTGTAGTTTGGCTGTTAAGGGAAAGTTTCTGAACATTTTTGGCTTCCCTTAATACGTCAGGGCAAGGCTTTCCCCAGAAACCTACAGTGATGCTTAGCACTGTCAAATTCAGAGGATGCACTAATAGTTTAATAGTTAAGTTTATTGCCTAATAGTGAGTGCAGCTTCAACCAGTGTCACTGCTGTATTTGAACCGTGACAGAAGTGCAGCTAGTTGCTTATGGAGGATAACCTGTTGCTCTGAGTCACTGTACAGGCTCTTTCCAATTTTTTAACGAAGGAGTGTTTTCTTTAGCTCATAAAAATGTTTAAATTTGTCGTTGTCATCTCTCTCAAATGGATGCCAAAATAAATTCTGGAGATCTGCTTAGATTTGAACTAATTATAAAGCACGCCAGTATCTGCCCTGTGAAACTCTGCTTGCATTTCCTCATGTGGGCAAAGCTTTTGTTGACTTTAATGAATGGGCACTTTGGTATGGAAAACCCAAAAGGATTAAAAAACCCTGCTTTTATCCTTGAAGTCATGGTAGGAAGGCCACGGTATCCTTGTTCTCCTTTGTTCCTGAGGCTTCTAATGGCAGAGAGGGGCGTGCTTTAGGCAGTGTCGATGCAAATATTCATACTTAGGCTCCTCAGCCTCTTCAAAAAAGTGAGTTGAATTTTTAGTCTAATTATTTGTCTGGAATCTGATCCAAATGAGCCTGAATGCAAATGCTTTGGTTTAACCCATAAAAAGGGAAGTGCTGTGCCTGGGTGAGCGAGGAAGCAGCGTGTGCATCCACGTTGGCTTCGCCGGCTGTCAGCCGATCCTTTACTCTTGTCCCTCTGCTGTTCTGAATATCGCGGGCTGCAGTTACGCCTTGCAATGGTGGGGGAGTTTTTGTTGTTGTCATTTATGACTAGCTGAGAGCTTGCAGGCTTTTTCTGTGAAGTGCACCTTGCATCGGACATGGCCTGGTTAGGCAAATCCCAGCTTAACTCTTGTGGAATGCTGTATGTAGGGCCCGTCGCAGAGAAGCCTACTTGGAGAGGACCCAAGTTTCATATTGCAGCTTCATGCTGTCAGAGTGAGTGGGATGATTAGGAAGATGCATCTAACAGATTTCATATTTCTCTGCCTGACTTTGTGGGCTGCAATTCAAAGTGGTATCTGTAAGTGTGGATGTTGGATGCTTGATTCTTGCACCTGCTGTGGCAGGGAGGTTAGGATGTGCTTGGGTGGGTTTTTTTTTTTTTCTTGTTTCTAGAACTGAATATGCAAATACCTTGCTTAGTAGAAAGCCTCCCTTTTGGAAGTCACTCTTAATGACATAGTGACATAGCTTTTATTTTGCTGGCTGAATAGGTACCTGGTTTAGGTAGATGCCCTAACACAGGACTATATTGCTGAAGGCACTAGCTACAGGTTGTCTTCCTGATCATGACAGTGGTCTGTAAGTGACCTTTCGGGCAGCTATGGTATTGGAAATGGGGTAGTATGCTGTCATGCTTTTATTTTTCAAATGCTTTTTGGGAGGGTTACTGCCATTCAGAGTACCTTCGGGAGCCCACAGTTCCTACAGGCTTTGTGGAGGTGGCTTGCTTGGCTTTTCATGGTGGCAGCATGTAGCCTGTCGGCTGCTCAGCAGATTCTGGTGTCTGTGACAAACAGCCGCTGCTGCCTCCAGCTTCAACTCTTGACATGATGAGGGAGCATCTGCCCCTAATGCATCAGCTGTGGGAACATCTATGCAGTTTTGCCCTTGCAAATACACCAGACTCTTAAACTTTCTGGACTGTGTGAGGTAGCAAAGAGAACACTAAATCTGGGTTCAACCCAACTGCTTGTTATGAAAAGCTGTCTGACATATGTTTTAAAGATAGAGGAGAAAATATGTTGGTACAGTCATTTCTCTGCTTCTATGAGTCAGCTTGTTCTAATGGTTTTTGAAGTGGAAAGCTCATAATCATCTGGGGCTTTTAAGTGCAGGTTGAATGTAGTGTTAGCTCAATCAAATATCTGCTGTGCCATGTTTGACTGGCCTAAAGTTACCTGTCCAAATATGAAAATAACAAGAAAATATACTTTTTATGCTAATTACCTGTTGAACGGTGTTTTGTTATGCTTTTTTACTTTAAAATTTTAAACAGCAAATAGCAGCTCTTGTAAAGCTGGGTTTAACTCATTTGTGCAAGAGTACATTTTGGTTGATTAAGTGAGCAACCTGTGGCCCTTGGGCCACCTGCAGCTCATGAGCAGCTCAAGTGAGGCTCCCATGCCAGGGCTATGTAATGTGGCTCAGAGCGTGGGCTGTGTTGACCTAGGACCTGCGGATAATCCAAATTGCTGGAACTGGGAGGAAGCAAATTAGCAGAGGGTGGCATGGCTGGTACCGCCTGATATCCAGCTGCATCCCGAGCCTGTGGTGTAGCATGGTGATCCTTGTGGCACAGTTGTCATCTGTAGCCCTTGAGCTGTTCCTAAACCTTTACCTTCCTTTCCTGCGCCTTACAGAATACTTGCTGTGTGATACTTGGCTGTGTGTAGATCTGGGTGGGCTTTGTGTGATTGTGGTGCTGGATCAGGGTTGCAGCGGAAAGGCTTGCTGGGTCCCACACAGTGCGATTACTGAAGAAATCTGAAAACTTCAGCAGTATTCAGACTTCTTCTGCAAAGCAGTGCTGAATTATTTTTGATTCTTAAGGCACTGAATAATTTTGTTTTGTTTTTGAAGTTACATGAGATGGGCTAAGATCTTGCTGCAGCTTAGTTCCATCATCGTTATCTGTGTGTATGTGCCTGGCATCAAACACAGAAGTGAGCAGGAAAATGCAGTGCTAATCAGATATGTGTTCATTAATACTGTGTGAACAAAGATGTGAAGCCGCTCTTCATTTCTCATTTAATGGACGTGTACGCAAGAACTTTTAGAGAGGGTTTTTCAGTCTGTCAAAACTCCTTCCTTTTTTGTTGATTTGCAAACTTCAGTCATTTACATGAACAATAAGTGCACACAATGGAACTGTACCAGTCGTCAGGCCGTGGAAGAATGACACTGAGTGCTGTGATCGTGGCTTTAGATTCAAATTGTGTCTCTTAACGTATATTAAGAAACTAAACACTTTGCAGTTGCTTATTCAGTTGGCTGCCTTCTTCTGTTAGATGAACTTCTCTGAACATGTTCCACTGGTGGTAATGCAGATAAATAATGCAAATAGTGTTTGTTCTAGAAGAAAGATACAATTCTGAAAGAAAAAGAAGAATGAGGAATAAGTTCTCTAGTAAAGATCTGCTTGTTTTAAAAACTTAATTAATTCTGAATGAAATATTCAAGCTTGCATAACTAAAATAGTTGAAATTGAAACTTCAAAGTAAACTTGTTCTTGTAACCTCATTGAGGAGGGAGAACCAGTTCAAGATATAAACAAAATTAAAATGACTGAATCAAAATTGTGTCTGTTTCAACTTAATGCATATTGGAACATTTAGCTTTTGCAGAATTTAACTACATTACTGCAACCTTGACTTCTTACAGTTAACAAACATGGAGAGAGTCTTTTACTGTACTGTGCAATAACTTCTTTCACTGTTGGAGTGAAATAATAGGAGAGTCTTATCAGCATAGTTTACTTAATTCTTATAAATCAGATGTGCTACTTCCATATGGCTCCAAAAAGTCTCAATTTACCTGTATAATCTATGCTGATGTAGTACATGAGCAAAGCCCTTTGCATGTACATAATTTGAAGCTTGCAGGAGAGTTGCAAGTTTGACATCTACAATTTGCCTTTCCTGATGAAGATGTTTTTGAAGAAAAACAAAGAACACCCCCCCCACACACACACACACAAGATGCCCTGGAATGGCAGACAAGACTGCAGCAGCTTTTCTCCTTCCAGTTGTGGCTAAAGTAAACAATTATTTTTCTCTCTCCTTTTTTTTCCTTTTAATAGTGTAGATTGTTTCCCAGCAATAATTGTGCTTTACAGTTTTCTTCCATAAAGCAGAAACCTTCTCCAATTGTTTGCATTGCAATAGCAAATTACGTCTGTTTATTTTCCTAGCAATCAGAAATGGATTGTGGTGTTCATCTTAAGAAGACTAAAACTCAAGATCCTGGTAGGAACCATCAGCAGCAAGAGGAGGAGACCATTGCAAATACTCTAGAGCATATTGTGGGACAGCTGGATGTTCTGACTCAGGTATGGAGTTCTGTTTAGTTTTGGAATATTTTGCAATAGCATCCTAGAATAAAACTGTGGTTATTTCAAAATCTCTGCTTTTAGTAGCTTATTGATAAATCTTTCAGCTGCTTTGAGCAGGTTATCTCTATCAGTTCCTTCGCATCGACTTCCAGCTCAGGCCCTACTCTTCCCCCAGTTCCTTTATGCTGCAGTGCAGCAGAGAGCTGCTTGAGCCAGCTCTGGTACCCTCTGCTATTAGCCAATGTTTAGCCAAAGTAATGCCTAAAAGAGTGGCTAGATTAGCCAGAAGTTAGAGTTGGCTTCAGTGGGTAATGTCTCTCCTTCCCCTACACAGTTGGACTGCAGTGTATAGGTAAAGTCTGTTGAGATCCTCCTCCTTTCCCCCACCCCACCTTCAGCTACACAGGCCAATTTCTGCAGTATTCTCCTCCCACCTGCAAGTCTGGGCCCTTCCATGCCGCATCTCTCAGACACACTTGCTCACCCACAACTAACAAACAACTAAGCCCTTGCTGAAGCATTACCGTACAATTCTTCCTCAAAGTCATTAAATAATGCTGAGCATTAAGGACACTCACTAAACTGGTGGATAACCCTCCAACTACTTGAACAGTACTATCCAGTAGTGTTAATCTAACACATGATACGTTTGCTTAGTAAGAACTCGAGGACAGAGTCATGCTTTGTTTAACCAAATAGCTGCTCATTACTCCAACTGGGAAGTGTTCATTTCTGACCATTACCTGTGATCGAATATCATTGTGTATTTTTGAGGGACGTGAGAAGCGGGGAGGAAGCATGGGATAGTGAACGTTGGTGATTTTCTGGAAAATCTGTGTGGGAGGGCTTTTCTGGGAGTATTTTTCTTAGTGTTGATTCTGGGGAAGAACCAGCAGATCTTGAACACAGTGTTGAACACTGATTAGTAGTCCTAGTTAGGCCTTTGCTCTTGAGGGAAATATTTGTTGTCAAAAAATGTAAGATGATGGGTTGGAGAGCACAACAGGGGACTGAAGTAGATCTAATTTAAGGATATAAAACATTGCAGAATTGTACACAGTCTAAAACAGTGTAGGGTGAAACCCAGAAGATATGTAAGTTCATTGGCAGAAATACAAGAAAGCACTCTTTCTGTACTCTTTAGAACACACTGAACATTAGAAAAAAAATATTGTATGGCATTGGACTTTCATGTTTGTGATTAAAATGCAACCCAGTGTATATACAGAATATTTTATTACTGTTTTTGTCTCCCGAGTAAGGTTGGAATGTGATCCTTATCTCTCATTACATAAATCAGATCCACAGTTCTGATGATGAATGTGTAATGGCTCCATTTCAACTTCATAGGTGTTTAGAGGAGGCAAATATTCCAGTAAACAGTATGTGTGGGATTTAAACTAGATATAAGCAATGCAAACATAGCTCTAGAAGTTATTGTGTAACTGTAGAAAATTCAAAATGTTGTTTTAAGACTAGCAGAAAGAGAAATTGAGATCAGTGGGGGAGGAATAAATTAGTAGGTTATAGGATAAAATTGGAAATAAGTCTGAAATTATAGTAAAAAAACAAAAAGCTGCCCTGACTAGTAACTTTACATACAACAACTGTAGTGTTTTTGTCATCCTTATAGTACTTGATTTCCTGTTGCTTCTAATCTTTGTATGTTGTATTTTGCTATTAATGCCATCTTAATGCATGTGTACAAGTAGATCTGTCTGGTGTACTGCTGAAATGGTTTCATAATTCTCCATTTTCACTCTACTAATATTGCACCTGTTTTTGATATATAGAAGTAAAACAAACCAACACAAAACCGTCAAAGTCAAGCAAATAAAAATGGAAGAAGTCCTCATCCTTATAATAAGAAAGGAGATTCCTTAAAAAGGAGGGACATAGGCAGTTAGCTAGGCAGAGCTGTGGAAGGTAACTCTAGAAGATGTCCGCTCGCATAGCTAACTTTGTTTTTTCTTGCGGGCGCAAGAAATGGGTTGTAACACAGAAGGGAATGCAGGTCTGGCAGAGCTGCTGTTATCCCCTTTCAAACAAGCAGACGGTGACTAAGAGGCGCCATGGAGGAGCCCATCAGTAGCTGCAGTCTCCAAGTGAAACGCAAACAGCAGCTAGTGATGTTCATTTGGTCATCTTCCCTAGTCGTTTCTGCTGCAGCACAACTGCATGCCGCTCCTTATGCGCAGTAGGTTCAAACTAATGTTGCATGTTTTGCATTGGGTTTGCTGACCTCTTTTTGTGAAAGAGAGACACCACTGTTTGTTTGTTTTTTAAAAACAAAAGCTTTCATAAATAAATAACACATAACAAGCAACAGGATTTTTCCCTTCTTGAAGAAAGACTGAGGATGTACCAGTAGTCTCCTGTGGTGCTCTGTCATAAATCGTTGGCTCATAATTCCTGAGTGTTGTCTGTTTAAAAGGAGCAGTAATGACATAAGCAGAACCATACAGTTTAAGCTATTTCTTCGTTGAGAAGAAAAGACAAGACTCCCCATGATATTTCCAGAAACCCTCTTTTGGCACAGTCATCCCAAGGTTTTCCAGGAATTATAACTTTGTGGGAG
Organism: Apteryx mantelli; assembly: GCF_036417845.1. Classification (NCBI taxonomy): domain Eukaryota; kingdom Metazoa; phylum Chordata; class Aves; order Apterygiformes; family Apterygidae; genus Apteryx; species Apteryx mantelli. The sequence goes on along the minus strand of NC_089989.1, from coordinate 11,740,006 downwards.
GTTGGATATATTCCTAATGTGTAATACCTTTAGTTCCTGTTCTCTTTGTTCTCATAGTTTCCAACACTGTATTAACATAATGTAATAAATACACATAATGTGATAAACTACTTTGGGAAATTGTGCAAATCTCAAAGTAATTTATTCATCTTCTAATATTTCTTTTAGCCTTCATTTCAAGGTTTATCATGCAAAACTTCACATAATGTAAAAGTGGGAAAGAAAACATTGGTGTTTTCTTTGAAAATTTTCCACTGGAAAGAGATAATAGTAAGAAATCAGCTGAACATGGTCATCTCTTGCCAATGCACAGCTTTGTTCTGGCCTGCACACTCGAAGCTGCATTGTCCGCTGCGCACCAATTATCCGTACCTTCCCTCCATTGACAATAGATTTCTAGATGAAGTGGAGTGTCAGGTACTTGGAGACAGCAGGATTGTTTTTATTCTATTAAGAGGTCTCTTCCTGCCAGACACCAACTGCAAGTAGAAATGCTGAGGCTGTAGAGGCATTATGCCCTGCACAGCAAGATGCACTTGAACGGGCTTGCTTCTTCAGCCCGGCACTTCAGTTGTTATTAGAGAAAGTTGTATCAGAAGAGACTAGTGGCTGTTGTATACCACTTCTAGCGACAACTGTTATAGCTAATAGATACGAGTCCCCTCAGATTTATGAAGCTTCATTTTTATGCTGTTAACATCTTGCTATGATTTGATTCTTAAGGATTTTTGGCAGTTTTCTTTTAACTAGTCTTTGATTCAATTAAACCTTCCTCCCCTCCTCCTCTCCAGAATTATGTCAGCCCATTTTCTGTTTTATTTATAAGGAAATAGTCTAATCTGACCTGACAGAGTCACTAGAGGTCCCACTTATTTATTCACTTCACAGATTCCTCATGTTTTTCTAAACATGGGTTGTAGGCCATATTTTACATGCAAATAAAGAAGTCAGGCTCTGACTCTGTTTTTCAGACGAGGAGCACATACTTAATGATTTTGCTGCTTTGAGGGATGGAGTGAAGTTAAGACCTGGACGTAAACCCATTGTTTCCAGTGGTTCTTGAATTACTAAAAGGTACCGTGGTGCCCTTTGTAGGAAAGTTGGCAAATCAAATCTGATGAAGGAATGAGGAAGATGAATAATGAGTGTGCCTCATGCATGCTTTGCTCCTCCCTTTCCTGCAGCTTAATATTTTATCAATGTCTGAATAATTCTTAAATCCTGTTCTTTACGGGCATTTCAGATGGATGATTTGGAGGAAAATGGCAAAACACTTATCAAGTATTTGTAATCAAAGGCTGGGTCTTGGTATTTCAGTGCATATGTGAATGAATATGAAAGTTTTTATGGGAAAATAAAAGGATTTTTCCCTTGAATAACTCATTCCTTAATATTATAGAATAGAAAGGTGTTTTGGGCTGGAGCCAAAATGGAACAGGTATTAAGAATTTGTTTGGTGTGCTGCCTCAAATGCATTTCCTGCACATGCAGCTTGGCAGTTCTTCTGAAAGAGGATCATGAAAGAATAAACATCTTGGCCACATTGGAATATTGCATTTGCAATGATTAGCTTAAAGGGTTTATATACTTTTGCCCTCATTCCAAACACCCGCAGTTGCCACATTCACTCTGTTGATCCGTAGTGCTGGTATGCAATAGGCACTGAGGAAAAAAATTGCTGTTTTTATGTGGGAAGAAAGATGTTTCTTCTAGATGAAGAGTTCGGAATCAGGTTATCATAAAAGAAATCATAAATAGCTGAGATAATCCACCCGCAGGAAACAGTTTCATATACATTCAAAACTAATTGCATTGAAGCTGGGGGAAAATAGCACAATGAAACGTAGAAGACTCAATAAATCCCTGAGATAATCCGAGCCAGAACCAAAGGACAATCTAGCTCATGTGAGATTAAAGGATTATTTCACTTATTCCAGAAGAGTTTGCAGAGGGAGGGAGGAGAAGAATTTTTTAAATGAAATTATTTAGTACCAAAAAAGCTTGGAGGACAAGTGGGAAGCTTTTTAATTAAAATCGAAGGTGTTTGTGCAATGCATATAATAAAAATCACATTTGTTAGTCTTTACTTGGAGATATGGTCTTCAAAGCATGTGTTTGTAAGGAATGAATGACCACTCTCTTCTGAGAGGTATTGAATGTAGATTAAACAACTGGTTTAGTAAAATAAATTCTTTTGACTTCAAGTAGTTACGAGTCAATAGGTCAGATTTTTGGTTAAGCATTGCTTACCTGTGCCTGGCAGAAATGTCATGGTTTGTATATTGCTTTCAGTACCTGCATACCCACTGGCAACAAGAGGTCCCAGCAAAAAAGTATCTTGGGGGGAACCTTTGAAATGCAAACAGGTTTTTATTCTAAAAGCAATTGTTGTTTTAAATCCAAAACATTAAAAAAAAGTTTCCATCTGAAAAATTGGTGAAATACTGGAGAAACTTGGTTTTTAAATCTTAATTTAGAGGACATAGAGGCCGTTTCTTATGAGTTGGGACCATCTCTTGGAGATGCAGGAGCTTTGATCTCTCACTCGGAATGAAAATAAATGAAACAGTCTGGTTGTTGCCAGTCCTCTGTATAGTAACATCAGAGCTACTCTTTTTCTGAAATTCACTTCCAAAATACGCTTGTTACAAAATCTCCGTCAGCCTAGATCCAAATGGATTTTTCTTTCTTCTAAGACTGCCTAAATAAAATGCACTCCTACTGATACTGCTGTTATTAGCATTCTAGGACACTGTCCAAAGCCTGGCTTCTCAAAAATGCTCATTGTCTCCCTGGAGGTTCAGAGGACCTTCAACTTGCATTAGTCTGCAATGGGAAGGAATACTAAGCACCTTCCACGGTTTGTTTTCACAGGCAGACCTTGAAGAGGAATCCTTTGGTACACTTGCTTAATAAAAACTGTTACTCAGCCATTGGGTGCCAGCGGCAGGGTTAATTTTACTGAGTGATTTGTTCAGCACCATTCTAGGGTAGGCTGGGAGGCAGGGGAAGGAAAAAAAAAAGAGAAGTCTTCCTGAAGCTCACCCTCATGATTGTGGCTGGGGGAAACCTCTAGTCTTTTGGGGCTGCTAAACTGTGTATTGTAAGGTTGCTCTCATGGTACGTACTTGGATATCTCTTGGTAGCTCATCAGACCTGCCTGTATTTTCATACCAGATGGTGAAACATAGTCTCCAAACTCCTTTTTCCGTACTTTGCTGATCTAACCCTATGGCTGTGGAGACTCTGCACCGCAGAGACTGCCCTTACCTGAGCAGAAGCATGCACGAATTCCCTTCCAGAAACTTGCAGGGCCCAATGTAAGTGCCAGCAATTTGGCACTGGCTGATAAACTGCCAAGACTGAAGCAATAGAGATGTGTGATGAAACATCTTTAATAAGGCGGCTCTTGAATGCAAATTGAAAGGCTCATCAACATGGTTGCAGACAGCTTGTATGCTTTGTGTCCCTGCATGATATAGAGACAACTGGCAGAGCCTGTGGCTCATCTTGTTTGTTCCTCAGATTGATTTAGTAGAAAGGGAGATCCCCTTTTGTACTCCAGGGTCCCTTCGGTCGCTGTGATATAGCTACTGACCATGCTGCTTGGCCTGACAAAGTCAATAATGCTGCAATTTCTAGGTAACCCTGTGTGTTTTTCCTACTGGAAAAAGAGCAACTAGTACTGTGAGTGTTACAATTAGTGTTGTCTCTGTACTTATTGTCTACTACAGGACTGCCAAAGCTGCTTCTGTACTCTAGTTAAAGAACTATTTAACTGTGATTCAAGCATCTATAGAAACTGGAACATGCTAGGAGGTGGAAGAAGAGATGGCAGCAGATAATGGTGAGGGTGGGGGTAGTTGAGCAATACTCATTTCAAAATTGAGAACTCTTTCTTCCCTTCTGTCTGGTCCTTTGGGTTGCTAAACATCAAAAATCCTTTACGAGTATTGCTAGTAACAAGTGGCTGGTTGACTGTTGGCTGAAGAGAACTGGTGTGGCTGTGAGCTTGTGTTCTGCATTAGAGAACACGCTTCAAAGTCATTTAGCCGCAAAGCTTTTTGAGCAGGTCTGGAGTTCCGCGTAGGGATCCTGATGAGGCCAGGTTAGGGATAGTGTTTGTACTTCTGCAGGCCTTGTGACATATTCCTAATCCATGTGACACAACAGGGAGAGGCGACCTCTTTTCCAGGGTTAAGCAAAACTGAGAAAGAAATACACTGGAGCTCTTGCAGCAGTGTGGGGTCCTCCAGCATCAGAACAACGTGGGTTTGTATTACTGTGTGCAGTAACAAAGATTCTACTGGGAAGGCTTCCTCAGCAGCACTGATTTTAGCATAAATGCTCTCAGGAGAGGAAGGGCAGTAGGCAGCTTTGGGAGCCTGACTGTCCCAGAGTGTGTATAAGAGGTCTTGACTTGATTTATGCATGTTGGAGAGGTTCATAAAAGTAGGTGCTTGCAAGGCTGGCCTCTGTCCCCTAGGCAGACAGCTCACGAGAGGAGGTGAAATCTGCCAGTGCCTTGTAGTATGGGCAAGCGACTAGAGCACTGTCAGAAGTCTGGGTCCTTGGGAGGTTTGTTTATTTGCCTTTTTTTCCTCTGCCCTTTAGTAAGCAGTTTGCTCATTGAAGGTTTTGGTAAACTAGTGCGTAGCATCTTGATAGCGACTGTGCTTGACCATCACTGTCTGTCCCTACAGAAATGCCTGGACTTAAGCTCTGAACTTTTTGCCTACTTCCATAAGGTAAGGAAAATGGGGCCAGTTTTGATACCATATGGATGTGTAACATGAAGCATAACACAGGTCTAGAAAACCATGTCAAGTGTGCTTCTGGGACTTCCAGCTCCTGACTGCGCAGTAGCACTGAACAAGAAAGTGTCATCTAGTTGCGTTGGGACTTAGCATTTTACAGTGCAAATTGAAAGTGAAATTGAAGTATGTTGCAAAGTAAACACATGAAGACTTATGAAGTTGCATTAAAGAAGGATTGAGGGAGAAAAAGACTAAAGCACTAAATGAAAGATCATCTTCATTCTGAAATAATCAATATGGTATCCTTAAATCAGTCTGTGTAATATTCTGTGCAAATACTCTTTGTGAGAATTTTCTTTAGTGTTTGCTTTCAAAACAAGTAAGCTTGTGAAGAGCTACAAAGCTTATTTAATGTGTCTCTGGGGTAGAAGATCTTGTTTTAGTTTATGAAAGGACAAGAAGCTATCACTTCTTTAGAAATCATTTCGCATTTTAAAAAAATGTTAATTGTGTGTTTGATCTTTGAGATTAAGACTTTGACCGCTAGAATGGCTTGTCCCAGCATGCAAAGAGCCTTGCATTCATATGATTGCAATGTAAAACGTTAATAACTGTGAAGGCTTTGTGCTTTGTTAGGCATTCAGATATGAGACTTACTTCCTTGGTTTGTCTAAAATGCCAACTTTTGCTCAAACCTATTGAGAGGTATAAGGGCTGCAATGTTGGCAGCTGTTTCTGGCCTGTCTCAAACCTGTGTTCGTATGTGACGTGTTTAAGGAGGACAGACTAGTTCTCTTTAAGTAAGCTTAGCAGTAGCGCAGGGATCTGCTTTGAGTTTCACTATATGCAATTGTTGAGATTGAAGGGAGGCTGACAGCAAGTCAGGGCAAAACTTAGTACGATAGGGTGCTTACAGGACAGGTTCGTGCTTGAACCTCAGAGTGACTTGCTGCACAAGTTCTCCTCTGAACCTTTTAATTTTGCAACTGAATTTTGGTATTTTTAACTATTGTCTGTAAAATGAATTAATAACTCTTTCTATAAGTGTTCAAACATAGATATGGCTGCCCTGATGCAAATGACTCTTGTGGTATTTTATTTCACTCGTTGAATTAGTTTAGAGAAAGGGCTCCCAAGCTTAATTTACCTGGGTATCTGCTAATTCCTGTCTCCGCACAGGGACTGTGTGTATGTTCAGGAAGGCATTTAGTGGGTGTTTGAGGTATCATCTTAGCGACATCTGCGTGTAATAGCTGGGGACTTCTTGTGCAGCTATTACTCCGTTCAATTGATGCAGTCAAATGGTAGCAACTGTACTCCTTTCCTCTAAGACTGTTTTAACTTTCCAGTATGGTGCTAATAGGTGTAACAAAGGCTGTGCAGCAGGCCATGGTCTGTAGTTGTCATGGATTTGTGCCCTAGAGGTATTGAGGTACCTTTGAACCCAGTTGTTAGCATTTGCTGAGGAAGAACCCTTGCGGCTCCTTAGATGCTAAGGTAGTGTCATTATGGTGCACTTTATTTGCTCTGCTTTGTGGTCCTGTTTGGGACTGAAATCTGCTCTGAAATGACCCTTTTATGGAAAGCCAAGTAACCCACAGAAGTGTAGCTGGGCAGTTAGCTCTTCTAAAACAAACTAGTGCTGGCCTCCTTGTTTACAGAAAGCAGAGCTCTTAAGTATACAAGTCCAGGTCAAACTTGACAAGTCTCATTCTGCAAATCCGTAGGCCATCTGTCCTCTTGGTAGATTCTCCCTCCTCTGCTGTGCTTCCTTCCCTCTCTGCTCACCTACTTGCAGTGGGGGGAGCGAGAGGCTATTTGTAAGGCTTCAAGAAGCTCAGTTCAGTGAGGTTTTTGTTCGTTGTCAGTGTCTGATAGTTAGAGCTTCCATTTTGCTTTTCTCGATGTACCTCTTGAGAGGAGTCCCTAAGTGTCTCCTTGTATGAGCGCAGTGAAGTGCGGAGACTGAGGAATGCACAGAGACTATAAAGACATTGCAAAATATCCTTTTTTTTTTTTTTTTTTTTTTTTTTTTTTTTTAAACCTTAAGAGGTAAACTGGATAGTTTCTCCCTGGGTAGCTTAGGACAATAACGAACTACTGAACCTGAGCAGTGGAGCTGATCTGTCAGAATGAACCCAAGTACAACTGGGCCATGTTCCATGGTGAAGAAGAATAAATCCTAAGACATCAGCCATTGTTTTGAATGTGCTAGCCTTAGCTGTCGGAGTGATGATTAAATGCAGCTTCTCATGATATCCTGCCAAAAGCGCTGGTATGGATATGTGATATAAAGCATGTCTAATTTTCACTGTTACTTGCCCTAAGCCTAAAAATGCAGGCCACTGTGTTACCTCTAACATCACTGTAAGATGATACTATGAAGAAAATTAAATAATGATGTATTCATAGTACAGAGATATAATCATTCCAATGTCTTTGTGCGTTGTGGTTAGAAATCCCTGTATCCAAAACTGTCATTAGAAAGTCTCTGATAGATTTCCTCCCCACCCCATCCCAGTATAGCACTTCTGTGCTTGTTACCTGTTCTTTTGCAGGTGCTTTTTTGGGATTAAAAACGAAAAAAATGTTCTTTTCATAAATTAACATGTGAAATGGGAAGGAAAATCTTAAGAGGTAGAAGAATAATGCTCTTTCTTATGCTATTTGATACATTACACGTAAGTGCCTTGCAAAATCATTCTTAGCACATGCTTAGAATAATTGGTAACAGTCGGCATGGACTGAATTTTAGGAATCTTTGTATTTAAGTAAAGCTAAGAAACAAATTCTACCTACTTAGAGATCAATGGACAGTGAGATTTTTATGTTATGAAATGGTTAATGATGCCTGTAGTAGAAGCGTAGCAGCCGTGTAACGTTCTGCCTGCACATAGCTAAGAGCACTTCTACACGGCAGTCGGGAGGTGTGCTGGTATGCTTGTAGGCACAGCCATCCTGTCGTTACCTGGTGTGAGTAACAGGTGTGTGAATACCTGCTCTTCAGGGCCCCCCCTTACGCGTTAACAACTGGAGCAATGTTGCTGTATTGCTCTTTGCTATTGCCTGTGCTGACTAGAGCAGAGCCGGTGCAAGTCTGGCATGCTGAAAAACCCTGCACGCTGCCCAGGGCAGGATCTGCACCCTTCTGCTTGCAGGGCAGCCATCCCTCGGCGCGCCGGGCCTGGCGTTCCCATGCTCTTGTTCACTTCAGCCCCAGCTCCAGGCTAAGTGCTGTCCCAGTTAATGACCAGCCATCTGTCTGGACCGCTCTCTCTCCCGCTTACCCCCAGGGGCTTCAGTCGTTCCTCTCAGCTGCTCTGCTGCTGGGTGCTTTGAGGAGTCGGGAATCTGAGGGCCACTGAAGCTTTGTACCTTGAGGACAGCTAATGTGAGCTGCTTGATTGCTCCTGACTCTGCTTTTCAGGTTTCCTTTGGCAGTTGTTGAACTGGTTTAGGTTGGCCTTCAATTAGCACCTGATTCTCCTTATCTTTAGTCCTCAAAAGAGGGTGGCCTGATTGCCCCTGGAGGGCCTCTGCGAAAGCTCGACCTTGAGGCTAATAGTGGTTAAACCCTCTCTACTGCTTAATGAGGCAGGGAAATATTTAACATGAATTAAGGAAGAGATGGTGATGAAAGCTGAAACTGTTGCAGGATTGGGGCTTGGAGCAGAATCATAAATCACCATTATTATTTAGGTTGAGGGAGTAAAAATAATGTGAAGGAGTAACATAGGGGGCTGATCATCGTTAAAGCAAATGTTACCAGTGGATGCTTCTGTTCAGGTGTCATGGGGAGGATGGAGCTGAATATTCCCCGGACTGAAAAAGTAAATAGGACGCAATGTTTTTATCATAATTTCTCATGAACATTTCTAAAGAGGAAAAAAAAATTGACTCTTCTAAGCAAAGTGTGTGAAGATGAATGAAGGGAAATGTTGCAGAAACTGTTGTGCAGGTTGCTAGAAGTGATTTAATTAAGTTTTCTTTTGTGGGGGGGAAAAATTCTGTATTCTGCTGTGGTGCTTGTAATAAGGCTCAGTATGTTATTTTTAAAAGGTGTCTACTGTAATGTGAGAAATACTCCTTAAAAAAAATCAGGTTGATTTTTCTTTTTATTTAAGCCTAAGTTGTTATCCTTCTGCCGATTTATGTTCTACAACTCTAATATAAATTATCTAGCTTTTACTCCCTGGTGTGTAATGGAGACACAGAATTTGCTTAGGACACAATAGGAAGCCAGGATCTTGGTACAGAGAAAGGTATTGAGTGCAAACTTGACACAAGTGAACTCTCATTGAATCGAGCTAATGGTATTTCCTCGTTGGGTTAATTGTCAGTTTGGTGCCTTCTGAAATGCAATAGCAAAAACATGTAGCAGTTGAATGAGTGCAGTTTAATTTGCCTACCAACAGGGACTTGGTTTATAAATAGCAATGTGGAAATACTGTAAAATGTCAGCTGTGAATAAAGTAGCTTTTTGTTTGTGTGTGAGCTGCAATATAGCAATAATAGTGGTTGGGCAGCGTTTGTACTTTTCCTTACCTTCCTGGGATTTCAGATGCCCTTTATATTTTGGGTGTCGTGTATTCGAACATAAATGAACTGCCGTGGTCAACTTCTACTTTGGATTTTCAGGATTTCATTTTTTGACTTCTCCTTTTCCATGTTTAGCTTCCAAAAAATACTCACCACAAGTTTATTATCAGGGCAACTGTGTATGAATATAAGCAGAAAACATTTTCCTTACGACCTTTCCCACAAACTCAACATTTTCTGAAATCCACTTTGTTTGCATTTTGTTTTACCATGCTGTGTGCAACAGTGCTTAGCTCACACCGGCAGCGTCGTGCTGGCAATAAATCAGGGAATGAAGGACCCGCAAGTAATCTGGGGCTTTGCTTCTAGCAGGGTAGTGTGACCAGGACATGAATTCAGTTGATTAGCTTCTGAAAGGAAATTTGATGCAATGGGTTTTTTTCTCCCTTTTAAATGAAAAACTGAGTCTTGAGTTACTTAGGTCTTCTTTTTAAATGGAAAAACCAGGATCCCCACTGATTTTCATTCTCTGTCTGGTTGGTTCCAGGCTAAGATCTTTCCTGTAAAGCCCTAGTACACATTCTGCATGCTGTGTTCTTCCTTGATCGGCTTTGCTCCTGACCTCTGCAAGACAGCCACTGGGCAATAGCTTGGCTGGATACAAAACGGATGAAATCCTGTCTCCTCTGCATAGATGACAGAGCTCCTGCTGGCTCTGGGGCACCTGGGATTTTACCTGGTGGCTCCCCAAGTTTGGGTCTGCCTCTCTCTGTGCTGCACTTCTTGTGCCTCGAAAGGAGTGGCAATAGAGAGGAAAACCCTCAAAATAATGCTAGTGCTGTAGGCCAGGGGAATATTCAAGTAAATCAAATCAGTTCTTTCAGGTAAAACTTGCTGCCGTTGTAGCAATGATACACTCCACAGCAGGAGTCTATTGTGCCTCAGCGCGGGTTAGTGGCTGTTTTGTGGTAGCAATAAGCTTTGAACCCTTGCTTGGAAAGCAAGGCGTGTGTTACTGGCAAATCCCGTGATGCAAAGTCCTTTCTGACGTTGTTGATGTGTGATTTTGTGATGTGGCTGAGGGGAAATGACTTTGCATAGTGTTTAATGCTCTGTTTGTATCACATCTGTGTTTTCTCTTCATCCCCCACCATTTTCTTTCATTTCCAAAATCATTTTACAGGAGACTTCTGGTCACTCGAATGACCTTAGCCAAGCTATTTCCTCTCTTTGTGCTTTAGTTTCCCCAGCTGTAAAAAGGGGATGATGAGACCTGCTTTCTTTTGTCAAGCACTTAGAGATGTGCTTACGAAATGTGCTATTAAAAGGCTTTCTATGTATAACTTCTATACAAATAGTGGTTGTCCAAGTTTATTTGGGTTGCTTTATCAAAGTCCAAGGTTGTGAACATCCTTTGTTTTTGACAGAGGATGTTATTTATGAAGTAAAAATGCTCAAAATGTGGAACTATTGATTGTTGCTGATAAGTTTATGATATTAAAACATTAAATGTAATCGTCATCTATTATCATTGTGGTGTTTTTGGAAGTTGGAAAGCAGTTTTGTGTAGCTAGCTGCCTTGATTACCTCAAAGTGATCAATAAAAGGTTTTCAGCAGAGGCTTTTATTGTCAAGTGGTTAAAATGTTCTTCCTGTGGATCCTGTATATGATGATTTCAGCTCTAGGAGAAAGATGCAGCAGTCCTTTCTGAGGTAACTTAATTACACAGAAATATTTAGACTGCCAGTTTTGGTTTAATTCCCCTCCATAACCCAATTGCACTACCTCAGACTGGGAGGATTTTCTTACTTGTCATCATGCTTGTCAGGTAAGTTCTGCGTATTGTAATTTCAACAAACCTACAGAATTCAGGAAGGGGAGAAAAGTGTGGGAAGCTAAGACAAATCGAAGCTAAAACTGGGAAGAACTACTCATAAACCTTTACCTCTTGTTCACAAAAACACTTCTAAGTGTTTGATGGCTCAAAAACCATGGTGTCTTCTGAATGTGGAAGGACAGAACCTTACAAACAGCCTGTCGGAGAGGGAAAGGGAGTGCAGACCCCAATGCGAAAGCACTTAAGTGCTTATAATCGATGCGTGGTGCTGTGCTCACAGGAGAGCTCGGCACCTGACATCTGCCAATACTGTTGACTGAAGTTGCTTGGGGCTGAGCCCAGCTAAAATGCTAATACAGGAGCATAGCCCTGAGATACCTCAAAATACTACCTGAATTTAGCACTGATTGTAGTCAGTCTGTGTGCAGTGTGTAGCTTGTCTTTGTGAGTGGTTCAGTGGCAACTTTTTTATTTTGCAGACGGTTTCCATCCTGGAGCAGAGACTGACACTCACTGAAGACAAGCTGAAAGAATGTCTTGAGAATCAGCAGAAAATCATTCAAAACAAAGTGAACTGACTTTGTGAGAGAGAACTGAAGCTGAAGGTGCTTGGAGGTTTGAGGCTTGGTTGTTTGTGTTTTTAACAGAGTGTGTATGACTTGCTTTATTTTGAGAGCAACCAATTTTTGATTGAAATGTACAGTTATTGTATCTGTAAATACAAAGCTTTGTTACTTTACTAAAATAAAAAGAGGATTTTATTCATAAGCATGGATAACGATTATGATCTCTTGTGTTTTCCAGATACTGTAGTAGCCTGAGTGTGGTATGAGGACTATCTAGCAAGGTCTCATCTCTTATGCCTTAGCTGCTGTGGAGTGAGTTTAAAAGTGCTTAAACATCTTGGAATTGCCAAGTGTCTCACACACACGGTACTAGGCTTGTTGCTGAGGTGTATGCTGGCTATAGGTCACAAGCAAAGAGTTCCTGGGGGGATATTTTGTGCAGAGCAGCCTGATGTAGTGGGAGTTCATAGGTGACGTTCTAGAATGGCTGGTGCCTGCAGAAGGTTGTCTCACCCAAGTCCCAGATGGTTGCTGGAGCATCTGACACAACAGTTTAGATACCAGATGATATTTGTGCAGAGACGCTGTTCTAATGGGTGGGATTTAACCCGCTCCCTCATGCAGTGCGTGGAAAACGATTTGCTCTGCTTGAGGCTGGAGGAGATGCTCTAGCTAGTCAGGCACGGTGTGGATCCCAAGGGGTTTTTGCTTTGTCTTGGTCTGTTTTTTAAATTAAAAGCAGAGGAGGGGGGAGAAAGAGGAGGCAACCAAATAGCAGAACACTTGCTGCAATCCTGGAACTTCTTCCTTCTCACACTGGAATACCTTTGATTTTTCAGTCATCTTGCAGATGTTTTCACAGTTGAATAGCTCATCACTCGCACCTACACTCTTCCCCTGCTCCCCCTTCTGCTCCTCCAAGACTTTCTTTCAGGTCTTTAGCAGGTGTTCAATATGTAGCTTCATAAGAATTTGGACTTCTGGGAGATACTGTTTTCCAACACCTCTTCTGCTAACGTGCACTGGAGATCTCCTTTCTTATAATAAACTGCCTTGATCAATATTACCTGCATTCTTGGAGAAATGGGCTGCAGGAAATTGGCCATCTCCAAGTTAATGAAACGCTCCTCAATACAGTCTTTCTGACCCCTTAAAAATGAGTATACATCAATTCCTGCCTTTGGCTGTCCCTTCGCATCATTGCTCATGTTCCAGACTCACACAGCTTCCAAAGCCTCCTGTCTCCAGATGTGCAGTGGGTGTTGTGGAAGCTTGACCGAGGTCTGGCTGGCATTCTTATTTCACACAGGGCTTAGTTGATCTTAAGGCCAGCCCTGGTTTTTTTGCACCTGTTTCTGTTGAAGGCTGTGTCTGCCTGTACTGTCTTAACTGTGTTAATCCTGTTGAGAGCTGCCTAGTTCCATCCGGATGAGGCTGTTTGCATTCCCCTGCCACCACCAGAAAGTTTCTGATGTCCTTCCATTCTGGTACTTTCCACATCTCTAAGAACTTCTTGTTGGCATTATCACAATATTTCATTCCTTTTGATTTGCATAAAGCCAAGAGCTTTCTCATTTCCAAGCTTATTTGGTTGATTATAAATTTGAATTTCTCTCTGCTCAACCACAGGCTGTTTGTTTGCTGTTTCCAAGCTCCGAGTCTGATAAAATCATTATTTTCTCTTAGATTAAGCTAATGGAATCAGTTCAGTGATATTCTTTGGTGCTCTTGCTATAAGCTTTCAGTGGCTTTCTGTTGAAAGACTGACATCATTTTCATTGCAGTTCTACTTACGTCCTGATGCTGATGGGTAGGGAGAAGGGGAGTCAAAAGTAGGTAAGGCTTATTTACTGCTAGAAAAAGGCTATTCCTACATTGATCTGGTATGACTGAAGCAGTGACAAAAATGTGTTGCAGGAGCCTGATTTATCAGCTTGATCCCAAATGTTCTGGACTAACCTTTGGGGGAGGATAGGGGTTTGGAGAGGAGAGGAAAATTTAAGTTATTTCAACATTCATCAATTTTTAAACTTGGTTTTCAAAAATAGCATTCTCCTCCTTTAAATTGTAATTTCTAATGTCTTGAAGACCACAAAAGCAATTTGTATATGGTGTTTTATGGAGAATGCCAATAAAAATTATTTGGATGCATTTGATATAGACCCTTTTTCCATTCAGATGTTCTGAGCGAATCCATTTGAGAGATAATTGTGCTTCTAAAATAGATGAGAAGCTCAGGTGCTGAAAGGCAAGCTAGTGGAATGCAGGGAAAGCTGCTTTTCTGTAGTCAAGTTCTTCAAAGCATTCGTTTGATCTTTACAACATGTTTTTGTAAAGATAACCTATAGCTTATGGGTGTGGGGAGTAACAGGGGAGGGGGCAATCTAAGAAACTATATGATTTCTGTAGCAAGACAGATAATATAAAGGGAGTCTCTTCCGACAATACTCTCATCTCAATAGTTCCCTTGTCCCGCATCTCAGTAACTTGCTCTCTTTTCATTTCCCTCCTCACCACCTCTTATCTGAAGAGGGGGTATCAGGACTTACCAAGTACCAGTACTTCTAAAGGGGGTGTATTACTAGACACAGGCAGTGTGTGGAACATACAATAATCAACATACATAAATGTTGAGCAATACTCTTAAAAATCTGAGGAGCACAAATGCCATTGTCTTTCTTGTCCCTAGTTCCATGCTTAATTTTGTCCAGTAAGTGCCAGATACCTTGAGAGCTGAGGACAAAATAGGCTTCAGAGTGAGTTAAATCCACTTTTGCTTTTACGCTCATCATTTTCTCGACTTGGGAGCATCAGCAATGACTGCTTTGTGAAGCTGTTAACTCAGGGAGCAGTGCAATAGCTGAGTGGGGAAGACTACTTTGTACGTCTCTGGACTGAGGCTGCTTCTTTACAGTGTGAGGACAGCTCACCTTGAAAACTGCTGGTGATGAAATCTCTCCAGGAGAAGGCTACAAAGAGTTAAGGATTTTGTTTTGGATTTCCAAGGCACACTTGAAGCCAAGTTCTTAAAAAAGTAGTTTAATTTGTTGCCATTACATTTGCCAGACGTATGACCTCACTAAACTTTTAGCAACAGTTCTTTGTGCCGAGATTGGCCCTTGGGGAAACTGGCTATGCCTGAAGGCTGCTGCAAATGGATTTTTGGCTGCTATGAGTACAGAGCATGTTAAACATAATCATGATCTGTGAAAAAGTAAGAATCTTCAAGCACTGCCCACTTTCCTTCCTGTCTGGGAGCTGGAATTGGACAGATACCACAGTTTAGCTCATAACTGAATAGGCAAAAACACAGAGCACTGTGATATTGACTGTTCAGGCCTGGAAGCTAGATGGCCAGGAGAATCCTCTGTCACAGTGTCACAACTGGACATGTGTTTGCCAGTTAACTAGAAAATAAAATCCAACTAGGATCTAATTTGTTGGGCTTAAACTAGCCAATTTCCTGGTACAAACCACTTATATAATGTCTTAAAAGATCTGCTTTTGAACTAAGTGTTTTTTGAAACATGAGTGAGTAGGAGGGGAGGGAAACAAATCATTCCGCAAAGGTTTGTCACTTATGACATGAAAGCAGAAATATGTTTCTTCTCATTGTTTTAGGAACGGTTGGTCTCCCATGCAGTGCCAGTGCTTTTCAAATGGCATGATCTGATCAGCTGCTGTTATGGGAAGGAAATACGATGGGAAGGAAGATTCTCTCTTGATGCTCATCTGTATATTTAACCTGGGTTTAGCCTGCTGTAGAAAGTTTCACATGAGTCTTGGGAAAGCTGGGATCTGTTTCCAGCTCTGCAACAGAACTGCTGTTACCCGCAGACATCCTTCTTTAGTCCCTCATTTTCCTTGTCAGTGGTATAAATTACTTCCTTTTGAGAGATTCAGGTTCTGTGGCTGAACAGCTAATTAGAGATTTGAATGTTGTGTGTCAGGGAAGAGAAAGGTCAGTTTGCCTCTAAAGTACAGGCCTCTAGCATCCTTTACTTCCTCTCTTTCCTCATAGTACAGGGGCCGGTGCTGCTGGGGAATGTGTGCTGACCACCTCTCTGCCATTCAGAATGAGTGACAGCTGTCATCAGGGTTTTCAGATGGAGGCTACAGTCACCTGCTTGCTGAACAAGAAAGAGGTACCGCTGCTCCTGTCCTCTTCCTGTCTCTCTCCTGGAAGCCAGGAGCCTGCCAAAGGGCTTATGTAACTGCTCCCACGCCAGGGTCTGTGCAAGCGACCTGTTTTTAAGGGGGGGAAATCAAAACGAGCATTTGAAATTAACTGGGATCACTTCTAAGCAAAGACCAGGAGTACGTGCTTAGGCCAGCATGTTGGGAGAGAGTGCTATGGGTGATCTCTGATGGGGAATGAGCATCATAAACAACTGGTGATATTCTGGCAGAGGGTAAGTCGTTGCCTGCTTAGCAGCAGCTGGAACAGGTTGAGTGACCACTGCCTGAGGCCACAGCACTACAAATTTGCAGTCTGGAACGGCATCTTTCCCCAGAGGTTACCCTTAGCTTTCTTTATACTCACTCCAGCCCTGCCTCCCTAATAAAGCAATACAGCTGGAAACCCACAGTTTTGTTGTCACAAAACAGTTAGGCTAAATCAGCATGGTGACCCAGTGCCAAAAACCTGTCACCTCAATTCTCCTTCACTGTTTCTGCTCCCTACAGGCATCTTCCATGCAGCTAATAACTCACTGCTGTGCCTCGGACACCTGTCAAGTTGAGGATATGGTGGCAGTCTGCATGGCACAACAATCCTTTAGGCCTCAGGGATGTTTTTGCAGAAAATGTCCAACAAGTAGTGCATATAAAGGCTGATCCTGCTTACTCCAAGAGCTTGTGGCTGCCTGGAGCGTGCTGTTGATGGCAGCTGTTCTTTCAGTTGATGACTGAAAGGGTTAAGCTGAATAGTTGTCTGGATGGAGCACTAGCATTGCTTCACTTCCCTTTTTACACTCCCTCTGTGAGTATTTTCTTAACAGCTGTCTGGGAGCTGTTCCATTCAGACTTCCCCTCGTGTGGGCCTATGAAAACACCCAGTCTGCCGTTCTCGGGAAAGTTTCCATTGTCACATTTGCACACCCCTGCTGCAAGGCCAAAGCCAGCCTTCGGTACGTCGGCCTGAAGTAGCTAGGTATTCCTTACGGAGGGGAAGCTTCACTGCTCAGCTGAAACGGGCAGATCTTATGAGCCCCCCCGGCTTCTGAGTGTGCTCAGTACCATGAGGTCCTCTGTGACGAGGACCTCCTTGTAATGTGATCAGGGGTAGGGGTCATTGCTTTTCCCTATCTGTGAATCCACTCAGCCACGTGTAGATACTGTAGCAGCAGGAAAGGCACTGCCTGCCTGCTGTTATACTTGGTCCATACAGTGCGACAGGCTGCTTTGTGCTCACCAGAGGTAGCAGCAAGATGGTTTTCATCCTCTGAAAACCTAGGAATATCCTTTTTTCTTCTGCTTTCTGGTTGCCCAGGTTCTCTGGAAGGCTGTGGTTGTTTCACACAACTGTTCTTTAAGAATCTGGTCTTCAATAAAATACTGTGACAAAATGCTGTTAGTGCTTCCACACCTTCATGACTGTTGTTCTGTGAGAAATGCAGGCATCAAGCCTGCGGATTTGTGGAGCAAGACCCCTCAAGATGATCTGTTTGAATACTGGTGTACCAGTGTGCTATTAAGTAGATTAAGGAATTGTTTTAATGCCACTTGGTCTTTTGCTTAAGGATCAATGTGCACCTGCTGGGTTGTTATTTTGTAGATCCTGTTTGCTTCCTAAGGGAGAGATTATTTGACCTGTATATTTACAAGATGTGTTTCTTTCCTTTACTCTATTATTTATGAAATCAATGAATCTTAAAAAGGAACACTCTCTGCAAAGTGTCTGGAGCAAGGTGTGCTTGATGAGAATGCGAAAATGTCCCTGCCTGCAGGGCCTTTTACACCAGCCAAGTGTCTTTGCCTCGGAGAAGGAGAGGAACTCTCCTGAACACAAAGGAGAGGTTTGTCCATGAAAGCAGCATCTTGACAGCATCTCGGGTGAGATGGGGGAAAATCAGAAATTCTTGCCTGAGTACCTGCAAGTCACATGGTGGAGCAGTGGCAGGGGTAGGAATAGATGCCATGGGATTGGTCTTCTAAATTTGGCAACCCAGGCAGGAGAGGGGAAGCAAGACCTAACCTGGGTGCTGCAGAGGACACTGAAAATTCTTTAGATACCGTTAACCAAGGTGGCTGTGTTGGTGGTATTAGGCGTACTCATTTTGCTCTACAGAATTGGGGGCAGTTCATAGGGCTGTTTGATCTGATTTTTTTGAGGGGAGGCCAGGTAGGTCTATGGCTCATGTGCAGCACCCTGCACGAGATGTTACAAAGCCATCTCATGTCTGTGCTAAGATTGTCCTGACTGTCATCTTCTAATACACCTGCAGCAGCCCAGGCTTTTGACTGGCAAGGTTACATGTCCCTTTGGTTCTAGGGGCCTAAGCCCCAAACTGGCCCGCAGCTTTCCAAGTTGTGACTTTGCCAACCTTTCCATTCAGACAGGAAAGGCCAAGTCTTCTGTGTAACAAGGCAGCAGTGAGCAGTCTCAGCTGGCACAGCCAGCAGTGATATACCTCACAACCGCATTTTGCAATAGGCTACACTGGTGAAAGGGCCCCTGGATAGCCAGAAGTGCCCAAGGTGTGGTCAGGGAGCACCCTGTTTTTGCTTTCTCTCTCTGCGCTCATGCAAGTTGGAGAAGGGACCTCAAGCTTTGGCTTTGCTCTGGTGTGGTCATGGGCTGGTGTCAGCAAAGGCCCAGCTGTTACCCATGCTCTCCTGGCTCCAGGGTTCAACAGGCAACAGCCCAGCATTAACTTGCTTTCTTAAAGGAACCTAAACCAGCAGAAGAACCAGCTTGTTGCTTTTCAGCCAGCTGGTGTAGAACTGTCTTTCGACACCAGCTGGGGATGTAGATAGAGGCATCTTCTGCAAACATCGGAGCAGAGTAAGAGAAAGTGTTTATTTATTCTCCCCTCTTTCTATGTCTTTCCTGTTGCAAATGAGTGTCTGCTCCCTTAGAGTCAAAGGGCAGCTAGTCTGTATCCCAGCAGGTTGCCTGCACCTCTGACAAGTCAAATGCCTCAGGAGCACAGATCTGTGTGGAGTAAATCCTTGGAGAATGGCACAGAGCCTGAGGGAGGGCTGGGGGGGCTGCAGGGGTCACTGTGGGAGGAGAGGAGAACCATGGAGCAATCAGGCAGCAGGACCAAGGGGGGCTCAGGGGAAAACTGCCTCTTACTGCTACCAGGTCATGGGGCTTGTTAGTCTCTGGGCTAGTCCTCAGGCTGGGCTCTGGGATCTAGGTAATAAACTGCTCTAACCTATAGGTGGGTCAGTCCAGACAGGGAATGAGGTGGGGGGAGGCCTGGGGCTGCAACCTGATGGGGCATGACTGGAGGGCACTGAGGTGGGGGCACATGTGGGCCTCGCTTCCCCAGGGGGTTGGGGAGCTCTCCTGTGTTGTGATAGCTGCTTGTGGGGTCAGGAGCCAGTGCTTGGGTGGATCCCTGGGTCCTGGCTGCTCCCCTCTGTAGGGTTTCTCTGTGATAGCATCTCTAGGCAGAGCGAGAGCTGCTGAGGTTTGTGCCAACATCCCCTCTGGCACTCGCACTACCCAGAAATGATTACCTGCTTGGAGTTATCTCCATCACCTCCCCAGTGCTGCGAAAGGCCGCAGCCAGCAGTGAAGTTCAATGTTCTCTAATTCAGCAATGGTTTTGCTGTTCCCAGGCCGTGGGTGAGGGTCTGGCCGCAGCAACTGGCTCTCCAGGGCTCTGGTGTGGGCCCAGCAGGCAGCACAGCTGTGGCTATTTGCTTTGCCTAAGCCTAGAGCCAACTTTGCCACCCACTTACTAACAAATTAAAAGATGTTTTAATCTAGTGAAACTTGCTCGAGTGAGATCTAGAGCTTGGGATTAGTGCTGAGTCCTTCCCTGCAAAAGGAATAGGTCTGCTTGCTTCAGTTCAAGAAACAATGTGGGCAGATCTCTGGCTCTGCTCCCTTTCCCTTTTCCCACCATTCTGATACTGATGAGCCTGTTCTTTTCCCTGTGGCCAGGGGATTTTGCTGCACTCCCTGCCCCTTTGCTATGACTAGTTTGCTCAGTGTGCAGTTCAGCAGCGTGTTTCAGAGGTTACATTCTTTGCTGCAATTATCCCTCTGTCCTGCCTCTCATTACTGTGTTTCCTTTGTGGCCAGGTCTTTGAGCAGAAGCAAAGATTAAAGAGAGCAGCGATGATTATATTTAATAGCAAAGAAAATCGGCACGGTGTTTGGGGGCTGTTTTCCTTCCCTCTCTCCCACCTATTAAAGTTCTGAGGGAACTTGGAAATGGCATGCGGTCATCTCACCAGGATTGTGCCATGCTCTGCCATGGGAGCAGCGGGGAGTGGAAAGACGGCGGCATGTTCTATGTGCATTTGTGCCGGCTGGACTTTCCAGCCTGGCCCCGGTGGTCAGGAAAGTAGCTTTTTTTCCCCTCTTTTAAGTAGAAAGCCCCTTTGCCCGCTTCTGCAAGTGAGCATGTTGCTCTGGCCCCAGCATTCTGGCTACTTAGTGAACTGGGAGGAGGGGCCAGGCTAGCTGTAAAACACTTGGATGCCTTTTAGATGTAAATATCTTGGTAATTTACTATGATGGGAAAGGAGCAGCAGAAAGTGGATGACTGCTAAATCAAGGTCTGCTACAACCATCTTTCTTTAATCCACCATGGCACTGCACAGACCTGCTTAAAAAGCTGCTGGGTAAGCTGCTCCTCATCCTGCAACAAGCTGCTCTGGTATTGCCCTGGGACCCAAAGCTTTGGGATAGGCATTGCAGCTGCAGTGCTACTGCTGCTCAGGTTACTTGGGAAAAGCCTGTACCTATAGCCAGCCTATGGATGGCCCACAGAGATCATCCTGTGCCACAGGAATTAGTGACCCCCTGGAGAACGTCTGCACTTGCTCCAGGCTCCATTGCCCTTTCTCTTGCACTGGGCAGCTGATCAACACTAGGTTGCTAAGGGTGGAGAGATTGTTCTCAGCCTGTCTTCATGTGGAAAGGTGCTGCTTTCATCTTGGACTTGGACGGAGGGGTATGTGTGTCTAACAGCCTCTTTTTTGCCTCCCAACCTGTATCTGCTGGTTTAATAGGAGGTGCTGCCTCTCTAGACCTTCTCAGCACTCTAACTTTTATTGCATTTGAATGTCTCAAAGAATCAAAGCACACAAGGTGTATGAGAGGCCTGACTGAGGGAAGGCATCTGTGTGTGTCCTTCTTGTCTAGCATGCTGTGTTGAGAGGTGCAGAAATGCCTGTCTATCTCCACTGCAGACATTGCAAAAGCTTCGTCCCACCTGGAAGATCAATTTGAAATGGATCCTGTGGCATGGCAGGTGCTGTCCAGAGAGCTTGACAGTGGAGGAAACAGCGAAAGAATGGCGACTGTGGTACCATTGATCAAGCCAGCGTGTCTGTTCTTGATAGAGCGGCTAATAAGGCCACCGGTGCAGTGAGAACGTAAACCCCAGAGGTAAGTGCGTAGTGTGGCCTTGCAGGAACCTCTTTACAAGCATGAATGTGATTCTTATTTCAGTACTTATTTAATGTGCTGTCCCCTCCCTGAGCCAGTCTGTGATTTGCCCAGGGGGACAACTATACTAGGACTTGGTCTTCTCCCTTGCTGTCCAGCAAGACTCCATGCAAGGGAATTGATGACTTCCCTTTCCCCCTACAGACCAGGCAGGGATAGGAAAGAGTGAGTTAGCCTGCAGAGGAGGGGTTGTTGACCAGCTGACTTCCAGCATCAAGCTTTTCTAGGTGACAGCTAACAGAAAGCTACATGTTGGAAATGCGGGAGACTTTTCCTTCCCTTTTCCTCATTCCAATGCAGGAAACTTCTTTGGAGAATCCAGACGATGTGTTTGGAGAGCTCCAGCATGCTGAGCAGGGACTCAGTGCCACAGCAGTACTTGGTGGCCTGCAGGTTTCCCCTCTGCCAGGCCTCGGCATCTAAATCCTCTAGGAATTTCTCAGCAGTCAGACTGCAGCACTTACATGCCCCGTGTGTGGTTGTTTCCTAACCCGGAAAGAGAGACCAATGCAGAGAGCAAGATCTAATATGGACCTGATAACCGACGATGGGATTTCAGCAGGTGAGAGGCGAAATTACAAATGCTTCGAGTCCATAAAGCTGATTATTGAGCAAAACATAAAATGCACATAGGAGTGCAGCTTCCCCTGTGGGCTTGGAAAGCATCCCAGGGCAGTCAAAAGCATCTTAGGGACCATGTTCTTGCTCTGCCTCCTCGATTTTTTTATTCTCAGGATACTTGATTCCTCCCCCCCACCCTGAGGATGCTTTCAGACCCAAGTCTGGTCGCTTTGGGAATGCGCAGAGTGGCTGGATCTGGTGAGTTGAGTCAAGGAGAGGACTTTAGCTCTGGAGCACTGTAGGCAAGTGGGGGACAGATTAGAGCTTCCAGCCAATATTTGTGGTTTTGGTTTTAATTTATCAGTTGTAAATATAAGCCAAAATAACCAACCATTGTTTAAAATGCTTAACTGGCCAGTCAGAGTGAGGCAACCTGTGGCTGAAAGGGGATCCAGGCATTGGGCAGCCCAGAAATGTGTCAGATTGCATGGGTGGTCTGCGATGGGGTGTAAGGGAACAAGAAAGCAGGGCATTGGTAGGAGAACTTGAGCCTGCAAAGCGAGGTGTTTGTCCCTGGCATGAGCCAGGCCTTTTAACTGGAGTTGTACTTACGCTCATCTTTGCTCTAGGGACTGTACAAATCCGAAATGGAAGTTGGCAAGTACTCCAGAGAGATCATTGTCTGCCTCAATACAGGAAACAAATAGATTGGCCAGCTGAGGCAAAGAAGGCAGTGGATAACCCTGTTTCAAAGGTTGGTCCTTGGAGAATAGCAGGTTCCTTGTCTGAGTGCTGAAGCGATGGCTCAGTTACAGCATGCTAGAGGCTGTATCAAATTTTCCACTGCCCTGAACCAAACACTGTTCACTGCAGGCAGCTTCCCTCAGCCTTTGCAACCAGAGTACAAGCTTTTGACTGTTGGAACCATATCAGCCTGACTGTATTACCTGGTAATGGCCTGTGGCATATTCATCTGTCTGATGTGGCAATCTGTAACCTACCTTTACTCTGCCAGCTCCAGGGCCCTGAAAACCTGCAGTCTGGACAGGCCAGTGTGAGACTTTTCTTTCCTTCAGGGAAGAGAAATGTCGGGTCCGGACTGCATCTCCTCCCCAGGTGTCCTTGCTTTCCACAAGAAAGGAACTGCCCCAGGGCTTTCAGTGAATTGTATTTTTGGATCAGGGAGAGTTGTAGCTAGCACAGCTCATCTGCCAGGCTGTGCCGCGGAGCTGGACTGCAAGGCAGGTTAGCCCAGGCCAAGGGCCCTGGCTTGATGGTTCCTGTGGTCCTCCAGGAAGTCCCAGGGCTCCTTCTGTCAGCCCTGGCTCTCTGGCAACCGTGTAGGATGTGCGTGGTACCCGACTGGCCTGGCAGAGCTGCCCTGCTTCCTCTGAGCTGATTTCAGGGCTGAGTGGCCTAGCCCTGCCCTGTTAATTGGAGCTGAAGGGTGATGGGCAAACAGATCTCCTGGTCTTTTTTGGCTCCTTTCTCTTGCATGATGAAGTCTGAGAGTGTTGTTCAGCGCTGCAGCTCCTGAGCGGGTCAGCTGATGTGACTGTGAAATGCAGTGTCTGTATGAGGTGTCTTGGCTGAGCCAGCCCTCAGAAACTTAGAGACCAGTGTAGTTGCACTGAAAAGCAGATAGGCAATTCACTAGAATGTGTGGTGCTAAAAGATGAGGAATCACAAGACCTGAGTCAGGAAGAGATTTTTAGGCAATTTAAAACTAATGAGTTTTTTGTTTCAATCTAGTTTTGCTAGTGACACAAAATTCTGAAATGCAACAAATGGCTGGGTTGGGGGCTTTGCTGAGTCTTCTCCGTGCTGCCCTTTTGGTTATGTCCCAAGAGAGTCACTAGATTAAATCCTTAAGTTAGAAATCATCACTGACTCATTCAAGAAAGAAAGAGCAGACTGTATTTCTAAAGTAAAAAACAATCAAAAATAAAATGGAATAGATGCTCTGCTCTCTATGCTATATTTCCCAATCATAAAGAAGCCAGAAAAAAGGGTGAGAGAGAGAGATGAGGTACCTGAGTTTTCACACTCCTTTGCTGCTTGTTTCTGATTACACTTGTTATCTTTCATTCTTGCTTTGGAAGAATTTGTTGTATGTACCTGACTCTATCAGAAGTACTGGGAGCCAGGGGAAGAGCCACATGATGCTCTTAGCCCTGGGCATCGCACAAGTCCTGTTGTGTGTTGTGTAGTACATATGGCAGCTGGGTGTGCCTCTTTCACTGTCATTTGACTTTCTTCTCATTCATGTATTTTTATAGTTTCTGAATAGCCTGGAAATGGTGACTCTGTATCATTTTAAGGCAAATGAAGCTCGTGTGTCTTCTGTCCCAGGTATGCTGGATGCGAAATGGCTTGGGATGCAAGATTCCAGTCTAGAAATAAGGTTTTGGCCAAGTTTCCCCTATTTATTATTCCTCTATTTATTAATCCTGCTTTGTATTGATGCATTGGGCCAAGATGCCAGCCCTGCCAGTCCTCTTTAAGGTTCCTAGGAGGCTCTAGGTTTGCAGCCTTGGAGGCATCTCCCTGCAGTTCATTCCTAGGTTGGGTGGAGATGTTGGCTGTGAATCCTAGGACAGGAGGGCAGAGAGGTCTCCATGGTTTTTGAATAAGGCTCGATAGCCTTGGCTAGAGCGTGGCCTTTTAGCGCCTGAGTCATCTAACAGCAGGAGCTGCACTTTGTCATTAGTATTTTGGGTTTTTCCTCCAGTGGTAGATGCATTTCTTTGTGTTCTGTGGTTATCAATGGGATTGCTTCATTGTTCTGTCCAACTCTGAATCTCCCAGTCACTCCTTAACAGGCTACAGCATCACATTCTCTTTCATTACTCAGCCACAAAATACAAGCTCATTCTCCAGGTGCTCTTGGACAACCCTTTCTGGACCTGTACAGACCACCTGAAGATCATGTTGCCCCTACCTGCTCCAGGGAGTTTCTGCTGGCAGAGGAGAGCATATGAGCTTCAGGGCACAGTCACTACTGTGTCAGCTACACTGTCTTCACTTGTGTGGGGTTGAATTGACCCCCTTGATCCTGCACAGAGCTGAGGGAGGTGTGCACAGGTGTGGATGCAGTGAGGATGGATTCCTTCACCTGGGAAGACAGACAGTATCTTCAGTGACCCCAGTTATTTTCAAAATGGAATTTTGTTTTCCTGTCTTTGTTTCATGGCTTCTTCAGACACCTTGATGTGTGCCCTGCATCAGCCACATCTATTCTTAGGACCCCTTTGGCTTTTTCCCGCTCACATCCTGGTTTCATCCCCTGAGAAATTTTACATGGTTTAAGTATTTCAGTTAAGATTTTTATTCTTCTTGCTCTCACTTTCAGCCTCTATTGAAATTCTCCTTAAAAAGACTTACATTGATTCAGCTGAAGTGAATTCTTTGGCACATTCTAAGCAAGACTGCTACAGTCCATCAAAGTCGATCTGCACCAGTTTAACTAATAAATCAGCTGAAATTTCTGATGTTAGTCAAAACTAGCCCTTGTGCGGGTAGTGCAAGCACTAAGTCTAAACCAAAGGGTTTTTACAACAAGGGATTTAACCCCTTATTTTCCTTTCCCAGTGGCACAGAGTGTGCAGTGAACTCCCAGCTGGCTGCCTGGAAAGTTTACCTCACTGGAGCGGCAATCCGGTACATATATGGAAATTGTGCAGGGCTAGGGTTGGGGCTGGATGACTTAGGAGGCCCCTTCAGAGGTTATCAGCTATGAGCAGGGATCCAAATGTAAAACAAGTGTGTGCAAAAAGACAGCAGTGAAATTTCTTTTGACTCAACGCAGTATCTTTGCAATCGTTTGCAGGACTGTTGTGCTAGAAAAACTTTAGTGCCTTCTTTCCTCTGAGCCACGACACTGATTTCTTCTTTTGCCTGAATCTTTCCTTAAATTTACATCCTGGCAGGAAATAAAGTTGCTTAGTATCCTTGCAAGACAAGTTGTATGTTGTCCCTGAGGCTGGTAGCGTTCAGATGGGTCCTGTTGTGTTTAAGCGATGGAGGGGCTGGTTGCAGTCCAGTGTGAAGTGTGGGAGATGCATTATGTTTCCAGGAGGCTTTTTGTGGGATTGTGGGATTAATTTTGTGCTCTTTGTTCTCTTGCTGTGCAGGGGTGAAGTCCATAAGCCAGTATAGCCCATCGATGTGACAGCATGTGTGTGTCTCAGAGCAAGGGCGTGTGATAGAAAAGTTCTCACCACTCTGTAGTGCAACAACCAGGTAAAGCCAGAAAACAGTTCTGGGAAACAGTAGTCAGATTGGCTGATGGGGTCCTTGCCTAAGAGAAGGGAAATCGTGCGGTGAAATCATGCGGACTTCAGACTGGGGGGCAGAGCAGGAATGCAGGCCCAGAAAGTGTAAAGGACAGGCTGAGACCTGTGCCACAGAGCAGCAGCTGTGTGTGGCTGGGCTGTTTGGAGAGCTGCTGGGGTTTGGATTCTATTTGGGATCATTCACCCTAAAGTGGGAATACCAGTCTCACTGGAGGAAAGCGTTTCCACTGGGGACCAAGTCCATTGTGTAGGTGCTGTTCCTCACAATCGTTTTTCTGAAGGGTTAGCTATGTTTTACCAGAAACCCCCTGTGAACAAGGGAAAGAGGAACGCTAAGAAAAGCAATGGCCACGAAACCTTAAGAGAGGAAGCACAGTCATAGCCCATCTAACAGTTGGCAGCCCAGCAGAGTCTCCGATTTTGCCTGAGGGGCCAACTCAGTCTGGTTTTTGAGTTTGCTCCTACTTACTGGGCTGTGGCCTCTGCTAAGAACTGAGTCTGGCTAAATCATGTTATCAGAACTGTGTGCTTTTTGTTTCTCACAGCCTGGCATTCATGCGCTTCTTGCAGGCCTGCTGGCTGAGGTCCTTGCCTAGAGGCTTAACCCTGGTAGATGGGTGCAGGGCAATCAGTGTGTAGAAGAAGGAGACGTTGGTTAGGAGCCATTCCAGACACATGAGCACCCTAACTTTCCAGATGTGCTCACTGGCATTGGGGTCATCCTTGCCTGTTCTACAGATGTGAGGGGTAAATCTTTCTTCTCTTTGTTGTACTAATGGATGAGGATTTCTTATCCTTTCTAGGTGAGCTTTGTCTGTTAGAGTCCTCCTGTGGAGGAAGGGGCTGTTCATTGGCTGGGAATAGAGTCAGTTCGCAGAATCACAGAATGGTTGAGGTTGGAAGGGACCTCTGGAGATCATCTAGTCCAACCCCCCTGCTCAAGCAGGGTCACCTAGAGCACATTGCACAGGATTGCGTCCAGGCAGCTTTTGAATATCTCCAGAGAAGGAGACTCCACACCTCTCTGGGCAACCTGTTCCAGTGCTCTGTCACCCTCACATTAAAGTTTTTCCTCATATTCAGATGGAACTTCGTGTGTTTCAGTTTGTGCTCGTTGCCTCGCGTCCTGTCGCTGAGCACCACTGAAAAGAGTCTGGCCCCATCCTCTTGACACTCTCCCTTCAGATATTTATGCACATTGATAAGATCTCCTCTCAGCCTTCTCTTCTCCAGGCTAAACAGGCCCAGCTCTCTCAGCCTTTCCTCATAAGAGAGATGCTCCAGTCCCCTAATCATCTTTGTAGCCCTTCGCTGGACTTGCTCCAGTAGTGCCACATCCCTCTTGTACTGGGGAGCCCAGAACTGGACACAGTACTCCAGATGTGGCCTCAGCAGTGCTGAGCAGAGGGGGAGAATCACCTTCCTCGACCTGCTGGCAACACTCTTTCTGATGCACCCCAGGATACCATTGGCCTTCTTGGCCACAAGGGCACATTGCTGCCTCATGGTTAACTTGGTGTCCACCAGGACTCCCAGGTCCTTCTCAGCAGGTCAACCCCCAGCCTGTCCTAGGGCATGGGGTTATTCCTCCCCAGGGGCAGGACCCTGCACTTGCCTTTGTTGACCTTCATGAGGTTCCTCTCCGCCCAGCTCTCCAGCCTGTCCAGGTCTCTCTGAATGGCAGTACAGCCCTCTGGTGTATCAGCCACTCCTCCCAGTTTTGTATCATCAGCATGGTTCCTGCCATTCCCCTGTGCAAAAGGCTTTGGAGGCCAGTCCCGTGAGCTGGACCTGACAAAGCAGGGCTGGAGGGACTTTTGCATGCTGGATTGTTGGTCTCACCAGTGAGTCTGGGTTATAGCTCTCTTTCCACCTACCTGAGAAAATCTTGGACAGTGCTGGAAATGGTCCTTTCCTCCAGCTGGGGATTCTTCACAGATCTCCACATATACCTCTCTTCTGGTAGGTTTCTCAGCCTTACTGTCTGATGAAAAGCATCACGTAGACAGCATGTCAAATAATCGCAGCATTGTGCAAGCATCTTTGAGATCTTTGTCAGAGCCCTGTGAGATGAGAGAGAGAATACTTTAACCACCCCCCATGGACAGCAGTCCTGACTCACTGGAAGGCGGAGTGACTTGCTTAAGACTGTGTAACCAAGGTCTGTCCCCATGCGGTCATGCTGCATCTCCAGCTTGCATGCAGAGACCCAGGTTTGCTTTAAATTGGCTGGCTAGCATGCTGCTGGCACTGGAATTGCAGCATGGCTGGACCATCCAGCTGTTTTGCCGCTGTCTCAGATGGCTTTTGCAGCCTGTGTGGAGCTCTGTGCTTTTGCAGCTACAATATATGAGCTAGCTAGAGGCTGAGCCAAGATCAACACCTGTGTTCTTATTTCTTTTGGCCAGGCCATCCTGCACATCCCTGGTGGCTTTGCCTTCTGGAAGGCGCCCCAGTATTTGGGCGCTGGATGGAGAGACGATGCTGCAGGGAGAGTTTGGTTTGGCTCTGCACTTCGTGCCTTGAGTTGAACTGAGCCCTGAAGAGCTAAGCCTTTTTCTCCCATAGAAAGATAGGGATAATATTTCTATTAAAGGGGTGGTGTGAAAGTCAAATCGAAGTGAGCAGAACCTGCTGAGCTGAGGTAATGCTGAAGGCCTGCAACTGTCAGAAAGCTACAAGAAGTCCATGCTGTGGTGATGTTCCCATCTCCATTAACACAATCCAGGAGGAGCAAATGAATGTTAAAATAGGGGTTGCTCTGAGGGTGAGCCAGTCTCCTTGAAGGCTTCAGAACAGTGTTCTGAAGACAGGTTCCCACAGTCACCCGCATCCCTCACCAGTGTCCTTGTTTAGCTGAGGAAATAGTTCATGGCCATGTTGAAACATGTTTGGTTGGGCCATAGTCCAGGTGCAGAGCTGCATGTGCTGTTTGATTTCCTGTGCACCTTATGGCTCATCTCTCAAATGCTTTCTCAAGAGACCTTCTTGTCTCCCACACTGAACCTCCTCCCTTATTGACTCTCCGCAATCTGGTTTCTACACTTGGATTTTATGACTTATTTCTTCCCTCCTTTTCTCCCAGTGGTTTGACATTGCCTAATGGCTTCACTAGAGATCTCTGAGAAGGGATGGATCCATCTCTCTCTTTGTCCTACATGAAAACAGCTTCCCTCTCATTCCCTCTCCTTTTGTGTGCAACATGACTGGTTTTCTCAGTGGTATTCCCTGAGGGTAGGATAGATTTTTGAATCCTTTGGTCATGGTCAGATTGTTTGAGATCTCTCTATGGTGCTTTTCTGGTTTCATTTTCTGAGAGTCACAGAAGTTTTCTCTCTTTGATCCAAGGAGCGAAGGCCTTTTCCCCGCCAAATGCTGTGCTGGGTGACTCACCAGGCATATGCCCCTTCTTCAAATCAATTTTCTTGACTAACCCCAGAGATGCTCATGATTTGCTAATGGGATTTGTTCCTGACAGCCACCCCTTTCCTTGAGCATTTGCAGATGTGGAATGGACTACTTGGTACCACTTTGAGAACTGTTTCCTCGGTGCTCCTGGCTGCAGGCTTTAGGCACAAATCACAAACTTAAATATCCCTTCCCAGCCTTTTATCACTCTCTCTCAGGCTGTCAATCCTAAAAATCCCTGATCATTGTCCCTCCTCCACACATCTCCCTTCCCACCACTCCTGTCTCTATCCCACCCATTGATTATGTTCAGCCAAACCCAGTGAGAATCAGCCACCCCAAGCAGGTAACAAGTGACTGGATGAGGGGCAGGCAGCAAGATCCCATACAACCAGTACAATCTAGCTTAGTACTTAGGTTGTCATGCAGAAGACAATTTCTCTCATTGCCCAAAAAAAGCTACTGCCGTGCATTCAGGTACCGGGAGCTGAATCCAGCCTAGCTCAGGTAACAGCACAGAGGAGATACCTGTGAACAGGGTAAGGATTTATGTGGGGGCTGCTGTACAGACACGGACTTTTTTCCCCTTCTCCACCCTTCCTTCCTTGAAAAAGGGAAGGTGGACAGGCCTTTTGCTGAGTCAGGACAAAAAAGAATAAGGCCTTGTAGAAATGGACCCAATCATGATCTATTTTGAACCCTGATGGGGTTGTTTCTACCTTCAGATTCTGCATTAGCAGTGGCAGAATGAGAGAGGCTCCAAAAGCACTGCATGAGAAACTGATGTAGATGTGTTTGGTAAATGCCTGGTGTGGTTTCCTCTCACACTGTGTCTGTGCAGTACAATGTTTTAAAGGAAACTCATTTGCTGCTGTTAAACAGTGTGCAAATATGCATTTTTTTTAAACCTGCTGATGGTTGAAGCTCTGCCACGCAGTATGTTGCCTGGTAATATGCAGTAGTAAATCACCTTTCAAGCCTAACACACCTAGCTTGTACTGATGAGATAAGTGCGTGCTTGATAGGATCTGCTGTGGTTATTCATGTTACGCCTCTGGCCCTGAGTTGCACGAAGTGGATTGCTCAGGCAGTGTTATTTCCTTCTCTAATATGTTTGGGATGATACCCAAACTTTCACCATTTCTCAGGGTGGCACAGGGCATGAGAAGAGTCCACTGCAATTTGCAAGGAGAAGGACCCAAGAGGTCAGGCTCTCCAGCTGGACCTGCAGTGTGTCCGCTACCCCCAGCTGACCACTGTGAAGCAGAGGGATTGAGGAGGTGCCTTTAATCGTTTGAGGAGTACAAAACGTGCAGTGCTTTCCCTCCATCTGTGTCTGTGATGTTGACCTGCTAAACTGGCAACTTAGTTTCCCCCAGAGCCTGTATCACTGTGTGAGGCTACAGAGCTGGAAGGAAACAGGGGAGGTCAGCACATTCGCTCCCCCCATGGGGAAGAATTAGTTCACTAAACCATCCCCAAGACAATAAACTACAGATCAAGGGCAGATTAAGTCAATTAAGTGGTGTGCACACATTGCAGCACTCCTTTTGGTTCATGCTTTGAACATGGTGCTAGGAGTCCGTGGGCCTCTGCAAAAAGCAACCATGTCCAGAGGGATGGATCCCCTCTCAGCACTGGGCCCTGCGTTAATTTGGGGCCTCTTGGTGCCTTGGCTCTGGGGCAGTGGGACCCTTGGGGGCAGAGCAGTAGCAGTGCTCTGGTGGTCTCTGTGATCAGTTTGGTACGTTGGTTGTGGAGGCAGATAAGACTGCATGGAGTTGGGAGGCATAACTGGAAGATGATTATACCTTCTCTTATCTAAATGCTATCTCTTATCTAAATGTCCTCAGTTGTGTCTTCTGTAACAAAAGCTTCAGGGTTTGAGTAGAAATGAGTTTACCAGCTGGCTGCTGTGGTGTGATTAGGCAAGCAACAGACAACTGGCTGTGTAGAAAAGCTTGCAAGTACTTGTCGTTGGTGCATGATGTTTCCGGAAAGCTTCTGGACCTGCTGATTTCACCACTTAATTTCCCCTGGACCCTGTGACTGTGGTCTTTGTGTACTCTTAAAGCCCCAGTGGTATTTGCTCTGTTTCACACCAGGGAACAGAAAATGGCGGTGAGAATATGGTAAATGAAGGGAAAG
Source organism: Apteryx mantelli (assembly GCF_036417845.1). NCBI lineage: Eukaryota > Metazoa > Chordata > Aves > Apterygiformes > Apterygidae > Apteryx > Apteryx mantelli. The sequence continues at coordinate 11,708,260 of NC_089989.1, read as the reverse complement.
AAGTGTGGCCCTTCAGCTTTGCCCTGGTTTTCTGGAAGAGATCTCTGCAGCATTTATCAAATGCTTACTCAGCTGGTCTAGGCTGAAGGAGCTAGTGTCCTTGGGAGCAGTGCTCTGTGGGCTGTGGTAGCGTAAGTCCCATCAGGTACAGAGACAGATCAGAATGAAACATTAGTTGATAGCTCTTACACAGTTGAGAAATGTAGGCAGAACTAACGATATCCCAAAAGAAGCAGATTTAAGTTGCTATTTTCATGCTGAGCATGTGAGAACCAGAGCAGAGGGCAACAGGAATTTTTCCTGACTGCCTTATTGGCTCAGTCTTTGAGGTCCATTCTTTACATGCTCGTATTGTATCCTGGCAGTAGGATACTCGCACTTCACTGCACTGTTACTGCTATCTCCCGGTGGTACCCAGGAAACCAAGGACCAGCCCTGTTAGAGTAGTTATACGTAGCGAACAAAAACGACACTTCTTGGAAATGTGTGATATTCGTTGTAGGTGGAAAATGAAATGTCCTTCCATCAGGAAAGTGCCCAAAGAGGTGTTAAAGTTCAGGTTATGCACAAAAACTTCCCTCTCCCCTGGATCCAGGTAGGTTGTGAACAGCGCAGGGCTACACAGTCAGTGGGGCAAAGAAGAGGTAGCATCTTGGTGGAAATAGTTACAATATTGCATTCCCCAATTAGTCGTCTCTTCTGATTTCCCCTAAATTTTGACATGTGCGGACAGAAGAGGGTTTGTAGCACTGTGGAACTTTTGCAGTAACAATTGCCTTCGTTTTTCAGCTGACTGCGGACTCTGATCTGGTTGAAATTTTGGGGGGCTGGGGGGATAATCAATCATCTTTAGTGCAAGTTAATTTTGAAATCTAAGTGTAAGGTGTAATATATACGATCTGAATCTAATTGTTCTTTTAAAGGCAATTCTGATCTCCCTTCTTTATGTTACAGCTGACTTTTTCATACACTCAGAGAGGCATATTATGGAGGATGCTCCAAGCAGCAATTTTCTGTATTGACAGTGTGGCGGACATCCTTAGTTGTACTGTGTACAAAGGGGCACACAGCTCTTTAGAGCTTATGGCAAATTTTAAGATAAATTTCACTCTCTGTATTGCTTTCTTTGCTATTGATTAGTTGTTTTTAGCTTTCCAAAAAGGCAAAATTTTGTTGTTTTTGTTGTTGAAGCCTAATAGAAGACTTCCCATTGGATAGCACTGGGAAAAATTTTCATTTCCAAAGGTGGAAATTTTGGAAGGGTGTGTGTGAGTGCTTTAGTGGGAGTTGTTCTGTAACATTATCAAGGTGGCATCTTCTGCCAGCCAGGTTCTACTGCCTTTTACAGTTGAGACTGAAGTTAGGTGAATGACTTTGGTGAATAGCAAAGTCACAGAAAAACGTCCCTACCTTTATCCTGAAACCATTATAGGCTTGGGCTTACTTTGCTAGGGCAGTGTTGGGGTCGTTCCTATTCTCCCTTTTGGCCAGAGCACCCTTGAGATTGAATCCAGGTTCAAATTGCTCTTGCTTCTGACAAGATCTGAATCGATTTTGCCCAACTCCTAAATCCTGCTCGTGATGTTTACAGTGCATTTTTAGTCAAGTGTGAAGCTACTCGGTTTGTATTGTGTTGAAGTCCATGGAGATGAAGGAACTAAACTCCGAATGATTGCACTATTAGACATTAGAGCTCATTTTTAAAATGTCAGGAAGGAAAAGTATCTTTAAATCACACATCGCAGCCTTGCAAAGTTTTCACTGTGACGTTACCTGCCCAGGTAACCAAATCTATGTGCTTCCCCTTTGGGTTTGGATGAGGAAACCACTTGTTAATTTTAGTGATGTCCCTTTCAAAGTGATCTGGCCCTTCATCAAGAGTTTTGGAAGGCTGATGCAGCCTTCTGGTCAGAATGGAAATCAGAATTCGGTCAGGGTCTTTCCTGTCTTTATTAGCACATAAGTAGGCTCCTTGTGAGGCCAGATGAATGTGTTTGCTGCAGAACAGCATCTCTTACAGTGGAGCCCTTCTCCCACTGTGGGGATCTGTGACACATTCTTCTTTCCTGTGTAAGGGATGATCTTTGTCGGGTAAGATCAGGTAACAAGGGCCTGCTGGGAGGAGGGAAGGTTTCCAAGGTTTTGTTCATCCCTAACTTTATCAGCTCTTTACCATCTCCAGCATTTTTTCCCATCTTGGAGTGGGTGGTTTGTCTTGTGGATTTCTGGGAAGGATGAAGAAGGAACCTGATACCATTTGCAGGTTTTTATTGGCTGCCTGAGCCAGGCATGGGCTGCTTTCCTTGCAAACGGAGGGAGTTTCTGTTCTGTGCAGTGCCATTCCTGTGTTTGAACAGCCAGGCTGGGGATTCCTAAAAAAACAGGTTTATGAAGGTGATAAGGTAGGTGGGGAGGTTCTGAGCAAGGCGAGTGTGGCAGCCAGCTGGCAGTGCAAATTGGATGTCTCTGACAAATGCTTTATGTCTGCAGTCTCCAACTGTGCCCTCCGACCAAGGGGTTCTCGGTATCAGAGAGACCAAAGTGAGGCATGGACCCCAGCGATTTCAACCTGCAGCCAGGAGAGATTTCTCCTCTTTCTCTGCCTTGATAAAAACTGATGGAGCTGTTAAATAGTGAGTGAGTTTCAGGTAGAAAAGCAAATTCTTGCCCTGGACTGAGCTGCAAGGGAAAATTGATCAAATAAATCAGATAGAGAGCTCCAGAGCAGAGATGTCTCAGGCACTGCAGCTGCCACTGCTGTGTTCAGAGCAATGAACCGTTCGAATCAGACTTCCTTCCCATCATGTACAGACCTTCTGTTTAGACTCTGCAGGGAATAGTGGAATACATCATCAGGCATTTTTCTACATCAGTTTTGGTCTGTCTGAAGTTTGGGACCTTCAACTCCCTCAGTGGCCCACTTAATAGTAGATCAATCTGTGTTGCATAGAGTTGTTGAATTTCATACTGCTGGGAGCTTTGGTAGCCCCTGCCAAGGAAAGTGTCGTTCTTTTGGCTGTGTCTGAAGGGAAAAATGGGTGATAGGGCCTGCCTCTGGGTGCATCTCCATGAACAGGGAAGGGGCTCTGACACGGAGACGTGACCGAGATCTGGTCTGGAGGACCTGGCGCTGCTGGCACTGGGGACAAGTGTAGTGAAGGTGTTGTGCCACCTGCTGGGTGCTGACATGTGACAATACAGCTCTGTGTAAGTGTAAAACATCAGTAATTATTTATTGATCGTGTCTGACATGATGTGCTATGGTCTGCCTGTCGTTTTGGGCTGTCTGTTTCCACTGCTTGTTCCTTGCACTTCTTGGCATCTGTCTCAGCCTGATTCTTCATTTTCCACTCATGTTCCCTGCTGCAATAGCTGCTGTTTCCCTCTCCTCAGTTTTCCATCCTAAGCCTACTCTGTAGCCTTCTTCCTGCCAACATATTTGTATCTTGGTTTTGGGTTTGATTTTTCTTGGTGGATTTGATCCCTGATGAAGTAAACTCATTCACGGAAATGAAGCTCCCTCTCAAGAACTCACTTTTCCTCATTCAGCCACTTCTTTTGTCTTCCTTTACTCTCTCCCTCCTCTTTGATTGTGTGCAAGAGAGAGACACTCAGGTCATGCCTCTCTAACTTCCACTTGTTTAAGCCCCAGAGACAGGAGAATTTGACCTGACATGTTTCCTTAGTGCGTGGAACACAGAGGAGCTTACCTCTAACACAGGGATAAAAGTATTCATTCCCAAAGTAAGCAGGGAAGGAGAAAGTGCCTGACTGACTGTATGCAGGCCCTTTTGATGGCTCTCCAAAAGGGCTCCAGTCAGGGAAGAAATTCTCCTGGCATTAACAAGCCTTTTTTCTCCTCCATTCAAGCCTAGGAAGCACTGTAGTAATGTACGCTTGCGCTTCCTTGGGTAATCCTTACCCTGGTCCCATGGCATCAAGTCCCCAGTGCAGGGGCCGTGTGCCCATCACGACCTTTTACAGATGAGCAAGGCAGTCAGGCCAGTTGGGTAGGGAAGTTGCCAAGGGGTGAAGTATTTGTAGTAGGTTTTGCCTTGCTTTTGTATCTCTGTTCTTTGCGGCTCCCTCTTCTGGACCTGGGTGCATTGCAGAAATCAGAGGAGGCCATAAAAGTGGTTGTCGAAGAAAGCCTGAGAGGTAAAACAAAAAAGCACTCCTATAGGATAGATTCGAAAGGAATAGTAATGGCTGTCTCAGCAAGGAAGGGGCTTCTTCCCCAGGAAGAGCCTGGGATTGAAGGAGAACTCGGAGACCCTGGCAGGAGGTGGGGAAGGAGAGCTGAGATAAGCAGGCAAAGGCAGCTTGAAACTGTTAGAGAGAAAGCTGAGGTCAATGCAAACAGCCTGGCCATCCCTGCTAGCCAAGCAGAGAGAGCTGAAGCTTTGGGAAGGAGCCCTCCATGCCTGGCTCCACAGGGCAGAAGGGCACTTTTCCTTCTGTTTTGGAGCTGATGGGGTCAGAGAATGTCTCTGCTTCTGTCACAATTGGGCCAAGCCTGATCTAAGGGTAGATGCTGGGGATGATGGGGGGAACCATGGAGCTGCTGGGCTGCAGCTTTCACCCTGTCCGTGTGGCAGGTGGAGCCAGGGGTTCTGTGTGAGACTGTGTCCCCACAGCTGCTAGTCACAACGCCCCCTATTTGGACTATCCCCTGGACACCAGCAGGTCCCCAGGTCTCATGCAGATCTTGCAGGGATCAACACAATATCTCCTCCATGGGATATTGTTATGACAGTGCACCACCAACGTCTGAAACCTCGAAAAGGATGAGCAGGAGGGTCTGAGCACATCTCCTTGGTTTCAGTCTTCAGTGTTGTACCCTCCAGTGTCTTGGATGCTGGAGAAGGGGGATCATCCATTGCTCTCTGACCTCTCAAAGACAGATGCTGCATACTGCTTTGGGTCTGTCTTTCCCTGAGGAAGAGGATGAAGATCGGGGAAAAGCTATCCCAGCAAGAACTGATCCTGTAGTTCTGCTTTGAGCTTCCTTTGGGGTTGGCCCTGTTTCTTTCCACAGAGACAGTCCTGATTCTCTGATCAGACCCCAGTGTATCTGGGCTGCTGCCACTATGGGGTTCAGGTCTCTCAGGGCATCCCATGCCTTGCCACTTCTCTTCTGGCTGGCTGCAGGCTCCCTAGGGCTGTGGCTGGTTCTTGCTTTGTGTTTTCTCCTCCCTGGGCAGATGATACATGAATGAGATCATTTCCCAGGAAATCTCTTCTGGGTAAGCCAGTCTTCTATGGTGCAGTGTTTGTTTTGCAGGACTGATGCGTCGTGCACTTTTCTCTCTAGCTAATTCAAGCAAATGAACACAAATAACGCTACTTTTATCTGCCCAGGTCCAGACCATGCTCAAAGCCTCCTCTTGGCATGACTCACTTATGGGCAAACCCTGGAGAAAGTAGATGTGGCAATTCAGTTACAGATCCCATCCTTTTCTCACAGCTCTGTGGTCAACAGGCTTTGTTGATGTGCTCTGGATGAATGACAGAGGAGCAAGTTCCTCTAAGCAGGAAGCTTGCATCAGGCAGGCTGTGACTGCCTCCTCATGCGTTTCATGCTTCACTCCAGCCCTTCCAGATGGCTCCTCCTGGTCTGTGTGGGAGGTGGGGGAGTTGTTCCCACAGCCAGTTCAGGACATCATTTTGTATCAGCTGTAACAGTTCAGTTCTGGTGGAGGTTCTGGTGTAAACTGAGTTTTTTATCTGTGGAGTAGTTTGTAAAAAGGAAATACATTTTTGCATAATGTTTTTTTGATGTCCTTTCCTCTGCAGTTTCCTGTGAGGGTAAATCTTGTTTGCTGAAAATTTTCCAGTTTTTAAAAATGCTCTGTTTTGTTATCCTCCTTTTTCCTTTCTCCTGTTTTTCCTTTCTGCATCTTCCTTTTTATCCCTAAGCAAAACCTCAAAATACAGGAAAATCCGTATTCTAGGAAAAGAAAAAAATGCAAAAAATTGAGGAAGGGGAATCCAATTTGATGAATAATAAATAATCTTGGGCTCAGAAAAGCCTCAGCTGTTTTTTTCAAAGCAGTCAGTGCACTACTAGCTCAATTTGCTGCTATAAATATTGGTCAGGTTATTTCAACTCTCCTGAAGGTAAATGAAGCAGTTGTCAGATTTGCTTGGTATTGCATGTCTGGGATGATGAAAGGGCCAAAGAAACTGGAGGATCTGTAATTGCGAGTGGGGTGCCCAGCCGTGCGGTCTGGGAGTCCAGGCACAGAGGTGCAGCAGCAAGGCATCTGCTTGATGTGGGTTCTACCTTCACCACTGTTTCTGCCTGCCAAACCCCAGCCTGGAAGATAACTCTCGCTGGCTCCAGAATGGGAGGATGTTAAAAGCACTCCTGCCCAGATGAAGAGACAAATGATGATGACGTGGCGCCGGGTGCATCCAAGCCAGCACATTTGCATTGCTGCTCAAGGGTGAGGGGTTTGGAGCGTTGATGCTTCCTACTCCCCCACACACCCTACACCCTGTGATGACAGAGTAGTTGGATGTCAGTGGGCAGGTTGAAACTGTGATGCCTTTCCTTCCTTCTGCATTAGAGGAGAATTTTTGCTTGTGTCCTAGACATGACAGCTGAAGCTTTGTTCTCTCTCTGTTTTCAGTGAATCAAATTTTTTTTTCAGTTTCCTCCACAGTCTGCTTCAGATGCAATAGAGCTCATTTTGTTTGACATCTTAGTAGGCCGGTCTCCCCTTAGGTTTGCAGGACTTGTCTGTCTCTGCATCTCTCGCTGCTGACAAAGCTCTTGCTGTTGTGCAGCGAGTGCTCCAGGGCAGCCTTTCTCCATCCCTGCCCCACAGAGCAGTTCGCAGCACTGCGCATGGTCCCTTTCGGCACTGAGACACAGCTAGGGCCCAAGCTTTGCATTTGTGACCCTTTTGTGCAGCTCTCCACAGCCCTACCGAGTACAGGGCTTAAGCCCTGTCCTCAGGGAGGAGATAAGAACTGCACTCATGGGTCAGATTGGAAGTCTCTCAGCACATTATCCTGTTTTCAGCAGTGACCATGAGGGATGGCTGGGGATAAATAGAAGAATAAAGGCATTTGTAGATGAGTCCTTTCCCTGCTCTCAGCCACTGGCAATCTGTGGTTTTGGCTGTGCTTCCCAAGCACAGGTGGTTTCCAATGCATCATGCTTAAGAAAGCAGGGTTTCTTCTGGAATGTATGTCCTCCCTTTTTGCCCCCATTTCAACATGTCCTCTGGGCTCTGTGGAAATGCCCTGGTCGCTTCAAGGCAGCTGTTAATTTCTTGGTGGGTTGTTCTATATCCCCGATGGACTGGGATCCAAGGGTTGCCCACTGTAGCAGGATGAGGATGGCAGTTAGACCTTTCCATTTCTTCCTGTTCTTCCACCCTGCAGGTTCAAAACTGAGGAGGCAGCAGGTGTTGGGCTGCGAGAAATCCTGCTGTTTAGTGGCAGGAGCTTTCCCTTTTTCCACATGATGTGTGAAATCACATCCTTGTGGGACTGCCCCGAATGACTTGCCTGGCCAAACCCTTGAGACTGAAGGGACCAAGAGCTTGAAAATAATCATCTGAAGAAGTAGTAACATTTGGGAATGTTTCTCATTTCGCTCACTTAGATAAGGGATATTAATGACTTTCTGATGGAACCAATTAAGCAGGTGCGTTGATAACAACATGGCAAGAGCCATATTGCTACCAAGATAATGTCAAGTGATCTCCAAGGGTTTACCAGGTATGCGCCATTGGTCCTACTCAGAGGGCTCAGAAGGGCTGTGAAGTCCTTCTGTCTCTGGTCTGAGAGGGTCAGGGTTTTGCTGTTGTTGGTTGGGGTTTTATAGTAACTTGGCCAAGCGGGTTCTTCCTGCAGCAATCTTCTGTGAAGCCGGTCTGTGCTCCCTTCTTGTGCCTGGCCGTGCCGCAGTCGCCTCCGTAGCATCGCAGCCATTTCCATGGCAACGGCACGTGCTCGACTGTAATAATGTCAGATTACAGCTGCTTCTCTGTGTGTGCAGACAGGAAAGGAGTTTTCTGAGGTAAGGGCTCAAATGACTTGCAGAGGAGCGTTTTGGCTCAGGAAAGGCAGACTTTCCAGTGGCTAGGGATGCCTTTTGTGCAGTGCTGTAAATGCTAATGATGATTATTTGGGCGAGCTTTCTGTGATGTTTTGCTCTGCCAAGTGGATCTCTTACAAACTTGCAATAGGAGCTAAATTTAAAGGGAGGTTGTATGGAAAGGGCTACAGGGCAGGTTTCCAGAGTGTCTTTCTACCTGATCCACAGGGTGATCATACTGGTTGTGTATTTTCTTAGAAGTGGCTTTAAAGGTTGCTGTGGGATCCAGTTTGGAGTCTACTCCTGGGACAGCTGTTTGTCATGAGCCAAATGCAGGCACTCAGGTATGGGAAAAGCTCACACGCAGTCCTTGAATTTGATCCTCTGAAAACAAGAGCTGTACAGTACTGTGTTTTGGCTTGGCCAGTGAAGAAAATGAGACCGTGCTTGCTCGCTTACTTTCTTGCTGTGGCCAGGCTGGAGTACAGAGCTGCTCTGTTAACTTTTAGCAGGGTTACTAGCATCCTTCAAGCAATGCTGACTCGGTGGAGAATAGAAAGGTCCATTTGTTCTGCAAACCCTGGTCCATCCTTTGCCTCTCTGCTGGAGTAATCGAGATGATACCCTCTGTCATGGGAGGTGACCAAAGACAAAGCCTAAAGGATCCTTGGACCACAGGACTTGCATGGTTCATGTTCCCACTGTCATGGACTCGCTAACATCCCAGGGGATCAGGTGTGAGAGGCAGAGCGTATGGCACGTGTTATGCTAGTAAGATAGGGGCTGCGGCTGATGTCAGGGGTTACACTGCTTGGCAGATGACATCTTTGCGACGTCCTGACCTTGGTCCCCTCCTCTGGAGGGTGTGTTGAAGTCCAAGGGCTCTGTTTTGTATCTCTGGAAGTCTTTCAAATGAAGCTGTGACGTGACTGTTGGTTGTTTGCTATCCAGCACCATCAACATAGCAGCTGAGTTCATAGCCACCCAAAATGACGAGTCCTCTGACCCCAGCATGGTGGTTTTAGCACATTTTTTTAAAGGCAGGAGCCCCTTCAACACAGTCAAACTTGACTCTCCTTGACTAGTTTAGTTACAAGCCCAGATCCCTTAAGGGGTTTAGAAGTATAGTTTTCACTTAAATACCTATGTTTTACGGAAGACCGATGATTTAGGGGTGTACGTGGCTTTTGGAATACTGGGCATCTGAGCTATCCCAAAGTGGAACCAGGGAAGACAGATGGTACAGTCAGCGGTGGGGAGGACACTGAGGGATGATTGTTATTTTCTGAGAATACCAAATGCATCTCCATGAAGTTTCTTTGGTCTTCCCCTGTTACACAGGGTAACATCAAAGGAAGCTGCCAGTGGGGGCCAAGGGGAAACAAATAGAGACAAAGGTACTGCCTCTTCAGGAGCCCTGGCTAAGGGAAACCCACCTTTCTGGCTCCAGTCAAGCTGGCAAAGTTGATTCTTCCCAGCACAAAGCGTATGGTTGTGCTAAACCTCCGATAGTGTGTGTAATTACGGTGGGCGGATGGGATTGTGGGTCACTGCCTGGGGCAGCTGCTTACGGAGAGAGGCAGAAATTACGGCTAGCACAGGTGGAGTATCGTGGCTCAGGGAAGCTCGCAAAAGGTTTCAGGGAAGGATTCGGGTGTTGGTAAAACTCATTCCTATGGCCCTTCGTCGGGGACCTTTGCTCATCATGCTGCATACCTGTTCATGAATAAATGTTGTTTTGTTGCGAAGGAGCCGATTTTGTGTTGCTTGTAACTAGCTGCCAGTTCCAGGCGATGAAGGGCTGCGGATGCCAAACCCCAGTCTAAGGCCATTGACCTCATCTGGTCTGTAATCCGGGGCTGAAGCACAGGGGGTGAATACCACCCTACCCAGACAGCATCACTATGTTCGGAGGGAGCTGAAAGGTCAGTCCCCTAGTACTGACAAATGTCGTGGAGATTCGGGACCAAAAATACACTGTGGTTGATTGCACTTCTCCCCCTCTGCTGCCACCGCTTCTCCGTGTTCCCTGTGCCACAGCCATGAGTTGTCTGTGTGTTTTTGACACATCACCTGGGTAACACACTGACTCACTCAGCTCATGTGAAAAGCAGAAGCAGGCTTCACCATCAGCCATGCTGAAGGGAGCTTGCTCTCAGCAGTTTCAAAGCCTCTCCTGGGTTCGCTTTCAATTTAGCTTGGATCACTTTCAGCAGTCTTTCACCCAAGCACAAAATTCCTTCTCTGGAATTGCAATATTCATGAAGGAGACACGTTCATGAGCGAGCTGTCTGCTCCCTGTTTTGGCATGTGAGTAGGTGGTGTTACCTCTGGAATTAGGTTGGAATCCATTCTGGTTTTAGGTGCATTTGATTTGCAGGAACTTGGAGGACCCCTAAAGCACGCCTTTAAAGCACGTTAAGCTACACACAACTAACTTGCTGTTGAAAATGCAGCTGATTTAGCAGGCCTCTCCCTTTAAATTCATGCCAACAACTGTATGTTTCACATTATGTGTTTTCTCTGCATAGGTCTGGGGTATGTGAGGAGACCTTGTTCTGAAGCTGGTATCCTCTGGCCGTCCAAATAATTTATGGACAGCTAACAAAGTGAACGATCAGAACAAATCGTGTAATTGATGAATGCATCCTCTTTTGTTAGCGGAGCCTCCGCAGACAGATCCGTGATTATCTAGGATTTAGTCACGATGGAAAGTCGCTCAGTGAAAGTTTATTCTCAAATTGCACTTTCTCTTTGTTTGGAAGTCAAATGACAACTCCCAGTTACGTATCTTTGCTGCAAGTGATCACATGGCTTCATTGCTGGCCCCAGCCTGGAGGAATATTACTGACTCTATTTATTGGGAGGATAGGGAGGAGTGAGGCTAATTCTAATTCTTGAGAGCTATAAGCCAAAATGATAAGTTTCAGCCATGCTAATGAAACTCGATGGCATGAATGTGAACATAAAAAGGTACAAACATAGTCAAATTAAACCTACTTAGTATTTAAAAAAGTCTTTGAAGGTTCCCACTACCGATACAGTTTCAGTGCTAATAGCTATTCTTCAAGTATCAGTAAGTTTTGGCAATCTCTCTAGAACATGAGGGGCAAGGATCTGTGGTATCCAGCTTTTTTTTTTTCCCTGAATCTTTTCAAAAAGTTTTCCCCCTGTGCTGTATTCTAGGAATTAAAGGAAGTGAAAGGTTCCTAAATGGTTTCCAATGGTTTCAACAGTTTTTCTTTTTTTGTGTTTTTATTTCCCCATTTTGTCACTGAAAAGTGAAAGAAAACAGGAGGAAAAGTAACGAAAAGGCCAAATGTTTCATTTTCCAGTTAATCCCATAAGAACTTTTTAAAGAAGTGCCTCATGTTAATTTCTGGAATAAGGGAAAACATTCCACTTTTTGCGTGTAATTTTTTTCTCACTTGAGGTATTTCGTCCTGTCCTAATTAAAACTTTTTTATTTGCCAGAAATGCTCCACTTGGAAACTGCAGAAGAAGGTAAGTGCGTGTGGATGGGGGTGGGGGAGAGGTGGTTCTTTGAAATACTGCATGGATATAATCCCGGCTCCATGGCAGACGGTGGGGTTTGCTGCTGACTCCAGCGAGGCCAGGCTTTCACGGAGATCAAGTAGCTCGGGCACGATAGGTGTCTGTTCCGACTCCGGCACCTGAGCAGAGCTGTCTCGTTCCTGCTAGCAGGAACGCCGAGGCTCTGCAGTCCTTTCCCCCACACCTTTTGAAGGGCCCCGCACACAGACTGGGTGCTGTGCACTGCAGATGAACAACACTGGGATTTTCCATGGATGGTAGAGAGTCAGTTTTGCTGGCATCCCGGCTCACCCTGCCCAGACTGCCGACTCTGTTTTTTGTCATATCCTCCTGCCTATGCCAGGATGCCCGAGACAAATTTATAGCTGCCTGCTCTTGTATGTGATAGAGGCCAGATTGAGGTCTGCTGCCATTTGGTCAAAATTGCTGCTTACCCCTACTGTGCTATTTTCCTTTCTTCAACCTTAACCCAAACTAATTGCTGTCAGGGACATCCCAGCTATTTCCATGTTTCTTATTCTTTAGCAGGAGTCTTGAGCTAAAATCCTTTCAGGAACATTGCATTTTCCTGGTCTCAGCAGATCCTCATATCTTCTCTGCTAGGATCATGCCAAAGCTTCTCCAGTTGACCAACAGATCTTGATGCTCTAATGAGGAGATTGGTACTCTAGACCCGAGCGCTTTCTCTTCAGGGTTGTAAATCTGTTGTGTGTCCCACAAGTTCCTGGTTTTCCACCATGCAGGTCTGACTAGTGTTCACGAGTGAGCTGTGTTTCATTTCCACATCAGGTTAAATGAGAGGCTGTGCGGCAGAGCAGAGGGACTGAGTTGGAGAGTGCTGACAGGTAAATTGTTTTCTTCCTACCTTTTCTGAGCATATTCCTACCTTTCCCACCAATGTCACCCAGGTCACCAAAAAATCATCCCTCCATGGCTGCTTGTCCGTGGCTGTTTACTCAGAGCAAAGGATACTGAAGGTTCCCTGCTGAAATGCTGTTATCCCCAGTCCTCTGGGCAGCAGATATTCAGCCCCTTCTGGCTTGCAGCCAGCAGTCTTTTCTGTTTGCAAAGCCAAGAAAGCAAGCTCTGCTCGCTTGTCCATCGACACCAACCCTGGACAGACAAGTTGTTGCGCACAGTCTCTGGCAGGCACGTCTCTCTGTGCGTGCCCTGGTGACGGCCTCGTACAACCCCGCTCTTTCTTTGAGGTGCTGGCCAGGAGCCAGGCCCAGCTGTGACGATTTGCTGTGAGCAGAGATGCATCGTTTGCTGGTACCTCAGGAAGCAAATACTGCAGCAGACTATTGCTATTGTGTTTGCTTTCCCCAGTTGATGTCAGGGAGGAGAAGGCACATCAGGAGAGGATGACTTCACAGGGCCGCTCTGGGAATCGGTCACCCCCTCCTTGGAGAGAGGGCTGCTGGAAGGGTGCCCAGGCAAAGTGTTGCCAATTATGTCTTCATCCTTGTACCCTATTACAGACCATGTTTACAAACGCTGAGTTGATGCTGTTCAGCAAGGAGCCAACCAGCTCTGTTGATAACGTAGTTTTTGGTTGCTGCCAAAGCCCTGAAAGCTTCTCAGTGTATTTTGCATTGTGGGCTGCAGCACTGGGTCTGGATGGCTCTGTGGGAGCATAAGAGGTGAAAGGAAAGGAGCAGGCAGGCTGGCTATTTGGTTACTTTTCTCTAAGTACAGTATGAATTAACTTCCTGATGAATGAACCTGGTACAGCTGTTTCTGGACTCCACAGCCCTGCAAGATATTTCCCCATGTACAGATCTGGTGATGGCCTCCAGGTGTGTGTTCATGTTGTCTCACGTGCTGTGTCTCTCACCTGGGATAGCTCCCCTGAAGCATAGGGGAAGTTTTCTAACGTAGCTCAGCTCCCTTTGGCTGAATCAGTTGCTGGAGAAATGAATCCAGGCCTTAACACACAGTGAGATACCACTGCAAGCCACAGCAGCAACAGGAGAGCTTTTCAGAAATGGTCCAGTCCGGTTCTGTACTGGTGGAACGGCTCCACATGGCCAGAACCCATCTCTTGCTAGTGGAGAGGTGTGCTGTGCAGAGGAAGACTTCCTTCCCTCTTTCCTTCCTCCCCAAGCAGGGGAGCTTTTTTGCAAAGACAAGAAACCTCAAAATGTCCTCTGAGGACCTTTCTGTCCTGAAAATGGCTTCTAGGTGTCTGTCTTCACTGGAGTGCTAAAAATGCTTTAAAAGCATTGGTTTTGCATTGGGAAAGGGGAGGAAATGCAAAATGGGTGGTTCTTTCAAGCAGTCTCACATGAAGCACCAAAGGACAGAGACAATTAATTTTGTCAGCCCCGTTAGAAGAGTGCTGGTCATGGCCTTGGGGAGCAGCTGATGGTGCTGTGGTAGGTGACTTGCCTCCCTTGTTTCGATCTAAACCAGTGTGAACAATATGCTGTCCATTTGGAAACCCAGTCACACCAGCATCCTATAGTGCTGGGACCTGAGCTAAGAAACTTCTCTTTGAAGCCAGGATCAATAACCTGTGAAAATAAAAACAAGGCAGGAACTCCTTCCTCCTCTCTGCTTCCCGGGGGGAGCCAGAGATGGGGCTAAAGTCTTCACTGTGTTTAGGTTGCTGCTTTAAGAAAAACAGTGAAGATTTCTAGCAGTGTATCTTCTCTGTAACACACCCATTTCAATCGTGTGGTTAATTATATTAAATAATTACAGGATTTAGATCATTCACACTTAGCTTTTTCACGCTCTGGGTAATCATGTGACGTGAAGTACACGACTGAGTAATTAGGAGAGGTGGACTCCATGCCCAACTCCACCATTGCCTCAAAGGGGGCTCCAGGGCATGCCTCTTACCTGTGCTTCCCTCTCACTTCTTCATCCATCCCCTCCAGATGACAGCATGATCTTTTTTTGCATGTTGTGGCTTATGTCATCAGCACTCTGAGCTCCTCAAGTGGGAGATAACACGGCAGCAGCATCTGGGCTGCTCTGGGGGCCCTGGGAAACTCTGGTGTGTGGCTGGGAGTTGTTGCATCTTGCTGTGTAATAAAACCCTGACACACATGTGCAGATTTCCCCATAGCCTGGGGCTTGGGTGGAAATGTATTGGATCATTAAATCAATCTACTTAAGAGCTATTTGAAGATAGAAGATGTGAAGTCAGGCATAGAAAATGGCAATCGTGTCTAGACTATCCCCAGAGCATCTACCTGTCTCTAAATAAAGCCGTTTGTAGTGACTCTAGTTCTTGGCTTCTGACCCTGAAGGGACAGGCAGAGCTCTTCTGCTTGCTCCTGCAGAAAGCCTAGGTAAGCCTCTGGTCTGTCTTTGCAAAGGGGTTGGAGCTTACCCAAAAAGGCCAGGATGTCACCTTGCGTTTATGAGCCCACAAGTGAGCTCGGGTTATTGGCTTCTGTTAGGACAGGAACAAAGGAAGCTTGAAGAAAGGCATGCAAATTTGAGACACGGATCCCAGGTGCCAGTCTTGGTGTGCTGGTCTGGAGGCAGATTCAGTCCTGCTTTGCAGAAAAGCTCACACAGGCTTTGGAAAGGCCTGGAAGAGAGAAAGTTCTGTTTACGTCCTCCAGCTTCTTGAATTTGTGCTATCTTCTGGCCTCTTCCTTCCTCTGGCCTGAAATCCCAAGGAATTAGGAAGGAGGCTGGGCAGGAGAAAAGCCCTTTTACTCTGAAAGGAGCCATCTGGTGAGTTTATACATGCCCTTGCTCTGACCTTGTGCATTAGGGAGCTTCCTTAGTGTATTGCTGCATGCAACTGAGAAGGCTACTCTGAACAGTTTACTGCCTGTGTGTATCCTCCAGGGTTTTCTGTGTTGCTCCCTTGCATTCCCTTCCTAGGGCATGAGATAACTCCTTTACTTTGAGAGTCGGGACTGTGCACTGGGGTCTGATAATGCAAGGTCTTTTCTTTTGACAGTCAGAACTGCAGAATAGCAAGCTAATTGTAGGGGAGATTTCACACCAGAGCTGTGTCCTACAGCTCCTCAGTGAAGCACAACAAATCCTACCTTGGGGCAAGGGGATGGATCAGATCCTGGGAGCCACAGTTTTCCCTTGGAGATTTATGCAGATCTGGAGCAGTTCCAAGCACAGTTCCCAGGCTCGGGGCTATGGTACCTGTTCAGCGCTGGACTGTGTTGGTGTAAGGGCTGATGGGCCATCCAGATTTTGCCTGGCAGAATAAGCCAACCAATCAGTGGTGCAAAGGCTGCTGTCATGGGGTTGCTGCAGGACCCTGCTGCAAGACCAGCTCAGATTCATCTTTCAGAGGAGGAGGGAGACCTCTGCAGAGCTGGGCTTTCTTCCCATCTGGGGACCAGTCCTGAAATTTCTCCCCTCTCCTCAGACCTCTGAGATGTACTTATTGTGTCTTCTGGCTCCTGATCATATGAAGGTCATGGTACATAGTTCTCAGGTGAAGAAGGCTGTGTTTGTCTCTGGAGCACACAACTGCTCCAGCCCACTGCTGCAATTCTCTTCAGTGAAGCAGCAGGCTATTTCAAACCCATGACTGGGCAGGACTTCCAAACAGAGATATGGATCACACGCAACATGGTTGCCAGATATCAGCTAAAGAGCTGACCTGAAATTTATCCATAGTGGCTCTTTTCATGCTCACGCCCCACTCTTGTTCCCAGGCTCATCAATCTTTATACATCCAGAACGGAAGCAAATTGGCAGAGCAGAGCACCAGAGTCCTTCCCATTCAGAAGTCCATCGGCTACTAGGAAGATGAGGAATCCACATAGCCTTCCTCTTGAAATTCCCTCCCCTCGGTTTGATGTAGAGCACGGCCAGAGACTGACTGGTGAGGAAGAGTGGAATGGACCCAAAGGCTGTTGTTTTGGGAGTGATTTAGACCAGCAAGATGTTGGGAGCGTAAGTCTGGGGTGGCTGTGGGGGACAAGCCATGGTACCTCAATGGATAAAGTACCCCCTAACACACCCTCTTACACTTCTGAGCATGTTTCATAAAGCTCTGTTTCCTTCGGCACTGCCTGCTCCCTCCATACAGCTTGTTGCTAATGAATCGCCTAGCAGTCCTACCTAGGAGACGAACAGTGCTGATGCTAACGTGGCATTATCTATGTTTCGGGCTGGTAACCAGGGTGCTTGCTGGAAGGGCTGTAGCTGTTGCGTCTGAAACCCAAATGCAATTATGCAATGTCTGCTAAGCAGCAAGGAGTTTGCCTGGATTAGGGGACTGCTTCGTTGCCCACGGAAGAGACTAACAGCAGCCAGTAACTAGTTGCTTCTTATTGCTGAAGCATCAGTGATTTTTTACCGATACTTTCTCCTCTTTGTAGCCATGGCTCTGAGACATTCAGTACACTGAATGCAGTGCTGGGATGGGGGAAGAGGCAAGGGCAGCAGACAAGATAAGGCTAGGTGGAAGAGCAGTAGTTTTTGGTGGAAATAAGCAGGACATTGGCAAATTGTTTTCCTTCTGTTTCACTGCTGACTGTCTTCCACATCTTTGTAATGATGCATCAGACTGGGATGTTTCCCTCTTCTGTGCATGGCTCCGGGTTGGCTTATAAATCTTTATCCCCGTGTGTGTGTGTGTGTGTGTGTTTGATAGCCCTGTCTCTCAATAAAAGGGCAGGCACTCAGAGGAGACTTTTTTTTTCCTCCAGGGTCTTGGCTATTTTTCCCTCAGACACCAGTGCTAGGTTTGCTTTAATTTGAACATCCCTCCAGTGCAGAAGCAATGAATCCTTCATTTTCACAAATGCAAATGCTGGCTACCCATTGCCTCCCTAAGCGATATTCGGCAAGTGTTTCCCCCTCCGCGTTCCTGCCGCCTCCTTGCAATTCTAGTTCAAAAGCACCTCTCAGACTGTAACATCTGTTATCTTTAGCTTTACAGCTCTGAAACATGCGTTGGCTTAATCACATGTTTAGCACTGCTGACTGTGGTACGTGTCCAAATATTAAGTAACTTACTGAGCTGGGGCCTAGCTTTGACTGATGGGATTAGGACTATCAGACTGTTTCTTTCCATTTGGGTCACTGAGAACATTTGGATAGACAATTAAAAGAGAAGCTGCCCTCTGTAACCTGCTGGGGGGAGAAAGAGTAACCACGAAAGCATTGGTTGATGATCTGGCTGAAAAAAGATAAAGTACAAGTCCATTGGAAATGTTTTGCTGGGCCTAAAGATAGTTTAAACAATTTGCAGGGGACCAAAATTGATCCCACGTGGTTGACCACCACTGCCAGAAAATGGAGGGAGCAAGAGAAACTGGAGGAAAGGCTGCAGACTGGGATATACATGTCTGTTGGGAAGACAGTTTCGTTAGTTCAACTGCGTGCAGGCCTGCTCCAACGGTCAAGAGGCTGTTTGTGTAGTGGCTCCTCCCAGGTGGGCCAGTCACAAAAACCCAGCAAAGTTGCCTTGCTGGGCAAGACCCAGCTGTGATTGCCATGTCCTCCCTCCTGGCTGGAGAGCAGCAAGCCTTGTGTAGCTGTGTGGTGTCCAAGCTGTTATTTCATGCTCTGTGCAGGGCAGGCTGCCTGTGGAAAAGCCTTGGGCAAGTATAACCAGAGAGGTCTGATGACATGCTTTCTCTTGGACACCGAGGTCCTGGCTCGGGTCTCAGGTCCTGGCAGGCGGTATCCTGGGGCTGGTGGCAGCAGAGGCTGAAGGCGTGAAGAAGTGCAGGTGTCTCCTGGAGCAGTGCTGCTGGCATCCCGCTGCAGGGCCAGAAGGACCGCTCCAGGGACCACGCTGGCTCTGAGGATGTGGCAGGAGCCTCTGTTTTGTGCTGGTGGTGTGAGCCAGTGCTGGCAGGGCTCTTGGACTCCCTGTGAGGAGGCTCTCCTTTGGGGGATGCTCTGTTGTTGCCTCTGGCTCTTTTCTCCTCGTGATGGTCCATGTGGACTCTCACATCCCTGCTAATACTTGGGGAGAGGCTAGGGTCACGGCTGTACTCTGGGGCACATGCTGGCTCTTTGGGCAGTGCAGCCAGCATGTTGTTTACTCCATACTGCTCCTTCATTCTCTACCTGACTTGTCTTCCCACTGCGGCTCTTTCTCCATGGTACTCTGAGGTTCTCCATCCCCTTGGGACTCACCAGCATCAAGTTCTCTGTTCCTCCTGCAGCTTTTGTCTGGACATTCCCCTTTGTTGAGGAAAGATCTGCCTACTTTCCTCTTTTTCTAGGTTCTAGACCATGCCCACAATCTCCTTTGCTCCTGCACTTGATGTATGGCGTCCTTGGGCCAACGTTTCGGCTTGGGTTTCCAAGCTGCTCCAGGCCAGCCCTGGCTGGAGCGGCCCTGCGCTCGCAGCTTGGCACCGCTCCACTGGTCAGCCTCTCCAGACACGCGAGCCGCTGTCTGTGTCCTAAACCTGGCTCAAACCTGCTTTTTCTGACTGGATCATGTGGGATGAGCAGTATCCTGCTGGGACAGAGGACTGTTTTTGGCACTTTAGCCAGCTCCTGGAAAGCGCTCTTCACCTTCAGTGGTCAACACACCTGCGTGGCACCTCTAGCACTGCTGACTGCGTCCGATCTCTTCCTGACCGTGTTTCCTGTGCACAGTTCACCTGGTGAACAGCCACTCGTCCTCACTCCCCATCTGCATCCAGGGCCAAGAGCCCAAGGGGGCTCCAGGCTGTGTCTGGGTGCCATGACGTGACACCACTTTCCGCTGCTCCACGCTACCCAGCTGGCCACGTCTCCTGCCCTTCGAGAGCCACCACACGTCTGCGCATGCACAGAGGGAAACAAAAGTCTTCACGGTGCCTCTTCATGCCGTAAACACCATGAAATGATTGGCCCAGCTACACAAGGGAGCTGCCTGCGTGTTTTGGCCTGCCCAGGTCGTCTTGAAAGGAAATGCTTGTGCTTGAGTCAGGATCTCATTTGGGAATCAAATGAGCTCCAGAGCTCGGTTTCAGACTCCTCTTGCTCAGGAGTTGGCACGTCGGGCCTGTCCTTCCCCGGCAGGAAAGGGGATGGGCAGCCCAAAGGCGCAAAAAATACCATGGCTGTAACCACCCCCCTCCTCGAAGCTGAGTTTGGGCATCTCCTGTTAGATCACTTTAAATCCAGCCCTGTTGGGCCTTTGTGTCCGATTTAAACAGCATGACCGAATACTTGCCAACGGGGAAGCCTTGTTTGATTGTGGAGGATATAAGATGATTCGAACACAAGAGCTGATAGTTTCAAGTAACTGAAACTTAACCTCGCTGTATAAAGCTTTATTGTCTTGCCACAGAAATCCTCTGTCCGGGAGAGCACAGCTGTGAGGAAAATAAATGCTGCTCTTCTTTTTTCTTTCTTTCTTTCTCATTTTGCTGTTTGTTTGTTTTAGACTCAAGGCCCTCGCGTGGGTTTGGTAAGGGCGAGCGGTGCCCCGCAAGCAGCCGCAGTGGCACGGGGCTCTTGCAGCACTGCGCAGGGAGCTGCTGCTCCCGGGAGGTCGGCGTGTGCAGGACAAGCTCTGCTCCTGGTTAATCCAGGGAATTAAATCCCAAGCAAAGCCATTGACGTTCATGGATTTAGTTGAGTCCAGGCCAAATCCCAGCCCCATTGAAGTTAAATGAGAGTTTTGTCTGTTGAGTTCAGAGGGATCAGGACTGGGTCCTGCTACCAAAGGACCTGAGGGGAGAATTAGCTTTGTGCAAGTGATCCCCTGGATCCCATAAGGCCCCTGGGCTGGCACCCGGGTGTTCAGCACATCTGCCTTGCTAACCTCAGTGGGACCAGCTGCCCTGCCCAAAGCGGGGGAGCACGTGGTCAGGGTCCAGTTTCACGGGGGGTTCAACGTCCGTAGACTGCTTACGGCAGCAGAGGGTGTCCCGCTGTGCGTCCTGCGCCTCCCTGGTGCGGGTGCCTGGCTGGCAGCAAACCCTTGAGCGTGCACCAGCACGGCCTCTCGGCTAGCCGCACCAGCACAAACCAGTGCATGGACAGGCGTGGGACTTTTATCAGGGGCATGAACTCAGCTCAGTTTAAGCCATCTGTGAAAACTCATCCTTCAGGTGCCTTTCTGAATTGGGGCCTTCTTTTGTAAGACCTTTTCTTGAGTTCAAGAGCAAGCAAAATTTCTATTTACATCCATGCAGTGATTAAGATGAGGAGAGAAGTGTTTTGGGAGGTTGGAAGGTGCTGTGGGACCCTGCATTGCCTTTTCTTTTAGTGGTATCAGGAAATGGAAAATCAAGCAAAAATCTTTGTTAAGCTCCTTGCTTTGGAAGTTCAAGCACCTGCAATCAACTCTCTTCCCCTGTCAGCAGAGGACTTTTGGGCCGGGTGTCTGTGCTGGCCTAGATTTGAGTTGTGATTGAGTGATCTCCACCCACTGCTCTAAATTGGGAATTTCTCGTGTGTCAGTTCCAGCCCTCACCAACATGCCGAATATCTTCAAATCCAGGTACCTCGAGCAGTAAGTGCTACTAATTCTTCAACTGTCTTGTTGAAACCATCTCTCAATATAGCAACAGCTCATTACTGCGTGTAACCAGCATGAACACCAGGTTCTGCCAGTATCTATTTTGGACGCTGAGACAAACAGCTCCAGGACAGCTTTATATTTGGGGTGCAAAACCACTGCCACCAATGGCGTTCCACCAGGCTGACGTTCGCCTGCGGCAGCTTTGGTGTAAAATGGGGAAAAGCGCTTGGAGACAAGTTTACCTTACTAGGCGCGTTTTAAATGGGGTAAAAAAAAATATTCAAAAACCCAAAAGTAAACAAAACCCAAAGTCCAACCCAGTGTAACTGGCAGCAGACTCTGGCCTCCACATTTTACATGGTGATGTGATAGCCTTTTAAAACAGATAAGTTTTTGAAATACTGTTTTTAAATTCCTTTTTCTTCATTGGCTTTGGTGTAGAGCAGATCTGCCAGCCATGCCGTCAGCCTGTGAGGAAGAATGTTTGATGATGCTCCAGCCGTGCGTTAAAGGTAAATCTGAAGCTTTTTTTTTTCACTTAAGGCAGGACCCTCACATGTGGGTTGAGGAGCAGGGCTCCAGCATCCCTAGCATCAGAAAATGCCGCCAGGGCCACGCTCGGTGACTCATTTGAGTTGCTGTTTCAGGGTAGCCCTGTTGTCCCCGGTGCACCGGGCGCCTGAGCCAGCTGCAGAAACATCCATCTCTTTTGGCATTTTGTGGTCATCTCCTGCCTTCCCAGGGCCTGAGGACTGCAGGGACCTGGCCCAAATGCCGTGTTGTCTGAGTGATGCAACTGTGTTCCTCTTCAGGCAGTTTCGACTGGGTTTTTGAGTGGAGTGAGGGTGGTGTTTTTTGTTTTTTGCTTTATTTTATTTTTGAAAAAACTTCTGATCTGGTTAAATTCCTCACCCACACAAGTCAGTGGGATTTATAGGCAGGATCTTTGTCCAGCCAGTTTCAGGCACACTCAGAAATCCCCGCAGGGATTTTTTTCTGGCAGGGCTGGGATATTCTTTTCCCGCTTGTAGTTATCCTGCCATTAAAAAAATTCTTTTTGCTAAGTTGTGTTTATTTATTTGGCCAAACACACAGCAGCCCAAGCATGTATGTGTGTATGTGCTCAAATGTCTTCCAAAAGCCACTCCTACCACCCCTGCAAAATAGTTTGAGGATGATACAAGAATGATAAATATCTGGCCAAGGGGAATGTTTTGGAGTGAATGAGCACAGAGGAGTTGTGAATGGAAATGGCGCGCTCAAGTCCTGTAGCTCTACAGCGACGGTGATTTCACTCAGTGCAAGAGAGAAATAGTGAAGGTGACACCCTTGCCTCTCAGGGGAGAGGCAGAGGTCCTCAGTGCCCAGCTCAGGAAAGCCTCTCCCTCAAGAAAGAGGCTTCAATTTATGCTCCATCCAAGCAAGTGCTTTTATGCCGCCCTGGATCGAGATCTGGATTTGTGCTTAATGGTTCATGCTGAAATCAGTGCTTATCTTACTGTTGGCTTCCAAAGGGGAAGCAGTGAATTGTACTCCACTGCGAGAATAAACTGTATTGTTCATCAGCGCATTCGACTTGATCATAGAATATTTGTCTAAGACATTGTAAGAAATTCCACTGCTTAGGGACTGAAATAGCGTCACTTTATCTTTAATGCCACAGAAAGCCTGGGAGGGCATGTGCATACTAAAAGTTGATTCACATGCTAGTAAAGCCCTGCTGGTGGTAAGTACATTTTTAGACAGATGTGATTTTTTTTCTTTGTTCTTGGGATCTAGTAAAGTTTTATTCTTTTTTGCTATTTTTCAGGCATTTTCTGTACAAGCTACTCAAACTTCTCCAAGGCAATTTCCTGGCCAATACTAACAAGTAGGTACTTATTAAAAGGGTTAGAAGAATGAAGGCTGAAATTAAGGGCAGGAATAATCAAATTGTGCATTTTTGGAATTTGATTCTAAACCAAAATCTTTCTGGGGAAATTTCTTTTCAAAACATTATGATGGATGTGTGTTGACTCTTCTGACTCCAACTCCAGCTACAAATCATGTACAGTTTGGGCAAGAACCACGTATCGCTAGATGGGTGTTGAATTTTGGTCAGCAGAGGTTTCCCGGCAGGTGAGAGAATTGCCTTTCAGCCTGAAGCTGGCTTCCTGGGCAGGCAAATCTGACTGTCCCTGCTCCGTGTTCTCCTTGCTGCCTTCCTCGCCCTGCTCTGGTAATGCTCCCGAGGGCTCCCCGGGCTGCTTGCTCCTGCCTAATGATTTTCCACAGGGACTTGGGGTTTCCTCTTTGACGTGTGCCCAGCTCTGCTGAAAGCCTTTCTGACAGTGAGATGTATTAGGCCATAGGATGATCTCCTGCGGGGGATCAGTGTTTCCGTGTAACTCCTCCATTGCTAAATGTGTCTAAAATGAGGCTGGACACTGGCTAATGTGCAAGACAGAAAATTGCCTAGATAGAGATGAGGCTCACGTGACTCTTCCCTTCTCGCCAGTCTCTGGAGATGCCTTATCTCCCAGTGTTGCTGTTAGTGGTACACTCATTTCACAGTTCAATGGTGGAAGCAGGAAGGGACTCCAGGTCCCTGAGTCTAGGGCTCACTTTCTTCTCCTCTCTAAGTGAGACCTATTCCATTTTGCACTGTCAGCCAGTGCCTTGTGCTGGGGCAGAGGCTGGCACTCCTCCTACAGACACATGACACCCAGCCCCACAAGTTTCTGATCTTGGCTGCGAGTGCTTTGCATCCCCCAAGTTAATGCAGTGATCTGTCATTCCTATATTGCCCTGTATATTTTCTCTGATTTATGAGCCTCTTTCTTATTTTCTTAATGCTTGGTTTTTTACTTAAACATATCGCAGTAATAAGAAATAATTTTGAGAGAAGATCCAGTCCTTTTCATTGTCTGCCCTCAGCACAGGGACAGCAATTGTTAGAAAACCCCAAATATTTTCCAGGTGACATGCTCCTCAACGGCTGTTGTTGTGGGCTCTGGGGAAGTGCAGGAGATCTTGTACAGCAGGCAGCTGTAAACTTTGCTGTGCTGCAAGTACCATGAATCTGCCACTTGCTCTCCTTTCCTAGGGCAGTAGAAATTGAGTCTCTGAGCTTTACAGAAGGATTTATGATCCAGCATTTCAGCAGTGACCAGTGATGCCCAGTCAAAGACGTTTGGGCTATGTTGCACTGATGGCCCAAGCCTGCCACCAAATGTACTGCGTATCGGATACCCTAGCTTGTCTCTGGTCCACCTAAAGCTGCGAGGACCAAGTGGCCCCTGCACCTTGCTTCTCTCCAAGCCCTGATCCTTTCTTCAGCACATTTGCAGCTCCTCTCAGGATTGCTGGTATCCCAGGACCCCACCACTCCTTGACCTGAATTTCTAGCACTCTGTGCTTCCATTCTTCTCTCTGCTACCCATAAGTACAGGCAAACTTCAGACAAAGGGACAAGGCAGCCCCAGGCCATTTCTGAAGGAGGTTTCACTTGGCAGAAGGTAGCACAATAGGCAGGGGGTTGTGGTGACAGTGGCAAGATCCCATGTAGGAGTGGGGAAAGACAGCTGATGTGGCTCAGGCTGCCTGAGGAAGATCTCAGTCACTGACTTAAATCCACAAGGACCAGGTTAGTTCTACTCTAGGACAAGTATGATTTCTCTGAAGGACTCCCTGAGATCTTGCCTTCTCAAATCAGGGTTCATCAGTATGTGCCAGGCTCAGATCACAAGATGCTCTAAATCATGTGTCATTTCTGCAAAGCCTTAATCTGCCATCTCAAGCCAGAGGTGCCTGATGAAACTCCTGGTATCTTCCTCGGAGATCGAGAGCAGGGATCTCATGTCTGTTTGCATCTCCCCAGCCAGAGGTAGCTCAGACTGCCAGTGTGACATTGCTCTTCACCCGAACACCTGATGCACAAGCAGACGCACGGAAACTAGGCCAAAATATAGGGTTTAGTTTTATCCACCTTGTCTCTTGAGAAATCTCTTTTTCATTATTTGTTTGGTGACCTGTGTCTGAGCCTAGCTGGGGAAGAGCTGTTTTACAGCACATGGATGGAAAGGAGAGGCTGAATCAGAGAGGTTTGGCAGCAGCCAGGCCGAAGGTGGGGTTTGAGCACCATATAGGCTGCAGGAGCTGCAAAGCCGCAGGCAGGCCACAGGAACCTCCCCAGCTGCTCCCAAGCCCGGCGCGAGCACCCCGCACTTTTCCTCAAGGCAACCTTGCGTCGGCTTCCCTGGTGTCAGGATTTCTTTGCCTATGCTTTGATCCCAGGATGACTTTTTTCTTGTGGGGATCATTGCGTGGAGACAGTCGGACATGGGAATCTGTTCTTTGCACTGAAGGGGTTAAAAGTCTGCTCCCTTCTCAACTCCTTCTAGGCTGACCCTGGAAAATACCTCTCACAGTAGAAACTAAATGCAGGACAGAAACTAGGGCTCCTAGGATACAATAATACAAATAACACAAGTTGTTCCACAAGTGGCGGAAACCAGCAAAGCCCAGTTTCCTGCAGGTTTGTGTCTCCTGGTGAAAGGTACGTGTGGATTCTCTGTCTGATGAAAGCTGAACTCACGCTGCAGCTTTCCCATGGGGCAGCAGTAGGATTTATTCCTTATCCACCACCTAACTCCACAAAATTTAAATTCCATTCCTGTAATAACTTGGACCCCCTGTGCAATATGGATGAAACTGGCCAACTAACTCAAAAGAGGAGGAGTGGGGGAGGAGGGAGGTGCAGAAAGTATAGTTGTGTAAACCTTGTTTTCCTTAGAAAATAAGGTTTTAAAATGAAGGGTGCAGGCAGAGCAACCTCTTGGGAAATTTAACAAGGTTTCCGTTGATTTCTACTCTAAACCAGTGTTTTCCGTAGCCTCAGTTTCACACATCCTCTTTATGACATTGATTGTTTTGACAGCGATTCAAAAGATAGAGGCGCTATGTGTCACTTAAATGTGAAATATGACAAAGCTTTGCGTTGGGGTAGTGTCGGCATCTCAGGTACTTTGGGTCCATCTTTACTCACAGATAAGTATAGGTGAAGTTTTGTTTAGCAGTCTGGGTTTTGGCCTTCAGATTAGAGAAATGTGTCCAATTTCCTGTTTCAGCCTGGACTTGAACATTTTGGTTGTTGATCACCCCGGCAGTTCTTACCTTAGGTATTTTGTGATTGACAGATGCTAACAGGGCCCCACCACCTTGCTCTGTACCGCAGATGGAGTAACCCTGTCAGCTCTATGCAGCACGGGGAAGATGCAACTGTCTGATAACCTGTTTCTGGTGGTCAATTAAAAAAACAGTACCTGGGATTTTTAAGAGTGTAAAGGTGCCCAAATGCCTTTGTTTCCCAAGAAGATCTCAACCACTGGTCTGAAAGATAAGAATGTGATTGTTCATCCTGAGTAATTCCCTATTTTGTCCTTCCCACTGGGAAACTGCTAATCTTCTTACTGCCAAAATGGGAACAGAACCAAAAAGCTGGTTTGGGCTGTTCCCTGCCTCTCACTGGTGGAGGATTATTCTGCATTTTAACACACTTTTTTTCTGAAGGGAACATATCATGCTTGCCTTCTAGAAGAGAAGACGAAGACTGGAAATGACCTGGGGGAAGGAGAGAGCAGTATCCCACTCACCAGTGGCTGCCGGGTCAGAGTCAGTCTGGGGTAAGGGAGCAGTTCTATCCTGCGGCTACCGTGTTTTAGGGAAATGTGCTATCAAGCTGCTCAGCAGATGCAGCAGAGACTGATACATGCTGGAGCTCCAAGGGAGTGAGACCTCCCACAACAAGAGGGTGTTAGCCATATGCCTCTTCTTGACAGCAGTGCCAGCCCATGACACTGTTCAAGGGACAGAGGAGTGAGGGGGACGAGGCTGGTTTTTAATCCCAGTAGAGGCATGCTTGTTCCTTGTAAGGATGTGGTGGTGGCTCTTTTGCAATGTGCTAGTGGAGAGGAGAAGGCAATTGCTGTGTCATCTTCATGAGGGTGGAAGTGGGGTCACTGCTGTCCCCTCACTGAGAGCACTTAGCAATGGTGAGATGCCTTGGCAGAAATTGCTTTCTTATGAGTGAGCGGGAGAAAATGGGGCAGCATCGCTACTGTTTACACTAGTTTGGACTTAAGGAGTGAGAGTAAATCTGGTCCCCAGCTATCTCTGCTGGTCCTGCTGGATGTTGAGGTTGCTTTGCTTTAGTGGGATGCTACATCTGAGCTGTGTGATTTGCCGGAGGCCTGGAGGAGGATGACACAGTCTGAGATGACTAGTTATTGGGAACACAATAGATGTTACTGAGGTGCTTTGGAAGATTAATGGGAGGGGAGGAGAGGGTCTTAAGGTAAACAGAACGAAGCTGGCAGATGACTGCGCCATCTACACGCAACCTTGTCTAAGCCTATTTATATAAATCATGTGAAACCCAAATTAGAATTTCATCCATCTGCTCTGCTGTAAATTGCTCTTCCACTGGCAAAGCAAGCCAAGAAAGCACTCTTAACTCCGTAAGATCTGCCTCAAGCATGAGGAAGACTCATACAAGTCACAGAGCTTGTGGGAGGGCTGAAGTGCTGCACGTTGCCGTGGGCTTTGGCGGAGATTGGTTTCCAAGGGAAGAGCTCTAGGGAGGGTATGTGAGGCAGGGAGCTGCCCTCAAGGCCGTGGCATTGCATGACATCCCGGGACATAGGTGAGAGGAGAAGGGGGCTCTGAAGCCATGGCTCAGCAATTTTGTATATCCCGCTTTCAATCTCCTATAACTGGCCTGGCCTCACAGAGGGGGTGTGAAATGGGCAACTCTTCTGGCTCACAGTTGGATGAATGTTTTTGTAAGATTTTAGGTGTGTGCTGCTAATAGCTGTCCACTTTGCTCTGCCTTTACACAAGATCAGGTGTTGTTTGTCTTTTGGCAGACAGAATAAAAGCGCAAAGCCAGCATGAACTCAACAGTTTGTGCTCAGGCTAAGACACATGAGCTCCGCAGATCCATGTCAAATCTGTGTGTCTGACTGATCTTTGCAATGGCAGAACCACAGCCCAGGCCTCTTGTGTTGCAGTGCATGGACAACAAAGACGTTTGCTTTTTAATGACCCAGGGATCATTTTGGACCAGGATGGTGGCTGACTTATAAAAGCAAGAGCAGGCACACTTTGCTAACCACACTAGCCTGCCTGATTCAGCTATCACCTCTCCCTGAAGATGCTCACCAAAGACTGCGGGATGTGCTTTCACCAAATCCACAGCACAGATCCTCCAGTAGGCAGTAATATCTTCACATAAAAGGCAGGAACAGATGTGGATGTTTAACAAGAAGCCTTGGAGGTTTCTCACTATGTGCAGGAGGACAAGGGCCCACCTCTGCCTCTTGTATGACATGACCAAGTAACGTCTGTGGGTGGCAGGTGAAAAAGCTGGGCAAAACCATCTTTGGCTGGCTGCCAGTCCCAAAGCCAACACCCACACACCAGGGTGAGCTTGTATCTATTTAGCACAGTAAAGAAGGCAGGGAAATGCTCTGTCTTGTGCCTTCCAGTCTTTCTGTGTTTCCTACTTGTTACACCTGCCTGCCTCTAGATTTTTTAGCCTTTCCTTCTCAGGGAGACTGTAACACAGTGATTTACTCTGGAGATGGGCAGTGCTGTGCTTGGGATAGCTCCTCTGGCCCCAGGTGGGTTACACCAAAGGCAAACGTGGCCTAAGCTCTTTGGCTGCCTTCACGCGTGGTCACTAAATTTGCCAGGCATCTGGGAACATACTTATCGTATGAACATCCTACTGATTTCCAGGTTCATGAGTCAAGATTCTTATAAAAACTTAGGCAACTTGTGGCCTAAAATATATCTGTGTGCCCAGGAGACCAGCGATTCTGTGAGGAGGAAGCCAAGTGATTCAGTGAATCGTCTCCTGCCCTGGGAATCAGCACGGGGCTGACCCAATTGCTGAAACAGTGATTTCTAGGAAACACTTCTGTCTTCACACTCGGATGGTCTCTGATTAAGACAGTGACTCACTAAGGCAACTTTTGACCCCTCTAACCAGGAGTGTGGAGTTCTGGTCTGGGCTGTCTTGGAGTTTAGTGCTTTTCCTGACATTAAAAACAAAAACCTTCGGTTTTTTTTCCCCTGCCTTAAACTGAGAATTTCAGTGAACAGTTTGGGGGTAAACAAGCAAAGATGACACTGTGGAGGAACAGTTGGTCAAGTTTGCAAGAGATGGATCCAGATCTAAATATGGAACAGCCTCTCTGGTACACAGCAGAAGGAAGGCAGCATATGTGTCTGAGCAGTTGGATTGCTGCATGCTCTGTTACATTTCCTTAACATCAAGTGTGTCTCTTCCCTTTTTCTTTCCTTTTCAACAAAACAGAAGGAGAGGCTCATGAAAAGTGTTTGCAGGCAGAAATAGGGCAGAGATTACAATGAGGTCATGAAAACCAGCCTCGGTGTGACCCTCTGGCTCAGCTGGCAGGGGAAGGTAGATGCATCTGGGAGAGATGCTGCCCTGTAGGGCCGAGGCAGGGACACAGTGCCCACCTCTGGCAGAGCTCCTTGCAGCTGGTGCAGGAAGCTGGTGCTGCACAGAGCGCAGGGTGAATCTCTCTGGTTCCTTCTCGCTGCAGCACCCAGTGGTGCCCACACAGAGATCTCAGCCTGGCGGAAACACCTTTTCCTGGGGGTGACCTCCGTAACCCCCTCCAGACAGACTGGAGCACTGCCAGGTTTTGGCACCAATGGAGGAGCTGCACTGGGCTATGCATCCTGCAAAGTCAGAGACCTGGGAGAGGGAGGACGTCCCTGGTAACTGTCTGGAGACCCTGCGCACCACCTGCCTTTTGGTTGAACCTCCAAATGCCCCAGGTAAAATGCCTTTTCCAGATGCTCTGAATTGGGCCCTCAAAATGTGTGGTTACTCTCAAGTCCCAGGCCATTTGTTTGTACAGAAAAGCTGTTTGCCTCTAGTGCTTCCTTCTGAGAGGTATATATTCACACCCAGCTAGTTGCTTCAAACAAGTTCTCCGACCCCTTGGTCTTCTGACAAGTCTGCAAAGCAATTGGGGTTTCCTTGGAACATGTTCACCGTTGGAAAGAACTGAACAAGAATTTAATTCTGCCTCTCATTTCTGTGACTGACTACTGAGGAGCCAGAGCCTGGACAGGGCTGTGCTGTGTCAGAAATAACACCCTATCGGTCATGCGTTGCAGTCTCATCGTGTTGTTTCTGCTCTCAGTGAGCCCTGGAGGGAAATCCACAACCCCTTTGACTGCGAGGGTAAAGCTTTCTAGACAGAGGATGCTCTTGTTGGGCTTTTAGGCTCTGAGCGAGAGGCAGGGAACTGGGGAGAGAAAGCCAAGGGAAGGATATTGCACAGCCCTGGATGCAGTGAGGCAGAGCAGGCAGCTGCGGCAGGCTGCCCTCAGGCACACATGTGCATTCACCTGGTCTTGACCTCTTCTGCAGTAGGACTGGCCAGATGTCCTGGGCAAGTCGGGCCGCCTCTCAGGAGGAGATGGAGCAGGAGCAGACAGGTCTCTTCCTTGGGCTGAGGGACATTTTGTCCCACAGGGGAACTTGCAAACTCCTCTTTGTGAAAACAATGATTTTGGTGTGAATTTGGGATTTTTTCTTGTCTAATGTTAGCACTCAACAGCAATGGCTTGTAGCCCCAGGGAGGGAGTTGTTTGACTTTTAGGCTGTTCTCTTCTGTTGAATTCATCTTGCTGGCATGTCTGTAGCAGTGGCAGGACATTAAGAGCTCCTGGATTTGGGAAACAGAGGTTTTACCTTGGACTGGAGTCCCCAGGTGCTAAACCGCTCTAGAGTGGCTTCTTGTTCCATGCTCAATAAGTTTGGAGGTGGTGAGGGGTGGTGAACTGGTGTATTACTTTCAGCAAGTGTTTGGAGATCAGCTACCTGCAAGCACTTCATGGGCTGCTCTGGCAGAGAGTAGAGCAGAAGCCACTCTTCAAAGGCACAGGCTGGTACTTGGGTCTGGGGCAGGATCCTCCAAGTATGGTGTGCCCAGCAGGGAGGGCTGGCAGGCTGCGCTGGTGCCCGGTGGTGATGCCAGTCCAAGCTTGCAGGGTTGTATATAGAGTTTGGAGTTCACTCACTCCAGCAGACTCAGCCAGGAAGGCTGACAAGCGCCTTCCTCCATCCACATCCTCCCTTGCACCACTGCTCTCCCAGCACAGCCCCAGCACCCCGGCCCGTGCTCACAGCTGTCGGTTTTGTGAACACACGGGACTTTGTGGGTGATCACACAAAAGTGCACCATGGGACCGTCCAGGAGGCTGGGGCTCTTATTGTGGGCTGCTATGGGCTTTGCACACTGCCTTTTGCTGGTTTTCCTCACATGTAAAAAGAAGGGGTTGGGATAGGACGGGGAGGGAGATGACACTTCCCTGCACTTGCAAAGAGCTCACAGACCTAGCAGCAAAAGCGATTCTGCAGCGCTGGAGCTATCAGTGCTCCTGGCAGGGCTGACAGAGAGGGAGGGTGCTCTGCACAGGCTGTGTGAAGGGAGGAGCTGGCAGGCTGGGGCTGGTGCGTTCGTAACGTCTGTTTTTATTCTAGAGCCCTTTGGATGTAGGCGAGATGAGTTTGCTGCATCTCTAGGAGCTGCTAGGAGTTGATGCCGCAGTGCAACACTCCTCTTGCGCGTGCTGACGTCTGCAGTGCTCAGCAAGAGAGACAACTCCAAACCTCGCTGGCTGTGTCCCTCTGAGCCCCACATCATTCCTGTGCCACAGACATGGGTCAGTGATGGCCCAGGGTTTAGTGCCTGGTTGTATGTGTTTCCCTTTATAGAGATTAGACTTTCTCATCTTCAGCTGTTAGTGTTCCCATAACTCTGTGTGGGTTTGCTTGGATCCAGGCTCCCAGTCAACAGCGAGACCCAGAGAGGTGGGTGCCCAGCGCCAAAGCTAACAAAACGCGTTGCCTTATACTTAGCTCTCCAATGCACTAATGGATTGGGGCAATCCTAAAATCAGAACAGAGCCCATTTCATTCCAGCTCACACCTCCAGCCTGCTGCCTCTGCCAGAAGTCATCAGGGTGCAGAGAGCAAGCCTGGAAATATGTAAACAGTGGTTTCATCTATATTTAGAAGGAATGGCTGCAGAGCTGTCTTCAGTTCATTCTTTGCTTTAAGTGCATCTAGCACTCTCCTTTCCTGTTAGCTTCAGCTCTTCTGATGGGCGCTATGTCAGGGATCCATAGGTGATTTTTAGGGAGAGGAAAGGATGAGCAGAGGACTAGCCTACCCGAACGCTCTCATTTGGTTTGCTGTCATTGCTGCAGCCATCATAAAGGAGACATGGAAGTCAGGACTAGACTGAGAATCAAGTTAATTTCTAGGACCTCTCTCTACATGTGTGGCCTCCTCGCGCCTTGACATAACAGGACAGTGCCCCACAGAGTTTTGTGCAGGCTGGTGGATAGTACGCTGGTCTGCAATGCAGGAGGTTTAGGGTTTTCCACTGCCCCATCCCTTTCCTTCTCTTTTGCATCCACCCAGCATCTTGTTCACTAGAAGGCTTTCAAGGCATGAGTCTCTTAAGCCACCCAGTTATGGGGTTAGTTAGTCTTCCCTGTTCCCGTGAAAGAAAACAATACTGGTTTGATTGTGAAGCCACACATTGGAGCCTCATGTCCCTGCAGTCTCAGGATGGCCATTTAAACAAATGCTTTCTCATAGCTGTCCAGCAAGATGGTCTGACCTGGCTGAGCAGGGAAGACTTTAACAAAGAAATACTGGGTAGTTAACTTCTCTGACCAATGCCAGCAAAGGAAAGACCATGCGAATGAAGGATGGGGAAGAACAGGTGGTATGGCAGGTCCTGAAGAAGACAGGAGGTGGAGGGTGAAACACATGAGAAAAGGCAAAGGGGTTGCTGCTGTTCAGCATCCTCCCCTGCAAGCTGAGACCCAGATCACCAGGAGTCTGGATGACCTCACCCCATCTCAGCGTTAATGCAAGGAACAGCTCTATCGATCGGACATCTGCACGGCTCTTAGTAAAACTCCCAGTGTCTCTCTTCCCTCAGTCCCCGAGATCGCGTGTAAAATCTGGCCTGGACTCTTCTGTAGCTGTTTCAGCTTCAGTTGATCCAAGGTCCTACTTGGGAGTTGGGGAAGGCTCTCTCTAGCCTGCTGCAGGCATCGCAGCGCTCTCGCGGAGCAGCCTAGCTCCAGGCATAGATTTGCAGCTGGATCTGTGCATTATGCAGAAAGTGGCCCCCACTAAAAAGTCAGCTCTTGCCAGCAAATAACGTATGTTTTTTCACTTGGTTTAATTGTCTCAGTCTCTCTGATCTGCGTTTTAGATCAGAGACTCCAGAATCCTTTAGCACAGGGGAAATAGCTACAGAGACAAAAAAAAGGAAAGAGAAAAAAGGGAAAGTAACTCTGTACAGCATGTTACAGCAATGCTTGGTGCCTGGGGATAACACTTAAAAGTTTGCTTTCAGGTGCCTTTTCTATCCTATGAAGACCTGTGTGAAAATTACTGAGAAATGAAGTGCCCAGCTTGCTTCTGGAGGAGTAATATGCTGTCGCTAGAACCTCAGGCAGACCATTACTTGAATGAAGAGACTGAGCACAGTGCCTGAGCTGCTACATTTACGTCCTTGGAAAACAGGCAGAAACTGATCCTGGTTTGGTTATCCAGTTCGGAGCTAGTTCTTAACGCTGACCATGTGAGTAAAAACAGATTATATAGGAGTTTAAGAGCTTTAATCATATGCAGTGGAGATGGTGAAGTGTTTAGATGTAAAGAAATGTTTCAAGTGCCCTTTGCAAGCCTGGCCTGGCCATGCCTCAGAGTCTCTTTCACTCCCAAACTGTGAGTTCTGAGATAATTTTATTTCCAGGGATAGAAACAGAGGATTATAAAAACAGAATCTTCTGAGATGTGAAACCACTGTTTGTTTCATGGTCTTGCTTAATTCATTTTTATGAACAGGCCTTTAATTCAATTTGACTCAGTCTCATTTCTCCCTCTGCTCCCCCTGTGCAATTCAAGCCCATTTGTGTCTAAGTTACTGGCAACTAGTATATCAAGTTCTAGCCAAACATGTATTAAAATAAAGCTACAATCTGCTGAAAAACAGGTTTTAAGATGGAAACAAATAATTAGAAACATACAAATTAGTGTATGTCTGACAACAGGTTCAGCTCTGCAGAAATTCAAACAAAGCCATAATCGCAGGATGCAAATGATTAAAAACAGAGGCAGTAGCTGAGTGTTAATTTTAGTAGGTCAACAGGAAAAGATTTTGGAAAGGAACAAACTTGGGAAGTTTTTGCTAGGGCTGGACACCCTGAACTGTGAGTTCTAGTAGTAATACTTTGGGGGACTTCTGTAACACAGGGCTTTCCAAAAACTGGGCCCTAAAATCTGCTTATTCAAGCTTTTGTCTGAAATTGTGTGGACTGCTACCTTCCTACCAATCGGAACTGAAAGCTGAGATTCCCACAGGTGCCCTGGCTGGGTGCAAGGGCATTCTGGAAAAATGCAAGCTTTGTCGGAGAGCCGCGGGAGGACTGACACCTCCCAGCTCTCCCTTCCTGCTTCCCAAAGCTCTCTCCCCTTGCAGGGCATGCAGCAGGGCACACGGCAGGGCAGGAAAGCTGCAGAGTACTGTATTTCCCTCCCCAGGGGCTCTTTGGCACCGAACCCGTCTACCACCGGCTACTCTAAACCGTTCTCAGCTCCCGCATCCCTGCCTGCAGAATTTGGGAACGGGAGGGCTGATAAAGCACAGACCTGGCCTTGCCTCCAGATCCATCCCTACCTATCTGGTATCTCCCTGCTGGAGCACCAATCACTTCCGTGGGGAAGATCTGGAAGCATTTTCTCTGTTTTTCTCCCTTTGGTGTTGCATGTTTTTATGCATATAGGCTCAAACGGTCTGGCGTGACCTGGGACTGGGCTGCCTCCCTGGGGCTGTGCAGGGGAGAGCCTGGGGGGCATTACGGCCTCCAGCCTGCACCCTTTGGCCGAATGGTGGAGAGCAGGTCCCTGGGGTTGTTTTCTAACAGCAATTGGGAACAAATTGGTTAAATATTCTTTTTCTAAAACACACAGGCACTTCACTGCTGAAATTGCAGAGTGCCCATTTCTCTTTGTGTGTGTGTGTGTGTGTGTGTGTGTGTGTGTGTGTGTGTGAGCAAGCAAGGCATAATAGCAGCATAGATTGTTCTTATGCACCCATTGTTATGGAAATTGCCTTAGAGACGGTTGCTCTGTCATACATTTTTAGAAGAGCAAGTGAGCTGCACAGCAGGAGAATAGCTATGAGGGGAAGAAAACCACCCTGCAACGCTCCCAACACTGCAGCTTCCTCTAACGTCAAGGTGGAGCGTTACCAAGTCTTTTGGTAGAGATGGGATGTAGGGGTGTTTCTTAGCCTGTTAAGGAAGAGAAAAAGAGTCTCTGGAGGAAAATCCCTTTCTGCGTCAGTCTCCAAGGAAACTCTTTGGGCTGCATGGCTCAGCTTTTGCTGCGCACCCAGAGTTTGGGCAGAGGCTCACGTGTCCCCGACTTGTGCCTGAATCACAGGGGAGTCTTTCTATCTGCCAGGGGTGTTTCACTAGTGCAACTGGTCCTACGGTGGGCAAACTGTGTATTTTTCCTACCTCTAGATAATCACTTTTTCTCAAAGATATTCACAGTTGTGCACTAGAAATGATGTCCTCCAGTGAGCTTGAGAGAAACTAGCCCTATCCATGTTTTAAATGCATATTCTTCTCCATTGAGTCTGAAGGGAGAAGGCTTTTAATGCTCCAAAACCTCCCAAAAAACACAGCAAGCCTGGAAGCTATGGTAGTTACGGTCAAGGTTGAACAGCAGGTGCTGCCAGGTTTCCTGCCACCAGCCTGGTTGCAGAGCCCTAACCAGAGAGGAGTTACGCAGACTTGCCAGGCAGCCCAGGAAGGCAGGCTGTCTCCATAAGCTGCCTAGCGGCAGGGCAGTCGGCCTGGGCTGCAGGAGATGAGGAGAACAAGCAAATCACTACCATGGAGGGCAGGAGCTCTGGGGGGTCCTGGAATAGCTCAGCAATGCCATGGAGTACAAGGGGTCTGATGTGAGGACTTGCAGACAGTGGTTCAGACTGCTTTATGAGAGAGGGGGTGGAAACTGTAGGAACTTGGGCAAGTTTCCGATGGAAACTTCTGCAGTGCTCCAGTTTTCAAAATGCCATGGGTTCTGACAAAGATTCTTCAAAAGGGGCATGTTTCCATGAAACATTTCCACTTCCTTGAATTGGTATTTTCCAAAGAGGAGAAAAAAATGTTCTACTGGAAAACTTCAGCTAGCTGTGACCATTGTGTTACAGACACCCTTTCCCTCCCCTGTAACCATCTTGGTGGTCTTGTTCTGGACTGGCTGCTGTCAAGAAAGAGCATGCAAAGAAAAGTTCCTCTTGGTCTTTTGACCACACCAGCATGTTCCTGCTTTGAAAAGGACCTTTCATCTGAAGGGGGGGAGTTTGGATCAGTGAGGAGTATTAGTACGAGGTGGTGAGGGTGGGAGGTGGCCCACCGCACAGGCAGTTTCACTGTTCTCTTCTCATTTGGGTTGAAATGTGCAGAGCTTCTGTGTCAGTTTTGACTGAAAAATTCAACTATTCTTGATGCAGTTACAAACACAGGGAAGGTTTGCATATCTCTGGCTTTGCCTGTACTCGCCGCTAGCTGCAGCTGCATTGCTGCCTACCTTGAAGCAGGGACAAACCTACATCCCTGTGCCCAGAAGCTCAAAGGGAAGGAGCTGCCTGTAAAAGGGAAAAGCACTGATCTTGTGACCTTTGTTTGCGTAACTCCTGCCCACGGTTCCTTGTGTGACATTTGAGGAATGATGGTAAGTGCTAGGGTATATGGTCATAGGTGTGTTGAGCAAAGTAGATGAACTTTACTCTTGCTGGTAGAGTACCAGACTGAGCTATGGCCTGTCCTTTCTCTTTGTAGAAGTCCAGGTTGGCTTGCATGGTGGTGTCCCATCAGGAACCTTTGCCAGCAGCTCTCTAAGGACAAGAAATTTGCCTCCAGCTCTTTTCTAACCAGATGGTGAGTTTGGTCATGGTTTGGCTATTCTGGGGACAGTTTTGCTGCCCATGGTAGTAATTAAGCCAGAGAAGGATGGAGCATCTGGCTCTTTGGGTTTGTGTGTGTGTAATGTCACTGCCAGAGCCATGGAATGGGGTGAGAGGGACCCCCTTAACGTGTGCTCTGAAGGGGATATCAAATGGGCATTGATAAGTCAGAAGATCACAGAAGGCTGGTACTCTTTTGTCTTTTGCAAGGAGACTTTTTAATACTTGAAGGCTCTTCAGACTTTTAGGGCTGAGTGGTGTTTCATAAAATACTGTGGTGTCATGCTCTAAGGAGGAATCTGAAGCCACTGAATATCTCGTCTTTGCTCTAGCAAATTTTCCAGTTTTGCAGCCAACACAACTGAAAGGATATTTCTCCCTGGACCCGAGAGACTTTTTATCCAAAAGGGTCCCACTAACTCCAAACCCTCAAACCTCAAGGGTCAGAAGCATGAGATTAGCACAACCCACCCCCCACTGAGTTTCTTTTGAAATATGTTTTTCAGGGAGGTGGAGAAGGGTAATTCTTTGTATTTTACATTCTGAGCCTTTTAAGCTCCCTTTACTTCCTTTTACTACCTTATCCACTGCAGTTGCAATGGTTAGAAGCCCCCCCTTTATTTTGTTTGGTTTGATTTAAATGTGAAAGTGGAGCTTTGTGGGCAGCTGACTCAAGCCTTGCCACAGGGCCACAAGAACTGACAACCCCAGGCTATGCTCAGCTATAAAAGTCAGACACCTTAGCTCTGTATCTGGCTGCTTTAGAGACAGATAGCAGGGAAGCACACGTTAATATTTATCCTGGGCTAAAAAAACTAGCAGAATGGAGAAAAATATACAAAGTAGGCCATGAAAACAGAGTTTATAAACATCTGAGATCTGTTCCTAATTAATAGCAGTTCCCATCCCAGAAATCATGCCATTCAGCAAAAGTTAATCATCTTTGCTCATACATACAATACACTTCAAGAGAGAATGAGTCACTCATTGAAATGTCTAATGTTATGAAATCCAGTGTGACTGATGTAATAGATCCAGCTAAGCTCTCCAAACTGGCCAGGAGCACCAACTGCAAAACTCAGCCCACAAATAAGTTCGCCTCATTGAGTTTTGCTTGTTTGTACCAGGGCTGGATTTGGCCTTTAGTTACTAAATCAAACTCCCGAAAGAATTGGGTGGGCCTGTGAATGGGGAAGGTGCAGCAGAGAGGGACAAACGGCCGGCTGGAGGGGTTGGCACGGGTGCACAAGGTGGGCGTCTGGTAGCCCGGTGCTCCTCAGCTCCTGGAATGGAGTACGCCGTCGTGAGCAGCGGGCAGAGGGGTAGATTGGGCCCAGGACTGAGCCGCGTCGCGGTAAGAGCATTGGGAGGCACTTCCTCCCGTGTCTCCGGGCTCGGAGCGTGTCACGGACGCGGGCTCCGTTCTGCCGGCTGCAGGGAATGTGCTCAGGAAAGGGAAGACGCAGCGCAGAGGTGGTGGCCCCAGCCCGGCCCCGGTTGCTCCGGGGCTGAGGAGGGAGGGAAGGGCCCTGAGGCACTTGGCAGGCGTGGGGCAGCCCCACGCAGCCCCGCTGCTGCCGGGAGCTCCGGCACTGGCTGCGAAGCTCTGAAGAATCCCCCAGGATGATTATTTTTATCAGTGATGTGCACTGTCCCAGCACGCCACGCGCTCTGTGCAGTGATTTCAAAGGCTGCAAGTGTCGTGTGATGGCAGATTTGCCGGGGCAGCGTCTGCCCCCAGCGCCTGGAGCACAAATCCCAGGCAGCAGTTCCTGCCGGCACGTCTCAGCCTCCCATCAGCCTCGGAAAAAGCAGAAACTGCCCCGCTCTTTCCTCGGTGCACCTGTAGTCCAGAGCCGACAGAACAACTCCATACAGAGGCCCTAATCCGGTAAATATTTTGCATGTAGATAATTTTTCTTGCCTAAGTAGATCTGTCAGAGTGCATGGGACTATCATTTTAATCACATCAATCTACATATTTAAACATTCACAGACCCAGGGATTTATTTTTCATTTCTTCGTTCAAAGAAGAATGTAGGTTGAATTCAGAGTTAAGATTATGCCTTGATATCAGCTGTTCCCTCTTAAATTAAATATTATTACCTGCAAACATTTTCTTCTAGCACTGGGAGCCGTTTGCTTGGTGTACTTTGTTTAAATGTCACCATATGAATTACTGAAAGTAATTTAAATATTTAAAGACATATACCACAAGTCTAATTTTATTTTGAAATACTGAGCCAGACTTACAGCTGATGCGACAGATAACAGCTCAGCCTGGCATCTATAGTTCCTGTCCCAGTTCTTTAAATTAATAATTTGCATTTCCAACGCCTTTCACCAAACAAGTCTGGGCTCTGAGATCACTTCAGTCAGATTTTCTTCTCTCTGTGAGGCCTCGCAGCCTCTCTAGGATGAGTATGAGTCTAAAGAAATGCAGCTGACACGGTCTAAGCCCTGTAGCATGTTACTTTCTGTAAAACACATGGCAGAGGAGTAACCTGCAGGGTTAGTTTTGGGGCAGAAGTTTCCCATTACTGCCAACTAATGGAGTTCTGCCTTTAAAGCTGCAACACTGCGAGGTGATTACAGTCAGGGTAATTCCTCGCTGGAGCCCAAAATCAAAATAAGATCCCCTTGCCCCAGCAGTAGCAGATTTCACACGTTGCTGGCCAGGAAAAATCAGCAAGTCAAAATCCCTGAGCTAAAGTTACCCCTGGAGTGTAGGGCTGTGGGAATTCCCCTCTAATTTGGGGTTTTATCCCTCTCATGGGACGGAGAAGCAGCCGGCCAGCCTTGTTTTGAGAAGGACGTGGTGTGACAGGACACCCAGCCATGGGCACAGTGAGGCCCCACAAAACTCACAACATGAGGTTGGGTACCTGGGCGGTTACGGTCCAGCAACAAACCGAGAAGGTCGTTGGTTTCCCCCTTGGGTGTGCTGCAGGCCTCTCATGGGCTCCTTGCATCAAGGCCTGGCTCCTCTCCCGTTCTTTCCTCTGCGTTTTCCATCCATTTGGGAAATGGCCCTTTTGCCCCAGAGGGCCCTGGGTTATGCAGGAGCTCCAGCCCTGCCCATGTGGTCTAAACACGCACAGGTCATGGAGCGAAAGCCCAGTAGGAGCACGTAGGGCAAACCCTGGAAGAGGCAACGTCTGAACACGTTAGAGCCCCTAGCAGGAGAGGTACAGGCACATTCATGTCTCCCATTTCCCATGCAGAGATGATTCCTCTCCTGACACAACCTTTTTACCTCTTGCTGCCTTTATGAGTAGCTTTAAAAACGTATCATTTTTGGTAGGCTGGCTGTGTTGTTAAAGGACTGTTCCTCTTCCTCCTCCTCCTTTTCCTACTCAGATGAAAAGCTACAGGTAACGTGGAGTAAGTGAAAGCCTTTCGGTATTGAACGTAGCTCAACTTTTAAACAGAAGGCTGGTTCCTAAAAGCAAAATAGCTGAAGACGTCACTGGGAAAACGCAGTGATGAAACGTTGCTGTTCCTTTGAAATTACCTTACCTGCTATCGTGCTACCTTTTGACTCAACTGGTTCAGTGCGTTCAATGCCAGTTTGCCAATGGTTTTCATTTGACCTGGATATCTGTGTTTTTTGAGGAAATGGTGTTTCCTGTGAGAAATGCTGCCCCCCAGGCCAAAACCTTCACTAGCTTCCCTGAGAAAAGCTCTGGCTGGGTGGAAACTGTTACTGCCCCAGCTCCTGGGAGCAGCCTACCTACCTTAGCCGAGCTCCCACCAGGGCTGATGGCTGTGCCCTTGCGGCCAGCCAGTTTCCGGAGCCAGAGCTAGCCAGCTGAGGAGCCTGCTTGCCACGCGCTGAGCCCTGTGGCGCGCCCAGAGACAGCCTCTGCTTTGATCTCGCTCCTCACTGATTGACTTCTTAGATGGGTCTCTAAGGCGAGGTACAAATTGCTATTTAGTCATACTGCAGGCATCTCCCTGGAGAATTCAGTTTGCCTGATGCCCTCCCTGCCCCTGTCCATCCAGAGATGAGTCTTTCTTCTTACGTAAAGCCAGTGACTCACTCTTCAGGATGTGTTTGCTTATGCGTTGTCTGGTCACCTCTTTCCCTGATTACTGTTTCCTCGCTTTTCAAAGCAGCAGTGAAGAAATGGTGACACACAGGCACAACACACATGTGTGTGATGAAACGGCATGAGCTGGTTGCAGGATCCCGCCTTTCCCCTGTAGTTAGTGTGTCCCCATGACGTGTGTCCCCACCTCCCAGCAGTGTTCAGCACAGTTGTGCACAGGCAGCAGAGGGGAGAAACCCCGCATTTCCTCTGGGACAGAGGGTCTGTGAAGCCATGACAGCTTGTCAGCTGGTCTGCAGGGCCATCCAAGCCACCTTTCCAAACTAATTTGTGCCATGGAGCACATCTTAGTTTATGGTCTTAAAACCAAGCCAAGGGGAAGCTGGAGGTTCACTGTGTGCGTTTCAGATGTGAAGGAGCACGTGTCTCAAAGCCCATCCTTTGCTCATATCCCTGGGCCATCCCACCTATAGCAGCCCTAGGTGAAACAAGGCTATTATTACAGCTGGGAAGGCTTCCCCAAAATTCCCTTTGGCTCTGAACTCTGCTCCACCAAAGTTGGCCCCTCCAAACCACACTAGAGCAAAATCCAGACCCTTGAGAACCCTTCAGGGATGCTGTCAGTGCATACAATAATGCACGCAGTGTCTCAGGCGGGATCTAACAAGTGCCTTTGACAATAACCGCTTGTGTATTGTTCCCTTGCACCAATACCGCCTAGTGTCTTGTCTGCTTTGTTTACTGTAGCTATAGACTGGACTGGTGTTCCAGCAAAGCTTCCAGGGCTCAGCTGTCATAAAACAGATAAATTGCCTGATGCCATACTGCAGGGCTGGGGGGGGAAATATGGGGAAATTGTGGCATCTTCTTCTGCTCCCCCCCCCCCGCCCTGCCTCACACACACAGAGTACAGCAAGGCAAGAAAGAGTTACAGTGATATAGAAGAAAGTTGGATATATGGTGAAGTCTGTGCTGTTGCCTAAAAGGACCAGCTGCCCGTCTGGATCAGGTGCTGGGGCTGGGTGCACAAGAAGCAGAAGGGGCAGCCAGGGCATCTTCACTGTGACTCAGCAGCGGGGCAGGCACAGCAAGATTGGTTCTTAGCACTCAGGGGACAAGGGCTTCTTCTTCAGGCCATCCTCATGCTTCCTTCCCTGTGCCAGGCAGTCCAGCTGTTGTCTTGGCCTGCCTCTTACCCCCTTGCCTTGTTAGGAGAGGCTGTTATGTGATTGGCTTCTTGCTAGGATGTTACCTCCATCTGGCTCTGGCCTGCCAATATGGATAAAACCAGCTTAGGTTATTCCGTATGGATGTACCTGAAAGCAGGTCTGACTAGCAGTATGCATTGGAGAAGGGTACTGGAGAAGGATATGAAGGTCCTGATCTTCAGTCTTGACTGCAGTGACTGTGAGATGATGGAGTTCAGGATGCTCAGAGGAGGGAACAAAGCAAAAAGCAGGATCATAGCCCTGGACTTCAGGAGAGCAGACTTTGGCCTGTTCAGGGAGCTGCTTGGAAGAATCCTATGACATACAGTTCTGGCGAGAAGTGAGGTTCAGGTGAGCTAGTTGATTTTCAAGGATCACCTCCTCCAAGCTCAAAATGGTCCATCTCCACGAGCAGGAAGTGAAGCTAGGGCAGCAGAAGGAGTTCTGCATGGATGGACAAGGAGCTCCTGACAAGATTCAAATATTAAAAAGGAAGCATACAAGAAGTGGAAGCAGGGTCAGGTTACTCATAAGTAATAAAAAGACACTGTCCAAGCATGCAGAAATGGTGTTAATAAAGCCAAAGCCTATCTGGTGTTAAATCTGGCAGTGGACATGAAGGTCAACAAAAGAAAGGCTTTTACAGGTGTATCAGCAGCAAAAGGAAGCCTAGGAAAAATGTGGGCCCACTTCTGGAAGGGAACAGACAACCTGGTGACAAAGAACATGGAAAAGGCTAAGGTACTCAGTGCCTTCTTTGCCTCGGTCTTTACTGGTAAGACTTGCCTTCAGGAATCCCAGGTCCCTGGAATTCATGGGAAAATCTGCAGCAAGGAAGACTTGCCTCAGTAGAGGAGGATCAGGTTAGGGAACATTGGACATACAGTTTGGACGTACACAAGTCCATGGAACCTGATGAGATGCATCTGTGAGTGCTGAGGGAGCTGACTTGTCACTGTGAGGCCATTCTCTCTATCTTTGAAAGGTTATGGCAATCAGAGATGGGGCATCCTGAGGTCAGCATCACCTCAAACCCTGTGGAGGTGATGGAGCAAATAATCCTAGAAACCATTTTCAACCATATTATGGACAAGAAGGTGACTGGGAGTAGTCAGCCTGGATTTACAAAGGGAAAATCATGCCTGACCACCTTGATAGCCTTCTACAATGAAATGACTAGCTTGATGGACA
The DNA here is from genome assembly GCF_036417845.1 of Apteryx mantelli. Classification (NCBI taxonomy): domain Eukaryota; kingdom Metazoa; phylum Chordata; class Aves; order Apterygiformes; family Apterygidae; genus Apteryx; species Apteryx mantelli. The sequence continues at coordinate 11,664,692 of NC_089989.1, read as the reverse complement.
AGGGGAGAGCAGTGGATGTTGTCTACCTTGACTTTAGAAAGGCTTTTGACACTGTCTCCTGTAACATGCTCATTGACAAACTGATGAAGTATGGACTAGATAAGTACACAGTGAGGTGGACTGAAAACAGATTGAACTACCGGGCTCACAGGATTGTGACCAGTGGCCCAAAGTCCAGCTGGAGACCAGTCGCTAGTGGTGTACCCCAGGGTTCAATAATGGCCTGGATGATGGAAGAGAGTACACTCCCCAGCAAGTATGTAGCTGATATAAAACTTGGAGAAGTGGCTGATACGCCAGAGGGCTGTGCTGCCATTCAGAGGCACCTCAACAGGCTGGAGAAATGGGCATCCAGGAACCTCATGAAGTTCTGCTAAGGGAAATGCCAAGTCCTGCACCTAGGGAGGAATAGCGCCATGCATCAGTACAAGATGGGACCCAACAGACTGGAAAGCAGCTTTTCAGAAAAGGACCACGGGGTCCTGTTGGGCACGTTGACCATGAACCAGCAATGTACCCTTGCAGCAAAGAAGGCCAACTGTACCTGGGCTGCATTAGGAAGAGCATTGCCAGCAGGCCAAGGGAGGCGATCCTTCCCCTCTACTCAGCCCTGGTGAGGCCACATCTGGAGCTGGGCTCCCCAATATGAGAAACATACTGGAGTGAGTCCAGGAAAAAGCCATAGAGGGACTGAAGCATCTATTATGTAAGGAGAGGTTGAGAGAGCTGGGATTGTTTATCCTGTAGAAGCAAAGGCTCAGGGAGGACCTTTTCAGTGTGTATAAATACCTGATGGGAGGCAGTAAAGAAGACAGAGCCAGCCTCTTTTCAGGGGTGCCCAGTGAAAGGATAAGAGGCAATGGGCACAAACTGAAATACAGGAAATGCCATTTAAACATAAGAAAAGATCTTTTTCACTGTGAGGATGATTGAACACTGGAACAGGTTGCCCAGAGAGGTCGTGGAGTCTCCATGCTTGGAGATACCCCAACTGTACATGGTCTTGAGCGATCTGCTCTGGTTGACCCTGCTTTGAGCCAGACAGTTGGGCTAGACAATCTCCAGAGGTTTCTGCTAACCTCCATGATTCTGGTACAGATGGAAGAAGGCTTTGATTCCTCCTTTGTCACTGAGCAGTGACATGGTTGTAGCATCCCTGTAGAGAAGAAATCCTTGCTACGTAGAGGTGGAAACACCGGGCTGCCACACAGCCTCCTTTGAGAGGGAGGGCTGCATGGAAAGGAGAGGGGACATGGAAGTGTAGGACCTGCTGAGGAAATGGTAATGCACCTGCCAAACCAGCACAAATCCCTGGTGGTGAATTGCTGCCACTGGTGTAAACTGGACTTGCACCCTGTGGGTGTTTAGGTATTTATTGCCAACACTCGGGTCCAGGAAAGTGCTGTGTGAAGGCGGTGAGTGGCTTTAGCCCTGTTCTGAAGATGGGGAAATGGGATGCACAAAGAGGGAAGGGCCCTGCCCAGGATCACACAATTAGGACAGTGGTGAGTCAGGAAGAGAGTCCAGCTGCTGAGACCTGGTCCAGTTCCCTCTCTGCTGAGTCACATTGCTTGCAGGTCATATATGTGTATCCAAAAGATGCAAGTGCACCTGAGAGTGCCAAACAGGCTGGACTAGTGGCTGGTAGGGATTGCTGAATGTGTTCGCAAAAACAAATGAGGATTTTTTTGAGTAAATTAAAAAGAAAAAAGCAAAAAATAAGTTGTCACCAGAAACATTTTGTCTTCAAAATAAACAGAATTTTGTTTCCTGGAAACTAAACTTTTGGGGAAAAACAGTAGGGTTCAGCTGGGCATTGGCATTAATAGCACTGGGAGGAAGTCATGTTCCAATATTCTGAAAGGGGAACCAGCCCCAGCTCTCAAAATGCTTCACAGAAATGGGTTCTGGGTTTTGTTCAGTTTTATTTTTATCGCAAGGAGGAGTTACAGAACTAGAGGAATTATTGCAAGAAACAAAATCAGGAACCAGAGCATCTTTATGGATGCCTGACAAAACTTCTGAATGAAAAAGAGGTATCGCCACAGCACAGGCAGAGAGCCTTTGATGGAGGGCAGGAGGCTGTGTTGCCAGTGCTTGGGACTGAATGTGGGCTTTGGTTTCTCCCCGGCAGGCAGCCCGAGTCGGAAGACCGGAGCAGTCCACAGAAGCCCCTGCCTTGGGCAGAGGCAGGGTCCCACCAGCTGCAGGCTCCTGCTGCATTTCTGCCTGCGTTGCAGAGCCAGGGGCCTTGGCTAGTCAACACCTGACAATCTCCCCTTTGGGAGAGGTGGCAGTGCCTAATCTTAGAGGGAGTTTGGGACCCCTGCCTCCAGGGAGACAGTGTCCTGATCTGGTAGGAGCTGCGCCTCCACTTTGTGATCCCAGTCTGGGCATGATTCCCCCAAGAAACCCAGGTAGACGCAATGGCCAAGCTATGGACTGAAAGTTATGGATTAGCAGGGGAAAATGTATGAATTCTCTGCCATAAATAGCAGCAGCCACCAAAATACATCCAAACCAGAAAGCCTAGCTGAATGAAAATCAGAGATTTGGGGGGATGTGCATTGGCTGGAACACCTGTCATTTGTGTTGTAATAAAAGGATATGAACAATAATTGACTCTAAAGCCACACATGGTGAGAAGCTGCAGCCCAGTGAAACCTCCTTCCCCAGTATCTCTAGATCAGAGAATAGTTTAATTGGTGCTGTGAACAGTTTGGGTTTTTGTTGATAGGTAGAAATGCGGTGCACTGTCATGTTGCTGAGTCCGATTCTGATCTTGTCACGGTGTAAATCCAAAAACTCTGCTGAAGTCACTAGGACTGCCTTGAATCTGCCCCAGCAGAGCTCAGCTGAGCTATATCATCATTTCAGCAGTGGGGAGATGTCCAAACAGGGTTTGCACTTCAGAGAAGCAGGTCCAGCATCTCAGATCCAGACATCTCACAGGACAGGGCTTAGGTGCTACAACTGCCCAGCTCTGGGCAGGGAGATACGCCTATCCCAGTATTGGGTTGCCCTGCTTGAACTCAGACTCAGCAGTCTACTGAAAAGAAGGGAGACGGCAAATGCTGGTTAGCCAAAGCCTAGCTAAGTAGTTGTGTTTTCCCTCGGCTCTTCTCACCTCCTGCTCCTTCCTCTACTTTAGGGGCAGGCTTAGCACCAGAGGGGTCTGCGAAGCACCTTCCCCAGGTGGTGATTCTCTCCTCCTGCTGTCCACCTTTCCTAAAGCGGTCTCTCAAATCCCAGCTTTTCCCGTCTGGCTGCTCTCCCCTCCCCTGCAAGCCAGCATCCCAGCAGCAGCCTGGGAGAGGTGAGCGAGGGGGCACCAGGTGCTTCCCAGGGGCAGGAAACTCCCAGTTGCAGCAGGGAGCTGGGTTAGCGCAACAGCGCCGGGAGCCGGGGGCCTTGCAGGCGGGGAATGCGACGTTCGCCCTCCCTGCCAGGCTCCTTGCTCATTTACAGAAGTTGCTGGTGGGTGGTGAAGCTGCTTTCGCAATTGTTTCCTGTGAAAAGCCTGCACCAGGAAGCTCACCACTTAGCCTCTTTGAAAAAGAAATGTTTCTCTGCAGGAAATTGCTTCTTGAAAACAGCCCAGCTGCCTGGGAGAAGCTGATGAGGAACTGATGTGTGCATGGTGGGGGGGGGGGGCTGGCCAAGGATGCTGAAACTGCAGATCCAGCTTAGAGCGGGGAGGGCAAGAGAGACGAACAGACCAGATCTGAGGCTCTCAGATGCACCAGCAGGTCCTGCATTAGCTTTCTTGGGTCATGCCTGCCTGCCTGCCTGCCTGCCTGTTTTCTGAGGAGGAAGGGCTTTTTTTGACAGGTAAAAGGACAAATTATTAGAAATGGGATATGTAAGTATATATTAAACTACAGGCTGTGCATCTGTCTCCAATGCATGGCTGAGACAGGCTTGAGAGTGTATGTTACTGGCTTTCTATGTCCCATGAATATCCTGTCCTGCTCCATCATTACAGTGACAGCCTCTCAAGTGTTTAATGCCACAGGGACCATCAGAGCTGCTTTCTGCTCTAATCCTCCACAAGGGAGGATTTCATATGGGTGAATGGATCAACAGCACATGGTTTTACGTATCTGCTCATTTTAACCGTATTGGTAAAGAGGTAAGTATTCCTCAGTTCATACCCTGGAAGGAGCCTGGAGTCCAGGGAGCCTACTAATGGCTCAGAGTGGGAGAAGTAGGGAAGCAGTTGTTGTTCATTGATGTTTTCCTTGTTTAATTAGATCAGAGGCTGCTCTCACTTGCTGGTGGAGACCTCTGGGGGTTCTTGGTCCCTTTTTCCACACAAGGACCCTTTCTCTCCTGTTTCATAGAAAGCGTGGGGATTTCCTGAGTTTTCATTCAACCAGCTCGCCCAGCCACAGCATTGAGATAAGAGCTGGGCCAATATTTGCCATGTAAAATAGTTTTTGGCTCTGCATATTGGGGTTTTTTTGCACAGAGGCAGACACACACCCTTTTCTGTAAAAATGCAGAAGTTTCCTCAAAGCCTGAAGACAGAGCTAGACTCAGGGTTGCCCAGTGAGAGAATGAGAGGCAACTGAAATACAGAAAATTCCATTTAAACATGAGAAAAAAACTTTTTCACTATGAGGTTGGTCAAACAGTGGAACAGGTTGCCCAAAGGTGTTGTGGAGTTTCCATTCTTGGAGATATTCAAAACCTGACTGACCACAGCAACCTGCTCTGGCTGACCCTGCTTTAAGCCAGGGGGTAGGACTAGACAATCTAGGGGTCCCTTCCAACCTCAACTATTCTGTGATTCTGTGACCACTAAGAGATGATCACAGAAAAACAAAAATGGGGTTCTTGAAGCTTTGGTTTTTGCTGCAGAGATATTTGAAATGAAGCTAATGTCTCTGGCCATGTCCCCCAAAGCCTGCAGCACTCTCCACAAAGCTTTGCTCCTCTGCAGTTGCCACAGAGCTGCTAGGTCTACCTGGAGGCACCTGCATGGAGGAAAAGATGAAAACTAGCCCAGGGGAAAGGCTAACATTGGGTTAGCTCGCGTTGACACGAAGTCGGGAGAACTGCCCTGAGCTGTGCAATCTGGTCCTTCAGAGGGCTGGAATCTGTGCATGTATTTTCTTTCCCTGCAGGTGTTGTGGGGCTTCCTTAGCTGTGAATGTGCTTTCCAGGTCTGGCTAGGGACAAAAATGATGACAAGGAAAGAGGTTTGGTGGAGTGACAGGAATTGAGGTCCATGGAGGTAGAGTATAATCTAGAAGGTGCTTGCCTGTGCTCAGCATCCTTTCAGGATGGAGCCCACAGGAGACTGCCTGTAGTGAGGCTGCGTTAGGAAGGGGGGACCTGTGCAGATTTGCAAGTTAGATACCTGCACTGTCAGAGCTGTTGCAGTGTGAGGATGGCTTGTTACAAAAAGGAGAGCACGGTCCTTTAGATCCTCCCTCTGAGCATTTGTGGGTGAAGTGCTTCACCAGGCCAAAGTCATCTGACATTTTTCTTGGGGGCGGGTGAAGCTAATGAATCAAGATTAGGCAGTGCGGAGGCTGGGGAGCTAGATTTCTGCTGAATATATATGAAGACAAATGTAAATTCTAAACTTTCTAGGGAGTATTTTTACCCTGGCTCAATGTTAATGTTGATAAAAATAGTCACAAATTAGTGCAGGAGTAGAAAGCAAATTTGGGCTTTTTTTTTTCCTACTGTTAAAACCAAGCATCTAGTTCTCTACCAGGAGTTAACCTCTTACGTGCGTTAATGGAACATGAGGTAAACCATCAACAAATGCCCTTCTGTGACAGAATATCTCTTACCTCAATTAAATAATTAGGAGGGAAAGCTGGAGTTAAATTAAAAGCCTTTTTTAAAAAAAAAAAAAAAAAAAGAGTGACTCCATCTGAGAAATTCAGCACTGCAAGGTGGATGTTAACATCAAATCAGCCCACCTGCCTGGTTCCCAAATACCCAAATGCTTGCAGAGGTGACTGAGAGACACTGTCTACTCTACAGACAGGAAAACGGTGGTATAGAGAGTTGTGATTTCACTCAGTGTCACAGAGCAAACCGGAAGTCAGTCTGGGAGCCCAGGTCATTTGAGTGAATTGCCAGCTGAAATACCACTTGCAAAGTATTGCTTCAGGCTGCCAGTCCATCATTAAGCTGTCAGAAAGGAACATCCTCTGTAGGTAGTGATGGCTTTTTGACCACAGGCACCTAGGACAGCTGAAGACTCCTACTAGAAGGTGCTTAATAGCTCTATGGACCAATATCTGGGCCATGAATCATACCTGGTCCATGTTATTAGATATTGCAAACAGCTGACTGAGCAATGAGAAGATAAATCCTAGGAAGGTTTAGCTGCTGGAGCCTACAGTTGTTGGGGAAGAGCTGTTTTGGCAGCTGAGAGTGGAAGGAGAAGCCTTTTGGGGGGTCAATACTGCTGAGAAAGTGCATGTTAAAAGCAAAGACAAGCTTTTCAGACGTTCATTTTTGAGAAAAAAATGTTGTTAACTGCTGACCATCTCTAATTGCAAATACCTTTGCTCTGCTCTTCAGATCCTCAGGAACCGTAGCCCTCACATAAGTTTTAACCAGCCCTGTGAGTCTCCTCATAGTACCTTGGGTGCTGGGCTCTCCATTGCTTGCTGTTGTTTTCCTTTGTTATTTTTTCCTGGCAGGTACCGCTGGGGCACCTGCTTCCCTCTTATTGAGACTTCAACTGCTCCCTGTGCTTGAATTTGTGATGTTATGTCCTTGGGAGCAGTGCCCACTGCAGGGGTGAAGTCAGCTACTGGAAGGTGTTTCAGGTAAGCATCTGCTAATCATGCTATTAGCTCTTATCCTGCCATAACTCATGGTTATGGTCTTTGTTTCTAAAGCATGAGACAAAGACCAGGATGAAAGACATCAAAGTCTAACAGAAGGGAAAAGTGTGGATTGATGCCTTCACTAGGTAACTCACCAAATACACTGAAGTCCTCCAGACAGATGACATGAGAGGAGGGAAGGATAATGAGAGGAAAAATGAAAAACAAGAGAGATGAGGATTATCACGTCCCCTGGAATCACTGTACCCATTAGACTTTGCAACCAGTGTGCTCAGCCCTGCGTGTGGGCCTTCCAGATCTGGTGAGAAGTTTTGAGTGGAGCCAGAGGCTCAGCTGTCTTTCCAGCCTGCGGGGTCAACAGTCGGAGAGTGTGGAAGGTGAGAGTTGGCACAGGAGGAAACAGGGTAGCCGGTGATAGTGTCTGGATCAGCATCACAAAAGAGGAGGGAATAGATGAGGACACCAGCAATCTGAAACCAAGCCAGCCTGGGACACCCTGATGATGCTTGGGCAGGTGACAAGATGCTGTTTTTTTCTGAGGAAGCAAAAACACGAAGCATCCTGGGACTGGTCAGGGGAGGGGAGAATATATGTAGCACCGGGACAGGGGTGGTGGTTTACAGCCCATGAGGGCAAGACATGGCTGCGGGCATGGGAAAGATGCCAGTCACCTTTCTGGGCATCAGGTAAAAAGGATGCTGGAGAGGAATCTTTCTTCAGCAGGACAGCAACCAGATGTATCTAGACATGCATATTAGAAACACAAGGCCAGCTGTGGCAGTCCAGCATGGAGAAGATAGTGATCCACTTGTAGGGCAGCGATCGCTTTGTGCTGTCCCTTCCCCTTGTGCACTTGGGAGTCTTTGGAGCTGAGCTGGAAACTGCTCATTTCGGGACACAGGCTGATCTTCTAGCTGTCATCAAAGCCACATACGTGATGAGACAAAGAACACCTGAACACCTGAGCCACTGCCAGCCCGGCCGTCCTGGAGGAGATGCTGGCCCACAGTGTCCTGGCAGGGCTGCCCCTGGTCGCAGCCTTCGTGCCCGTGATCTGCCACGTCTCGTACTCTTCCCGGGGGGAAGAAATCCGTGTGCGCTGGGGCCGCGGGGCCGGGAGGAGTGAGGAGCGGGGCCGGCAGGAGCGGGACGGGAGGAGCAGGAAGCGGGGCCGGCAGGAGCGAGGAGCGGGGAGTGGGGAGCGGGACGGGAGGAGCGGGGCCGACAGGGAGCAGGACGCGGGACGCGAGGGAGCGGGGCCGGCAGGAGCGAGGAGCGGGGAGTGGGGAGCGGGACGGGAGGAGCGGGGCCGGCAGGGAGCGGGACGGGAGGAGCGGGACGCGGGGAGCGGGGAGCGGGACGGGAGGAGCGGGACGCGGGGAGCGGGGAGCGGGGCCGGCGCGGCGGGCGGCGCTGCGCCGTGGCACGACGGGCTCAAGGGGGCAGCACGGCGCCGGCTCCCTTTCCTCTGCACGGCGCAGGCCGGGACTGCTGCGAGCAGCTTCCAGGCGGGATGTCGCTAGGGATTCACCGGGCTCCGCAGGGCCGGCGGACGGGAGAAGCGAGGGGATCTCTGCCTCTCCCCTCCCGATCCCCTTGGGCTCCTGGCTGGGCGGGCAGCCGGTGCCTCGCCAGCGTTAGGTTGCTGTGCTCTGCCTCCCCCCTTGGCAGGGCGAAATCTGCCCTTGCCTCCGCGGCTGATGTGCCTGGAGCCTGTCCCACCCTGAAACTTGTGTGGTCGCTGATGTGACCGCAAAACGGAGGTGAACCGTTTCTCTTCTGGTTTTGCAGCACCGCATGCCGGTGGTTGCATCTGCCTCCCTCGCACAGCCGAAGAGGGCTCGAGGAGTCCCTGTGATATTTCTGGGCACTGAGTGGTTGCAGTACACCAAGCTCTTGAGACCCACATGTACTTTCTTTGCACAACCCACTGCTGTTTCATTTGTGAATTGAAGGTGCTTTGATAAACATGCTGAAAGGTCAGCTATTTTCACTGTGGCTTGCATAAGAACCTCAACATCCTTTGCTGCAAGAGCAGCGTTAGTAACTTCCTACTACAACACTGAATCACAATAGCTTCCCACAATAACCCACAGTAAAAATAAACTGGGTAAAGGGAAGTGGACAACTTCAGTTGTTCCTCTTTCTCGGGCACACTTGAGTCACAAAAAAGCTATGTAGAACAAGACCTTTATTTTGCTGATACCAGTGAAATCCATGAACAGTTCTGATCATGGTCCCTGAAATCCCTTAGTGTTTTGCACTGGGGCACTTATGTGCTTAAAGTTAAGAATGTGTTCAAATGCTGTGTTGATTCTGCATTTTCATTAGAATCTGCACTTATGAATAGGCTAAAAGGAGAGCGACCTCAATGTATCTGAGTGCTATTTTTGTACTGAAGACGAAGGAAAATCCTTTCTGTAAAAAATGCGCTGCTTGGGAAGTTGTATGTGTCAAGGATAGATAAAAGACCACGGGGGAGAGAGTGGCTCTGTTAAGGCTTCAGTAGTATGTCTTGGCTTTGAGAAAAACAGGTCTCAGCTGGGTGAGAAGTGGCGCTGAATACAGTCCGGTTTATATATTTTTTGCCTTGACACAGACATTCACTTAAACTGTATTTTAAATAGCACAGTTTTAAACAAAATTATGTTTGAGACTCTGGGGGAAGGAGGTGTTAAAGAACAATATCTTTCCTGTTACACTTGATACAGCCCAGATCTTGAAATCCAGTCAGCTGGGCAAAATCCCCATAGAGAGCTGGTCAGGTCTCTGCGCCTGGGGATCTGTCTCGTGAGACAGACCCTGACTCTTCTTCGTAACCACATTTGCTGAGAGAGTGTAGAGTAAGAGGCTAAGGAGAGCAGAAGTCAGGGCCAGAGAGGAACGTCTCATCCGTCCCAGGCGGGGGAGCAGGAGCTGTTCCTCCTCCCACTGATGGCAGTAGGAATTTGGAGATCAGAGGATCCCAGGATAGTGCAGGTGGGAAGGGACCTCGGGAGGGCTCTGGTCCAGCCTCCTGCTCAACGCAGGCCAGAGCCGGTTACTTGGGGCTCTAGCGAGTCGCATCCTGGAAACCTCCAAGGATGGAGATTGCACAGACTCTCTGGGCAACCTGTCGCCGGGACTGTCCTCATAGTGCAAATGGACTGTAATAGAAGCAGCCCATACAGAAATACATTTTAATGTCATCCTTCTCCTTAGAAATAGAAGGGTGAAACCTATTTTGTAATAGGAAAATGTTATGTTAGGTACTGAAAAACACTTAGGTGCTGAGAAATCCTGGGATCAGAGGACTGATTCGTGTGAAAAGGCACCGAAAAGATCGAAAGAAAGCGAAACAATGCTGCCAATTAAGTTCTTGTCTTGAAATTTCGGTATTGCAGCGTGAAGGTTTTGTATTTATAGTAACGGATACCGATAAGGGAGCTACTCTAAAAATAAACGAGGATGTACAGATAAAATCTTCTATTTTGAAGCTTAATCTGAAACGAGAGGGAACTTGAAGGCTTAACGAGCCTCAGCCGCACTTTATTTTGGAACTTGGTATCGCTTTAAAGAGTAAAGCAGGGCCGCACTGAGGCCGTTCAAAGCCCGAGCGGGAGCCTCGGCGCTGGCCCGCGGGCCGAGCCGCTCAAGCGCCTTCTCCTTGGCGCGGCCCCGCCGCCGCCGCCGCCGCCTTCCCGCGCTTTCCCCCGCCGCGCGGGCAAGGCCCCGCCCCCGCTCCTCATTGGCGGGGGCGGGGGCGGGGCGCGGGGCTGTGACGCGACGCGGCGCGGGGCGGGCGCGCGGCGCGGCGCGGCGGGCCGGGCCGGACGGGACGGGGCGGGCCGGACGGGACGGGGCGGGGCGCCGCTGGGCCGGCCCCGCCTCCCGAGGCATGACACGCCGAGCCGGCGGCGAAGCCCCGCTTTAATTGAGGCCGCCGGGATGGGGCGCAGCGCGTAGGGCAGAGCGGGGCCGCCGCGCTCCGGGCCGCAGGCAGCGCGCACCGACGGCCGTGCGGAGCGGAGCCGAGCCAGGGGCCGCGGCGGCGCGTGCGGGCAGCGCAGCGGGGCGCAGCGGAGCGGGGCCGCGGCCGGGCGCCGCCGCGTGGGTGGCCGATCGCCCGGGCGCTGGCGGCCGCCCCTCCCGAGCCCCATGAAAACGCAGGTCTGGGGCAGCTCCCCGCGGGCGCCCATGGCTGCGGCGATGCCGTGCAAGAGCGCCGAGTGGCTGCAGGAGGAGCTGGAGTCGGGCGGCGGCCGCTCGCTGCTGCTGCTCGACTGCCGCCCCCACGAGCTCTTCGAGAGCTCGCACATCGAGACGGCCATCAACCTGGCCATCCCCGGGCTCATGCTGCGCCGCCTCAAGAAGGGCAACCTGCCCATCCGCTCCATCATCCCCAACCACGAGGACAAGGAGCGCTTCGTCAAGCGCTGCAAGGCCGACACCGTGCTGCTCTACGACGAGGCCACCGCCGACTGGCAGGACGGCGGCGCCGCCACCTCCGTCCTGGGGCTGCTGCTCCAGAAGCTGCGCGACGACGGCTGCAAAGCCTACTACCTGAAAGGTGAAGGGACCCCCCCCCGGCCCGCAGCCCCCTTCCTGCGGCCCCCCGCGGGCCCGACCCCCGCCAGGCCCCCCGCACCGCCGCGGCGTCCAGCCCCGCCGCCCGGAGGCGGCTCGGTTTGCCTCTGCTTCCCCCACCTTTCCCCGCTGGGTTCTTTTATTTTTTTTTCCTTCCTCCCCTTCATCCTGCTTTAATCCCCTGCACAAAATGGTCGCAGGCTGGGAAGCGGGCGAGAGCGCCCTGCTTCCTGCGGCTCTTCCCTGGAAGCGGCAGGGAGCCTCCCTGCAACTGGTGTGGGAGGCAGGAACCCCCCCCCCCGGGCCAGCGGCGGGGGGCCTCGGCCGGGGGCCTTCCTCCCCGGCGGCCCTGGCTGAGGATGACCAGCAGATTCCTCCTCGTCGCCTCGCCATCGGGCGCCCCCGGCCGCCCCTTCCCCGGGGGGAGCAGCAGCCCCCCGGGGTTCCCCCCCCCCCCCAAAGGCCTGTCCCGGGCTGACCCCGGCGGGCGCCCGCGGCCCTGCGCGCCCCGTGGCCGGGCGGGGCCCCCGCGCCGAGCGCGACCCCCCCCCGCAGCGGAGGGGGCTCGGCGGGGCCGGACGGGCCCCGCAGGATTTTCGCTCCCATCGCCAGAAAGAGCGAGCGAGCGCTCGGGGGGGGGGGGCGGTTCCCCCCCCCCCCCCGGCGGCGGCAGCACCAGCACCAGCACCGCGGCCGGGTCCCTCGGCGGGGCTCCGTCCCGGCGGACTCGGGCTCGGCTGGCCCCGCTGGCGGCGGTCGCTGGGTGGCAGGGTTGAGGCAGGAATAGCGGGAGACACGCGTGGGGGAGGGAGCGGCCGGGAAAGTTGCCACTTGCAGCCCTTTTTTTTTTTTTTTTTTAAAAAAAAAAAAAAAGGAAAAAAAGAAAGAAAGAAAAAGGAGGGGGGGGGACACAAACCACTGCTGCCCCTCGGTACCCTCTTTTGGTAGCCCGGGGAGAGCCCCCGGGCCGGGGTGGCGGCGCCGGGGGCAGGCAGGTACGTGGGGAGCAGCCTGTGGGGCAGCCAGGCCCAGCGCGGGGCCGGTGCCCCCCCCCCGCGCTGCCCCCCTGCCCGGCGCGGAGCCCCCTGCCCGCCCCAGCCCCCTTCGCCCGCTTTGTCCCTGCGCCCCTCTCCCCGCCGCCCTGGTCCCTAACAGGAAGGAGCGGCTTTGAAGTTACTCTTAAGCTCTCCCTAATGGGCAGGGGAGGAGTTAAGCCCCTTTCTCTCCCCTTTTCCTGGAGCCTCGGTGGGAAATGTTTCCAATTAAAATTCCAAAATGGCTCCTCGGTGTTGTCTGGCGGCGCGGGGGGGAGGCGGACGAGCCTCCTCCTCGTGAATGGAGGTGGCAGGAGCTGTCTGTCCTGCTCAGTGACCCTGCCGCAACCACCAAACCCGCGAACAAAGTTTCCAGGAGGCCTTTCTAATTAAACCATTTGTCAGTGTCAGATAACGATGGCTAAACTCCGGTTTAATATTGGCTGCAAAGGAGGTAGAGCCATGGGGTTTTTCCTTTTTCTTGGCTTTCCTTCCCAAACTGTTGAGCTGAGGAGTTGGAAAAAAGGAGCTGGAAGTAGGCACAGGGGGTCCTGTCCCTCCTCAGTGTGATGTGGTTTGGATGAAGAATGATCCTGCGATGCTGCTCTGTCATGAAGTGTGCTTATAATGATAAAATAGATATGAAGATTGCTCTCTTAGGCAAAACTTATGGCCTTTTCCCTGTTTGAAGGTGAATGATTTTATGGGGTTTTAGTGACTGGGTTGGGTATTTAGTTGTTCTTCTTTTTATCTTCGTGGAGACAGATGCTCTTGTGCTTTTCTTTCTTTTTTTTTTCTTTTTCTTTTGCTTATGTGGCATAATAGCTCTTGCCTAAACTGTCCCAGCCTTGTATCTTTGAGAACCTGAATGAGGCAACGTTGAGTATCTCTTGCCATTGATTTTTATTTTTGCATGTTTGTTTCTTTTGATGTGATTGAGATTTGGCCCATATTTATCACAAGCAGTATCAAACTTTGCAAGAAGTTCCCTTTATTTTCCTCTTTGCTCAATAGCAATCTGCCCTGTGGAAGTAGAGGGAGTGGGGAGATGTCTTTCAAGGGGACATCTTTTGAGAAGCTGAATGTATACCAGCTTTCTGCTGGCAAACACTTACTTAGTAGCATGCACATATGTTCAGGTAGAACGATTTTTTTTTTAAAAAAGAGGCTCCATTTTAAAACATCTTTCTTTCTGCCTCTCTCCCTCCCTCTCTCCTTTTCCCCTTCCCAGGTGGCTTTAACAAGTTTCAGACTGAATATTCTGAGCATTGTGAGACCAACCTTGACAGCTCCTCACCCAGCAACTCTCCACCTGCATCTGTCCTTGGCCTGGGAGGGCTGCGGATAAGCTCTGACTGTTCAGATGGTGAATCTGACAGGGAACCCAGCAGTGCCACGGAGTCGGACGGAAGCCCAATTCCCAACAATCAGCCTGCCTTTCCAGTCCAGATCCTACCTTACCTATACCTGGGCTGTGCCAAAGATTCTACCAACTTGGACGTCCTGGGCAAATACGGCATTAAGTACATCCTGAATGTGACTCCCAACCTGCCAAACATGTTTGAGCATGACGGAGAGTTCAAGTACAAGCAGATCCCCATCTCGGATCACTGGAGTCAGAACCTCTCGCAGTTCTTTCCTGAGGCCATTGCTTTCATTGGTAGGTAGTTGGCAGAACATCCCTTTTCCTACTCATTGCTTGGGAATGCAGCAAGCTACTTCCCAGAGCTGTTGCTGGTCACTAGCCTGACCTCTCTGTGGCATGGTCTCGGTGTTGTCCCTGAAGTCCTGTGTCATGCTTCTGAGGTGACAGCTTTGGTGCACATCAGCCTGGCTCATTCAGAGAGCCTGTCTGGAATCCTCCCCTTCCAAAATTCAGCCCTTCTTACAGCATCTCAGTCTAGTTACCTGAAAATGGTGACTGTGGCAAGCTGGACCCGGGCCCCACTGTATCTTGCCCTTTTATGGGGATTTTCACTTGTGTGAAACAGCTGAACCAAGGCAGTGGAGAACTTTGGATGCCTGCTTTACGCAGAGAAATGAGTGTTGATGGGAATTGTTACTGTGACTGGTGCCAGCAGTTCCTTAGCCCCAACTGTGGTAAAATCTGGGGGGGGGGGGGTTCTTTTCCTGAGGGAATTTGCTAGTCTAGTTATGATCCTGCTGTAAGTCACCCTAGCATAACCAACTCCTTGTATGGATACTTCTTCTAAGGTAAGTATCAACACAATGAGTTAGTGATTATAATTACATTGTAGAGCTAAGCTGGAAAAATTGCTGTGCAGACAACCCTTGAGACAGTTTTGAATGGCTTTGGAGGGAGCAGGAGGGCAAATCTTTTTTTCCCAGGCTATCATTAACTTTGAAATTTGCCTCTTATTCTGTGAGAAGGGTCTGTCAGGCTGAATAAAAGTGGTCATTGCCAGCATGACCTGTGCTGTCTGCTGGTGATCGTCATTAGCCTAATCAATTCTGATTTATGGGGGGTGAATGGCACAGGTAGTTATTATCACTCTAACTACTAAAAGCCCTATGGCTTTGTATCTGGCTAAAAAGGCATTGACCTAGGTAAAGGAGAACGGACCCTTTGCCTTCAGACTGAAATCTCTGCGACAGATTTTGAGGCTTCTTTGTTGCCCACGGTTTCACACCCAGCTGCGTTCGCTCACTTGCCATTTTTTAAGGCCTGTAATGGTCCTTGTCTGCTTTTCAGCCCTCAAAGAACCCAGTCCCCACATGCTCTCTTTTCTCCCCTCTTCTGTCCTCTGATAATATGGTTCTTGTCAGAAGCTTCTGCTTTAGCGTGGCAGCAGGGACCCGTCTAACGTCCTGTCTGTGCTCACAGAACAGAGTGTGTTATTAAACGTCACGGGTGAGGTATGGGGTCCCTGCTGGCATGTGGCATTTGGGATCTCTCTGCTCTGGTCAGACAATGTGTCTCTGAACACCGTGCTTGTGCTTTCCATTTAATGACAGGAAATGGAGGATTACCTCACTCTAAAACCAAACACCAAAAAATGTGGTGTAGGTCAGATGAAAGACAAAAATATCTCAGAAAAACGTTGAACGGGGAGAGACTGGGGGGAGGGCTGTGTAAGCTGACGGGTAATTGTCCGTTGTACTGGAAATTCTTGCCTGGGATTGAAGGCTGGGACAGAAAACCTGTTGTGGCTTGGGTCTGAATTTCTTTTCCTTTTGCCTGTACCTTCTTTGCCCTTCCCCACATTCATGGTGCCAGTGTCTCTTACCCCTGCCTTTGCCTGAGGTTCCTCTTTCTCCTACCACCTTCTCCCTCCCCAGCAAGCTCTCAGTCAAATGACTGACTTGAAATGGGTCTGCCCAGACATAAGCAGCATCGTGTGCTTGTATGTATTCAGCACTCTCAGCAGCGTGTCCCTCTTTCAACACTAAGATGTCAATTCATAAAGGGATCACGCTGTTCCGGCTGTGAGAAAGACAATGAATATGTGTGTGCTTTTCAATCAGTGGCAAGGGAGGGGAAATTTCGTAGTTGTTCTCTTGCAATTTTTTTGGTACAGCCTACATTCCTCTTCTCTGCTACCATTCATCTTGAGATTCTCCTTCAACACAAATGTTTGTTTGTAGTGAAGTGTGTTTCTTTAGATTCTACAGAACAATTTCACAATAAGGGAAGTTCCTGCACTTCAGGCTCTGCTTAAATTGGGCACCACTAGATTCAGATAGCTTCTTAGTGAAAAGACAGGAAAAGCTAAAGAGGACAGCCTGCATGGTGCTGGGTTGTACCCTCATGTGGAGCGTGCAGCCTTCGCTGGTTAATTAGCATTGCAGTGGGTGTGATGAGGCCAGCCACCAGGATTGCCATAGAGCTGTTGTCTCCAGCTCTGCCTGCCTTTTGCAAGTGACCCTTGTCTGTGAATAGAGTAACAGCACTTCATAGGCAGGGATGTGTCGCCAGGCTTGATTCATACTTTTCAAGCATGTGAAGCATGAGGTGCTTGGCCTTTCTGTGCAGGATGGGGATGCACAGCTTCACTGGCACAGTGGGAATCTCTTGGGACCCCTTTAGGGAGGGACATGATGTTGAAGGACATGAGATGGTGTCACTGGGAGCAGTGGATCCAGCTCTGGCAGTCGTCCTGGTGCTATAAACTTGCAGCTGCCACCTGGCCCTGCTCCAAAGCCATGCGTTTTTGGTATGGAATAATAGACTCCCCCTTCCCCTTGTCTTCTTTCAGATGAGGCCCGTTCCAAGAAGTGTGGGATCCTTGTTCACTGCCTCGCTGGCATCAGCCGGTCTGTAACAGTAACTGTCGCCTACTTGATGCAAAAACTCAACTTGTCCCTGAATGACGCCTATGACTTTGTGAAAAGGAAAAAATCCAACATCTCCCCAAACTTTAACTTCATGGGCCAGCTACTGGACTTTGAGAGGACTCTGGGACTCAACAGCCCGTGCGACAACCGCTCCCCCAGTGAACAGCTGTACTTCACCACCCCCACCAACCACAACCTGTTTCAGCTGAACACTCTGGAGTCCACATGAAGGGGATTTAGCATGGTCGGGAACTCGAGCATCGAATCGCTTCTCTTGAGCATTTCAACTATTACAAAAATATCTGTCTTGCCAGGCAGCTCTGAAAGAACTAGCTTCTCTGAGCAGAGGTGTCTGATTGCTGCTTTAAGAAGGCTAATGCCATTCATTAGTATCCTGATTCTGATCAAAGCGGAGAGGTAGTCTTTTTACAAGGGGTTATTTAATACGGGCGATGTTACAGCGTTCTGAACGCAGCTGTTACCGGCAATAACCGCTTTCCTAGGTGCATTGGGACTGTCAGAGTACGCACACATGTGAAGAGCTACCGGGGGTTAGCTTGCTGTGGAAAGTGAGGAGATTTATGCACTTGGAAACCTTGAACAAAAGGTGTTGGCCCAAGACTGTTTTAAAACCCAAGTTTACTTTTTTTGATTTTAAAAAAAGAAAAGATAAATCTTACTCGAGCTTTGGGTTCAAACTCTTTTTAAATATGTAAGTTCCTGACTGTTTGTACAGACGAGGTTGCAAAACCAGTATTTTATTCTGTTTCTTGTTTGATCATTTATTATTTTTTTTAATCAAATGTTTATATTGACCAAATGCATTTTGCACACTTTGTGAAGCCTTGGTATGTCCTGGCATATTACTGGGTACTCCAGAGAGAGATACATGCTGCTGCTGTTGTTGTTAGCATCTGGTAGGAAGCTTTGTTATGTGTGAAGGCCAGTTGGGCTTAAACGCAACCCCTTCACCACGCCTGCACTCACAATCACAAACTCTGCACTGATTCAGCCAAGGTGACTAAGCCACAAGCTTTTTTTTTAATGCCACCCCTGCCAAAAACACTGTTTGCTGTTGCCAGAGGTAAAACTCTTGTAGCCTCCAGAGTTGGTAGAAGCATGTCTGAGCCGAGCACTCATTCTCTGCTGCCTGTTGACTGACTTAATGTCATCCAGCTGGCCTGAAATCATTCCAGCTTCCGAAGTAAAGAAAGTATTTGTGATGTTGGCGTTTCTCTTGCACACTTGATTCTTTCCCATGTGTGTGCATGTGGGGTGGGGGATGGAGGGGGGGGAACACAGCGAGAGCCTGGAGCAGAGCGAGGATTGTGTAGTGGGACAGGACTGAATCACCACGCACGGAGCGTGTGAGGGGAGTGAAGAGATGTGGAAATAACGACAAGAGCGTTGTAACAGAATTTTTATATACATATATATATAAATATATATATATTAACTGGCAAAACCTGAAATGATTGGAGCTTTCAACAGAGGTTCTAATTTTTTTTTTTCTTTTTCCTCTTTCGAATAACTTTATGCCGTGCCTTCTATTCTGAGAAGACTTGTTTATATTTCTGGCTAGTGTTTGGCAAACACCTTGTACCAAGCTGGGAGGGGGAGGAAGTGGTAATTTATGGGAGGAGGGCAGAACGGATTTGGAGATTTCTTTATTGGCTGCAATGTAGTCCCTCCTTTCTCCCCCCTCCCTGTCCACTTTAACTCTCATGTAACTGAAAAAAAAAAGCCACGGATTTTTTCTAAATATCCATTTTTTGTACTTTTTTCAAAAAAAAAAGAAAAATAATAAAAAAAACTCCTTCTGGAGGAATGTTTGACGCTGTCACATCCTGAAACTGTTCTTTTTGTTAAAGTTATTACCAGAATGTTGGAATGAGCTTTTTTCTGGTTTTCTGGTTTCGTTTTTGTTCATTGTTGGGTTTTCTTGTTTGCAACAATGTTTGGATCGTGGGTCATTGGAAGGGAGAATGGGTGCAAGTATGGTTGCGAGTGAGCAAATTGAGAATATCCTAATTGCATCTTACCTCATGGAGGAGTTTTATTTTTCAGGGATTTTTTGACAGTGCATCTGTATTGCATTACAGCTAAGCTGGTTTGTAAAGGCTTCCTGTGCTGTTAGTGGTCTTTCTTCTTTAAAGGAAAAAAAGATGCATCTTCTGGTTAGTACAAATGAGAGCTTGTTAGTGAGGAGTGGTTCTGCTTTCTGAGTTATGAAGGAAAATTAGTGACCCTACATATACTGATCCAATATTGGGACTTTGTTTATATTGCAAATAAATATTATTTTTTCTTTAAAAATGATGTTTGTGTCAGATGCTTGTCTAGCCTCTGTCCATATAAGGGCATGCTGTTTTCTTACCCCCACCCCCCTTTTTTTATGGTCGATTAGTGTTCTTCTGTGACCATGAGCAGCATTTGCTGGGCAGTGTTCAAGTGTGGTGTTTGGTTTCATGCACAGTTTAATTTTTAAGACCTGTGGTAAAACGGAGAGGGGGAGATGGGGGTGAGAAGGATTGGGGTATTGGGTAAACCAGGGAACAGAGAACACATCAAGGATGGGGACCAGCTTTGATGCCCAGCCATGCCTCAGCACCAAAAATAGATAAACTAAAGATATTTTTGTTCACTATTTAAGTGTGGCCTTCTGAGGCATGGCGAGGCCTTGCCACCACTGTTATAATGGCAGGTTTCCTTTCAGTGGGAAAGCGGCAGGCTGTGGCCCCGCAAGGCCCCCGCTGACTCCTCCTGCAGCCCGTGGAGAGCAGGAGGCCCTCGAGCCAACGTGCGGAGCCAGCAGCCTCCGCGTGGCACGCCGGCCTGGCCGCGAGGGCCGTGCTGCCTCCTCTGCGCTCCCCAGGCCCGTCCTCAGGCACGAGCGGTTTGAGAGAAACCCAGACGGGCTCATGGGGCTATTTTGGGGTAAGACCTGGCTTTGAGTGCCCGGGTGCACCTCTGCTGATGGAGGGACCCACGTCCCCTCTGATCCCAGGCGTGCAGGACTGAGCTGGCCCGGCCAGTTCTCAGGGCACTTGTTGTCACCTGGCTTCTGGTGCAAACAGGCTGTTAAAAAGGTCAGTTAGGAAAGGTTATTAACCATGGGCAGTGTGCATCACACCCTTGTGTCCTCTGGAAAGAGGGAGGCAAGTAGGGTGGCTCTGGCTGGTGCTAGAAGCAACACCTGGTGTGGAGTCCACTGTCCCAACTGGAAAAAAAAAACAAGACTAAGTATGTTCTGGGGTTTTCTTGGTGGCTGTGGTCTCCCCCTCCCCCCCCCCCCCCAGCACTCCTTGTTCTAATCCAAATGGCAAGAAATTAAGTGACTATCTTCTTTCAAATTTTTGACTGATTCCTCTAAGGGTGTGTGTATGCATGTGTGTTTTTGTTTTTTCTAATCCCACAGCCTGGGCACAAAGGATTGCTAATTTTATTCTAGAAAGAGCTCAGATTGAAAGGTGCTGCATCCATCACAGAGCAGGACAGCTAGTCAAAGACTGAAGCCGGAGACAAGTGAGTGTGTGTGAGCGAGGATTTGTTTGTTTACTCCTGAACTGCATGATGGGAATCTATATATTGATTTAGAGGCCTGTTTGTGGCTCAACAAATAAAAATCTACCTGGTACACTGGGAAAAGAAGTCCTTTAGGTTTTCTCCTTTAATTACATGGTAGAGTAGCTCTTGAGGAAGATATGCAACTGTGCTGGCATCTGGCTGTGCACTGAAGGGGTGCAGAACAGCTTGTCAGGTGTATAGCTATATTTGCTTCCATCTGACTTCGTCTTACGACTTTCTGCTAAAGTGTGGAATAGGATATTAGCAGTTAGCATTAGCTCTGTGAGCTAGTTTGCATGGTAGCTGAGTTGTGGCTGTCTGAAACGGCACAGATGTCATTTGTAATGGCCTAGGTAGAAGAACTGGTATTCAGCCAGCCGCTATGTTGTTCCTCAGCAGGCAGCTCTCATGTGGTAGCTAATCATGGGAGATGCAAGTCTACTGTGAATATCCCTGCCATTGCTGCATTCAAAAGTCCCACTGCCAGAGGCAGGAGATGGCTTGTCTGAAAAGTGTCCAGAAAGTGCTCTTTCCTCCAGGACCCAAAAGGAGCTTCTTTCAAGCATCCCAGACTTGACAGAAGAGAGCGACCTGCCTACTGGGCTTGGCTGGGTCCTCAGCCATCAGTGCTTTAAGAATGTCTTGCACTGTGCTTCTTGGCTTGGAGTTTCTTTAGAGACCTCATGTCCCAGCAGATTAATTCAGTGAGGAGACAAGAACTGACATCAGGAAAGGGGCAGTGCTGGAGAGATCATATAGAGAGAGAAGAGAGAGAGCGGGGTCTGTCTATGCTCCCTTGCAGCAGTGGGCACAAGCACTAGCTAAGTGTAGGAGCACAGGCTGAGTGAGAAAGCTGGTTATGTTCAGACCGGGGGAATTTGGCAAGGAGATACTGCTTCCCACATGCAGCAGGGAGAAGCTCCTTGGTTA
This sequence comes from Apteryx mantelli, assembly GCF_036417845.1. Lineage (NCBI taxonomy): Eukaryota > Metazoa > Chordata > Aves > Apterygiformes > Apterygidae > Apteryx > Apteryx mantelli. The sequence goes on along the minus strand of NC_089989.1, from coordinate 11,643,478 downwards.
ACCCATTGATTCCAGACAAGCCACTTGTAAGATGCTCTGTGGTGCTCTGTTCTACAAAACCAGGGAATTCCCTGTTTGGGCTGACAGATCTGCTACCACTGGGTTTTCACTTGTGATGCCACAAGCCCTCAGGTAACAAAAGTGGGAACTTTTCTTTTTTTTTTTCCATGGTTGACTTTGTCTTATCTCTCTAATTTCAGCAGCTGGAGGAACCATAGCTTGTTGCTTTCAAAGGGTTTCTGCCTCAGTTTCAAGTCACAGCAAGAGCACAAAATTCTTAACACAGGCAGAGTTAAACCTCTGCAATTCCCTGCTGGAAAGTCCATGTAACTGCTTTTGAATGCTTCCAGCAACTCATTGTATAGTACAGGCACATCTTCCCTCCATCCATCCTTCTGGCTGGTTGAGAGAGCTCAGCCAGTTACCCCAGCCAGAGAGGAAAGAGGAAGGAAAGCAAGGGCATGACTGAGCATGAAGGTGATTGTTCAGTGCCTTGTGAAATGGAAGAGCAAAGAACAGGTCCGAGGGCAGTGCAGTGTTAAGATTACTTTTGGTAATACAAAATGACAGAGCATGGTTGGCCTAGGCCTTGTTGTCAGGAATAAAATGGGATGCCTTCCTCAGGAAGCCACTGGTTATTGTCGCTTTCTTTGCCCTTTTTGTGTTTTAACTGGGTCCCTCCAGCTCATGGTATCTGTAGCTCTGGTCCTGGCAACTGAGCCTCAACTCAAAGCTGGGGATGGGCCAGTGACATGTGCCCCAAACAGCTGCAGAAGTGAGATGTGAAGGAAGGCTGTCAGTGTCGGGATGAGCAAGCAGGACACAAGCCCAGGGGAAGGGGCTTTGGGGTTGCCTATAGTTTTTTCCCCTCTCTTCTGTCTAATTTTGCCCCTCTTCTAGGCCCTTATTTCTTGGTGTGGCATCAAACACGCTTTGAGCATGATGCAAGTCAACCTTTGCAGCTCTGAACTTGCCTTCTGTTGCGTCACCCAGAGACACCCATGGAAAGCAGAGTCTTCACGCCATCATTTGAATTTGGGCACTCATATCTCCAGGGTAACCAGGTTATTTGTGGGTTGTTGTTATTTTCTTTTTTTATCCTTTATGTGAGCAAATCAGGCTATTTGCAGTGTTGTGAAGGCATTTAAATAGTTCAGCTAATCAACACATTCCTGTATTTATAGTCAACTGGCACAGGCTGCAATAGTCATGTTCTGGGCTGCTCGAAAAGTGTGTGAAAGTGGGGTTTCTTCCTGGTCTCAGGCCATTTGCTCTTGTGCATCTGCAGATCTTTCTCTCTTAATCCTACATGAGCTCTGACTAAATGCAACATGGGGTGAGAACACAGGTGAGGTAAATGTCCACCAGGCAGGGAGGGCAGCTCAGGAGAGTCAGGGCAGGAGCAGATCCAGCCTCCACATCCCATTTGTCTTTCTCAGGAGTTTCTCAGTGCAAGCTGCAAAGCTCCCCTCTTTGATGGCTCCCTCTTTCGACTTTCTGGCCGTGTTACTGATCTTCCCACCACTGCAGGCTGTCTGCTTGTGGCTGCTCTCACTTTCTAGCCTGTCCATAGGAGCTCTCCATGCCACTTCCGATGGGGAAGCCTTTGCTGGAAGAGGAGCACAGATGGCATGGAGTGAGATCAGCTGGGGTCAGCCTGCGGGTGGCAATGGCCACAGACAGTGCCGTGAGGCCCTGCCTCTGGGAGAGGCATCAGCGAAGGTCAGGAGGGGATGTTGCCTGGCAAATTCAGCAACAGGAGGTCTCCTGCTGAGGCTTTTCACAGCGGCTGAGATCATTGCGGTGGGAGGAAAGTGGGGTATGGACCAGAAGGTGGAGCTTTGCTTGGAAAAGACACAGAAACTGAGGGACCTTTACTGAAAGCTGCCAGAAAAGGGCTTGGGTCACCCAGGAGCACTGCTCTGGAAGACGGGCCGAAGCGAGGCCAGCTAGAGCGGCCACCAGGTGATTACTGGACCCCGCTGCCACGTGAGGTGCGAGATTTGGGTGGGAAACACCAGCATGGGCGCGAGCGTCAGCGCTGCACTCGAGCAAGGGCTGCGTGCGCCGCTGCGGGCTCCGTCCCGCGTGGTGACAGCCGGGCAGGGCGCGAGCCTGGGAAACGGGGCAGCTCTGCGAGGCCTCGGCGGAAGCGCTTGCGGCCACGTTGCGCACAGCGCTGAAGTTTAGGAACGGCCATAAAAAACGGCACCGGCCGTTGCGGCTGCAGCAGCCCCGCGAGCAGCTCGTGTGGCGCCGCCTCAACCCCGCGAGGAGCCGGCGGGCGGGGCCGGGGCCGGGCGCGACAGCTCCCCCCTGCGGCGGGCGGCGGCCATTTTGTTGCCCTCCTCGCCGCGGCGCTCCGGCCTGGCATGGCGGCCGCCTGCTGCCGCCCCGCTGCGGCGAGCCAGCGCCCCCCACCTGCGCCGGAGAGGCTTGGTGCGCGAAGAGGTTCCTCGGTAAGTGCAGTTTCCCTTTTCTAGCCTGACCTTGGCTCTGCTCGCACACTTTTTCCCCTCCCAAATGCCCAAAGAGCTGCTGCAACACCACCTGGTGTGCTTTGCCTCCTCTGCTTGCTCCGCAGGGGCGTCCAGGCTGCTGCCAAGGCCGTGTGGCCCGTCGCAGCTTTGCTCTGGAGAAGCAGCCAGCGCTGCCTTGGCAGTGCAGCCGCAGCTCCCACCCGGGATTGGCCTCCATGGGAGAAGAGCGCCGGCCTGGAAGACCCGCGGTGCTGGCTGTGGAGCTGCTCCGAAAGTGCAGCTGGATCATGCAGGGGAGGTGGGGGAGGAAGGGTGGCCTCGGGGGTGGAAGGCCCTCCGCGGCCGGCGGCAGCTGAATCCACTTGTGTCTGTGATGGCAATGGCTGGGCCTCAGCAGCCACATGAGCTGTCAGCAATGAGGAGCTGCTCGCAAAGGACCCGCGAGCTTCTGATGCCTCCAGGCTCTTCCCTGACATCTCCGTGTTCCCCTGCTAAGCCGTATCTCAGAGCGTGTTTTCGTGTTGGGAGCTGGGTCAGGAAGGAAGTTGCGGTTCAGCTTTGATGGCACAGTCAAGGGTTGGGGATTAATTATGGGTTGAGAATTAATCGTGTAGCAGGTGTAGACACTCGGGCTGGCTGTACAGCCCCAGACTGCTGATGCCCAACCTCTGTGGGCTGTGCAGACCCACATTCACTGGGGTTGCGTGGACTCCCCCTCTCTGCCTGGTGCTAAACGAGCCTGTCAGTGGTCTTTCTGGCCTTTCTTTCTCCATTCTGCTCAGGTTGTTTGTGCTCAAAACTGAACTTGTGCTTTTTTTTTGCATTACCCTTGTTTGATTTCTCTGGCTTCTCCACTGCTTTCTGTTACCTCAGATAGTTGATAATTGATGTACTCTCACTGGGCAGCTGCTCCTGAGAAGATGTGCTCCTTCTGAAGGAGACTGGAATTCTGGCTTTATCTCAGAAACACTGGGGAATGTAGGAAACGGAGACCCGTCCTGCTGTGCGCAGATCAGGGAAATATGTTTTAGTTCTTTGCTGCTCAATGGCATATGGTATTCAAGAGCACACAGGGCCTTAAGAAGTAGCTGGTGAGGAGACCAGGTAGGAGTGGGGGAAGAAGAATCCAGACAGATTTATTTATTTTTCTGCTTTCTTTCCCTGGAGAAACATCTGGCTTATGTAAAGCCATTTGCTGGGTTTCTCACTGCTTTATTTTGGTAGCTCTGAAAATCTCTGCATTCAGGCACTCTGCTCTTCTCATCTCCCATCACTGCCTCAAGGGCAGATTCTTTGTGATTTGGGGTTTTGCTTTTATGAAGTTTACTCTGTTTCTGGTCTGTGTTCTCTCTCTCTCTCTCTCTCTCTCTCTCTCTCTCTTTTTTCTTGTAAGGACTGGCTCTAGTTTGCTTGTGGTTTTGCCTTGTTTTCTTCTGCAAGGCGAACTATTGTGATAAAACCTGCACAAAGTGAGAGGGAGCAGACTGTTGCATTGCCGAGACCCTGGTCACTGATAAGGCATTGGTGAAAATGCAATGCTAGAGAGAAGCTGAGCACTGAATTTTGGTTGCAGATGTGGCACCTTGGAAACTGCATGTTTTTGTATGGGGGATTTTGTATGGAAGTATGTATGGGGAACGGAGGAGTTCTGACTTTGGATCTGGGGTAAGAACCCCACTTCCTGTCCCAGACATTTCTCTGAATTAGAGCAGTTATTTTACTGTGCAGACCTGGCAGCAAAGTATTCAGTGCTTGGCAGGAGATTTACAGCCCTGCGCCAGTGATACAGTTTGGATCTCACTTTAAATTTGCCATTGCCTCTCCCTGGATGGCTGACTCTCTGCTGCTTGGACTAGTCATTAGAAAATCTTTGGGGACTTTGGATTGGGCCCTCTGAGAGCCAAGGCAGGATCCTTTCAGAGCTGTGCAGAGCACTGTTTAGCCCTCTGGACATGAGGTTGAGGCGCCTCTGGATGCTGAGTCTGGAAGAAAGCTGCCCTAGCCTCCAACAGAATGAGTGCTCCTCAGTGTCAGCTTCCCTCTTCCTGTCATCTCTGACGTTCGTCACCCTCCACGTGTTTCACTCGTGCCCCGCTGGCTTTAGGCTCTATTCCCATTCGGTCTGTTGCCTTTGAATGATCCTGTGTTAGAGGTTCAAACAGGTTCCTACATGTCTTGGCCCTGTATCCTTTTGGCAGAAAGCTAGAGAGATGTTTGGGAAGCTGTTTTTTTTAACATGAAGCTTCACTATTCATTCCCCAAATAGCTTTCCCTCTCATTGGATAACTTCTTCCTGCCAGGACAGTCCAAGCCTGTTCTGACAGGCAGCTTATCTGCCTCGCAGCTCTGACTGCTTCCTCTGTCTCTCCTTTGTGTGGGAGGTGTTTTGTCTTTCCAAACTTCTGCTGACTTCAGTGGGCACTTGCTTGTGCCCAAACATGCACTGATAGTGCAGTTCAGTGCTGAAATTCCCTGCTGATTTTTGTTTATGTCCTTGCAGCATGTTTTTCTTTGCAAAGGGAAGTACCCAAGTGGTTTGGGGAGGGGCAAGAGGGTTGTTATTGAAAGTTAGTGAAGCAGCAGTTCTCTGCTGGCCCTGGCTGCCTCCATCCAGCAAGTTCCACAGCAGAGCATGGCAAAGGCACTGGTGTTGAGGAGTGTCAGCCCAATAAGGGTCCCAGTAAATGGCTGAACTGGCTTCATCTGAAAAAGTCCAGAGCAGCCAGCTTGCTCCTTTCCTGTGTTGCCAGCTGCTCAGGCTGTTTTAGAGAGATTCCCAGTCTAGTTTTAAATCTGGTAAAAGTGGAAAGAAGTGTGTATGTTTGTGTGTGGAGCAAGATTTACAATTGTCTTTTTTTTTTTTTTTTTTAATAAAACAAATCTAGTCATGTTGGAAGTGCTGTCTCCCAGGGTACAGTTCCTGAGATAGAATCAGTGCCACCACTGAGATACAGCTTCCATCAACATAATGGAACTGCCACTGCCTATCACAGGAAAGCCCCATCTTGTAGCCTTGGCTATGTCCCTACTCTTCTTAGGGTAGCTACATCAGTCTGGGACCTGCTGCCTCATCCCCCAGATTGAACTTGCTGGGCCCCTCTCAGGTGGGAGAAAAGTGTGATCCTCTCTGGAGAGGTATGTCCGTATTGTGGATAGCGCTTCTGTGTCATTCATGACACATGAGGAAAGCTCTTGCTGCTGCCATCGCTGTTGCCAACCTTTGGTTAACAAGGTCAGCCACCCCCTGAGACAGGCAGAAACACTCAGTGCATCAAGCAGAGATCACTGAGGCTTGGAGATGGGCTGGGGTGCAGCTGCTCCCGTGGAAAGTGGTGGCCAACCAACACTAGCCACTGGGGCCCACCATTTTCCAGGGGAGGCATCTGCACCACCACTTGGCCTTGGCGAGGGAATTAGTGGTGAGTTGTACACAGGAGCATTTCCTCTGTCTCAGTGTCCCTTGTGGAAGTAGGTTTGGTTTTGTCTACCAAGTTCTTCACTTTTCTTCCAGAAATGTGGGATACTTCCTATCAGCCATGCAATGCCACCATGTGTCTGATGTTACTGCTTGTGCAGTGGAGGCCCAGGGATGTTTGTAGGTCAGAGATGAGAGATACTCAGCAGGACTCATGAGTGCTATTATTTAATTGCATTCCAACAGCAGCGAAAGCAGTAGCAAGAGTAATAAATTATAATCTACATTATGAAGCTGACAAGTGCCACCCACTCATTACCTGTCTTTAACCACTTTCATTACTACCCAGGCCTTGTGGGAACTAATCTTGCTTCCCAATGTCCAACTTGTTCACTTAATATCATTATCTAAAGCAATCAGCCACTCCCTGTGAAAGAAGAGGAAGGTGCTTTTCCTAGGGATTGTTCTCTGGGCACTGAAATGTGGGCAGCTCTGGGGTGGAGGAGGCTAAAGGAACACCTCACAAAAGTATGGTGTGGTTGGGAGGTGAAGACTGAAGTCTGGAGTTGAAACCCCAGGGACAATTTGGAGGGGTGGTGGCAAGATGAAAGATTGCCACTGGGGGAAAATGCGGAGCCCTGTTCCTAGGATTGAGGAACAGTATCCAGCAAAGGGATGTTAGGATGACCCACCTTTTTTCTTTCCAGATGGTTTCCAGGGTTTGGGAGCAAGCTGGGTTGCTGAGTAATGACGGTTGTCTTTGTGGCTGCTCCAAGCCCAGGGCACTGCAGGAGGAAGTCCTGTTAGTGTTTCTGTGGGGACCTGTTCGGGGTCCCCCTAGCAAAATCTTTTGAGCTCCAGTATTTTCTTGGAGTGATCTGGCATGTCTTGAGTTTAGCAGAGTCAAGGGTGCTCTGCCAGAGGAGTGGAGCCTCCTTGGTGCCTGGCAGACATGCTGCTGTCATTGCACTGTGTTACTCTTTACTAAAGCAATGAATAGGTGCTATGACTGTGATATACCCGGGGTGCAGCTATTCTCCTTTCCTTACTAACACGGAAGAGCACAACTCGGAGCCTCCCTGGAGGAGATTATTGAGGCCTGCAAGATGAAGAGTAGGGCTGAGAGAGCATATGGGAAATGGATCTTTTGCAAGGTGCTCCATGGATGGCTAGCCCCTGGTGAGCCAGAGGTCCTGTTGCGCTCTCAGGGTTTCTCATGAGGCCCTTTAATGGCTAAATAATAAACTGAAAGATGGGAAAGGAAGACTTAGGGGGAAATGGCCAGCTTTCCCAATGGTGAATGGTCATCAGTCAAATGCAACAAAGGCCTTTTGAGTGCCAGAGCTGCTGACTGTTCAGAGTAGCAAAAACCGAAAGCAGCAGTGAATAGCTGCAGAAAGCCCTTGTAATGTGGAGTGGTGGGGTGGTAGCATATGACGCTGAGAAATGCAAAGTAATCCAGATGGGAGAGGGAGCCATCTTAATCTGAGATGCAGCGCAGTGGGCTCAAAATGAGATAGTGTCACTCAGGAAAGAGATCAGAGAAGTGCAATCACCTGGGCTGTGGGAATGAGGCTCAGTGGTCCAAAAAGCCAGCCAACTCTTAGGAAAAGAATTGAGAACAAACCTTAATGTCATCATGGCACTGCACACATCTGTGGTGAACAAAAGAGTTTATATTGGCTTGGGGGAGACTGGACTAAATAATGCAAGGAAAATGCATTGAGAGCTCTTAAACACTAATACACAATCCCTGGCTGAGAAAGTCTGAGTGGTGCAAATAGCTGGAGCCTGGGAGAGCATTTGTGGTGAAACTTAGCTGCATGCCTGACCTGTTTTTATATTCTTCCGTAGGTGCTACTATCACCTATCACTGAATATAGGACACGGGACAGGATGGAGCTTTGGTCTGACTAGGGTTAGTGGCTCTGATTCCCCTGCTCTTCCAGGAAAATACTGACCTAGAGTAAACCATGTGAAGAAGGGAGCCCTTCTTGTGGCGCACTGTGATTGTGTATGTGTAAGGAGGTTTTATGGAGACTGGAGATATTGCTCTTTCTTTCTCAGTTTAGTGAAGAGAGCTGCCAAAGTGCATGGCTGGAGCAGAAAAACTCCTAAGGTTATTGTACATCTGCTCTCAAAGGGACATTGCAGTAGCTGGGAAGCAGCAATGTACATCTGCCTGAAGGCAATGTGTGCTGAGCGTAGGACAGCCAAAGCGAGGAGAGGGGCTTTTCATCAGCAGAAATGCCCTGAAGATTTTGTTCTCCATTAGCCTCAGTCACTCATAAATGAGCAGTTTCCTTTGGTGATGGAAGGCATTGCACTGATCAATAAACCTGCTCCTCCTTGTGAAGAATGCTGTAGGCAAGAAACCAATTCCAAAAACATTCTCTTTCACCTACCTGTCCTTTTCCATCACTTCTTAAGCACCTTGCTTCTGGTTAAGGAGAACTGGACAACACAGGGATGTAGCTGGATGTGCCTGGGGGACTCATCCTGCCCTCAGAGACCCCGTGTGCTACTTTAACCCATGCCACAGTGGGGTGAGACACTGTGTGGGAGCATAAGTGAGAGACAGGTTCCTAATGTCTCTGTTGATCAAATGGCCCACTGAATCTTCTGATCTGCTGTGAAGATATATTATAACAAGGACTCTCTCTTAATCCTCATTATCCTCTGTTGGCGCTTTCCTGCCCACATACACTAGATATTCCCTATCAACAGGGAGTAACCTCTGTGGAAGATAGGATCAGATTCCCAGGAACCAGAGCCTGTAGTAAGAGAGAAGGAAGAATGAGGAAACTGTCCTAATTTGAGGCTAATCTTATAAACACAGGGCTGGATACAGACAATAGCAAGAGAAATGCCAAGAGAAATGCTTTAGGATTTAGTGAGGGAAAGAGCATCTTTTACCAGGAGTAGCCTTAATTGTAACTTGTGATGTGGTAAAGCTGCTGTTTGATCTCAGCTTCGGTGGAGGGAAGAGACAGATTCTGCCTTGTGTCTCCAGAGGAGGTGCAGCCTGAGAAAAGGTTGCTTTAAAAGCCATTTTCCATGTCACTCAGAAATACTAATTTAAGCTGTAGTGCATGGATGTAGTGCTTTCTTTCTCATTTTTGATTTAGATAAAACTCTAAATAAAGAGGAGAAAAGGGCTGTGTGATTTTTTTCCTGAAGCGCATGTGGTAATATACCCACCCCAGGCATGTTTTTAATGTTGTGAGGACATTGCTGCAAATGAAGAAAACCACTTTTTTTTTTTTTTAGCCTAATAATTGAGTTGGTGGGGGAGATATTTCTTTCACATACCTTTAACTTGTAGCTGGAGCCTGTACCAACCAGAGACTTGGCCTGTCCCTCATGCTCAGCTTTCATGTGGGCTGGCTGGAGTGTGCTGAGGCTGTTTGTGGTGGGAAATTCTCTCCAGACAGTTGCTTTCATGGACCTTCTTAAACAGCCTGTTAGAATGAAGGGTTGCCTACTACCTGTCCCTGTCTTATATGCATAATGGCAGCCATGCAGACCCCATGACGCCTCCATTTGCCTTCCATTTGCAAGCAGGATGAGAGCATGTGCATGTTGGTGAGAACTGAACTGCATGCGTAGGGCTGCGTGGGGGTCCTTACCACATAGCTGTGTGGAGCTGATATTCCAGCATGATCCCATAACCATATAAATGAGTACAATGCAACAAGGTGTGGACACTGGTTACTCATCCCCACCCTGAAGGTGATGTTGCAAGTTCCTGGAAAATGCCGTCATGTCCTTGCGGGTTTGGACTTGTTTGGCTTTTTACCATTCTCTTGCTCACAGGTGCCTGGTGGTGTTGATATTTGCTGTTTTATTGATTGCCCAGGTCTGGGCTGATTGTGGCTTCTTCCTTCAGAAGGCTTACAGGCCTTGTCTTGGACCAAGTTTATGAAGCTAGGGTGATATACAAAATCTCTGCTGCTTCTTAGAAGCTTTCTGTCCTTTTTAGGTAGTCCGACTTGGACAGGAGATCTCACCAGGCTTGGCCTAAGAGTAATACAGCAGTTCCCTGTCCCAGGCTTCTTGTGTGGGTTGGGACAAGGCCCTTAAGTGTATCTGCATCTTAGTTTTCACTTTCTATCATTTCTGGCCCCCTGTCAAGATAGTTGTTTTTGCCTTAAAAAAAAGTCATACTATGTGGACTTCTATTCCTGCTTTGTCCAGGAGGTTTTCTCTGCTATTTTCTCACCACTGTTGCCGGTTATGTGATCTAAGGTCGTCTACTGTGTTATAAGCCTTGTAGTGCACAGTTCAGCTCTCATGGCTTTTTTTTTTTTCTTTAAAATGGCTGATGCATTTGGGCTGTGTTTAAGACGAGCTCTTTCAGAGGGCAGGGCTGTCTTAGAGGACATGTACAGTGGTGTAGGCACACCAGATCCTCCTTTGTGCTAAGTTTATATTGATAAAAGGTTGATAAGCAGTGCTGATGGGTGGTTGATGCAGCTGGATCGTGAACAGAATGCTTGTAATTGCTTCTGCTATCTTCTGGGATGTGCTTCCAGCAAGTCATGACATCTGCTAACATGCTTGTGACATCTATTAACCTTGTGATTTTATAAGTGGAGCTTTAATGCTGCCTGGTTGCTGGTCAGGTCTGGAAACATTGATTCTGGTGCTCCACGGTCTCTGCTAAAATGCTGTGCTGCCCACCAGCAGCCTCTTCACTGAGCTCACTGGATTTCCCTGCCTTTGCTGTGTTCTCCTTGGCAGATGCTACATTCCTTTGTACAGGTTAAAGCCAATCTTTGTCTGTTAGATTTCTCCCTGACCCTGCTGTAGCCTGGATGTTTCAATATTGATCCATTGCTAGCCAGGTGCTGCAGTGCTGCTATTTCCCTCTTTACAGATGGCAGATGCCCTGTGGTTAAGGAGTTGTGAGGCTACAGGGGACAGCATTCCTGCAAAGCACTGCATGGCATGGTGAGGCACTTGGGTTTGGGAAGGTGGAAGGGCTGGACAGAGATTTAGGCTTGCTAGGGAAAGAAGGCGGATGGGAGATCACTTGGTGTGTGTGTGCTGTTAGGATCTCATCTGCTGCAAGAAGGGGAGTCCCTGCACTGCAGGCTGGCTGCTCTGGCAAAGCATGGAGCCAGCCAGAGGGTGCTCAGCCAGACTGCCAGGGACGGGGGAAAGGATGTCCTGTGCAGGCTGTGAGCAGGCTGTGGGCGGAGCCGCTAGCAGAAAGTTGGTGGCAGAGCAGGCGTTGAGCTCTGAACTTCTTACAAGCCAGCTTTTACCAGAACCTCATTGCCCAGCCTACTTCTCCAAGGCCTTCTCTAAGCATAGGTACAAGGCATTATGCCAAATACTTAACTGCTTCCACACAGGACTTGTACCTCGATGTAACTAGACAGGGTTACCTTATCAGCACTGTTCTATCTGCTTGGCTGTAAAGCTAGAGTCCTGCTCAGTGGCCATCCTCACCTGGGAAGGTGTCCCCTGGAGAAGTGGAGGCACCAGCATCCTGCTGTTTAGGAAGCCCCGGAGAAGAGAAAGCCATAGCCTGCCAGTCAGAAGGAGGTGCAGAGCATGCAGGAGGATCCTTGCACCCCTGGGAGGGGACTGGTGTTTCAGCCAGCAGGGTGGGGTGGGCACTCCATGCCAAACTTTCGCTTGTCTGAGTGATACTGTGCTCCTCTTCTTTCTCCTCGGGGCATCGTTCATTCATTAAACTTGCTACCAGGGCAGCTTTGATGGAAGTAATGAATTTCCTGGAAGCAGTGACCTATCCTGAGTGAGGATCCAGACCTGGCCTTTGAGTGAATTGCCATACTTGAAAGAGGTGGGTAGGGAAGGCAGGAACTTTTGTAGTGTGCTCAGTTACCAGTTACCCGGATAAGAATATGAAGCAAAAAACAGTGCCAAAGAGCAAAAGGCCAGTTTTAGTTGCCTGCAGTCAGATATTCCGGAACAGAGCAAAGCTCTGAAGGAGGAGCACAGCCTACCTCTAGTCTGTTTGTCTTCCTATTTCCCTGCTCTGAACAAAACTTTGGGTGCCTGGCTCCAAAATACGGAGTGAGAACCAGTTCAGGGTAGATGCCATCTTTCTCCTTCCATGTTCTTGCACTGCCCCAGTCATCAAGGACATGATCCTAGCCAGCACCTCTGTGGCATGGCTGTTGTGTGAAATAACAAGCTGGCAAGTCCTGCCTCCTTATTTATTTTTTGGTGAAGGTTTTTATCATGTTTCCTGCAGACATGAACCGAGAGGAATGGGTGGTTCTGCTGTTGACGTGCCTCTCTGATAAAGCCGAATGGCTTTTAGCTAACTTTATGACTCTTGAGTTGCTGTCAGGGCTCACTGTATCCCCTTTTGCTGCTTTGTGTGACTGTTTCTACTGCACCTGCTAGAGGACAGGTGTCCACTGTGCAAGGGATTTTAAGCAGTCACTTAGCCTGTTTCCTTTTCAGATTTATGACCCTTCTTATGTATTTTTTTTTTCTTTGCCCCAGAAACCTCTCCTTTACCCCCCCGAAACAGAGAATATTTGTATGAGTCTGTAATTTGTTAATTGAAGCTCTTGCTTGCTTGCTTGCTTGTTTGTTTTTATGCAAAGGAAAAAAAAAAGCCAAGTATGACTGCAATACAATGGTGTACAAAGTGTTAATAGGAAAACACGCAAAAAAACCTTCATTTCGGAGACATATTCCTTTAAGAGCCCCAAACCTTCTATCACTGCAGGCATGGAAGGTCTGCAAACCAAGTATCAATTGGTGTGATGTACCAGAAAAGGAAATGTTTAACTTTTTTGTTTATGTCCAGTAGATCTTGATGAAGCTTGCAGCAAAAAAACCTAGAAGGGATTCAAAGGGAAACAGCACATAGGGCTTCCAGCTGTATGTGTAGCCCTTTTTAAGAGCTTCATGAGAATGTTAAGGTTTCATTTTCAGCAGTGTCCATGGAATGTGTCTGCAATTTGGAAACCATTTCATAACTCTCAAATTTAAAATAGAAAATTAAATCTGGCCTAGGGTTTAAAAACTGACTAAAGAAGTTCCTCCAGAACAATGTTGAAATATCCAATAAACAGTGCCTAGAAAACCAGTTTCCATCAGGATTTGGAATCCAAATTTTATAGCCATTTTAGGTGATCTGGGGTTTGGAAGTCACCTACCTGTGAATTAGAAAGAGTGCCATGTGATTTAGGCAACCTAAGGAATTGTTCATGGATTATCTGTTAGCTGAAATATGTTTGCATAAGCCATGCACGATTCCTTAGGAAGGATTAGGGCAAAGGAGGAAAAACCTGTCACTATGAGCTGTTCTGACCACTCCTCTCTTCTGTTAACTGCCAGACATGATTTTATGTTTAATTATTTGCATTACATTGCTAGCCCTGTGCTAGGTGCTGTACAGACCACTAAGTCAGTCACCCTTAAGTCAGTGGAGTGGAAGAATGAAGGACTCACTTAAAGACATGAGCCAAACTATGTGTGTGCATTGGCTGTGGAAGGAGTGGAGGGCTTCTATTCTCTGAGCTCATTAGCTTGGGAAAGTACCTGAGACTAGGCAAACACACACGGGTTCTAGTGGAAATGAGTCCCTTCCCTCTAAGGCATATGTGCTAAAGTGTTTGAAGTAGTCAATGATGGGAAGCTGGCAGAATGTCCCGTATCCCATCCCCTCGGAATAGAACAGATATTCAAATTGTTCATTTAGCCTGTTATTTCAAAAAGCAAAAGTACTTCTTCAAAATCATTGCATTCCTGCACTGGTTAGAATTCCTTTTCTTCCCTCTATACTGTGCATCTCAGTAGGACGTTACTGGGAGAGATCCCTTCGGAGGTCCAGTTCATACTTCCTGCAGGGCCTACCTCTGGCCGGGCACTGGAACAGGCGGTCAGGAAAGCATCAGGTCAGTTATGTGGAGATCTTAGGCAAAGCAGAATGTATCAAAGTCTTTGATGTCCTGAGCATACAACTTGAAGTGTCTCTACTAAAGATGCCTGGTAATTACAAGCAGATTCTTCCCTTCCAGTCGCTGTGGTGAGGGGTGGCTACTGGCTATCACCCTAATGCGCTTCCTACCTCCTCACAGCCTGTGTGTACTTGCATATTTCCGCTTGCTCTTTTCTCATGTTCTCTTTTCTATGCTTCCCTTTACATTGTTGATAAACTGTCTGTATTGAGCCATGTTAAGAGCTGAATGTTGGGTTTCTGAGGGTCTGGCAGGGTTTCTTACGGAGTACCCCGATGCACAGGAACTATTAAATTGTAGTTTTGTGGTCTAACATTTGTGCAGCATTGTCTGCTGGTTCTGTCTCGGCAGGAGAGTGCTCTCATCAGATGGCAGCTGGTGTGGTAGGGATAAACCTGGAAAAAGTGGTTCTGCGTACTGGTAGTAAACCTCTGAGCAAAGGAGGCTGAAAAGGGGAATGTGCAGTGTGGGTGGAAGAGAAGGGACATCCTGACACACAGAGTCCAACGCTGCTATGTGCCTGTCACCCACCAAGTCTGGTTTGAGAGGGTAAAGAGGAAAATCTTTTCTTCTCTTGCCTCTGTTGGTATCTCTGCCCTTCTTCCTCTTGTAGAGCACTTTGCATGTGTGGTGTCAGCATGAACAGAGTGGAGGCAGGACAGCAGGTGCCTGGATTACTTGCTCTTTCTCAATCCTGTGGCCAGACTTGCTGAGCCCATTTCTGTCGCCTGAATCATGCCTGCCTTAACCTGGTGGAAGTGAGGTCAGGAACTGGAGCTGGTATGTGTCCTCCCATTCCCACAGTTACCCATGTCCTGAGAAACCAGGGTGCTGGCTCACATTCCACTGCTCTGTTAGGAGACGTTTTCCTTTTACACCTGTCCAGAGTGACTGAATCTGTACTGGAAAATGCTGTGCCTCTAGAGGAGGAAATATGGGCCCTGCTTCTGTGAGATGCTGCAGGGTGGCCAAACATCCTCAGCAGATAGAGATCATGTAATTCAGGTGGACCACTAAACTTCTAGGCAGCAATTAGGACTTATGCAGTAACTCTGAGTCAGCTAATGCATCTGGGTGCTGCCTTGGTGTATTTCCGATGGCAAATCCTTCCTTTGTAGGCCTGCTGTTCCTACATTCTCCCCTGACATCCAGAGTGCTCCACCTGGAAACCTGATCAAAAGCCTGTGGTGATGTCAAAGGGAAACTTCCCATTGAATTCCCTGTGTTTCCCTTGCTCCTCTAGACCTGCAGACAATCCCAGGCAGTTTCTTTGATGCCCTTTTCCCCAAGTGGATGAAATAATTATGACTTCTGTGCAGCAGGCTAATAGTCTAAAGACTTTAGTCAGGCCTGTTAGCAGCAACTCTGTTTTAATGAAAAATGTTCTGGTAAATCCTTCTGAGTTGCAACCCTGATTACTCTGCAGCCTGATGTGCAGCAATTGCGAAGCTAATAGGATCACCTGAATCTAGTTAATGAATTCTCTGTTATGGCTTTGCTGTGACTCACAAGATGGGTAGTGTTTCTTCTGGTCTCCCCTGCCCTGCTCCATTCTCTGGAGAATATTTATGCTCTGTGTTGCTAAAGGTAAGGGGAGGGGGTATCTATACTTTGAATGAATTAACTTAAATATATGTGTATCCTTCCTCTCGTTATTTCAAGGGAGTGTATGGATCAAGAGCCTGTGCTTTTTCCTTTAGACTCAAAGTGAGTTCATTCAAGAAGTCACCAACAGCTGTTGCTACCTGATCGCTCTTTACAGGCTTCCCTGCTGGTTTTGGTGAGAAATCTCTGTAGTTCAGTTCTCTGCCTCCCCAGTAGTAGTTTGCATCTGTGTTGGAGAACAGAGCTAGGAGAAACACATTTCCTCCCCAGCTAGCATTTTAAGGTAGTCTGTCCTGTATTAGGACAGGGAAAAAAGCTTTAATCTGAAAGTAATTTGTTTTTGTTGGAACACTTTTCTTTCAGTTGCAACCCTATATATGAAAACTGCTGATGCTTACTGCCCTCCCCACAATGCTTTCAAAGGAAAAAGGCGTATTAACCCCACCCCACTTTCTTCCATTTTGACAAGGTTGTAAGCTGGTGGTCTGGGTTTGGGAGGCTCAGTACCGTTCAGGGGAGTAGGACTCTGGGTGAGCAGCAGGGACCAAATGATGCTTTTGGTTTTAAGGTGCCTTTTCCTCTTATGGGTAGAGGATCTGGGTGAGGTTTATGGCTTGTTAGCAGATTGTTGTGTTTAAGGTTGACATTGTTTCCTCCACCTCTGTCAGGGATGAACAAACATTTGGTATGAAAGTGGCCTTTCAAAACATCCCTCTGTGTTGACTTCTTGTCCTAAATGTACTATGTTTCTTTATGAGCTTTAAGCGTACATAGACTAGGGAAATACATAGATTTATAGGATTAACTCTCTGCTTAGGCACACTATAAAATGCACCTCTGACTCTGCACCTTATAACTACTGTAATAGCAAGGAAGTCTCCCTGATGAGTTTAGAGCAAAGTAAACATCCAGAGGATGTAATGAAGAGATTTGGGTAGGTAGGACATAGCAACACACTAGAGGAAAGACCTGTTACATTTCTGTAGCTGTGCGTTTCCCGTAGCTCCCGCACAGTCCTTTCCAGGAGATAATGCAGTGAACCATTTGTCTTAACTGCTCATGAATCTGGGCTAGTGTAAAAGAGCGGATGTGAGGCCTGGGACTGGTTAACCCGTAATGCTGGAGGGTGCTGCTCAAGATGGGAGAATGCATGGAACAAACCTTTCCCTTTCCCCACTGCTTACACCACAGTGCATTTCATACATGGCTCAGACTGAAATACTCAAACTCACTTGTGAGGGTGCTAGTACAGAACATAGGGCTGGGGGTTTTCAGAAGCTTAAGTAAATCTCTGTCCAGGAACTTGAAGGCTTTGCATAAGAGGGGAAAAATGCTAAACGACTGAAGTGTTGCAGTAGAGAGAGATGAATGAAGTTGTGAAGGAACTGTACAAATATTTGTGTCATGCTAATAACAGATTTCAGGCCAGTCTGTTAGAGCTGAGGGGAGGGAATGGCACTTTTCTTTTTTTTTTTTTTTAGTGTAGTCTGAAGAAAAAAAGTTAAAAAAGGTTTGGTGACATTTGGAAAGAGGAACAAAACCAAACCCAGCAAACCTGCTTGTAAGTGATAAGACAAGGAGGGGGAGAGCAGCAGAGATGGTGCTGAAGGGTTTATACTGACTTCCTGGACATTCAAAGTGCAGTATCATTTCTGTGGCTGCTCCTGCCTCGCTGGAAAATGCAAAGAACCTTTAGTGAGTGCATGGGCTGAAACGTGGGAGGAAGGAAGTGCTCTCTGTTTCTCTGGGATTTTTAAATGTTACAGTATCAGTCTTCTGCATTTCTAACTCTCCCCTAAAAGTTCAGGGCCTGCTTTTTGAAGGCTCCTGTCATTTATAGTTTTTATAGACATTTATCATCTGCTCTCTCTGAGTTTGGTTACCGGGAATGGATTAGGAATGTAGGGGCTGTAGCATGGATAGATACTGGTTTTAATCTGTTTTCTTCTTATGGAAGAAATGAGTAATATGTTCTGGGGCTAAAGCTAGCTTGACTCTGACCTCTGGCTCTGAGATGTCAGATGCCTTCACAGTAACATTAGCTAGGTGGCATGGGGGAGAAGGGGAACGCTTGTATTTGTTCACCGCCTCCCAGAAAGTTGGCTGGGTTTTCTAATGGCAGGTGGGAGGAAGTCACTTCTCACCTCCTGCTCAGACAGAGCAGAGGTCAGCTATCTCACTTCTGTTTTTCTTAATTTTGCTGATAAATATTTTTGATATTGTGGAAGCTAAGCATAGGAAGATCAAAACTCAGCATTTGTCAGTTTTCTGGAGGAGTGGGAACTGCCTGCTTCCCACATCTTGTCTATGGGATTGCTTCACATGGCTGCTCTGTGTTGGGCAGTGCCTTGTGCTTCCCTAGGAGATGCTCCAGGCCATTGGGAGGTCTCCCTGCAAGTGCTGGTCATGAAGGAGCATGACTGTCTGCTGGAACTGTGGACAAGGAGAGATGGAGTTTATTCTTGGCTCCATCGCAGGTTTGGAGTCCGACTTTGGCCACCTCGCTTCCATGCCTTGCTGTAACAGTCAGGTGAAGCTGCAGGGAGGAGATCTTGGCAAAGCAGCATGTGCTGTACACTGTCATTCCCTATCGGAAGCAGACTCTATCCTGACTTTGTGGTACGGTGGCAGACCAGATACCACCAAACACCAGCTTTCCCAGTTTGCTAGAGCTAAAAGCAGTGCTACTTGGTTGAGCTGACTCTTGCTCCCAGCGGGGCTGGAGGGGAGCTGTAGCAATGAAGCTGCTGTCTCCCTCTCTCTGAACCTACTGTACTTAGTGGGAGTTTTCTGCATGCTCTTGAGAGGGACAAAGGTTGAACACCCTTACTCTAACCCATGGGGAAAGTATTTTGAGAGGCTTTCATCTTTGGAAAACGCATTGGGTTTTCTGGTGATGAAAGAGCTATTATTTACCTATCAACAACATAATCCCCTTCCCTCCTACAGATTGCAGGCAAGCTCCTGGGGCAAATGGCACTGTAATTAAGAACAAATATTTACTGTGAAGGACTAGCTGAGGCCTGGCTGGGCAAGCAGCCATAAGCTTTGTCTGAACTTGCCTTCTGTTCCCCTTTGAAAGCAGGGAGTCAAAGTCTTTTGTTGGAGGAGTGTTTGTGAAGCACAAGATGGTGGGTTGGGCCTCTGAAGCAGCCAGGAGCCATCAGGCTATTTGTTCCAAACGTAGGAAATCCCCCACAAGCAGGGTTAGTTATATCTAGAGGCAGTTCACTTTTTTTTTTTTTTAATTTTTATTTTTATTATGGATTGCTCTTAGGTAGTTCTGCAACCGAGGGTGGGTGCAGAGACAGACCTGCACTCAGGGACTGCAGCTGGCACTGTGCTACAAGCAAGTCTGTGAAAGTATTTGGCTGCCTTAAAATCACAAATTAATTTAGACTTTGTTTGCATCTACTTTCCATTATGATTTCTGTGGCAATTCAAGAGTATGCTTCCTGGGACTCCAGCCCTGGTGTTTAGATGCAAGGGAACTTGACTGCTGGAGAAAGTATGTCCTTATGAAATAGCCAGGACTGTTTCACAGCTCAAGCTCACAGCCTACTCTCCTGCCCTCTGCCACTGTGATCAACAGTGAGGAGGGGTGACGGTGATCTTGCTCATCTTGTGGCGAGGCTCAGCAAGCTGAAGTTTAATAAATAAGTCAATTGTGAGTAACAGAAACAATTGCAAGGATGTGGTGTGTGGTTCAACCAGCTATCACTGGTGTGGTAATGCAACAAGGCATGTGATTAGACTGGGAAATTGCTGTAGCATACCAAGATGTATAGTACGAGTCCCACAGAACAAGTAAACCTGGGAAAAACGTACACAGACACACAGTTTGTAAAAGGATTGAACAAAGTGTCTGAACAGTACCAACACTGGTTCAGCTTCCAGGGCATTGAGAAAGCCATGGAAGTAACTGGCAGGTGCCCTACAGCACACTGATGTGTGCACTATAAAACTCGAGTTTACAATTTGTCAGAGTCTTTGAGGAATATGTGACACACTGGTCTGATTTAAGAGGCGCTTTTTTTTTTGTCCCTCCTCTTGGTAGGGGTGGCCTTCTCAGTGGTGTAGCAGCTGAAAACAGGGCTCATGGATGCCTGTGTTCACAGGCCGAGCCCACCTGCCTGGATTTCTGATCAGTGAGAGCTGCTTTATTAAAAAGATGTCCAGTTTGGGTATTTAAAATAATCTCCTTTGCTCCCAAAGAG
Source organism: Apteryx mantelli (assembly GCF_036417845.1). Lineage (NCBI taxonomy): Eukaryota > Metazoa > Chordata > Aves > Apterygiformes > Apterygidae > Apteryx > Apteryx mantelli. The sequence goes on along the minus strand of NC_089989.1, from coordinate 11,623,809 downwards.
AAATTTCCTCTGGGGCTTTGCTCTGAACAACGTGTCTTCTTTCACTTGGGATCTCGAACAAAAGACAGGGAGAAGGCAGGGCCACGTTGCGTAGCGTGCAGGGATTGAGGGGGTCTGGGAGGGCTTGGCAGAAATGAAGAAGAGAAAAAGCTCATGGTAGTGGCCTAGAAAGTCACAGAAAAGGGAAAAAATGAGCTAAAGAGGCTCTGGCAGACTGGAGGCTAGTGCTCCTTGAAAAGGCAAGAAAAGACTCAGCAACCAAAACACTGCCTCGTGCTGTGGCTTTATCAGTGCCCACCTCCTGCTTTGGCCTATTCGCTGTGCGGGGAGCCAAGGAAGAAGCAGACTGTGCAGCCGCTCCAGCTCTTGCACTGCAATCTGTGTTAATGCTAGCAAACTCCAACTAAACCTGCAGCTCAAATGGTAGAAAGCTTGCTCACTGTTTTTTGTGTTAAACCCACGCCATCCCATTTTGTGAGTCGGTGTGGTTTTTGGCTTCAGTGGCCAAAAAATGCCAGAAAAGCCACCAGATCCTTGTTTTGGCTTCAGAATCTACTCCAGTGTGTGTGTCTTTTGCATATGGGCTGCAGGAGGGAAGCCTTGTTTTCTGCTCCTGACCTTCTTTGCCAGAGAGTCTGACATCTAGCCTCCCTTTGCCAATCCTGCAAGGTTTTTGCTTGATGTTTAGAAGGAGGGTGTAAGTAAAGCTGCCTGGATGATAGGCCGTGCCTTCTTTAGGGGAATGATTCCTGCCTTGTTTTGTTGATTCCTGCTACTGCTCCTGTTTCATGGTCACATTTGCCCCTTGGCAGGTTGAGGGCTGCATGTATTTGACTTATGCCAGTGAGAACTGTGTCCTGAAAAGAAGGTGAGGTTGGCTAAGAGCATGGCAGCAAGAAATTCCTCAGATGAGGTCTTGTTTGGCTTGGCCAGTGTAGGATCCTGAAGCCAGATGGGCTACTAGACAGAGGTTGTGCACCTGAGCAATGGCCTTGTAGTAGAGAGTGGGAACCCAAAATAGGGACAAGTAGTTGATGAGGGAAGAAAGCAGTGATCCAGAGAGAAGTGACTTTCCAGAATTCACAGAGCAATCAAGATCAAACATCTGAGCCTGGCTCCTCCCCCTCCACTTTACACAAATGCAGTTTCATGACCCAAGAGGACTGAAAATATCATCATGGCACTGAAGAGATGACTATGCCCAGCTTAATGATTGAAGTTTAATGACAGAAACAAACTACACAGTCTTTCTAGCATGTGCCTTTTTTAAAAGGATCCTTGCTCTCCTGGCATGGGCTCTTTGAGCGCATTGGGTCATGCACAGTCCAGATTTAATGTGTATTAGCAGACACAGCTCCTGCTACATCTGTGCCCCTGGCTGCTATGATGTTGCAGCTAGCTGGCTACAGCCAGGAGATCTCTTGGCCTTTCTGCCTTCCTACTGCTTTTATGAGGGAGAGAACTTACTGGTCACTGTTAGGATGGCTGGATATAACAGATACTTGGATGATTGAAAAGACTCATAGCTCTGCACTTCACCAAACAGTCCTGTGATTTGCCAGCTCTAAGCCTGTTGTATCCTAGTTCCTCTCTCAAGTTCTCAGAGCAGACCCTAGTTTTATTTGTTGCTGTCTGTGTGCTGTGGGACTGTATCTCCTTGGAATTTCTGTGTCTGCTTGAATTTTCTTTGTTACTCTACATTCATGAGTTCTTGCTGGTCCTTCTTCCTGCCTGAGCAATCTGGCCATGTACCCTGGTTCCTTGGGTTTGGGGGAGCTGATATGGGTTACTTGGATGGGACCTCATCCAGGACAGGATTCTGCAGACTTCTTAGAGTCTATGGACTAGCATGGGTCCCATCCCCAGCTGAATCCATCTCATGCAGTTAAAATGTCACTTGGGATAAACAAAAGCTTGCCATCCCTGCCTGTCATACTGTTTCCCAGAGTGCTTACCATGTGTTTCTACCAGTTCACTTGCTCAAAATCTGCATTTTCTGCTGGATGTGAGCTGCCCCGGATTTCCAGCCAGATACTGGCTACGGCCAGGAAGAGTCGGTGCAGCATGCCTAGCTAGGGCCAGGCAGACAGGCCGACTGGCTGCTGAGAGGTCACAGACAGCCTCCAAATTTGAGCTGTTTGATGTCTTTGTTCAGACTGCTTGGGACACTGCCTGATATGAAGTCCCTTCTCAAGTGAGTTTGCGCCTTGGTAATAAAGACAATAATTGATTCTTGGAGGCTTGGTTTGCATGCAGCCATGTTCTCCCAAAGAAGCTGCTTTTCTCTGGGTTTGGGGTTGTCTTTCGTGTGAGGGCTGTTGGCATCGAGTTCTGAATAATTCTTCTGGAGACTGTCATGGTCTGGTGTGTGGAAGTGTTAAGTATCTGCTGCGCCTCTTGTTGACTTCAGCTGAACTCCTGACAGCATGAGCTGAACTCTGTGGAAAGTCATGAGGAGGAGATGGTGCAAGGTGGCTGCCAAACCTCCCTGCTCTGCCACGGTTGTGGCCTTGGAGGGTGGCCCCTCTGCTGAGGGTGGATGGCTCAGATGTGCTCTCCTGTTCAGAGCTATTGAATCCCAGAGACCTCCTGCTTCCTGGTGAGCTCCATCCCATGCAGGAAGCAGTAACCAGGACTAGAGAGGCCACTGTTTTAAATTGCGTTTAGAGCTTCCCATCAAAGGCAAGTCTGTTTGGGTCTGTGTATACTGGAGAATTCCCCCATTTCTTTAAATTTGCTATTTTAAAGAGGTGGATGCTGAAATGCCTTATGTCTCCACTCTCCCCTGTTAGTTTAGAGACAAGTTTAACACTCCTTATTTGAAAAGGACCTAAGGGAAGAACTCCAGATATTCTCTGCCCTTATAAAGAGTCTTTAACACCTCAGCACAGGGACTACCAATTGTGCGGGTACCCATTGCTTGTGACAGTTATCAAACAAACAGACTAGTTGTTTCATAAGACTGCAAATACACACATGCTGTTCTGAGATGCAGCACGCGAAGGGAGTCTGAAGAAAATTCTCAGAGTCCCTGGTGAAAAGTGGATGGGAGAACCAGGTTGCTGTGGCCCACATGGTTCTACACAGTGCTGGGAAGGAAGAGTTAACTGCTTCTGCCTGACAGACCTTGGAAGCAGAGGTTGGTTGGCTGAGCACTGGAAATCCTCTTTTCATGCCAGGTGTAACAAGGATCATCTGGTATAAATGTGTGTCTGCCTGAGACACAGATCTTCCTTAGACATGCATTCAGCACGAATGAAGCTTGCTGTCTCCTGGAGGAGCCAGGTCCTCAGTTGAGCAAAGCCTAATGGAAATTGGATTTAGACCAAAATGTCTGGATGGCATATGATATTTACTGAAATATGGCATTGCTTGTGTAAGCAACGCGCCCTTCTCCCTCACTCTGGAAACCATCTGGGCCTCATGTGCGAGCGGCTAAAACCCAAGAGCAAGAGAGCATCTGATGCTGTATGACTCTTGTGATGATACTTCCCACTCTGCCCTGCCAAGGGTGCCCCTGCTTTTGTGGGCATGGGAGTCTCAGCCACGCCCTGATAACCCTCAGTCAGTTGTTAAGCAGAGGATATCTTCCCTTTTTCTGCAGTAGTTGTAAACAAGCTAGGGTTATTCAGGCACAGGTATGATGAGTTTGCATAGGACTTTACTGATCGGGTAAGGGACAAACCCTTCTGCCTGGGCCAGGACACAGTAATTCCACTGGCCAAACCTTCCTCCACTTCTAGCTGGATCCACAACCAGCAGCTTTATTGGCTCTACTGATTTTTATACCAGCTGGAGTCCAAGCCCCTGGGAATGAGGAAGGGATGTTTGGCGTGTCTCTGCACTTGCATAGGAAGTGTTTTATCCAAAGGAAGCTAAGGGAGCTGAGTACCACTTAGGAGAGGCTTGGGAGCGGACAGGGCTCTCCCTGCCCTTCACATAGCCAGGCTGAGGAGGGGTTTGTCTTGTCGCTCGGCTGGAAGGGCAGATGGGGTCAGGGGAGGGCAGAGAATAGGCCCCTGCCTGCCTGAAGTAATGAGAGCTTGGCTGTGCTTTTCATTAGCTTCTTGGTATGAGCTTAGTTAAAAGTAGCTCCTCTGGGGTGGGGTTAGGGTTTCCTCTGCTGTTTTCAAGGCTTTCCTTGTAGCTTCCTCTCTGTCTGTGTGCACACTCTGCAGGTTTTGTTTCTTAAAGGGAGTGTCATATGACAGCCTCAGCATCTCTGATCTTTCTGGCAGACTGATCCCTCTTCCTTCCTGAGCTTGATAAACAGTCCAAGAAACTGTGTGAGTGTGAGTGCATGTACGCCTTTCAGAGATCCACAACTTGCATCTCCAGTTGTTGGTGGCTTTTTTTTTTTTTTTAAATCCTTCCGCCACAGTTTCTGGTGCTGCTCTGCTTTGCCTTCTCATCTACTCCTCCTGCTGTGGTTTACTTGCTGCTGATTGATGTGAAGATGTAGATAATATTGAACGCCCATTTCTGAGAACCTCAACTTGTGCTACTCTGGCCTCACATCCTGATGGCACAGGATATCCAAGGTGTTTATGGTTAGGGTTTCACAGATGCCTGAAAAGATGTTGAAATCTGCCAAAAATCAGCCTGCTCTTTGGTGGCAGTTTCTCACCGGAGTGTGGACTCTGCAGCTTGCAGGTTACCCAAGTGCCCAGTTCAGATATATTCTCTGCCCAGTTCAGATAGATGCTGTTAGGAGAGAAAAGCCTTCTCTCTGTGTCTGTCTAGAGCACCCTAACACAGCAGAGCTCTGGTTCAGAGCAGGACTCTGATGTGTTAGCACAATGTGAATCACTCCCAAACTCCAGCTGTCTCTGACCTAATGTGACTATGCACTAAAAGAGTCTCTTTTGCTTCCAGCCCCATCAGCTTGTGCTTTTGTGGCCAAAAGACCTGGCTCTAGCTATGTTACTGCTGTTTGAAAGTGGAAACACGCTGTGTGGAGACACCTGCCAAGGCCCAGAAGGTCTGGAGGCTTGGTCTTTGTACCTCTGCTCCGAGAGAGGAGTTGGACGTCATCCAAAAGCCCCTTGGAGCTGTGTAATCTCTTGGTCTGAGAGAGAGGGGCGCGCTCTCTCACTTTATGAAATAGTGCTCATGTTTGAATCTCATCCTCCTGTCTAGATCATTGCCAGACCTAAGTTTCCAGACCAGGCTGGGCTGGCCTTGTACTGCCTCTTCAGCTCTTCCAACTGAGTCTGACCCTTTCCTCAAGCACAGCTGATGCTTGGGAAGTGACATGTGTGTTTCTCCCCATCCTCCAGGGTAGGAGGAAAGTTCCCTCCTCCATATTCCCTTCCTCTGTCTCACAGGGCCTTGGAGAGATCCGACAGCTCAGCATTCATCAGCAGCTTTTAAACAGCTCACTTAAATACTGAGATGCTCTTTTCCCCTTCCCCTTTTTGCTATGTTTAGCTTCACCTGATTGATTAATTTCATTTTGATACATCTCAGATATTTAGTCTCCGCCCTGCAGAAAGATGGGCTGGAGAGATGCTGTTGCTTCCCTAAGGTGCAATGAAGAGCTGGAGAGTGTTTTTTCATTCAGTCCGAAAAAGCCCTCTAATAACACAGAGGACATGTTGTGCTCTAGTGAAAGGCAGCTTTGAGAGATCTTGTCATCTGCTCCGGCTTGTCCTTGTTCTGTCTCTTGCTGTAGGACTGGAATGAAAATACCATCTCAGATGCTGCAGCACAATTGATTGGAGCCACTTCAACCAATTCCATCTCCCTGTTCTGGAGGAAAACCTTATTCTCCTTCTTTCCCATTCTGGCCAGATGAGGTCCAGGAAACTCGATGCTCAAACTAGAGGTTCTTTCTTTTGCAGGGAGGTGACCCTGTGAAGGAAGCAATCAGCTTTTTAGCAGGTGGGCTAAGGATCTTGGAACAGGACAGTGATGGGATGGGGAAGATGAGTTGATGGGCCCCATCTCTCTCAAACGGAAGGATTGTCAGGATCAAAGGTTTGGAATGAGCATGAACAGCTGTGAGATAGAGGCAGCAATGAGCTGCTTCTGCTCATGCTGAATAACACTTGGTTCATTGGCTGCCAGTGTCTAGCTGTAGACCCTCTTCTGGGAGTGAGAACTGTGCCCTGTGTTCCTTCCCCTTCCTCTACCCTGGGACCTTCCACTGAGTTGATTCCCCTTGAGGCTGAGCTGCCTCTGGGGACCCCATCTTCCTGAAGGACTGAGGACATTGATTAATAGATGTACTCTGAGCTTTAAGGCAGTGGGGTTTGGCTTCCTCTCTCACCTCCAGAGAGGTGTTTATCTCTCTGGTCTGGCCACCTCAAGGAAGAGGTGGATCTCAAGACTTGGTTTAGGCCAGTCTTGAGTGAAAAAGTAGGGATCAGAGCCCTGCTGCAGGTTGAATTCTGCCAAACAAAAGACTTCTTGCGCTCCTCCGCATTGCCTGTGTCCCTTAGCAGAAAGAGAACGGGATGAGAGCTTCCATCTGGATGTGTTCATTTCTCCTGAGCCATATCTCTCCATAGCCATTCATTTGATATTGTATCCATATGGTGGTGCCTTTGCCTAGCTGAGCTCTGGGAAGCCCACCAGGAGATAGACCTCACGTGACCACGAAATAGAAAGATTTTATATGGCCATTTAAAACTCTGCTCTTTACCAGGACACAGCCTCCTGGGGCAGATCTGTGAATGGAGCCAAGTCCCACTTCCTTTTTCCTGACCACTGCTCTCCTGGGCCAGCTCACATATTGAAGGATTTTTGCAAGCAGGGTTCGGTGATCTTTTTTCTCTAGGTTCTTGGGAGTGCCTGATCTCTTTGGGGAATGATGGAAGGAGGTAGTACCTTTGCTTTGACTGCTGCTATGCTCTCTCCTGGAGCTCAGTAAAATCTTCACTACCCCCGTGTTTCAAAGGAAGCTGCCTGCAGCTTTATTTACTTGCATGGGTGGGGATGTAACAAAAGGAAATGAAGAAGCCCATGCTAACAGCAGTGGCTTTTGTTTGTCACCAGCAATACTGCGAGTCTGGCCCCACTAAAAAGCAAATGCTGAATGGCCAGCTGCCATCCTGTCCTGGGCTCCAGCCCTGTGCTCTTGTCTGGAGAGTTGAGCAGAATCCGACCTTCTTGCTCACTGCTGCAGCAAGGCGGTGGGAACGATGTGATGCTCTTCCCCAGGAATTAACATTGGACAAGGCATGTGTTTAACCGCGGTAGGTCGGGCTCTCCGAGCGTTCTCAGCGTAAGACCCCCTCCTCTTTCCAGATGGCGAAATGTCTCTGAAGAATTCTCACTCTGGATAGACTTTTTTGTTTAACTGCTTGGCCTCTGCCCAAGGGAGTCTGTGTGGCTTTATGGGAAAGAGGTTTTTGTTGTGCAGTAATGGTGGTGTGCACATTTGAACATGTGTGCCCAGTGGAACATTCAGCTAGGATTGAAATTGCACTCTTGACCGCAAATGTTTGTGCGTATGCATTGATTGCACTTATCTGTAAAGTTATAATCCTTACTCAGTCAAAGCTTCTGGTATTAGAAGTGTGCTTATAATTCTTCGCCCATGCTCTGCAAGGCTCTGTTAAGCCCATTACTGCCTCTTTCACTGCTGCATATTTGTCTTTATCATGTTATGCCTTGCGCCCAGTTGAAAAACTGCTAGGTCACTGGGCCTTGCTGCCCAGCTGTGCGTGTGGGAAATAAATGACTTCCTCAGGGTCTGGTGGCTGATGGTGGAACAGCCAGGCGGGAACACAGACCCTCCCCACCCCCTAGTAGAGAGCTGCTCTGAGATAAACCCCCAAATTGTTGTAGACTTGTTATGGAGCCCAAATAAGGGGTGGGAGATGTGGCTTCTGCCTCTCCTCTGGCTGTAGGGGTACATTTTTACAGTGGTTGGTGACTATCCCTATTCCCTCCAAGGCCCAAGTCAGCCAGGGCAATATCTTGCCTGCGTCCAACAATACCTTCCTTCCCTCCCTCACAGGTTTTGGGGATCCAGAAAGGATCATGCTTTTTCCATGGCTCCCTGGAAGGATGTGTATTCCCTATATCTGTAGGGAATATGGCTTCCAGGAGAGCAACTTTTTACCTCCTTTTTTTCTAAATGGAGGGGAGGAGATCGGATGAGGGAAGGCTCTGTAAACTAAAAGATAAAGGTGACATAAGAACAGTGAGGACCCGGAATAAATCTTGGTTTGACATTAGAAGGTGTTTCCCATTTACTGTGGTGCTAAGGTGTGGAACAGCCTCCAGGAGGAGCAGCATGAGGTGGTGTTGAGAAGCTGAATTGCATTGAAGAAAGAGTTTTATCATTTCTAGAAGAGGGTTGATTATGTAAAGATGCTGTCTGTGACTGCATGCCTTGGACCTGAGGTCCTGAGAAGTCCTCTCTGGTGTGTGTCTCTGACTGTAAACTATGTTTCTCAAGGTCTGTTGGGTGTCTCAAAGTGGTAGAGGAAGTGCTGTGTCAATACGAAGGTATTGCTTTGCATGCCATGGGACTGATGGGTGGAAAGGTGCCCTCTTGTCTGCAGGAAGTCTCTTTTGGGGCATCTATTTCTTTTAATAGGATATGTTGCAGATAGCTGATGCAGCCATTTGCTAATCAGCTGCAGAATAATGATGTTGGGGTATAACATTATAATTAGTATTAATGCTTGTGTTCTGGGGATGAATTTGACTAATGCTGAAGCGTGACTTGCCAGAGGTTAATATCTCTGATATCTTCATAGCTAACTAGCTGAAAGAAGACAGAAGCACAGGGTTTGCATAGCTTCCTAGGAAGAAGATTGTGTGTGTGCCTTTTCCACGTGTAGCCTAGGCTTAGAAATGCTTCCCTTATGCCCAGTGGGTTTTTTCATGGGTACTTGTGGGTATTGGGGGTTGGCAGTTTGAAAGGAAGGTTGGTTACGGATCCCATGCAGAGTGAAGGGGGTACATTCACCGGTCCAGGCACTCATGCTAGAATCAAGAGCATGTCTGGGGAACATATAGGGGCTTCTCACTCAGATCTCTTTCATCGTGTGATGGGAAACAATTCCTTGTGTCAGCAGGATGCAGGCGTTGGTGGTAATCCATCACCTCATGGCAGGGGCCATGCAAAACACCCCTCAAAAGCCCCCGGAGTGCAAGGACGCTCCTCCTTCTCATGAGGCAGATTGCTTACTCTTTGGCCATGTGATAGCTGTGCTTTCAGTTGCGTGGAGGAGGAAGGATGCAGGAACAGGCTGGATCTGGCTGATGGGTTACAGGTATCCCCTACCCTGAGGAAGGTAGCGTAAATAGGATGTTTGGTATTTTGGAGCAGGATCCCTGTAGTCTAGGATTGACAGAGCTGGAGTCAATTTTCTCCCTACCTGCTGTGTGACCTTCAGGAAACTTGCTGTTACCTGTGTGTGCCTCAGGTCTTCCCCCATATCTTCTTGGCTGGATCAATTCTCTCTGTGGAAGGATTCTCCCTTGCTTGGTGTTGGTGCTGTGGCCTTCAGCCTGAGTCTGAACTCAGCCCTGTTCTTGAGGTGATAATAACTCCAAGCCTTTGTGGAAAGCAAAGCTTCTGAATACTATGAGCTTCATCTAATTTGCTCCTGGGAGGCACATCTGGAAGGGAAAGGGAAGATATGAGGGATGATTTTGGCTAAAAAATGGAGCAGAATGATTTTTTTTATTATTATTATTCAGAGCTTTGCTGGCCAAACAAGGCCTGAAGCATTCTTCTCTGCCAGCTTCTTTCACTGGAAACTCCAGCCCCTTCCTCTCCTCTACTTTGAATAAGTAACTACTGTCTCAAGACCTGTGGGAATGCCAGATGGAAAGCGCTCCCTTCCTTTCGGACTCACTATGTGTACAGGACTCATTTCCAGCTTGCTGGCATGTGCTGGTTCCGGTTGTTCAGAGAGCTGTCCCCAGCACCTCCTCCTCAGCATGAGCGGAGGGAGACTGAGCTCCAGAAAAGGAAAAAGCTAAAGGAGAAGAGTTTTGCATGGCTGATGAAAGCAGCTGACATGCCTGTGCTGGCTGCGTAAAGGTGTTCGGTGAGCACAGTGGGAATGCGGCTGATCCCAAGTTCCAGGAAGACAATCTGCTAAGACAAATAATTGTGCTGCTGTTGTCCAGGCTTCTCCAAACACTCAGCAGGCACCTCTGCCTCATAACAGCCCTTGGAAGCAAATACTTCAGTGAGGAAAATTTAACTTGCAACACGTTTGAGGCCACAAAGCAAATTAGCAGCATGGTTTGCGATATAGCCAGGTGTCATTTCTCCGTTTCCTGGGCACTGCTAGGTACCACTGATTTAGCAGGAAAAGACAGATACTGTAAAAGGAAAATAAAATTCTTACATCCCATCCAGCATCACCTTAGTATCACTACTTGCAATGGGAGGGCTTTTGGAAAGGATAGTGAGCTGGCTGTCATGGAAAGGACTAATGGATGCCTACAGGAGGAAAAGCAGGGTGGGGTGTCCCCTGGAGATGTGTCGTTGCACTAGAGGAGTGATGTGGATGGCAGCAAAGAAAACAAGAAGGCACCTGCATGCTCAAAACTCTCACTGGAACTCCAGCAACCTTTGGTAGAACTGCTTTGAGAAATGCTTTGGAAGAGAATTAATACCCTTCCATCTGTGAGACTAGGCATCTTCTTACTACCAGAGACTTGTTGTCTGCAAGGGTTTTGTGGCAGGCGCTGGCCTGTCCCAGCATGGGAACCCATAGTAAATTCAGTGAAGAATGGGACTCCTCAGAACCTATTGCAGATGTTCATGTCCAGCATTAAAATATTATAGTCTAGCTTCTGAGATGCTGAAGTGCCTCTGTTTTTCTCTGAAATAAACAGTTTGGCCCTTAGGTCATGCCAAAACCTCACTGAAATCTGAAATGTGAGGGAAAGGTGGGGATAGTCGCATAACGTCATGTTAAACCTTGCAACAAGGTGTCTAAAGAAGGAGTCAGTAGGGAGAGGTGCTGCTGCCCTAGGTAGGACAGCAGCATATTCACATTTCCCTGCATGCATGCGTTCTTCTACCTTGGCAATGTCTTCTGGTTGGATTCTGAGCACTGCAAATGTCTAAGGTGACTGGCTGTTCTGCAGCAGCTCTGACTGGGCCGTGGCATAGAAAATATTAGTCATACCTAGTAGGCGTATTTGGTCAACTGTTCAGCACACTCGCAGCATATGTGGGATGCACCCTCAGTCTTTATGGGAAATTGTATACCACAATATGGCAACCCCAGTGGTGAATGAGGTGTGGAGGGTCACCTGACCCAATGGATGACTGAGTCTGCAAACTTCAGGTGGATATCTAAAGTCTGAGCCTCCTGCATGGCTCCTTCAGTATCTACTCTGGATGTTATCTGGTGACTGCTGAGAATACAGAAATTGTCCTAGAAGTAGGGACTGAAACCCAAGATTTCCTCTTGTTTCTTTTTCTAAGACTGAGTCTCAGATATTTTTATCCTTTGTTGAAGAAAAAGGTGGCTTGAAGAAGAAGGTGGGGTGACTGCTTAAAGCCTGGGGCCCAGGCAGTGGTCCTGGCCATACACCCAGATGTTCTGACTTCATGCAGGTGGTGGCGAGGGAAAGCTTTCCCTGTTTGGCTGCTGACCAAGGAGCATCATCATTTCTAGCCGTGCTTAGAATGAGATCCCTCTCCTCAGAAGGGGACTTAGGCCTGGAGAGCCAAAGTGCAGAATGGCCCTAATCTATGAGCCTTGTGGAAAGGGCAGAAAGAGGACTTGTCATTGAACCATTTTCAAGGGGCACAGCTCTTATGGAGGCATTTCTGGAAAAATAATGTTTTTTCTAGTTCTGCAGGATCCCCTGGCCTTGATGATGGAAATGAATTAAGTGCTAAGTGGCACTGCAGTGAAAGCCTGCCGCATATAGCTTCGCTTCCTGCAGGACAGAGCCTCCTCAGCCTCCAAAGTGGTAGAGAGGTGCCCTGGGACATGGTGGGGAGGGCTTTGTGTTAAGATGCGAGCTTTTGCTCAGCAGTTCTCCATACCCAGTGTGTCTGAGAGGTGTATGCATGTGCTACAGTGGGTCAAGGCCAGGCGAGCACTCAGACCTGGTTCTCCTTCAGCTGTCCTGCACTCAGGTGTTGTGGCATGGGCTTGGGGCAAATCTCCATGTGTGGGTAAGTCTAGTCAGTGAGTTTAGTTCAGGTTCAAACGTGTGGGGGGGTTGAGCTCACCCATTTATGCCTCCTTGTGGGGCCCTGCTCCAGCTGGCAGTGCAGTGCTGTCCAAGCTTTGGAGTCCTGGTGCTCTCCAAGGCTGCTCTCCTTGCAAGAGGAGAGGATGGTTTTGTTTAGTTTGCTTATATGAAGAAAAAAGTCCATCAAAGTAGGGATTTGGAAACCGGGGGTGGGGGGAGGGAAGCAGGAAGTCTTCCTGTTAGCATTTATTAGAAGGGAAATTAATGTTTTATTTTCAGGGGCCCTGCTGGATGTGCAGTGCTTGGGGATAGTGGTGTGGTGAAAGCCTCCAGACTTCTCGTGTGTGGGGTGTGAATATGATCTGGAATAAGCAAGTAGGGGCTAAATATAGAAGCTGGCTCTCATGATGACAGTGACAGCTCTGCCCCTCATTGCAGTCCTGGAGGCACCAAGTTCTGCCTATTGTTCTGGTCGCGTTCTTTTTTTCCCACGATGGGGCCTCTGTGATGGAATAAAATGAAGAAAAACAGATGGGAAACAATAACCCAAGGAACAGGCCCTGAGCTTTGCTGGAAGCTTCCAAAAAAACTCCATAAATCCCCAAATGCATTTGTGCTGGATTAGGGAACTGGAGCAAACCAAGGGTCTAGTACTTGCCTTCATGTGCTCCATGGACAGCTTTCTACAGGGGCTCTATCTTGCAATAAATGGTTGTAGTGGCAATTCTGTTTCCTTAATCTTTTAATTCTGGCAATGTCCCTAGCTGTCCTTTCTCCAGGCTACCTGACCTTTTGTCTTGCAGGCGCCCAGGTAAACTGAGTCCACAGGGCTGGCACTAGGAGGCTGAAAATAATGACAGCCAGACCACCTTTCCATGCCTGTCGGGTATCAGGGAGCTGGCTGCAAGGAAAACTTGGTGGGACCTTAGCAAGGCAGTGGTGCAGTCCGAGTTGCTGTTAAATGCACTATAGAAAGAATAATCATTAGTGATTGTAAGCCTCTTGGAAGTGGAGAGGGGCTGGCTTGATTGCTGAGCGAGGAATATGACCTGCTTGAAATATCACATTTGGTGAACATGAAGACTTCAAAGAAATTAGATGTCCTGACCCTGCTACAGCTTGCTTTTTTTCATATTTGGAGCCAGTGTGTGATATTTTCCTCAGTGGATTGTTGTTATTTGTAGTATCTCTTCCTTGAGTGTGTGCAAAACCCTCTGCAAAAAGCAAGGACAGCTGGATGACTCTGGAGGTGAATGAATGAAGTTTGGTCCTTTCTGCAGAACTTGGCCTTAACTTGCAAAACGCAAAACGCTTGGGTTCTCGCCTGCCCATCTATGAGTTGGCTTTGCACACTAAGCCAGCCAAAAACTATAACTGTTTTTTTCCTCTTATGGGTTATCTACTGCTGGCTTTTTGAGATGAATCAGTGCATCAAGGGATGGGATAAGCTTTGCAGCCAGCCCAGGAGAGGAGTGAGACCGTGTTGAAAGAAGCAGAGGGGCAAGATGGGGGATACAAGCAAAAATGAGTTCTTTGCTTGAGTCGGCCGTCTTGTGCGACCTTGCCCTTAGGATTTGAGGCAGGAAGAACTATACGTGGTGAAGCCCTGCTGCTGCTGCTGTGCTGTTACAGCACTGGTGCTAAGTTGTTTAAAGCTAGGTAGGGATCTATACACCAGTGGTTTTTAACCTTGTTAAAATTCCCTTTTTCTGTTTCTGGTCCTTTCCACAAGGATATATTCTTTCAGTCACCCTTCTCCCTGATACATTCACTCTCTCCAACAGTTTGTTTGAAACATCTGTCATGACTCTAAATGGATCCCTATGCATGCAAAGAATGGTGAAACTATGTATGTGCTGAAGTGACATGGTCCAAAGCTACTGAAACCAACAGCTAGGCTCCCATTTTGTTTGATGGGCTTTGGATTAGGCTTGATGTTGCTTAGACAAATGGGCATTTGCAGGATATAACTTTTATATGTGGCTGATCACAGTACTGGGGGACATTGTGTACAGACAGATGTGTACTCCAGGATTGTAATTACATGGTTTATTAATTCAGTGTATTGCTCCTTGCACAACATTGGGAGATTTTTTTCATTGAAACTGTGGTGTTTGTGCTGTTTTGTTCCATGTGTACGTGAAACCACACAGGACCCACTAGATTACTGGTCAAAAGTGAGTTTGAAATCTACACAAAATGCTCTGTGGTGTGTGCAGGAAAATGCATTGCTTCCTTAGACCAAGGGGTATGCTGCCAAACTTGGTTCATATCCCACATCCTGTGCCGTGCTGCAGCACTGCAATGTAGCTGGTGTCCTGTTGTGGTACTGCTTCTACAGATGGGTATAATGAGCACACTTAATAAAGTGTACTTTCAAGGCAAGGCCAGCAAAGTACAACTAGCCCCTGTTCCAGTTCATGTGTTTGCTCATGCCATCTTGAAGATCTGTCCTCGGAGAGTGCACCGAGGCTGGGGAACTGCTGTTACAAGCCCTGTGGTGCTCCAGGAAATGAATCTTCCTGTTTTGTTACCCACCTCGGTTTTATTTAGGGCAAGCCTTGCTTCCTGCTGAGAGCTAGCAGTGACTCGAGACCGACCTGGGGACCAACAGAGGTGGATTTCGTGAGGAACGTGAAATATGTTCTTCTTTTCTTGGACTTTGATCCACTGAGAATCTTTTCATGCCATCTGAATGGGATGTGGGAAGAAGCAGGGGAGGAGGAAAATGACTGCAGGCTGCTCTTCTCTTTTAGGATCTGACTCCCATTTCTGCTGTCTTGGGGGAAGAGTGGTTTACACCACTGGTCAATGACCTTTTCTCAAATGCAAAGTAAATATTTTCTCAGCAGCGTAACTGTTGTGAAAGAAACAGTAGGAGGCAGGGAAGATGGCAGGTATCTTTAGATACCTTGGGTGCAGAATAGCAGAGTTAGGCTGGATAACACCAGTGAAACTGGCAGGAACAGACTCTTTATCTTTTGGAGAGAGGCACACGCAGAAAGATGTTTTCCAACACCGCAGGGTGGTTGGCACATCTGACAGCGAATCCAGGCTGCAGAGCAAGCTACACTTGCTCTGAGAGGGGGAGAGCAGAGTCTGGCTTACAGAGTGAAGAACAAGGAAGAAAAAGTCAAGGTCTTCAATGGGTTTGGGCTAGTCTAGCTCAGAGGTGACGGAAAGAGAGAATTCTCCTGTTTGTCCTGCCTCACCTCTGAGGCATCAGCTAAATCCTTTTATGTATGTAGACAAGAGTCACTTCGGTCCAATGCAGCTTTAAGAGGAAAAAAAAGAAACAACAAAAAAGCAACACATAGTAGTGCATAAATGGTTGAATCCTTGGTTAATCAGCTGAACATGTGGAAAAAAAAATACTTGCCTTGAATGAAGTATTGAGTTCCAACTGGGTGGGCTGACATTCAGTAATGCCACACTGCAATATTTTGTTTTGGAAAGAAATCAGAGTCATTTCATCCTTTCTTAACATTGAAGCTATTCTGTAATTTGCAAATTGAAAGTGCAGCTTGGGGGAGCTGATTGCATTTCTCAGTGCCTGTTCCTTGTGCTACACACAACCCTGTCAAGGTTTTTGTGTTCACGATGTAAGGACTGGTGGGAAGGTCTACCTTTTGCAGGCAAATGAACTGCTTGATTTCAGAAACAAAACTAAATGTGAGGTTAAAAAAACTAAATACCTTCTTGTTTAGTGCCCTGCAAACCCCTTGTCCCTGAGGAACAGAGCAATTGGAGGGAGCTGTAAGTTCTCACTGCTGTTACAGAGATTGGCTCTTGGCTAAGAGATGCTGGGAGTGACAGTGTAAAGGCAGGAGCCCACCTAAATGGTCATGCTTGCCTTGCGTTGCATGTGTGGACTGACTTGCAGGAAGAAGGAAAACTTCCTTCTTCTGTGATTTTTACATGGTATTAAAACTTGCTGTAGCTTAGCCCCTGGCTGCCCACCCCATTTTTGAAATCGCAGTGGTTTCAAAACCTCTTGCAGACAGTTTTGAAGTAGATTCTCTGAGAGTGCTTTTGCTGGTGATAGTGGTAGCTTGGTCTACTTTACAGCTCTACACCATCTCAAAACTAGTTTATCTTGAAGCAGGTATTATTCTTGCTGTAGTCCCTCAAGGCCTCATTGTGCTTGTCCCTGCACAATCACCGTGCTTAGCTGGAGGCATTCCCTTCTGCAAAGAGTAGTCAACGAAGCAACTTGCCCAACAGCACAGAGATGGTTGGAGGCAACAGGAGAGCAGAGCGTATCTGGACAGCATAGCCGCTGGACAACACCCCCTCCCTGCTTACTCGCGGATCTCAAAGCTGACCTAGCACGTGTGTTGTTGACGTTGCTGTGGTTTCTACTTACTCGCAGCCCAGGAACGACCAAGTTTGTTGTTCCTTTAGCAGTCTTGTAGCTTTGAAAATGGAGAACAGCTAGAAACAAGTTGGGACTTGACTTGTTCTATTTATAATTCAATGCACCTAAAGTTCGCGTGCCTGTAATGGCTGTAGCAAGTACAGCACCATTTAAACGTAGGGAGATAGGGACTCCACCTCTCCGTTATCAAATCAAACCGTGTAAATCAATGCAGTGTTGCTAGCAGATTCTCTGTTGGAGAGTCCATCTCTTCTTTTGGCAAGTGGGTGATGCTTTATGTAGCTTTCGGTATCATATTGATGCTTATGTAGTCTTAAAAAAAATAACAGCTACTGTCCAGTCAGTTCTGCCCTTTCCCATGTAGCAATCTAATCTCTTGCATGCATGGCCGGAAAAGCAGCTGCGAGTGGCTTCTCCAGATACAGAGCAATGGCAAATCCAGCTCATGATGTATGTTATCAATGTGAATTGCCTACCCCTTTCTCCTGCTCCCTGTCTCTCCTGACAAGAGTAATGGAAAGTTAAAAGAATTATTTAACGTAAAATAGATATTTAAAGAAAAGCTTCTTCCTGTAAAGTGTATGCATGGTTATCGACATCCTAAGGAAGAGCATTTTGTCTTTTGCTCCTCAATGATGGGAACTCACGGTGCTGTAGATTACACCAATATAAAAGTTAATGTACTCAGCTTTAACACAGGTATTTTACTGTTATTATCACTGTCGAAAGTGACATCCATCACAGTGACATGAACCCAAAAAGGAAAAAAATGCCTGGTGTGGTTGTGTCTAATAACCCCAATTACAGAGCTCTTCTAATGCCTTTTTTATAACAGTTTTGCAGCTCTGTGTCATTTCCCATTAGTGTGATTTCTCTCTTGTCTATAAATTTCTCAGGATTGCCTCTTCCCCTTCACTTTCCATAATCGCCATTTATTATCCACGTTTCCCATAAAACAAGGCTATAGGTGACATAGAGACGTTTATGCTGACCCAGATACAGGTGTAGCCCTAGCTTTTTTTTTTTTCTTTTTTCCCCCCTCAGCAATAATGTGCTTGTTACCATGTCAAGGAGGGTTTGTTAAAAGATTCAGATTCTCCTAGTGATCGGTGCTAAAAATAAAGGCTTGTTAGCTGGAGCTTTACTTGATCAGCAAAGGAGCTCTTGGGGAAGAGGTACTGGGATAGGCTGAAGATGTAAATAGACAGGAGGAAATTCCATCCCAGTCTTAGCTCCAGCCTGCAAGGTGACTCACCAGCAGTGCTTTCTGTCTGCAGTTTTCAGAGGAAGGTGGCTTCTCCAACCTCACTGCTATGGCCACCATGTGCCTGATGGCAATTTTGCTTTCGTAGTTGGGTTTTTGTTTGTGGTGTTACACTGGGCCTTTCCCCTCAGCAGCTGAACACTTTGGCAGTTTCAGGCAAGGGGCTATGCTGACCTTAAAAGGCTGCAGCGCTTGTAAGTGCTCTTGGGTGTTGTCAGTGATGAAAAGCAGCCCTCTCTTAGAGGGGCAGATATGGAGCAGTCCCTGGCTCACTGAAGCCGAGGGATTTGGGATAATCTGCGCTGAGCTGCAGGCTGCTCTGCTGCAGCTCTTTCAAACAAAGCTTCGTGCAGTTGCGTGTGTTTCCCTAGGATCCAGGGGGGATTTCCAGCAAGGGCAGCTTGTTTCTGCCTGCCCGGGCTCTGAGAAGTGCGGCAGGGTGCCCTTGTCCCCTCCACGTTGCTGCCGGGAGCAAGGACTGCTGTGACACCTGTGCAAAGCTGGGGCAGCTGCGCAAGTGAGGGATACTGGGGAGTGGTTGGTTTAATGCCGAGGGCGAAGAGAAAACCACTTTCTTCTCAAGGAGGCAGTTCATTTTCTGTCTTCCCATTGCTAAGAGATAAAGGCCCTTTGGCCAACACTGGTAAGCGGGGAGTGGGTTTCTGTAGCTCCACTGCTTGGGAACCAGAGCGTGCCTTTGTTCTGCTAGGAAAATGTTCTTTGTAGCAAAGGATACCTCATTGTCTTCTGTCCACGAGAGAAATGCAGTTCATACAGTAATCATCTCTGCCCCTATTCCTTACCGTGTTAGCACACTTGTAATTAACCACAAAGCCTTTTTTTTCCCTTCTTTCCTCCCAGTTCTTGCAGCTGTACTGTGCTGAGCAGCCAAGGCATGTCTGAAATAAAGCTCTGCCTGTACTGACTTATTTTGAACTGAGTTTAACTTTGCCCTTTGGTGAAAACCAAAAGGAAAGAGCCAGCTCCCCCAAACAGGTGAAGATGCGAGTGGGAGCTGGTGCCTCGCCTCTCCACGCTTGTCCTCACCTTTCCTTTCCCAGTCAGTCTGCGACATGAGCCTTGGGCAAAGACTGGAGAGATCTTTGAAAGCTGCCTATGGTGAGGCTGCTCGGGCTGCCCACGTGGTGCAGCTGGTGGAAGCACATAGCCCCCTGAATGATCGCGCAGTTTATCCTGCCAGATTTTTATGGGGTGTGATTTGCAGTTCCTTCAGGGAATTGTCTTTCTTTACGTGTGTTGGATTCTTGGTCCCCTCACTTTGTTGTTGCCTTCATTAGTAGAGAAAAGAATCATTAAAGAATAATGCTGAGCCTGCTTCAGTAGATGGGCTGGGCCTTGGTTAGTGATGGGAAAGCTTACACCAAATGCCGTATTATGAATGGACTATTTGTTTGATCGTCTCATTACTGCCCTAAAATGTAGTTCATACCACAGATACGTAAAGCTGTTATATGTGTGGATATATCCAACAACATAAGGGAGGCAAAAGTATTTCTGAAGGTCCCTCAGTGACCATTGGTCTGAACATCCTTCAGAACCAGGAGCTGATCGAGTTCAGCTGGGGCCTTCCCAGGAAAGGCTTGTTCCCTCCATTGTGTTTTTGCGGCCTCAGCCCATAGCAATGGTGGGAGAGTGGCTAGAGAAAGGAGAATCGGGGATTGCTACTTATTATCCATCATCTTTCTGAGCCTGATCCTGGGACAGCACCTTGTCACGGCATTTGTTATGTGACTGCAGCTGTGCCAGTGGCAGAGCGAAGGACGTTCTCATGACGGCCACTGCAGAGCCCTGACGGGGTCCGGATGCTTCTGTCAAACTGTGGCTCCACAGAACAGGAAACTCCGTCTTCCCCCTCTCCAAGGGGCCAGGAAACCAGCAGAGGAAGAGAAGTCAGTGTTCGCAGACAAGAGTCAGCAAGAATAGGTGGGCCGGGAGGCAGCTGGGCTGACCTCTGTTCACCGCCGGGCTCGGTGCCCGCAGCTCATTGCGTGTGTTTGCAGGGCCTGGCAGTCGGCCCCGTGCTTTGAGACTGGAGCTGCTGAAGCTCCCCGGCCCTCCGATCTGCAGCCAAAGGAGGGTGCTTGAAATGGCCTGCCGCTGGCCTCTGTGCCAGGGAGTCTCTGATCCAGCTCAGACCACTGTGGCTGTGAGGCCCCGTGCTGCCAGCTGCATGTTTGGGTGAGGGAGGATCTCTCCATGCAGCAGGACGTTGAGCAGAGGAAGGAAACATCTGCAGGCCGGGCGGCTGCCTGGACTTCCCAAGCAGTCAGTGGGGCTGTATGACAGCAGCAAAGAGTATGTAGTTACCATACGTGCTCACATAATGGCAGTAAATTTCTCTTCATCTTCCCTCACCTCCGATTTTTTTCTTGATATGGCAAGCCATCATGAACATCTAGCCTAAAACTACAGTGGGCTGCTGCATGCTCCCAGGCCCACAGCGTGGCCATTATATCCACACAGTATGTGTGTGTGTGGGTGGGGGTGGGGGGGCAGTGGTCAGGGAGATTTGCTATTCTGAAAGGTTCAGAAGTCAGCAGAGTCCCCTGCTTGCACTGAAAGGTCTCTCAGGAAAGTGGGATCAGGCACCTTGTGCTTCTTTTGCCTTGTGCTGCTCTTTCAGAAGAGAAAGGAACTTAAGTGATTTAACCCAGCTGTAGGATAAATTGACTCAAAACCCATATAGCATTGGCTTCTCTGACAGCTGTGGGGAGTTCACATTTTTAGGCCTCAAAAGGTGTGAGCAATGACAATTGGGACAGATAGGTGTTTGATAATGGCCTCTCTGTGCAGGATCTGCCATTAGGTTTCTGAGCCCAGGAAGGAAGAGTTGTTGGCTGCCAGATAGTTTCTGTTTCTCAGGGAGATTAATTAGCTAGCATCAACTGGACTAGCCTTGGCATCCAAGAAACAAGTACTAGAGAAACGAGCTAACAATTGTCCCCTCACAAGCCCACTGAAAGATTTCAATGGACTAGAAATGGACTTGGGCACTTGGTACCTAAATGTTGTGTGCTGACATATGTTACCCATCTCAGTTCTTGAGGGGTCTTTTAGCTTTTGTATAATGGGCATGTAAGTATGTTAAGGGAGGACTGACCAGAGTTTGGGTTTATTTTCAGGATCCCCAGTCTCAGTAAGAAACATTTCTGCTGACAACTTCACAATGATTCCCCCTCTTCCTATCACAGAAGAAATACTTCTGAGCCTGAGGACAGCCAACCAGTAACTGCAGCAGGGATGTGACTACAGAGAACCGCTTGTGCTTGTCTCCTGGGAGCTCCCACAGCCCTGTGGATGATCTTTCGACATCCACCAGTCAGTAAGTCCTTAGAGTACAAACTTCTTGGCTCAGACACTGTACAGCTCGGTGCCATGTGTCCTGTTGGGCCATAGTGAATGGGAAATGGCATCTGGAAAGGCTATAAACTTGACTGTGCTTGAGTTGGTGGCACTGAAGGTAACAAATGGATTTAAAGACTATTGTTTTAAGCCACAACTTGATTTGGAGTTGTCATTCTAAAATAGGTGCTCCTACCAAACAGAGGATTTCAACAGGAATTGCCGTGTTAGGAAAAAAGAATGAATAATGTCTTTAAAGTTTCAAAAGCAAAAGGTTCGGTAACTTCACAGCTTCTCATGCACTGGACAACTCCATGGCTTGCTCTGAGAAATCTATGCCCAGTGCTGTTGCACATGGACCTGTCTGTTCAGTTCCTCACTCATGGGCAGTGAGGTTTAGCTCCTTCCCTTTGTGCAAGTCTCCTCTTGTTTCCTGTGCCCATTTGTGACCTTCTTGGGAGGGATGGAAGCCCCAGGGTTTTCCCTTGAGGGACTATTGCTCATATGTGAATAAGATGTTTACTCTTCCCTGTAATTGCATAGGGCTTGAGCAGTGCCAAACCCTAACTGTGCTTCCTTCCCATCTCATTGCTTTCATGTAGAGACATGGGTGTGTGAATTGCTTGGGGAGGTTCAAGTTGTGTCATGATAAGCTCCGTCTCTGGGCACTTTCCCAATCCATTTTGTCAGGAGCAGGTTCTGCTTCTTGTTGTCCGTTCATTGCAATCTCCAAAGTACATCAGGGTCTCCTGGCCTTTCTCCACTGCTCTACCCACCTCTGGGTCAAAATTTGCTGAGGAACTAGCTACTGCTTTTAAAATCAGAGGACAGGCTTTCTTTATTCCTTATTATTATGCTTTGAAAAATGGAGAAGTTTGGAGCAAGGGAACGGAAGGGAACATGGGTCCCTTCCAGTATTTATTTTGTTTATTGGAAAATAAAAATATTTACCAGGCTGCTTTCAGAAACCAGCAATCTGTAAGCTTGGTTTTCATTAAAAAGGCAGTCATTGTTTTTCTCTTGAGGATTTAGTGACATTTTTCAAAATCTTTTGTGCACAATAATTGCATTTTTTATCAAATTTAGTTCTGACTTTGTGACCACAATAAAGTTTAGGAAACTATTATTTGTTATGGGTTAAAAAATATTCTATGAATCTGGCTGCTTTGCTTGACTACTAGATCATACTGTGATTCTTCTCCCCATTGCAAACCAACATTGTAGATGCTGCTTTCAGACTCTGTGGGATGTTCCAAGGCAAAATGCCTTGGAGAGCTACCGTCTCTAGTATCCATTGCACAGCTTTGGTGCTAGGGCCCTGCAAGAGAAACCTATGAATAGATGCCACAGGGAGAGATAAGGCGATATATGATCCCTCTCCTCCTTCAAAGTCTGTCCCTTGTTTCTCTCTTCCCCAAACTCCAGAAAGGGAAGTGTTTGCTTCTGGTGTTTTGACTTTAGTTTGGTCAGAGCTCAGTGTTGATCAGGAGTTAGGGAGCAAACTTCTCTCCACCCCTTCCCTTTTTTTTGAGATTTCTGTTCTTTGTAAGCACTTCAGAACTGAAAGATAAAGTGTCCTGGTGAGGATGTTAAAAGTCAAAGCTAGCCCTGACACATCCGTACTAGGAGACTCCAGAGGCTGGTTAGCGTTTCATCAAGGAAGGAGAGAAAGGGGAGAAAAGCAGGTTTCCCCTCAAAAGAGGATTCTCAGAAAATCTGTTCTTTGTTTCGGAGATAGGGAGGTGACCTACAGGGGCACCAGAGAAGATCTGGCATTGCTGTAGCTTAGTCTCTAGCTCCTTAAAAGCATGGGAGCAGAGGGTCAGTGGAATACATAGAGGTCAGGTGTCCTGAGGGTCTTGTGTCCCTTGAGTACAGGCCCAGTGAAGCTGCCCACGCATTGCATCAGTGTAGATCACGTGCGTCTATGTAGGGGGACATATCCCCTAGAACAGAGGGACCGCACGACTTCTGGGCTCGATTTGCTGCTGACAGTGGGCAAGTGTGGCTGCCTTCTAGGAGCTGAACTGCTGCAGTGGGGTCACTGATCAGCCTACAGGACATGGTAGCTGTAGCCACTGTTTGCCTGCGCTAAATCTGAACTCTGGACTATGAGTGCTCGGTACCTATCTTGTTTCCAGTCAGCTGAGCCCTACAGCATGACGCTTTCTTTGGCCAGAGAAGTCCTCTGGTATCCTCTATGGTACCTGAGGGATGTTAAGGTTATATTAATAAAAGAACCCCTGCATGGACTTTTTTCTTCATCCTTTCCCAGATGGGGGGCTCAGACACTCTGAGAGGTTGTTGCCTTTCCATTGTCCTAGGATATGTGGTGGCATTTCATTCCTTGGAGGAGGGCAATTGATTGCTGCCTTAACTTACCAGGTTCCTCACTGCTTTACGCTGCTTTACAGTAAGACTAAGGATTTTTAAAGAACATGCCGTAAATCAGCCGCAGTTATGGATCATAAGGCAAAAGTGAGCAAGTAAAATCCATGATGTCATACAGGAGGGAAATGTGAGCTGCTCTTAATCCTAGCAGAGGTGCAAATGACTGAGCGAGATGGAAGACTGTAGAGGAAAGATCATAAATGTGTTTATTTATTTCCCATTTGTCCCTGTAAAAAATGTCTTAATGCATGAAATGATTTTTAAAATCTGGCTTCCTTTCAGTTTATAGCCTGAACTTCCATAACTACCTGTGTAAATAATGCATGAAATGTCTTGACTGTTCTTCTGCATGTTAAACTGCCACAGCCAGTGTAATTGCTTGCAAATACTGTGTGTAACAGCAAGAGAAAATTTGGTTTTGCTCAGTATTTATTGCATTTCATTCAGCTTAGCCACCAGAAGCAGCTTGAGTCAGCTTTGCTTCATCTCTCTCACACCCTTAACCCAAAGCTGCATTGTTTAGGTTCCTAGTAGAACTGGTTGGGAATCTTCTGATGAGATGGTTATTTGCTAGTAAATGCCGAGTTATGTAGTTGATGACTTTTAATGGAGAAATATCAATTTTGTTTAATATTTTTGCAGCCAAGACAGAATTCTTGTGCTGCCTCTTGCATACAGACACCCCTGTTCACTTGAGTACAGACCCAGGATCAGATGCTCAAGCTATAAGATATGAAAGTTACTACCTCCAGATCCAGCACCACAGATCTTTAGCCTCTTCCCCTCCGAGTCTTGGATGTTGGCCCTTCTTAGATCGTGGGGTTGGGTATGCTCTGAGAAGTGGGAGCCACTTTCTTTTTCTTTCAGTATTTTAAAAGGGTTTGCATTTATTCTACATTGAATAGTGAAATAATCACTCCCTGAAATATATTCCAGAAGTGCAAATATTAATTCTCTGGACAACTTTTAATTCATAACCCAGAAAGAGGGAATCCATCCAAGAGATTAAGCAGGAAAAATGGCATCTGCCCTCAGATTGTGAAAGTTTCTGCCTCTGAGGGGGCTGTTGAAGACTCCTCTCAAGGGCTGCTCGTTGTGGCTACTTGCAGTGAGCCAAAATGCTTCTTGCCATGATTGTCTGGCTGCTCTAGGGAGCCAGGTCTGGATGGTTGTGTGAGATTGTAGCTCCGATTCAGCAATCGGTAACCAGTGCCTCAAATCATGACACAAATTGAAGCATGAAAGTAAGCTGGGATTGGGATTGGTAGAGCTTGGTTGTGCTCGAAAGTTTGCGAACACATGGGCAAGTGGGCCAGCAGTTTGCCACAGTTCCTGCACCCCCATTTGGGCAAGGCTTCTGGCTGACTGGAGTGAGCACAGCTGGCCTCCGCAGTGGAATCTTGCCTTTTTTATTTGTAGAGGTAGGAACTGTATCATTTTAACTTTTTTGATGGGAAATAAGTCTTTTATCTACAAAACAGAAAAGCATTCTTTTTTTCTATTTATTTGTTAACACCTACAAACTGAAAATGCCAAACCTCTTGCTATTCCTATTTCCCGTACAATTTGTAGGGAGCTGACTTTGCTCCCCCATGTCCCCAGCTTCACCAAAGGGCTTCATTTGCAGCAGAGCTTTGTGATTTGATTCATGCACAGACTGTTTGAAGCTGAATCATAAAACTTAGGAGGGTTAATTTTGTTTTGTTTTTCCTTTTTAAAGGAGGCTGGGAGTCCAGACGGCCAGAATCAATTGGACCGACTTGCATATCTTTTCTCCTGAAGCCAGCTGACAGTTTTAAACCATCTTAAATCAAATCTTTGTGATTAAGATTTACTGAGAGCTTTTTACAGAATCTGGTGCTTTCCATGTGAAAGACAAATACTTGAATCTGGCTGCTGGAGCATTAACAGAAATGCAGGGCTTTCAGATATATATTTATATACACATGCTGCTGAGTCCTGTAGCAGTGACAGACACTTCCAAATGGCTCTGTTCAGAAAGGAGGGGTATCTTGGTGTTTGAAGGCAGATCCTGCAAGCCTTGCAGATTTATGTGAGTGAGGGCCATGAAGTGGGTGAATGGGACAGGTACCTATAAATATAATGAGCTAGTCGTCCACGCAGAATAACTACAATCTGGCTTTATAAATAACAGCAGCCTTTTAGGTTTCCTAGGAGGTCTGGCAGTCTTACAAATGAATGCACTGCTAGCTATCTGAGATCAGAGTTCAGAAAGCTGTCCATGAGTGCTGTTGGCCCGCTGTCTTTTTTCCCCTGCCCTATTCTCTCTCTCTTCGGGGTTTTTTTTTTGCTTTTTTTTGTTTGTTTGTTTGTTTGTTTTGGGTTTTTTTTGTTACTGAAGCACAAACCCTGGCTGGCCTGCTCTCTCTCACTCCTGCTTGCTGAAGATGAATGATTAATCAGGCCCAACCTGATAAAATTGTGCAAGCTAGTCGCTAAAGTTAATCAGACCAAAAGGAAAGAGAGGATGGAAAGGAAGAACAAAAACAAAAAGCCCCAGAGCTAGTTCTAATTTTTGAACCTCCCCTGGGAATTGAAAAATGCATATGTAATGTTCTCAGCCTGTCTTTGCCATCCTCCTCCAGCCTTCATTGGGCAATCTGAGTGCAACCCAGGCGATCAGTTTTAAAATGCAACTTCCGATGTTGCAATACAGAAGAACATGATTCAACAGGACTCTAACTGCAGTCTGACTGCTCATTCATGGCGCCTTGTTTGTTAATAGCACTGGGGAGCAGGCGGCTGCGGTTGCAACCTGCTAATCACTTCCACTCGGATTTGTTGTGTCACCCCAGCAAGGATTGAGGTGAGGGGGCCGGGGAGCTGCTGACATGAATCATGCGGTGCTCTGCCATGTAATTAGAAAGGAGCACTGTGGTTCTCAGTGCACTGGTGAGATTTCTCGGGCCTGAAGCATAGTAAAGACTTCACCCACTTCAGCACTGAATTAGCATCATCCTTGCTGATCCTGAGAGAGGCTGAGCACTTGCTGGAGGCCTGGTTGCTTTGGGATCAAGGAGGATTGGGGTATGTCCAGGCTGGGCAAGGTCGATATCTAAGTCACTGCCGTAGCTGGAAAGACAGAATGAGGAGGAGGGAGAGCTGCACGTGGGAGGCCTAGGAGGAGAGGGTTGCTCTGTGTGAGGGCCATCGCTCCCTGCTGTGGCCTGCCTGTGCGGCTGCAATAGTCCTGCTCATGTGGGTCCATGTGACTGAATGGAGATGGAGTTGCACAAGTGCCTGCAATGGGGTGTGCCTCTCCCCTGCCTGCTCGTGGCGATGCTCAAGGGGTTCCCAGGGTGCTTTCTGCTGCCATGTCTGGCGCTAAAGAATGTCCTTTAATTTCTTTTAGCTGGTTGTAGCAGTTAGTTGGCAGTTGGGTGCTATGCAGGACTTACCGACTTCAGGCACAGCAGGGCCACAGGCCCCTCTTGGCTAGGTGGGCTGCTGGGGGCTAGCGAAAGGGGAGCACAGTTACAGTCACCTTTCGCTGTTCCTTTTTGTCCTTGGTGCTGTTGTCTCCAGGAATTACACTGCGCTCTTAGCATTAGGAAATGTGTTAAACCCTGAAACCTTCACACCACCAGTGGCCTCGTTCCAGAACGAAGAGACTAATTAATCAGTGA
Organism: Apteryx mantelli; assembly: GCF_036417845.1. Classification (NCBI taxonomy): domain Eukaryota; kingdom Metazoa; phylum Chordata; class Aves; order Apterygiformes; family Apterygidae; genus Apteryx; species Apteryx mantelli. The sequence continues at coordinate 11,596,631 of NC_089989.1, read as the reverse complement.
GAATGCTTCAAGGGATTTCGTCCAATTATCCTGTGGTTCTTCCTGGCCTCCGAGTCCACTTTACAATGGAGAGGCATTTCTTTAGTTTAGTTTAGTTTAGCTTTGGTGTATTTGGTGTTTAAGAATATCAAAACAACCACTCCACATGATTTTAATTTTGAATTAAATTACAGTGATACTGTCAGGAGAAAAACCACATGCCAGACCCTCAGCTGCTGTGAATCAGCAGCAGTCCATCGATTTCAGCAGGACAATGTTGATTTATTCCGGCCAAGGATCTGGCCTGCCCTTGTTTAAAAGGAAAACCCATTTCCTTATCCTGCCTACTGAAACATTGCATATTAAGATGGGATGTATCTAAACCACCTCCTTTTAATTTTCTCCACTTGTATCGTTCTGTTTGGGTTTTGCACTGCTCTCATTCTGTGCTGGGGCAGTGAAATTTTTCTTTTGGAGATGATTTCATTCTAAGGCTTGCGAGTCTTGGCACAGCTGAGTTTTCCAAGCATGGGTTTAATGTTGCACAGAATGTGAAAAATGAGATTATCTTTTACAAAATAAGGCTTCTGGCTGCAATGTTTTAGTTCTTGTTGCAAGTAACCTTTATGTTTTACGTGGGAGTGGGGGGGAGTCTCCTGCTGTTTTTTATTCTTTAAATGATGCTTCAAGAAGCCAAGGGTTGGTGTGTGATTGCACTCTTCAAGTCAGAGAGCACCAGAAGAGCTGGGTACCTCTTGAGACAAATAAGAGGATTTTAGACTGGCTCTTGAGCAATTTCTCTGCAAGAACTACCTTTCTTGGGCTAAATGAGAGCCATTTTATTTTTGTGAAGAAGCATCTGCTTTCCACAGCACAGCTGTATTTTTCTGTTGGTGCTGTTGAACCGCTTTGTTCGAACTCCCCAGATGTCAGCTTCATTACCTACTGCAGCCCTTCCTTATGAGGGCAGACACGATGGCGTGCGGGAGACGGAGCCCAGCTTTGATTTGTGATCCAGGCTGTCCCAAGAGTTCTTATTGCTGGCTTGGGGTGGGGGGAGCCCGGCTGTGTATCAAGAAGGTCCATGTGTGTGACAGAAATCCTGTTAAAATTAGTGGCTTCTGCCTAGGTCACAGTACAATATTTAGACCTTGCTGCCTTCCCACAGCAAAAAGAACCCCCCCCCCCTTTTTAATAGGTAACAGAGGAAAAACAGTGATGTGTAATATTATAGGTTGGGTGTAACTGCCACCCTTCATTCACTGCGGTTGTAAGAAATTATTAATGCTCCTTTGTGGAACCAGGGCGCTCAAACAATGGTGGCCTCCGCCCCAAGCACACGTCACTGCCCCAAACAAAGGCACATCCACAGCCTGCGTAGGTGTGGGCAGGTTTCCTTGGCTCCTGGCTTGTGAGAGCCTGGCAGGAAAGGCTGGGGAGGCTGCCGTGGAGAGCCCCAGGCGGAGAAGGAGTCAGGGCTTTGTAGGCTGAGTGATGGTGAAAAGGGAGCGGAAACAGGAGCAAGTAAACTGGGTCCAGCATGCGGCGAGCTTTTGTATCTGCTTCCTACGCAGGCAGGATTTCTGCAGAGAACTGACTGGTGCCACTGAGAGGCAGAATCCACATGGAGTCAACCCAAGACTCTGGTTATCCACTTGTCTGACAGAAGGTCACTGAAGAAAATGAAATGAGTTGGAAAACAGAAGGCATTGGCAGGAGAACAGCCTGTTACCGGAATGTGTTTGTTATATAGCAGTAAATGGAGGACCCTGATTTGCCTGGCCCTGTGCAAATCCCACTAAGAGTTTACAAACCAAGAAGTGATGACTGACATAGACCAGAGGGGCAGTGGCAGGGGAGTGAAGTGCTTTAAATCTCTCATTTTCATTTGACTCAGTTCCAGGATGACACAGTCCACCTTCATTAAAAATAACTACAGAGAGAAGGATGGCACTTATTTTTTTAATCAAGCTTGAGGATATCTTTTGGGAGCATTGCAGTTTTGATTCAGCCTCCCTACTTAGCTTTTATGCCAGCCTGACCGTCGGTGGAGTTGTACCATCATGGGCTATGTAATACTGTGGTGACTTGCAGCTGTGATAAGGGCCTTGGGCTGCCTTCCTCATTTTAACATGAAACTGTAAGAAAGGCTTATCAGTACTTTTGTTTTTACCCAGAAAAGCTTTTTATCCAGAGGTCTGGGACAGTGTGATCTAGTGGATCGATACTGGTTTCAGAGCCAAGAGATGTGACATCTGTCTCCCAGTGTAACTTCTTGGGAGGAAATTGAGTTTGTTGTTCACTGTGTCTTTCCATCACTCCCTTCAGTTTCCTTTGCAGATGGGTCAGTAGAAATACCTACCCACTGTCCTTTTTAGTCTGGTTTTGCAAAAAGGTACATCTCACGTGATTGCTGCCCACCTGTGGACTTCAACCAGATTTGGCAAAGTGGAAGAGAACTCAAAGATGTTAATTTCCATCAGCTTTTTTTTTTCTTTTGTGTAAATAAGCAATAGATGGGAAAGGAGATTCTATTACTTCTTCACACTGAGTTGCAGTGAAAGCCCAGTCCTTGTTAGAAAATCTTAAAAATCCCCACAGAGGAGACAGGTTCTGAATGCCCAGGGTAGGGAAGTTACTGTCAGGGTGCAGATCTTCGATCCTAGAGAGACTTGAGCCAGAAATCCATGGGAAACCCAGTTACTACACAAGACAACTTGATAGGCTTTCTAACTCCCTCAGCTCTTATCCGCTTGGAAAGGGACTGTAATGAATTCCCTTGCTCTGCACCAATAAATAAATACGATCTCCTATAGAGTGATTGGCTATGGGTGGTGTGAATTGGAGTAGTTACTGGACGAACAGAGATCTGCCTGTTTGTGCTACCTGAAGATCTGCCTGATTCAACAGGGGAAAGTTGGTTTTGACTCCTCCTCAGTAAGGATTAGAAGGCAGCTAATGACTCCTTTCCCAAATGGCATGTAGGTATTAAAAACAAGCGCTGGCCCAGCCCTTTGAAAATAGAGGCATGTTCTTCCTAGTCTCCAAAGCCTCCTGTCTGGGACAGAAAGGGCAGACATTCAGTTTGGTGGACAAACTTAAAAATAGGGTGACAGAGAAAATTCCCCTTTAAGGGATGGCAAATGAGGAAAAAGAGATTTAGCTCAAATATTGTTTTGGCTCCAAGTAATCTCCAAGTATTCTCATCCTTAAAAATCAGGTTAGGTTTAAAACAGCTGTTTCAAAAAGTTTGATGTTTTTTAACCCACAAATTTTTTATTGCCAGAATTATTTGGGAATTTGAATAGTTTCCTGCCTTTCTCTGTGAATTTACTGTTTTATATAAAGCAAACAAATTACCTCACTCTAGTATGGATGGATAGGATTGGCAATGCAGCAACCCAGGAGTGAGAGGTGCCTTGCAGAAGAGAGAGGCTGCAAGCAGACAGGACTCACTCTGCCAATTTTCTCCAAACACTGAATGGTGCCGTAGGGTATTATAAATACTGCTGTCATCTAAAGGATGTTTCATGCTGCTGCAGACCAGAAAAATCTTTTCTAGGAACTCAAGCCTGAATAACGTAATGAATACATGTTTTTCTTGGTTTTCTCCATTATCTTCTTAAGTTGCCTCACAGCGCTAACTCTCCTCCACCCACTATGGGTGGCTCCTGGTTGTTTCCAGGGAGTGAGCAGGGAGTGTTAGACACTTCTGTGTACGGGGTGTGCACCGGCCTTACCTGCTGCTGCTTTGCCTTGCAGGAAGCGTGACTAGCATCTGATCCTGCTGATTATTCCCGTTGGGAGGCAGAAAATGTCTTCATCTAGCAGTGAGCTAGTGACGTGTTTTACCTGGAGAGTGAACACTTTTATGTAGAGATGGGGCTCCTCAGTGGATGGCAGGGCTTTTGCTGTTGCGGTTTGTCCTCCCTTCCATCAGAGGCACTATCTTACTTTTGTGCTAGGCACAGTACACACAGATAGACATCATCCCAAACCACGAAACATGTTAAAATAGACAAGGGGAAAGCTGGGAAGAGGAACAGATGTATGTGGAGAAACAGTGACTTTTCCATGTCCTTTTGGTGGGCCAGTTTTTAGAGGCAGATGGGCCCAGTGAGGTCAGTCTACAGTGCACAGAAGGAGTTTCTCAAGAGAATAAGCATCTGGTGCCCCTTCAGCTCAAAAGATCTTGTTCTGGCCCATCATTGTACTGATCTTGCGTGCTCCCAGAGAAGCACTATTTGGGAAATGAGGGAGGGCTCAGGTCTGGCTGAGCCTGCTGTGGGGCAGGATATCAGATGAAGTGACTGGTCACAGATCCTTGCAGTATTATGGGGTGGAAGGATGGTCCTGAGAGTGTGGATGCAGTCAGAGGAGGCAGCTGAACTCAAGACTGCCACAGTGGTTTTTTGTTCTGTTAGTTTTCTGCCAGTTCAGTGAACTGAATTGGTTCACTGAAGCATCACTGGTTCCAAAAACATATATAGAGAAAGGGTGAAGTCAAGACCAGCCCTTCTGACAGTAAGAAGCTGTTAGATTAAGTCAGCCACTCTGGTTTACTCACTACTTGTGCCTCTCCTTCCCTTCACAGGTGGGACCCTGGGATCCCCAGGTTTCTGCAGTTTACTACAGCCCTCACTGGTGAGTGAAAAGGTGGAGACCGTGCTTTCCAGCGCAATCCATGCGGCACCTTTGGCCACTGCTGAAACTGTCTGCATGAAAGCACACAAGCAGGTGGGTGGATCACAGACAGGGAGCTCCCAAAGTGGAAGGGAGAAAAGCAAGTAGTGTCCAGCATGTGTTGTAAGGGTTGTTCGTAGAAGCTGGCCCTGCAGTGAAAACTGATGAAGACTCCTACAGTTCTCAGCAGGGCTAGGGTTTCACCTCCTTTTCTTCAGGCTAACTGCATGAGGTGGATTGAAGTTGTAGGGTTTCCTTGCACACATCTTCTTCTTTCTGATGTATCATCACATCTCCCTGCTATCAGGCATACTATTGTGGCTGATACAGCATTTGCTGAGTGAAACCTTGTGGGGGGAGACTTTGTAAAGTATTTAAGGAACAGGAAGTGATGGGCAGACTGTCTGGGGAGGTTGTGGTGTCTCCATCCCTTGAGCTTTTAGGAGGAGGATGGCTATATGTCTCCCAGCCATACTACGCAACAGTGGGGCCTGTTTTAAGACAGGATGTAAACTGCTTGCCTTCACACTATTCATTCACCTCTGCTTTGCAAACAGTGTTTGCTAAGGTAATTGACGGTGACAGATGCTCAGGGAATATTGTGAGTGTGTGAATAACCATCTTAGAAGTATTTGGGAAAAGCCGCTCTTGGTATTCTGGGTTTGAGCTTCCAAACCAGAGCTACAAATAAGCGAGCAAGAAGAAGACGCATTCCCTTAGCTGTGGGTATCCTTGCTGAATGGGTGTGGGCCACAAACCCATGCAGAAACCTTTAGTAATCCTTGCAGGCTCTGATGTGGTCACACTGAACCGGAGGCTTTGTGTTGTGTGCGAATACAGTGACTTTACTTTCTAACATTTGGCTGGCTTTAGAAACTGGCTGTTCTTTTTTCTGTCTTGTTTTCTTTCATGCAGCCAGAGTTTCTCATTGGTTTCGGGTGTTTTAGTCACTAGAGAGGAGCATAGGCTTCTCCGAAGCACAGGAGCTGTTTTGCTCTTCAGTAATGTCCCTCCTCTGCATATTGAGAAAGGGGAGATCTCGGTGGAGAGAACTAGAGTTGTGAGGCTAAGGAGAGCAGAAACGCAGGCATGGAAGAAAGCCTCTGAAAGAGACTGGACTGGCAGAAAGGCTGCATTTCCTCAAGGGATCTGTACATTGTATGAGCAGAGATGATCCTGCTGCCTTTTGTGCAGCATGTTTTGTGTGTGTGCTTCGTTTAGTCTGTCTGACCCAGAATTTGTTTCTTTTCCCAGCCCTTGGTTCTGTCTTTGCTCTGAGTTCTTTGATTTGTTCTCTCTTGTCCTCTTCTGCTCCTTGTGTGTGAAGCACAGGCCAGAGGTGACTGCTACCCTCTGGCTTCTTCCCAGTATGACCGGCGCTGGCCAGACTTTGAAAGAGAAGCAGCTGCAACACAGGGCCTCCCCAGCAGGTCTCCCGTCCTGCTTCCGTTTCGGCTCCATGCACGCATCCGGAGGAGCCAGTCTGCTCACAAGGCCAGTGTTGTGGCTTTAGCTAGCCAGAAATCCTCTGCATTTTGCCTCCTGTGACACTGAGTCACAGGAGAGAGGAAGGTCTTGATTCACTGTCTCATGGGAAATGCTCTGGCTCCAGGCTTCCTTCAGCATTTCCTTGCTTAGATACCAGTTCGGCAAAGCATTTGAATAGAGATAGTTAAGTTGCTGTCTACACCTCGCCTCCCCCCCACATTACAGAAAACGTCCTAGTGACACTGATGGTTGTTTCCTGAAGTGTCAGCTTTGTATGAAGCGGAACTGGTTGCTTTGCTATTCTCTATTCATGAAAAATTGTAAAAATGCTTTGTTAAAAATCATGATTTTGGTGACAGAAAATTATTTTCCTTTTCAGCTTTTGCAAGCCCTCTCACGTCAGTGGTGGGGAAATATGTGTGTGTCAAGGAGAGGGACAGTCTTTTATTTCCCCACTACCAAAAGTCTGGGGTTGGAGTATTGGGCCGGGACCCCAGAGAACCGTCTTTGGGGAAACTAAGAATATAACACTAGCCATCCAGCATGTCTGGGCAATATTGCTTCACTTCTTTATTCCTTCTTTAGTCCATTGTCAGATCACCTCTAGTGGGAAGTAGTTGGATGTACCCTGATAGTGTCACTCAGCACAGCAGGTGCTCTGATGGCATTAGGGGTCACAGGGTGTCCCTCTCAGGCGTACAGGGAGCGGACAGTTCAGACTTTATTTCCTCCCTTCCTAACCAAGAAGAAAGCCCCATAGCTTCAGCTGTGAGATGAGCTGAGTCAGGACTTGGAGAACCTGTTCATTTTACATTGGTTTATCTACCACCATTTGAAGGTAACAGTTCTTACTCGTTGTTGACTGGTGTCGTTCAAGCTGATGTTGAATCTCTGAAGCCTCTTTCTGAATCCCTAGAGTCTTTTGTCTCTCTTACTGAGATTTGTTGTGTTGCAGACCTCACTTTTATGGAATCCGTCAAGCTGGAGAGGTGTAGCCTGCTGTTCAGATCACATTTACAGAGGGCTCACTTTAGACTTAAGCCCATATTATGTTTGTTCCTCTGTCATGCTTGTATTTGTCTTGTACTTTGTCTGGGAATTCAGACTGTGTTTCTTGGCCTGGCTGTTTCGTATATGTTTAATTCTAGCCTCTTTGCTGTCCTGTAGGGACTTGCAGGGAACGGGAAGTAAATGGAGTGTCTTGTAGAGCAGACTTGTGGGGAGAGCTGAATGCCAGCCAAAAACCCCATTCAGCTACAAAAGCAGCTGTTTCAGCCCAAGGAGTTTGTATGCAGAATTATTTTCTCAGCACCTCATCATGCTTCCTGCAAGAACTTGGGCAGACAGGTTTTCCATCCTGGTAGGCTAGGAAACACAGGATGCTTATTTAGGTAAGTTGGTGTATGTTACTTAGGGATGCATTGCGGAGAGGGGTGCATGTGAGTGAGAGGGGAGGAAAAGTCTCCGGGCATGAAAAGGGGAACACTTGGACCACATCAATACTGGGGTTTTGGAATCATGTTTCTGCCTGGGTTTTCCTGTGCCTGCTAATTCCAGGCCCCAACTAGAGGAGGTTTGCTTTGTCAGCTGAGATCCCTTCCTTTTACAGCTGGATCTGGAAAATGTGTGTATGCATACCTCAGGCACAGTAGAAAGCAGGAATTTTCCTAGACTGTGAGGCACAGTCTACCTGGAGGACTGGCTCTGTGCTGGCTCCAGGGAGGTCCCAGCTCTCCAAGACCCAGTCCTGTCTAGAACCTGTTCTATATTGAGAAGTACTTGGAGTTAAAAGGAAGGAGAGTTGTTTGGGAGAGACTAATTGGCATGGGAAAGGAGAGAGACCTGCTCCCTCTATCTGACGTAAAGGTCCCACTATGAGTTCTCACATGGAAAGAAATCCTGCAGATGTGACAACAGACAAAAGGGAAATAGATTTGTTAAAATTATTCCAAGCAGCCTGTGAAACCTTACAGAGAAATATCCATCACTCGAAAATACTGCTGATCTGTAGAGGATGTAACAGGCAACTCTGCAACATGCTTTGTAAGAAGGTGTCGCACTGAGGCACTTTGTTGATGAGTACTGTAGAATTTGCTTTTCCAGGTGTTTGTCTGACTGTAATGAGACACTGATTCTGGCTTAGGTTTTGCTTGGTTGCAGGAAGCCCAGGGCTGCCAGAGGTGCTAGCCCTGTGCAGGTATACTGACCATGGGGATGATGTCCTCCACAGACCACAGGCATCGGCAGATCTGCTGCTGCGCTATTACACATTTCAGCTCAGAGGTCACAGAACAAGCCGCACGCTTTGGTCTGTGGAGGGAGAGAATGATATGGGTCCATGCTGGAAACCTGAAAGTCCAAGACTTGGTCTAATAATGAAGTAAGTGTGGTGGGTTGGTTCCCCTTTGCTGTTAGTTCTGTCCCATCCCAGCAAACTGGCCTGGAGTAGGGAAATTCCTATGCTCAATATCTAGACATACCCTCTTTGCCAAGTCTCTTTTTGCTGACGTGGCTTGTGTTGAGGCTGTGACTGGGAGAGGAAGACCTGGCAGCTATTTTTTTGAGATTTTAGCAGTCCTTTGCCAGCACTGGAGGGTCTGCTTGGGAGCTGCTGCTTCAGGGTGTTGGTATGGAACTGCAGATGGCTTCTGGGCAGGTCCTGTCTGAGGATATCTGCCCCGGTCTGTCCCAGATGCTCCTGCCCTCATGGAAGGAATGACTGAAACAGGCAGAAAGCAGCTCTGACACTTTACAGCCCAGTATGCTAAGATAACACCGATTGGTGCTGGTTGGCAGCACCTACTGCTTCCTCCATAGTGTCACTACTGTGTGGAGTGACAGTCTGTTCGTGATGCTGTTGTTGCAAATCTTGTTTCCCACTATGATTGTGAAAGGTGCTGCTGTCCTGAAGTGGAGACAGACTGTGGGACCCCAATTCTTAGAGAGATTTGTTTTTTTCTTTTTTTGTGTCTTTATGCCCTTGCAGGGCCCTTGAGACTCTAACTTACATTCTCAAAATTCTCAGCTTACAATTTGGTCCCAGCTGGCTCTATTGTGCCCTGCACCCATCACCAGAAAGCCTGCGTCATGGGGTAAGAGACCTTTCAGCTGGAGGAATCTCTCACTGGTTGAGCTTGGCCCGGGTCTTTTGGGAATGGGTAAATCTGTCTTTGTTTCTCAAAGGCAGAGCAGCAAGCAGCAAGTTCAAGGTCATGGATGGCAGCATGATCGTGTAATGCAGAGCAGCTGGGGGATATGTGCCCTACCCCATCTCTTCTTCGGGAAGGGCTGCACAATTCTTTCTCTGAGTCTTCAGTGGTGCTTACTAGCTTTTATTGCACTCCCCTTTTTATTCATAACTTTGGTCTGTGATTGCAGTAATTGAAGAGCAATGTCACAAGCAATCAGCTGCTACCAGCCTTGCTGGCTGGCTGCTTCAGGCCACCGTTTTGGAGTGCTCTGGAAGCAGGATGCTGGAGGGATGTCATTTGTCCTGAGCCGAGGCTTTATTGCTGTGAGCAAACCTTAATTACAAAGCAGATGTTATTTTTAGACTTGGTTATCTGATTCTGCTGCACCTTTATACATCTAGCAGGACGTAGTATCCTTTTCTTCCTGGCCAAAACTGGTGGGTATCGTTTGCTGTGTCAGCCTGCAATTGCATGGCTGAATTTCCTTAGATAAAGTGATGCCTGTGTGTGGATAAGAAACAGATGAGAGCATAATGTGAGCTAGCAGCTAGAAATTAAAGTTAGATAAATCTAAGCTAGAAATAAGGTGCATGGTTTTAAAAGTGACTATTTAAATGTTGGCACCGATTACCAAGGATACTGTGGTTTTTCTGTCACTTGAAGCCTCTGAAAAAGTGTGTCTTGCTAGCTCAGCCGAAAGACTTGGGTTTGGTACATCAGATGAATTTTAAGAACATTTTTATGCGGGAGACCAATCTAAATGATCACATACATTCCTGCTGCCCCCTTAAAGTCTAGAAATCTAACAGTAGTCATTTTAAATGTGCTTGACATTCTCTAGAATAGATTTGGCTGTCCTGTGCCGATCCCTCTCTCCACCTCCTCAACCCTGTTTTCCTAGCAGGTTACTGTGGCCTGGTGGGCATGTCTTATTCAATCAAAAACTGCTCATGAGCTGCATTCATTAAATGCCTCAATATGTTTGTATAATATGGAGTGGCTCGTTTATACCCAGATGTGGAACAGAGAGGTCAGCATATGAAAAAGCTTTATGCTGAGGTTGTGGCCTGCCAAGAGTTTCTTTTGGTAGCAGTTCTGTCATGAGCAGCTCCTGCCATTCATTCCTGTTTCTGTGCTGCTTTTTTGTTTGCTTTTTTTATAAAGCTCCTACCACTGTCAGATGTCAGAATATGATTTTCTTCCAGCAGGAAAGGCTTTCTTCTTGGGAGCTTTCTCACTGACTTTCAGGCTTGACTCTCACCTGAATTTGTGTCAAGATGAGTTTGGGCATGTAAGAGCTGTGGGCTCTCTAAGCTGTCTGTTGCTGCAAGAGGCACCCCTTGAGTACTGTTTTACCAGGTGGGAGAGGATGATTACAGCCAGAGATTAACTAGGAGCTTAACCAAGGCCCTGGACAATGTTAGCCTTGCTGCCTTTACTGTCTAGGCCAGTGATAACCGTGCAAGGGATATTGGTGTTTCTGAAGGAGATAGGGAAGAGAGTGGTCTAGTGACTGGAATGTCCAAACTCCTTCTGGATTTTACCTGAAAATTAGGAAATTAGTGGTAGGGAGAAGACAGTTTTGAATCTTCATGATCCCTGGATGGCTCCAGGCCATGAAAGGAAGCCTGGGCCTCCTGAGGCATTCTGTGTCGCAAACACAGCCTTGCTGTGGAGGATTGTATCAAAACTGGTTTCCTAATTGAGTTTCCGTTTGTTGGATACTTACGGAGTGTGAGAAACCTTCAAAATCAATCTAGATCCTAACTGGTCATTTTTTCAAATTTGATTTTATGTGTCTCTGTAATCCTATTACCTATCTTGGACTTAGTAAATTAAAAAAAACAAAACAAAACTATTTCCTCCTGCTGACGTAGAGGGTGATTTCAGTGTTGTAAGCTAATTTCAACGCTTGCTAATGCTGTGAGCATGTTGATCCTCTCAGTTCCCAGTGAATTGCTCCAGGCTAACCAAGGGGTGATAAAATACATTTCCACTGAACTGTATGCACAGATGTAGGAGAAGAATCTTCCAATAATAGACATTAGCCAGGAAACCTTTCTGGTATGCCCTAAAATGGTGAGGGGCTTGAAGTCTGTGGGTTGCTGGGAGCTTCTGACAGATGCTTCTGTTAGGCTGCGTTCTGTAAATACACCACCCCTTTTTCCACCCAGTCACTGCCCTGCCATCTCCTCCCCTCTCCTAAGCCTCTTCTGCTTAAAAGAAAGTTAAGATTGCAAGGTCAAACTTTCAAATTCCTAGGTGCAGGTTATGCATGCAGTTAACTCAACCAAACTGTATTTGAAAAGTGCTGAAGATCTCTGAGATCAATGTAACAGACCATGAGATCAGCTAGACCTATGGCACCCTTACAGAGAAATGGAGAAATGTTGGAGGTCAAAGGTTTGAGTAATAGGATGAGGAAGTTATAGCCCCATGTCTGAGTCATGATCTTTGGTTTTGCTCTTCTGGGAAGGGGACCTTTGTGCTTTTAAAAGAAGAGTGTTAGTTTTGCTTTCTTTAATTTCAAAGGGAGGAAAAGTGAGTGTAGAAGAGAACTTTTGTCTGTGTTTTCTTTCTCTCCTTGCTATAAGACCATTGTGATAGCACAAGTCAAACTCACTTCTGGAGAAACAGGACTAAATGAGAGAACACAAATGGGATAAGGTGCTTCCCCCCTGCAACGGTGAATTTAGGCCTAGGATTGGCAAGTGACCTTTAGATCTCGTGCAGCTGTAGGTGAGCTTCTGAGTCCAGACTTGGAAGCTTCTATAAAAGGAGCAATGAAGCAGTCTAGGATTCTTCAGTCTGGAAAAGAGATGATTTCTGGGGATGTACAAAAACTTCATCTTGAAAATGTCATCTGAAGAGAGTGGATGGGGACTGACTGTGCCTATCTTTTCCCATAGAAGAATTGAGGGCCAACAAATGAGGGCAGTAGGAGTCAGGTTTCAAACAAATGAGGGGAGGTGGATCTTTATGTTCCAAGTAATAGACCTGGAGAACTTGACAAAGGATGTTGTGGGAGTGAAATGGTTACTTGCATTCAGAGGAAGACAAGATTGAGAATTTGGAAGAGAGATCCATTGGGGATTACTAAATAGACGAACAATATCAGGCTCAGGAAATCTCTTCAGCTGAAGATAATTGAAGACTGAGAATACTTTGGGTTTGGGGAGGGAAGTACCATGTATTCACGGCCTATTCTTACTCTTTCCTAGGTGCTAACTCATCGTCTCTGCTGGAGACAGTACTGGGTGAGGTGTCCTTTGTCTGGACCCGTATGGCGCTCTTACGTTCTCACAGCTGACACAGGGCTGATGTAGGAGTTCTGAGACAGTTAATCCTGGAGAGGTACAGTGAATTTTTGTGCTTTTTAAGCTTTTTAGTCTCCAAAAAGAAACAACAACACAACTGAAGCTTTTTAGAGCATCCCAAGGGCAAGTGGTCTCCTTAGAAATAGCTTCCAGGCTATTTCTAAATTGTCTACAGTCTCAGTGATTATTTCCTTGACTCCCTCCTTGACTATGTAAGAAGTAAATGAGAAGGACTCAGCACAGGGAAAGGTCCCCTGGGATGTGACGGCTTCTGGACTGAAGTAAGACATCCATACACAAGAGGGGACAGAAAAGGAAGGGGAAGTCTGGGTGGAGGCACTACAGTGGGACTTTGAAAATGAAGCATTTGACAAGCTGTATTTTCTTGGAAAGCTTCATCTGGCTATGAACTGATATGTAGTTGGGAGAGCTAGCAAGAGTCCGCACAAGCTGGAATGAGCCTGGGTAGGAATTGGTGGTGAACAAGAAGCTCTGAGCTGGAAGGTTTTGGTGTATCTCATTGCTTAGTTTGCTCTTGAGCGTAACCAACCCAAAGGAGCAGTGCTGGCTGTTGTCTTTTCTCAGAATCGAAAACCAGGCTCTTTCATTTCCGAGTATTGATATCGGCAGGTCCGATAGCTCCTCAAAGTGATTTTTGAAGGATGGCTTTATGTGATGCCTATATGGACTTTATGTGAGAAAAATGCATATTCCCACAACTGTTTTTCTGAAAGCAAAGCTCTTTTTCCTTTATTTTTAACTTTTAAAAGACGAATTTAATTAATTTTGTAGTTGACAGAGCCTGCTTCTCCCTTTGCAATGGCTGGAGTATGCTTTTGCAGCCAGTTCTGCATACACAGGGAAGGAGGTGACTTCAACTTAACCTTCTCTCTGAGCTTGAAGAGCAAGCCAAGGCAATACAAAACGGACCTTCCAAGAGACCTGTGCAGCTGTGCAGCATAGCCCTTATACTGGCCCCATGATCTGTTTATCTTTTGTCTTCAAGGAAGTGTCAGAGTTAGGGGAAGCTCCCCCAAATGGAATGGCTTAAAAGACTCTGTATTCTCTCCTGGGAAGTGCACGTGCTTCTTTTTTTATAGGCCATTTGATATATTTTTCCGCCCTTTCTCTCTCTTCCCCTCCTCCCCTGGCAGCAGGATCTCTAGCTGTTGCATGCTTTTCATTAAATCTTTCTGAATGTAAGCTTGTATGTTCTGACACAGGGTCAATGAGTACCATGGCAGGGATAAAACTCAGTAACCGAATGGAAAGCTTTTTCTGGTTTTGATTATTGGACATCTCCAGTTATTGCGGAGTGTGTTCTTGGCCGGAGTTCGAAGATTGAGTTAAATATCCAGAAAGGAACATTCCATGATGCTCCTGAAACACTGTACTTTTCCTCCTGAATTGTTTGTGTGTGTGTGTGTGTGTGTGTGTGTGTGTGGAGGGGGGTGTCTGTCACTGTGCCTTGGCCAATTTCCAGCCTCTTTAATGTGACTGTGGCTCTTATCTCACATGTTCTGCTTTTGCAGTATCCATTAGGGGAGGTTATTTAACTTCCCTTGCTGATATGAACAACTGCCACCGTTGTGTTGCTGGGTTTGGGTTGTTTGTCTCTAATGAAAGCCCTACACTTAGTGATGAGCAGAAATACCCAGTTGCTTACTCAGCTTTGCAGCTTCATTATCTGAACGTATAATCACTTCCTTAATCTTTGTTTATCTTTGTCTTGGTACTGCTGTACCAAGGGCTTGTTGAGGTGCTGTACTGTCCCAGCAGCTGCTGTCTTCTCCCCCAAGGCACACCAGCAAGTGGGGAGGTAAAGCAGTTCCTGGCTATTGCTGTATCTTCCTTTTGATGCTTTAGACACAGACTGCTGTATAACATTGAATCTCATCCCTTTTATTTCTGAGGGGGGAGTGTAGGGAGTGCTTTTTTGTGAATACTGTAGAATTTGCACCTAAGCAGGACAGTGACAAAATCCATCTGTATTCTCTGGGCAAATGCAGAGAGGTAGAGGAGGAGTTAAGTTAGAGGGCTGATCCCCAGTTATCTGAAGCCCTTTTTATGTGGCTTGGAGGAGTGTGCTATAGTTGAGGCTTAAAGTTGGCCCACTGACTCTCCTCCTGTCCTGTGGTAATTCAGATCCTGGCCATGTCTAGCTGCCTTGGAAGCCCATGTGCCTCACATCTCCAGGGTCAAAAGTGCTCAGGCTGCTATGGCTAGTAGGAGCATTTGTATTTAGATAACATGGGATTCTGTAGGTATCGCTTTTGGTGACTGGCTCTGGTGCTGGCCAAGCATTGCAGGGAAGAGGCTGTAGTGATTGCAGGGATGAAGTGTCAGGGTCCTGAGTGCACTTATAGGCCTTAATTGTCCTAACCAGCTTCATCCAGGGCCTCCACCCACACCTTCTGTCTGTGGGCTTAGGGGCTTCATTTAAATTCAGCCCTGGGCCTTCAGTTGCTCCTTGAGCCATGTTGTAAGTGCACCTTGCTCCAGTTCTGTCACAGCCATGCCCATGTCTGGCCATGGACTGACTTGTTGATTTGACCTTGGGCATGCCTGGACTGTGTCTGACCCTGGTTACCATCACTGGACCTGCCCCTGACCTGCAGTTGGCTTCCTGGCTTGACCTTGGACTTGCCTCATCACCATGAACTTGCCTGATGATCTGGACTCTTCATTGATGCTGGCTGCCATGCCTGGACCTGCCCTGCTTGGGTACTGTGGGGCTGGACCCTGGTCAGTGAGGCCCCTGCCCTTCCAGCTGCATAATTGCGCTCAACTCTCCTTCCCTCCGGGAGCAGCTGGTCCTTGCTGCTCCCTGACATGGAGTGAGAACGGAGGCTTCATGTATGTGGGCGCTGGGAGGACTGCTGCTTCCTGGCTCCTGCAAGGTCACTAAGGAGGGGCGAGTCTGCTGAAAGACTCTTCTTGGTCTGAAACATGTCCTCAACCAGTGGCACAAGCAAGCAAGAACATTTGGCTGAGGGGTCAACCTACCTGTAGGCCCACTGGGGAAGGTGGCGCAGAGCATCTAGACTTCAGATCTCCCATGTGGGGAATATTTTCCTGGCAACTCGTTAGTTACAAAATTCATTAACATTCCAGTAATGGGACATGATGTAGTTCTTAATCTAGCAGCCTGGCCAAACAAGTGCTTTTTTCCAGCAACAGCAAAGGGTGTTGGGGGATTTGGTGTTTTTGCTTCTTTTTTGTTTTTAAAGCTGCTAAAACTTGTAGTGTTTTCTGCGGGGGTCAGCAATCTGCCCCTGTATTTTGGGGTTTGCAGCCTTCCCAGGACAAGAGAAGCCATTGTTTTGCAGGATCCTTGCTAAACAGGTTCCCTGAAAAATATGAGCAACTCATGTGATTGCCCGTTCATTGGAAGTAAAGATCATGACAGATGCAGTTACAGAGAAGAAATAAAAATCAACAACAGACGGGAGGGAATGGCTCCTCTGAGAACAGGAGCCAGACTAAGGGAATAAAAGTGCTTGGGTTAGGTAAGCAAGTTTTATGATAAGGAAGGGAAAAAAATGCAAAGAAAACAGAGGTGGTAGGGAGGGATGTGGGGTGGGGAGCAGTGCCTGGGGAAGGGGTGTACATGAGGAGGTTAGCTGAGAGGCAGAGCCTCTGCAGTGATAACGCTGAGGT
Source organism: Apteryx mantelli (assembly GCF_036417845.1). Lineage (NCBI taxonomy): Eukaryota > Metazoa > Chordata > Aves > Apterygiformes > Apterygidae > Apteryx > Apteryx mantelli. The sequence continues at coordinate 11,580,313 of NC_089989.1, read as the reverse complement.
GTAAATTGAATTCCTGCAGCAGTACCCTGTGGGAGACCAGGCCCTGTTAAGCAACCTGGTGCCTTTTGCTCTAGGGCAGTTGTCTCGAGTGGGAGAGAGGTCTCCTTGGGAGAGGCACTGCTCAGTCTCCCTGTTCACTTGCGGTACCCAGTGGCAGCTACACATCTCCTCGTGAGAAGCAGTTAAATATGCAGAGGCAAGTGCGTGACAGCTCCTGTGGGCTGTTGTTGTCTCAGTGGGGATGGAGGCAGCTCTACAGAGGGGACCAGTCCTTCCCTCTGCCACACCCCTCGTTCCTCTTGTAGGCTGCTGCTCACTTCCTGCCCCAGTATGGCCTGCTCGCTTTCCCACTGATCCTCCTATTACTTCTTTTTGGGTAAGAGTCCAGTGGATATCTTAGGCCAGGTGGTGCTTGTTGGCCAGGATGCATCTGTATCCTCTGTCCTGGTGCTCTGCTGGGACATTCCCTGGCATGTCAGACTGCAGGAGAGCAGCTGCAGCACACCCGTACCCAGGAACACACTTAGAACAACTCATCCCTGCTGTTTAATGGATACACATTTAAAAACAAGACAAATCCTTGCCAGCAAAGAAGAGCTCTCATGGCTTCTAGTGTCCTCCTAAGCTCTCTCTGTGAGAGAACACCAATTCTTTTCAGACCTGTGACGTTCTTCCTGCCTGAACTATTTAAAATGTTACCTCCTTGAGTGGGGTTAGCATGTGACACTTGGCACACAGCAACCTCTGAGCTCAGCTAAACTACCACCAAGCAAAGTGCAGCCATGCAAAGTGGTCTGCATGGGCCTGCAGTGCCAGAAACCAGTTCTTACCTTTGGTGTGTACTCTTAATTCAGCATTGCTTTGCACTAAATCCCTCTACTTCCCTCTGTTTCCCAGCTGTGTCTGTGTCAAGCTAATTCCAATTAAAACCTTTTTTTCCCTCCCTTTTCTATGAGGTTCCTAACTCCACCTATGAGTGCAGATTGGGGGGTTGCAGTCTCTCCCTAACCTTCAGAGATTTACACCAACATCTTCCTGCATGCACTGTGCACCTCAAAGGGCTGCATGTAAAGGGTGTGCTGGGGGTGGCTGGGAGATGTCTGTGGCCTTTTGGAGGTCCCATTCCTCAGGGGTAAGGTGGGCTAGCTGTGTTGACATTGGGAGCCCCTGCTCTCTTGTTCCTTCCCAAAGTGAGGGATGTGGTGACTCAGCAGCCTCTGTTCTGCTTGCACATTATAGTTGGATGTACTACATGCAACTCACAAGGCACAGGTCCTCATCGAAGTGATAATTCACACCATGTTCCTCTGAAGCTTTTCTGAGTATTGTGGAAACAAGTCAAGGCTGAAATATCTTACGGTTGCAGAAAATGGAGGGAACTGTATTTTTTCCACACAAAGTTGCAGAAGAGTGCTGTTGTGTCTCTTGAGGTTTGGGACTGGGTTAGACTGGAAGTGAGTAATAAACTTTGGAGCTGGGGAGATGTGAACAACTTGAATCAAAGCTGACAAAAATGTGCTTGTGATCCCTTGTGAAACATAATTCGCTTATCCAGCTAAATAGGTGTTGCATGATTTAATTATTGTAAAACTAATTCCCTCTCCTAAACTTAGCTTGCTTTCCTCTTGTACTTTATTAAGCAGTTTCTTCCTTTGGAGGTCTTAAATCTTGTCTATATTATTGCTATCATCATCCTACCCAAGTAAAATATTAAGGAACCCAACCTTGCTCTGCTTATCAGTAAGATGTTAAAAATATCCCTAGCTTATCTAAGTTTGGGCTTCTAGTGCTGTAACTGCAGTGGAGCTGACCTGGTTTGAAAATTCTTAGGAAAAAGTCCCCTCCTATTGGCAAGATGCCTGAACTATTTTGGAGACTCTTTCAATGATTTTAATATATCATGAAACCATCTCACTCTTAATTGGTTTTAGGTGGTTTTTTGGTTCATTTAGATTTTTTTCTCCAGGACCAGTTGAACAAAGTCTCATCTACTCTGGAATGTACTGATCCCAATGATACCTACAAATGTGTCTGAAAAGTGTAAGCAGTGGCTGAAAACCTAGTGTGAAGGGGTTTAAGCTACTCGGGTACAAAATTACGTGTTGGCAAAGGTAAAGTTTCAGTGCTAATTTTCTGGTGCCTGTCAGTGTGTTAGAATCAGGCCACTAGCACTGAGGAATTAGTCAGAGGTGACTGATCTTTTAGGATTAGTGTCGCAGCTGTTAATGAGTGTCTTTGAATGTCTTTATAAAGTAGGGAAAGCCTGTGCATCTCCTGTTACGTATTCTCTGTTGATACAATGCCATTGCACAGGTTCTCAGAAATTCGGACACAATTGTCTCTTATGCAAGGGACTTTGGAGCCCAAATACCTTTTGGTATCTAGATATGGCACAGATTAGACCACTTGATCTGCCTGGCACAGCAGGAAATCCAAAGCAGATCCCGTCTTACCACTGCTTGAGAATTGGCTGGGTGTTGGGGTTCAACCTGGAGAGTATGTTCAGCAGGCACTGAGCCTGTGTAAAATCTGGGTCAGATTCTCTCCAGAGCAGGCTTCTCTATCTTTTCCAACATAGTGATGAGGAAACTGAGGAGGAAGGTCATCAAGATATTACACTGAGTAACAGATAATGTTAAAATCATGGGGCTGAAATGTACTGATTTCTTGTGTACAGAAGTTCCCTTTATGATAACACCTGCTAAGTACAAAGCCATCACTGTAGTATGACTTATCATTTGGTTATTTTTATCTCTTGGCAACAAAGACAATTTGGACAGCTTCCATCAGGATTTATTGACTTGGTTTGAAAGTTGTGTAGCCAGCTTTGTTCAGTTCCACACTTTTTAAACTTTAATTTGGGTAAATGTACTTCAAAACCCCCTTGGCCTTTACATGGAATGTCTTAAGTTTTTCCATGGAGCAAAACCATAACTAGATCAAATATATGTCATGCTGTACTATGTATGTTGTCATCAGTGGCCCACTTAGTTTTGTTTCTAAAGGGTGTGTGGAATTTGAACTATCAATTTCTAAGTTTCCAAGAGTCAGGTCACATATGCTTATGTTATTTTCCCTCAAGTTCCCAGCCAGATGTGCTGACAGAAGAAAGTGGTCCCAATTGCTCAAGCAATGCAGAGATCCTCTGTTGAGGCTTGTTCCTACAGCCCGGACTGTCCACACTATAGTTGCAGGGGAAAAAAGATGTGTTCTTAATATGTGTTTATTAACTTGTGTGTGTACTAGCAGGTAAGGTAGACCCCAAACTCCCTGGGACTAACACATATGCACAACTCAAGTATGTGCTAGGATGTTACCTGTTACCTGCTAACCGAAATCAAGAATATGTTTTTCTTTTTAAATAGTTAACAACCACTCAGATTTAATCTTTTTCTTCTTACTAGACTTTCCTGAACTAATACAGCAGGTGCTAGCCTTTTCAGGAAGCTTTGCTCTGAAGCGGACGTTGCTCTAGGTGAATCCATTTCCCCCTGTTCCTCTTTACTATATGAGGGGGGATGAGGTTCCCTCTGAATGTCATGATGAATCGGCTACAGATACACAATGTTTCTTCAGGGGGACCTCACAATCTCTTGGTCCCTGTCACATTTTTTTACTCTTAGTATTTTGAGGCAAATGAAGAGTACTGCCCAGGAGCTGCATATGTTACCATCACTCAAAAATGGCTTTAGAATACATTTTCTTATCTAGTGCTGATTTGTCAGTCTTCCCATTCGAAACTGAGATGATTTACATTCAAATTGACCAAAGAGCAGGTCATCTACTGAGCTCCTCTATGTTGGGATCTCACAATGAGAGAGATACTGCTGCTAGTTCCAGGAAAGAACTAGAATTTTCATGTGTTGATCTAGAGCCATGGTAACCTCAACTGTCTATCCCTTGCAGCAGCTAGGAGGGACTCCCACATAATCCTGTCTCCCACATCACCGGAAGATCTATGGGATGTGAATGCTTTCCCTCAAACACTGATTCTGGCTTGTGAAAAAGATAGGATTCAAGCATGGAAAGGTTTTGTGGCAAATCTTACATTCCCAGTGGGTCTCGTATTGAAAGGCTGCAAATCTTACACTAGACATCTCTCAATCAGTGGTGTTTACCCTTCATAAAGGGTAGACATCTCACCCATCTCACGAAATTAAAACTAACTACATGTTAAGCTAATTGTTTCTTTTATATCCGTGTTATGTTGGATGATTCCTACTCTTGCACACGTCTTAAATGCATAATAGTAATCATGCAACTCATTGGGAGAGGAGCTGGAAATTAGCAAGTCTGCTGTGGACACCAACAATTATTTTGTTGTTTACCTGGTCTTGCGTGATGCTATTAGCCTGCTACCTATTCTGTTCCTGGGATGAACCATAATTAAAATATGGGGAGTGGGAATTCTCTCTCCTCCTCCTGATTTTGTGTAACTCTCGGCAAATTGTTCGATCTCTGCTTTTCTAGTTGTGAAGCAGGCAATGAGTAGAATAACCTGCTTCTTGAGTCAATGTACATGGCTTGACCTCGAGACTTGTGTCCTGAACTGCAGACATCAGCTGCTAGCTAAAAGCCTGGATCTGTTACTGAAAACAGTAACAGGTAGCTGTCCTCCAAAGTGAGCTGCAGAAAGTTATGTGGATATCCTTTGCAGCCCTTTTTTCTGAAAAATAGTTGTCATCTGTGATTAAGTATTGTGAAGAGGAGGAGAAGGGGTCTGCTTTAAGAAAGGGTGGCAACCAGATTTCTGAATATGGTGAAATGTTGCAGTTTTAAGAGGAAGGTGAATAGGAAAAAGCAGTTTTACACCCCTAGGAAACTCGCCACAAGAAATATAGCAGGTATTGCAAAATGCTGCAGCTGAGAAGTGACAATCAGGCTATTTAAAAGTGTGCTCCAGGTAAGTTTACTCTCTAGCTGGAAAGTGTAACTGAGATAATTATTTCAGTCTTAACTGAATGGAGAGCTTAGTACAGTCCTCATTCTGATAGTGTTGTCGCCAGTGGCTTTGCTCCCTTTCCCCTGTTCAGTGCTGGAAGAAGAATAGAGCCAGTGGCCGGTTCCCTGTGCTGGGTGACACAAGGTGAATTCTGCCAGTAGTGCAGAGTGAAATGCTGTAGTTAGCTATGTACCTAGCTGTTTTACAGGATCCTTGTGTTGCATGGCAATGGTCACTGCTCACATGGGGTATCTTTGGCTTCAGGCCAGAATATATAAGGATGATGGTTGACAAAGAGCATTGGTGGGAATAGGCTGTGGGACAAACACCTTGGAGTATGGAAAATATTCAGCAGGAAGAACATTAGAATTGATAACAGGAATGAAGCTTTAGTCTTCAGCATGATGCAAGATGAACCCTGGGTTGAAAATCTGCTGCTCCTCAGAAACTCAGTGGCTGCTTGATCTCTGTTCTTATTTGTGAGATATGTTGTAAGCCTTTTCACTGACCTTCTCACAGCTTCTCCAGACAGCTGGCTCAGCTTGTCTTCTGCTGAAGTGATCTATTACTTGTCAGCTCATTCTTACTAAGAGCTTCTGCTAGAAGCAAAGGGTGAATATCCAGAAACATCTGCATTTCTTCCGTTATCTCTAAGACATGAATTGTATGTGGCACTTAGCTCTCGAAGTAACCTGAGAATGCGAGAGGCAAGCACAGCTCATCTGAACTTGAGATGCAAGTGGAGTATGTAAATGGCTGTCTGCTATCATTTATTTGATCTTGAGTAGAAAGCTAAGAGTTCAGTTGCCCACAGCTACCATCTCTTCTGCTGTCCAAACGCTCTAATAAACATAAAACCTGCAGTAATACAGGGTTGGGAGACACAGGTAGTTGAGAGGCAGTGAGAAGAAGCTGCTTGCAGTACTCTGTCTGCTCAACCCTGTCACTGAGAAATACTTGAGAAAAGACTCAAACATGAAGGCTCAACCCTTCAGGATGATTTCTGAAGCTCTTGCTTGATGATACACAGAGGACTCAAAGGGTGAACAGATTCAGAAACAATCCTGACAGAAGTGCGAGACCTTTCATATACACATCATTGTCTATGGCAAATGCAACAACAGAACAGCCTATATGGCTGCTGGAGAGAAGGAGCTGTTACTTGTCATCTGAAAAAAGGCAAGTATTGGCTAGGACTGCTGCTCTGAGATGCTCATCTTCTACCATACCTGAAATCATCATACATCAGAAAGTGATAGTTGTTTCTCTTTTCCTTGTCACTCATTTTATTAAAAATGATTACACTGGATTGGTGCTCTAGAATGTCTTGAACTAAGTATCCTGAGGCTAAAAGCCATCAGCCACACTGCCTCTTCTTTTCTTCGTATAAAGGTCACGTGTGAGTAGATAGTTGGTCCTTCAGAGCTAAGCAGTTGCAGAAATAGACACTCTGATCCCAACCAGGGTCTCCTCCCTTTTGGGACAGTTTCATTAATGTTAAGAAGCTTCTGTATTTTTGGATGTCTGGGAGCTGGTAAAACCTTCAGTTGGTATCTCAGGTCTCATTGATTGGTAATAGCTTGTGTAAAAAGAGGTAAAATATTATGAATTTTTCAACTTTATTGATATAAAAAAATTATTTTCAAAAATTTAAAATTTTGCAGAAAAAAATGAATCTGCAATATCCCAATTTTTCCTAAGAAAAATGATCACTTATAAAATAGAACCTCTTTCATAGTTATTGATTCCTCTGGTTCCTTCAGGGAGGGGAAGAACTATGCTGTCTTGTGATGCAGAGCAGGATGTGCTAATAGAGCTATTAATCCTTGGGTTCCCTCTCTCCCGCAAGAACTTCATACCTGTTGAAAGGCAGAGCAGGCTACTGAAAAGCTCCCTTTTGGCATTTTGTAAGTACACAATATCTGTCGATAGGAACTCAGGTTTCCAAACAATCACCCAGAGGAGGAGGAGAAATACCTTTTTAGTTTGTTTGTTTTTCCTTAAACAAAGGGGGGAAAATGGACTGAAATTTTGAGGCGGGGAAAATGGGCAGAATTTCTTGACTGTTACGCTTGGTGCTCTTGGTCCTGGAGAGGCACCCTCTTTTCTTTAGCAGCCTGTGGAGTCGTCTCCGAACAAAACGCCATTGTGGGAGCATGGAAAACAGAGTCAGAAAACCTCAAGTAGCGATGAGACTTACCATTGGCAAGAAACCACGTTTCTGAGGGTTTATGGGGAAAGAGCATCATTTGGTTATTGTGAAAGAGCACTCTTATCTATGCACCAGCCTTTTAAAAAATGATGCCATATCAAAATTCCCCCGCATTCTTTTTCAATGCATTTATTTTCTTTTTGTCAAGAGTTTTGGGAAGCGAGATGTTGTGGTTTTCATCTCTTAAAGCTATACTGCCTGTTTGGATGTTTGCCCAGGATCAAATTCATGAGCAGAGAGACTGATGTTCTTCCGCTGTTGTCATGCAGCAGCTTGTCATGCAGAACTGGCCTCTGAAGACAGCCAGAGAGTTCTTTGTCCCTTTAAAAACTCCTGGAGATCTCTGAGCTCTCAGCTTTCCTCTAGAAAGGACAGTTTGGAATAAAAATTGTTCAGGTTAGGCTTTTTTTTCTCTGTAACTTTTATCAGAATGGCATTATGTTTGTATACCACTTATCTTTAGTTTTCCCTCTGTTCTAAGATGTTCTATTTCCATAGTACACTCAGAAGAGCCTGAGGCCCCCAAATACATTTTCAGTTTTCAATTTTGAAGCCCAGGCAGCTCTGTCAGATTCAGTTAATTTGGAACACTCAAGTGCATGTGTTCTGGAGCTGCTGTTTTCTGCTGTATGGATGTGCTAGCAAGTGATTTTTACTGTAATGTTGACTGTTCAAATTGAAAATTACAATTGCCACCTTTTTGCCAGAGCCAGGCTTCTAGATGGTGGGAGGTGTTAAATACGTAAGGTGTTGCTGCATAGCATGTCACCCTACCATGAGCTCCAGCAACAGAGAAGGTAGTTAGATATTTCTTTGTCATAAAAAGACTATGCAGCCCTAAAACTGTAAAAGAGCTTGAAACTTAAAAATACCCCCTCCAAATAACCCCAAAGTATTATTGAGTGCATCACTGACAACAACTCACTCACAGCTAGTTGTACTATAGAATTCTGTTAACAGGCTTGTGGCATATCTGAAACTGAGAGTTTCAGGGGAAACTTTGATTAAACCACAACTCAGAGCTGGGGACAATAACTCTGGGAAATGTCTACCCTCTGGAGCCTGCTCATCTCCAGAGCTGCTTTTCTGTCCCTGGATCATCACTCGGTGAATGATTTTTCCTCCTGTGAGTTAGGAAGAAGGCAGAAAACCATCAGAATTTGTAAATCTCTGTTTCTAAAACGTAGTCTGCCAACTTTGCTGAGCAGGAAGCTTTGCAGTGTAATCACACTGTAATAGACTTGTGTTCTTACTGAAATCAATGGTTGCATTGCAAGGGGAAGGTGAATGCAGGCAGGAGAAAACACTCCATTCTGAGTTGCCCTTCCACACCTACCACAAGACACTTCACTGACCTTAAAACTTTTTGATCAAAAAGTCTGAAGGAACGATCTGCAACACAATGTAGGAAAAATACAGAGCACCCCTGGCAGTGAGCGCTCTGGAGGGAAAATCCATATGCTCTCCTGGGAAGTAGAGTACTTATACACTGCAGAGGAAACAGTGAAGTACAGCTGTCCTGAACCATCTCTTTTGGGGAAAACTCCTTGACTTGAAGTCTGGCACCAGCAGGCATGTGAGACATTCCTCAATCAACTCTTCAGGGAGGAAATTGAAAGCAAGGATAGAAACAAGCTGTGTGCAATTTGAGTCACTTTAATTATTTAATTGACTTTGCACCAGTGTAGGTGATGGGAAGATGGAGAGGTCAGATACTGTAGTGACCTATTACTAGGGAATCCACAGGTATTTTTGAGGACTTGTCTAATAAAAGAACTGTATTGAAATGAAGACCAGAATCACTCTAGGAGCCTTTTGAATGCTGGGTTCAAGAAAGATGGAGACTAACGTCTGGGAAAGAGAAATTTGTCCAAGCTCCTTGGCTGATCTCACCAGGGCTGTTCAGCTTGCCAGGTACAGTTATCATTTTAAAGCATCTTACTCTGCAGTTGCAGGCTGTCTGCAGTCTTGTTTTCAAAGCCACTGCACAGAATGCTGCTGTTCCTTCAGAAAAGTGATTTGGGAGAAGCAGCAACAGCAGATGGCTTATGGGATCGTGTGAGCCCTAGCAATGACTGTGCCAAGCCTTCCTAGCCTGGGAGCCAGGAAGAAGGGAACTATGTGAGTGGGCTGAGTTGCTTTGCAGAAGTTGAGGCAAACACCTTCATCTCTGGCATGGCTAGGGATTGCCTGCCAGGGCCCAGCTTTTGCTCTAGGTCAGAGATTCCAGTAGATGTCTGTATGCTTTCAGTAATGGTGAGGAGGGTCACGCTTCACCTGGTCTCCTGGGTGGTGCCCCAAGGTCCAGGTATGTTTGAATGGGGGGGTATTCAGGGATGCCTAAAATGCATATGAATAGGGCACTGGAGCCCTTAGTTTTGTAAATAGCTATATTCAAAGGCTTTTGAAATGCAGTGAGTCTATCAGCGCTGGTGTATTCAAACTTTCCACCTTCCTCTTTGTTTCTGCTCTCTTGCAGAGCAGCATAGAAGTAGGCATAAAGCTGTACTTGAAATAAAGTCTATGATTTTCTGGCCTCAGCCACCTGTTGTAAGGCAAGGTCATGTTGGGTTGACTTGTCTTGTATGCCAACTGTGAGGTCCACTGATTTCAGTGGCAGGTGATAACTTCTACCTTTGATTTGGTGGCTGTGGAAGCAAGGGAAAGAACTTAGATCCATGTCAGACTGGAGAAAATGGCTCTGAAATGAAGTTAGAGCTGTGGTGGTTGAACAGGTTTGGAATTTCTTTGCTTTGGGAAACTCAGTTGCTTTGTGAGAGTGAGAAGAGGAGGGAAGGGAGAACACACCTTATTTCTCATATACTTGGTAAGCTTCTGCTGTTTTTATTTTCTTTTGTCTCAGAGACTGACAGACTCTAAACCTTGTGACTCTGGGGGTCGGTGTGTGTGTGAAGGCACCTCTCAAGGAACAGTATTTTTACTGAGAACTTAGTAATGACTTGAGGTCAGCTTAGGACCCCCTGGAGACTTGTTCCATATTGTACTAGGTGCTGACTGGAAACAGCATCACCCTGAGGGCTCCCAAGTTAAAGGTGACTGTGGGTAAACAAGTGATCTGTGTTTTATTGACCTGATCACCTCATGTGTGCCTGGGAAAAGGGCTCTATCTTCCCATCTAGTTCTCAACCCTTCCCCACATGTGATTCTATCTTCTTGGTGCTTTCTTTAGGATTTCTTGCCCGGGTTGTTCAAACAACCGGCCTGTTGTTACTGGCTTTCTGTTCCTGAGTGTTTCCCCAAGCTAATGGGAGATTAGAGCTTCTCCAACCATCCTTTTAAGTGCTTCAAGAAACTCTTCACTGTGATTTCTGCGTGTGTACATGGGCCTTGGGTGGCTTTAGGAGAGCTGTTTTGGATGTTGCTGGCAGAGAGGCAGGCTGTGCATTTGAGCAGCTGGCTCATGCTGCACTCTCTGCTATCACATCAGTAGAGGCAGGATCTGAACTCAGGAGTTGCTTGGGTAGCTGTGTGCTCATGGGTGCACAAGTCTGTGGGACTCTGTAAAACCTTGGAGACATAGGGGTCAGCTGTATAACCTGTAAGGAAGCTGGGGTTTTCAGGATGCACAGACTGAGAGAGCTGAGAAAATTGCTGCCCTGTGCAAAAGTTTTGAGAAAAGGAAACAGATTATTTCTGCAGGTGGTTTCTCATCCTCTCCCCCCTGTAAAGGGCTGGCTACAAAGAAATGAGGATGGTAGAAGAAGGTAAAAGGTGGCTCCCCAGGTTAGCAGGGGAATTGCAAACTTGGGGTCTCAATCTCACACTGCTAAAATTTAGGAGAGCTAGAGCAAGACCAAGGAGCAGAGAAACACAGGCTCTTACTGGGATGTACTTGTAGCAGTGAGAGGTCTTGTTAAACCCATGTGAAAACCCTGCAACCGATGAAGCTGTTGGTCTGAAAGGCTCAGTATCATAGGCGACTTCTTAGTTTACAGTCAAATGAATAAAGGGACTATATTAAAAAAAAGTTGATTCAGCTGTCGAACGACTGGCTCTTTCAGCCCACAGGCAGGAGGTAGAATCAGACTGGCTTTCATTGAAGTTCCTGGCTCTGTTTGACTTGCTCAGCTGGCTTGTTTCACTGATAAATTACAGTGTGCTCTGATAATATTGTATGGGCTTAAGTGTTAGTGGGTCAGTTCTGATAAACATGCAAAAAGTACCTTGAGATGATTAAGCTGTAGTTTGTAGCTTAGCTAAGCTAAGACATGTTTGCTGCAAACAGAAAGAAACAGCAGGAGTAGGGCAGAACAGGAAGAGAAACGTTTCTGGTGAAGAATGTAAAATGGTATTTTGGTTTTTTGCAGAGCATGTGGAGAATGTGGGTGGTTTGACTGGAGCGTATTTAGTGTTTGGCCCCTGTCATGGCTGAGGGAGCGGGTGATCAGTAAGCCGTACTGCTAGGCAGCTTGTTTCTCGCAGTCATTGCTCTATAGCAGATACATGTACAAGCCACCCTTAATTTGTCCTATTACTCTTCTTAATGATAAATCTCATTTACTGCGCAATGTTATAGTGTGCGCACAGAAAGCGGGAGAGAAAACAAGGCGCAGAGGAGGGTTGCGACATACCGTAGGCAGACAGTCTTAGCTGCTTCTGCACTGCGCACAGACCACCCTACTTGGCCCTCCCCACCTCTGCTCTGTCATATGGGGTTTGCTGGTGTTTTACAAGTTCCTGAGGAACAGCCTTGCAGACTCAAGCAGCCCAGTGTGAGCTATTTCCATCCTCCTCTGCTATGTAGCAGACATCTCTGGCATGACTCTGAGTCAAGCTGTGTCAGGCAGGCATCTAGGGAGCACATGCAAATCTCATTTAGGCCTTTGCAGAAAAGATGCGCAATTCCCTTAGCGCTTGTATAGATTTTCCACAGTGTGGTATTTGGCTACTTAGTCACACAGTTATCTTTGTGTTTTAAGAATAGACTTGACTAAGGCCTCATTGGCTGTACTGCACGCACACACACACACACACACACACACACACAAAGACCTTGTTTTAGTACGGATACCTTGGTATGAGTGTCAGAGGTGCCAGAGAGTTTGTGCTTAATTAAACAGGCTCCTTAATAGGTTTTGTTATCACTTTAGTGCTCTGCACTTGAATCATGCCTCTTAAAGGGCTATTTAATGAATTTCTCAGGCTATCTGACAAGTAATGTTCTTTGCCTCCTTGTTATGTAAAATTCATTAATGTCTCCCTTTGCAGACACTGGTGAATAACAAATATTATGACTTAATTAGCTTATTTCAATTTATGGCCAGTGGAGGTAGGAAGGAATGAATTTACTTCCCTTTTTTAATTTATCAATTGTATGCAGAACTAACCTGTTTAAAACAAGCAAACAAACAAATAGAAACCCAAGCTGCTTTGGTTTCCCAGCTGAGAAATACTTCTCCTTGACCCCCAGCACCTGGGGACCTTTCTCTAGCTTGGTAACTTTTATTGTTTCCATAAAGAGGGGAAAAATCTGTTAGCAGTAAGCAAAGCTTTCTTTTTAAGGGATTGGCAGGACTCAGCCACCAACATTGCTTTGAGCACAGAACTCTGAATAATATTTTGGTTTTAAAACAGATCTCTATATTCTTTCTTTCCTTTTGAATATAATGTAAATATTTAGGGTCAAATCCTTAACTGGTATAAACTGAAGTACTTTTATCAGCAGATCTGAGAAGGGGCTAAAAAAGTACCCCAGTTGTTTTTCCTATGCTTACTCAGGACTTCAAATTATTAACAGTGGTAGAAAAAATAGCTTATCATGGGTAGCCACAAAATCTGCAAGGCTATCCTGTGTATCTGAAGTTCCCCTTGAATCTAGCAGGGGTCAAGGAAGCTCAATATATTACAGCTATGGACCAGAAGGTGCACAATACCTCTTGAAGGTTCTTGTACCTGGTGGAGGTAGCACTAGGTAACCACCAGACTGGACTGTTGTGTTCCTGTGGTGCCTTCCAGCCTGGCTGTTGGCATGTTTGGTTTCCTGCGTCTTCACAACAGCCTGGTGGGAGGTTATCCATCCATCCAGGGCTTCCAGATTTACTTTCCTAACCCAAAGTTTTGCTGGAAAAATGCACAGCAGGTCAGACATCACAGTCAAATGGTTTCTGCAGGGTGACTGTACAGCCTGTGAGTAACCACAGTGCATCCTAGATGTGTCAGGGGTCCTGGTATACGCTCACCTGCACTGCTGCAGCCCCTCTGGTTTGCACTGGGAATCAATCGAGGAGTCGCAGCACAGCGAGACAGGGGGTATAGCTAGATTATTTGCAGAGGAAGTGGAGGCAGAGGTGGTGATAATAGCTTGCCCAGAGCATGGAGGGAATTGGTGGCAGAGAAACAGGACTTTGAACTAGATCTTAATGGCAGAAGTATCCTTTCTTCCACCTGTATTTCATTTTCAAATTCCTTTATGCTTCACTTCCAAGTTTTCCCCTCCTTGTAACTTGAGAAAAGTTGGGCTCTGTTTCAGTGATCTCTCTTTCCCTTTCAATGTGCTTCTCTTCCTGCAACTGCCTCTTTTACTCCTTGTTCTTATTTTCTGCCATGGGGTGCATTGAGCTCCTTTGGAAATGAGCTGCTGCTGCTGCAGGCCGGATCCATTTGGCAATTCCAGCCACAAAAGCCAGGCTCTCCAGTGTAACGAGGCCATTAAACCTCTTGTGGGAACTGTGAAAGCTGGCTTTATCTGCCCTGCAGAGAGCTGGGGAGAGGCTGCTACACCATTGTTTCTGCTGCCGATGACACAGACTGGAGCTGCTTCTCCTTGAATGCTGCCTGAGCTGGGTTAAAGCTCGGCTTTGTGTTGCCCTAATCCCTCAGTCAAGACCACAGCAACCGCACTAAGTTAGAGCAGCCCTGAGGCTGATTTAATTTGCTGTTCACTTACTGTAACGTGTGCCAACTGTGAATTATTATAAGAGATCAAATCTTTGACTAGACTCTGACCCAGCATCTCAGCTTCAGTCCAAAATGTAACCACTTGGTCTGGGAGCAGCCAAGTTAGATTTGGATGTATACGGTATTAACAACTGCTTAGAAAATTAAAAGCCTGGTTTGCCTACTTTGACATCCTTCTTACTCTCCTCTCCATCATCTCAGGTTTTAGCCTGTGACAGTAGGCACTCCAAAACTTCTGATTTTGCTGAAGAGAGTTTCTCTCTGAGAATTGTGAATGTTCATAGTCTCATCTTTGTTTTTTGGATAGGAGGGATGGATTTGAAGGGAAGAGGAAGTTTTCTTATGCTGTAAGACTTCTCAAGACTTTTTTCAATATTGTTTTCCTCCAAAACTGGGCTGTTTTACTGTAGAAGTTCTGTGTTTCCTGGTGATTGACAAAAGACTTGGTTGGCCCCAGTAGAAAAGTCTCATTTTGGTTTCAAACCCTTCTATTTTAAATAATTCACCTACATTTGCTGACTATAAAGAAAATATATTTGAAGTTTCTAAAACAAGAATACTTCTGTCCTGTTTCAAAATGCCTCCCCCCTCTCAGCATGTTAAACTGGGAGTCTGCTGCAACTGGTCTTTTCTCATAGCTGGATTAGACTCCAGTGAATCGGCGCTCTGTGAGGAATCTCCTCGAGACATTCCTGCCCGGCTGTACCCAGGATCGATCGCTGACTAAGGCAGGAGCTTCCTCAGCTTGCGCCCATGAGTGGGACAATAGGTCAGAGCAGTGGAGCCCAGCTGCAGCTCGTAGATCTAAACACAGGGAAAAGCCCTGTCCCTCTGTGAATCCCTTCTATCCCGCAAATCCCCCAGAATGCGAAGCAGCTCACTCCTTTGGCTCTGTGCTCTGGGCAGGCTCCTCTTCTGGGAGCGGTGACCTGAGCATGGTGCAAGGAGGGCGCAGGGCAGCAGTGGTTAAGCACAGGAAGAGGTATGAGGCATGCTGGCAGACCCAGGTCTGGACCTGCCTGCCTGCCTTCCAGTTCCCTACAGCTCACTGCTTCCCAGGAAAAGCTCCACTGAAGCTGAGTGACCACTACCTGTGGCAGGGACCGCAGATGTGCCTTATGGAGTTACTAGCATGTAATAAAATGCTCTGGCGCTGTTGTAGGCGGTGGCTCTGTGATGAGAGTGCAGCGCATGCTATAACACCAGCAGTGTCTCAGCATTTCTGTCTTTGCTTCCTTTTCTCAGATGCTCTTTACTTGTGTTTAGTTTTTCCATATAGTGAGGTGGTGCCCTCCTTCCTTCAGAGTGGTGGGTCCTAGAGGAATGGCAAGTTTAGCTGGGTCAGATCTGGCTTGCAGAATGATCCCATGTGGCATGTTTTTGTGTGTACAATGGAAAATACTTCTGGATAGCCACCACCTTGTCCTATGTGGTGTCCCATCTGGGAGTGCTTATGGAGTCAGCACAGTACACTTCGCCACTGGACAGCATGTGAAACTTGGGAGTTCTGCAGTGCTCCTGGCCGTGGGCTTTTGCAGAGCAAGATGCTACTGTCGCTCCAAGGAGAATCTGATTGCATGTCACCTCCTGGAAGCCAGCAAGCGAAGGGATGCTTGATTGTGAGAAGGTGCACACAGGACTAGGAACCATGGTAGAGCTGAGGTCCTCTGAAATTTCTAAAGGCTTTTGTTCTCCTCAGGCCCAGGCTGGGATCATTATTTCTGGCAGCAGTGTCCCGAGGCCGAGTGTTCAGTACCCCGTCTGCCAGCTGACGGTAGGTTACTTGTCCACTAGACAGAGCCAGAAGCCACTGTTGTGAGTTCTTGTCCTGTCTGTGTTACAGGTGTGCTGGATCAACTGATGAAAGAGAGGAGTCCCGTGACTTGCATCCTCTGTAAAAGAGAGATGCTACTGAACTGCCCTCCTTGGGATGATTGCATTGATGGGTGCACAGGCTTGGGGTTTTCAGGGTCCTTGATGCAAGGCCATAGGGAAGGGATGTTCCAGGGGCTGTTGCTCCAGGCTGCTGTGTCTCCATATGGGTGTGGTGTGTCTGGCATGTGTCAAGCTGTGAGATGAACCTGGCAAAGGAGTGGAGTTGCCTGGTCTGTCCCTTGTTTTCATCTGGGGAAGACGCAGAAACCTCTGGGGTGGTTTTGTGCTAGAACAGCCAGTGCCACGAAGTGACGCAGTTGAGCTGTTAAACAAGCCATAGACACCCCAAACCTGGGGTGCTGCTTTTGTTACAGGCCATCAGCCTATGTCCTGAGGTCACAGCTGGCTTGTGCCTCTCCCTTTATCCTTTCACTACTTCCTGTTTTTTAAGGGCTGTTGTGCTTGGTTGTGTAATGCATAACTAGGGGATGTCCAAGTCAGTGAATTGTGTTGTTAATGTTCATCTAATTGGCTTCCAGTCACCCTCCCCGAGCTGACTCAGCCCTTCGGTCAGAGCTTTCCTCACCCTAGTTGTTGGGTGCCTCTTTAGTGCAGTCGAGCTAAACTCACCCGCACGCACCAAGTGTCTGGGGAGAAGCAAGACTTCAACAGGCTTCATTTTTCTTAGCTTCCCAGCATTAGCACGTCCTTGAATGGAGACTCTTTCCTTCCTTGGCAAACAGTTTACACCGGTAAACCTGGACATTTGCAAGGAATTAGATTTTGTTTGTTTGTTTTCCATGGTCTGCATTGGTCTGGATAAAGGTCCCAAGGGTAAAGCAGGCTTGAAGAAAATGCTCAGTGTCACACAAGCCCTGCCTCCTTCTGAGGCTCTGCTGGTTTTATGCAACTGTTCCGATGTTAGTTGTGCAGTGCTCTGATGTCCCCTGTGTGCATGAGAATCAAAGCAGTTAAATAATATTTCAAATCTCAAAATTGGAAATCTCCCTCTTTTGCAGGAGGCTTCAGCTGTGGGTCTGGAATTTGCATTCCCTTCCCTCCCCCCCCCCCCCCCCAAAAAAAAAAGTCCCCAACAACCACTTGATAAAAATCCTCCCAGGCGGGAGAGAGAGGAATACTGGATAATCCTTGGGTGAAATTCATAAATATTCACTTCTCCACAAATTTAACTCTTTTCTTGAATTTAAACAACAAGGTTTCAAGCCTTGAGTTAAAAGCAAGTAGTCATTGCGGCAATTTCTTTTATGCTCTTACCTCAACAGGAGGGAGGGAAGAATGGAACAGGAGCAGCAAAAGGGGACAAGTGTAAAGAGAAATAGTTCACTCTTAACCCGCAGTTACTGTGTGCCAGGCAATTGACCTGCACCACCTCTGCAGACACTGGTGTCCATCTGGCATATGATCAGCTGAGTGCGTCAGCTGGGCCTAGCTAGTCCCCAGGTGCCAGGTACTTTTGGGTGGTAGCACGTATTGAACGCTTTCCAGAAAGGCAGAGTGTGTGTGTTTAAACATGCTGAATAAACATATTCATTCTTTCCATCCAGCCCTGTCCTCTTGAGCGTAAGGTACAGATGCAGGATCCAGGAGCTCTTCCAAATTAATTCTTTCCCTTCCTCTCCTGCCGTCTCTCCTTCCCACCTGCAGTTTGAGGGCAAGCTGAGAGCGTTGGCCAGAGCCAAGCGCAGTGTGAGGCTGGTGCTGCGTTTGCCTGCTGTGCTCCTGGCGCAGCCTGTGCTGCTGACCTGCACCGAGCCCTGCCTCTGCATGGAGGTGTGAACTGCAGGGGCAGGAGATGAGAGCCTTTGAAAGATGCTCATGAACAGAGCTGACACTTGAATTCATGGCTTCTGGCTTCAAAGGGGAAAGTGGCCGTGATGAACACCATGAGGGCTCTGCATCGCTATCTTTAAATGACAGGGAAGAGCTGCTGGGTGTCTATGAGACCCCTCCACCCCAACCCAGGGAGATGTGGAGCAATGGAAGTTATGGACTTTCTGAACATGCGGAAAGTGTTGCTGTTATCTTTGCTGAGGCTAAAGCATGACCAAGAACAGCTAGCCTTAGGGAAAAGGGGATGTGAAGTACCCAGCTCTTGCTCATACCTGTATTCCCCAGATTTTGTGAAAATACATGATTAGGCTGAATTGGGCCTCGGTGCCCCTCCTCCCAAGTTGACTAACAAAGGCCCAAGGGTGGCAGAGAAACACCAGCAACGTGAGACAGAGGTGCTGGACAGAGAAGGCGAACAGCAGGGCCAGCCACTACTGACTGTCATTGGTAGAAACAGGTTTTGGAAGTGAAACTGTAGTCATCCTTCATGTTGGAAAACTTAATTTTCTTCCCTAAATTCCATCTGCAGTTTAGATCTGGGGCATTATTCTGTACATTATAAAAACCTAGACTATTACGAACATTTAGGAGACTTCTTTCCTCCCCCAAACTAAGGCTATGGTTAAGTGATTACCGCATGCAGTTTCAGTTGAAAAATGCTTAGGCTGCTTTCAATTTAGCCAAATGAGTGGAAAAAACCCTAAGTTGTTTGACTGTTTCTGCTGTATATCCATTACAGAAAAGCCTTGATTCTTTCCCCTTGGGCTGCTGAAACGTCTCCGGGGGGCTCAGGTAGAAAGATGGGAACTTTATTTCTGTAGGGGGCATGTGGGTAGAAACGGATCTCTCAAGTGGGGTTATGGATTGGTCTCGCTCTTGGGCCCTTGCACAGTGGAGGAAGTTTGGACCTGGATTTGAGAAACAGGTCTCTCTTGAAGGAAGACTTGGGAATATGAAAAAGCCTTTAGGTGGATAAAGTTGCAGAAGAGTGTGTGTGTGTTGTTTTGCGTGGTGTTTTTTTTTTTTTCCTCCTATGGTGTCTTGAATCACCCTGTCCCCTCCTAGCTTTGACAGTTGTTCACACAGTAGCATGAGCCATCTAGCTGAAGCACAGAGCAGTGATGGCATAACCTGTGTACTCAGCTCTGCTGCTGTTTGCTGGGGGGCTTGAGGGGCTTGTTTTGTTTTTTGTTGAAGGAAACAGAGGTGACCTTAGAGTTCTCCTGTTTCTCCAGCTCTCATCTGTTGCCCTGGCTCCCATCACACTGGGTTCCTGCCACGGTGGTTTTTATCATCTTTCTGTGTTGAAAGAAAAATACATATGCTTCATTGCCTCTCCCTCTGAGCTGAGGCCACCGCGGTGGTGCTGTAAGGGAGGGTGTTGTGCCACAGCACTTTTCAGCGCCCTGGCTGGAGTTTGCAAGGAGTCCAGTGTTTTGTTTGCAAGAGAAATCCCTCTGGCATTCTGTGTTAGAGCTGGATTTACTGGAAACAAGTCCCTGATGAAAACCTTCCTTGCATAACACTTTTTCCCACCTACAGGCAGTGGTGACTGGCACAGTCTGAAAGCCTTCAACAGCCAACTCTTTTGTAGGTGTCTGGCAAGAAAGCTCCAGAGCTGGAGAACAAGACTTGACTCATTGGTGCTTTAACTGGGGACAATGCTGTGGGTCTGTGTATTGATGAGTAGGTGATGACCCTGCACGTCCCCAGTCCTGCTCACTCATAATGGCTCCTTGGGGCCGTGTTTGTAAAAGTCTTTGGAAGAAGCTTGCCTTACAGAGACTGAAGAGTACCAGGAGCTGAATTTGCTGACACAGGTCTTAAGAGTTTTTTGGGGTGAGGGGTATTTAGTTTCTATTCAAAAGTTGAGATGCTCCTTCAGTATTGCTCTGGTTTGAAAATGGGTAGGGTTTGGGAGAGATGGTATGTATAGAGAAAAGAACATAGGACTTTAAGTTTTGTTTTAGCAGTTGTGTCTAGTTCAGAGAAGTCTGTGGCTGCCGTGATGCAGCTGCTGTTTGGTGATGTTTCTGGTTCACGTGGCAGCCAACACCTGGTGCACAGGTGTACCTTTGCACTCCTGTTGACTCAGCCCCCTGTGAGTTTCAGGTGAAGGCTTGAGTCTCTCCTTTAATTGATGTGGTTTGCGCAGCTCTGCTGGAGACTGAGTTTATGGACTAGATTGTGACTTTGGCCCCAGCATGTGACTCATGTCTACACAGATGAGTGCAGACAAACCCGAGCCTGTCTGCCTATGCAAAGGTACAGGTGAATGTGAGCCAGACACCTTTTAGCATGGAGTCAGAGAAGCAGCGGCTAAATGCCAGGCTCCTTAGACCTCTGCTCACAACTCATGGAAATACCTTCTTTAGCTGAGAAGATGGCTGCATCCCTGTTGCATATTGTAGCCAAGACCTTGGGAGCCCCTTTCAATGCAGTTTCAGATAGCCTTCCCTGCCTACAGGTATTTGTCATCAAATCCCATCCAAGAACAAGCAGGTCTCTGAGGTTTGCAGATTCCTGGGTTTATGTCATAGTTCATGAGACAGCATGAACAGGTTTCATGTAAAGATGTCTGTCCTGCAGCAGGATATCTTTCAGGGCTCGGATACAAAATGAGCCCAAGAAAAGCATTCTTTTGGGCCTGGCCTGGTTGAGCCCAAGTGGGTTCATTTTGCTGCCTAAAGTCTAAGCACATAGGTTCTCCCTTGTTCTGTCAGTTCCATGAAGTCTCAGGTTAAAGAAAAGCATTGCGTTCACTGTGTGTGCAAGCCAACTTGAATAACTTCTGATTCTCTTCTGGCTCTATGTGCAAGTAAACTGAATCTTTGTCAAAGTCTGCAGCACAAAAGAGGGGTGGCTTGTGCGAATGGGTAGAATCTTCGCTCTGTCAAGGATGCTGCTGTCTGCTGAGATGGTTCCATGAGGCCTTCTCCAGGCCTTGCTTCAGGGGTCTCTGGTCAGGGCCACCAGTGACATTGGATCCCTTCTCTGCTGCATGGCTCCTTGCTCCCCAGCCTTTTACCTTCTGCAGATGGGGCCTTCTGGCTGAACAGAGTGGGTGGTGTGGCTCTCTTGAGATGCAGGGTTTTATGAACTATCTTGGAGCATATCCTTAGCAATCCACAGTAAAATGTGGTATCTCAAGAGGGCTAACCTTTCCTAGGTAAGCAGGAGACAGTCTTTGGCTTTAAAAATCTCCAAAGGAGGTGCAAAAGCCAGCTGAAGTTTTAAGTCAGAATGGTGGTTCCATACAGGTAATGATCAAGAAGGTAATTCTGTACAGGTGCTATTAGTATATGCATTATCTCCAGGTGGGTGGTGATGGATTTTGATCCTAGCTCAAGGAAAAACAAAAAGACAGCTTTATGCTGTAGTAACAGTAACACCTTGCCTGTCCATAGAAGTATCTTGGAGCTAAGGAGATGGCTCACGCTTCTGCTAGGTAGTTGGTTTTGGCCTGAGGAAACTGAGGCATAAGAGAGACAAATACAACACTGAGATGGGAGGTGTGTAATGGACCATGTAAAAGTGCCTGCCCAGGACTGGTGTCTGACTTCTGCTGACTCAGTAATGTTGCAAACAGGGCCACAAGGGACTTAGCAAGATCAAATAGTAAATTGTGAGTTGTCAGCAGATGAGGTGAAGAAAGGGAAGGACTGGCTGCTTGGGCTGGCAGGGAGATCCATGAGAAGCATTGTGCCTCAGAAAATGCCAGTTGTCTGAGATGGAACATTTTCATGGAAAAACATTGGTTTTGATGAATTTCAGTTTCTGAAAAATATTAGATGAAAATGTTTTGAAAACTGTTTGACCTTTTCTAAATGGCAAAGTTTCAATGTTTTTTTTAGGTCCAAATGCTGCTTCATTTCGATAGTTAGCATTAATTGAAGGTTAAAAAAAATGTTGGAACTGAAATGGAATTCCTGAAAATGAAGAGAAACAAAATGTTCTCTTCCTCTTTGCCTCCTCCAGCCTTCTTAGTTCTGGGGAAAATCTTGAGATTGACTTTCTCATTTCTCTGAACAGGGATATTTAAAACGTCACAAATCTTTGTGGGAGGGACCACGGGCATCCTATCTAGTTCACTGTCCACCTTCTCCAATGTGGTTACAGGTATTAAAGTGATTTTTGTGGTGGGGCTACAAGCATTTCTCAGCTGTGCCAATGCGAGTGTGTTTGCTGCTCCAGAGGGGCCCCCGTGCAGCCTATCCCTGCTGTTCTCGTCTGCCCAGGACCATCTGTTCAGGTCCTAGTGAGTCTTCTGCCTCTGTCAGTGAAGGGAAAGCGTGTAAGCAGGGTAGTGTGATATTTGTACTGTGCTGTGGCTAGGTGACGAACCCAGTGTTTGCTAACCTAACACACTGGGGAAGCATGAAACGATCACTTTAAATGTGCCATGGCAAAAAGGAGCCATTTGTGTGTACAAGTTGGGAGCCAGAGCTCATGTCTAAACACACAGAACAGAAGGTAAATAGGACTACACAGCAGGGAACATCTTAAAAGCCTCACCAGGCAAACACAGCTTGCTGGTCCAGAGGTACAGACTACAGGAACATCATCTGTCTAAAGCTGCTGGTGAAAAGCCTGTAAATGTGTGACCTTTGCACTTATGTATTTTACAGTCGGGTGAAGGAAATGGGGTCGAGAGGACCAGAGGGCATGAACCTGCCATCTTCATCCCCTTCGTCTCTGCACTGGAGCAAAGATGCACCTTCCTGTCTCCTTTCTTAAATGAAAAGGATTAATTTAAGATCAGTTGTGCAGGATGTGATGGTGAACAGGTTGTGTGCTCTCCTGCTGGCATCTCAAGTCTGTTGCCATGTTTCTGGCTGATGTGAAGAGCATTAATGCGCTCCTCCTTAGCTTTGGTGCTGTCTGTGCTTTGTCTGTCAGGGGACAGGTCATGTCACTACAGGTGGGTGGTGATTTCTTACTTTCATGTGCAGTGTATTACTGTCCACGCTCACTGGTCAGGGTACATAGTTTCTTCTTTTGAGGTAACATGGGACAGTTTTCTTGCACATGTTTGAGTGTCCTTAGTCTGGTCTTAGTGGGAACAAGAACTTGCACCTCAATCCTCTTCCTACTGGGAAGTTATCAGGTTGGATTTTAGCTTTGGCAAAGGCTGTAGAGTTCAACTTTGTCTGCTGGGGCTGTTCATGAAATAAGGAAAAGTGCATCCCTTCTGAGTTTATGTAGGACTGCAGAAAGACCCTAATATTAGTAAGTGCACTGAGTTTACAAGGTTCAAAGCCATAAATTTCAGGGGAATTGCTGCAAATAATGCATATAAATGGTGAAGTGATCTTCTTGGTGACAAGGGTGCTCCTAGAGGTCCCTGCAAGAATCTGGATTGCAGGGAGGGGAAGGAGGAAGAGGAGTGGGTAAGATGCAGTTTGCAAGCAGGGTTTGGGGACTGATGTATGGCCAGGTGTAGTGTTCCCATAAACAATAAGTATGGATTTCTGAGTGCTGGTGGTGTTAGAGTTTTTATCTTGGTGATTAATCTCTTTCTGAAGTGTGGAGCGTTTTCAAAAACCCTATCAAGCTGAATTGCCCAAAAAAGGGCTCCTGTAGGATAGCCAGTAATTGGACCTGCATCCCTCCCCTGTTCTGTAGTAGCAAAGCCCTTTTCTTTTCTTTTTTTTTTCCCCCTCCATTTCCCTGTTGGTGTCAGCAGAAATGCCAAATATGAAAAGGTTGCCCTGCAAGCAAACAATTTGAAGCAGGATATTAAAAAAAAAAAACAACCCACACAGACAAAGCCAAAGGATTTTAAAAATGTTTCGCCTCACTCAGATGGGTGCAATTATGCTGGGAAGATGAATGGATAGAAGAGAATCTGAGATGAAAAATCAAAATATATAATTTCTAGGAGAGATACAGAGCTAAATTCATCCTGGGTGCAACTCCAACTATAATTCAATACAATTACTCTAAGGAGTAATTCAAGCCATTTTCTTTTAATTCACCCAGTATGCCAAACAGATAGCTCTGGTAAGCTGCCTGTCTTGAAATACTTCTTGCATCTTCATGTATCTCGCAGTATCAGGTCTACTTTCTCAAATGCACGTTGCGAGTGTTCTTATTTCAGGTACCCATGTAATTTATGCTCTGGCAGACATTCGCTGTACTTGAATGTTGCTTTTGCTGAATGTTTTCTCCTTGAAGCAGAATACAGGCAATGCTGTGTTCCACTTGTGCGTTTTTATATGCTTCAAAATCACCCTGAGCTGAAAGGATGAAACTTTCTCATATGAGAGCAGCTGGTGTTCCTCCGAGCAATCCCACTCGATGAATAGGACTTGAGGCTCGTGCTGAGAATTTATAACCCTTTCCCCTCCTCGCTAGTTTTCCCTAATAGTTGACACTGTCTTGACTACTGATTTTTGTACCTGATACCTAGGATGGATTTTATATATAATATTTTGGGGGGGGGGGCACGGCACACATACTGCAAGAATGTGGGGTGTGTCTGACTGGAAGGATGGTGTTCCCTCTTTCTTCAGGGTGCCTGCCTCCCTTTTAGCCTTGCGAGCTCAATGTCCAGGCCCTGGTTCTTTAAAAGAGGAGGAAGAAATAATAAATAATGGTCCCTAGTAGCAGCCTGGTTTCAGCAGAAATTGGAACATCTGGATTCAAACCTGCATCTCTGGAGTCACCAGGTTACACAAGTCATGCCACGGGAGTCTGGACTCTGCTGCTCCCATGCATGAGCAGCGCATACCTATACCACTAATGAAGTGAGCCCGCAAATTAGGCGGCTCATACTGGGCCCTGCAGTCTTCTGAGAGGTGAGCAGTGTTGCCAGCCTTGGGGGTTGTTTAGAAAGTTTCCTAAGCCAGGTTGTCTGGAGCTGGTGGTAGGGCTCTGTGAATGGCTCTGCTCTTGGCTTCTCCAGTCCTCTAGCATCTCTGTTGACTTGTGGTATGTTTTCCTGGTCTGGATGTTGCCTTGATGAATGGGAATAAACTCTTCCTCAGTTACGTTGCCCAGGACCTAACTGCTATCATCAGAAGGGGGTAGCATCTTGACTTCTGAGAAACTCAATGGCTTTGGCTTAGGAGAGACTCTTAAAATCACTTGTTTATAAACCATCTTATGTGATTTTACAACCATCACATTTTTGCTTTCATTTGGGATTCAAAGAAACCCACAGGCTTAAAGATTAAAAAAAAAAAAAAAAAAAAACACTTGCCAATCTACTCTTGCTCGTCAACTTCCATGAAAACCACTTGCTCAGTCATATCAACGTTAATTTTGAGCTGCTGTGCTAACTAGTCAGAAAAACTTGTCAAGGGTTTCAGTTGGGAACAACACTGAAAAATGGGAGTTTTTCAGACTGCAATTTTCCAGGTTTTTCTGAGACCAGCACAGAATTTGAACTGTAAGTTGGAGGGTGGGGGAAGAGGGGGGGAAAAATAGGACAAACTCAGATCTGTAATGTAACCTGATTGTTTGTGCTTACATGCTTCCTGAATGTATTTATGGTCAAGAAAATGGTATTTTATTTTTCCATGAATTTGTGAGCCTTGGAACCACTTTCCAGCTTTCCTGGCATCAATGCTGTCTTTATTTCCTGCAGACAGAATTTTGCATGTGAGATTTCCACAGACATTACTTTTACACATTTTCCTCTCTTTTTCTGGGACTTTGGAAAGAAAAAAGAAAAGCAAAAGCAATCCCCTGCCCCCTTTCTAAGTTCTCTTCAAAGAATGATTGCTTTGTGGTTTCTCTCAGACATAGATTCAAGCTTGAAAGCAAACGCAAGGAGAGCAGGTTCTGGCCCGTGATTTCACCTGCCAGCAGGGTGTATTTCAGGGTTTTTACAGCTCGAGTGCCCAGAACTCTCCCTGCAAGACACCAACAAAGCGATTAATGGAAGGGGCTTGTAGGTGTGCCCACAGGGAATAGTTGCTCCCCTTTTCAAGTAAAACTTGGCATCCAGAGTTACCTCATGCAGGTGGCCATTTAAAGGTCCCTATCCACATAGGCTTTGGACAATTATCCTTCTTTGCCTTTTGCTGTGAAATGCATCAGAAGTGTGATTTTTTTTATTTTTTTTTTCCCTAGTAATAATCACAGATAACTTAGTACTAGCAGTGCTGCGCACGATGTTTGTCGGGAATATGGTAGTGCCATCTGCTAGAGCAGCAAGGGGAGCTTGCTAGTATGTTGCTTTAAGCAACTCTTTTTTGCATAGTGTCCCCAAAATTCGGGAAGTAATAGGAGAAAGCTGCCTTCTGCATTTGTGCTGGGAGATCCTCCTGACCATATTCCATCTAGGCACATGGGCCTTCCATGAGCCCTTGGGAAAGATTCCCTCTGGCAAGCAATGAGAAGTAAGCAACATCCCTGGTCACTGACTTTAACAAGTCCCCTCTCTGTCTGAGGGCTGTTCATGGGTAGTCCCAACTGTTCAGATGAAGCTGTTGTGGTGGTTTGTCTCTTTGACTATAGTTTGAGGCTATACAAGCTGTGGTTTTGTTACTTGGTTATCCAAGTGGTGAAGATAGTTTATGAACGAATACATGAGTCTGAAAGGCCTCGTGTTCTTCACCCTTCGGATGTGTCAAGGGAATACTGTGAGCTGTCTCTGAAATGGAAGGCTTTGCTGGCAAAGCAGAGCTGATGTTTCAGTCTGATTGGAGTCAGACTTGGGTTTCTCCTGTTGCTGTGTAGCAGGCAGCTCTGCAACGGTGGGATCCTCACCAGATAAGCTCTGTGCCTGGTGCTTCAGGCCATGAGGTGTTGTGCAGCACTCTTTAGCTGGACAACTGAGCTCGCTAACTTTGAAGTTTATCTGCTCCTGTTCTTAGCTCTGGAGAACTACTCCAGGTCTGCTGGCACCTGTATCTGACATGGGTAGGAAGGCAGTGGTCATGAGCAAAAAGATCCTGTGAGACAGAGCGTCAGCAGTCCCCTGTCATGGGAATTATTTAAATAACTCAGGAGTATTAGCAAAGCTGCTGCTGTAAGGAAGGGAAATCACCACCACAGACTAGAGCAGAGCCTTATCAATTGATTGCTCTAAGTGCAGTGTCAGTTGGATGTGACAGTTCATGCTTGTAGGGCTGGAATGTGGAGTATCTGCACGTGGATGGGGACAGTGGTTTTGTCGGAGCCAGAAACTGCTGCCTGTGGGTTGTCTGCCGGGAGCGCTGGAGTTGTCTGTGACACCTCCATGCGGTCTGTGTGCCCAAATGAGAAGTATACCCTGGTGAGAGGGTGACTGGGAAGAGATGACCTGTAGCAATCATCACAGCATGCTTCCTCTGTAATCTCTCCTGTGCTGATGCAAGTGTAAGTTCAAAAGCTTTCTCCTGAGATTTTTCCCGTGTCTTGGTCCTCTTTAGCTTGGACTGAAAAGGGTCTATCAGTAGAAATGGAAAATGGTGGATTTCCTAAGGAAAAACTGTGCAAGATGCAGAAGTCTTTTACTTCCCCATCTCTTGCTGTGTCACCTCTTTGCTGTCCTGTCCACACTCCAGGCCAAATTACATACTTAAGAACTCTTTGGTCATCTGCTTATTTGTAAAGTATTACCTCCCTTAGGAGTCTTCCTATGGCTGTGTGAAGCAGAAGCAGTAGTAGGGTCTAGTAGGGTCAATGGGACTTCTCGGGAGACAGAGCCCTAGTAGGGTTTGCGGCTGTGAATTAGTGCCAAAGACTTGGGGAAACACTATGGGTGACGCTGGGTGTTTCTGATATTGTATAACAAGTCATGTTCACATTGAACCTTGGTATATCATCACTCCCTCTGTCGCTTGCTGCAGTTCCAGCCCCTTCCTAAATCTTTTTTGAAGCAATGTGCAGGGTCTTTGAGCAGGTTTCATGGTCAGCCTAACTTGGCCAAGGATCTTGTTTGTTGCCAGATTCCCTTCTTCCCTCACTCTCAGCTCTGCAGTCCTTCCCTCTGCCTTGTGTCAGCCCTTGCAGAGCTGCTCAGCGAGCAGACTCAACTCTTTAATCCTGCTGAAGAATTGCCTGTTCTGGTAGGAGTAGATCGGAGATCTGGTTTGTCCCTCACGCAACCATGCGAGCGCTCATGCTGGCCTAAGGGAGGCGACAGGACTGTCCTTTTTGGCATCATCTAGGCCATAGTCTGTCTAAAGCCAATTGTGGAAACACGCACTGTGAAAAAGGGCCACTGTCAAATGGTAAGGCACCATATTCATGCATGCAATTGACTGCTCACCTCAATGATGAAAGTTCTGGGCTGCGTGCATGTGGCCCTGCAAAGGACCCCCCCCCCCCCTTCAGGTCCCTCATAGCTTCCCCACCTCTGATCCTGTGCAAGCTAGCTGAGAAATTATTTTGAATCTTAGTGCTTTTAAAGGGGAGAATTATCTGAGGTGTGGATTAAGGTGCTTGAAAACACGGCAATGATGATTCTGAATGGGGATCTAAGGAATTTCTCACCCGGTTAGATTACAGTATGAGTAAGAGCAGTCTACCTGTTGAAGACCTCCCTAGGGCTCTGGTGGGATCTAGTACACCTTTGTACTTCTGGTCCTCGTTTGCAGTATGACTTCTGTGTGTTAACGTTGCAGGCCTCGGTCTGAAGCTGGCTGTGTGTCCTTGGCAGCTCCTGCGATGCCTGTACATGCTCTCCAAGTGCTGGTCATTGGCCCTGTTTTTTTTTGTTTTTGTTTTTTTTGTATGTCTGGGATTAAATCAAGGATAAGACTTGCACAGTGGTGCTTTCTGAATGGTTTTTGAGGCCTGGGAACTGCAGGGCTTTGCAGCCTCTGTACCTGGGGGCTTTAGCAATGGTGAAAGCCTCACATGAGAAGAAAAAGGAAAGGATGGGAAGCAAGAAGGCTTAATGGGCTGGTGCAAAAGGAGGCAGGCATTTGGGAGGGGGAGTGGAGGGAAAGGTTTGCAGGCACAGCTCTTTATGTGCTCTTATCTACCACCCTGGCAGCAGCCTCAGCACTGAGACAGGGCTCTGAGCTGCGCTCTTTGGGAACGGGCCCAAAACCTTTAATGAAGATGGGCCTGGAGAGGCGCTGCACATTCTTGGCTCTCTTGGGCTCTTTGTCTCTCAAGGCTATTGGCTTTCTCTGAGGAGACACATCATCACTCAGACCTGCACTGGATAAGAGCTTTTGAAGTCTTCTGTTTGATATGCGTCAGTGCCTCTGTCACATAGCACAAGACCTTTTCTGTGTGTGTGTTTTTCCCCCCCTTCCTTTCCCCACTGTAGTTTCATCCACCTGGTATCACAACTGGAGAAGAAACAGCTTCACCATGCGTCTCTAAATAACTGTGGTCTGGGGAATGCCGTAATGCCGTTTCCTAAAAAAAAACAATTAGCACCTTCAGAAGGTCGTAGCAGGAGTAGAGGTGAGTCTCTCTCCCATCCACAAAATGAGTTTTATCTCATTTAATCCCCCTCGCTGCTCTCACCTTCTGCTGTGATCTGGCTGCTCTCCTCCCAAGCTCGGCTGTACTTTCTGTGGCCGCTTTGGGCCTCTGGTCCTCGCCTGTGACGTGCTGCACTTCCCCTGGGCACAGGTGACTGTGCGGCAGTGCCCCTGAGTCCAGGAGCTCCTTGGAGATCGGGACATGCTACCTGTGTGTCTCTGTGGAGTCACAGACAGCCCCCACAATGTCAATACTGCTGATTAGTACTGTAGTAAGGTATTTGTTGTTTGCATTAAGGCTTTTATCACTAATGCCTAATGAAGGTATACAAACAGAAACCAGTTTGGGCTTTCAGAGGCTTTGTTATAAGTTTGGGGAGGGGGGTTGCTAAGTTTCTGTACCAACAGTACAAGGCTGTTTAGACCTCGGGCATAGGACTGATGAACATACAGCTAATAGTTTCTTTTCTCCAGAAGTGGTTGCTGAGCTGTACTACACAGCTCACATGATGCGTAGTACATGAATGTGCTACGTGGAATGACCTGGGTTGGTGACTCCTTAGGATGTACGAGCAGCTAGTGTCCTTTAAAAACCATAGTGAAACCGAGTTGCTTGCAGTTACTGTTTGACAGTGCCATGTGTCAGGTGATACCTTGCAGTACAGGAGTTGGGCATGAAGTTAACAAACAAGAAGTCATCTTAAGGGTGGCGTGAGGTACCTAGCCAATAGACAAAGCATGCAAAGAGCTGAAACAATGTTTCAGGATTTAACTAAAAGGGAAACTCTCTTCTGACAAATTACCTCCAATCTCTGATCTTGCTGCTTACAAGTAAAGGAAATTGTGCTCATAATAAACTGTGCAAGATCAATAATAAAAAGCATTCAACCTGGATCCTGCCATTTCTGCTGTGCAAGCAAACATTATTTCACATGACTGCTGAGAAGGAAAACCTAATTAAAGAACGGTTATTTAATTGGCCTATCTTTGCCTCTTTCTTTATCTAACGGTCAACAGCAGGCAAGTGAGTCTGGAAAAGAAAGCTCTGGAGGGATGAAGTGACTTGACCAAGATTAAAATAAACTCGGGCTTGAAATACACCCTCCTAATTCCCAGCAGAAGGAGCCTGCCTGCTTGACTCAAAAAACTCTCACTTGTGTTGCTAGCAGAGATCCTCAGCTCGGAGCACGATACAAATGTCTAGTTTTAAAGCAATTACTTCTGTAAAACTTGTGTTCTTTTGGTGCTTATATTTCTATGTCAGCAGTGATGGCTTGGAAGGGAGTGAAGCAAACCAAACTGATAGCAGACAGAAGCAGTGCATAGGCAAGGAGTCCAGTCACATCCCAGTGAGGGAATCTGAGCAACTGGAGCAGGCTGGGAGTCACTGGGCCCTTCATCTAGAGAAAGGGAGCTATGGATGACTCCCCACGCTCCCCGGCCCCTCTTGTGGCTGCGTGCATCTCAGTCCTTATGCAGCTGCTGGGCTGGCAGTATGCAGGAGCTCTGCTTGCTTCCCTCTGTGCCAGCACGTCTGTGCAGCAGCACAGCAACCACTGTCCAGCTCCAGGCTGTCCCATTGCCAGGCCACAAGAAGGAAACTGAGTCTTTCCTGCTTGTTTCATCTCTCATGGAGCCACCAGTGAGTGCTTTCAACTATGCTGTGCTGGGAGGGTTTCTTTTGTGGGCAACTGTGCTCACTGCTTTCTCAGCCTGTGCATGGACCAGGAGTCCAGGCAGCTGGGGAGTGAGTGTGAAGGAGAGCACTTTTTCATGCAACTTGCAGGAGAAGCAGTTAGTCAAACCAACGGGAAGTTCATAGACTCTGCAGGCAGGCTGACACTAACTGGCATCTTCGTTGGCACTCTCTGGAGACAGCCAGGGCCAGATAGGATAGACAGCCAGATAGGCAGGAAGGTTTGGCATTTTCAGAGCCACTTCTAAGGAACTGAACACTGGCTGAGGGTCTTCAATTTCTTGTGTTTGAGACTTTAGGATGCTTTATTTATTTATTTTTAAGAGCTCCTCTGCAGCAATGACAGCTTCAATTTTTGAAAACTGAATTGTTTACGTAATCGCATGGCCCCATTACCTGGAGCTCTGAGAAAAACTTTGAATACTGCAAGGGTCCTGGTGAAAGGCTGTGAGCATCAGAAATAGTGTCATTAAAAAAAAGATTGCATGGAAAAGTGAAACAGTCGTATAGTGTAGGACTGTTTGTTGAGATTTAGGCTCACAAATGTTTCTTTACATTGCTTGTGAACTTAGAGCAAGTATCTGAAATGCCTCTTCGCAGCAGAGCATCAAGCTTAGTGGAATCCAGCACTATGGGAAGTCATTCTACATCCAGGCAACTCTATTGATACAAATAACTTGTAAGTTCAGATAAGGGTAATCAAATTGTATGCCTCAGGTAGTAAGTTGATATCTCCAGGGGTCAGGGAAGAATGCTCCCCAAAGCTCACCGCTGTGGCGTTGGCTGGCGGCCAGGCTTTTCCATTGATTCGCCTGTGAAACTACCGGGGAAGAAAAGTTCCATTCAGCATTAATAACAGTAATGAAATCCATCGCTCGCCTACTTTCTTGTGCTTTCTTAAAAGCCTCGTGTGTTCAGAGGTGGCTCAGAGCAGCAGGGTATAGGATGCAATCTGTTCTTCTGAGCTTTCTACTTTTAGTCCTTCAGTGTTGTAAAAAGTCTCTTGAGATGGGCTAGTCACCCCAAAAGCGCAGTTTCTATGGGCACACAAGCCTCGTGGATCTCTGACTTGGGCTGGTGGTTTTATGAGAGGATCTGTCCTGCCAGAGCGCTTGTGTGTCTCAGTCTGCCTGGTGCGGTATTTGGCCAACAGTGAAGACAGATGAATGCCATGCCCTGGAGAAATGGCTGCTGAAATAAACCGTCAGTCAAGGGTATGACTCCTGTCATCTGAAGAGATCTGCACAAAATCTACAGCCACCAAATAGCAGATTTATACACAGGGCTGCTGCAGCTGCAGTAAATCTGATGTTGGCTGTAATAGGGCAAAGGCAAAGCTTTTCAGACATGTTGCAGGAATGGTTTTCAGTGTGATAGGGCAGTCTTCTCTGATCCCAGGTGAACATTAAGAACTGCAGAAACATGAGGAAATGGGGGTGAGGGGAGGGAAATATCACTGAAGTATTTTATTGGCCTTGGGATGCAGGAGGGAGATGGGGTTTGTTATTAGATTTACCGCTGACTTGCTGGGTGCTCTTGTTGCTTTGCTTTTCTCCAATCAACTGCTAAGGATGGAGGTAAAGGATCCAGTTTTGTTTCTCTTTTAGAACCTAGGTAGAAAAATGCCCAGTCCTTCCCTTTTCATCTCTAATATCTCCTTTACAACACAGTGGCTAGAACCTGTTTGTTGCGATGCTGTAGGCCTCCACACCTCAGCCTTCTAAGCATACGTTGTCTGTCAGCTTCAATATGTGAATCTAGCTAGCCTCCAGCATGGGCATTTGTATGCATTTTCGTTCCCAGGGGAGGGAGGGACCCACGTCTCTCCTCATGCAGGAAAGCTGCAAGTGCTGTGGGATTCGAGCCTCTCACTGTATCTCTGCTGTGATTTTTTTTTTTATTACTTTTTCTTTTTTTCCTGGCTTCACGATTCACAGGTTCTGATCAAATCAATTTCTAGCATTAAAAGGCAGGGGGAAAACAAATGTCTGCGTCATGTTAGTAATATGATAAGTGAAGGGAGTAACGATCCTCGGCTGAGAGGAGGAGGGGCAGGCTCCATCACACAGCAGAAGGCTCCTTCTGTTACGTAGCATCACGTAGTCAGGAACTTGGAGAGATGAGAGAAAGCGCAGAAGGAAGATAAAAGAATGAGTAACTTATAGGCTTTGATTCAGGCAAGTATGTACACCACTCCCTGCCACCACACTGCAGGCCTCCCAGCACGGGCAGGTTTGGAAACGGGAGGACAGACATGCCCAGGCCCAACATAGCACATGTGGGCAGTGGATCTGAGCACAGCATGTCACAGCAGTGGCTGTTGTCTGGGCTTTTTGGTTTTCCAGTGGTTTGGGCTGCCAAATACCTCTGAATTGGTAGCTGGCTCGCTGGTAAGAAAGGGCAGTGGATTAGCACTGAGACTGGTTGTGATGGCAGGGCTATTTCTGTGCATCTTCAGCATATGTGTAGGTGTGGATGCTTTTAGGAGACTTGGGTCTGTGCTGAAGTGCAAGATATTGTGGCTTGCAGCCTGTCAGGTGCCTGCCAGTTTCTCCGTGCCCCTACTTTGCAATTCTGGGGCCAAGATAGCCATGAAGCAGCAGTGGAGCTGTCACCTAGTTATTTGCCTAATGAGCCCAAGTCTTCAGGCAGCAGCCAGTGAAAGTAAGTGCAAGATTCAGCTCTGACTTCCTGGGTCAGCAAGAGAGAACTGGACTTTAGATGGGAAAGGATAGCAAAAGAGGCTTGGCAAAAGTACAGCCGCTTGGATTTGGGCTGTTGAGTAGATGTTCAGGCTGTGCTTAGCAACTCTCTCGCCCTGTGTTTTTCTTGTCCTCTGTTCGTCTTTCTGGTGGCTGTTTCATCTCCCTGCTGGAAGGGGTCCTCACCTGAAAAGGAGAACTCGCCAGCCTGCCCAATGTCTTCACCTCAGCGTGGCTCCCTTGAGCTAGTTTCTCCCAGGTAACCCCCTTGCCGACAATTCCTAGGCCTAGAGCAGTTCTTGGAGTTGGACCCTGCTCCCTTTTACTTGCAGGGTTCCATGTAATCACTTGCTTTTCTTGTCCCTCTGCATGACACGCTATCACCAAACATCTTATCAGCACTAGCACTGCCCTGAAGAGGGCTAATTTATGTGATAAGGCCTTATTGCTCACTCAAGCTGTACCAGCACTTCTTGATCAAAAATAGATTACGCTGATCAAAAACCTGTAGGACAGTCGCCTTGGATAGTGTTGTACTCCGGCAAATGGTATGCGTGACACATCTTTATCAGGTTGTCATTTAACAAGGAAGTAAGCTATTGTACTTTTACCAGACTATATTGAGTATTTCACATTTTTATTGTGTGGAGTTTATTATTTTAATGAATCACCAAGATTATGCGGCTGCACTGTTTAGCAATAAAGAGGGTGACATTGCCTGGTGACATCCATTGGCCCTGGCTGAAGTCTCAAGAGTGATTGAAACCCAGTTGGAAATGCAGCATTAATGCTGCTATCTACTATATAAAGGACTGAGCTTGATGGGAAGCCTGGCAGATTTTCCTGACAATAGCAAGCCTCAGAACTTTAATCGTAACTGGTTTATTTCTATGAACAAGCCTAATCTCTCTAGTTCCCCTTTAAAAACAATCGGTTTAATTGGGCAATCTATTTATGGCAAGATGTGTATCTAAAGTGAAGGGCATTTCTTCATCACCTTCCACTTCACTAATGAAAAGCACAGCCACAGTAAATTGCTTGCCTTGGGAGAGGTGTTGAATCTCCATAGATTTTGGTCTGATGCAGAGAATGCCCTTAAACATGACTTAATTTAACCTTATGTTGTTAATTTTTCCCACCTGCAAAATGTTTTGGATCAGGCTGAAGCAAACAAAAGGAAGGGGAGGAAAAAAAGCATGAAGTCCACTTCTCACTTCCTGCAAACTGCCATAAACCTTAAAAAGACAACAGGTTTATTCTCTAGTTAGTTCAAAGTGGCAAGCAATTTATTTGGGGGCATATTAACTTGGCACAGATATGTTTGTCAACTGATCTCCTCTTTACTGTGGATTTGGGTTTTTGGCAGTGGAGCAGGTGACCTAGCAGGAGATAACATTGGTATCACTGGAGGGTTTCAAGAACAGGTTAGGTAGGCATCTGGTTAGAAAGATGCAGCTATAATTGATCT
Source organism: Apteryx mantelli (assembly GCF_036417845.1). Taxonomy (NCBI): domain Eukaryota; kingdom Metazoa; phylum Chordata; class Aves; order Apterygiformes; family Apterygidae; genus Apteryx; species Apteryx mantelli. The sequence goes on along the minus strand of NC_089989.1, from coordinate 11,545,274 downwards.
AGGCTGCAACGAGGAAGTGGATGAGACTGAAATTTTTTGAGGGCATTTCCAGTGCTCCCATACCAGGGATCTGGCTCACCGTGTGCTGTTGACTAGGTCAGGAAAGGGCAAGCAGTGACGTAGCTGTTTAGAAGTGTCGTCAGCTGTTTTTATATGCTGGGACGTTGAACAAAGATGGGAATGCTGACAGCCTGACTGGGTCCCTGATGGCACATCATGGAGAGTGCTCTGCTTACCCCTTCATCAGACCCCTCTGTCTGTATGAGTTTTTGAAGGGGCCTTCCATTGCCTGTTGGGTGGTGCGAGCAATGTACCGTACTGAGCAGATCCTGTTCCATCTGTTGGGAAGCAGTGAGGCTCTATCCCTGTCCCCTTGAAGAATGTAAAAGGGAAAGCATGGCTGTATCATGGCAGGCTAAAGATCCCTCTAGCCCTATATTGACTTTGACAGTGGCTACAGTGGATAGAAGTATGCAGTGATACTTCCTTCTGGGGTGTGCTCTCCTGGTCTACAGTGGGGGTATGGCTCATGGTGTCCTGGACTTTTGTTCTATGAATTTGTCAAATTGTTTTGTGAACCCCTGTAAACTTTTGATATCCTTGGCATCCGCTGGCAGTGAGCGGTTTTATAGATTATGGTTGAAGCCATATATAATACTTTCTTTTCCTATGCTGAAAAGTCCTGGTGCATTTCATGGGTCCTGATTTGAAAGCTTTAAATGGCTTTGTTCTCTGGCAAAGCCTGTGCTCTTGCATCTCTTCATAGCCAGGTCTCCGTCCTTCTCCTTTTGTGTTAGAAAAAGGTGAACTCCACAATGTCAACTATAAGATTGAGTCTGAAAAAAGGGGTACGAGATAGCAACAGAGTACCTCTCAGATAAGGTTTTTCCATGCACAAATATACTGCAGTGGTTTTGTAAGTCAGTGTATTTGACCAGCTCTGTTTAATTAAATACACATTTTCTCATCAGCACAATAAATTTCAAAGGCCTTCTTATCTCATCAGTGACTGAAAGAGAGAGGTCTCCATGGGAGGGCTCTTGTACTGGTGGTATTCCCATAACCATATCATGAAGGACATCACTACATAACTATCTCTGCGCTGCCCTGACATCCCATGAAACTCTTAAGATGCGCTTTCGTGCTGGCTTGGATTTTTCTTTCCTTCCCCCTTTCAGGTCATTGCCCTGGGAACTTGCTCTTTCTCAAGAACCTCAGCAGAGACTGTGGCCAGGGCACCCATTGCCTCTCTTGGGTCAGACGGCCTAGTACAGGTTGCACATCCCGTCTTGTCACTCAGCCCGGGAGTCACGTCCGTATGCCAGGAGCCAGCACTGCAGGGTGTGCTCTTCCTGGTCTGTTTTCAAGGCAAAAACTAGGGCACCTTTGAGCTGCCAGGGAGTGCTCAGAACTGGGCCCCCATTGATTCTGCTGTCTGGCAATGGGGCGCCTTGGTCCTGAAACACCAGGGAGATACGTAGGCTTTGAGCTGGGGCCCAACTCACATCACTCTCTCACAGCCTTTGCCATAAGTGCCATGACTGGGGATACCCCATTCGGCTGGATGCCTGAGACGGGAGTCACAGCCAGTTGTTCAGGCTTTTGAGAAAGGGGGGTTGTGACACCTCTCAGGCTGCAGTCATCTTTCCTGGGGGAGATACTGAGAAGTGACAGTGATGAACATCATATCTGTATCTCTGTACAGCTGGTCTAGAAAGTAATATGGTCTCTTAATAATAATAATATTTATTTCTAAATGAAAATGACAGATTGTTTAAAAACTCCAGTTCAGGAATATGAGTAAAATTACGTATGTAAGTTATTTAGACTCCTGAGTTCTATTTTCAAAAACCACTTAGGGTTCCTGTATGCCTGGTTACAGTTTGCCATTTGGGAATTAAATCCCTTGAGAAAATGTAAGTTTGTTACAACATCAAAGTTGTAAGCTGCTTTTGGGAAAGCTCACCACAAATCTCCAATTAGGGCAGCTTGGAGTCTGTCCCATGAAGTAATCCAGGAGGAAACTGGGGTCCTTCAGCTGGTCAGAGTCTGCCCAGGGCATTGCTTGTTTCCCGAGCTATGAATAGGTATCTAAACAGTGGCCCTTTAAAGTGACTCAGAAAGTCATAATGACTTTTGCCTACACAGTACTCGCAGGGACAAAAGAACATTTCATAATTGTTTGTCCAGATAAACAAGTGTCAAGCCTGCACTATGAATTGGCTGTGATGGCTTAAGTTAGCCTTTATTATCAGAACAGTCGTTATTTGATCTCAGAAGAATGCCTGTGTTTTTTCCTTTGCTCACTTAGTTAAGTAACATACCTGAAAAAATTTTTCTTATGTTAGGTATAACTTTAAGCAACCCAGAGGAACACATCTTTTGGCTTAAAAAAATGAAGATAGCTTCCTTAACTGTAGTCCACTGGAGGTGTGTCAATTTATAGCAGCTCTGGTCCTGGAGCTGGAAAATGACTGTAAGTCCAGACAGGATTAGTTTTTCTGTAGTCAAAGATAAGTGATAAGATCTGAAGTCAAATAAGGCAAACTCATAGGTCAGAGATTTCCAGATATAAGGAAAAGGGAAGGAGACAGGTTAGCTATATTCTCTGTAAAATGTGGCATTCAAGAGGGTGAGGAAAATGCCATAGAGCTGTATGCGAAATAGAAATTCATTCTAAAGCTCATGGAAAGACACCTCCTGAGTGACATTTGTAGCACAGTTTTAGTTTAAGAAGCTGATTAAGTATGGGAGAGGCACAGCTCTCAAGCTGGACTGCGTCTTCAGTAATAGTGCCTGGGAGTGCCTCAAGGTACTGATGCTGAATGGGTGGCTGCAAAAAGACCGAAGGTGCAGCCAGCCTTCCTCGTATCTTCAGTGAAGACCTGACTGCTTGTTTACAGTCTGTGATATGTAGACACTTGAAGGTGGTTTGCAAATGGGTGAATGAGAAAAAGAAGGATGTTGCTAGTATGTTTTCCATCACAAGGATATCTGTGTCCTTGCCTCCACTAGCAAAACCTTGCTGTACACAAATTGAAGCTACTGTGCTAGCCCAGCATCCTGGCTCAAACATGGATGCTGATAAAGGTATTGGGTTTTGGAGGAAATCCAAAATAATAATGCATCATAACCCCAAATTGTCATACAGCACTTTCTATTCATAGATCTCCAAGCACTTTGCAGAAGTACATTTTATGTGTATACAGAGGGCAGAAAAGGCACAGAAAGTGAAGTTACTCATCTGAAGGCAGCCAGTGAAAACAGTTCTCCTGAGATCTAGTCTAATCCTTCTCAATAGCCCATGCTGCTACTCCCACTATGACAATTTATCAGCAAGTATTTTGAGTGAAAATTCCTAGGCCAATACAATGAAAATCCTTGATGAAAGCTAAACAAGTGCAAACGAGAAAGAACTCTTAATGTACAGCATTGGAAATCAGCCTAACTGATATTGAATGAATGCCTAGACCCTGAATCAATCCTGCCGCTGGTAAACATATACTCTATATTATGGGAACATGAGGCCCTTTTTGCCCTCAGCAGCAAAATCATGTGAAGAAGAGCAAGTGGCTGCTAGACTTGTCTTTCAGTTAGTGATTTCTGGGGTGAAGTGAGCTTCACTTTCTTCTTCTTTTATCCTTCCTAGAAAACTTAGGGCCAAAGATTTTCTTGCCTATCTTTTTTTCTCCTGTCAGCTTGATCAGGAGCTCCTTAGCAGCCTTTGAGATGTTGTTAGTGACGTGTCCTTAGCTGAAGGAGAAGACTGTACTTGTCATACAAGCAGAGCCATCTAATATTTTGAGACACACAAGTCTTTTTTTCTTTTTTCAATGAAAGCTTAAAATTGTCTCTCAGCTGAAGCATTTTGCAGCTTTGTGTGAGTTTCCTCATGTTTTATTTGGAAAACGGGTCAGAATGTTTCCAGTTCAAAACTGCCTTTCATTTTGCAACTTATAAGAAATTTCTTTGGGTCAAGCAATACTCATCCTCTGATCTAATCCTTCGTTCCGCTTTTCCCCCCTCCTTCCCCCCTTGAGTATATTAGTCCTGGGACCACCAGAAAATCAGAGCTGTGCAGCAGGCTGAGCCTTTTGAGGAACATGCCGTGCTGCATGGTAGTCAAGCCGTCGGCTTGATGAGAAGTCACGCAGTGGGAAAGTGTGAAACGTTGTGGATGTCTCTGCTGAGAGACAAGACAGACCTTGCGCTTCTGTGCTTGTTGGGGAATATCCTGGACTTAATAGCAGATGAGAAAACAAAACCAAACAACCCAAAATACAGACTGTTTTCCACCCAGCCTTGTCAATTGTCCTAGGTATTGGTGCAGACAGGTGATACAAGGCTGGTGCAGGAAACTGGGATCTTGCTTTGTTTTATTTTTCCTTCAGGTAGACAGCAAATATTGGAAGATTAGGAAAGATTAGAAATCATTTATTAGCAGGAATTGCAAATATTGCAAGTGTTGCAAGTATCTGGCAGTAAGTCTTTCAGCCAGGAACCCTGCATGTACCTATGTGTAGGAAAGAGCCCTCACGGAAAGAGTTTGCCTACTAGAGAGATGGGGCCCAAAGGAAGAATCATCACATTGAATTTATAGATGCAGAGTTGAGCACAGAGGGGTTAGGTGACCTGCTTTGAACCACACAGGTGACATGTCTGAGAAGAGGCCGAGCTCTGCTCCACTGCTGCCGCGCACAGACCTGGTCCAGCTTTGCACCTCTTCCTCCTCCACCCCTGCCACCCTGTTGCAGCACGGGACTAAGGAGCTCCTGGAGCCAGGCCATCAGCCAGGGAGAGGCTCACAGCTCGCTCTGCCAGGGCCGCTGCCAAGTGGCTCCATTAAGAATTGCTTTCATGATTACAGTGCTTATGCAAGTGGGGAGCAGGCTTTTGGGAGGATGTTTATATTGCACAGATCCTTTATCTGGCTTGGCTATCTCCTCATTAACCTGCATCGAAGAATTACCTTGCTTAGTGGCCAATAAAACTAAATTGCTAAATCCAGTTTTGTGTAACCCTATTTACCTTCTGTACCAGATTAACCTTTATCATATTTGCAAGTGTGTTGGGAAAGTAACATAAACAGAGAGGTAGGTGGTGGAGGCAAAGGCTAGCCTGAAAGAGCCAACAAGCCCCTGTTTGCCAAGGGCCCACAGATAAGACGTGTGCCAAGCAGGGAGTTGCGGAGAAGCTGTTGCCTAGCTTATTCTGATCAACGTGATAGTTGTATGAGTCTTCCACGCCTTCACTGGATTAACAGAAATGGCTAGGGTTTAAGGTAAATGGTGAGGAGCGCAAGCACTGTAGAAATTCCTGGTGGGCTGAGCCCTTGGGGGTGGCTTCAACAGGCAGCTACCCTGGCCGACTTGGTACTTGGGTCAGCGCCAGCCTAATGCAAGCGTGCTCTTCCCAAAACACAGCTTAAGTGCTCTGTCACCATGCTGCCGCACTGAGCCTGCATCTGGGATGTATCCCAGGATGTTTTGTGCTGGGACACTTTGAGGGTCTGTTTTCTGTGAGCTATGAAAGAACTCTGAGTGGGAGGGAACTTGGCTGTCTGCTGGGGAAAATATGCCAGGGACCCAGAGGGTTAGTTCTGGTGGAATGATATTGTGGCCTGCATTCCTGCTGGTGTGTCCCTGCTGCTTGAGACAGAAAGCTTTCTACAGGTTCAAATGAGGGGATCATCCCAGCTTTCTAAGAGGCTCCTCTATGGGGCTCTCTTGGAGCAGGTCTGTACTTGAAGGGCCAACTTGGTCACACTGCCCTGTGGGAGCTGGACCAGCCCCTTCCGCCTGTCTGGCAGAAAAAATGATTTTACCTCTGCAGTATTTGTCAGTGAACAGAACAAGCACTACCTGGGCAAATGCTCCCCTTTCCCCCATCATAGAAACTGTTTCTATGCTGCATGTTTTGCCTTTTAGTGTTTTAAAAACACATACATGTCTACTAAAATCCACAATTATTATAACCCCAGCAAAAATTTCTGGGATAGACTACTTAGTCTTATGAATGGATCTCACATGCATAGTTTGCAGTTTGGATTGAGATATTTAAAAGGGAGTGAGAGACAGGGCACTGTTTGGATCAAGTTGAGATCTTACTTCTCAAAGTTAGATGTGTTTCCTAGAAAGTGTGGCTGTACATTTTTTAGACTGAGCAGTTGAGAAATGCCTGGATTAATAATTGTTGATACATGTTTAAATTTTTTTTCCTACTATTTTGTTTTCTCTAGGACTCAGAAAAAGAAATGAAGGAAAATTTGGGTGGATTTATTCACCCAAACCAAATTTCATACCAGGATTTCTGGGCTTGTGGAATATTTAGAGAAGTTGAGAGCAGTTTGTGCAGCTTTGGACAAGCGCTAACCACTGGAAGCTCTACTGTACTGCTTCATTTTGGCTGGAACAATGGGGATTGCAGGGGTAAGTCCCGTGAAAGGGAAACTGGAACTCCCCTTGGTTGTGTCAGTCCTGTTTAATCAAATGGGCACATGAGTCCCCTTCAATTCAATCTCCTCAGGAGGCTGCGTTAAACCAAATCCTGTAATTCAGATATAGTTCTAGTCTTCTGAAAAGCAGGTAGCTAAATTGCTGTCTGAATAGTTTCCTGTGGGGCAAGCTTTTGGGAGAGACTGTTCAACGAGGGAATTTGGAGGTGATGCCCCTCTGGAAAGAGGGAGTCTGTCTTGGTCTACACCTAATCATGGACCCTTCTGCTAGCTCATGGCTTCCTGGTAGCATGTGCTGAAAGAGAGCAGTAGGGCACAGCTGAGCGCTAGTGGGGAGGATTTGGTGTAAATCAGTTTCTAGTGGAAAATGCTGTAGTGGAAATGTTTGTCTTTAACCATTGCCTATGTTTCGGATTGTTTAAATGGACATAGGGGCAAATGTTGGGGTGGCTCAGGATCTGAGGTAAGTTTTATTTCTAGGCCATTGGTTTGCAAATGAGACAATTTTATGCTAACAAAAGTCACAAGCAGCTGTGTACAGCATCATCTTATTACAAACTTGTAGGTTGGTGCTGAATCGCTTTCTCACAGCTTATGTTCTAGTGTAGTCTTCTCTTACAGTCACCTACCTTTGTCCATAAAATTACAAAAATTTAATGTAAACTTTTTCTCCCTGTCCTTCTCCTGTCTGCTAAGAGGACAGTGATAATATTTAACCACTTGCATCTGTCGTCTTACCTGAGCAACTTGCATTGCTGTTTACGTCACTGCTGAATTCACCCTGAAGGTGTCCGTGGAAGCTGAATGCAGGCTGTGTCTGATCCAGCCTCCATCAAATTAGTAATAAGCCTGTGCTGACTGACGTTTTTGTAACTTCAAGATGTGTTTTCCCTTTAACCTGTTTAAAATATTAACTACTAAGTTGACATAAAGAGACCAAAAGGCATAAGAGAAGTGAGTTCTTGAGCTCACTGATTGTACAAGAGACTTGGGATCAGGCCCTGATGGAAGCAAATTCTTCATTAAAACCAGTGCTTCTCCCTTTTGGTTACAGCTCTGGTCTCATTTTCACAGCCTTGTTGCATGATTCACAGTTGCTGCATCGGTCTGGGATAAATACTGTGCTCATTGAAGGTGTCTGAATGTACAAACTTCCTACCTCCTGCAGGAGCAGAACTGAATTTTACTCAGTTCCCAGCCTGGAATGCATCTTAGACATGGAAGAGGTGAAGCAATGGGAGTTCTGTAACCAAGAACATCCTGCTCTTGAAAGAAAGCTGATTATTTCAAACCCTTTCCTGCCTAATGTGCTATTAGCAGTGGGAGCATAACTTATATACAGTTCCTCTTTGGGCACAGTCTTGATTTAAATGCCTTGATATGTATCCGATGTACTGTGGTGGGTGCAAATAGGAGGAAAGAGATGGAGCAGCAGAGTTCATGCATCTCCCAGTGCATCTGTGTCTTGGCTGCTTTGCTCTGTACCTGCCTTGCTGTATTTATTGCTGATGGTTATTTGGAGAGAAGCAATCGTTTTGTACTGTTTCTGGGATACCTAGAACAGGAAGAGTCTGAAGCTATTGAGCATGATTGCCATGCAAAAGAAGAATTTGATCTTGGAGCTTCCTAGAGGAGTATTACCCCTTCCTCCTTGCTGAGGTTGAAACAGGCACATGCTTTATCTATTTGCTGAATGGTGGCCTAAGGCTCCTCAGCATGTTAATAGACTATAATGGGTCTAGTCCCAACTGGCAAAGTTTGCTAGGGATTTTGTTAGCAGCAGCTCTTTATTTATTTATTTATTTATCCATTCATTTCTTTTTAATGCATTAAAGAGAGTTACCTCATGGAAAATGCAAGCTCAGTGGAAATTTTACTGTCTTGGACTTTGCAATTTTTTCAGAGTAAGCAGCAGCCGAGCAGATAATCTCATCCTCTCGTGTCTATCTGTGACTTTGTCCTTCCTGTCCTGGCATGAATTGGATTGTGAGGTCTATGCATGTGCTGGCTCCTTTCCAATGCTGGTGGGGCCAATGACTCTGTGAGGGTGCTGAAGAGCAGAGCAATGCTGATAGAGACATGGAGCTGCTGATTAACCAGTCTCACTTGCAAAGAAGCTCCAGAGCAAAAGAGAAGGGGTAATAGCTCTAGAGATTGGATGTTGGCAGGCTAGGCTTGGCTTTTGGTTTGAGTGCTGAAATGGTGAAATCACATATAAATGTCAAGGCTCAATTCTGAGCCTGGAGTGGTGGAAGTATGGTCAAGTACCAGCTTCGGCCTTTTTTCCTTGAAGCTGTTAAACTCTCTGCTAGCTGAACTCAAAAGTGAAATAGAACATTTCCAAAGACGACCCAACTGTTGAGTGAGAGAAGATCCTTATGCAAAAGTGTCACATAATAAAGTGAAAAATTTCCCTACAACCCCTGTTTTCCCCCTGTTCCCCCTAAAACCACCATCTTGTGTCCAGACCCACAAGATGCATGTCCTGGGAATAGAATAAAATGTGAGCTGGCCACAAATGTTTCCTTGAAAATGTTTTTATTAGAAAATTTTTTTTTGAAATTGAAACTTTTGTGGGAAAGGATCAAATTTAATGAATTTCCTGTTCTGAATGTATTTGTGAAAACAAATTTAAAGCTGTGGAAATATGATTTCCCCTCTTTTTAGGAAGAGGGGCTTTGCTTTCCCTCTCCTCTCCTCCCATTTTGGCACAAAAATTCCATTTGAAACTTTATCTAATTTGTAGTTTTAAAAAGTTCCTGGCAAAAATGGCAATCAAACAAAAGTAAAAGGTCAGATCTTTGTGATTCTATCTCCTTCCAGCCCTTTTCAGTGCTCCATGTCAGGGTACTGAACTGTCACTGGGGTCCATCCTGTGCGACCGACGGTATGTTGGCCAGAGCATATCCGGAGCAGGGAGTGTAATACAGGCAGTGTCCTGTGAACGCACTGTCATGTGTGCTCACCTGCATCCTGCCCTGGGAGAGTTGGAAAGAGGATAAGGCTGCCTAAACTCTACGGGGAACAAACAGGAGTTGGAGGGACACATGTCCCTTGGATGAGTATTGGGAACAGCTATGTTGTGCATTTCTACCCATCTCAGGCACTGGAGATGGCTTCCAAGACTCTGTAGAGCATCAGTGAGCCACAGAAGGAGTCATTTTTTTTGTTACATAATTTAATCCTCTTCCCCAGTTCACAGCTGACCTTTTTAATGCTGAATAGTTGTCATTGTTAAGGTCTTCTGGCTTCCTATCAGCACCATCCCAATGCTGTGCTGAGCTCTGTTCTACAGTGCAAGCGTGCCATGTTTCTCCTTTCCTTCCTCTCCCCCTTATCTGCCTCATCCCCAGACATGCACATTGTTCAATTTACCTCCTGGGGTATGAGCTGGAAAGGGAGCTGGGATATGTGTGCAGACGCTGCTGGGAGAAGCATTTCTGTAACCGTGTTGCAAGACAGGATTGTGCTTTCCTGTCAGGGCTTAATTTGCTCTTTGCACCTTGAGGTAACAGAGCTGGTGCTGAACTTTCAGCCTGCTTTCAGTGAGGTTGCTCACGCATGTGAGTTCAGGCACATAGTTAAATGCTTTGGGCACACGGTTGAAATTTCTGCAAGATTAAGCCTTTATCTAGGTATTCTGCTTGGGCCCAATCAGAAAACACACATCTTCCAAAACAAACTGCCTTCACAGTGGTAGCTTAGAGTTACTCTCAAAAGGTGGAAGTATTTCTGAAATATTCCTCATCTCCAGAGACTAGAATTGCAGAGGAAAATTGTTTCAGCTAATGGCAAAAGTCTGCTCCCTCCCTCATCTCTTTTTATTAAATAGGCAGTATGTAAAGGTGTGCGGATCCTGTGGGGAAGCTGTGATGGTGATGACTCTCATGTTTCATTCCCCTCTATTCGACTGGTCCATGTATTTACTGTGAACACATCCAGTGTTCGGGACTGTGGGGTGAATGACACAACAGGGATGCCATACTGCAGTGTGCTGGAAACATAACAGCATTTTGTGGTGGTTGTCCTGTCCTCTTCAGCATCAGGGAACATGGCTGGATCAAATCTGCTCTAAATTGTATGAAATCAAGAAATTGGGGTTCTTCTCTCAACTGATAACTCTGCATCTCGTGGCCTAAACTTACTCACAGAACTTGACCAGGATAATAAATTTCTATTTCCCTATTTACAAACACATTCAACCTTAATGCAAATCAACCACCAAGCAAAGGGAAGAGTTTAGTCTTCATGTCTGTTCAGACCCTAGCCTCTCTGCTCAGGCAGCCTGCAGAGATGCAGACTGTTGATCTATCTGTGGAGATGTTTAACATGACTCTTTTCCACAGAAAAATTCACTGAAGGAATTGGTTATTTCAGTGCAGAGCCATCAATAGGAGTTAACTTCATTTATTGCTGAAGCCAGAGAAAAGACTGTTGAATTTAGTGGATCCATTGTGTAGGTTGGATTTGTGCTAGCATGTTTCAACTTTCTTCTTGATAATATTTGGAATAAGCTTTTTTTGCCAGTTTCCCAGGATACGAGGGCCTGAGAGAACTCGAAAGAACACAGGCAGTATGAACGTGAGTCAGTCGGTGTGTGAAGTCTTTGCCTAGTCATCCCTGGATTTTCCACCGTGTTTTGAACAGACAGGTTGGGTTATGGAACAGGAGCGGATGAGTAAGTTGCTTACGGAGGCTAATGTGCGTGCCCGTCTGTTGTAAACGCGTGTCTCCTGTTGTCCCATGATGACTGACCTGTTCACGTGGTGTCTAGAAGCCTGGCCAGGTCTCTTCGCCCTGGAACCTTTTCTGAGTCCTATTTAGGACAAATGAACTTAAATGATGGGAAAGGGCTCTTCCTTGCTTGTTTTTTGATCATAGACATATTGAAAGGCTGTAAAATATGGATGGCTGGGGAGTTACAGTAGAATTCATGTAGTCTTTCATCTCCTGTTTTCATTGTGCCCCTTGCCTGCTTCCTTTCCACACTGGCTCAGTGGTTTCAGGTGCATCCTGAAAGATGCAATGATTCTGGCCTGGGATTGCCACAACTCTGATTCTGCATCTGTCCAGGTCCAACTCCCCCCCGGCACCACTGTGTCTTGCTAGTCGGCCTGCTAATAATGCATGGCTTGAAAATTATATTGCCACTTGCCACTGGTATATGTATTCAACCCACGTGCCTGTGAAGTCAATAGGCAAAATTCTTCCTGACGCCAGTGGGGCTAGGATTTGTGTGCGTGCATGGGGAAGGGTTATGAGCATATCTTGTCTACTCTCTGCTGTTACTTCTAATAGTTTTTCCAGATGTATGGTCCACCCTGAGTGCAGGCATTTACACAAAGACGTGGAGGAATTGCTGACATCACGTATGTGTGGCTTGTTAAAAGATGAACAAGCAAATAAGAGGGGCTCTGTTAACTATGTAATATAGCAGGTTATGGAAAAATGGAGTTTGTATCATCTCTTCTTTAAGTAGCTGAAAACAGGATGGGACACTGAATTTCCTGTGGTATTTTTATAATTTCTCTCCCTCCCCTTTCCTTGCATACCTTCTAAGTTGTTGGCATCCTGACTGTAACTGGTCTGCTTCAGGGAAATGGAATTTGCCCTTAACTTTCATTTCCCTTTTATTACAGTCTAATGATCTTTCCCCTTCTGTCTCTGAACATGGAGATCAATATTGATTTCGGAATTGAAGACTGTCATGACTAGGCTCTCTAGTTTGTCTTAATAATTTTCATGGTTTGTTTTGTATGACTAAATAACCATCTCTCATCTCAACACATGCTGTGTGGTGTGTGTAGGAAACGGTGCAGTTCTGACAGACACAGCTGTGGAGTGTGTTACCCAACCCCACAGAAGTTGCCTCAGAAACGTCCTGCCTTCTTGCACCAAAGTACCCTCCCACTGATTATGCTGCTAGACCGTGTTGTAGACTAGAGAGACTTGGCTAGTTCAGGAAAGTCCGTTTAACCCCACCATCTCCTTAGTAACAGTTCTGTGATTAAAAATTCCTGCAATTTGTCCATCTAGGATAGTAGGCCAAAGTCAGTCATGAGTTTTGGCAGATTGAACCCGACTTAGTAGGAGAGGTCAGTCTTTTTCTCAATAGATATTGCATCTAGCTTTGAGTATTTCCCCATGTTTTTTCTCTCTTCTCTCTGTCTTAGTAGTACCTATTTCTTCCCAGTATTTATAACAAAAATACTCTGTAGGCAGCCTTAGAACAGCTGTATTAAGTCAGAGCCCACTGTGATCAAATCAGCCCTTCATTGTCTCTTCCCACTTTTGTTAGCCCTCTGAGGGGGAAAGGAGCGTAAGCCTTTCTTTCTGGCTTGTTAATCTGCTACCAGAGCTTGTTATGTTTGTAAGTGTTGGATTGTCCTTTCTTCTATCCAGATACAGTCAACGGTACAGGTTTCACCTGATCTTCAACATTTAGCTATATTTAGAGGCATCTTCTGCTTTTGCGGCCCTTGCCCCACTTTGCAGTCAGAGCCTGACACACCTTCAAAGGGCACTTTGGATCTTATGGGGCTGAATCCGCCTCTTGAAGTTCTTCTGCCTTTCCACTGACTAGTGAGAGCATAGGGAGACGGAGGTCCTGCATGAGGAGAAAGAGGAGGCCATTGACTAGTGACACGGAGGGAATTTGTCCCCTCATTTGTGGGGGACAACTGGAGCCCATGTTTGATCCTACAAGAAGATACTCCTCTCTCAGACCAAGCAGGCCTGGAAGAGGCATTTCTCCTGCTCCTCCCTGGGAGGATGTTCCTAGGCAGTGCGCTGCCCCTTGTAGTACAGAGAGGGAGGAAGGTAGAGAGAAGAGTCTAAAACGAAGGGTGAAGTTAAGCTTAAATCTGGCAGAGGACTGGACTGAACCTGTACTCTCACCGTCTCTCCAGGATGCAGGGGTAGGGTAAGGAGTGCAGACAGATGCATGAAAAGCCAACTCTGAAGCAGCTGTGCTACAAAGCTGCACTTCTGTGCCATGAAGCTGCACCCCTCTGCCACACTTCTGTGAGCACGTGATCCCCAAACAGGACTTTCTTCTGGCACACCTGGGTTTCTCATGCTCTTAAGTACATCTGTGTCTCAATGTGCTGCTGGTGGGATTCTTATTCTGACTTGGAGGTCAGCAGCCTGTCCCAGTGCAGCAGGTGCTCTTAGGAACACCACCTTCCCTTCCAACCTCAGTCACTGATACTGCTTTTCTCCTAGCTGATCTGCCTCCTCAGTCCTGGTCTGCACTAAATCCTTGTCTGCCTTCCCATTTCATGGCTGGGATGTAACATTCTCTTCCAGTCTTATCTGGCCTCGGCTAGACCAGCTTTTCTTGTTGAGTGTGTGCCCCTCTTCCCCATGGAGAGAAGTCTGCCTTGCTTCCAGTGAATTATTTGGCTTGAGTGGTTTGCATCATTAGTTCTGCTTCCTGCTGCATTACTGTAGCTCTGTTTGTTCTGTCGATAAACTTAAATGCTTCCTGTCCCTGGGCACCTCTTCTTTTTTCGAAAATCTAAAGGATTGCAAGGCCCATTAGCCAGTTCCAAGAGACACCACAGGAAGACTGTGGCTCCTCTTCTCTCGGAAGAGTTCCTGTTCCACCTACATTCTCTTTCAACCCAAAATATCCACTTCCGAGGAAGGGAAGGGAATGGTGGTTAAAGGCAGCCTGAAACAGAATTAGCAGGGTTAGCGAGAGAGGGAAACTCTGGCTGTCCTGTCCTGTACAATATGTTGCCATAGAGTTATTTATGCTTCCTGCTGTTTATCCTAGGTCTAAATGAGATAAACGTATACAGAGATAGAACTCCATTCAGCTCAGGTTCTTGGTATCTTGGAAAATGGTTTTGTGGCTGCTTGCGGACAAGCCGGTCTCTTTCCTTTGTTTTCCTTTAAGTATTGTGCTTCTGTGTGGGGCGTATGGAGGGCTCTAAGTGGGGGGCAGGAACGAAATACGTTGCCTGAGGCGACATGGTGAATCAGTGACACAAACAGCTCGCAGCTGTAAATTTCTGCTCCTTGGCTCTCCACCTCTCACTCTTGATCCTAGTGTTTTGTACCCTTTCACATACAGTTCGTTAACTTGTTTCTTCTTTTTTTCACAGACAGTTGTACTGAATGAGGTAGGTAGTTTATCTGTGAGAGAAATTTTGCAAATGGCGCATCTGCAAGAGCGTAGGGGAACCAGAAAAGTGTCATTATTTCTCTTCTCTATTATAAGTCACTGGTTTTCCATAGCAGGGCCTGGGAGAAGCTGCGAAGAAATCTGTGACTAGGCTCTCGCGCACTGCGACATGTGATCTCACGAGTCAGAATATCTCTGTGGGATACCGCTGACGCGTGCTGGAAATACTAGATCTGAGGGCGTGAGGCACTGGGGTAACCTCTCGAGGCTGTATTCCACTCTTCCAAGCAGCGCAAGCACTCTTGCTTTTTCTGGGCTCTATTTCTGTCACTTTATGCCCATACCTTGAACAATCGGCTTCTCTCAACTCACAGCTAGTTCAGGTTCTTCTGTGTCGAAAATGTTAACCTTGTGGAAATTAAACCTCTGGCAGATTTACAGCATTCCCAGTAGTCAAATGCTTCCCACAGACTTTAAGGTGTCCAGTTGAGGGGTGTTCTCATTCGATGGGAAAATTAGTGTAAGGTTTGTTATGCAGTGCCTTGCTATTACTGCAAGTGTCCAGCCTCAGGCAAGCAGTCAGGCCTGCCTGTTGAAGCAAGGTCATCTCCTCAATTTTGCACCTCAAGGATGTCAGGGTGAGGGTTTGTGGTACTCTCTAATGCTCAATCCAGACTGCTTATTCCAAGGAGAGGAGCAAGGCTAAGCATTTGGGAAGAAGAGGAGTTTCTGCTCTGCGATATGATGTCATCCTTAGGAAGTCAGTGTCAAATTCCTGGATTGTTAATGTTTTTCTTCTTGTAATATCCTTTGAAGAAAGCTCTTCTTGCAGAAAGGCTGTTCTGTCCCAGCAGCATTGGGAGGGTATCTTTAGGGAGACGGCAACTCTATGCAACCGAAAGAAGCCACAAAGCTGCCACAGTCCAGCTTTTTTTCTAATCAAAATAATTCTCTTACCCACAGCTGTAGAAACTTGCTGCGCAGGCTGATGTGGATACTTGAAGTTACACACAGGCACCTGCAGTAGTGATAATGTATGTGTGGTTTAAATACTAATTCAGTTGGTTTTGGTAGTGCTAGAAAAGGGAGAAAATTTTACAGTTTGCAAGAGTTCCAGGGCAAGTACGTGTTCTCCTGAAGTCTCCCATCTGTGGACACTATAGTCCCTGCTGCACAGAGCCAGGAGTTGATCAGGAAAGGAATGCAACTATGATGTTACATGTGGTCATCGCTATATAGCTGTTGTTATTATAAGGCAGTTTTTGAAAACCTGCTTGCTGTTCTATGGAAGCAAAACCCTCAAGTCGTTGACTCCTGAAATTCTTCATAAAAATACTTCCTCCAGAGAAGGTGCTGGTTTTGATCTGCAGTGTGAGCTGTTTGACTAGGACATCAAAGTGAGCTTGCAGAGGAAGGGTTACTGGGTAGAATTGATGTTGCAATTTACCTGCCTGTTTTCCAGCTCCAGATATTTCCAACAAGAATGTTGTAATCTAATTTCAAAATACCCTAATTTCCCAAATATTTGGAGTTTGGCTTTGTATGCATGTTTTCATTTGATCCTTTTGAAAAGTCAGTACTTACCTAGGCAGTTTGATGTAAACACGTCATTGATACACAACTGTGCTCCTCTACACATATTTGTATATGCTTGCAGGAAACACAGCCCTGATCTAAAGGCTGTTCAGATCAATATCAGTGTGCAGTAAATTTCAGTAAATGTCGTTTTGATGGTTGTTCTGCTATAACTAAGCTGTAACAATAATGCTATTCCAAATTATTAAAAATCTGTTTACACCTTCAGCCACAATAACAGAATCTTAATTTGTTCCCTTGGTGGCCGTTGCCTTGAACGGTTACTATTTAAGGGCCCAATCCAAACAACACTGAATTTAAAAGGGATCTTTTGGTTAGACTTGACTTATATGGGGCTTTATAAAAGCAAAGTTCTCTGGACAAGCTGGGTGTATTCTTTCTCTCTTAAACAGAATATGTCAGGGGCTGAAATTATGGGTTAGCATTATATCATTTATAGGAAGACTTCAGGGTCTTGTTGTCCCCCCTGCTCTCCTACCAAAGGGAGGACACAGAGAACAGCAACTGTTCTGGAAAACCTACAAATGGTCCTTTTAAAATAAGATACAGACTTGAATCCAAGCTACTGAGACTGAGAGTTAGGTGCCTGTTAGGATATTTAATGAAGAGAAACTGTTTCAAAACTCATCAGCTGTAGCAACATTGACAGTGAGACAAACTTGGGCTCGGAGGTCTCAGGACACCTGGTCTGTGGGAGGCAGCAGGGCTTCACAGGTCAGGGAGTGACTAATGAGCTCGAGCAAGTCCAGTTTCAGGAGAATATTGGTCTTGAGAGAGTGGACATCAGAAAAAGTGGTCCCTTTATGATTTCTCAAGTCAAACAGGCAAAATAAATGCACACAAAATCTCAGGTCTAAGGCTGCTGTTGTGCCTGCATGCAGGAGATGGCCTTTTCCATCACATCATTCGTATGTGAAGACTCAGTCCTACATCCTGGGGGGGGAGCTTATTTTTTGTTAGCTTGCCCTATATGCTGCTATTAGATATGTGTGCGTGCAAATGAAGCACTTGTTCATTTATGTGGCTTGTAAGTGATAAGCAAAGCAGTGTGAGATTTTACTATGTCCCTTTGGAACAAGCTACAACAGATGAGGCAAGGCCGGGAGATTTGGTATGATGTTGGGCAAAGCGTGCTAAGAGGCCAGTATATGTGTGTGACTTATGTGCAGATAATATCTTGCAGTCAAGTAGCGCTTCATATTCAAAATGGTCACTGAACAAATAATGTGCCCGTGACATTATCTCACTACTGAAAACCTGTGTTCTCCAAGGCACTGCTGATTAAATCATTCAGAACAACATCTTGCTTATCAGGGCAGGAAGTGAGGAACGCTTACTTCTTGCTTAAACTTCAGAAGCAACTAAGCTTTGGAATAATATACAGTAGCTACTTGCATTTCACCAGAACACTGGGAATAGATCCTCTCCAAGAAGAGCTAGAAGATCTTTGGTGATGATTCTCACTTGCGCTGTACATGTTACATCACATGCAAGATCTAGTCCCTAAAATAGGGCCATGTCCTAGTGCTGTGCTTGCATGCTGTCTCAGTATTGACTCAGACACCACTTCCTGTAGAACTCAAATTCTTCTGTGGGATCTCTACCCAGCACTGCCCACACCCAGCCCTACTGCGCGGGGAGAAAGGCAAGTTGTAGCCTGGGGTTGGATGCCTGCAAGCTGTATTTCTAGTCTTTGTTCCCAAGACTACCAAGACTGTGCTTTGCCATCCAACAAGCAGCCAAATGCCTTTCCCTCCATCCCCTTTGCTTGCTTACACACAGCTATACTGGTCAGGACCTGCCTCTGAGTAATCCCCTTGTGTTCCCTGAAGGGTGTCGTCTTAAAAAGGGCAATGACACATGGTTTTGATACACGCTTCTGGAAAAAAAGTCCTTAAATAACCAGGGCAACTGTTTTGTTCTTATTCCTTAGAGCATCAAGCCTGGAAAATGAGAAGAAAGCAAAGCTGTAGGGAATGTGTTTCAGAGTATTTGGGTCATCTCAAGGCAGATTTTCTCAAATGAAACTGTATAACTCAGTCAAATTGTGGTGTAGTAAGTCTAGCAGGAGGAGATGATTTTTTTAACAGTGGGGAAAAGTACAAGTTAAAGACTGATCATTGCCATGAAAAGGAAGATAGATGGCTTTTTAGAAGGTACTTAGACCAGAGAGCAATTTTAATAGATTGATGTGATATTTTATGTCAGCAAAATTGAGAAAGCCTTGAAAAAATCTGCACTGTCAAAGTGCATTAGCCATTTACAAAATACGGCTAATCTTAGTGAGTGGGAGCAGTCAATATTGTCCATACTGGTGAAGAGTGAAAACAAACTTATTTCACAACTCTCGTACCACTGTGTTGGAGGAAAATAAGACCCTTGCATAAAGAAAAGAACTAAACAAAGAATTTAATATATTTTACTTGCTTCTAGAAGTGTACGGTTTTTAGTACAAAATTATTTTAAGTCTTTTATGCATACTGAGTACCTTATGTATACATATTTTTTAACTCTAAAACTTCTGTCCACTGTAACATTTTCAATATAACCCTGTATTTCACTGAAATCTCTGAAGGTTGATCAACAAATTGGGGAGAATGGAACTGCTCAGCCCATATCCTTTACCCCCTTTTTCTGGGGAACCCGTCTCTGTTCTCCACCTCTTGCTTTTGAGGGTTTAATAACTGTCCACTCTGTCAAGTCCAGCAGAGTCCCAGGAAAAGTACATAATTCAGATACACAAAAACACACCTGTGCAGGAGACCATGTAAGTCTTTTCTTGCTTGCCAGTCCAGTGAAGAGCATAGCGATCACTGTAGCAGTTGTTTCTGTGGTGTAGGAGTATGCTGGAATTAAAGAACTAGGCAAAAGGTATGCAAACACTCATGGTGAGAGGATGGGGCTGTTCGGGTGAAACACCCCAAGCTGTCATCAAATGTGAAACCTGAAGGGAAAAGACAAGAAAGGATGATCTGGTCTATGCTGGTTTACACAGTGGAGGTGAGGGCGGGCATTCTTCTTCAGGAGGTAGAGAAGACTGGGGTGAGTCTGTGAGCCATCCTAGCAGAGAGTCAGAAGGAGAAGTCAGTTTGGTGCAAGGCTCAAGCAGAGGTTGCTTTATCTCAGCTTTCCATTGGTGTATCTTGTTATTGCAGGGGCCTAGCAAGGGGCAGCAGCCGTTGCCTCTCCTGCTGCCTTCCTGTGGCACGCTGTAGGTGTTGTCTCTCTGTTACAGGCATTCAGTCCCTTGGGAGGGTGGGGAAGTGTCTGGGTGTGGTGTGGAAGGGTCCTGGGTCCGATGTTCTGTGGGCCCTAGTAGAGTAAAAGCTTTGCTGTAGGGCTCCCTGAAGTTTTAGGGAAAGTGGTGTTGGTGGCCTCCATGTCCTGTGCTTGTCCTGCATGTACCACCTTATGATGATATAGTTCTTCAGGAGAAAGGCAAAGTCTTGGAGAAAGAGGGAATGGACAACTGACTCAGCAGGGTATGTGGCCCTCGCTAGCCATATGTGGCTGACTGGAAAAGTATGGGACTTTTTTGCCCAGCTGCTGATGCTTTCCCATCTTGAAAACCTGCAGGCTCCAGACCGATTGATGCTTAATGGCCATGCCATTGGTGGCCTTTGTCCCACAGCACGTTGGAAAAGGTGCCTGGTGATAGAGTTAATGAGCTTATTCGTAGAAGCATGCTTGGGGACACTAGCTGCATGACTCTTTCCTGTCAGGTACCTGGACCCAGCTCTGGAGCCTATCTCTCTGGTGCAGAAAGCTGACTTCTCCTTCACTGAGTTTTTGTTGTTGTTACTGCTGTGTTGTATTTTTTGTGCAAGCATCCCATCACCACAATATCTGAACACCTGTGAGAAAAGCGAATGCACCAGGCTGTGGTCCGGTTTGGAGGAGCATGAAGTGATAAATATCACATTCTGCCTCTTTAATTGCTCCCCCCCTGCCCTTTTTTTGGCAGATGAATCAAGGAGAGAGGATGCTGCATGATTCACTAAACATAATGCTCAGCACAAGGAAGGCAGGAATGGACAGGTGGAGACAGGACTTCCAAATGTTGAGGGAGCAGCTCTCTTTCTAGCAGCCTGGAAATGGACCGAAGCTTTCTCTGTGGCTGACCGTGGGTTTGCTGTCCCAAGTCTTACACAGGCAGGATCTGAAGCAGCAAAGCTCAGTGTTTTTGGAGTAGGTCTCACTGTCACCACCTTCTTCCCTACCCCAAGTGTACCCCCCTCTGGTTCCCCTGTGCTGCCTGCCCATCCCTACTGCTCACCAAGCCCCTGCAGCTGCTCTCACTGTATTTCCACCCCAGGCTTCTGCTTTCTTGCCCAACCCTGCTGCTAGGTCCAGGGAAGCAAAAGGGAACCCTGAGTTAGTAGGTCTGAGGAATGTAGCAGCTTTGAGCTCTGCTCCATGTCATGCCTCAGTTCTGGTTTTGGCTTATATGAGGTTGAAGATCAGCCTTTTGTAACAGGAGAGGCTTATTGTAGCTCCTGGCAAACTTCTGAGCTACCCGAAAGTCACAAGGACTCCCCCCAGAATGGTGGGAATATGGGATGTCTGCTTCAGCAGGGGCCCAAGAACCAGAAACGCCCACTGTGCAGAGTCTGACAGACAGAAATTCTGCATTCCCAAGCTTTGCTGGTTCTGAGCAGATGTATTTGCAACCCACCTTCCCCAGCCTTGTCCAGCTTAGCTCTGGGACCTGTGTAAAATGTGGCCCCAAACCAGATTGTTACTGCAATACAGAATGCAGAGGGAAGAATGGGAAATAGACAGAAATGTTTCCCAGCTTCATTACTTAAATTTCCTGTGTTTATAAGTAGTCATTTATCTCCCCTGGTGGTAAGATGTTCCATACGTGAGCAATGAAAAACTCACCAAGACAGTCTTCTGGCGAGTATAGTGCAGCGGAGCAGCAGTGCTGCCTGCTTGAGATCCTGCCCTTCCCTCCTTTGTGCCTCTGTGCTCTCCCCTGTGAAGTGGGGGCGATGCTGTTTAGCCACGTTTGCATCAGCCACCTGAGACCCAACAGTGAAGAGCAGCCAGAAAAAACATGTGCGAAACCTGAACTCAGCTTTGGAATTCATACTGCTGCAAGCTAGCGTCTTCTCCAAAAGTGCGTTTTCAAACAGTCTTAAGCTGTTTGCAGTTTTTGTTTGTTTGGCAAATAATTGCAACTAGCTAATAAATTAGAAATGAAATAGTTTATATGGAAATATTTGGAAATGAATGTATGGTGGTGCTTGTCCCTTTAGTTAGCTGGTGAGGGCAATCACAGGTGAGAGGCAAGACCCAGTTTTAAATCCCCCCTGTGTTACGATGCAGAGTATGGATTTAAGTCTCCTGTCCCAAAGACTGGCTTTGTTGACTGGCTGTGGGCTGTTTTGCGAGGGACTTCTCTGGCTTTTCAGCCAAGCACCTTGTGTACGTGGGTGGCAGTCACTGGAACCCAGGAGACCTCATCGAGTCCTTTGTCTTGGGGATTCTCCCTTGCTGGCCCAAAGCACAGGATGTTATTTTTTATTGAATGAATATTATTTATTTTATAATTAATATTGTTTAATTGAAGTGAGCAATTGGAAGAACAGAAGTGGTTCACTTGAAATGTCTGCTTTGAACAGGGCGAATGAAGGACTCCCTTTCATGCATCCTATGTATTATTTTATAAGCAGAAAAGGGCAGCAAAAAGAGCGTCTTATAAACATAGCTTTTTGAAGGTATCCTCAAATGAAGCAGCTTGTTTTGAGCCAAGTGGTGTTGCTTTAACTTCATGCAAACTTCCAAAAAATCTCACTTCCAGGCTAACTCAAAACACCTTAAAAAAAAAAAAAAAAATCAGTCCAGTCACTAATCTGAAAAATCCCTGACTAGCAGGTCTCTGGTGTGCTGGAGCAGCTGTCATTGGGCGGTCACTCCATTGCAAAATGTTCTGTTCAGATGTGTATACCTTACTCATAAATAGATGTTCCTTCTAATTATCTCTGTGCTGCTGTTACTCTCAAACACCTTGGAGCACTATTAAGTAGTAATAACTATTGATACATGTGGGAGAAATTAAGGTTAATGTGTAGCTCATTAAGAGAGCTCCAAGAGGAGCACAGAGAGGGATTTTTGTCTTGTACAATGCATAAAGTTTCCCATGGGTGCATCCAAATGCAGGCTAGGAAGAGAGTTAAACTCGGAAGATAAATGGTTTCATTCCTGGCTATTGGAGTCTGTCAGGTCAGTGAGTGGGAGAGCAGTATTTAGAAGTTGAACCTCTGTGTTTTTTTTTTTTTTTTTTGGGGGGGGGGGTTGTTTTGCTTTTTATCTTTCAAATCAAAGGGAAGATTCAAACTGGCTTAGTCAAGCACTTGATCTACCTGTGGGCATGTGTGGAAATGAGTCAGAGTGGTCAGGATGAGGCACATCGCTCTAACCTGCTTCGAGTACCATGTCACGAGCCTCCCTCCTGCACTGTAGTTTTGCATCTCCCCAGCATTATACCTAGGTGATGACCTGGGAAGCTAGCTGCGTGAGTGGCTCTTCTGCCCGACACCGTAGCGTTGGGAAGGGCTTCTGGGCAAGGATGCAGTGGGAACCCTTGCCACTGTCAGCTGGTGTCTTGTTTGCTGCTATGCTTGCCATGTCCCTGCTGTTATTTAGTTTAGCTGGGAGGGAGCCTGCTGGTTCCCAGCTCTGGGCTGCAGGGTGAGAGGCTGTTTAGGAGATGAGCAGAGTCCAGAAAACTAGTATTTTGGCACTTGGACTCTCCTTGTAGGCCATGTCCTGCCAGAGTGTTCTGTTGCCCTCTAGCTACTAGTGAAGTGAATTTAACTGTACCCAAGTCAAGTGTGGGGTAAAGAAAGCAGAAGCTGTTCAGCTGGTGGTACTGGGGACTAGGCCTTGAAAGCTGAGCTTCCAGAATCATCTGTAAAAGGTTTCCTGCAGCTCTAGCTACCCTGTGCAGCTGCTGGCAACACATAGGAAAGATTTCCTGCAAGGACCTCTGGAATTGCTGGGCCCTTGCCAGTTATATTTGCCCCAGTGTTGTGGCTGACTGAAAAAAGAGTGGAACAACCTCTGAAAGCTTTTGCAAAGCTGTTTTAGCCCTAGCAGTAGCACTGACTAGAGTTACAGTCCTGGTCTTCCCCTCAACGCTTTCAGTACACCTCAGCCGTGTCTGAGGTGACCAGCACCTAATTTATATAGCCCAGACTGACTGTTCTTACCTTGAACTAACAGATTTAGGATAAAGTCCTTGTATGGAGAAGGTCATTTGCAGCTTTCTCATGGGTCAGCAGCTCAGTTCAAGACCAGACTCCTGTAAAGGGCACAGGCTTGAAAATGGTGGCTGAAATGCAACCGCTTTCCTATGCAACTGCAGTAGATGTTGAATAGCCTATTGGCTAAGTGGTAAACTGGTTAAGTGTGGTACTCTATTTGCTTTCAGTCGTGTACTTGTACCTAAGTCTCTAAATTGAGCTGATGGTTTTCAGAGAAGCTGGAGTGGTCACACCATTCCTTGGCAATTTTTACCATTTTGTTTTTTCCTTAATGATGACAAAGGCCATATTCATGTGATCTTCCACGGTTCTGGAAGTGGCCTGGGGTGGCGGTTGGAGCCAAAGTCTTCAACACCGCTTCTCAAGTCTGCCAAACATGGCCTTCTGGCACCCTCTCCTTTTCTGGATGATCAGTGAGTGCAGGTATGTTGAACAGTGAGGGCATCGCAGGTGGTACACGCTTGGTAAAAATAGCTTCTTAAGATATAGCATAAAAACTTCCCAGCTGCATATCTGATTCTTCCACTCCTCTTGTCCTATTCTAAAGAGAAGAGCAGGCTGTGATACTGCTCTCTTCGAGCCTGATGAGGCCTCCATTGCAGCCCAGACTATGGAATGAAACAACAGAAAGGACGTACCCTGTTATCATTGTGCTGTGGCAAGAACACAGCTGTATTAATGTGGAACTATTGCAGTCTGTTTGTAAGACATGATATAATTGAAAAGTCTGGCACATTTCCCACAGCAAACATTGTTAATCCCCACTAGCTAGGATTAGTCACCACTTCTTACAAGCCTTGACACAAAGCTAGCAAGTTATTCAGTTAATCCTCACTTACAGGATAAATATTGCATCCTATGGGAAATTAGGCAGCGTCATCTTCCTCTGCGGTTGTACACTGATGCATTATGTCTCTTACACCTGAAGGAGGAAGGGAAAAATGCAATAACGTGATTGATGTTAGCAGACACCTGCTATCACAATGCAGCTGGATCAGCAGGGAATTTTAGTACAAAATAGCTTACTGAAACCAGGCACTGAATATAAATAGCATCTTTGTACTCTTTGTGGCACTGGATAATTTTGCTGTTATGCAACAATACATACTCATGCCTCACAGCTGCAATGCTCTTCCAAGCATCCTCTCTTCCCTTTTACTGTGTCGTCTTCTTCACATGATCTCAAGCTATGTCTACAAGTGGTGTCACTGGAGCTGGTTGGAAGATTTCCCATGAACAAGGTCAGCAAATGAAAATGTTTCAGGCTCCGCAAACTTTTGCTGAGTCTGAAGTGTGATGCCAAGTTTTCTCGTGGACAGTCTCCAAAACAGCAAGATCTCAGTGAGCAGGTGGTCTGAGATCCCATTTTTTCTGGGGGAAACAGCTGAGTGGATCTGGAATCACCAGGTCTCCAGCTGCTGGGCAGTTTACACAATGAAGCAGAGAGCCATGGGAGCTTGCAGACTTCAGGTCGGAAGCCGCCTGGCTGGAGAGTTTGTCTTCACAGCCTGCATGTTGCAAGCGTTAAATGAAAGCAAGAATCCTAGCGGCCCCAAGCAGGGGAGGAAGGGGACTTCTGGTTAGGGAGCTCTTAGTTTGTGAGGTGTTTTGAAAATTTTTGATGTCAATGTGATTTGATCCACTCCCCCCCCCTTTTTTTTTTATTATTTAAACAAGTATTCCTTTAGATGCTGAACTCTCCCTGTGTTTTTGACCAACTGAAGTTACATTTTATCCTAGGTTACAGCTTAAGCTTAAATTTCACTCACAGTCAATGATGTAGAATTGTAAGTGTTTAAGTAAGGTGATTTTGAAAAGAGAGGACTCATGCTCTTAAGAGCTTTTTCTGTTTTGGCAATCTGTCTAGTCACTTATCTACATTACTGCGTGACTGAGTTTCGTTAAAAAAAAAAAAAAAAATTGGCTGTGAGCTACTTCCTCCCCCCACCCCCAAAATTTGGGTCTTTCGAGCTTTTCATAAATATAAGAAGGGTCACGTTTTCCAGTGTTTGTTTTGCTGTCAGCAGTTGAAATTTAACACCGCAATAAAACACCTCATTTCTTTCTTTGTGCCTGACTCCGGGAAGATTTAGATGCTTCCATCTCTGCCTCATTGCCAGGGCTAGTCAGGTCATTACAGTACAGGTATTTGTGGCCAAAAGGCATTTCACACGTGCAAAATTAGGGAGATGCCAGTTGAAGCACCAAAACAGGAGAGACTTCTGGTGTTTCCCAGCAGCTATCCCCAGCCTCCTGGGGGGAGAGCTGTGTGTGGAATAGATTGGAGCTTTTCTTCCGCGGTTCTCAAGACTTTGATTTAAACTGCTCTCGGGTCTGGCTTTCCATCAAGCACCTCCTGACTTCCAAAAGAAAAACCTTTTTGTTTGTTTAAAAAAAAAAAAAAAAAAGTGTGTGTGGAGAGGAGGCCTTTTACTATGAAGGATTGAACAGGCCCATTAGAAAGCTACAAGGGTTCTTGAATGAAAATACTTCTGCTGGTGACCAGTTTGTAACCAGCCCTGGCTCCCCAGTGTCCTGTTGGAGTGTATTCTGCCTGTCAGGTGAAGTCCGAGGTGGATATCACAGGAAGGTGATATTTTCGTATCTAGTGATGTTTGTGCCTTTTCCTTGTCTTTTGCTTTGTGGTGCGGGTTGTCTGCCAACAAGAAGTTAGAATTAATTTTATATTTCAGCAGCAGCAGGCTAAATTAGTATCTGCTGTCCATGTGATGTTGGAGTTATGGCAGGAACGTAGTTGGTCTGGTGGTAAAGTAGTGTTTTAACCTCTTATCTGTTTCTACTGATCCTGCATGCTGCTAGGGAGGTTGTCATGCTCAGTGTCTGTTTAGAAACTCTCCCCTATGTGTACTTAGATTTTTAAATTCCTCCGTATTATGTTTCCATCATATTTCTTCAAGGCATGTTAGTAACTGCCAGCAGAACAGGCTCTTAGATCATCTTGTCTTTATCCACACCAGAACAGGCTTGTCCCATGCAGTTGTCTGCTGGCTGTTCCTTCCTTAAAGACTGTCCTGGCCCCATGTTCAGAGTAGCCCAGCAGAAAAGCTTCCGGTGACGATGACTCATTTTGAGTCAGTCCAAAAGCTACGTTTCTGTGCCTTCCCCAAAGTGTTTCTGTTGTGCCAACCAAACCTCATTGGTAGCCCTCTGAAAGATGCTACAATATTCAGTTGACCTTTTTAATCTGCCGCTGTCCTACAGTCCCTGAAGGCAAGAGCCTGTCTTGCCCAGGTGCCTGGGAGATGGTAAGAGGGAAGTCGCAGACCTGTTGAAGTGAATTGCTGAGTCAATTGGAAATGGCCAGCAGTATTTTTCTCCTTTCTGTCCTCATCTAGAATTTACATGAGAAGGTCATGTTACTGTTGTTTCCTTTTCTGCATTCCCTGTCAGACAAGGTCATTTCCTAAGCCAATGACCAGTGAAGCTTTAATTCTGCAGCCATGGAAAATTATTATCAAAGGGGACAAGCTTTAACGTAGATTATTAACTCGCACATCCGATGACTGGTTACATTTTAACAGGCTCCTTTTGTACAACTACCTTCACCTCTAGCAAACTTGAGTTCATAGAAAAATAGGTTTCCCGTGAGATGCAATGCGATTTAAGAAAGGTATAGGAGGCTGAAATGTGGATCTGATTCTCTGTTAGGATGTGGCTACAACATCCAATGCTGGCAGGATAGATAGGTACTACAAGGAAGGGAACACCAAACCCCATGTGAGAGCTCTCTGTGGAAGTCCAGCTGTTATCCCTGCTCCCAGTCCACTTTGCTGCTGGTAGAACTGGCTGCATTTCCTGTTGCCAGGAGCAGCAGAGTCTGACTGCCCGGAGATAGGTACAGCCTCTCGTAACCCTTAAACAGTGGAAGCGTCAGGGTGGCTTAAAGCCAGCCCACTGCTGTGCTGGCTCAGGTTTTGAGGTGGCGAAGAACCCGGCCAGGTTTGTGTGAGATGTAATTCATCAAGGAGGGAAACGCTGGGAAGCAGAAGGGAAACTACCACGGTGCCAGGAGGAACAAAAGTAACGGCTGGGTTATGGCTGCACGGCCTAGATTGATCCTCCTCCTCCTACTGTGTTTTGGAGATGTTCTTTTACTAAAAGAAAATGTTTTGAGGCTGTGTGGTGTTTTGGTATGGAGCACGTATGCAATATTTATAGTCTTCTCATGTGAATTAACTGCAGGGTTTGATTGTTTCCTTTTTAATAAAGGAAAAGATAGCTGACTTATACAGCAGTGCAGGGTAACCACACAGGGAGAAAGATGCTGTAACTAGGAGAGTCTTTTTAGTAAATCCATTCATTGCTTCATGTAAATATTGCATCAGTTTTTCCTTTATGACTTCTTTTCACTGTGGTTTGAAAGGAGCATTGAGGAAAACCCAAGTTGTCTTGTTCCAGCCTGAAGCGTAGCAGGCGCTGTTGTGGCTAAAGCTATTCAGAGCCAAATGGTTAGCTGTCAGAAATGGTCAGAGACCTGCTTATGGGTACCTAATCTAGCTCCCATAACCCTGGCGTGGGTTTGTCTAGGCTGGCTGCGGTGGTGCCCTGCTTGCCTGCAGGGCAGCCCGGAGTCCAGCTGCCTGGATAAGGAACAGGCAGCGTTTGCCTCCCTGGTGGTGTTTGTGGGTGCGGGGCACAGAGCCAGATGCGGAGATCCAGCCTTGGCATCCTTCCACTGACTCGATTATACTGTCTTCCCTGAATGACCCCACTGAAATTGGGCGAGATTAACCTTTACTTTGATTTATTTACTGTAGTTCCCCCTTTTTTTTTTTTTTTTTTTTTTGTTCAGTCTCCCCTCTTAGCATTAAGGACTAAATTCTGTTCTTGGCTAAATCAGTGCAAGCGTGAGCAAACTCTCCCTGAGAGCTCTATGAGGCTGTTTTTAAAAGCTGGCTGATATCAATGTGGTGGTGTATACCTGATAAATGTTTAAAGGGAAAGTCACAAGTCTTTCAGAGGGCTGCTCAGAGGTCTAACATTAACTTCTACTGGCACTGAGAGAAATTGGTGGTGTATGTCGCAGTGAGGTATCAAAGAAGGCTATCTAAAATTCAACCTTGCCTAAAGGTCTAATCTTATAAAGCCTCACTGAATGGCTTCTGAGACAATCTTGAACAGGGGAGGCATTCACATTTGTGCCACTAGCTATGTCTGCCACCCTCAAGCTCACAAATTGCTTTATTTTGAGTCAACACTTTGACAGTGTTATATGCACATCTCAGAAAGTACAGCAAACTGGTGTGGTCTTCTGCTGGCTTGATGTGTCTCTGCTAATGGCTGGACAGCTGTTAACTGAGACCTGCAGTACTGACAGCCTCTGGCAATCAAAAATCTGGTTATTTGGGGTTTTTCCTCTTTTCTTTCTAACCACACGCCTTTTATGAATGGAACCCAGGGTTCCCACTTAATGACATGTTCCCCATCCCCAGGCCTTATAATAAAATCTCAAACTTTCAGATGTAGGACCAGAAAAGGAGGCAGCACTAGCTAACACCTTGTTTCTTTTTGAGGTGAAGTCCCAGTGGAGAAACGCTGAGGTGTGGGAACCGTATTGCTACATTGCAGCCGGAAGTTCATCGCCCTCGTTGGCAGCCGTTCCAATTCTGTAATTGTTTGTGCGATGTTGTCCGGGTTGGTAAAGTGGATCTTGTGCCTGCTAAAACTTGCTAACGTGTTGGCAAAATGCAAGATGTTCAAAGTAGTGAAAGACTTGTCTGTCTCTAGTAGGGCCAGCATGACAAGGTTTCAGGGAAGAATATCCCAGGATAAACCAGTTGTTACAACCGGGAATAAAACTGACAAGAAATGGCCTGAGAGATATTTTGGGGGTCTGAAATAGAAGCTGCTGTGAGACAATTAATTGGTTAAACCATCCTTAGACCACTGTGGCTACAGCAACACTGCTGTAACAGCAGCTGCACATGCATTTGCCAGCCTCTTTTTCTGTTACTCCGTTGAGATACACTATTCCCTCCTTGCCTTGCTCTGGCTCTCATCAGCCTCCTGCCCTTTAAAATGCAGAACTTTCGTGTGTGTGTGTGTATATATATATGTGTGTGTGTGTATATATATATATATATATATATATATATCATGTGTATGTGTGTGTGTATATATATATATATAAAAAAATAAAAGCAGGCTTCCAGAATTGATTTTACATGACAGATGTTACTGTCAAAATTAGGAAGATGCTCAACAGGCTAATAGAGCTAAAGAACAGTTGAATACAAGCATTTTCCAATGCAAAGTGATTTTTTTTTTCTTTTTGGTGTGTGTGTGTGTGTGTGTGTGTGACCTGGAGTGTTATTTTCACAGCAATCTCTTCTGTGCCTGAATGAGAGACAAGATTCATCAAGGTAAACCGAGGAATGCCAGTGGGAGCAGTGGCGTGCTCAACCCCTGACAGTCAGGCATTTGGCTATAGTTTTGAACTGTGCTTTTTCACAATGATTGTCTAAGTCCCTCTTTCTGTTTGTCCTGCTTGGATGAAATACTGTGTTGTAACTGTTCCCTGCCGTTAGGTTGCCTGGAGAGGTTGTGGAGTCTCCATCCTTGGAGATATTCAAATCCAGCTGGACATGGTTCTGGGCGAGCTGCTGTAGCTGCTTCTGCTTGAACTGGGGGGTTGGACCAAAGGATCTCCAGAGGTCCCTGCCAACCCCAACTGTTGTGTGACTCTGAGGAGCTAGTGGCACTACTTGCTATGAAGTTTCACTTAGGTCGTTGCATGATAACAAATGGTTCCTTAATGGAGGGCTGGATTGTGGATCTGGTGTATTCATGAAACTTGCGGGAATGTAATACCTTTGAGACCTCTCCATCCAACTTAGTTAAAGTTAACCAGTGGGTCTGAAAGCAACTGAGGGACAGGCATATGAGCCCCACTTCATTAGGGAACCAGCCTAAAAAGGCAAAAGGGAGAAACTGGAGTGAAGTCTGTGAATTTGTCTTTATCTGAATCCTTTCTCCTCCTCTTCCTGAGGCATAGCGCTTGTGTAGAGTGAGTATGCTCTGGCTGGCTGGAGAAGGGGCTTTCTCCTCAGAGTACTGCCCTGTATGATATTCTGCCCAAGGTTATGTGGAGAGCTGGCAGCCTGCCATCTCTACCCCACATCTGCTCCCTGGATTTGGCAGTATTGTACCCTAGTGGGATCACTCTTGGGCCCTATGAAAAAGGAAGCAGTTTCTGTTTTTGTTAGACTAAACTTCTGAAACTTGAGAGATGCAAAAGGATGAAGTGTAGAAGATTTGGGGGGCCAAAAGAAACCCTTGAAGATATTTCCCACACAACTAGGCAATAAATAGGCCTAAATTTGCTGAGCCTCAGAGACTGGAGCTTTACTCTTCCTTTTCATAAAACTGCTGCTGATTTGATGCAAACTGAAGAGCTGGGTCACAGCTGGACTTGGCGAACAGGTGATGTGCCACTGCCTTGAATGGCTTTGCACCTGATTATAGCAGGAGGGGCTTGGCCCAATCTCCTGTTTCCTAATAGCTTGATTGCAAAGTTAAAAGTAATGTTTACTTTTGTAGCACTAGCTTCATTTCACTTGTTTATACTGCAAACTAGTGCTGGAAAGTACCTAGGCACTGATATTTTATGGTAGATAATTTAATATAATATGTTTGTGTGTTTTATTACATTGTTTTATTACACCTGTGCAGTGTATAGAGGGCCTGGGGATCCCCTAAGTGATAGGAGCAACATAATATAAATCAGCATTATGATATACCTTCTAGTTTTAGCCTCACAGAAGTCCCAATTGTATTACTGTTCTTTAAGGACAACAGCAAAGAGGCAGTCCTTAGGAAAACTCAGGGAAGCATTAAATAAGTCTGTTCCAATTTTGCTAACGAAGCTACAAAGAGGTAAGTCACAAGCATGATGGAAGTGCTCTGTAGCCTGTGCCAGCAGCCCCCAGCTAGCCGAGATGCTGAGGGGGCTACGTGAGTACGCTCGGCTTGGTAGCTTGCAGTGTGTGCCAGAGAGCTGTCCTTGCCATGTGGAGGAGGCGAGGATGCTGGAGGCTGGAAGGGGTTTGAGAGGGATGTGAGGAAGCAGATAAGGTTTGGAGAGAGAAAAAGGAGTTCCAAGGAGCAGGGAGCAGGAAGCGAAGGCAAGAGCAGTGGGACCTACCTAAGAAGCCTGCTGGAGGCGTTTTTGGCAGTGTTTTTAGGAGGGGGCTGATTCCAACTTTAACAAAGCTCTGATCACAGCCTTTTTCCAAGGCTTTTATGAAACAGTGCAGCTTACTGTTGCAACAAAATTGGGCTTGGAAATGCTCTGTGCAGCCACTCTGTTGGCAGCCACATCATTCTAATCAATAACAGAAGTCCATCAGCCTTCTAGAAGCACTTAATAGTTTGGGACAATCAGTTCCAGTTCAAATGCAAACTCAGAGTATTGAAAGTTTAATGGCAATTGGTCCTGCCCCCAACTGGTATGAGCTGAACCTCTGCTGGCATCAATGGGCTGTGCTGATTTGGATGAATTCAGGACCTGATGCTACAAGTTTTCTTAAAAACCCATTTCAGCAGATGCCTTTGCTGTTACAGACAGAGATACAGTCCTGTGTTATGTTCCAGACAACTGCAGATTTAACTGATATCAAATATACAAGTGACTAAATCATATAGCAATAGCAACATGCAATTATAGGCTCCTCTCTGGTTGCTGGGCACTTCAGACTGATAGCTCTGTGGTTAGCATGGCTAAGCAGGGTCTGCCACCAGAGCAGGAAAAGCCCACACATCGCAAGAAAGTGGGGTTTGGGAAACAGCAACCCTTTTTCTCATAACTGAAGTAGACCTCAGCCAGGTGTTCGGGTTATTAGTTCATCTGAGACAGCATCTGCAGATGTGCAACACAGCTGGTGATGATATACATCATGGTGATGGACATCAGAGCTCTGGTGGTTCACAGTTATTAAAATATATTTTCTGTGAGGAATAAATACGTTCTGGTTCTCGGGATCAAGGTCAAGGGTAATTATGGCATCACTGGCCCTACCACCTCACAACTTGTGCCCATGCACTGTTTCCTCAGGGCGAGGGGAGAAGAGGCACGGGGAATCTCAAACTAAAGGTCTCCGCAGTGCAAGGCTAGTTCTTCTGCTCCATGAGCAGATATCCCATACCAAGGGGTTTTTTACACTCCGAAGTCCAGTTCTTTAGTGTCGATACTTGAATCCTATTTAGAAAAACACAACATGTTGCCTGGCTCTTGAAGGCGTTTTATACCTGGGAGTTGACTTGCCTGCACCTAAAGACCATGCATTCAGACCTCAGAATTTGTCTAGAAAAACAAAACAAAAACGATGAGAAAGCAATGAGGCAGTTAATAAAGCATTAGAGGTGACTTTGAAGATAGGATTTGATCTTTAAAAAATGGTGGTAGAGGGCTGTACGTGGCTGTGGAGGACAGATAAAGACAATGCTTTTAGCATGTGTACTTGCGGTCCTTCCATTTCTTGCTGTCAAGGCCTTACTGTCTGTCTGGAAAGGGATGGAGAAAACCAGAAACCAAATAGTTATTTGCTTTAAAATGTTTTTATCTTTAGCTTGAATGTTTGGAGAGCCCTGCATTCATCTTGAGCCGTATGTTTTGGTTTAGTTTGTCTTGGGGGGTGGCATGGAAGGATAATTTCCCCCCAACCCCCGGTGAGATTTGAGGTGAGGTGGAAAAATTCCTCCAAGATGAAACTCCAGTGGGCTTGGCATAGTTGCACTGGGAATAAACTTAGTTCACAGTGTACAGGGTACTGGGCAAAATATATAGCAGGTCCTTTGCAGTGCTATCTCTATAATGTCTCTCTACCAAGCAGGGGTTTCCCAGTTATTACAGAAGATAACTTGTACTCTAAGTGATCCAATAAAATTATTATAGAAATGTTTACAAAGACAAGGTAAAAAAGGAAGGAAAATGTGTTCAGGAGCCTGAATGTTGAGCATACAGGGCACGTGGTTTATTTCCACTGGACGAAGCTCTGCATCAAAACCTATGTGCAGCAGCGCAAAAGAGGCTTCTGTGTCTGGGCCAGGAGTCTCTGTAGTCTTGATAGCATTTTCATTTAACTCTCTCGTGACAAGTTCACTCTAGCTTACTGTTAATGCTACATGAATAGTTGTGTTTTAACTCTTGTTCGCTGGTGAACAGTAACACTGTTTTGCGTCAGCTTGAAAGTTAACTCTCCAAATCTGCTCAGTGAAATGAGCAAACCAAACAAAAACATTAGTTTGGAGTTGAACAAAATAGTTTTGCTATTTTAAATGCCCGTTGCTGGGACAGAAGCTGATTGCCCCATTCTCCTCTGGCAGCCAGGCTTGGTGTCCAGGTCACTGTGGCCACCAAGGGTGCACTTGGATCATTCTGCCAGAGGCCAGACTTGGTGCCTGGCTGAAGAGAAACCCTTTTTCTGTTTGCGGGGAGTGGGGGGGAAGTGATATATTGATAATGAATTTGAGGCCATCTCTTCTTTATCTTTCCATTGTATGAGGCTATGTTGGACAAGCAAAAATACTAGCATGGTCATGTACCTTTTCTTCTGACAGACACATGTTCTAGCCTTGTTTTATTTCCATGATGCATAAATCCTGCCAGACAACTTCTCATTTGGAGGTGACACCAAGCTGAAATTTGCTGGCTAACAAAACTCCCATTGTCAAATTACAGAGTGCCCTTACTCGTTCAGGTCTCAACATACCACCTAGTTAGAGATGGTACTGTAAGACACAGAAGAGCAACTCTCCTAAGGAAATGAAATAAGGTTCCCATGCCACTGTATAAAATTTTGTGTTGTGTAACCCAGACCAAAGAGTATGGTATTAGTAATGCAAGTCCTGAACTTCCATATTAACCAAACAACAACCACAGTCTCAAAGCAGATCCACAAGCACTACAAAGTCCTTTTTCTTGTTCTGTTTCCCCCAAAAGAGCACTTAACCTGGAAGTAACACGGAGAACAAACAAATAGGCAATCTGATCAGTCTAGCACCAAATCAAAACCTGGTAGGAAAGCAGACTTCCGGCTGGCTTGTTGCAATGGCTGAGGTAGGTGGGACCATGGCCTGCCTCCTCAACTCTGATGTGACAACAGCGAGTCTCTGACAGACTTGGGAGGGGGCTGCTGCAGAGGGGTTCCTCCCTGCATGCTCCTCTATTTCCCATCAGATGGGCATTTAAAGGCTTCCAGAACCAGAGGCTGCATCCACTGGGCTCTTCCTCTGTGAATTTGTCTAAGTCCATGCAAAAACCAGTTCTGCCTCCGCTGCAGCCAGTGGCATGCGGTTTCACAATCCCTCCGTATGTGAAAATATACACTGTTAGTTAAACTGCAGGTATTGCTCCTTGTAGAGCAAACCACACCTCGAGACCTTGTTTGTAATGAAATGGGAGGGACAGTATTTGAAGACTGTTTCATGGCAACTGAAATCCTAATTAGCACAGCTATCTTCATATGTTGCAAGATAATTTCTCTTCTGGAGGGGGTGGATGTTAAAGTACATGTAAATTGTCAATTAAAATAAAGAGCTCATTACTGGCCTACTCTCTAGCTGTGGTTTGGTAAGCAAGCTTGCATGATGTACATTCTAGAGCTGTTGCTGCACACTGAAATATAAAAAGGTAAAGGGTTTTCAGAAAAGGATCTGCTGCCGCTTTCTGGTTCACACTTCATCCCTTTCAAAGGGAAAATAGTCATAACTGTGTGACTTATTGAGCTGGGCATAAACGAAACAAGTGGTCCAGTACAGAGAAGTATTTGTACAGTCCTTCATTCCTTGAGCATAGCTGAGACTGACAGCATGGCATCCTTTGCAGTATTAGCTGTAATTATAGGCTCCCCGTCTTTGTCAGAAAGGGGGGGGGGAATGGAATATTTGCTATTGGGGAAAAATGGAGAAGCAGGAGCCTGTTTTTTCCTTTCCTGTTTCCTTCTCATTTCTTTCCCACTTCCCTCCGTGAGGGATTCACAGGGGAGTGGGTCTGTGAGCAATGCAGTGATCTCCTGGGGAGCAGAATTTGCTCTGCTGTGTTTTGTGCATTGGCCAGTGAGCCTGGTCCTGCGTGGTTAGAGGGACTGGTCTAAAAGGCGTCAACATCCATTACACCTCTTTGTCCGTAGATTCGAGAGGCACAGTGATTGCGTAGACAGGTCCAGAGCTGCTGCTGCGCCATGGCTGATTTTGGAGCTTTTTGTATTTTTAGCATTGCTGATGGTAGAGATGCCGACAGCAGAGCAATCGCAGCTACCTTCAAGTGAGAAATGATTCACGCTCTGTAAAAATAAAGCTTGATGAAAGCAGCCCTGTATGCTGTGAAATGAGGACTGCAGCTCTTGATCTTTAAAATGGCCCTCTTTTCCACTTTAAAAAAGACGTGCAGATTTTTATTGTTAGTTTGGATTAACTGTTTCTGGTGAGATCTCCAAAATGGCTTTGGTTGGGGGGGGAAGCGTTGTTTCCCAGCAATCTTGTTACTGGAAAAGTGTTGCTGCATCTTTGGCAGCTGCAGGTACTCTGTACACCTAGTGTTTCCTGCGCCTGTACTTCATGTATAAACAGCAGCACTGTACAGGTTGCAGGTCCAGGTAACACCAGGCAGGCGCCTCCCTCAGACTGTTCCCCTCGTGTGTCATTGGAGAGACAGCATGAGCTCATGATACCGGAGCATCTTGTCCCCTGCCATCTGCTGTGGATGCTTTTTGAGGAAGGGAGAAGATCTATTTCCAGACAAGTCACACTTGGTTTCAGTGGGAGAATTTGGATCTTTAGTAAAAGATTTTATGTAGACTTGAAATAAAGAAGGGGGAGGGAGGGTGAGTGGGGGGGGGAAAAAACCCTACTATTTTAGTAATCTTTGATGTTTACAAGGTCTTAAAATATTTCAACAAATGGCATGTGAATACCATACAAAGGCAGATGTAGAAACAACCTTCAGAGAATCAATATCTCTTTTAATTAATTAATCCATTTACTCAGGCTGTATAAGAAGACATTCATATAAAAAGTCAGAAACGCATCATTTTAGAATGAAATATACTACTAACCTTAAGCAGCTTGGAGAGTTAATAGTCCCATCTAAGCCTTTTTCCTTGCAGTAACCAGGCTTCCACAAGGTCATTCCTTTGAGACTCCGTTTGTCCGGCGTGACAAGCAGCACACAGCGGGACAGAGGCGGCGTGCCTGGCTTCTGCCCTGGCATCTTCTGGGATGAGGTTTGATGAGGAAGGAAATTTTCTCCCCTGGAGCAGTGTATCATGGCACTAACATATTACCTTAAAATGAGTGCAGCAGCTTGATGCACTCCAAACAGGTCTTTCAGACTCTCTGAAGACTGACATCGGTGCTTAGAGCCATTTTGATCAGGCCAGGTAGTGTCAGGGGGAGTGAACATACAGCGGTGGTGTGGGGAAGCTGTCCAGCTATCACTGCTCACTGTTATGTGCCCTGAAGTTGCTGCTTTTTGTGCAGTCCTGTATTCCCTCTTCCTCCCCTGTCTCCAAATATAAAAATCAGATTTCTCTCAGAGGGCCAAGGAGTCTTGTAATGGCAAGCCAGTAAATTGTGGGAATTGAGGCCTGGGTGCCTCTCATGCTTCCAGTGTACCAGCTGAAAACAGAATTGCAGTTTCAGGTGCAGGGAAATATGCTGTCCTGTATAATCACCATTGCCTACTTATTCCATACTTGCTCTGTAATGCAGAGTTGCTTTCTGTGTGTTCATGTGTAAGGTAGTTTAAATGACTCGGCTCCAGGAGCTGTAATAATGATTCAAATAAAGGTTAAACAAAAGTTGCAGGATGGCAAAAAGCCTTGTGTGTGGACTTTCCCCTGTTCCAGCAACTATTTGTGACCTTTCATACAGTGAGATAAGTGGTTTTATCAGACAAAAAAAAACTGAAGCAGGAATCTAGCTTGTTAACAGAATCACTCAGGTTGCAAGTGACATTTCCTTCCTTCCTTTTACAAGCTTGATTGCCACATTTTAAATGGCAACATTTATTCTGAAAAGAGTTGTCTGAGACTTTAGCCACATCATTGCTGTACACACCGGAATCCGTCAAATTGTATTTGCATTAAGGAATGAGCTGTAAGCAGGGAACTGGAAACTGTGGCTTAAAAGGTGAATATCCTTGGGAGATCTAGGTTCATATCTTGAGTCACAGCTTAAAATGAGTATTAACAACTCCCAGAAGTCTACAGCAGTGGGGGTTTTTAGTTTTTGTTTTTTAATTCAGTCAGGATGCACAGTTGGCTTTCTCTGTTCAGGAGGGCTTGGGGACTGGCTAGGCGAGAGTGTACTTCAGGTCAGACCCGAGGTACATCTGCAGAGCATGTGCAACTATAGAGAAGAGGTTAGAGTTATCATTTGATTTACTGATTTATTTATTGATCTCAGTGAGTCCTTCCTCTCCATTATATATACAGCTCCATAAAAAGGAGGAGAATACTAACGTATGGTGTGTGTTTTAGATCGTTCCTTTCCAAAAATGCCAAACTTTTTCATCTGATTGCTGGAATGGATTATATTTCCCTTCTTTCTCATTTAGAGAAAAGAAAACTTTCAAATATACAACTATAGGAATAAGAAAAGCAAGGAAAATGACAAGTCTCTGTAACTGTATGCTTCAAACAAACCTCGTATTTGCTGATCTGTACAGATGTATTAATGAGATGGTCATGTCAACACTGCTGATTATTTATCTCTTTTATGGGTGTGAATGACTCAGTCCTCGACTCGGACATAGTTACTATGTTAGTGATACACTCAGTACAAATGGGGAGCTTGGGTGTTTAACTGCCAGACTCTAGCAGCTTTACAGGGAATGTGCGTTGGGCAGTACATTCTTGATATTGCCGAATCATGAATCCTTGTTCCAAGGCACATGGACATGAGCATTTCTCAGTGAAATGGTTGTCTAATTTGAGTGGCAATGGAGAGAGGGTTAAGCTGTAAAGAACAATCTATTTTCTTAGGCATGGTCTTAGAAATAGCCAGATTGTGCTTAAAAATCCAGCTTGAGGTAGTTGCTTGTTTTGGAAAATTGTAGCACCTGGAGCTAAAAC
This sequence comes from Apteryx mantelli, assembly GCF_036417845.1. Classification (NCBI taxonomy): domain Eukaryota; kingdom Metazoa; phylum Chordata; class Aves; order Apterygiformes; family Apterygidae; genus Apteryx; species Apteryx mantelli. The sequence continues at coordinate 11,506,730 of NC_089989.1, read as the reverse complement.
TTAGCCAAGCTGTGTGCAATAGAAAACAGAGCTGGATGTCCTGGGCAGGCTGTATATAAGTGTGTAGTAACATAAACTGTAACATAAAGTATATGTTATATAAACATAACGTTTACTGTAATGTAAAGCATAACTAGCAGTGTGTGATAGGTAGAACATCTAGCAGCCTGTAGTGTGTTTACCCTGGAAAAGTTGTAAATGGCTGTTAGAGAACCTGCTTCATGGATGCCATTTAGATTAGAATGACAGTCAGGCAAATACTGCTGTAGAGAAGGCTGAAATGGCCAGGCCCTCAGACACCAAGGCAGTGGTCTTTTGAGAACCTATGGAGCAAAGAAAACCAAGCAGATACCCAGGTGCCTTCTTCGCTTAAGAATGTAACTCATCAGGCTCTTAAATATTAGGAAAATCAGCTCAAGCTGAGGATATTGTTACCTGGGCCATTTCTCTTAAAAGCTCAATTTTGCAAGGATTCCTTTAAAATGCAGTTGCTTGGTTAAATAATTTCTTCAGTATCGTCAGTGTCTTCACCAATAGAAATCCATGACCCTTCTCCTTCCCCAATTCACTGTTGTCTTCTGAGCTTCTTATTTCTTCAATAGCAGGTATTTTAGCACCATTTTGGCTTCTCTTCTCTTCTCCCCACCCCGAGGCTCTCAGTCCAGCAGTCCAAAGAAATATGTTCTGCTGTTTCTTCCACCTGTAGACTCAGTGATGCTCCTGAGCATGTTAATTGAGTGATATGTCTGCAAGGAGTTTCAGAACTGCAATCCTGTAGATAAGGTTCTGTGACCTTTCCTGGGGCATCCACATGGACAGGAAAGCTGGGAGTTACAGAGGAAATCTGGGTGGATAGTTGGGGAATTCAGTTTCTTCATGCCATGTGGGACCAGAGTCAGACTGGTGAGGAAACAGTAGCTGTTGCCTGGCTCAAGTCAGTCCTGTCTAGGACATTCATCCTAGTTGAAAAACGATACTTCTGAGTGGTCTTGCCTCAGGGAAAATGAAATATATCGCCTTTTCTCTAACTGTGCTGCCCAATGAAAAGCTACCAAGTAAAGCTGGGAAAGCTTGCATATCAATTTATGATAATAAGGATGAACGTTGCTTTGGATAGAGCCCTGTAATCAGAGTCTGGAGGAAAGATGCACACCTTAAATATGTTCTAAGAAAATATTTAGGAACTCCAGACTTCAAAAAGGGCAAGAAGGAGGACCCAGGGAACTACAGGCTAGTCAGCCTCACCTCCATCCCTGGAAAGGTGATGGAGCAGCTCATCCTGGACACCATTTCCAAGCATATGAAGGATAAGAAGGTGATCGGGAGTAGTCAGCACAGCTTCACCAAGGGGAAATCATGCTTAACCAACCTGAGAGCCTTCTATGATGGGATGACTGGCTGGGTAGATGAGGGGAGAGCAGTGGATGGTGTCTACCTTGACTTCAGCAAGGTTTTTGACACTGTCTCCCATAACATCCTCATAGGGAAGCTCAGGAAGTGTGGGCTGGATGAGTGGACAGTGAGGTGGATTGAGAACTGGCTGTATGGCAGAGCTCAGAGGGTTGTGCTCAGCGGTGCAGAGTCTAGTTGGAGGCCTGTAGCTAGCGGTGTCCCCCAGGGGTCAGTACTGGGTCCAATCTTGTTCAACTTCATCAATGACCTGGATGAAGGCACAGAGTGCACCCTCAGCAAGTTTGCTGATGATAGAAAACTGGGAGGAGTGGCCGATACACCGGAGGGCTGTGCTGCCATTCAGAGAGACCTGGACAGGCTGGAGAGATGGGTGGAGAGGAACCTCATGAAGGTCAACAAAGGGAAGTGCAGGGTCCTGCCCCTGGGGAGGAATAACCCCATGCCCCAGGACAGGCTGGGGAGCTGACCTGCTGGAACACAGCCCTGCATAGAAGGACTTGGGAATGCTGGTGGGCAGCAAGTTGATCATGAGCCAGCAGTGTGCCCTTGTGGCAAAGAAGGCAAGAGGAAAAGCATTGCCAGCAGGCTGAGGGAGGTGATCCTCCCCCTCTCTTCAGCCCTGGTGAGGCCACATCTGGAGTGCTGGGTCCAGTTCTGGGCTCCCCAGTAAAAGAAAGCCATGGATTTACTGGAACGAGTCCAGCAAAGGGCTACTAAGATGATTAAGGGACTGGAGCATCTCTCATATGAGGAAAGGCTGAGAGAGCTGGGACTGTCTAGCCTGGAGAAGACTGAGGTGGGGGATCTTATCAATGCGTATAAGTATCTGAAGGGAGGGTGTAAAGAGGATGGGCGAGACTCTTCTCTGTGGCGCCTAGCGATAGGACAAGAGGTAACGGGCACAAACTGAAACACAGGAAGTTCTGTCTGAACATGAGAAAAAACTTCTTTACTGTGAGGGTGACAGAGCACTGGAGCAGGTTGCCCAGAGAGGATGTGGAGTCTCCATCCTTGGAGATATTCAAATGCTGTCTGGACAGGGTCCTGTGCAACGTGCTTTAGGTGACCCTGCTTGAGCAGAGGGGTGGACTAGAGGTCCATGCCAACATCAGCAGTTCTGTGATTCTGTGAACTGTCATTCGCAGAGTCTAATTATCACAAGATTTAAAATAAAACCTGGAAAGTTAAGTTAGAGCTCATTGCATATGCAGTACCAAACCCCCTGCCTGGCTCAGGCAGCCTGCTGGGTAGTCTCTCCCCGATCCCCATCTGGGCAGAGCAGTGATTTCATCCAGCATCTACTGTGGGGTGGAGACGCTGGTACATAGGTGACCCATTGTCTGAGATTGCTCAGAGGGTAATCTAGAAACGGGAGATTGACATCTAACAGCCATCCAGGCTTGAACATTGCTCCTTCATTGATGCTGATTAGATGGCTAGCGTGAAAGGTAGGTAGTTATCTGATATGACAGCAAATAAAGTCACATCTATGCAGTGCTCACATAACTGGCCAAAATAATGAGCACAGTGACTTCACAGCTTGAAGAGTAACTGCATAAGCTGCTTTTGATAACATGCAGATGTAGCGGTGACACACACCAGTGAGCTGTTTTGTGTTAAGCCTTGTACTGGCTGCTACTCAACTTAGGCTCTTCTTTGTGACAGCCCTTGTTGGGCTAGAATTCTTGTTTTTTCTGTTTTTGAGAGCAATACACTGGTATTGAGAAGACTGTGATATTTCAGGTCCTTGCTTCATTTTGACTACTTTGTTTTCCTTTTTGTCTGTCCATGAAAACTGGTGTATTCTAACCCTGTCCTAGCTTCATTTCACTTTGAGCTGATGTTCGAACACACTCCACTGTCATATCAGGCCAGTTAGTGAGTATTTGCCGTTGCTTGCACAGAAGATGTACAAGCCACAATGGGCTGGCTTTGAATGAGCAAAGTAAAAAATAAAATTATAGAAATGTAATTTTAAATGTGTCAGTAAGTCACAACCACACTGTTTGTTATAACAACAAAATGCCTTTTGGACATTGTCTTAAAACTTGGAAAGAAGGGTAGGGGACAGATCACGTCACCTTGGCTCCTGTTGTCCTGTTGTGGGACTCCAAAAGACGTATTGCCCGACAAGATTTGTGCTGGCAGAATCGGGTTCAGAAACAGGGGGGGAATTTGGTACATAGCCTGGGACTTTCAGAACCAAAATCAGGACACAGTTTGGCTCCATTTTTTGAGATAATGCCACAGCATTCAAAAAGGGAGGTGGATACACTGCTCTCTGATCTGGAATCGGTTTTACTCTAATATTAATCTGAAAGGAGATGGGAAGAAGTTCCCCATCCAAATGAAGGTAGTTTTGTGGTTTGCTCTTTAATAATCATTTTATCTTAACAAGGAGGCATGGCATCTGTGTGATGATTAATCTCTGACTCTGGTTACTAAATGTCATTCATTTAAAAAAAAAAATGGGTTGAAGTAAACATACCGTATTGCTTTGGACAAATTCTGCTGAGAGGACTGTTCCATTTAAAGACTCCCATTTTCCTAGCACTTTTCAATGATGGCTATATGGGAAACACTATTTTAAAAGTATTTGCCTTGCAGTGTGGATAACTGATGCTGTCTTCTGGTCTCTGCCTCTGTATTGGCCTCCCACGCAGATGCTCTCAGAAGGCACAATCAGGGTACTGCCTGTCTCTGTACCACTCATCGCTCATTTCTACTCTGAGCATGGACTTCAGAGGACGTTCTTCATAGCCACCAAAGAACATGATCGTTTGTTTATGGCGCTCCCACCCGTTCAAAGCATTTGATTGGAGCAATTCTGTAAATAGTGAGGCTTCTGGGAAAACAGGAAAGTTTTCAACGGTGTAATGAGGAGGGAAGCCACTGATGCTCTAGGTGTGAGGCTGTCAGTTTTGCTCATGCTCAGAAAGAGCTCAGCTGACTTGGAGGAAGCAGGAGTGCGGGCATGAATGGGCCATGCTGCTTAACAATACTCCTCTTGGACATTAAATTCCTTTTTGTAATGCAAGACTGAGACTTTTAGTGAGTTCTTTACAAGCTGGCTCATAGTCCCAGTTAAGCAATGTATCCATTATTCATTGAGTTTATTATGGCATTTTCTGGGAGCCAGATAAGAATAGGGCTGTATTATGGTGGGCATCAGAGCCCCTGCCCCACTGGTCAGATGGTGTAAAGGAGCAAGGCAGGCAAGACAGGGAAAGGGCTAGCTGCAAAGCACTCTTAGTCTTAAACCTATTCTCATTCAGCAATGCATGTACTTAAGCACTATGCAAAACTGAAGTTTGATTTCCGCACTCTGTCTGCGTTGGTGTGGGGACTGTGGAAAGGAATGCTATCAAGTGTGTGAGAACATGAATGGAGAGCAGAAGATTGCTCTGTTCCATATTTCTCTTTCTCTTTTTTTTTTCTTTCCCCTGTCCTTTCATGCCTGCCACCTTTTTCTCATCTGGGTTCTTTTTCTTTCTTCTGTGGAGGTCAACTGAGCTACCTTAGTAAAAAGGCTAGTTACAAGGTGGAACAATTTAGAAACCAAGACCAATCCAGGTAAAAGGAGAGGTCGGATGCTGATATAAGAGAGGCTGGTAGTTCCTGGGCTCATAAGCCTTCCCAAAGGCCAGGGGGACTGTGGAGGGCTGAGGCTGTCATAGGGCTGTAGCTTTGGTCATTGCTGTGTTGATTTGATTTCTTTAGAGTGAAGGGCAAGGCATGCTTGCAGTTTGAGCTGTCCTTACATAGGGTAGGTGAGAGAAGCCCTGTTTCTGGGAAAGCCAATTTGCTGGACCCAAAGGAGTTACACTGTGCAAATTGTTAACACAAATGGAGAAATCTGTGCTTGATTGTGCTCTCCAGCTGGTGCAAGCTTACCGGATGAGCAGTGAAGGAGAAACATCCACAAGTCTTCCAGGATGTTCCTTGTCGTGCTTAGTCCCATTTGAATGGAGTTCAGTGGTGTGCACCGTGCTGTCCTGCTGGGATACACTGCTCAGCCATACTGCTCAGCATCACATGAGCACCTGTGAGGTTGTAACAGACTAGCAATCTCCAGTGGAGCTAATGTTCCCATCATGGGACACGGTGACAGAATGACTTGGGACCTCATGTCTTAGCACTTTGGAAATTCAGGGCCATTCTTTTGGTATCTCAAGGTGATCCTAAAGGCAGCTGCAGAGCCCTCTTTAAATGGCTAGCTCTGTACAGTGCTGTGTGCTGCTGTTCTCATGACATTTGCTTATGGGATTTAGCCTCTGAATGTAGTATCCACCTAGTCAGGCCTTCCTTTTGCTTCCACTTCAGAGGCATCCAAGCTCAACTCTCTGTGGTAGAGCCCATGGTCTCAGAGGTACAAAGGTTCTTGTATACGTCCTGTTCTCCTGATCTGGGCATTCCTCTTTAAGTGTGTCAGAGCTTTTGCTGTATAATGTAAGTATGCTCTACCTAGTGCCTTTTCATAGCCAGATTGTCACTTTGCAGCTCTTCAGAGATCTGTTTTCCACCTTTGTGTTTTAGCCCTCAGGACTTTACGCTGTTCTAACCCAGCTAGCTGTGATTTACTGCTCCTGCCTTAAAATATCTAGACCACGAATGTGCTGTATGCTCTTAGAGTACATGCTTCTTGAAGTGCAGCTGTAGATGCTTCCTTGCTGTTGCTGTAGAAGCAATACATAAAGGATCTCCCTTGGGTACTCTTTGGCTGCTGAGGAATGCACATGGCTATCGAGATGTGGTTAATGCTGTTTGCGCTTCCACTGAACACTTCCTGGCCCTTTCTTTACAGTTCCCATAAGATCTCCTCTTAGACAATGCAGGTCATGTCAAAGTTGTATAGAGCACCCAGGGTTTTTTGTGCAGAGTCCTTAAATACCTGCTGATGTTGGAGTAAAGACTTATGGGGGAGGGGTTAGCTACAGATTTGGTGTTATATGAACTCTATTGGTACGGATGGGTGAAGCCTATGGAAATGGGCAGACACAAAGTTGGAGTCAACAAGAGTGTTGGACCTTGAGGATCATCTTTTCCTGGGAGGATATGGGGGGGGGGGGAATGGTGATGAGTGTTGGGTTTTGTTTCCATTCCTGCTGAACTCATATAGAAAAGAATCTGCTTTCTTCCATTTTTTTAGCATCGTAGGGCTGATCTAAATTGGAGCAGTGTGTACCTAAAAGGTATCTTTCCATGGAGAATTTGTTAAAATGCTTTTAATGGAAGTTCTCTCCGTGGTTAGAAATCCTTTCCGGATTTTTCTTTTAAAGGAGCACAGTAAGTTACTGTAGGAACCTCTCTGCAGCCTGTGCCAACACCAACCTGCCAGCCTGAAAGTGGAAACCAGAGGGACCTGCTAGGAGGTCCCATGAATCATAGAGCCACCCTGTTCACTGCTCGCAGGCAACTGCTGTGGAGGGTGCCAGGGTGACATAGTTATGTGACTCATTTTGCAAACTGCTCCCTTTAGGTTATGGAAATTGTTGGCAAAGACTGAAAATGAGGCTCATAATGAAATAAACTTGTGTAAGAAGGGTATTGGTGGTCAGGCAGTGAGGGTGGGTGCATATACATCAGTTAGCATCCCTTTTTATTTATTATTTTTAATATCTTTGTTTTAGATTTCTCATCTTGTGAGCCTTTGGGACGGAACAATTGATTGAGGATCTGAAGGACATCTAGTTCAAGGCCACCCAGAATTCAGTAGCTGCCTGTTGTTGGTACAGCTCTTAAGATGTGGCTCTTGCGCTCAAGAAGGTGGGACATCGGGCATGTGCTATGTGTACTTCAGCTGTCTGTGTAAGCAGCTTCCTCTAATCCACACAACAAGCCCTTAAACTTTGGGGTAATAAGATATTTGCACTAACAGGTCATATATGGTGGTGCTTGGGTGGGAAATTCTTGTCAGGAGCTACTTGCACAGAAAATATTTGAGGGGTTTGCAATGAAAATAAATTCAGAATTACAGAATAAAATTGGAAAGGGCAGTGTGAAGGGGGGAAGCGGAGGTTGGCCTCCTGGAAAGAGATGTGCTTTTGTACCTCAGAGAACTGCAGGAGTGTCATGTCAACTCCGTAACACTGGAGCAGCCTTGCTGTTGAAGGTCAGGCTGTCAAGAGCTGACTTTCTCAGGCAGACAAAAATCTTTGTCACAAAGTAAGCCAAACTCCTGCATAAGAAGATTTTCCAGTTTCAGGAAAAGGAAGTGCTATTTTGATTGGGTCTATGTAATATGATCTCCTGGAAGGGAGTCCCCCTTGTCCCACAGTTCTCAGTTCTTTTGTAAGTGCAGGGAATTGTGGTGGTTAGCTGAATTGTATGAAAAGAAAATTTTTTAAATCTGTTTCCTTTTGACACTTGCTAAGTGTTTGTGCATAATTCAGGTTACAAAATGGGACCGGGTCAGTACTACCCTTTTGCCAGTAGTTATTCCTGAACAAATGATGGATCTAGCGGTATTCACCTAGTGTTTTTTTTTGTGCACTTGTGCTGGGAGGAGGTCAACAAAGCTGTGAGATGAGTTCATGTGCCCATGCAGCTTATCACAGGCCACAAAGGTTGTTTGGAAGGCTTAGCTCTGCGTTGTTTCAGGTAGGTGGCTGACAAACCAGATCCCCTGCAGTTAAACTTTTTTAATATCTTTGTTGAGGTAGTGCTGTCTACTAAATAACATCACCGCACTGAGATGTGACAGTCCTGGGTTTTATTCCTCGTTTGGTTGCTGGGTAGCTGAATACTGGTCATATCTTTTTCTCTTGCACCTCCATTTCTCTATCAGGGAATAGAAGAACCAGCATCATTGTCTCAATATAAGGTCTTGGTAGGATCTTAGAATGGAAAATGCCAGCTGTGACCTTGATGGTGTTGCTACCAAGCTTTAGTGCGTTTTAGAGATGCCAGTGATATAGGCTGGGTTGATCCTGATGTGCGCTGTTGATTCTCTTGTCATCTGTTACACAAGAGCAGCAGGGGTTTTCTACAAAAAGAAAGTTCCCCTTTCAGGCCTGTATGTTACTGTAGAAAATACGGAGCATCTTGTTTCACTTTTAGAGGGAAATGAAACTAAACACCGCACTGCCTGTGTCATGGCCTCTAGGCTGATGACCAAGGGAGAGTTAATGGTAGCCTTCAGTTCAGAGGTGTTGATCTTCATGGGTTGCCAGAATAGGGGCACAGCATGGCTCCCTCTCAAGTGACTAGTGCTATTGGACCAGTCAGTGTCAATGGGAAGAATATTTGTGATGCTGTTGGTCTGTCTTCTGGACAGAGATTTGGAGAGGACACAGTAAAGACGATACTGCAGGTAAATGCAAGCTACCAGAAAAAACTCTGAGGGTCTAGATTTTTCTGCAGCCAGATGATGTTAATAAATCCTACCCTCAACTGCATGCTTTAAACAAAGATGCAGTCTTCATAATAGACCAGATTCATTGATTTCTATTTGCTCTATAATCATCTCTGGAAAGAAATTTCTTACTGATTAACATATGCCCAGAAGCATCAGCAGTGAATGGGCCTTATAGTTTTGTCTTCAGTGTACCGCAGACATTTGGTCGTATCTTCAGCTGGTGAAAACTGGTGTGGCTTTGTTGCCTTTCCAAGTCTATTTACAATGAGTGAAGATTGGTCCTTCTGTTCTCCTTCACATGAAGGTCATGTAACTTTTGCGGCTTTGTGCAATATGTTCTTTCTAAAGGGAAATGAATGTGCGGTTGTCTTTTATATTGCAATGATCTTCTAAAGTACCCAGTTCAAAGACTGGGCGTGCTTGACACACTTTCCACCCATTTCTTTCAAATTAATAATCCTCTGATGCCTCTCACATGATCCGTTGGTCCTCTGAGGGTTTGAGCTTTGATGGAGGAGGAGTCTTTGAAAAACAAGGGAGGACTGGAAAAATCTGTGGAACTTCTGTTTTAGAGGCTTTGATATTGTGCTGATGCTCTTCCTACTGTTAGGCTGTTTCAGCATTTCCCGTCTCAGTGAGTTGTTTCATAATAGATATGGAAAAGACTCTCGGTTGGCTTTTCTGCAACTTGCTTACCTGCTTGGGGAAGGCCGTAATAACTTGCCCATTGAAACCACCAGTACCTTGTTTTCAACAGGATCTAAGACCAGTTTGCTTCAAAGAAACAAAAAACTCCGCAGGAGAAAGTTAGAGGACAACCAGCCCCCATTGAGAAAGGTCTCATCCTGAAGCCTCAGTAAGAGGTCTGTGAGGCAGACATTTTTCCATCCCTCCCTTTTTTCTCTGTGATGATTAACAGCATAATCTACTCACTGTGAGCAAAGGTTGAAGAATTTCTCTCACAGATAGCAGAGACATGAGTTGTTCTGAAGGCCTACTGAAATGAGGAATCAGCTTCCTGCCACAGCCAGTAGGCTTTGTATCACATCCTCCAGCAACGCAGTGACATGGGTCACTGGTTATGCTCCAGACTCCAGAGGGATCCTGGAGATGAGAGCTCAGGGCACTCTAGGAAGCTGTAGGAGTCTCAAAGCTTTTATGGGAACAAACTGACTTGAAAGGGTTCCAGACACTGCAAGCAACTAAGAGAAAAAGTCCCCTTTGAAAGCCGGTGGAGTTTGGGCTCCAAAGCCCAGCAGAGGGTTTCTGGAACCACTGTCTTTTCTGAGAAGAATAATAATGTAGGGTTTGAAGGAAGAATTCACAGCTGCCCTCAAACTATGGATAAAAGCAGAGCATCTTTGAAGTCCAAGCCCAGCAAGCCTGGAGTGAGCAGTCAGGAGCAAAAAGGGAGGAGGAAAAGTCCTACGTGACAGGAGCCCAACTGCTTGGAGAATGTCAGAGTGTATCACTGAGTCACAGGGGAAGAAACCAACAACTTGATGAGCAGCAGCAGGAGTCAGATGTGCTTTCTAACATGTCCTCCTTTTAGGGGTTCTGCAGCGTCCAGGGAGAGTTTGGTTTATCAGCCTTTCCCCTAGCAGGGGCACCAACAGAGACTTTTGCTCTGTTTGATCATGAGTTTTCACAAAATTCATAGGAACCTGGTATCTTGGAGGCCTCTTTTCTTCTGCCAGTTCCAGCTGAAGTTAGGCAAAGATTCCCAGAGACAGTTGGGAACACAGTGTGACCACACATAAGGGTTGTCTCTGGAACACATCCCTCCATGTATTGGGAGGAAATGGCTGCAGCTCATTTTTGTGGAAAGCGCCACTTTCATAGGTTTGATCTCCAGGAAGAATCATCTTTTAAAAAAAAGGGCGACTCCTCTGTGATACACGGCGTCTCTGCTTAGAGCTGTTTCACTTTGAGGCAGTCAGTAATTCATCTCAAAGGCCTTGTTTGTACTTGACGCTGCCTTAGAAATCCTGAGTCACTCTTTGCCCACATTCACCCTTGATGCATTTGTTTACTCTGTGGTTATATAATGGTTGGGAAAGTCCTCAAATACAAAGAAGGATGAAACTGGCTTCTTCCTAAAAATTTAGTCTGCTGCTTTTAGTGCTGCTTTTATAATGAGAGAGCAGGTTGGGTGTCTCATTCCTTGATAAAACACAACTGCATGCCAGTCCTAACATTTCTCAGGTCTTGAAATACAACTTAGTATTGCTGTGTGCTTGTGCCAGGGATCTCCTGGGCGCTGAATTCCAAGAGGGCCAAAGCAGATTCCTGCCTCCTCCATGTAGATTACAAATTACATTTATGTCAGATTGAAACCTCTCTCGGAGTGCCCTCTCAAACCCTGCCCTGGAAACCATTCTAGGTCTGTGTCAGCATGAAAGGACCAAATGTAAATGTGTCTTTGCTATTCTCGACTTTGAACAGGGAGTGTTTGGGTCAGCATTCAGCTCAGCCCTGGCCAAAGTTTGCTCTTGTGTGTGTACAGGGAGCTAACTTGGATCACTCTGTGTTTGCCGCAGGTTAAAAGCATGTGCACAGCTAGCTGCTGTGGGTCAGCTGAAGTGTGTTTACACTTGTTCTATAGTAACCTGGTCACCGATTTAAGCTCCGAAGGGCACCAAGCAATTGCCCTTATCAGTAGGAGCCTCGCTGTTTGCCTCTTGGTATCAGGCCTTTTTGTAAGCTCATCTTCAATTTCAGCCTTCATTGGCAGTCTCCCAAAAGCTTAAAATCAGTGTCGGAAGAAAATTGTTTAAGTATTCATTAAGCTTAAATACTCAAATAGTGAAAACTCTACAAAAATCATCTCTGAAAGCTGAAAAACAAAAATATAACTGCCTGTAAGGAAACTTTCCTGGTGGTAACCATAGAGCAATATCTGTTTTCAGTAGCTTTTGATGAGTCGCTCAATGGGGTCTATCAGTCTGACTGCATTTAAAGTTTCAGCCATTGTTAGATTACCTGAGTGACCACAAATCCTGTGATGACTGAGATAACTCATATTCTGCTAAATCTTTCTCAAGTTAAGCTGAAATTGTGAACTGTCAACAGAGGCAACTGCCTGAAGTTGGTAGTATGGCGTCTTTCCAGGATGCCCAGAGCCCACACTGATGTTGTGTCAATTATCTTCCCTGTGACTCTGATCTTTATTTTCTACCTGTAGGCAATAGCATTCACTCCTGTCGTACCTGGCCCAGGAGATGGAATAAAAATTCAGATAAAGGAGAGAAAAATTAAAGATGGTAGTGTATGAGCCGGTGGGATCAGGAAGTGGGAATGGTAGAAAATTAGTGGCGGTGTTGGTGCAACCATCACTACTTCCCAGTCACTTTCGTATAGTGATGGATGCAATACAATTATTTGAGAGTTTCACCTTCTTTGTTTTGCTCCCATTTCAAAGATAACAGTAGAGGAAGGGGGTCTTCCTAAGCATCCTGTGGCTTACAAACTCCAAGAAGCATGTATCAAGTGTTAGGGACTTATCTTCAACCAGCCAAAGGCCATTCAAGCTGTAAAAGCCCATCCATCACTTTGGCTACTGATGCCAATACCACAACCAGAGAAAGAGCAGCCAAGCAGCGTTGTCAAAGCCAGAGACAGCTCTTGTGGGAAGTGGTTGAGAAAGTCTCATGCCTCAATTCCTTATTGCTTAGGAAATAAAAAGGGGATTGTGCGTGAGGGGTGGGAATGCCCTGTTTCTCATTATCTAAGTGCATGGTCTTGCAAGAGAGGGTGGAGGCCCTGAGCAAAAGATAAATCAAATTAATGCAATTTGTTTCCCTGTTTTTTTTCCTTCCAGTGCTCTGTTCTTGGAGCTGGAGGCAAGGGGGTTTGCACATGAACTGTTATATATAGCAAATAGTAAGGTTTTTTTTTTCCCATGGTGAGAAAGTGCTAGGCATAGGGAAATGGGAAAAAAAAGACCCAGAAAGTAGAGTGAAAGAGCTGTTTACACCTATCTTGTAAGAGAGCAGCCGCTCTGACTTAAAAGGTACGATGACAGGCTCACTCTGTGCTGATGCGAACGGCCGCTCAAAACTGGAGGCAGCAGAAATTTGAACACGTTGGGTGTGTATGGTATCCTCATCAGCCTAGGAGGAAAACTCCAGAGAAGCATGAGTGGCCCAGGCCCCTGTCCACATTAAGCAGTGGTGACTGTGCTCCCTGGTGCCACCCGAGTTCCTGGCTCAGAGAGCCATCATGAAGCAGAGATGTCGTTGAGGCTGACAGGAGGACTGCACGACAGGGAGTTGAGATGACTGATGGCATCTGTGCTAGTGATGGGAATCTGCTACTAGGGGAGAGCTGACCTGTCAGCTTAGCTGGGGAATCAAAGCTTGGGGTGTAGCAGACTTGGAAGCTGCAGCTTCTTGAGCCTTGTTAGAGCCAGGAGGTGAAGTGCCTGGAAGGTGGCTTTAGGGCACGTTTGTGAGCAAAAGGCAGTGATTTGCAGTGGTCTGTGAGATACATGGTGGTAATGATCCAGTGAGAAACCAGTCCTGTCTCTTGGCTCAGTTCAGATTACAAAGCAGCTCAGAAGCTTTTTTATTTTTCCTTTTGGAAGCAGGAGCTTTTTGACAGGGTATGTGCGTCCCAGAAAGCAGCCGTTTCTATTGGAACATTTAAAGGCTTTGACGGGGGGAGAGGGGGGCGTGCAAAATGGTCAGGTTTTGCTAACCAAAACCCCTCTTTTTCCTGCACCTCTGTGCCCTGGCTGGGATTTCCTGAGGATGTTGTATGTGTGTTTCACTGGGATTTTGGGAGAGAAAGCTTACCTGGAAACTAAAACCTCCATCAGAAAAAAATCAATGGAAAGTAGACCTTTTCCAGTTTCATGCAATGCTTCTCCGAGGGCAGGAAGCAATTCCCTTACTCTCTCCCTGTGGTTAAAGGCGGCTCAGGACATGATCAAGATGAAGCTTTGTGGTGAATGCGAGCCCCCCTTCGCCCCCGCCGCACGCCCTGTGGCTTGCAGGTGTTGCTGGTGTGAGCTCCCACCTGTGCCTGCTGCACACCACAAGCTGCAGCACTGGTAGTCTGCCACGGCTCAGGAAAGCCCAAGCAAGATGATTGCTAAAGGCCGGATCCTAAATCTGTGTTCAGAGGGAACTTTGTACAGAAATCCATCCAAAACCAAGGAAAGAGCATCCTTGTTTGGACCCATGGGGGAAAGTTCAACACCATCTACCAGCCTGTCAAGTAAGAGGTGGCTGGATTTGGGAAAAAGAATGGGACAACCCAAAATACCACAGCTTTAGCTCAGTCTGCTGTGTGGTGTCTGGTAGTGCCAAGTTACCCCCTCAAAAGCGGCTCAAGCAACTCTGGTAGGGGATTTCTAGGAGCACTGGCAGGAGTAGAGTGTTTGTGCAGGATCCAAATCAGGGACTAGTGATGCGAGGCACAACTGCAGTATTGGTCACACACTCCCTCCCTCCCTCCCTCCCATGTGCTTTCAGCCCTGGCTACTTGTCCCTCATCAGGTTTGCTCAAAGTCTCACAAACTGCATTAAAAATGGAGAGGACCATGCTACTAAATGGCTGCTGATTATAGTAGTCAAGGCGCATTGGATAATTCAACTGTTAGGTCAAGTTGCAGCGCTGTTAGAATTAAAGAATTTGCCGTGCTGTGGAGAGGAAAGCAAACGCTGTTGTGCTCCACGGTGGTTCCCCCACCCCAGCGGATCTTGTAAAAGGAGTTTGACTCTGGTGCCGAACAGCTGGGACATCGCAGGGAGTGACTCCCAGGATTGCCGCTGTCGTTCGCCGTCTCAGCGGAGAGGCCTCAGCCCGAGTGTGCTGTGGGGAATGAGCTCCGGCCCTTCCCCGCGAAGGGGCCTCTCTAGCTAAGGGTCAGGGCACATGGGCAGGCAGCAAGATAAAGGGAAGCTATTATTTGTGGACAGACAGCTGACACCGAGCCACAGAGCTGTTCATGCAGTATGTTTCACTGTCATTTAAAATCGAGGTGTATTTTTAATGGGGGGGGGGGAGTTGAAAGCAACAGGAAGAGCACTTGAAATAAAATTGTAAGAAATTAAATGGGCAGTTTCCCAGAGATGTGTGCCTGGGTATTGCTCTGGGTGTAAGATGCTTTGTTTTCAAGTATAAGCTCTCAGCTTATGCCTCAGCAGTGAGCCAGTGACCACTGCAGTGTCTGTACTGGCTCAGGCTAAAGGCCCACCTTAACCCAGTGTCCTGTTGTCCTGTCTCTGACTGTGATTGGTAACATACTTAGGAGAAGTGTCCGAAGAGACCTGTGCGTAGTGTGGTCCTTCCCCTGACGTAACCTCTGGCACATCCCCCTCTCTCCCCCCTCCCTTGTGGCATCAGCATCCTGGAGAATTTTGGTGGACCTGGTAATTCCAGTAGTTTTAGCTCTTGTGTTGTGAGAAGTACTGAACACGTGTGCTTTAATCACCTTTCCTCCCTCTGTAACTCTGCAGACCTCTGTCACCTCCCCCGGCATCTTTTGTCTGAGCTGAGGAGTCCTCCTGCATGGACACAGAAGCTGTGCAGTATGCAAAGTCCCTGCTCGTTGTGTTGACCTTCCCTATGTATCTTCTGTCCTTTCCAAGAGAGGGTGATAAGAACCCCCATAGGAATGATGACGTAGGTGCAATCTGGAGTTGTTCTTTCTGGTGGCATCATATTGCCTTCCTTGTTCTCTTCTCTTTCCCTAATACTTTCAAAGATTCTGCATGTCTTCATGCCTGTTCCTGAGACTTGAGCTGGCATTTTTAAAGCACTGTCTGCAGGGGCTCCAAGCAACGTGAAAGATGACTGTGAGAGCAGAAAGAAGCACGTAATACTTACAAAGTGGAGAACTGCATGTGCAGCTAGACACTTACGTGAGCACTTATTGTATACTTTACCAGTGTGTTATTTGTGCTCTCAGAGTATGCCTAGTGTCCCTTTGGTGCACATCTGTTTGGTCAGATGCACTTAATTCTGCCTTGGAAGTGACATGACTGCAGTGAGCAAAAAATCAAATCCTGCTAAGAGCAGGTCCAGTCTTCTCCCTCACCTTGTATCCAAAACATGCTTTTCTTCCTTCCCACAAGAGAGTGGAGGATAGAGGTTACAAACCCCCCCTTCCCATATCAAGCACACTTTTCCTTCAACTGCTGCTGAGCCTTTATGAACATCAGCCAAGCTGTGGGATCTGTAAGGGCTACTTTCCAGCCCAGGTTAGCGTGAATCCTGGAGGCATCCTTGGAGCTCTCCAGGCTGCCTGTCTGCCTGCCTGGTTACGTATGCCAAGGGGCTGGGGTCAAGTCAAAGGGAATGCATTAATCTGGGATAAGGCCTTGTTGTGCCATACAGCTTTAGAGTGCTTCAGGATAACTGTATGTGGTGTTTGTTTGGCTTTGTTATGGAAATTCAGACCAATGCTTTCATAAAGGAAATTTGTTTCCTTCACAGTTCTGGGGTGTTCAGATCTGGGAGGGTTGCTGTGAGCCCATCCATAGTGTGCCCTGCCTGGGCTCTGTACAAACCGGTGCCTGTTGTGTGCTGCTGATTTCGGAAGCTGAGCAAAACTCATAAGGAGCCAGGTCAAATCCTGAAATCATGGTTCAGGTTTTTAACTCTGTCACGTCACTGGAACTGGAAAAACTCTCCAGTTGTACTGTATCTCCCTGTGTTAAGATAGTGAGCAGACTTGGAAGCAGATCCAGAGAAACTTGCCTCCCAAAGTTCGTTTCTGTCCTCTGGGATGGATGGTGTACCCTTCTTTCTTTCAGTTGAGCACCATTTCAGTCCCCTGTGAAAAAGTCAGCTTTAGGTGGCTGCTCTCTGGAGTGCTGGGGAAAGACATGCAGAGCAGAACATTTCCAAGTACTTGGTCATCTTTGAGAACTCTCTGGATTACTGTCTGTTTTACATGAATATTATATTAGAGAAAAAGAGGAAACACTTTGGTGTGAATTGTAGAATGCAAGTGTTTCAAAATGACCTTGCTATCTCCTGCATGCAGAGTCAGCCATATATCAGACACCAAGGTTAAGTAACAGCAGTGTAATCTGACCTTGGGGTTATTCTGTGTACATCCCCGTTCACTTAGTGGTTTTGAATTTCCCTAAAACAGTATTTTCATAAACTTAAACAGTGAAGATAAAATCCCCCCTCATGCATTTTTATTCCATTTTGTAGATATTATTGTCTCACTGAGAAAACAACTTTGATCATGAAATGCCATATCCCCATTTCTCTACTCTTCTCCCTATGTAGACACCTCTGTTTCCCTTTGCATGTGTTTTTGTGTGCAGTTCTTGGTAGCTCAGGTAGGTGTTGCAGAGCACAGTACAGCATGTGTGTATATGTGCATAGATAGGCACGTACATCCTATAGGCTGGATTTCATTGAGAATATATTAGGTGAATTT
Source organism: Apteryx mantelli (assembly GCF_036417845.1). Classification (NCBI taxonomy): domain Eukaryota; kingdom Metazoa; phylum Chordata; class Aves; order Apterygiformes; family Apterygidae; genus Apteryx; species Apteryx mantelli. Next base: position 11,489,556 of record NC_089989.1, on the reverse strand, counting down.
CTACCAGTTAATCAGAGCTGCAATGGGGACGGGATCTCCAGTTCTTCCTTTTATTTATCTAAATACAAGCCCCTCTGCTCATGGTAATTCCCACTGGCTCCACTCACATAAGACTTCAGGATTTGGCTTCATCTGCTCAAACCAACCTTGCATGTGGGGGCTATTCTATCCATTTCTATTCAGTTAAAAAAAGTTAAGTTGGTAATTCTCTGAACTCTCCTCAGCAGGAAGCAGCATGCTGGCTCCACTGCCACGGGGCCAGCCAGGCGCTGTGTGCAGCCTCCTGCCTGCCCCCAAGGGGAATGGGAACAGTGAACATGCGTGCGGAGAGTCTCTGGAGTGCGGGTCCAGACCTGAGACTGTCCCTTGGTAGCTGCCCTGACAGTGCCCTACATCTGACCTGGCAAATGGCACGCAGCGTGGGTGATGCTTTTAGATATATCGCTTGGATTTATGGCTCTTTCCTCTGTGAAGGTGAACTAGTCTTTGTCAAAAACAGAAAAGACAGAAGTGCAAATAAAAATGTATTATTTGCATAAAATTCATAAATACAGACAGTATCTGTAGAATAAAAGTCATGGAAAATTTAGAGTGAAGTGGAATTAGGGAGATGGCAGCAGTGCTCTTATGTGCTTTTAGCAAGAGGAGCTGTTCTGTTAGTGGGGAGAAGATAAGAAGAAGTGCTGAGATATTTAAGTCACTGCTCTATTTCCCTCACTCATGGAAAGAGGGATAGTATAAAGGGGAAGGCAGGGGGCAGAACAGCTTTTATGTTTAGGTATGGACTGGGGGAAATAACATGCTGTAAATATTGCAGCTGACACAGCAGAGGCCCATTTGAACTGGAATATAGGGCAATAAATGCAGTCAGGTGATTCAAGGGTGTTGTGCGTAAGTCTGCCAGGTGGTTAGGCAAAAGCAGATCAGGAAATAATTATGGCTGATAAGGGGAGCTTGTAAGGAGGCCAGCACCTTCTGTGACCATGAAAGGTTTTAATGATTAACTATCATAGAAAAGCTAGAAGCACATTCTCCCCTTCCTTAGAAGTTACACCCGACTGCTCTCCTGCATCATTAACTTCATAGTTGCCCTGCAGAACGGCACACCACTGCACTTGGACTTCATTGCTGAGCATGAACCAACTTAACTCAGAGCAGCCTCGGGCATGTGGGATCGGGAATCTGGTTGCTTCTGAAATAGGCACGGGTTTTTGAAGTGCAGCGTCTGCCCAGATGCCACATAGTTAACTTTTTGTGGGAATCCATAAGGACCTTGTGCAAACTGAAGAACACTGCACCCTATGTAGGAGACTGCAAATGAAATCCACCCTGGCAAAATGCTCATATGTGGATGGGTGACAGAAAGCAGTGTGGCTTGAAAAAGGAACTGGGGGAAAGATGGGAGAGGGAGGAGAGGGGAAATTTACTGTGCCTCGAGTAGATACAGCAGTGCATGGCTTGGGCACTTCAGGATCAGATATGCTGACATACCCCAAGCAAGACTTTCCAGGACCTGGCCTGGGTACTGTTTTTGAATCGCTCCTTCCTTCTGTTTCCTTATGCAGTGATGGAAACAGCAATAAAAATAGCTCTTGCCAATGTGATGCTGAATTGACAGTCTGTGGGTATTCCCCTGCTGCAGCATTTGCAGCACAATATGGCCATAATATTTTTCCTTACTCACACTGCATGCTCTGGTTTCTTAGCTGCGTACAAGAGAAGTGAGTTACTGCCATCAAAACTTCCATTTCCTCAGTGTGAGTGCCCTGGTCCAGATAGGTGGAATTTCATCTCCTAAACCACTTTGGCTACATTTACAAGGTGTTTTAAACACAGGCTTGTGCCTTGTGGCAATGCCTTGGGGAGATGAAGAGGCCACAGACCCTGTTAGGAGTATCTGACAGTGCTCAGTATGAATGGGATGAGGCTATGTATTCCGGCTGAGCTACCACATCCTAGGGTTGGCCAAGAGGATGCAAGAAGTGGGACCACATAGCAAGCCGGTCTTGCCTGTAGTTGGGTCTGCCCTTTACAAAGCTACAGAGAAAAGGGACATGTCCTCCATGCAAGAGTTGTCTCTTCTGTCAGCAGTTCAGCCTGTAACAGCAAGGGCAGAGCAGTGCCCCAGTGCTTGGCAGTCACTGAACTAACAGTCTCCAGATTCACTCCAGGTAGGGAATTGGCCCTGCGCATTAAGACCGTGGTGGTATTAAATATAGACAGTGGGAAGGAGTCTGGAGCAGTAGTCTGGGTCTTGAATGGACTATTGTTTGCAACCCTACCATGCAGCTGTTGTTATAGCTTTTGCTAATTGCTTTTACATGATTAATGCTTGCTAATTAGTTTTTATTAATTGCCTCTTGTTTAGTGACCTGTATGATTAGGCACAGCTATAAACTTCTGTGCAGCCTACCCCGAATGACAGTCCATAAACAATTAGCGTGAATTCTTTCTACTCGGAATTGCCTCTGGGAGCTGTGCAGGCAGCGCAAGGTGGTGAACCCATACCCCTGCAGCGTGTAAAGGTGTGCAGTCCATCCGGAGGAAGTGGGGGCAATTCCACGTGCTGTTATTGTGACTGTCCACAGACTGCTGGTAACGCCTGTGTTGGTCTGCATTGCTGTACATGTTGGATAACTGTGGCCTAGATACAGACTCCATCATCATTTCTGAGAAAATTACATCATTAATGTCTGTAATCGATAGGCTGTGGCCCTGATTCAGCAAGACACTTAAGTACATGGCTAATATCCATCATGCAGTCTGGTACCTTGATCATTTTTTTCTGAGAGCTTGCTTTTGCATTTAAAATTGGATGTGTGCTAAACTGAGGCTTTTGTTCCTACAAAGAGCATCAGCTATGGCTTGACCACAAGATACAATGTGCTCACAGTATAAATAAGATCTTGAAGCTGGGAGATGCCATCATAAGGAGAAGAAAAAGTTAATGAAAGCCAAGAAAGCAGAGAGACAATTACAAATCAGTGCATTTGGCCTCTCCTTACTTGCACAGAAGGTGGATGCAGAGATCACTGTTTATGGAGTGGAATGTGTAAATTTGGTTAAACTGCATTTGACCGTCCTTAATGCTTGGACTAGAACACAGTTTCCAGGAGGCAAGGGGGGAGGGAGGACTTGTTATGAACAGGCAGTGAAGTGATTGGTGATTTTTGTAATACATACCAAGGGAAGCAGGAGCTCTGGCTAATTTTCCTCGTAGAACTTGAACAAATAGTTACAATAGTTATAATAGTTTTATTTTAAAACATTTCTTTTTTTTTGAAGGACAAGAGTTAAGAACAGTTATTAAGCATTGTTTATTAGGCTTATAGCTGAATTTCATTTATTTTTAATTCTGTTCAGGCTGGATAGCTTTTAATCAGTTTAATAGTTATCCTCTTGTTTCACTAATTGTTATGTATTTCATTCAATTAAGTATCTTACAAACATTCATTTCCCTTTACAAATCTCCTGTAATGACCCCTAGAAAGCTGCAGAAATGGAAGCAGAGAGTTTAAAACCACCTTGAGAACATTTTCTAGTGACTACCTCTTGTGCCCTTGTGTGTTAGGAGCCTGAGCTATAACGAGAGGTAGGAGGATTTAGATGCTCCAGTCACTTAGATGCTTTTGAGAAATTACCTCTAATCCGTATTTAAGCACTGCAGTAAAGCCCCAATTAAGTAAGTACTTAAGCAGCAGTTTACCTTAAAGCACACAACCACTCTTGCCCCTACTTGACAAACCGTATGCTGAGAGTTAACTACTACTCTTAGGCTTAGGGAACGGCTGGCATGATTTGCCTGCCATGGAGCTTTGCCCTAAGCATATAGCAAGGAGGGAGAGTCTGAGCTTCAGGTCTTTAGCCAGCATCATCTTCAATTGCTGTATTGACTTTGAGGGAATTGCTGTGATTAACCCAGCCAAGAGTGGCTCAGTGCATTTGTTGATGACTGCAGCGCCAAGTGAAAGACCGTGGGGACTCAAAGTTACCTCCCTAAGAACAGGTAGTCATGTCCTGACATGGGTTGTGTCTCTGTGGTATATTGCAGGAAGACAGAAATTTCCTCCAGTCAGTGAGATTTCATTAGAGCAGCACCAGGCCTTGGTGGATGAGGAGAGGGAAATAATGCAGAGCCCTGTGATGCCCACGTGTGGAGGGGGATGCAGCCCTGAGGCATGCAGAGAGCAGGGGTGCAGCAGTGAACTCCAGAGAGGTCCCCATCAAGGGGGTCAGCTCAATCCTGCCGAATGCAGTCATATGGTTTTTGGGTCCCAGCCAGCTGACCTCCAAGTCAGAGCTTGGTCATGCATCCTGAACTGTCCCTGTCCTCCTCTCAAATGACTTTCTTGCTGTGACAAGTCAGCTCAGCCCTTGCTTTGGCCAGGGCAGATCCTAACCTCAGAGGAGTCAATGGAGAAGTCAGTGCTGACTCTGCTCAGTGTGGGTACAGACCTTCACGCCTTGGCCTCTCTGCTGAGCCTCTCCAACGAGCTACAGTGCTGACAGCATTTCTCATGGTTGCCAAATATGCTATTTTCCAGCCCAACCTTAAGCCGTTATCTTTCCTGTTCGGTTAAGTGTAGTCTCCCTCGTTACATGACGGCAGAGCTAGGACTGACAGTGTGCAATTTTGCTTTATGTTCGTTGATCCCATCTTAGTGCTCAATGTCTAATGTGACAAAGGGCTGTTTGCAAAGTCACTGCAATTAAATGCTGCAATTGTCTGTTTTTTTAAAGATGCTGAACCTCTGGCATGTGAGTGGATCACAAAACTAGTCTGTTTAGCACTGTTGCTTTTTTAAAAGTAAAGGGGACTTGCTGCAGCACCACAAGATCTGCAAAATCTTTGCCGAGGTGGCCCAGGCAAGCCCTCAATAAACAGGGCCAGCCTGATCTTCATGTGAAGTTCTGGTGGCCACATTGCATTCCTCAAGTAGAGCTCAGCTAGTAAAAATCTGAAACACAGCAGCAACAAGCAGACCTAGCTACCTGCACAGGCTGCTAAAAAGACATCTTTAGCTCTGACTTACAGTTCTACCCAAGCATGTCTTATCTTCAGTGCCCTCCAAAGCTGGGACTTGGACACTGTAAACAAGTGCCCTTCTGCTCACAGTCTTGACCATCCCTCTTTGCTGTACTTGTAAGGACTAGAGAAAATTTGAGATTGCTGGAAGCTGGAGATAGAGCAGTTGTGGAACAGCTTTGCCAGAGCTTATCATGAACTCGACCACTTTATGGGTCCCAGTCTGATCCTGGATTTTGCTTACATGGAAACTGGCCCCTGCCCAGCTTGTCACTGCCATGGCACAATGAAGAGAGAAATATTAAGCAACAAGCCTTTTTCTTCTTTCCTGAGAAACCATTTTGTCCTGTGGTACTGAGTGATGTAAGGTTTAGACTGACTAAGAGGTCAAAGATGGGGCTCAGCTCCCCTTGAATTTCATGGGTTTTGAGGGCCTTTCTCTAGCATACATTAAAAACAAAAAACCGCACCGTACATACTCTGGCTGGGAGACTTTGTCAGAAATTCCTGTCCTGACTCTAGAGCCAGCCTGTTTGTCCAGCACCTTGTCAACCCGCTGGTTCCCATCAGACCACTCTGCAAATCTGGGGCATCCTGGACATTCTCAGTTCCTCTCTTGTGGGAGACTGTAAGGTGGTTTTACAGTTTACATGCACTTCCCCGGGGGAAATACGTGCAGAGAGCTATGGTCATTTCGTTTTTGCTGGAGCTCGAAGGCTGAGCTGAAACCGAGTGATTCAGAGTTTGGTGGGTGATTCAGAGTCAGGTTCTGTGAGAAGCTCCCCTGCCTCTGTGTTCAGTTAAATCCAAGGACTCCTCAGTATTGTTCTGACTTGGGAGTCAGGTCAGCAGTTTTATCTACATTGGTTCATCTCTTGAAGTGATCAGAAGTGATGTTATGTATCCTGAGATAGATGGTTTATTCAAATGTATTTGCTAGTGTCTGGTACCTTGGCTTCTGTACAAGGCTGAGGGACAAGGCTGCTGCTGGGGGACAGTGTCTGTATCATAGCTGGCACCAGCTTTCTGGCAACTGTAACGCAAAAGTCAAAACCAGAAAGGCAGTGTAGAGCCAGGAAGGTTTTCTCAGCCTTCTGAGTGGCCCCTCCAGCAAACCATGAAGGCACAAGCCGAGACCAGCCAGGAGGGACTGATTCCGTAGTAAAGAGGAAACGCTTTGTCTTTGAGCCTGACAGCCTTCAAAGCTTTCACAGTGCTGGAATTTGATGTAAAAATAGGGAAAAAGAGGATTTCCCTCTGTTAATATTTCTCTACGCTTGATTCAGAACTCCTATAATTCAAATAGATCTGGCTGTTTTTATTTGGTTGAGAAGGTAGGAGAGCTTGACATGGCTGGACATAGTCTTGCATTTGTGGTAGCTTATGAATTCTTTTGGGAATATATGGAAAATGTTTATCATTATTTCAATTCCCAGTGCTGGAAATAGTGCAAATAAATGACTGAGAGTCAGAAGAAGGTGAATCAGTGCAAGTTAGCTCTACTGCCAATCATTTAAGAGCATAGACATGACACGAGCAATTATTTGACGAGGCAGAGTGGACCCTTGAGCTTTGAAATTCAGCATTTTCAAAGGAGCCTGGAAGAATTAGGTGCCTAAGTCCTTCTGCTATCAGTAAGAGGCAGGTACATAGTTCTTTAAACACTCAGCTTGAAAGAAAACCAAGGCATTTTATTCAAATGGTGGGAGAACAGCTTTTCCAGTAATTTGTGGGCAGCATGTTTCTAGCAAAGGGGTCTGAATGCTTCTAGATAGAACCTTCCAGCCAGAATCAGGCCCTACTGATGCCCATTTCACTCCTCCACTCAATCCACAGGGTGTAAGTGGGAAGAGCCTTCTGGCCCCAAGAAAATGATCCCCGCTGTGTGGTCTAGAGGATGGCAACTCTGTCCCAGAGTCTTTGCCCACACAGCCTGGAGAGGACATCTAAATGTATGAGAAATGGCACTGCTCAGCATAAAATGCAAGAAACAGGACAGGCAGTTAGTCCCATGTGAGAGTTCAAACAGATTTAGGGTGGCGCTTCCGTTTGCTCCAATAATGTGCAGACTGACTCTTGTTTACCCTGCAATAAAGTTGCTGAACATTTCTCAAAATCAAGCCGCATATTGGAAGTGTTCACCTAGACAGCACCTCCAAGCAGAATATGCTGCTCTGTCCCTGACTGCCTCAGCCATTGTAAATCTTTGCAGACTATTGGTTTTTTTCCCACCCCTCTTTCTTTTCTTCCCTATGGAGAGTGCATGGACTGGTGCTGTGGATATCAGCTGGGCAAGAGTTAAATGCAGTCAAGGAGCTGTTGGCTCACCTTTGAAAGCGTAGTGGGAGAGGTGTACCTCTGATCTCGTAAAGGATCCTGTTTTCTTGCTGGCAGCACAGCCTGCTCCAGTTGGAATACCAGGTCTGAAACAAGGCCTGGAGTCAGTCTGTCCCCTGCTGTGGTGGTGGCACTGTCACTGCTTTTGTGGTATATAGGGCAATTTCGGTGCCAAACACCTCTCTGAATAGAGCCTTGCAAAGACGTGCAAAGTCATTGATTTTCTTTAGACTCAGCATGTTTTCTCTCTGGGAGATTGTGGAGCTGGCAGGACAGTCCTGCCTGCAGAGGATTTGCTTCCACTTGGGTTCCAGCCAGGCAAGACAGGAATCCTAAGTGCTTGCTGCTTTATGGCTCATCCAGAGCAGCAAAGCATGGTACTTTCTCTTCCAGTTCACTCTGCAGGCATACCGATGGCCTGGGAGAATTTTTTGCTGTTTTTTTTTATGAAGTGGATTTACCCAGGTCAGGGGAAGGAGGAATGGAAGCATCCCCATGAAATGTGTGTGATCATTATTGCTGCAGCTGTGTCTAGAAGGCCTGGCCAAGACTATTGCACTAGGCAGTGTGGGCACACAGCACCAGAGAAGGGAGCTTTATCTGGGACATTACACTCTCTGCCACCAAAGTGCCCTTGCGTAATGGGCAAGGAATCGAGTTGAGGGGGACTGAAGTGACATGAGGCCGCACTGGAAGTGAGCAGCAGGCTTGGGAGCTCTGGCACGTTCCTGAATGACAAGGCGCTCTGGTGTTGCATTGTCTTTCAGTGCTGCTTCTGTTCTCAGGAGCTTTCAAAGCCAGCACCAGCCCTTGATGGGTTTCTCTTTGATGAACTTGCTACAGCCACACCTTGTAGCTATGTGAATCCACAGTATCCTCTGGCAAGCAGTTATGCAGCAGGGAATCACACTGTGGGAGACCTGACTCCAAAGGTTGCCGGAGGGTGCCAGGAGCTTGATACTGACAGAAGAATTTCAGGCATGGCCTGAAATAGTACTAGCTGCAATGTGAGGGTAGCACAGTGGGAGGCAGGGCCCTAGTGCTGTGTCGTACAGAAGATCATAAAACGCATCTTCCAAAGCAAAGACTCTAGGTTGCTACCGGGGGGGAATTCACCTGGAAGCCCGGGCAGCCCCACTCTGCGTGGCTCTGTGCCTTTCCCTTTGAGAGACCTTTGTCCAGATACACCATCAAATTCTTTTAGGACTCTCAGGTTCCAGCATGGGAATTCAGCTACAATGGAAAGAGAGGCTTATTTGAAATCCCTACGCACCGCTCCGTAATTAAGAACATGAGAGAGGTTTGCTATTAATTAGCTTTCATTGACACAGTTCTGACCCTCCAAATGCTGCTGCGGTGCACTAGGTCTCTGAGAAGGCATGTCATCCTCTCTGGGGAGAGATTAATCTTCATTACTGCTTCTGCATTAGCCTGGTGCTCTTCGTTAGTTTCTCATTAGTGTGCTGGCACATCAGAGCTGCCAACTGAGGAAGTAACGTATTTACACAGAATGTTGTCAGGAAAATACAATGCTTTCATATGATACACTAATGGCGCTCAGAGCACTGCTGCCAAGGCATTGTGGCAAGGCCCTGGCTGTTGCAGATGGGCTGGTGGTGGCAAATGATGGTCATGGATAGCACTGAATATGCAGCTGGTTATGCTAAACCATACTGGTTTAGTTCCTCTGTTCATCTAGTCTGGCTTCTCACATGTTTGTCTCGTCCACTTGTTGCTTCAAGCCACTGAAGTTTCTGGGTCCTGCTTTGGTTGATTTCCTGCTGCGTCCAGTTTTAGAACAGCACCTGCATAGCTCCATGAAAGGACGCAGCAGTGTTGGGGACTAGTTAAGGTACAAGCACAGGCTTCCTAAGTCATGTAAATCAGGACACAGCTCTGTGTTTTTTCACCCAGGATGAAAGGGGAGAAATCCAGTGGAGACTGCCATAGAGTTATTCTGCTGAAGTGAGGGGAAAGTGGAGACCCTTCAACAGGTAGTTGTTACCCTCCACAGGTAGTGTTAAAATCAATTCCAGCTGATGTTTATCAAAAGAAAGATCAGCACCAAGAAATCACATTTTGCTACTCTGTGAACTCCCTGTAGCATATAAACTGGGAGGAGGGCTTCAGTTACTTTCCTCCTATTGCACATGTATGCCACTGCAAATGTTTGCTTTTCTGTTGTCTGTGCTATGGTCCTGATACAAGGACGACACTGCTAATAGGGAATAATGGTCTGGTGTTTGTTGTGACTCCCAGCCACAGGTCACAGAGAGCTTCTGCTCCCCAGAAGGGGTAACCATCACAACTCATTCTGCTGGGGGATAAAGTTACCTCCTGAGCGTCAGTGAATGAGTCAGTGGAAGAACCAAGAGGCCGGGTCTTCTGGCTTCCAGGACTGTCTGAGGTACTCCACTGAGCAGACCGCATTGCTGGAGTTGCTTGGAAATGGTGTGGCAGACTTAGAAGTTCAACCTGCTGTTCTCTAGAACCTACTTCAGGGTCCCAGTTTCAGCACTAATGATTATCTAGAAGTGATCATTTCTTTAGAAGTGCTGCAATGAGATGTGTAGCAGGGTTACAGCAGTCTGTTGCAATGTTACATGGAGTTTCAGTGACAGCATCCTGGAGTCAAGGGACTCCCTCTTCAAAAGCACATCACAGTTGCTGAAAGAACTTGCAAAATGCAGTCCTTGAAGGCTGCAAAAGTCAAAGGGAAATAAAGAGAAACAAAAAAATATGATTTTTTTAAAAGAAACATTGTTTTTAGAGGTCTTGCACATGAATTTTGAATGTTTGGGACTGTTATTAAACTTGCTGGCAGAGGCTGCTGTGAATTGATAAATGGGTTGCAAGTTTCAGTGGCTGGCTAGATTAGAAAACACATGGTAGGTCTGACTCACCAAATGGCCTTGGGATATGTTGGCCCCATCCCTTAAGTTTAACCAGAAAAGGTCAACCCCCTGGTTTCTGTGGAGTCAGGCACAGCTGCAAGACTTCAGTAGAAGAACTGTGTGTGTGGAAAGTGTGACTGGGCCTGGATATATTACCAAGCAGTGTGCCACAAAGGGGACTGTGATTCTGAGTACATGGAGCTGCTTGGTATTGGGTCTTTTTTGTTTTTGTGGAGCAACAAAGGTAGTTGACAAGATCATGGGCTGAGTACTCAAATGTGTAGCCATTTTCACTCAGACACCAGAATGAAGTAAGGTGTAGGATGTCCAGAAAGGAGGGAGCCTTTCTTGTGCCTAGCAGAACTCCCAGGTGTGGTTATGCTGGGCATTTGGGTTCACAGAAGCTGGATTGCTGGAACTTTTCTCTTAGCCTCACAGTGATGCCTGTTGGCCTTATTTATGCACTTGGGAAGAGAAAAGACATCAAAATACAGTCAATCCCTTCCCAGAATGCTTGTAGCTTGAAGCGTGTAACATCTCAACATCAGTTAGACTGAGGTGATATGGGAAAGAAAGGAAAGAATCAGATGGGACACTAAAAATGGCTCAATATCATTGGCAATAACTTGCTTCTGGTGGAACAAGAACCCTGGAACCAGGGAAGAAGCAAGCTGCAAGAGAAAGGTCATGATTGTTTGGTCAGCTGGCCTGAGGAAGCTCAAAAATGTGAACAGTCACTGTGTAAATGTGGTACATATTGCCTGTGAGGAAACCTGGACAGAACTGAATCCATTTTCAAGTTGTTTCCTCCTTTCTTCACCTGGTTTGGATGCCACAGGGCTTTCCATTTGCTTTGTTAGGCTGTCATCAGTGCAGGTACTTAAGACCTTCAGGGTGTGTAAACACAGCCTTTGAATCCGTTGCTTGGATTCAAAGTTTAGCTGTTCAGACACATCAGCTCTGTGGTATGTTTCTAATCTCCAAGTGGATGAAGGTAGTTCTGATGATCAGATTGGGGAGGTAAATACTTACCATTACATATTTCAATGTTACTTTGTGCAAAGCTCTAAAAAAATGTGATTTATTGTCTCAGCAAACATTCCTACCAGGGAACATATTTGCTAGACTGTTGGCGAAAAGCTAGATCTGAAAGGCTGTGAACTCACTCCAAGGTAAATTTTTTTTTTTTTTTTTTAACATTTCAAATAAATGATTGCAGATAATTCTGCATCCTGCTTTCTGTGTCCCAGTAGAAGCTGCACGCTAACAGAGGGAAAGGAGATTTCTGCCAGAAACAAACAGAACTTCACCTCTGTCTTAGCGTTAGCTGAAGGACTGAACTCATTCAAACTAGGGTAGGGAAGAGAAAGCTTTTTGCCTGCAGAAAATATAGCTTTTCCAGTGCTAGCAAGATATCCAGGACTCCAGTGGTTGTTTGAAATATTGCTGCAGTGCTTAGTGGGCATTTTTGGAGAACCTTTAGTCAGACTGCAGTTCCCATGGTGCTGTGCTGTCATATCTCTTTCCTGCGGTAGGGAGGCTGTATTTTGGAGATCTCCAACTATGCTGTATCATCAGATAGAGAAGAGAACAGGAAGGCAAGGCAAGCAAGCCACAATTCCCAAGAAATATCACAGCCATGTTTCCATATGCAAATATTTTTTTGAGAGGAAAAACTGTCATTTATTCATAAAACAGCATAGTAAAAAAGGACCCAAGCCTGCTTTTCTGTTAAATGCTATCACAACAGAAAATTTCTGATCATGCCTACATATTGACAGTATTCATTACTGTAGCAACCAGAGCCACTGGTCATCAAACACGACCAATTTTGGTCATTTGGGGTATTCTCCCATTAAGAGAGAGCCTTCATCCTAATGGGTTAACAATCCCAATCTTAGAAAAAAGGCTGTGATTGTAGCCTGGCCAGTACTGGTCAGAGGAGACACTGGACTATGGACTTGTCAGGTGGCAGGTGCTGAGATTGTGGATCTAGCTGTGGAAGGAGGAGAGCTGCTACATCTCTGCTGCTGCAGTGGCTGAAGATTAGGTAAAGGGAGCACATATCAGAAATGTCTAGACAAGGTGGAAAACTTATTACAAAAATTGGAGAGGGAGAAAAAGGAGTAAAAAAGAAGAGAAACAAAAAAACAGTAGTTTACATGATTATATGCTGCCTAAAGAAGACAGGCTGAGATTATATAATTCTCTGGGGAAGCTCTGCATGAAACAATTATATGTTCAATTAGGTGCACTATTTTTTTTTTCTTAAAAAAAGGTTTGAATGCTCAAAAAAGTGTGGAGGAGGGTAGTGAAGTGCTGAGCTAAAAACCTTTTTTTAAATCTCTGTATGTACTGCATACTGGGGGAGAAAGAGACAGCAGAGAATAGGATGCATTTGACACATGTCAGAGATATCAACAGCTCCAGTGACAATTTTAAGGAAATTAAATGGAAATTAAAGGGAAGCATTTTAGAGCAGAAGTCCCAAAAGCACTTAAAAATATAGAACATCAGAAAAGCTCGGTGTCTGTCAGCAGTGGGAGATCGGCTCCTTTCACGACCAGCATGTTACACTGAGAGGGCCTAAGCCTATGTCAGCACTGAGACACCATGACCTGATGTAGTGTTTATCAAAGGCTGTCCTGAGAGTTGTTACCAGAGCGCAGAAGCTCTAGGGCAGGACAGTTCATTCCAACAGGCAAAAACTCTTAAATCTCAGCATAGTCTAGAGATGAAGAAAGAGAACTGGGTCTCTTGGGTACTGATTTATCAGCTTTCTGCAGGGTTAAAACCCTTCATTTTGTGGCCTTTCTAATAACCCATCTTAGCTGGTCAGAGGTGTTCATAAGAATAGATTTCATGGGGTTTGTCTCCTCATTGTCCTACCCTTTTGCAGTCCTGCTCCAGAGGGCAGGGAGTGCCCCAGCTCCTGGCGCGCTCTTCAGCCACACTTCAAAGTGATGCTAAGGGGGTCAGGATCTCTGCTCCTCTTCTCAGCTTCCTGCTCTTGGTGCCTAGTATGCCATTTGGAAAGCAGAGCACCACAAGGAAGTGTGCTATGAAGTGACTGGAACCGAAACTCCGCAAGTCCAGCCTGGCTTCCTTAATTCGGTTTCTTACAGTCTTGCAAGACTGTAACACAGAGAGTTGGGTGTGCTCAGTGCTCTTCAACTAAAAATTAAATGAGACTTAGTTGTCATCACATAGCCATAACACCACATGGCCTCTCTTTCATCAGGGCCTTTCTTTCTTTCATTTCTCTGCTTCACTCTTATTTCAGTCTCTGTCCACCTCATGGGCATTTCTATCCTTCTCAGTTATAACAAACCATCAGACAGAGGCAGGCATTATATGACCCCACTGCTACTTCTTTTGGAGTCCTGTTCCCACATGATATAGAAGATCAGACAGCAAGCATAGCCTGACACAGAGAGAGGACCCACAGAGATCCACACCGGTATAAGGAGGAGAACATTAAGCATGTTGCTTAAGGAAATGAGAGAAAAAAAAGACGCTAGCATGTTTTCATTTCCTTAGGAGCACATCCCAGAAAAAAACACAAAGGGATGAGTCATCCACAGAGGATGTTGGCCTCTCTCAGTTGCAGCTGCTAGTTTTTAATTCTATAAATTTAATTGACCAGACAAATAAATGAAAGAGGAGGAAGGAGTGGATAGGATGCATATCTTTGTCTGTGGGATGACCACCTTTCTAGCAAGGATGCATGAGCTTGGCTGTTGGATATCAGATCTCTGAGCTATGAGTTGGGCATGTACAGGTGTAGTTTGTGCACACAGTTCTGCAGGCTTCAGGCAGGGCTTTGGGAGATTGTACAGGATCGCACTGGCAGAAAAAAAAATAGTAAAAAATGAATTTTAATATTTTCTCTTTTTACATAATACATTAATATTAATCAGTATCCTTCAGACAAAGCCCTAGATACAGAACACAGATGATACAAACTGTGCTGCCATTCAGAGAGACCTTGACAGGCTGGAGAAATGGGCAGGCAGGAACTTCGTGAAGTTCAAGAAAGGGAAGTACGAAGTCTTGCACCTGGGGAAGGAATAACCCCATGCACCAGTACACACTGGGGGCTGACCTGCTGGAAAAAGCTTTGCAGAGAAGGACCTGGGGGTCCTGTTGGACAAGTCGCGCATGAGCCAGTGATGCGCTCTTGCGGTAAAGACAGCCAACAGCATCCTGGGCTGCATTAGGAAGAGCATTGCCAGCATCTTGAAAGATGTGATTCTTCCCCTCTGCTCAGCCCTGGTGAGACACATCTGGAGTGCTGTGTCCAGTGCTGAGCTCACTAGGACAGGAAGACAAGGACTTACTGGAGCAAGTCTGGTGAAGAGCCACAAAGATAATGAAGGGACTGGAGCATCTCTCATATGAGGAGAGGCTGAGAGAGCTGGGACTGTCTAGCCTAGAGAAGAGAAGGCTCAGGGGGGATCTTATCGAAGGGCACATATTAAAATACAGGAAATTTCATTTAAATGTGAGAAAAAACTCTTTCACTGCGAGGGTTGGTGAATACTGAAACAGGTTGCCCAGAGAGATTGTAGCGTCTCTACCCTTGGAGATGCTCAAAACTGGACTAGACAGAGTCATGAAGAACCTGGCCTATATGACCCTGCTCAAGCAAGGGGGTTGGACCAGATGATCTGCAGAGGACTCTTCCAAACTCAAGAATTCTATGATTCTGTGGTTGTTACCACTAAATACATTATTCAGATGTCAATGAATTAAAATGATCTAGTAAAGAACTAAAATGATTCTGTATTTAACATGAAGGTTGTACTTCCTTCTCCCTGGGCCGGAGTGTCTTAGCTGAATCTAGACAACCAGTCTGTCATTTGGATAAATAGCCCTCTTCCATTTCTTCTAAGGTCCTCCCTTTGGCACTCTCTGAACAGTAGAAAGTAAAGCACTGTAATGCAGAGCAAAATGAGAGAGGGTTTATGATCTTTAGGTCTAGAAACTGTTTTTGTTATATGAATAGCAAACGGAAGAGCAAGGCTGTAGCAAGATATTTTCCATATGTCAGGTCAGAACCTCTTCAGTTATCAGCCAGTGTCCTATTCTTAGTCTTTGGCTGGAGTGAGCACAGAAGGCAGTTTTTCGGTGTTTCTGCTACAAGATACAGGGATTTGGTTGCAGGTACAACAAGGGGCTTTTGGCAAAGGGGTACCAATACTTCCAATACAAATATAAAATATTTCATTGAAGAAGGAAGCAGTGTGGGAGGAAGGCCAGTGTTGTGAATTGTTCAATCTGATTATAGGTTGTACTGTCAATCTGCTTGTTTCTCCAATGCCTTATATGACTCTGAGGCTGGGATTTCAAGGTCTTACTCCATTAGTGATGATGGGAAGATGGGACTGTGTTAAATCTTGGCACTGTCTTCAGTGTGTTAAGGGAAGTAGTTTCAACATATGACCACAGCGCAGGGATCTGAGGAAGAAGGCAAAGAATTCTCAAAGGCCAGGCTCTACTCATGAAAACATGAGTCTAGTGAGATTGCTTCAAGAGCAGGTACAGACAAGTCAGCTGTCCGATTCTGTAGAGTTGAGGCTAAGCTGAAAACTCAAAAACGTATGGAAAAAGTCATCACAAAATGAACCAACTTATGAGAAAAACGACCCAGCTCTTGCCTTGGAAGACCTTACACTTCCCAGCCTAAACCAGCCTTTAATGAACTGAAAGTGGTTGAGAACAAAGTTCCTTCTGCACATGTTGTTCTAGGATTTCCCACTGCAGTATTTCCTTTAAGGCCACCTCTGTTTCTTTCTGTTCTGTACTGAGATGTTCAAGCTATGGGGACAGGAGGACCAATGGCAGGGTGGGTTTGACAGTTGTGCTTCTAAAAACCTCCA
The DNA here is from genome assembly GCF_036417845.1 of Apteryx mantelli. Taxonomy (NCBI): domain Eukaryota; kingdom Metazoa; phylum Chordata; class Aves; order Apterygiformes; family Apterygidae; genus Apteryx; species Apteryx mantelli. The sequence continues at coordinate 11,473,417 of NC_089989.1, read as the reverse complement.
AGAAGAAACTTTGAAAACGTGAGGATTCTCAGTAAAATAGCTTTTTTTGAAAGGTCTGGGAAAACATGAAGCTGTAATGTAGCAGAAAACAGCTCTACAGCAATTTGCATTTCTTGCTCAAAAGGCTTGACTCCTTTCTTACCTGAGCTCACAGGACTACACCTTGTTTTGTTTACCTTACTTAACACAAGAGAAGTAGACATACCCTGTGTCTTCAGCTGCCTTCCTTATGGATAAGGGGATGTAGCTTTCTATACACAATTTAAAAACAGAATATAGTGTCCCCATTCCTCACCTCCCCCCCCACTGACTTCCTAAAGACTTCTAATTGAGATAAAATACAAACTACTTTACTCTCACTAGTGTTTGAGAGCCAAGGATTGCCTTGTGGTTAAGGCATATTTGGCCAAGAGTCTCGCGTTCAGTCCAAGCTCTGCCAGCAGCAATCTGTGACATTGACAAATAATCTTTCCCTGGTATGAATGTGTATGAATTTCACCAGCTTATACCCTTTTATCATTAAAGCTAATCATGTCCCTTGAATATTTTGTTGAATCAGGTTCTTCGGTTCTTTTTTTCTTAGTGATCATATATATCAAATCAGAATGGTAGCCTCTCGCCCTCTGTCTGGCTTTTCTTTGTAGATTCAAACTTTTAATTTCTAACTAAAGACACTAAATATTTCTAGGGGCTGCAGCACCTGTGACACTGGGAAATGCTGATGCACTCGCAGTTGTGGCAATCAAGGTGTTAAAAGATGCCATTATGACACTGCTATCTAATATACTGCTGTTATTTCTGATAGCGTTAATGGTGCTGTCAGAGAAAACCAGAACAAATGGAAAAGATGTCATTCGGTCTAGAAAGAAAATTATGATGGTCGTAAATGAAAAAAAAGAATGATTAAAATTCCTCTTGCCAGACATCTCCAAGTCTACTCTACTGTCTCGTCTACAGCCTCGCTGTGGTGTCAGGCAGGACCTGGACATTAATGAACACCAGGAGGTTTGAGTGCAGTAACTGTTAATCCCAGACATGTGTTGGAGTGCCAATTTCAAGATTGTCACTGTAATGCTGAAAAGATCAGACTTTAGTGTTTAAAATTCAGTCATGTATGTTTGTATTTAGATCCTGTTCTTATCTCTCAGGGTGGCTCTATGCAAATCCTGCTGGATTATCATCACTGTTCAAAACTAGGCTCATTTTTGAAATTCCTAAGCTCAGGTGCAAATATATAGAATTTTTCTGCGTAAACACACCAACCACAGGTTGTCCCTTTCCCATCCTTTGTGTGCTGGTTCCCATCTTACGCGTGAGGTGTTTTGAAGACCCTTTGCCGGTGTCTTAGCCTGCCCTGACTCTGCTGCCGTGTGCTGTATTCCACTGCAGATCACATCCTCTCTGCTTTGCGGCGGAGGAGCAGGGAGCTGGCAGCAAAGTGAGCTGCCCTTTTCTACCGGCAGGCATGGCTGAGCATGGACTGCCTTGTTTGTGTGTCGTTTTGAAATTTCTGTTCAGGGCACCACTGATTCTAGAAAATGCTGTTCCCTTGAATGGTAATAAATCAATATGCAAAAACCTCTCCCTGCCACATGTTCCGTGTTCACCCATTTCTTTTGGTGTATCTTTTTCCTAAGTTAGAATTGCACCAAACAGCTCTTCCCTCATGATGTTAGCATCCTTCTGCAGGAACTGATGGTAGTTTACCATAGTGGAAAACAGTTGATAGTAAAAACTGATTTGGTTATTTCATTTGCCTCGCATCAAGTTGCATCTTCTGGGGATCTGAAGGAAAATGTGAAGTGATTCCAAGACTTGAAGTTAGTGCGAAGCTTGAGGGATGAGTCCAGCCTCTGTCTGAATCAAGTCATGGAGCATGCAACCTGCTGACTGGTGCTCACATGTGGACTAAGGTTTCCTTAGTCCACCCTCTGGTAAACCTGTGTGAAAGCATGAGTACAAATATCTCAAATATTGCTCAAGAAGGGGCAATGCCCCCAGTGGCGTATGCCTAGTACATGCAACATATCCGGTGGGGATGGGTGGAGATGTATCATAAAGCATGTTAGGTTCCTGTAGGATGAAGAGTGCAATAACTAGAAGCTGTTAAAAGTACTTGACCAAGAAGTGTATGCTGTCGTCGAAGGAAAAGGTTACTCAGTGTTTGTGAGGGTTAAAAGTGGAATGGAAGTCAGGGCTGGACCCCATCTCCCCTTCACCTAAAGTGCTCAGTTTGAGATAATTGGATTTTGAACCTCCCTCAAGTGTTGCATCAGGAACATATTTTTTTCTGTTAATTTAGACAGACTGACCCCTAATTTTCCACAAGGGTCAGATTACATTGGCAGTCAAATGGAACTGCAGGTATCTGGAGCCACAACCTGCAAATAGTCCCTGCAAACAAGCCTTTGTTCTCTTTTGACTTAGTGAGGAATTTCTCCTCGAAATATTCAATCTTCTGGTGGTTGTTGATTGATAGGAAAGAACACATAAGGATCCAGGCTTGCTGTAGCTCTCTGCCCTAATTAGCTTTGGATTCTAGAGGCATCTTTTAAAGGGGAGCAAGAGCCAAATTTTCTCTTTCATGGGAAATTCTGAAAGTTCTAATTTTTTTCTTTAAAGCAAAACTGAATCACAAACTTGGCTTTCTGGTGAAAGCACTGAAAAAATAATGGAGGCCGTCACAGCATATTCCTTCTCATTTCAACTGCATTTTTCCTAGGCAAGTGTAAAAAGTAAACAATTCAAGAGTAACCTTAAAGTATAAAAATGAAGGACTTGTAACAAGTATGCCCAACAGGAGGTTTCCGTTTCATTTTTCCAACTGAAAGTTTAAAGTCATCCTTCTGCAAAATACTTGGTTTTGGTGAATCAGTGTCATCCTGCGCAGACCTATTTGGCAATGGTTTTTAAGGTTAGCATTAGAATTAGATCAGGCTTTGAGGAAATTAGCTCTTCTGTGGGCTTGTTACTGCTTTGGTGTTGCCTCTGCTGTTACCTTCATCTTGCAGACTCTTTCTTCAGTTCCCATTACTTATTTGTGCAAACTTCTGCCGCGGGTGCCCTCCACACAGGGTTCTTTAAGAACAGGGCTTTCTTCTGAGTATTACTAATTAAGGCAAAGTCATCTTGGGAAATGTAGTTTGAGTAACTCTGAGACTTGTAGACCTGCAAACAGGAGAGCACAGGACTGTGACTGAGGGAAACACTGTAATCAGCAGGGTAAGGGTAAATTTGGCAAGTGTTGTCTGGGGTGCTTAAGGTTGAATTTGGGGAACAGCTGGGACTCCTCCTTAGCAGAATGAAATATCTCTGCCCTTTCTGAGGGAGGAGACTGTGAAATAGAAAGCATCTGTGTGCTGCAGATTATTTGCAGCACCTGAGCTTAGTTAGAGGCCTCAGGCTTTAATTTAGGACAGAACGTGGAAGCAAATTGAATTGTAAAGGAGCTGCTGGAAGAGAAGGAGTTGGTTTTATGTTTGGCTGGGGGGCTGGCTGCAACTTAACCAGCACCTAGGAAAATGGGGAGTCTGAGGTCTGGACAGCTGACTGCTAGTAGAAGAATCACAGTAAGTTTGGTGTTACCATGCTCACCAACCCCACTGTGGTAATGTGGTGTTTATTTCATTAATCAGCACAGTTTCACTGTGTAGGTGCTGAGGGAATTGACTTCTTTAAAGTTGGGTCACTAGGTCAGATTTTGGTCTCTTTGCCTCCTGCTCTGTTTGAACTAAAAGGAGAGAGAATTATAGGAAACTTACCCAGATGCAGTTAATCCTTCAGCTGAAGGATCTCATAGAGATGTGAGTAGGGAACTGCTTAAAAGTGCTGGATGCTTTCTTAAAAGGCACTCTCTAACTTATTTCAAAAATGGTGGGTGCAGGATTGCTGGGTGCAGTCTGAGGGCCAACCTAGCTGATCCGAGCAGCCCTGCCTGCCTTTGAAATCTCAAAGGAAAAAGAAAAAGCTTCTTACAGCAAACCCTGGAAACATGCGCATGAGCACAGCGTGTCTTTATCAGTGGGAAGGGGAGGCTGAACAGCCACAGTGAGTGAGGCTACTGAAACCGCTCAGCAGGGAATACTGCTGTTACAGGGCGAGGAGGGATGGGATCCAGGCAACAGCTCTGCTGTACTGAATGTGTGAATCTGTTTGTCTGGTCTGTGTTAAGCATCGTTGTATGTAATTAACTCTGTAAGGTGGTGTGAACTCAGTTGTGTTTTGGCCACTTAGTTATAGGACAGCCATCTGTACAGACATAACACTTTGCTGTGTTGATGAACTCTAAAATCAGTTGGCAGAACTCTCTCCATTTCGGGAAGGGAAGGAGCTGAACCTGCACAAGGGCCTGGGCTTGGGGACGAGATGGTGCTGTATCGCAAAACCAAGAGCATGCGTAATGGTTACAGTCTACAAAGATGTTCTTTTCCCCCTCTGTTCCCGGGTCTGTTCCTGAGCGGAAACAGGCCCATGCATGGAGCTCTTGGTATGGTCTGGGGAAAGGAGGATGAAATGACTTTTGTACCTAGCTAATGGCATTAGGTATTCTGGGAATGAGATGAAAGCGGAAGTAAAAGTTGAAAGGGAGTTCCCTGAAAGGGGATGAGAGGATGTACTCGGGCAAGGTATCATGATAAAACCCAAGGGAAGTGGCCTGCCAGAGATGGAGTCATTCTGTATTTATTGTCACAAGTTTATGGGTTCATAAGGAAATGTGCAGTACTGCAAGAGGCTGGCTGGTCCCTCAACTGGGGGTATGCTGCATTTGCAGTAACCTTGAGATATAGAGCAGCAGTGGAGAGGAGTTGCTTGCTTCATCGCACTCGGCTCCTGAAAGTGGTGTTCAGATGACTTCGGCCTGGGAAAGCTCCCTGAGCTTCCATGATTCCTCTGTCTTGCATTCAGGGTAAGAGCACAGTCACTGGGAAGGAAAGAAATCTGGATCAGAGTGGGTTTTTGCCTCTGCACATGCTTCAAATGCTCTGTTTTCAGTATTTCTTCTGTAGGCTCGGGTGGTCTCCAAGGTCCCGTAAGGAGGGAACGAGAAGCACTACTAACATTATCGAGGGCTCTTGAATGTAGGTGCTCTGAATTGCACCTGAGTTTCCTCTTTGGTGAGGTCAGCGTCTGTAGGGGGTGATCTGAGCGTGAGGGACAAGCATTTAACTGTAGGATGTGAATTCCCCCTATGACAGACAGTATCTGCTCCGATGGTTTGGTTTTTCATGTTTCATTCCTTCTGATGGCCTGTGGCCACACAGCAGAAAAGAAGGCTGCTCGAGTGTTTGTCCTGGCTGCACTACCCTGAGTCCCAGGAGGAACTTAGCTTGTTGGTGCGTCCCCCAGCAGCAGAGCTTGCCTGCGGCTCAGAGCTGCTGGAGTGGAGGAGAGGGAGCAAGGAGGGAGCCTGCAACACAGCAGAGCCTGGGGACTGCTAAGAGCAGGAGGGACCTGATGAAGCCAGGCCACATCTAGGACAGGGACAAAAAACTTCTTAAGGACCTGAATATGGTAGGGGACAGAGCAATATTTGCTGTAACCCAGGAAGTTTCTGAGTTGTTAGAGAACAAACCTTAAAGCAAAGTCCTGGCCTTTGAGGATGCTGTGAAAGAGGGATATTTGTTCACAAACTCCTTACTTTTGTCTTGTCCGAGTTTCCTGCAGCCTAAAAGGTTCATTATTTCGATTTGTCCTAACAGAACCGAGTTTCCAAGTTTAAGAGCCCTTTGGATGGGCTTGCTAAAGGGAGAAAGTACAAGCAGATTTACTTTCAAGCTCCAGCTTGCTCCCAGGCACATGTGTACCTTTGGGGTTATAATGGTCTTTGCTGGGCTGCTGCACCTAAATAAGCAGGTAAAAATGGATGATTAGGTAAATATCTCTAGCTGTTCTGCAGCTGTGTGCTGGCACTGGTGTGTATGAGTAGCCAGCTTCCTACAGGCATCTTCTGAAGGTACAGTCTCCTAGGGGAAAAAGGATTGGGACTAGCATGCAATTCAAGCAAGCGTTTAAGAATCTCCTGCTCTTGTTTGGCTCTCAAGTGCATGCTCATTTGCTGAGCTGCCCCATGCTGCCCTGGGTCGTAGGGATGTCGAAGATGAAAAAACTTCAGTGCTTGTGGGCTGAGCTTGAGGGGAATATGTACACATGTGCAAATTCAGCCCCCTGCTTATGCACCTAGAGTCCTGAACTGGGCAGAGAATTCATTGCATAATTTGTATTTCTTCAACTGAGTAGACGTTACTATATCTAGTGTTGGAAAAATATCACATGTGAACACATGAGAATCTAATATGGTTGATCTGAGAGGGAAATATGGATAATAAAGTTGCCTTAGGTACCTCTAGTGCTGTATTTGTACTAGCTGTCTTCTGAGATAAATGGGAGACAATGTTGTACCTCTGGTGCAAAGAATGACACTTAAAGAAAGAAGTTTTTAAATGTGTTAGCTGACTTGGAAGTAGTGAGGCAGTGGTGAAGTACAGAGATGCCAGGTGAAGACAGCAGTTGACTTTGACGCTCCTGCCTTCTCCCAAGTGAATCTTTTTGAAACACTGGAGACCCTTATGTCTGCAAACATTCAGCCCTCATGATTGGCCTTGCATGTTGCTAAGATGAAAATACTATAGCTTTCTGGCGGGTTGAGCTGCTTCATGCTAGTTTTCTGTAGAGAGAAAAAAGGAATTCTTTCTAAGCCTCAAAATGTCAATCTTCACTGCTGGCCAGGAAGCTTGAAGCTAAGTGTTAAATTGTGCTGATTTTTGTCTAGTAGTATTTTTCCCAATACTGTAAATGTTTGTGTAAGGACCAAACTGCTCAAATCTGAATTTGGAAACAGCTTTAGTCAAAAAGTAGTATTGGTTCTGGGGGGAATATAAGCGTGAAGAAACTGGTGTGGGTTTTTGTTTTTTGAGCAACTGTTCTAATTCCATGTGGAGCTGTCAGTGTTTTAAACTTGCATCTTAATCTAAGCTACTTTACCTGCTTCTACTTTGGACAGTGGGAGAAGTCTTCATTAGCGGAGTTGCAGAAGCAGAAAATGCCACTGGCACATGAAGGGGCTGGAAGCCTTAGAGAGAAAATGTAGTGTCCTACATTCCTAAGTTTGATTATATTGTTTTTTGTCTGTAGCCTCAAATATACTTCCTATTCCTGCAGCAAGTCACCATAAGCTGAGAATGGGTTGGCAGTCTCTGTAGTGGGGCTTCGTAGCTGTTGTTCATCCGTAGCTCTGTTGAAATGTGTGAGCTTTGTGGAGGAAAGCTCCTAGAAGTAAAGGGCAAGAGGAAATGGCTTGTGTTCGTGGATGACATTGTCATCCGCTGCAAGCGACAGGGATACTCGGCAATGTCGTGAACACTGTATGAATAACGCAAGGCAAAATACCTCGGGCTGCCAGGAGGTCATTGCAATGGGGAGGATGGATATTAGGATCCAGATTCCTATTGCGCTGAAGTTAAAGATGAGGTCGCGGAGGAATCCTGCTTGTCTATTGACCAGAATCAGTTCCTGAGAGGTTTTTCCTGGGAAGGAAAGACGGAGCTGCAGTGTTTTAGGCTGGCTTTCTTTCTCTGTAGGTCTATTCACAGTGTCACTTTATTAAGCAAAGACATGTCAGGGAGGTGGAGTTTATTGAAACACATTCCAAAAATAGCTTTAAATGGAGCATCACATACTTGGATTTTAATGACGGGATTTGTAGGACCCGGTAGCTTTTCACGGTAGTGTGGAGAAGCCCGGCCCCCCCGTTTCCCTGTCAGTGAGGAAGAGGCAGCTCCTTTGGTACCAGAAGGCAGCAAGCTGTTGCCATAGAGATGTGCTCTCTCCTGCAGCTTCCACCCAACATTACCAGGGTCTTCGTGGTGGTGCCGCCGCTTTTACGGAGCTGATAAGCAGGCAGAGCTGCTGCGGCATAACAACTCTGCATAACCTTGGCTGCCCCATTTTGGGAGGGGCGAGTGTCGCCTGACAAGCCAACGTGGGGCTCCGTGTGCAGGAGGGCTCTTGCAGACAGGCTCTGGCAGCGGGTTAAGAATGTTCTCTGCCCCTTTCCTCTCCCCACAGGGAAAGCAGGTGTGTGCCTGCTGCCCTCATTCATCGCCTCCTACCTCCGTGCAAGCCCTGCTGCACCAAGGCAAGGCGCTAAAGGCAGTACCGGAGGAGCTGAGAGGCAGACCATGCTCGGATGGTAACTGCCAGTGGAGGGACGAAGGGGACAGGGGTAGGAGCTGCTTAGACAGCCACATCTTAACCATGCTAGAGGTGGCTACTCTCCAGAGGCAGAGGGCCATGTCTAACTGGTCTCCTGAGGGCAGTGTGCTTAACTGCAAACTTGCTATACTTTGAAGGGAAGGAAAGTAGCTTTGATTGTGGCTAATCTAGCAAATGTATTGAGGTCACACTGGCCCAGCCTAAATGGCTGAACCTAAACATTTGTTAAGCTTTGAGATGAGATTTCCCATCAAAAACTGTGTCCAGCATGAAATGATGGTCTGAGCTGTAGATCCAGGCCTACAAAGTGCTCAGCCTCCCTGAATTCCCCTCTCTGAGCACAGACCGTAACGGGGCAGGCATGCCTTTAGCTTCTGCTCTGAGGGAAGAACGTGTTTGCAAAAGGCTGAGTATGTGCTTATTTCCTGCAGAAAGATCTGTGTTGTGTGCAGGAAAGCTTTATAGCATAATCCATGAAGTGGGAACCTAGAAGTGACTCCAGCATGGCGGTCCCAGACCTGCAGCTCTGTCAAAGCCCATGTAAATGCTACCCTGGTAGGGAATAAGTGCATTCGGAAAGAGAGGAGTAGGGGGAGCTCCTCTATGCAAACGGCTCTGTCAAAAGTTCAGTCCTTGCTGCTGTAAGCCTCTCTTCAACCTTGAGAAGGACAAGCAAACTTACCTCCTCGGAAGGACGCAAAGGGAGTCACACCAGCCCACGGCACTCGCAGCCTCTGCCCTGCTGGGGCTCAGCCAGGCCCACCGGCCTCCAGGAGCGGCTGGGCCACTCCTGAGCTCGAGGCAAGGCACTGTGTACACGAGAGGAGAGGGCTGTGCCGAGCGCGCGTGTGCCGCGGTGGCAGAAAGCCAGGCTGAAGGCAGGGAGGCGATGGTGAAAGGGGCAGGTGTGGCACGCGGCTGAGCGCGGTTCTCGGTGCCCTGCGTGCCAGGGCGCTGCGTCGGCGCTTCTGCAAGCTCGGCTCCTCTGTGCTCGCTGGTCAGCGGTTCGCCTCTCGTTTATCCTGAAACATGCTGACAAGAGTCCTCGTTCCCTGTGTGGCCTCTCACCTTTCAGTCAAGATCTTCAAGGGCGCTCCTCTTTGTCTCTAGCAGGAATTGTACTGCTGCCCTGACTTCGCTCGAAGCCAGGTGTTTAACGACCCTTCCCCTCGCCAAAGCTGCTGCTTGCCTCTGGGGTTACCTCAGCAGTGAATGCTGCTGGAAACCCCATCTTCTGTGTGTACATGGGCAGGCGGATGTGTGTGTCTGTTAGCTCGAAGAGGGGTTGTCCTGCCACATTAGGCTTGGACACAGAGCTGGAGCTACCCCTGCCAGGAGGCTGTCTTTACTCCCTCGCTTGCAGCGTCACTCTCTGTGGGCTGCTGTAATTCCCATCTGTCTCTCCGAGACCACGTGAAGGCAGGGCAGGCTGGGCCGACTGGCCCTTTCGCCAGAGTTGTGACTGCACTGCTATTGAATAGGAGCCTGAAAATAGGCCCAGGGGCCTCGGAGCGAGGAAGCACTGGTTTGACGCTGTCCCTTGGACTACTGTGCTCTTGGGTGGCTTTTCTTGGAAGGACTGGAGCTGGTTAACTGAGAAACAAGTGCATGAGTCAATAGGCTGCTCTCTAACTCGTGTTAGAGATCTCCTTCTGCCTTCTCTGTGAAGGAAGAGTCTGTGGGGCCCAACTGGAGAGCCTAGCTGCCTCCCCAGCTCAAAGCTTGAGCCTCTCCAGCTTAGCCGTGAGGGAAAAGGATTGATGTGAAGGAAAATGTGGCACCGTTTTCTTCTTACAAGAGACATTCAGATCTAGTGCAATAGAGCAAACTACAATTATCACATGGATCAAAAGCCCACAGGCCTCTTATGGCCATGCAATGATCCTTTAAAGACTAGTTGGCGTAACTGAGGGCCGAGTTAGATACTTGGAGGAACTGAACTGAAACCCAGTACGGAACAGCATGGACAACGCAAAGGTATTTCCACATACTTGCTTTTCGTTTGAAGACAGTCTTAGCTTCCCAAAGCAGATGCCAAGATGTGGTGCCTGTTTGGCTGTTGATGCAGGGGGCAGTAGGTAAGGTTGTTTCTTAAAAAAGAGGGTGAAACAGTCTCACAGGATCTCTTTGAATGGTTTTTTTGGTTTGTTTGTTTGTTTGTTTTTCCTGAGACAGAGAGGCTAGGACTGGAGACCCAGAATTACGTGAAGCAAAACTTGCCTAACTTTCTCAGACTTTATAAGCCAAAGAGGGACAAATAAAACAACTCACTGATTCTGATTAGAGAGAGCTTTGAGTTCAAAAGAAATGTGAATAACAAGTCTAATTTTCTAGCCTATGGCATGTATTTCCCTAAGATTCTTCAAACTAGGCCTAGGCCACGGGAAAATGCTAACTGAAGCTAGCTGCTTCAGTGTGTAAATTATTTATTCTGCTTATGGAAAAGCTGGTTTGCTCCAGCAAGTTGTTCAGCCTATTTTTAAGTTGTGGGGGCGGTTTGAACTGTACGCTCCTCTGAGTCAGTCGTCGGATGTCCTCACCGAGTAGATGAGCTGGATTCTGCTATGGGGGGAGCTGGTGCCACTATAGTGCCTCAGGCCCAAGGTGCCGGGAAGGTATTGGTGGATGGCGTCTGTCAAGGAACATATCAGTGGGGGACAAAAGAAGTCTGCTCTGGCATGTACGTACACTAGAACAGGTCTATACACAGTCCAGATAAGCCATTTGCCTTTAACCTCAGAGATCCAATCCAACCTCCTTAAAAACTGCTAAAAGTTTCTGAGGGATTTCAGTGGGCTGTACAGCTGGCTCTGCTGGACCACAGCCTGGGACAAATGTATGCCCAAGCCATCCTGATGGTGAAAGCTAGACAGCCCTGTGTCTCTGGGCTTTGCAAGGGTCCTTTAACTGTGCAGAGCAGTCTCTTCTGTAGCTGGGAGTCGTTGCAGGCTCTTTTGAATGATGAGTTTAGTCCATCTGAGCAACGCTGGCAGCCTGTGCCAGCATTTTTTGTGACCCTGCCTGAGATGAGCCTTGCCTGGATTCTGTTCTTGGTGCCTCTGTAACAGAGGATTTGATGCAAGTGAAGCAAGGATGAAAACCCTGCTCCAGAGGGCTCTAAAGTGCACGGTCCTATCACGTCCTCCAAATACATGTGGGCTCTGTCCACTGCATTCCTCTGACCAGGCTCCTGATGGGTTCTGGAGCCATAATCCATTTCTGGCTGAATGTGTAGGGAGACTATTGTTCCTTGTGTAGCTAATGGGGATGTGGGGAAAGGATTTCTCTACCCAGATGCCTTTCTTCCTGCTTTTTACTGCAGTCTTGGTCTCCCATGGCAGCTTAGATTTAAACATCTGGTGCTGAGAGTTATGGGGAAATCTGAGTCTCCATCCAGACAGCTTTACTGTGTTTTTTTTTAAATGTCCTTATAGTGTCTTCTGTTAAGAGTTTAAGCCTAAAGTAATATCTGTAACTCAAATTTATTACCAAAGAATTACTTGGCTCTGATATTTTGGTCATTCACAGCCTTTTAATTGAAACACTTAGCAGTATTATAACTCAGTTCTCTGCTATCTCAATGACTGTGCTCTGTCCTCACGAGCTCCCTGCCAAAGCCGCTCTCACAGCCCTCTATCCAGACTCGGCTCAGCGTGCTGCTGTCTCTCCAAGAACTGGAGCTGAACACTTAGCAACCACGCTGATCCAAGTGCTTGCATTTGGCAGAGGCACAGCCTGTTTCTAAAATTGTCTCCAAGATCCTTTTGCACGGGTTTGTGTCTCCCAGACGGACTAGCCGGGTGGTATTTTATATGGTGTCATTGTTTGTTTAGCTAATGAAGTAGGAAAAAACAAAGAGCTGGAATCCTAGGCTCTGTGAAACAGCTGTCAACAAGCTGCCCTAAGAGAGCAAAGAAGCAGGGACGTAGCAGTCAGGGCACTGAACTAGGTCTCTGAAGGATGGTTTTGATTCCTGACTCAACACACACATGGATGAAATGCAAAAATGGATGCCTCAGCACAAAAAAAGGAGGGAGATGCTGGGAGCTGACTGCTTTTGCTGGTTACCTCACAGGAAGGAACTGCTGCAGCAGCTCATGTTGGAGGCCTCTGTTTTTGTCTGCTGCTGCCCACCTGGAACAAAGGTGACCTACTTCTGCAAAGGTTTCAAGAGTCTCCCTTCTGGAATAACTTGCCCACAGGAGTGTGGTTTCCCTTCCTCGTGGCTTGTGCCTTAACATCTAATGTGGGGTTCTTCCTTTAGTAGTTTTTATCTGATGCTGAAAAGAGTAGTGAGAAGTTCCTTTCTGAAGGAACTCTGCTGGAGAGCAGAAGGCACAAGGAAAACAATAAATGTCTTCCTGCACCCCCCCCCTTTAGTTAGCTATTTTGACTTCAAATGCCAGCTGCCATCATTTCCACATGGACCAGCCACATGAAAAGCACTACAAAACAGTTCTCCGAGTTTCTCAACAAGAAACACGGCAGCTAAATATATTTAATATGTGGGTATTGTTCATCTTGGTTTTAATTTCCTGTTCTCAAGAGGTTTAGGAATTTAAACCCATGAATCATTACTGAAGTTGTTAGTGCTTTGTAGCCTTTTTCAGAAATGGAGATAAAGAAACTGATATTAATACCAGCTTAGCATGAATTTGACTAGAACAGCTCCATGAGAAGTTCACTGCCATCTCAGAGATACCACTTGGTTTCTAACTGTGAAGAAAGCTGCCAAGAAGCAGCTAGGGGAATGAGATCATTCTCTCCCAGGTAAATAACATGCTTCCCATTAGCAAAAATAAAAGCCCCTATCTCTCTGGCAGGTTTTGGGTTGCATCATCTCTATCTGGAGATCTCTAGAGCTGTTTCTCTAAGACTGCGGCATCTTTTCAAGCAGTGATTTGCAAGCTGTAGTTATGAGATGTCTCTCGGGTTGGAGGTCATGCACTTGCTCATATTGTGATTTGAATAAAAGATTGGAAGAAACCTTTCCTCAGTTCCATCTATCTGGACCTTCAGGTTCCTGGTTTTATAGTTGCTGGTTCTGATAGATCCACCTAAAGTTCTGACTGTAACAGGCTCCAGATACCTCAGAAGCCAAGCCTGACTGTGAGATTCCTCAATGGAAGATGTGGCTTCCATTGCTCTGGAGACTGAATGGGATCTAGGGCAAATCAAGTAATTCATCCTCTTTCAAGAGCCTGGTTTTGCAGCAAGACTGGGCCAAGCTTTCTTTGGGTCCTCTAGAACTGAACCCTAGGCCAGGATGGAAAGCCCTGGAGAATTTGTAGAAAGATCCTAATTAATGATTGTAGTCAGAAGTGAAATGAAAACTACTTGGGTATTTATTTTCCATGTTTGTTTGGTTTTAGTTCTGGAATGTCATAGAAACAGTAATTTAGGATGAAAGTGACTTCTGAAGGTCTTCTAGTCCAACTCCGTTCTCAAAGCAGCTGCCTTGTTGATAATGGGAATACCCAGGGGAAAGAAGCCAGCTCTTCTTTTCTTGTTTGGTTTGTACCTTTAGGTAGCACAGAAGCAGAAAAACTACAAGATAGCTGCAAGACCTAGGTGTTCCAAAGAGATGAGAAACACTTGGAAAGAATAAACTTGGTCCTCTTAGCAGTCTTCATCTAATAATTGATACATGCAGATGTGCTGTTTTGCGTGAAGGCTTGTATCTCTCTGTAAGATTAACTGTATTAGGCAAGCATTGCTAGTGCAAACACAAAACAGCAAGGGGACAGAGTAAAAGGAGAAAGGGTGAGGGAGAGGTTGTTGCAGTAGCAATAGATTAGTCAGTTATGTCCAGAGCAGTGATGAAATGTTTAGCTGGTCAGACCATGGAGGTACAAGTGAGAGTTCTTGCTGTCAAAGAAGTGCATAGTGAAAGGAAGGGTGCCATTGGGGAGGAGGGGCGCAATACACGCACAGTGCTCAGGAATGTGCTAGCTTGCAAACATGATGGATGTCCAACGATGCTGCGCCAAGTCTGTGTGCTGCACTAACACTGATAGAGCTGCTATCAGTCTTAGGCTGGGTGAAAATGGTACACTGCATGGGAGGGAAGTGCGCTATTTGCATGTCTACATGAAAATATTACTGAGCTCCCATGAGAGATGGAGAGATTCCCACAGAGCAAAGCTTGCATTTCTTTCATCTAAAACTCTGTCTCAATGCGTGTTAGAGTCCTACCAAACAAAATACTGACGTACACACCCCAAGAGCCTGCGGCCTCCAGTGCTAAAAATGGGGGCTGACTCTGAATATCTGATGGAAGACCTGCCTAGAGCCGAGACTTTTGGCTCAGGCTTGTCTTGAATGATGACGTAGTATGAGGTAATCATCTTGTACTCGGTCATAAGGCCAACGACAGTGGCAGAAGGCAGGAAGGAGCTCTGTATCCTGAGGTTTGGATGTATCAAAAAGGTGATGAGGAAGTCTGTTCTCAGTGGCGCTGGGTGAAGTGGGGAAAAGGCTCTTCTGTGAAAGGCAAGAGAAGAGGGTTAGGCTACACTAAGAGGAAGAAAGCTCAGTAAGAGACTGAAAAGGGGTCTAAAACCAAAAATACTAAGGGGATGAGTCAAATCTAGGTGTTGCTTGGGTCCAGAGCTATATCCTTTATATAACACTGTACACTGCCTTTCTCAAAAACGTCAGCAGGTGCTTAAGCACTTGGACAGCTCAGGAGTGTTGGGATTTACCACAGAATGTGGGTAACTGCAGCTCCGTCGGGGAACGACTAGAAAAGTTACCCATCTAACTTCTTGTTGAAGGGTTGGTGGGAGAGTTCACAACAAACATCATAGCTGGAAGGATATCCTGGCTGTCCGTCCCGGCAGATGAATACAACAGGGATTCAGGAAGGACTTCTAGCCCAGCCTGACAGGGTCAAGAGGGATGGACAAGGTGTGTGGTGGTTCCTACCACTTTGAGAGGCTGCTCCCTTTTTAGCTAAGGACCTGTGTGCCCATATTGGTCAGTATGGCATCACTCTGAATTCACAAAGCAAAGCCTCTTGGCATGCTTGTTCCTGATACCTAATTTTAAGGAAAATGCCCTCTGACCCCTTCCCTCCTCTATTCTCCATCATCAGTTAGCTGGAGTCTCTAAGGCTGTACCCATGACTGCATCTCCTCCTTTCACAGAGCACTCTGGAGCCACTCCTGCTCCTGGAACAAGCATTCACAGACCCAGAAAGCGTCAGGCTCTGTCTGAGCCTCTGGGGCTGTCTCTCCATCTGTTTGCTTAATGATGCGCAGCAGCCTCATCTCTGACTTTACACCCTTAGGACAATAATCCACTCTGATGTTCAGGCCAGCCAGCTATTCTTCTGAGACGAGACTGCGGTTGGTGCAGCGTAGGTCAGAGATGGTTTAAAATTCTTTTTCTAAATCACTATTATTTAAAATTGTTTTTCTCAGATCTGCAGGATTCACGGAAAGCTTGCACAAGCTTATTTGCTTGTTTTCTACTGAAGTAAGGGGCAGGCCTCAAAATCCAGACGCCTTTGCTTGATCCAGTGAGCAGAATGCTGGCTTGCAGCTTGGGCATCTAGGACCTTTATCTGGCTCTGCCACTCATTTCGTGTCTGGCCTTGGCCAAGCACTTTTATTCTCCTGTCCTCTGCTTCCTGTAGGTGTAGCATCAACATTTACATTGTTGTTTCGTTGACAACTTTGACCTCTACAGTCTTCTGTAATGCTGAATGTAGATCCATAATGGCGGTGGTGGCAGTAACACTTATTCGAAATGCTTATTACATGGTTTGTGAAGCCTTTAGCAACAAGGGAAATATGTCTTGCTGTGTTCACCAAACAATCCAGAGCAAACAGACTCAGAAAATGCCTATGGCAAAATGGACCACCTGGGACAGCAGGGCAGCTGCCCTGTATCCTGTGAAGACCATGTGGTTAAGAGGAGTAAGAAAAAAAACAACTGAAAGGGAAGAATAGCTTGAGGTATGTCACTTTGTAGCAGGTGCTTAGCAGAATCCATACCCAGAGACAGCAGGGGTACATGCGAGCAGAAGCAGGGCAGTGGTGCTAAAAACATAGTGCCAAAAGGATGCCTGAAGAAGGCTGGCCTCCTGAAATCAGTGAGTCAGAGTTGTGGGGTTTTAGGGAAGAGAGACCTCAGTACTAAGTGCTAGTTTCAAAATCCTTCTTTTCTAACAGAAAGCTGTGTGGTTACTCTGTACCAAGAGGGTCAGGCTGCCAAAGGGAAGAGAAGCAGGGGCCGTATCCTCTTGGGCCTGCTGGGGATGCCCAGGTGGTGCTAGTCCGAGTGGAACACCCCCCAGGAGAGGAAGGCTTCTGCAAGGGTGTGCCAGGAGGTAGAGATGCGTCTTATGCATAACTGCCTAGGTCTGACTCTCCCTCCCTCAGCCAATGCTTTCCCAAAGAGCTTTGGTTTTAGTGCCCCATAAAATAAGGGGAAACACAGTCCTTTTGGGATGGAATGAAGGAAATATTTGGTTTTCCCATAATTCCTTATTAACGCTTTCCTTCTGTTTGTTTTGGAAGGGGAGGTCGTGTGTGGTAATTCCAGCTTGTCGCACCTCAAATTGTATTTTATAGGTAGACCAAAGGCATTGCCCAAACAGTTTGAGTCTGTGCACAGGCCCTTGTACAAAATGGGGTTCTGGGCTGTCATGTGCCATCTAGGCCCAGGGCACTGTAAGCAGGATTTTCTGAAGCAGGTGATACAACTCCAAGGTTTTCTGCAAGCCCCAGCTTTCCATAGGAAGAGAAAAAGATGCTTATGGGGCCCTAGAGAACAAGTGGAGGGCTGGGAATGACATGAAGGAGTTGTTCTACCTGCTATGCCATGGCTAAACTTAGGCCAGCCAAATATTCCCAGCTACGAACATCTGCTGTTGCTGGCAAAGGCATGACAGGCCAGGTGAGATACAAGCCCTGAATTACTGAGACAGATGGAGCAGAGGTAAGAGGGAAGCATGGGTTAGAGGAAAGCAGTGGCTGATATGTGCAGGCATCCTTCTCCAGGGTGAAAGAGCAGGAGCAATTTCCCGTTCAGAGCCAACCATTACCCAGCATGATACTTAGCACAGTGGGTACCATTCAAAGAAGTCACCAATACTAGGTTAATAAAAGCCCTCATGAAGAATAGAGCAGACTCATCATTCACTGAGAAGCAGCAGCTAAGCCAAAAGAGCCATATATGAAAATCACAAGATGGAAGCCTGTGTTTGCATGCACCCATCCCTCTGACTGGTATGTGCCCAGGGCAGGCTGCCCTTCTTGTGTTTGCTGTTTGGAGAGCCGCTGGGGAGAGGTTTGGGTACAAAGTGTTCTCTTGCTTTGCTTGAGACTGCATCAGAGCTTGATTCCAATGAAGCAAGATCAAAAACTCCTAAAACCAGGAGTATCTTGTGAGTGATTTTGCATGCTTTATTTGATTCCATTGGGTGGGATCTGGTTTGTGTGTATTTTTTAAAAAAAAGTGGATACTCAACATAAAGAAATTTGAACATTTTAAGATGCTTTCAGTTTGGCACCCCTAAAGAAATGACTAGCTTCAAATCTATCGGTGATGAAAGTCTGAGCTGTCTGTATGTCATACCCTTGTGATGGGAGAGAGAGCTCAGAGCTCTGGAGGAAAGCAGGACTGTGCTTGCTGCAATACCTTTGGAGGGGGAAAGACCATGGATGCATTGCGGGGGTCCTTCCACTTTCATAGCATGGCATGTTCTGAAGCGTATTCATAGATGGACTATGCAATAAGTTTTCCAAATTCCTCCATATGCATTATGGTAATGGCAGAACAGGACAGTTTTCTCCACTATAAAATCTCCCTCTGCTCTGCCTTACCCAGAGGTGTTCAGGAAATCTGGCTCTTCTCCTCTCCCCTGCTTCCCCAAAACACTTTTCTTTCTCTAAAAGTAGCATATTGTATCTTTCTCTCACCCTGGCAGATGGGTTTGGATTATTGTTGTGCTCAGGGTTATTGCTACTACCTGCTATTTTAGCAGGAAAAGCCCCCACATGCAAGATAGAACAAAGCCAGGGGATTCCTGAGGTCTCCATTGATTCAGCAGACACCAAGCAGAGTGTGAAAGAGATGACAGAAGTGCAGCAAGATCCTCCTCCTTCCCTCCCTCTTCCTCGCCCTCTGATTCAAGGAATAGGGGCTGGTTTGTGAATGAGGAGCTGAGACTCATTCAGACGGAACGAATAACTGATAAAGCAGCACAGTAGCAGCTGCTTGTGAGCTGAAATTAGCAATGAAAAGGTAGCAATTCTCTGGAGGGGGCTTAATTCCCCATGGTTCATTGGTGCATGACATATGGAAGGAACTAATATAATATTATGGACTCAGAGCTTTGATCTTCCTGGGGTTTTTTTTGTTTTTGTTGTTGTTGTCTCCCCTCCCACCCCCAAAGGTGAAGGCTGTGTTGTTGAAATGAATAGAGTGGAAATCTCATTTTGCAAAGGCTACCCTGGCAGCCCTGGCTTGTGGAGAGAAAGGCAGGAGCCCTGATCCAGCAGCATGCTACAGTATGTGCTTGATTTTATTCCTGGCACATTTTCTTAGCCTTTGAAACACCTGTATTGCTTCCAGTTTTGTTGATGCTAGTGAGTCTTTTGACCTGCTTGCAGGTTGGCTGGAGCTGAGGTGGGGCGAGAAGAGCCATTTAGTAATGCTACACTTCTTATCTGTGTATTTGGGGTTATGTGCAAGAAAGTGTAAAGCGTATTTCTGAATCAAATACTCTCATCTTCCTAAATTCTGTTCTAACTGTTGCAGCTCACAGAGATCTAGCAGTCTTGAGTTGGGGACCTAAGCAACCCTGTACTTTACATTTATTTTTGTCTTGCTGTGACTAATCTTTAGGATCCATTTGTTTAAGGTTGTCTCAGTGGCTGTGAGGAACAGACTTTTTTTTTTCTTTATGGAGAAATTGCTACTGTAAGTCACATGACTGAGACCTTCTGCTTGAATGAAAAAATGCAAAGATTGGTAATGTGATGAGAATTGTCTCTGTAAATATGTGGCCAGAATGGTCCCTCTGTGATTTCAGATCTTTTCTCTGCTGTTGTCTGTCAATCTGGGTGTCAGTGCGCAAATGGAGGAGGGCTAGCACGTCATGTTAGGGCTTTATTTCTGTGGGGGGTTGAACTATGTGGCTTTCCTCCAAATCTTAACAAGATATGTTAGTGAGTGTCCCTCTCCTGAAAACGCATTTCTTTGTTAAATTGCCAGGTTTGGCTCCATTCAGAATCGCTTCTTTCCTAAGTGTCCTGTCTTGTTGCTGCTGTCACCATGTGCCTTGTCTAAGCAGTTATCCCCTGCTCCACCTCCCCCTGCCAGCTTGGTGCGACAGCCCATGGAAGTCCGGCTGTGGCCATTGCATGAAGCCACGTGTGCCAGCTGTTTCCCCAGGGCTGTCCTGGCCAGCTCGGCCCACTGACCAGTCTCCCAGGCTTTGCAGCATCAGCTTCTGCCTCGGCCGTTCCTGCCAGGCCAGACATAAACCTGCCCCATGGCACGTACGTGTTGGGAACACTGTTGTTGTTCCTGTCTTGTTTTGCTAGTTACTGGGCTGCCTCCTCAGCTGGTGGGAATGGGTGCTATTCCCCTTAAACTAGTGCGGTGTAATGCCTCATCCCCACGTGGAGTGTGTGGCGGTTTGGCTCTGCACGTCTGTCCGTCTCCCCTTGCTGCTGGGTTACCTTACCCTGCCTTTGCTGCCTTTGCTCAAGAAGTGCCTCTACTCTTACTCTCTTGCGCAGCCTCTTGCATTACCCTTTTTGCTTGCATTATTGTGATAACCCCGCCAGAGTGTGTTGCACTACCAGCCCCTGGAGTCAGGTGGAGTCCTCCAAGAAAAGTTTGGAACTCTGAGGCCATCGTAGCCCCTTGCATGGGGAGGTGTTGGCCTAGCTTCCTGTTTTAATTCTTGCGATGGAGGCAGGGCGGCTAGGGCTCTGCCTATTTGGGGGCAGGAAAAAAAAAAAACCAAACCTTTGTGTTCAGGTTTTCTTTATCGCAGTGCATAAGATTTGCCTCTCTCTGGTTTAAAAAAAAAAAACTGCATATGCTTCATGTTTTTTATGGAAATATACATGGTGCTTGTCTCTTTACTGAGGAGTATTGATTTGGAGTTATGTACAGAAATAGCCCGAGTCTGTTAGTGGGACAGGAAATTTTGGAAAATCATGCGAGTGTTGTAGCATTCTGTTGAAGATGGTCCCAGAAACCTGTAGAAATGTGGAACTGGAAACAGGTTAGGGCAAAGGATTTTTTTTAATGTCAGGGTATAACATTGCAACTCAGGACCTTCGCAGTGCCTTTCTATTCCAGATACAATATTTCATGTGTTTGTCCATGGATTCATTAAATTCCTTGGCTGATCTCATGGGCATTTAGGCACAATAGCTGGGGGCTCGTGATTAGAGTGCAGCAGCAAGGCTGCAGATGTGCAGCTGTGGAGTCATTTTCTGCTGTTGTTTCAGATATTACTTGTCTGGCTGCTTCTTTGTAGCAGAAAGCCTACAGTTCCTGTTTGCTTAGCATGTGAGTGGTTTTCTAACCAGTTATGCCCTTGCCAAGCAGAGGGGAACGAAGGATTGACTCTGCCACTAGCTGGTACAGAAATAATGTCCATGGTCAGCAAGAGAAGACTCCCAAAGGAAGCAGGTGGTGCCTGGGAATTGGGCAGGGAGATGCCAACTAGCAGTAGTCAGGACTACAAGGTTTTTTTCTCTCCATCTGCAAAGTCTAAGAGACTCCCTGTTTGTCAAAACCAAAACAAATGGGTACTTTTGACAATTTTGATGTTTAACATTCTGGAAAATGAAAAAAAAAATGCAAATTAAAATTGCTCATCTATCCTTTAAATTTAAAAGCAAACTAGGAAGGGAGGGCTGGCAGAAAGGCCCATACAGACTGAACTCTTAAAGTAATATTGTGGTCTTTTTATTTTTTAAAAAAAACTTAGTTTGCCAAAAATCTTTACTAAGACTTTTTGCACTGATCTGGGACAGGAAAACATTGCAAAATATCACATTCTCCTAGGATGATAACATTGTTTCCTGCCCAGATCTAATACCAGCCATGCAGTCCTTTTGCCTCAATTCCTGGGGTTGCTGTATTGAAATATTTGCCTTTTCCACTGGGTTGGACTCTGACACTTCCTACTGGATATGAGGATTGTCAGAAAACCATGCCAAACGTAGAGACAACACAGCCCTAATGCTTGCCTGCTTGCTAATCTTAAATGATGGATCTAACTTGGTATTCCCAGCTGATACTCCTCACGAGATCCCAGCCCTTCACCTACAGAAAGCCAACTGGCGTATATAAATCCAGGCAGCTGGATTTATAATTGCCACATGGAAGCAACAAGAGAAGCACAAAAGCCACATCTTTCAGTTATTCCCTGAGAGCATCACTGAGCTCTGGAATTCAACTCATCACAAATAATGTGGTTTCTTCTGCAGACAGATTGGCTTTGATTTCCATATACCTTTCAGAAAACACAGGTCTGAGAGTGACAATTCTGGAGCTGGTGAGTGAAGTGGATGTACCTGCCTGGAAACGCGTGTTATCTGTCTGAGGGACAGCTGTCTGATGCTATTTCCGCCACCGCTTGTTTGTGAGACCTGTAAGATCCCAAATCCATCAGGCAAGTTGCAGTATGCTCCATGGGGAACTACACAGCCCTTTTTTCCATCAAAACAAAGACTGTCAGAGAGAAGTGTGGTGAGCCTCTCTGGGCATGCCATGCTGACCCTGCCATCCCTCGTGCCCGGTTGGCCATCTTCTCTGGGGTGGTGAGATGGAGCCTGCGCCTGCCTTTCTGCTAGGCCAGTTCACTCTGACAACACGTTTTTGTTGGTGGTTTCGGCTACGTGTTGGACCGCGCAGGGAAGAAGCTGAGGGGCGAGCGTAGCTGTTGACTTTGTTTCCTCTTGATTGGCATCTTCACAGTGAACGCAAGTCATGGTCCTACGTGGCCGTTCTGCGAGGGGACAGAGAGGGTTGTCCATCTCCTTTTGCAGCCCTGCCGAGGCCCGTGGCAGGCAGGCTGTGGTGCAGGCGCCCCTCGCCTCGGCTCAGCGGGTGGCTGCGGGGGCAGCCGGCAGGTTCCGCTCTGAGCGGGGAGGTGGGAACACCCTGCAGCACTGCTCCACCTCTGTGGAGGTGACTGTTCCCTTGTGCCTCTCCTAAAGAGGAGGAGGAGGGAGCAACCGAGACTGAGCATGAAGCTGGCTTAGGCTTCTGTGACTTGGGAGGAGTCTGGGCAACATCTAAAGCAGTTTGCAGGACCAAAGTGAGCCCTGATCTTATCTGCTTCTCTGTGTTGTGCCCACTGCAGTCGGGGCATGCAGAGGCAGGGAGTCTTTTCCTCAGCAGGTTTCTGTCATATGGTGCACGTCATCTTGGTATGCTGTTTACTGTCTTGTCTACTCCAAAAATATTACATGGGGGGAAAGCTCTTGGCCAGTGTGATGTTGAATTTTCCAGAGTCTATTCCCATTGGGGTTACATTGCTTACAACCTTTAGCATGTTTTTTTTTTTTTCCTTAAATCCAGACCTCTGGAGTCTTAATTAGCTGACTGTGAACATAAGTTGCTTGATACATGACAGTTTTGATGGGGAAATATAAGCAATGGATGTGGTGACTAGAGACACTCAGGAAAAGCATTTTTTGTCCTGTGGAAAAATTCAAGGGTTGATGTCTTTTTCTCTTTTTATCCTGAAACTAGGATGCAAACTCAAAACTTTAAATAAACATTTCCACCACACCCCCAAATCCTCACTTAAAAAATAAATTCTATTTATACCAGTTATTCAAACAAGTATTGTATAAATGCCTCAAAGTATTCCTGGTGATGCATTATTTCAAAAATGTCAAAATAGGCATTTCAATTTTTTTTCCTGAGTGTTTAATGAAAATGTTTCAATATTCTTCTCTTGAATAATTTTTTATTTAAAATAAGGGATTTCTTTGCATGTCTGTCTTTAGCACATCCGTAGCAAGTCTTGGGGATAATTAGCTCTAGTGTGGTGGTTGGAGTGCCAGGGTTCAGAGAAGACCTGACAGTGCCGGCTTGCACTGGACTGAGGCACACTGGGTCCCTCTGTCTGCTCAGAGATGGCCTGTCTCTCTGCTGCTTCATAACTCGATGGAAATAGCGGGGTATAAAGCAAGGCAGGTGGAATGGGCAGCTGCTGTGTGTGTGCAGGGCTACCTGTGTAGCTGCAAGGCTTGTGTTGCCCTGCAAGGCTGCCCAAGAACAGACTGAGAAGGGGACTGAGAACTTTGTCCATATCCTAGACCTCAGGTCTGGGCTCAGAGGGGTAACTGAGGGAGCAGAGGGAAGGCCCAGAGCTTGATTGGCTTCATACCATCTTTGGCCCATACAGCTGAGCCCGTACGGGGATGTCACTTGCTCCTGGTGGAGTTTGGCAAATTGCTGTCTTCAGGGCCTTTGCTGCTTATTTGCTGTTCCACGATTGTGCCTTGCCCCGAAATCAGGCCTTGTAGGGAAAGGAGCAAAGAGAAAATGGAAAGAGAAAGCAAATACTCCTCTGCTAAGAGCATTGGCTTCCTGTTAGCTGGAATAGCATGGTGCTTCCCACCCATTCTTGCTCTCTGCATAACCCCTCCCTTTGCCTTGGTCTGAAGTTACCAATGCAGAAAGGATTAGAAACATTTATGCAGCTGCCCCAAAATAACAGCAAATGTGCCCAGCTCCTCCAGCGGTAGGGCTCTGACCTACCCCTCGTTTGTGTCACGGAAGCAATGTTTGGTACAACCTCAGCCCTGTGTTGGTTGTATCTCTTGCCTGTAATTTACACAAGAAAATGAAGATAATGGTGGGCTTGTGAGAAGCCAGAGTTAATTTGGGTCTAAAATGTGCAATTATAGAGAAGCAAGTTGTCTGGGCAGGCATTCATCCTGGGCTGTGCAGTAGGTCTACAGTATAGCCACATTTGCTGTCTTCAAATTTGAGATGCCCACCCCAGCTCAGTGTAGTTTATACAAATCCCTGCCAACGAGAGAAGCTGGGTCCCTTGCAGCCTTACAAGTAACCACAGTGAAACGGTTCAGTGCTGCGTCCTGTTGCCAGGATCTGCTGGCTACAGCTCGTAGGGAGTGTGGGGAGCAGGACTCGGAAGCACTTGCTGCCCCAGAAGCAGCAGCAGCCTCTCCCAGTGGCGGTGGCAGCAAGCAGAAACCGAGCAGCATTGACTCGAGTGGCAGGAGGATATTCCTGTAAGCCAGCTGGTTTGGTTCCCGTAAGCCTGTTCATTCAAGAAACCCGTGATCGGTGACTGGATTAAAGTGAGTCAAAGAGATCATTGAAAACAAAGCTGTTTCAGTTGGTCACATGAAGTGAAGTGTAAACCCATTAGGGGGCTGTCCCTGAGTTTCTCTGTACCTCACACGCAGTCTTTCCTGGTGTGTTTGCTACACGTCAGCTGACCTGTGTACTTCCTTCTTGAGCCTGGGAGAAGCAGACAACCTTTGTCTCGCGTTCTTGCCCCCTTTCGTTGGCTGGTTTTTGCGAGAGCTGCGGACGTGCACTTGGCTGCAGGCCCCTTCTAGCTGCCTTCATCAGCTGAAGTTGTATTTAATGCTCAGGCTCGCAGCACAAGGGGTTTATGGAAGGGTTGCGAACCCCCTGATGGGCTCTGCCCTGGGTAAGAGCTGGCTTCCCTTGGTGCCTGTTCACAGCTTGGCTCGTTGACCATCCATGCTGAGGTTCGTTTGCAGTGTGCATAGAGAGCCACCATGAAATAATGGCATACTGGATGGTCTGGAGATAGTTTTCCGAAATATGAAGTGGGACATGCATTGTAAGAGAGCTCAGTCCGATGGTTCCCGTATCTGAGGTCAAAAGGAGGGCACAAGTAAGCAGTCCTTAGCCTGCCCATGACCAAGGAGGGATTTATTCCTCAGAACAGCTTCCTCCCTTGTTTCCTGAGCCCATTATCTGCCGCTTACCCCGCTTTGTGGGTGGCCCCCACAGAAGTGTTGTGGGTTGTTGGCTGAGGTGTGGGGGGGCTCATCTGGCTTCAGAGCAAAGAGGCAGCCACCCTCTGATAGCAGGGTGCCTTGGAGGTGTGTGATAGTCAACTGAAATGGGAGAAACCAATCCCGACGGATTGACAGCATGTATGATGCTTTGCCCTTTGAGCTTTGTGTGTGACTATATACAGTTTTATATATATAATATTCAGTTGGGTGGGACAGTTACATCACTTCTTTTCTATCATACCTCATAAAGAATAGGCTGTTCCCATGGCAGTTGTTTCTGGAAATCTAAGATACATGAATGAAGGTGCAGCATACTGATGCTATACCTACCTCTTCCAAAGCAGGTCACCAGAGTAATTGCAGAATGATTGGTACCAATATAATTTTGAGAGCCAGTTTGGGGTGTCCAAAAAAAAAATTCCTGCAATCAAATACTGTATCCTATATTATTGGCTGAATTTGGGAGCCCTCTGTAACTTGCTATGTGGTGTTGGTCCCTCTCATCTTTAATCTGTGGCCATGCAATGAGAGAGAACAAAACTGTGCTTGTGCCAGAGTAATTAGCCGTGATTAAATAGATCCTTCCTCCCAGTCAAAGGTAACTGGCTGGGTGTGTACTTGTTCTGCTTGCCAGTGGTGCTTAGACCTTGTGATAAGTGCCAGGTACCCATCCCCTCCTCGGAGAGTATCAAAATGAGGTGTTTGTTCGTATCGGCGCTCATAGTGGAATCCATTCCATCCCCAGAGGGGTCACTCTATGGTATTAACAGTTCTCAGGGCAAGTATCAGGAGCGGCCGCTGTGCATATAGACTCTCTGCTCTATTCCCCCCTGCCCTTCCCCCCAAACCATAGAAAGGATGAGCTTTATTTGCCATGCTGAGGTGCTGTGAGAGTGGATTAGTTAATGTTTCAACAGTGTTTGGAAGTATTTATAGCATTAAACTAATCTTTATAGCACTCTGTAAATAGCTGTTATTTCTTTATGGCAGGTTCGTGGCTGCACATATCAGCTGTTATGGTGATGCAGCCAAAGGGCTTTTGATGCTTTATTCCCATTAGAAATTGGGTGCATGCATTCCCTGCGTGCTTTGACAATTTTTTACCCTATGTTATATGAAACAACAGCCAAATTGTTATCATTAGGAGGGGAGATGGGACTGATAATACAGTATTTGAAATACAGTTTCTGCCCCTTTCTTAGAGACCCTTGGTGAAGGGAGCTAAGCAAGATTTCCAAGAGGAGTGGAAGCACTGTATCATCCAGCCGAGAGGTGCACAGGTTCTAGCTCTGTTCACTTCCTTCTGCTTTATTTCAGTCTCTCTTTAGTAACCAGAGCTCAGGGTGGATTTTGCGTATCGCAGTTAAGGTGATGGCAGCAGTGAACTGTTACATCCTGTCCCTGCTTCCAGCCAGGTGTTCCCGTCTCCTGCCCTGCGCAGCTTCGGTGCTTGTCAGCCTTGCACAAGATGATCCTTGATAACCCATCAGACATGTTGCCTGTATTTGGTGGATTAGGGAGGTGAATTAGCTTAGCGCAGGGTTGCAGAGCACCAGAGCCACACCAAAGAGTGAAACAAATGTCTGGCTGGAGGCAGGGGGTAAATGAGTGTGTGTGTGTGTTGGTGAGGGGACCAGCTCCTTTTGGCAGCAGGGATCAATTAGATTGTTTCAAGCTATATGCATGTAATTTGTACTAAAACTGAAGATTTTTAATTTTCAAATGCATTTTCACTTGAGGAGAAGCATAGTTTTAGGACAAAGCTACTTGCTGAACTGAATGATTTTATCTGAAAAAGTGTAAAATTAGGAATTGTTTCCTTTATTCTCAGTATCTTTGGGAGCGCTCTCCCATTTCAGAGAGAAAGCTTCTGGAGAAGGCAAAAATTTTTTTTTTCCTTGCATGTTGATCCTCACCCCAGTGAGGTGAAAGAAATTCAGTTACTTGCACAGCCCATACTGAAAGCTAGCAGCAGAGGAGCTGTTCTGTTGAGATCAAAACCAAGAGAGAAGCTGGGAGACAGGAGAGGTTAAGACGCGTGTTTCTACGGCACTTACCTAGGCAGTGTTGGTATGGTGCCGCCCCAAGACACTGGATGAACACAGCCCCGTATCTAAGTGTTTATTGGATTTATCTTTGATAACGTGCTCTATTGATCTCGCATTTTCTTTTGATTATGGCAGTTTGCAGTGCCTGCTCACGCACAGGGTACTGGATGTTGGCAGGACATTTTGTCTAGTTGCCTGAATAGATGAGCTCGGAGGGTAACCCAGGGTGGTGCTGGGAGGCAGGAGGAAGAGGAGGAGCAGAGGGAAGTTGGACAATGTGGGGCAGAGCTGTTTGCTTAACCCAACCTGTTGGCATAAAACTGGGAGTCCACAGTTCAAAGGTTCCCGAGATGATGAAAACTGAAAGCTCCAAAAATACATGTTAGACATGCAAGGTTCCATTTCACAATGTTACAATTTTCTGTATTTGCTGCATTTAAAATGCACACATACATACGCAGCTGTGAGATCTCTAAATCTCCTTTATGGGCCCAAAGAGGCTCCATTCCTCACCTGCAGACCAGACTCTGTGGCTTCTTTCAAACACCCAAATACCAAACTTTGTCCTGCTGGTCCCTTTACTGTAGGCGCTTGCGTGTCCTTTTGGGAATAGGCTCTCTCACCTGGCCATTGCAGGGGACTTCTACAAGTCGGTGTTGTCCTCTGCGTGAGGATAGCTGCCACAAAGGCAGTGCAGGAAGGAACCTGAATGGAAATAGACGAGCCTTGACACAGAACTGAGATATCAGCATGATGACTTACTGTTGGCAAAGGTCAGTCTTTCTCTGCTATGTCCCTTCATTGTTTGCTCCTATGCCTGAGTGACAAAGAAAAGACCTGTCCTGTCACTTTGCTGTGCAGGACATGACAGAGCACTTGGCTGGCCTGAGATAGGGAGAAACCCATCTGACACCCATCTGAATTCAAGGAATCTGTCAGTAAGCTCCCACCAGCCTTGGAGTGCTGTCTAGGAGCATCTGCTGAGATCCTGACTGCCCCTTTTCCCTGCCAAATATTCTGTGGTTGTTAATTTTGCACAGGCTTGCCAAGGCAGACCCAGAGTGTGTGTGTGTGTCCTGACCCTGCTACAAATGAGTAGATGCTAAGGACAGATATGGCTGCATTCCTACTCCTCACGCTGGTGATCTCTATGAATTCTGTTTTGCGTTAGTTGCTCAGGTTAAATGCAAGATAAATGGAATAAGTGAAAGGAGGTGTGGAGACTTTAAGAAAGACCCATATTTTGCTTGATTGCTAAACAGGTTGGAAATAAGCAGGCTGTGATCTAGTTTTGGGTGATTTTGCTTGGTCACCTTTACATGAGATGAAGCCACCATTGTATTTGGGTTTAAAAAGCCCTTCATTAGCTTTGAAAAGACAGCAGGCAAACTATATCCTCTTGAGCTGGTCTCTTCTAAACTGAGCCAAAACATAGTCACAGGAATTGTAATTACGAGACTGCTGTTCTCTTCTGCCTCAGTAGAAAGAGGGCAATTTCTACTCTGTTTCAGTAGTAAGATATTTGTTTCCTTGATAGGATTGAATAATGTAGAAGTATGGCTTCACAATGCAGGGACTGTGGTGTTTCTGTCTCAGGTATAGGCATTTGTCAGTTTTTTGGGTTTTTTCTTTCTTTCTTTCCCTACCTTCTCTCTCCTAACTTCAAATCTTTCTAAAATATATCAAGTATCTCCTTGATGGTGCATTTCGGAATGTGATGCTTGCATTTCTTGTACAAGTTTTTCTTCCAATCTTTGGGAAGTCCTCTTCGTAAGAATGAAATGCAGAAGAGCCAGATGGTTTGGCAGAAGTCCAGTTACCTTTTAAAAAAAAAAAAAAAAAGGCGCTGAGAACCTATCGAAGTTATTTCCTCTGAAGATCACACTCAGCAGACTTTGTTCTAAAAACTGGCTTAGAGTCAACACCTAGCTGTCCATACTTATTTTTCCCCCCATAATTAATCTACAAGATTCAGCCTGGAATTGATATAATTAACCTTGTGACTCTTTCTTTCTTCCATCAAGTATTGTTTCTCCACATGACTCCTTCAGAGGTGTGTTGAATCATGTATGCTTTTATCCCCAGGAATGTTGTAGTGAAAAATCTTTATGGTCTTTCCCTCTTTCCCTGGCCTAAAGCATCTGGTTTGTGTATACATCTGGGGAAACTGGAGGAGCTCTGAGGCTTCCCTGGTGGCTTCAGAGCTCCTGGAGCTTCTTAAAATTGTTCAGTCCTTTGTGGATGGATGAGGGTTAAGGTGTGTGTTGCTATGCACTCAGAGTCCCTTCTTGGCCTGGATCACCCCAATATACCTACTGTGTGCTGGCATACAAAAGTCTCTGTAGCTACAATGTTTTCAACATGTAGCTGGGGAGCATAGGTTAGGGGTTTTTTCCCAAATAGGCTAAAACTCATACAGTAACTGGGTCCCTGCTGTGAAGTGACATGAGTATATTCCATCATTCAGTGGGGGTGAAATGGACTAGGCTGATCTTCCTGAGACCATCCTGCTCACAGATGGCACTGACCATTTTCCCACGAGAAGCAGGTTCTTCTGCTTGGAAGAACTTTCATTTATAGCTGCTGCTTCTTTCCTTAGCATGTTTGAGATAATGTTAAATTTTCCATTTTGATTCAGAATCAAATCAAAATCTGGGATTTTCTTCAACAGAAAATCTAAGGGAACATGTGGTTTGACTCAGCTGAGACATTCTTGTTTTGGTTTAAATACTACTTAATTCTGCCTTCAGGTTTAAGTATGCTACATTTTGAACCAGAATTTTTTTTAAGTTAGCAAATATTCGCTTATGATCAAAAATAAAGTGGGGAAAAAATAAAGGAAAGTTAGGACAGCAATCCCCATCTCAGAGGGGGGCAGCAGAGGGACAGATGCATATGATCAAGATCCCACATGTTGGGCAAAAATTTGCCTGAGAGACACAATACCTGCCAGCATTCTTCTGACATGGAAGATATGATTTAGCAACTGCTTAGTATCGTGCTTCAGCCCAAGAATTCTGGTAAATCAGTTGATTTTTGGTATGGAGATGAGAGCTGATTTTCTTTCTGGACAAGGCTATGACTGTGAACTCCCAAGTCTTGGTAGAAATCTGGCTCTGTTGACTTTTGCAATGTGACCTGGTTGTTGGCAGACATGGATCTCATGAGTCTGTTGATGCCTTAACTCCAAGTCATCCTTCTCTCTTCAAAGTTTGTGTTGTTGCCAAGCCTTTTCTTGTCTGTGATAACTCTTGCATAATCGTTTCACTAAAGAAGCATATCAAAATAATCGAGTGAAATCAGACACTCCCTCTGCAGATGTGAAATTTATTGTCCACTCATGCCTTTGCGCTGAAGTTAGGATCTTGGGTTTTAAAAATCCTCCTTCTCCTGGCTATGTGGGAGTTTCCCCTAAAGATGTGGAATGTTTACTGCATACCAAAAGCGAGATATTATGCAGACACGAGGCTCGCGACACCTACAATTTTTTAAACCGCATGTGGCCTGTGTGGATTTCCTTGTGCTGAATTCACATGGAAACACAAACACATGTGGCATTTTTGTTGCTTTTCTAGGAAATCACTAAGCACAGCCCTGCAAAATAATACTTCCTACTGTTAAATGCACTATGTGTGGGGGAAGGTACTGCCTTTGTGTCCCAGGCTGTTGGAACCACATGCCAAGGCTCATGAGTCATTCACCCCAAGTGTCTGGCTTTCCAGGAAGGCAAATCCCAATTTTAGAACCTGTCAGAGACTGAAGAGGGCTGTGGGGAAATAATAATGGAAAGGTCATCAAATGTTATCAGAACTGGAGGTTTCCAATGGGGATCATGCCAGGAAATGCATGATTAGAAATAGGAGAAACTGTTATGTCAAGGCAGCTGGAATAAGGCCAGCTGGATATGAAGTGGTTTCAGCCTGCTGTAAGCAAGGGTGAAGTGAGCTGGCAAGGCATGAGGAGAGGAGGTTGAGGAAAGAATGTGAGAAATTAATAGCTGGCATCTTGCTATATGTGTTTGATAGCACTACACAGCTATCGGCTCTTCTAGTCATCACTTGGATGATGTGAAGGGAAAGGCAGCATCTTTCTTGACTTAGTTGTTGCCAGGTAAATATCAGCACACTGATGTTCCTCAGAGCTTCCTGACAAACAGTCCACATTCTCTCCAGCTGGCACCCAGTGAGGGAGTGCCGGATGGCCCTTGAGGGAGGGGTGTGCAAGGGAAGCACAGGAGTGGCAAGAGATATTGCTGATGCAGGAAGAGCTTACTTCTGGTACTATAGACCTGCTGCCTTTCCAATGAGAGAAATCTCTTCTCCTTTCCACTTATAGTCAGTAAGGTTGAAAAAAAAGTCAGTTCTTGGGAAAAGTGTAAATCCCTTGATTCCCTGGGTGCATACAGCAAGAACAAGTATGCTTCACCTCACCATCCTTCCAAATGCTGATGTATCCTCAGTTGTTTTGTTTGGTTACTTGCATGAATTCTTTCTTTGGCTATATAGAGCAAAATACATGTGTGCTACCAACAGCTGCAGGACTCCACCCCAGAGATGGCTGCATTTCAGCAGTGAAATCACACTGGAATGCAATTCTCATCCAAACATTAACCCCACTTAACCTGGAAAAAAAAAAAAAAAC
Organism: Apteryx mantelli; assembly: GCF_036417845.1. Lineage (NCBI taxonomy): Eukaryota > Metazoa > Chordata > Aves > Apterygiformes > Apterygidae > Apteryx > Apteryx mantelli. The sequence continues at coordinate 11,441,502 of NC_089989.1, read as the reverse complement.
CACTCCAAGTTTGTCCTCTATGCGAACGATTGATTAGCCTGGTTTCTTCTAACAGTGGGACTTAAGTGTTCTGTTTATGTCCCAGCTGACCCACTTCAACCATTTGTCAGAGAGCTAGAAACTTAACAATATTATGTTCATACTAGTTTGGAGAAAAAGATGACAAAGTGGAAGAGAGAGTCTTTCTTCCTCCTCCTTCCCTCTTCCTCCTTCCTTCCTTTCTCCTGCTTCCTTCCTCGTTTCCTCTTCCTCTTTCCTTTTTCTCTCCTGATATTATTTAACTCAGAATCTCTTTGATTTCATGGTAGACTTTTCTCCAGAGGTGAGAGGGAGAGGAGATATTCAGTCATGTGCCTACAGTTAGCTACCTGGTTGCAGGAAAAGGAAATGTCTGCCTACCATTCAAGACTGAGTGTTGTTTTCACTGCTGGAATGGATCAGCCCTAGGGCTAGATCACAGCTATATTGCTTAGAAGCGCTGTCTGTGCCCAAACAGACTGCCAATGCAGTAAGGTCCACTTCTGAAAAGCCCACTGAAGATGGTGATGTCTCTTGGTCATGTGAGTCAGTCCAGTGTCTCACATATCCTTTTCTGTGTTGCCTTGCAGCTTCATCAGAGCTGCTCTTGTTGGGTCTTCTTTCTCTTGATGTGCCCTTATCCTCCTTTGCTTAATGCTCAGTGTTAACACTGGTATCTTGTCTCATTTAGTTGGTCTCCATTGTTATGTGCACAGACACGCTTCCTCACAAGAACCCTAAATGCCCAGCTCCTCTTCAAATGTCTTCCTACTCAACCCTTGAGTTACTAGTAATGCTCTGCAGAGCCGGTATCTACAGTACAATTGCAAGTGTCACCGTTAGTGACTTTAATGTGTTAATGACTTGTACTGCAAGGCTGTTGTAATATTTTCTTATTGTGACACTGGTTATGAGTAAGTAGTTGGCGCGTAGCTCTCTAAGAAGCTCATGGCATGGAACTGCATCCTGCTAAAGTTTCTCTGGGGAGTGAGTGGATATGACCAGATGCATCTCAGGGCTTTGTAAGTTCAGTGCGTGATAGCGCAGGCTGCTTGGACATAAATGTTTCATTAGCAGAAGTGATGTGAGTTACCAGATGGGTTTGCCTCATAGTTAAATCACCAGGAGCATGAGAGATCATACCCAAGAGGCCTGTCAAACCTGGAGACCCGCTGAGCATTTCAGTCCAGAATATTACCCTTGTAGGTACCTTCTGCAGTTTGGTCCCATTCTCCCTAAAAGCACTGAAATAAGCACTGCTGGCTTTCAAAAGTAAATGAAGACTCTTTCAGAAAAGTGGAACTGTTTCTTCAGTAGGTTTTTAGACTTGAGCTGTCTTTTCCATGACCTGTAATAGTGACAAAGTACTGACACTGCTGACAGCTCTGGGACATACCAGGACAACTTAAGTCCTTTCCAGTGAATGACTTTGAAAATCATCATTGCTTCTTTTGCTCATTGTATTTGGATTTTTTTTTCTTTTTCCTGGCACCATTATTCTGGAAACACTTACTAGTGCATAGGTGCAAATCACTTTTGACCAAGCATGTTCCTGAAACTTTAATTCAGCTTCTGTGCCTTATTTGGGAAAGGGCTTGAGACAAAGTTGAGAGACACAGAGCTTCTTGGTATAGCCACAAAACAGTTGATAGTCTCCAAAATGACACAAAGACTGTTGATGACATGCTAAATTTTCAGTTCTCTCAGAAGTAAGAAAAACAGGAAGATCCTAATGGAATACTAAGTAATGATGTTTCTTCTATCTGACGAGCATTTGCACAGTGAGGCTGTTACTGTGAACAAACCTAAAATACGTCCTCAATATGCCACTGTTTTCCTTGCAGGCAGAATATGAACCTAATAAGTTCTTGAGTGGTAAAAAGATTCCAGATAACTTCCCAACTCCACTTACTCAACCTGAGATAGTGGAAGTCCTGGCTCTTATAATTAGGGCTTCAGAGACTTTCTGGAAAGGAATACTTGACTTTGAGGAAGCCATTGTTTTATGTGCTAACAAAGAAGTAGTAGCGGTAGCCTTTGGGGACTGTAGCTGATACAAGCATCTGTGAAGGTTTAGTGGATATGGAACGCAGCTCATACGCTGCCAGAGGTGAGGGATCTGTAATCAAGTGTATATTGTTCTGGCTAGAGCCTGAGAATCAGTAACACCCTGCCCTGTGCTGTGTGCTGATACAGCTACAGAGGCAAGCTTGGGCTGTGCCTATGCTCTAACTGCACACCCCACTGCTACAAATGTAGGCACCCGTGCGCTGCCTTGCTACCAGCTGCAGTGAAGCTTGCACAGGCCCACGTTGGCAGTGGAGGTGCCTGCATGTTGTATGAGTATCTCTCCGCTGCAGCTACCTGAGCTAATGAAGCCGAAGTAGTTCCCAGCTAGGTGTGCCTCTGTTGTCATCATCTCTGGCTTCAGGAAGAAATGAGACTTTGTGCTGGGAATAGCTGTTAGACTGAAACAAAAACTGCAAAATCTGGCATGCAGTGTGCTTAAGCACCAGGCAAAACAGCACCATATAGCTTCCTCTGAAGCTGTTTACCAAACCTTATAACATTTAATTAAAAATCTTTCTAGTGAAAGCCTGTGTTTCAGGGTGTACAATCTGAAGTGTCAAGTACATCGCTGGGCACCACTGTCTCTCATCCAGCAGCATGGATTCTCAGAGCGGGAACATTGGCTTAAGTTTGAGAAATAGCTTGCTTTGTGCAGCTTGGGAGGATATGAAGAAAGCAGTGAAAAATCCTGAAAGGCAGGCTTGAACTGGTGGTATAAATTTTTCCATTGAGCTGTTAACAACTTCTTCGTTAACAAACTAGACCGATGCGTCCTGATGATGGTAAATAGTCTGACCAAAATGCTGTGGAAATCAGACACTTAAGAGCAGAAGGCCAATGCCTTATTAAAATACAGCACCTGATTAGTGACAGCTACGACTTACTCCTCTGGAAATCCTTTTCATCAGTTGGAAAGAGTCTAAATGCTTGATCCTCCAGGGAAAAAGATACTTTCAAGGGATGATAGATAAGAATTCAGGAGAGGAATTTTGTGAGATGTTTACAATACCTTCTGTTTACCAAAGGTTGTAAAAATTCAGTCCTGAATTCTCTTGCATGTGTTCAAATGTAATGAACATTCATTCCAGTGAGTGCTTTAGGTTCACATTTCATCTTCAGTCAGCCCACTTTTTTTTTTTTCTTTCTTTCTTTATCCAGCTTCTTCACTTGCAAGCCAGCTATGTCCTCACAGAAATCAGTTCAGAACTATCACAGCCCATCAGGGAACCTGAATGTCAGCTGTTTTCCAGAGTGAAGCTGATAAAAGCATGGTTGCGGACTCTGTGCTTTGTGATTTCAGAGGAGGATTCCCTCTTTCTCCAGTGGTGCTGGCTGTTTTGGAGATCCATTAGCACAGTTGTAGCTGGTATGCCTTTCCTGCAGAGACTGACTATTTGGCACTTTTTCCAAATTTCCCTGCTTTCTGCACCCCATGCTCCTTTATACATGCTGCTAGAGCAAACAGCACCAGGGTTTTGCACTGCTGACGGTATTCTATGTTGTAGGGAAACATAGTTTTGGTCCGCAGAAGGATACTTGCAACTCACAGGGTGTATGTGATTTTCAGATACTCACCAATGTATGGATGTGGCACAAAAACTGATTTCAAGAAGCCTGGGGCAAGGATCATAGTTTGAGGGTTTTTTTCCTCATTTGCAAGTTGCTCTCATTAAGCTGTCTCTTCCCCCCTGCCTCCCATAATGTTCTAATGAGCACCACATAGAAATATATCTAGCCCTTTACCTTGCACCATTAGGATTTTGATTGAAATTCAGTGTTCCTTTTGTTAATTCAACCTTTAATATTTGAAGAGGGTAAACTCTCCCTCTGCCTGTTTCATGGGTGCAAGATAATTGATTTCAGTGTCACTCCATCTTAACAAAAAAAAATAAACCCATCAGTACAGCATGAATCCCCAACATTGGTATGTACAAAGGAATGGGAGGAGATAGAGAAGATACTGAGGTAGATACTGCCCTCCCAGTCTGCCTATAACCGAGTGATTTGAAATGTCAGTGCTTTCCTCTTCCATATAAAGCTCCAGCCCTTCATCCACCTCCTCTCAATGTAACACATTCTTCCTGTGATTGGAAAGTATTCTGGTGAGGATTTCTAGGAGGAAGGAGGGGGCTGCTAATAACACAGTAGTAAACTTGACCTTCTGTATGTGCCTGAGTCCGCTTTCCCCAAAGTGGTGCATAAATTAACATTCTGGCAATAATACTGAGCCTGTTTAATTTTCTGTTTGACTAGAAACATTGAGAAAATGTCATGATATTTGATTTCATCTTTGTCTATTTTTGCTCCTGCTGAATGAAGCTTATTGGACTCTTGAGACCCAAGTGCACACAGTACGGCTGGGAGCAGGCTGGATATAAAGAAGCACTGTCCCTCAGGCATGTGTTCTTCAGCCATGCAGGAAGTATTTGGTTTTATATTTGAAGGCTGGCTGAGATTCCCTAATGGCTCTTAATCTGTTCGTTTCTTTGACTACATCCTGTGCCAAACCCAGTCCGACCTCAGAAGTTTTGGGGTTTCTGCTTGCTTCACATAAGCATTCGAAAATGTGTAGGAACAGGAGGCTCCATACCAGACTGAGTGTGAGTGAAAGACTGACTGAAGGAGGGGTTACAGCAGATAAATCTTTCTTACTTATATGATGAAAAGATATGTGTGCTTTCAAGCATTTGAAGGGGCAAAACACTTGGAAGGAAGAGGAACTCCAGCCCAGTCCAAAGGGACTTTAGCATAAGAGGAAGCAGAGGATGTTAAGAAAAGTCTAAAGGTGGGGTGAAATGATCTGCTGCTGTCTGTTGTAGCTTCACTGAGAGTTGTGGGAATTTGTGCCAGAGGAGGGCATGGCCTTGAGCACTGCTGTTAAGAGAATGGTTCCTAGGAAAAGGGGTGAAAAACCTCAACCTGGAGAGATGGCCTGACACATCCTGTGGTAATGAATCCTAAAAATAAGAGTTTGGAAAGGGGTTGGCGGGGGGAGTTACCCTTTCCTCAAGTATCCGGTTCTTGAGCAGTGCTCTTCCCCCCGAGAGCAGTGCTGCTCCAACTGGTGCATTCCTTTGGAAAATCTGTTCTGAAGAACATTTTTCTTTCATCTCTCCTTACTCTTTCCTCTGTGCTCATCTCTTATCCTCCCTTCCCCAGGGCTTCAGCTAGTCTTACTGTTCCATCTGTATTTTTTTTCAATTTTAGCAAGCAGCACAGGAATAAGAAAAAGAACAGGCTTTGGCAATATCTTTTTCCTGAAGACCTGTGGGCCGCTTGTGTGTACGGCAAGGCCCACAAGCACCCATGACCACTTGCGTGGGGGCTGAAATACAGGAGAACTTGTAGGCCCCGTGGCTGCAGCCACTCACTTAATGAAGCAAATGATACGTTACAGATACAACAGCAGCGCAGAGTGGGACATGATTAACCACCGCCCACAGCTCGAGCACATGCACAGAGGGACCATTGAGCACAAGAAGTTACATAATCATTTTCCACCTACTAATCCTAACCCAGGGATCCCATACACAATGGCCAAACCCACAGGAGTGCCAGAGGTGCAAGCCGCACTTGCTGATCTCTACCAAAGGGAAATTGCATAATTTCCAAAGAGAAACAAGATGGGGTGGGGAGAGAAGATGGATATGGGGGGGGGAAATGGGAAAAGGGGATCTGAGAATGAGTAAGGAAGCTGGCAGAGCAAGGAAAAGGTTTTAACAAAACTTCCAGTCTGGTGTTTCTGGATGAATGTGTTTGTGTGATCTTGGCACTCCTGAGCAGTAATATCAAGTGAGCGTAGCAGTTGCGTGGATGTAGGGCTAGTCTGCAACTTCTGAGCGCTCTAAGCTGGCAGCTATAAAAATGCTTGTGGCATTGATATTGCCATGTATTTTTAGTAACCCAGGACAGGACACCAAGTTGGCTCAGCAACAGTTGTTGGTTATGTGGACAGAGGGGACAGAAGCAGAGCCAGGTGTCCTGAAGGCATCTGACCAAACCCCCAGGAGTGCCTGTGATCTGACAAGAGAGCCAAAAACCCAAGAAGCAGGTGCGCAAAATTGCAGGCATCCTCACTCACGAGGGCAAGTGTTGGAGAACTGTTTGGGAGCTGCAGAGGTGCCTGAAGGAGAGGTGCATGCCTAGCTCGTAACAGAGCATGATGATATGGGCTAGGTGGACATCAATGTAGATGGCTGTCATTTTAAGTCCCTCTTCAGAGGTGACAATCAAGCGGGACAGAGGTGCTGCTTACTTGAAAGCATTTCAGAGAGGCATGACCAGCCTGTCTGATCTCGTTTCATTAGGAACCCAGTGCCCCACACTGGTATCAGTTGCGCAGAACAGACCCGGCGTGACCAGAGCGCCTGCAGGTGAGAGCTGTGGGAATGGCCTGGCTCTTCTGGAAAACATATGCCCTATATTACTGGGGAGGGAGAGAGGCTGCAGCTTGAAAGGCTCAATGTCTTCTGTTTATCAGAAGCCATATGAAGAGTCGATAATGCAAGTGCCTGTATGGGGAGCTGATATTCGATATTAAAAGGCTCCTGAGACTAACAAAAATATAACAGTGATTAAGTGATGATAGGTTTATTCCAGCACATCTTTTTCACTCCTGTAAATTTTAAATAATTGGATCTTTTGCAGAAATTTTCTTCTTAGCTACAGTTGTTGGACCTGAAGCTGAAACATGTCCAGGGAAGACTTTGGTCCGTGTTAAATTTGATAAACACAAGATGCTATGTCATATTAAATCAATTAATTGAAACTGCTGTGCTAGGAACCCCTACGAATCAGTGATAACTCAAGACTCCTGACTGAGAACTCTTGGTGTTTCTGGATGTTTCAGCCAGTGGACATGATATTGGCTGCCTCAATTTTTCAGTACGATTTTCATGGACTCTGTACATCTCAGGGCTTCAACCCAACATAGAAGCAGAATGGGGCTGATCAGTGATGATTAAAGTTTTAGTAGGAGCTGTCGAAGAGAAAACCAGTTATTACCTTTCTGGGTAAATGACAGGTGCTGTTCTCAGCTCCTTTATTTTAGTGCTCAGCTGTGCTTCTTAGTATGTGCAAACAAGTGCCCGTATGCTTCTCCCCCTCGCTGAGGAAAGCCTCATTTACATCATGGTCTTCACTCAGTTTGCAGCCACCATGGATTAGGCCTAGGATATGTTTGAGGGGAGGGGAGGGAAGTGGGGTTAGCATGAGTGCTTTGCATTGGCTGTTTTGGCTCCTACATGGAGTTGATGGGAAATGTGCCATGGTTGGCAATTAGGTTGTTGTAAAGCGCTCCTGAAAATCCCACCCTTGAGGCACTGTCAGAAACCGGGGCCCTGCCCCACTTAACTCCCACTGTGGTTTGTGGGAACATTCTTCATGCAACATTTGGGAAACAGGAGGGAGAAAGACTGACTGACAGGGGAGCAGCGAGGAGGGGAAGCCTGAGCTGAACGAAGTCCGTGAGCTGCGAGCCAGCCCTTCGGGAGTGCAAAGTAAGAGCTTTGGGGGGGATGCAGTTACTTCAGTGTTAGTAACCAGGACCTCTGAGCCTCCAAAGAGATCATGGCTCAAAGGTGACTGTGTTAGAGGCAGGTTTATTGAATGCAGGCTTTGCTGCTTAAAGCCATCCCCAAAGATTCACTCTTCGCCACCCTCAGAGACGGGATATACTGAGCTGCAGGGTCAGTCTGCCCCAAAATGCTTCTTTGGTTCTGACTGCTCTAATAAAAAGCAATGGTTCCAGTCAAGTCAGCAGCCCCCTGTGGCAGCTACCAGTTTGTTCTCCGATAGCTGAGAGTTGTGGTGTACTAGAAGTGACTGGGAAACGAAGTATGGTCCTGCAGTGTAGACCTTCCCCACAGGAGCTGTGTTGTCTCTGTAGGCTGTGCCAAGGTGACACCTTGCTGTATATTAAAAGCAAGCAATCATTTGCCTTGCCGTTGTTTGGAGGTTTGTTAAAACTTTTAAGACTGGTTAGATGTATTTTATGACCAAGATTTTGAAATTAAATGCATATAATAATGTGTGCAAAGCATATTGTTCTAATGCAGTGTGAAACTTGCTGTTTTCAATAAATCACTGGAGAGCTTAAAAACAGAGTTTGTGCACACTGTTCCAGAGAACAGGAACATATATCTGTGTAAATCAGGAGACTTGACATTAGCAATGTCTCCAAAAAGATGTTTCAGTAATTGTGCCTCCTGTTGACATTTCCATAAAGCATCCAAGTCTGAAGTCTTCATCATACTATTTCCTTCCTGCAAAGAAAACAGACTATGGTTTTGGGGGGGGTTCAGTTGTGTGTCTCTGTCTACTCATGTATACTGTTTAGCAGCAGCTGCTTATTAGCATTATTGTTTTGAGACATGGCGCGACAGTGGCATCCAGCCTGGGCAAAGCACACAGTGAAAGATAGTCCTGTTCTAAAGAGCTTGCGCTTTAACCAGGTGAGACAGCTGGTGAGACGTGAATTTTTTCCTTTTCTCTTTACAGGCAGGCAACAGAAGCACAAATTGTGTGGCTTGCTGAGTTCACGTAGGACTGGCCTTGCTAGTGATGGAGGGAAAATCCAGATCTCCCAAGTACCAGACCAGCATCTCCATCAAAGATCATCCTTCTGCATGGTTTCTGCTCTGGTTCCTGAATGATGCTCAACCCTTCTGTTCCTGAAGCAGAGCCTGTGCTTGGGACAACGCATGCAGCAGCTGATGGAGAATGCACCGGCATTTTGGAGGTGCTCAGGTAGGCTTTCCTTCTCAATGTTTCCTTCTAGGTTACACTGGAAACTTGGAATTTACGGTCTTTGGGATTGAATTGCAGCTTTAAAAGATGGTTTGAAATCACCTATTTATTTGTAAAAGTTAACTGTGAAATGGCTTTTGCAGTTAGACGCTGGATAGTTCTGAAGAGTTGTTAGGAATTATCTACTGCCATGAATAGCATCCAGAAAATGAGTAAAATTCTGGCATTTTCCACAGTTCTTTGTGCAAAGTCAATGGCAGAATTAAGGTGTCGGTGAAGCCCTGTAAACCTCAGGAAAAGAGTATGGATTTGACTTGATAATTTTATATTTTGGATGGCTTTCTATTTTATCTGAGTTGAGACTTGCTGAAGTTCACAGTGTTGCTGTTAACACTGCAATGGAACTGGTAGCAATTGGCCTTTGAATGTAGACAGGTCTGCTTGTTGGAGCATAGTGGTCTAGTGGGTGTAGCTGCAGGGAAGATTGCAACCAGCTTGTGTGTCGGAGGGTACCATTTTCACGCAGATGCTTCTAGCCACCCTGGCACTGCTTCTCTCGTACATTCTTCATTTGCATGGTTTTGGTAAAAAGCTTTTTTCCCAGTGCTGGCTCAGAGTACTTTCAGTCATGGCAATTTTCATATTGTTTGAGTGGTTATTCACCCACCATGTAAATATCTGTGTGTTTGAGTCAGAATTGAAGCCTTTAGGGAAAAGTAGAGAGAGAGAGAGAAACCAGACCACAATCAACACTGATATATATATATATGTGTGTGTGTGTGTTATTGGTGGTAACATTCTTTATATGACATGATATCAGATAATTGTAAACAGCTTATTTTCCATAGGGGTGTCTCTCTGCACCACATTAACGCCCCCACCTTGCCACAGAAAATCAACGTCTTGCACTGAAAAACAGATGGGGACTCAGAAATATTTTTTAACCATGATGTAAATGCCCACAAGCATGAAGTAAAGTTTTCCCTTCCAACACACACCATCAGTGGCTCCCAGAGCTGAGAGTTTCTGAAGGGTTGGCTCCACTCTGCGTGTTGCGAAGCACACTGTGCAGCTTCATGAAATGCATACAAGGCAGGAGAATGACACAGTCACTTTGTGAGGCTTGGTCATTGATCGTGCTTAGTCCCCTAAGGTTGTTTTTCAACACTTATGTTTCATTAAGAATATATTTTTGGAAGTTTTGTGTGAAACTGCTGTAGAAGGTCTTAGTTGTTGAATAAACTGAGGACTCTGAAGCAGCAAAAACCCGGGGCTCCAGTTTAACATCTCCAAGCCTGAGACGTTGTGCTCCTACTAGCCCTCGCTGCAAGGTGTATTTGGGACATGTACTGTAGACAACAACTGTGTATTGTGAATCATGGGGGTCCGGGGAGCTATCTGGGGATGAGAAATGCCCCCTGTGTTTAGTACTGCTATGCTGCAGGCTTTGTACAGTTTGAGGGAATACAGAGCAGTAATGATGTAAAAGCACTGGAATCTCAAGGAGTCCCTAAGGGCACTCAGTGCGAACTAGTTTCACTTCCCCTCCAGTGGTCTGCAGTTGGTCATTTAGTTAGGCATGGGAGATCATGGTAGGAAGGGAGCCTCTCCAGTGCCATGTTAGTGCCAACGGTAGTGACCAACCTCTGTTCTGGGCTGATGCTTCTGAGAAAACTGTGGCATGTGGGAGGAAGCCAGAGGCTCTGTGCTAAAGGGGAAGAGCAGGTCTCTAAATGTAGAAACGTGGGTGCTATGTTTTCTGCTAGATAGCAACAAACCTAGCCTTTAAGAACCAACAGAAACCAGTGAGACGGAGCAGCAGTGTGGGCAAGGTCTTCCATGGCAGTACATCTTTGGGGCTCTGTTGTGGCCTCAGTGTGTCTTGGCCATCATTATGCCAAGGACTCGACCTTTGTGATTAAATGGAACTCGGCCTCTCTAGCCAGTCCCTTGCCCTGCATAAACTACCTGTCTGGCTCAAATGTTCCACATCATCTGCTGATGAAGCAGATGGCAAGGGAGGTGTAGGAAGACACACTGATAGGAGTCCCTACTCAGGGCCAGGTCCCAGATCTATATCAAACACCACTGCTATCAGGATAATGTGACTGTGATGAGCTACCATAGTGTTTGGATAGTGCCTAGCACAGTGGAGATGTGACCCATGTGTACACCTTGTACGCAATGCACATAAATAATAATGATTTAACAGAGAGTTACTGTGCTGAGTGGTCTGAAGGCCCCTTATCGCTGCAGATGAATGGAGTCTCGTGGATGACAATTCATAAATTCTGAATTAACTACATGCGACCTGTCCCAAGTAGAAAATCTTATTTTCATTTACCCTAAGTTAACTTCTTTTTAGAGACAATAGTGTTGCCCATGAGCCTTTTGAAAGATGTATCGATTTGTGAACTCGTGGCTAATGGATGGTTTGGATGGATTCCAAGACATCAGGAAATCAGTTGTGCCCATTCTGGCTAAGCTTAAAAAAAAATAATAATAATCAGTGTTTAGTAACAGTATACGGAGGCAAGTAGAAAGAGGAACCTACACAAGTAAGAAGAAATACTGTCTCCCACTGTGCATTTACTTAGCTCTGTTCTGAGCCATACAATCAGTCTAGAGTGTTGCTGTACCGTCAGTTGGAGGGGTTATTACAAAGGGCAGGACACTCCCAACTGGGTGTAGTGAATTGGGAAGACAAATCTGGCAAATCAATGTAAAGTTTTGATGCCACGAGTCAGGAAGGCAGTAGAGACTTCAGGCTCAAGAATACAAAAAAGCATATTTTGCGAGTGTAGATTGTGTCTATAGAAGAACATCTTCACTGCCTACCAGATTGGTTCACTTCTGTTAAAGTCAATGGCAGTATTCCTGTTGACTGCAGTAGTAAAGGACTTCTACAAGCAAATATTTTTTCCTAGAAACCAGATGTATCAGGAGATGTAAAGATTTAAAGGCCCAATTCTCAGCTCTTTTGCATTGATAAATTGCTGTGAAACAAAGACAAGGCTCCTGCCTGTGCCGTCTGCAGATTGCAGGCAAGTACTTCCTTTAAACTCTGTCTGCAATAACACACTTTGCAGGATCAGTTTCATTCCTTATGGGAAATGAAATTTGTTGCTAGCATGGCCACTTTACTCCGTGGAGCTAAGTGAATTGGCTGCAGTTATCTGTCTGATGTACTCCTCGGGCATAATGGAGTCCTCTGACAATGTCAAAAAGAAGTAAAAAATTAAAAAGAGAAAGGAAAAGAAGTGCAAGCCACTTGCACTTTGTACTCCTCTGGGTAAAGCAGAACATGATGAACCCATTTCGTTCTCAACATGAATGCAGACTTCAAGCGTATTTGTTGTTGAGTGTATTTTTCCTTTTCCTAAAAGCCAGTAGTATGGGTTTCCTTGCGCTTAGGAAACGTGTGTCACAGACAAGCGATCCCACTGGTGAACGTTGTCACTAGCACTTAGGTGAAATTGAGCTCTTGTAAGCTGTACCTGGCAGTCCTTGCAGCTTTGCATAGTGGCTAGTGAAGTGGTGAGTGGCCTGAAATGTACCCATTGCACAGCTAGTCTGACAAAATCTGGCCAAAGATATATTTGCTCAGAAGCATGATTTCTTCACCCTGTGACCTATCCAGAAATTTGAATAGAATTTGCTCTGTGGTTCTCTGTAGTTTGCTGGAAAAATGGGCATGTGATGGGTTGAAGGTGGACATGCTTCTTATTTGGTATTTCAGTGGCCTCATTCAGAATATGAAGTCTAGGCTCTTTTCCCTCTATTTCCAGAAGGGGGTTACATTTGCACTTGTTTTTTCTTTATATTTGTGGGGATTGTCTGATAGTAGCAGACCTGAAAACACCCTTCCTTCCAGTTTTAGTTACCTCATCTTTCTGTATCCCTGTTTTCTTTCCCATTCTTTGCATGCCTTATCTATACAGACTGCAAATATTTCAAACCCTCAGTGGCTTGCTGCTTAAATTTTTATTGTTTTATATTCCATAACTATTTCATTAGTTGCATTGAAACCTCTCTATTACAAGTTTAGCCAGGTGAATTACAACAACCCGGAAGCACGTGAGTAGATCCTGTATCTAGGAAGAGATGTTTTTCAATACACCATGAACAGCAGAGTAGACTTGCATCAGTGGAGTTCCCTGTAGAGCAGCTACTAGTGGTCCCAGTACAGATGTAAATGGGTCAGAGACTGAATTAGGTAGATGTTAAGGATGTTAAGAGAGATATCAAGGGTGCAGTGGGCATGAAGTATGAATGATCTTCTCCATCCCTACCTAGAAACCCTGCAAGCCTGGACTGTTGTGCAGTGTATCATGTCCCACGTGGCGGAATTCCTTTTCTAGCTCTGGCTGAAATTAAACAAGGAAAAACCTGACCAAGTGTCACTGAAATCTGTACAAACTACTCTGCTTGCCCTGAGAAGCAGAAAATTGTTTCAAAGGAAGGTGTGAATGCCTGAACCTGAGCTTGTACACCCAAGGCTCCAGCTGCTTCAGAGGCACATCCTGCTCATCTAATTTGCCTCCCTGCGTAGCTAGATGAGAAGATTTTGGCAAGTTGTCCTTGCCTGAGTGATTTGTGTGTGTCAGAGTGGGCTGTACAAATGCATTTGTACCCTTAGCCGTTGATTTCTGAGAACTCATCGGTGTGCTCATTAGAGGGGTTTTCACCCCTTCACATGTGGTTTGCCAGTCATTGTTTCAAATGAGCTCAGCCCTGAGTCACTTAGGTTTTCTTCAGCGCGTTTGTGTCCAAAGGGCCTGGATGAGGCATGCAGACGTTTTTTCCTGAGGACAGTTAACTGAAGCTCTCTTTCCATGTTCCCGCTGTTGTGTGTGCTGAAACTGTGCCCTGAGGCCACAGACTCAGTCAAGACCCACCTCATTACAGGCACTTCCAGGCAAATAGTAAAGTAGTGTTTTTCCAGAAGAGATTATAGGGAGGAGATATAAGACAGAGGAATGTGTCATCTCCACATCATAGATGGCAAAAGGAGGAGAATACCTCTCTTGTTAGAGATGTGCTTGTTTTTTGGGGGGGGATGGTTGTTTTTTTTACCGGAAATACTGACAGCATGGACTAGACCAATAGAAAAGTGTTTGGTACTGTTACACCTCAGGCTCCCTTCAGTGTGAGAACAGGTGTATCAGCGGACACAGCTTGAACGCAGTATAGGCAGGTGAGGTTGCATTGAGTGAGATGGACCTGTGTTAGAGGAGTAAATGTTCACCTGGTGAGAAGGCCAAAAGAGCCGTTTCCAAACTACCCAGGAAGGTGAGGGCAGTGCTGCTGTCCTGAGCCCATTCTTCCTTTCCCTGCTGACTGAAGAATTTCACTGGGCTCAGTTTTCACACGCAAGTAAATTAAAGCTAAAGAAAACACAACAGTAGGGAAAAGTCCCATCATCTCGCAGCAGGGCTCCCCTGCCGAGCAATCTTTTTGACAATTCTAGGTTTTTATTTCCTAATTAGAAATAATGATGTGTTTTTTGGGTCAAGAAGACCTTCTTGCTGTGAAATATTAGACCAATTTTGATGGTGTAAGTAAAAATAGGCCCGCACACCCACATGTGCGTATGCGTGCACACACACTAGCAGGAATAAACATGCAATGTTCTTTGCTTAATTACGAGCATACTTTCCTCTGAAAAGTCTCCTTTGCCTTCAGTTAGTTGTTTTTCAAGTAAATATAGAGAATGAGTTTTTTGGAGAACAGATGGGCTGGAATGAGGAATAGAAATATTTTCAGTCAGAGAGGGGACAGATGATGTAATAAGCCACAGGAACAAAGTTCAGTTATTTTATGCTCTCATCCAGACCTCAGAACCGAAAATGCCTCTGTAGTTAATTTTGGATTCTCTCATCTGCTTTTGAAGGTTGGCTCCATCTTTAAATGCTATTTTAATACATATGGAGTTAAAATGAGAAAATGATGATTGGGTAATGATGGAAAGATCTATTTGTCAGCACTGGAAGTGTTTGGGTAGTGTTTGCACTGCAGATAACAGGCCAGATATGCATGTGATTCTGCTGGGGAGGAAAAGGATGTACCTTGAATAACCTTAACGGAGGTCCTCAAGAGCTGCATCTGCCTGACTGAAATGAAGTTGTCTTCAGATGTCTGATGGTTGAAGGTTCAAAAGCTGCTCACAGATACTCCAAAAAGTATGGCTAGCTTTTACGCTGGTGTGTAACTTCCCTCTTGCTTCACCGACATTCATAGTTCCCTTTGTGAGGGCTTGTATGGGGTCATGTCCCCACCTTAGACTGCATCTGGGACCTCTTCATGTTTCTGCGGGCAAACCGGGGAGAACCAGGCACAGTACCCACTCCACAAGGGCAACTACTTTGGTCATGGTGGTTAATATCATCATACCTTTTGACAGAACGGCCAATGAAATGCTTGTTCACAGGCAGGCAGTGTAATCATGATTCATAGACTCTTTGGGCAAGCTTAAATGTCAACAGACTTGGTTTGTGTCCCACCAGGCACAGAGAGCCTTCTGCATGGCTGAGACAGAAGAAAGGACGAAAGAGTTATGGGGACCCTGCTCAGGAGCTTGGTGGAATTTGATATCTCCAGTGATTAGGAATGATTTTTGGGTGAGAATTAAAGTGAAGGTAGTTGTAGCTGTTGATGACGACTGCTTTGCACTTGAGCTGGACAAGGTAGCAGTGCTCCTGAAAGGAGCCTGAGCAGGCTTCACTACTTTTCTCTCAGAGCCACAGAGCTGGGATGTAGCTCTGTGAAGTCTTGGTGGAGGGAAGGACTCTTGCAGCAGCCCAAGCACGGAGGTTTTTGCCAATCACTGGTATAAGATTTGTGCAGAGAAAGATAGGGAAAGCATGTGCAGCAGTCACCTGGTGGATCTTACAAGCTGGTAGATAAACTGAGGATAAGAAATGCTGCAAAAGATAAGACCGACCATGTTTTACTTAATGAACCTGGAGTTCATTTTCTCAGCTCCCTTTTCACATAGATGGGATGTGAGAGTAATTAGGTTCCAGTGCTTGCAGGCTAACACTGAGGTGTGTTTGAAATGCTTCAGGGATGGTGGCCTACTTGCAGAAGCATTCCCTTTGCCTCTGCAAGGCTCCTTTGGAGGACTCAATTAACTTATATAACTTGATCAGAACAACATTTTTGCTGTTTGTTCAATATTATATAATACAGTAATTATAATCAAATTGGTTCCAGTAGCTTGCACAATGGCAAGTGCTAGTCCTGCTTACATTCTAGTTAACTTCTTTCAGAGACAGAAGTGTTGCCCATGAATCAGGCAGAACAACTTATTCACTACTAGAAGCCTAATGGATGGTTTGGACAGCCTCCAAAAGTGCAGTTCTACCTGTCTGAACAGGCTGAAACATTTCAGCACTTAAGAGCAAAATTCGAAAGTAGGCATGGCTTAGAACTGTGTAGAAAACCTGTAGACTCAGTATTATTTTTTCCTGCTGTCTCTTGTTTCCTCAGTGTCTTGGGAAGACCTGACTCTTAGGAGGGAAGGATTTGGAAATGTCCAGCCCAAGTGCCATTGTCACAGAGCCATGGCTTTGTCTTCAAAATTTGTAGGGTTGAAGTCTAGAAAGCATCTGAAAAGAGTTCTGATACCTTATAGGCAAAATACATCTTGGGCCCCTACGTGGTTTTGCTTACATTTGAATTAGTGCGTCATAAAGTATGGAGTGACAGGGATATCAAAAAAAAAAAAAGGTGCTGGGCAGTTTGGGACACTTCTAACACAAGTTATTTGTTGGTGCAGGCTGACTTTAGCTGTGATTGCAAAAAGGCTAGTCTAGTAAAAATTAGGCTGAAGGATGTACTTGTTGGCTTTTCAGGGTTTGGAAGGGAGAGGGTTTTGACCTTATGCATATCCTTTGAAGTCAACAGGAGGTGGGGAGCAGAATCAAGAGACTGTATATGAGTGTTAATGCTTCCTGAAAGGGCAGAAGGAAGATGCTATTAGCTGCAGGCCTGAAAGTGAAACCACTTTCAGCATTTCCAGCAGTGATTTTGTTTGGTGATACGTGGCGCAGAACAGGAGACAGAAAACCAGTAAGTTAGGTCATGAGTTAAGGGGATGGAGTGTGTTTGGCAGTTGGCAGTAGCATTGACTTCTGAAGGCTGTGGTGGGCTCTAGCTTCCAGGAGCACCGTGCTTCCACTCCTGAAGGGCAAATCCTGCACTGCTGTTATACACAGCTAAACAGATGCAATTTAACTCTGTGGAGCCATCAGCCAACAAAGAAAATAATGCTTTTTCATAAAGGAAGCCTGGCATTTCCTAAGGTCTTGGAAATGATTATTTACTGTGGACACCTGTTTTCAGCTGGAAGGGTAGATACAGGGAGTGTCAATTCAATAGACTGTTAACTGAGCATATATGTTCCCTTTCTGGCAGAGTAGCTGGGTTTTTCTGAGTAATACACATGTTCTCAATGGCACAGTGTTGGGAGTGCATTGGACAATGAGGTGATATGGGGCTGTGATTCCTTCACACGCTGTTGTTACGAGAGGCCCTGCTATGATGGCAAGAGACCTTTAAAATTCACTTGGAAGAAGAATGGGAAATTCTCTTGTGTCCACTCTTCTGTGTCACAGCCATCACTCATTGACTTAGTGCTGGCTGGGGGAAGGTGTCCCTCATCTTGGAGATTGTCGTAATTGGACACTAATGGTCACTTATCCTTGCATGATTTTTTTACAAAAATGCCAAACAGGTACAAAGTGCTCCCAAATCAGAATACAACAGTGACTATTGCATGGCATTGCAGTAGGCCGGTGTACTCAAGGGAGGAGAAATGTTCACCCAGATGCTGTAAGGGCTCCTTAGAAGCCAAGGCATGTCTGCATGGCTGCAGGAGAAGACCCTCATGTGCTAAGCACAAATTCCATGGAAGGAGACAGATAGCATCAGCAGAAGCACACATAGGCAGAAAATACATGCAGGAGGAAGGGCAGGTATGTGGAAGGAAGTCTTGAAGACCTGCCAAAAAGCTAGTCTGTGTAGTTAATCACTCCGAGGAATCCCAGAGCATGTGTGGTATGGTGAGGGTTCCTCCAGATGGAAGCATTACTGTCTATACATAATGTTACTGTTTACTCCCCCAATGCTTTATGTAACAATTCTGCTCTACTCCTGATTGCCTGTCAGATCTAAAATAACTTTCCTTTTGATGGATGTATTAATGCTGGAGGGGAATTGTGGGGATTTTTGGTATGAAATGGCCAGCAACAAGAACAGGTATCCTCTTTATGCTGTCTTCTGGAGGAGCATGGAGGCTTTACAGATGATGAAGATCCACACACTGAGCAATGTATTTTTCTGGATGTTTCTTTACGTGAAGTAAGGCTTCTAAGAACAAGAGTCTCTTGCGTTGGGAGAGAGACTCTGTGAGCAGACAGATGCTTCCAGGAATAAGTTCCCTTTAAAAAACAAAGTAAAAATCCTGATAGAATAAACCTTGACTGCTCTCCTTACATGGTGTTTTCTGACTTCTTCTGGAAGGCAAGGCTATTTGTGGTAGGAAGCTGATGCAAAGGCAAATCTCCAAGAATGTCTGTGGTACTCAGAGCTGATGTTTATATTCCAACCACCCCCCCGACCTGACTCTAGATCAACCACTCATGTAACAGCACCAACCAGTGGGACATTTAAATTGCATAAAATCATGTAAAAAAACCCTTTTACTCCCTATCTGCAGAATAATATGATTGAATGCCTGTATATTTTTCCCTGTCTGTGAGAAGAAGTGGAAGAGGCAGCACTGCTGGGAGACTGCTGCAGTTTGGCACTCTGGAGGTCATGTCACATTCCTGGGCAGGACAGGAAAATTGCAGCAGCATCTTAAAACAATTCAAGGTGCCAGCAACCAAGTTCCTGCCAGGAAAGCTACCTTGAGGATGCAGCAAGCTAATCTTTCAGGACTCACGGAGGTCATGGCTTAACTCACATTTAACAAACAGCAAAGTTTCCGATGCATTGAGTCAAAGAGTTGGACTGTGATTCTTTTCAAATTTTTTACCTCGCTCGGAGTTTTACCAGGACAAAAAGCTCTTGCTGAATCATTTTGAGCCATCTTCCTTGACTTTTAAACAGAGGAAGAGAAGCAGCAGCAAAGAGCTGACCTTGTTTGGAAGTACTCTTTTTTTTTTTTTTTTTTTGTCCTTTTTATGGACTGCTTCTGCCAACAGCTTTCTCTCACTTTGAGGCTCTGGGTCGCACCAACTGCTACTGATGTGTGTTCAGCTGGGCAAATATCTCATGACATGTTCCATGAATATACTCCCTTGATTTAAAAAAAAAAAAAAAACAGCATTTTTCAGCTGTGTTTATTTCTTAGTCTGCTCTCTCTCTCTATCCATCCATCCATTCATCCACCATATTCCCAACAGTAAAATCTACTGCTTGCTTTTTCTTGAAAGTTACACAATCTGAAAATACAGTTGCTTTTAATTTTATGCATGACTAGACCTCTGAAAATTGTTTTTCCCCCCACTTCCACATGTCTTCCCAGTAAGCTCTTTTGAGATGTGTCAAAGGATAAATCTAAGTTGTGATCATCTATTCCAAAAATCGGAGACTTTTGCTACACTGTGAATGCCTACCCAAAATAGGACACCAAAGGCTGTTACGCCCACCAAAGGCATCCTCATCTGGACATGGCTGTGCTTTGTACTGTCAGAATGTAAAGAAAAAAATGTGCATGCCTGCAAACACAGACATAGAGCACAACACAAGTTATCTTTGTAAAAATAAATAAATGTGTTTTTGCTGGTATAACAGTATCTGCATGTGGAGTGTAGCCAGCACATCTCCATCAGTGAAGGATCACACCTCTTCATATCCCTGACTAGCAGAGCTGTGCTGGCAGAAAGCCTTGTGTACGCATCGCCAGTTGTTGCCTTATTTTTCTCTTTAAAAGGAATCAGTGCTGATGGAAAGCAAGAAGAGTGAGAGACCTAGAGTGAATTCCTCTGTTTCGCCCACAGAATAGCTGCCATGGGAGAGAAGAAACTAATAAATTGGAGTGTGAGTTTGAGATACTGTTCCCCTGACAGAAATATGCTCGGGATGAGATAGTGTGAAGCCAGGCTGCCATTGTCTCTTCAGTGTTATCCCAGTAACGTGATTCTCATTACGGCTGGAGCAGAGCCATGGGAATTTGGTCCGCAATGGGAAGGAGAGGCACTGTGTGGTCCCAGCTCTGCAGAGCAGTCCTCCTGAGATTCCTTCTTGCTTCAAGAGTGCTTTGGCTGTTTCGAACTTGCCAGTGGCCAGCTGACTCTGTTGAATTTGGAGGGGGGAAACATGGCAAAATCAGCGGGTGAGACACTTTCCAAGGGAAAAGGTAACTGAGCCTGAGCTTGCTTTGGATACACATTAATTCAACATATTCCATTTTAATATATTCATGGTCATGCTGAAGTAGTTCTCCACCGAATGTAGGAGGAGACAGTCCTTCCCCGAGCAGCTCTGAATCTGAGTTGGGAACCACATTTGGTGGATCACTGATGCAGAATCAAAAGTATCAGCAAGTCTGTTATTCATTTCCCTTTGTCACACAGGCAAATTCATAGTGATACCAAAGTCCCTCTTATCCTGCTTGATATCCTACCCCTCAGATGGACTATTTGCTCTGGAGTGAGTGAGCTGGGAGGCAGTTGTCCATGCCTTCTTCAAAGGAGACGTTTCCTTGGTGACATCTATCAGTTAGGCTTTACCCTGGAGCACCAGCATCCCAAAGCCGTTTGTCCTTAACAGTGCGCATATTCTCACTATTCACACCACTATCTAATCCTTTTGTTTGGTTCTGCCAAGATCCTGGTCCCAGTGGAATTTTGGTGCACTGGTTTCCATACTTAGGTAATGTAACCTGGGAAAAAGTCATTTTACCTGGTTTCTTTGACATACCAAACTGTTCCCCAAGCCCTCCTATTCTAGTGCTTAACATCTAATCAAATGTTGTTTAAGGTCAGCATGTTCAACTTGTATTTCAAATTTCGTTACGCAAGCTTGTATTCAGTTCGCTCCAATTTGGAGCTCCCAATATCCAAATGTCTGAAGTTCTGCAAAATTGGACTGGAAATCTCATTAAAGCAGGCTTTTGCCTGTGTCCCTGAGTTCCCATTCCAAATAAGTTGTCTTCAAAATACTTTATAGCAGTTCTCTTGGGATTTTGGCTTTTCTACTCCTATCTCTCTCCAAGGCAGAAAAAAAAATAGATGCTAGAAAATGACAAATGCAAAAATAATTTTCATACCTGAATTTTTTCAACCTTCTGCACAGGTTTGCTTTAGATCAAAGTTCAGGTCATTCCCCAGTGCCTGAGGGTTTTTTATTCTTCGTGCTTTCAGCACAGAGGATGATGGAACTAATATAAAGTGATGCTAGTGTCTGTTTGGAAATTGCTTGGATTTGTAAAAATGTGCTCAGTGCTTTTTTTTTAAGCATGAAGAAGAGCCAAAAGAAACCACCTTGAGCTACCACATGATGTTATTTGCTTTGACCCAGGATAACTAAAATGAAAGGTCTCTCTGAACATAGGGTGTTCAAAACCATCTAGGCTTTTTACATATACGTGTGAAAAAGGAAATGCAGTGTTTACTGGGGTGGGCTGAGTTTCAGCTGGTGTTTGTGTCTGTATATTTCTGTGTTTCCAGACAGAATTTCCTATGTGAAACTGGTTTGCTTGTTCAAGTGCAGTTTTTAAAAGTGGGCAAACGGAAAGCTCGTCTCATGAAATACAGAGATTGAACCTTTTATTGGAAATGTCAGAAAGTAGGCCAAGGTCCGCAAGGGCTGGGAGGCTCCTTCAGGGCAGTCCCAGTTGTCAAGCGAAGTCTTCTAGGTTAAACATGGGGTGTGTTGTCAAGCCCTGTGAGCGGCGGCTGCTGCTGCACCCGTCATGTGGGAGCAGGGGTTCATGCTCGGCGACTGTTCAACCACCATGTATGTACTTAGGTTAATCTAAAATTTCAAAGGAGCTGCTGTGATTTCTGGCTTTTGAACATGAAGCTGTTCTTGTTTGCATGGCTCCTGTGTGCCTTTGGGGTTTGGGACTGAGGAAACAGGGACAGTTTGAGGCTGGACCTCGGGTACGAGTACCTAAGAGAAGCGTTTGGTTGGACTGTGACTTCAGAATCACTTCTCCCTTCTTGTTCTTGATTTTCGGCCCCAGCTTTTTACTTGCGACATAGAATTACTGTGTGGGGCTAAGGAAATGGGATCTTGCCCACATTAGCCCTGTGCGACATGTGTTCTTCTCTGTTCTGTTGTTTTGTGCCCTGTGACACTGGCCTCGGTCCTGTGAGGTGCTGAGCACTCTCAGCGTCCCTGCAGGACACTGACGGGGACCAACCTTGAACCAGGACGCCCAAGAAGGGCGGCAGTAAAAAGCCGTTTCCCAGAAGGCTCTGCTCTGGGTCAAAGCACCTTTATTCTAGTCAATTCAGCTGTTAATTCTTGTTTCTCTTCTGGCTTCGGTTTCTTCGGCCCCCATCAGCGTAGCCTCTCAGCATAGACTTGCAAAGACCACAGCTAGTTTTGGCTCAGACCCTGCATTTCTGATCCTGAGGGTAGTTGTGCTGGCTTCCCTCTGCCACCAGAGTAGTGCTAGTGCCACCTTCGGTGTGCTGCGGCGTTCGTGGATGTCTCTGGAGCCAGAACAAGATGGTGTGAACAGTAAGGCTAGGGAGCTTGCACTGTATCCGCGTTTCTACATGTAACCGTGGCATCAAGCTAGCAAATCTAGGGGCAGCACAACAGTAAAACGGGGGTAGCCGAGGGGCGTTATGAAGGGGGAAGCCTGGTGAGGCCCAGCAGCATGGTCCTGTGAGCGAGACATTCGAATTCAAGTGCTGCTATTTCACTTGAGTGGCTTTAGGACAGTTGCTTTTTGCTCTTTGTGCTTGTGCTTTATCCTGCCTAAAATACGAATAGCTATCAGTCTGCTGCCTGCTTTCCTGCAGACTGTGAGAGCCACAGACGAACAGCGCTGCTCAGGAGTGTGGAGTATTTTGTGCAAATACCAAGCTGATGCGATGGGAGCTTTTAACCGTTAGGCAAACATCTCAAAACATGTCTGTGCAGAGTCTTCACAGCCTCATGCTCAGGTTGGCAGTGTTTGTCTATCTTGTTGTCAGCCAATAGCTGTTGATTTGGGGGTGATGAGAGGACTGGAGAGGTGAAAAGCTGGGACTAACACTGGCTATTTAGCATGGTCTCAGTTTCAGCTGTCTGGAGACCAAAGTAATGGCTGCCAGTATACTAGGATGTTACTAGGCTTCTGGCATCAATACTCTCCCTCATCTCTGTGTGGTCTCCTAACAGCACTTGACATGGCAATACATCACTGAGGGTTTAGCTAGACAGAGCAAAGAGAAATGGTATTAATGGAAGAACAGGAGGGGCACAGCACTATGTTTGGGGAGAAAATGTCTCCATGAGCAAGCTGTGCGCAGATCGTACTTCCATGCGTAATCGTATTCAGTCCTTTTGGCCCTCCATGAAACCACTACATAGATGATCTGAATTGAAACAGGAAAAAAGCAGATCATGTTGACTGCTACGCTAGGACTGGATGGCAAAGTGAGTGTATTCTTAGGTTGATGTTCTCTCCATCAGCTCCCAAAGGAGCTCTAAGTGACAGTCACCCACTCGTTCCCCCAAATCCATATGGCGTGTTTTATTGCAATGGGCCGTACACAAAACTGGGCTAGGGGGTATGGTGGGAAGTGGGAGGAGATGCATGCATGTGGCATGTGAAGTCCACTGCTCAACATTAACTCTCAGGAGGGGAGAGACTCACTCAGACCCTGCATGTCTTTACTGTGCAAGAATCTGAAAATGTGATGCTGTTGCTCACCATGCTTGAGGACTGGGAGTTCAGTCCCAAACATGAATACTGACTCTTCTGCGCAGCCTCCAAGACCCTATGTTTAATGGATTTCAGCAGTTCTTGTGCCAGAAGGTCCCAGAAGTTCCAGCCTAGAGATGAGTGAACGTGATCTTGATTTGAGGAGGACTTTTATATGAGTAACCATTGTTATTTAAGAACAAGCTCCTTTTTCTACTACAATCAGAGTCCACCTTGGCTGTATATTAACATAGTAAGCATCAGCAAAAGCAATGATATCTGTAACTTGCAGATGGACATCTGAGCACAGAGGAATATCCATATCTGTTCAGGTTGTCCAAGTCCCAGTCTTCCCTTCCAGATTATTTTTCCTATTTAAAAACGTTGTGTTACCTGTCCCTTGCCTAGAAGGAGGAAAAACATCCCTCCTCCTCATTGGAATCATTTGCAGAATTGCTGACCCTCTTCCACCCCCAGCTGCCTTGTGTATAATCCTGTGTTTAATCTGGCCTTGCTTGAACCGTCCCTGTAATGCTGCCTGTTTTTTCTCACTCATATGGGTGATAGGGGCCTGGGGAGGAATGGGAAACTGGCTGAACAGCACTGAGTTCTTCCAGCATTTTCTGAGTGTGAATGTGAAAATTATTCTGTGTTAAGCAGTGCTCACTGTACCTGTTATTGAAGCTTGAAACAATCCCAGCTTCAGCCTGACACAAAGTTGTCCAATCTAATTGTTGCTTCCTGCTGCAGGGATTACTTGCCCCTGGTGTGCTGGGACTCGCATCGGGTTACGTTCACCCGGTTTAATCCCAGGAATGTTATCCCTGCCATGGGAGAGGCTCCCCAGGCAGCCATCTGTGCTCTGTGTACCTCAGTGTTGCCTCTCCTCTTGGATACCCTAGTGAATATATAAAATAGGGAGGATTAAATGCAGGAGGAATATGGCTGCGGAATGACAGGTCACTCTTACAGCAGCAGTGAGGTATAGTTGATTTTTTTTTTTTTTTTTCTTTTAAGTGAAAGAGGCAGTAGTTTGCTATTTGGTGCAGAAGCCATTAATTAGTACTTGCAGATGACAGTCACCATCATAGCACTCTTTTCCCTTTTCCCATAGTAGTAGGAGTAACTTCATCCTTGAAACTCTGATGCTGGAGACTGGAGATGGGTGATCTGTCTCTCCACTCTTACTGCACTACCAAATGTAAACAGAGGGCAAAAATCCCCAGTAGTCAAAAGCGGTGCTTTTGCACACCAGTGAGAGGCTGCAAATTTGAGAGTTCAAAAATGAACTCAGCGTTTCTAGATAAGAAGACGAAGACTTGCAAGAGCAGTGACTGGAAAGGCATTTGTTGCTTTCTAGCTGTTTGTGGTCCAGAGTCAGCTTTCCTTGAATGTGCCCAACATGCCACCGGTTGGCATGTGCCACTTATCCCTGATGCCTGCTTGTTCCGCATATGGAGCCCACTTATTTCTGTCCACACCATTCAGCATGGCTCCCGTAGCAGGTGGGGTTTTGAGCCTGAACCCCACATCGTCCACAGACTCTCCATCTCCTGTCCAAGACACATCTAGGCATCTTTATGCTGAGCCCAATCTAATAAACTATTAGGTGAGATGAAAGCAGGTCCATCCAAACTGGACCTGACTCGCTTGCCCAAGCTCAAGGCTTTGCCTTCCCAGATTAGTACAACACAAGTGGCTCCCATGTCTTCATATGCAGTGGGAAGGTATGCCCTCAGCCTAGTGGGTTTTTGTTTTGTTTTTAAGTTCAAGCTATAGGAGCTCTTGGTTTTCGTCCTGCAGTCCATATTCACAGTTGCTACTAGTAGTGAAAACAGCAGTCCTCAGACATGTACATGAGGCTGTGTGGATTAATAGAACAGCTTAAATCTGAACAGGATTTTCTACTGTTTGCTCACCATGGCATATTCTCAAGTGTTCATAGCTTTATTTTACAACCACAATTTCTTCTAAACTTAGCAGAGCATACACTCTTTGTCAGGAACTATTCCTGTGCCAAGTTTCAGGTTTCAAAGTACAGCCATTTTTGAGCTATTCTGTGCTTCTTTCCTTCTGTGTGTCTCTCTCACACACAAAACTTTCTTTTTAATGGGGAAAATTGTATTTTTTTTTCCACACATTCATAACTTAAAACATCTGAGAAGTTTTTGCTCCAAGTTTATATTTAAAAGAAATAATGAAAGCCAACATTGGCAGAGAAAGCAGTGTGAAAATTTGCAGCTCAGAAAATTCAGGAACATTATGGTTATTTGAAGTAGAGGACTAAAATGGAAGTCCTTGCAGCCTTTATTACCAGGAATCCATTTGTGATATTCAGAATTATAGCTGCTGTACAGATTAGTAATCCTATTTGGGCAGCTTAATGTGTTTTATAAAGCAACAAGAATTACTTGCTGGCAGTCCAGTCAGTTGTTGTGATCCAGCATCTTCAAAAGTGCTCAAAATGCTGAGGACTCCTACTTTTGAGGCGCTAACTGGGAGGGCTATGCCACAAGTTTCTGGCTGATGAACATTTACAAGCGTCTGGACTTTCTTCACATCAGCATCATTAAGTCGGCAGCCTGTTGGACAACTCCATCTGGCCTGGCAGAATCTTCCACCATCTCCTAACACTGGAGGGGTAGGAGTTGTCCAGAGAGACAACTTGGCTTCACAGTAGAACCTAGAAGTTCACAGAGATATTGGTCCTACACATCCCTGGTTTATGTTTGGCTGTGGAGATCTCAAAGTTCCTGAATTACTCTCTAGTGCTTTAGGAGCTGCAAATCCCAGTGTTATGGATTCATTGTTTACTTGCCGCATAGCAGGATTTGACTTGTTATGCAGCTAATCCTGGCTCTAGTGCCAGCTGCAATGAGATGTGGCTCTGAATCAAAGCCACAAGTTGGCCAACCTCCGTCTTCAGGGGACACTCTTGCCTGTTTCCAGATCCAAATGTTATGTCTGCCTGTATCTTTTTAATCAGGTGAATTAAATTCTTGGGTCTGAATAGTGTCAGAGTTTGTAAAAATGAGGAACTAGAGTGGAATCTAAACTGGCCTAGTTTAGGCTTATCCTGTTGTCTAAACAATGTCTATCCGGGAAAGAGGTAGACTTTCTGGGATCAAATTGTAGGTTTAGGGCCCTAAAAGGGATGACTCAGACGAAAGGTTGTCTCATCCCTGGCAAGTCTCAAACCAAGCTGGTCCTCGGAAAAGGACTGTCTGAAACTTGAGGCTCTTTCAGGCTCTGGGCCATTTAAATTTTTGTAAATTTAAATACAGTCTGCTGATTTTCTTCAAACCAGGCTGGCTTGGTCTGTTTCTCAGTTCCATACCATTCTGAGTTGTGTTTCAAAAGAAAAGGAAAATCTAAGGATATTAATGCAATCACCAGTGACAAACTCCTAGAACTGGTGCCATAGTATGGTTAGTATCACATAAACCCAGCGTTAGAAAATATTCTTTCATCTGCTGCCTACCACAATACCAAGATGCAATTTAAGGTCTAAATACTGTTGTGTATCATACGCCGTAGGCAGCTTCTGAGGGAACCTAATGAAATGTTACATGTTTTTATTTCTAAGATTATTTCTTTAGGACATGCCAGGCTCGATACAGGAGGCTTAGTGTCTATAAACTGCCCTGTTTGATTTGGCCTCTCTGCAGATGGACATCTGCCTCTGGCTAATTATGCGCAGATGAAAAGGCGATCGCCCTGCTACTTATCTGTGCAACGCAGGTGGCAGTGCCAGCCAGCGGACATTTGACGTGCCAGGAGAGCTGGGAGTCTCCCGTCCCCCACCAGTCGCCCTCAGTCATGGTGCCCACCACACAACTCTATTTCTACTTGTTAAATATACTTAATAAATAAATAGCACCTTCTAAATGCGTAGGCTGGTTGTCTCGCGCAGTGCTGGTCGTTCCAAACAAGCTCTGAAGTTGAAACTGTCTGTTCGGCTTGGCCGGGATTTATCATTAGAGCTGTATGGGCTAGAAAGCATGTTTGCGGCCTCCTTGCCAGTTTGCCTGAATGGCCCGCAGTGTGATCTCCCGGTTTCCTTGGTGGGAGGAGCTGCCAAAAATAGCAAGCCAAGAATTCGTCCGTGTTATTTCTGGGATCGCACCAGGAATTGACATCAGAGGAGAGGAGAGAGAAAGCAAGCAGTGTGGAAAGTGTAGGGTCCACAGTTTTATTTTTGTTTGTAGGCCGTCTTTGGGCTGCGGGGAGAGTTCTCCTACCCACCTTCTGTGTGTGGACACTCCCAAGTATACACAAAATGCAGGTATGGCAAAACCATGTGGGTCAGAAGAGCAAACGGGCCCCCCAGGTTCTCTCCAGGCCTTGGTATTTATCACTGACTTACTTAAGTGAGGTGACTTCAGCGTCTGCTTTCTGTGAGGGCAAGCCTGCTTGGCCCATGTATCCGAGCCAGCCAGGGAGTCCGCTTCGTTGCCTTCTGGAACGACGCTTCTCTCCCAGCAGCCATGGGACCGTTGTGCGGAGTAAAGTATTAGTTTGTGTGGCTGAGAGAGTGCACAAATGAGCCCAGGTGAATCTGCCTTCACAAGGCTGACTTCTTTTGGTAAGGGCTGCTTGTGGAGGACGTCGCTGCCTTAGCCAGTTGTGCTGGATACCAGGGATGGGGGGACAGAGTCACTGGGAATGTCTGCGCAGTTGCTGCGGCATCCGGATCCGGTCCGTCTTTAGGCTCTGGGTGTATTTCTGAGACCAGCTTGAATGGTCTTCCCAGTATAAAACTTCTGCTTATTGCTGGTTGCTAGCAAAAGCAAGATGGAAGGTGTAACTGTAGATCCTATCTGATGTTTTCTGTTATCTTCCTTTTTCCCCTCAACTTTTACCCATCAAGTTACTGTAGCCTGTTACACAAAGTCTTTCTTCAAGTCAGCAAACGCAGCAGAAGCTGAAGATCAAATGTTTGCTAGTGACAAGAGGTATTAGTTTTTGCCAAATAACTAGGGAAGAAGTGTTACAGCTGCTTCTTATGGCTATTATTCTCTCCTCCTCATTTTAAGCCTAATATCTGTCAGAAAAGGCTTATGCAGCCACTTTGTCTGCATTTGTTGTCTCACAAAGAAATTTTGAACCCACTGCCAATGGCAGCCCAATCAGACCGAGTTCTCCAAGCTAAAATGTTCCTACCAGTTTCATAAAAGTCTGGGTGGAGGGGAAGAGACCTGAACTAGTGCCTCTGCTGGAAAAAAGGCAGAATTCAGCACTTGCCCATTCGGAGAGGCAGCAGTTAGCTGCCTAGTCAGTGCCTGCACCATGCACCGTGTCAGTGTGGAAGCAGCTCTGAACCAGCCCAAGCACATGCGGCCACTTGCTCAGGGAAAAAAGTAGGGCATATATTTAGAAAGCTGAGGTTACTATCGGTGGGTGGGATGATGGGACATGGGAGAAAAGCAGGGTATTCTTCTTGGGTAGAGAAGTGAAAGCTTATCACAGAAAGAATGGAGGAACTCAGGCTATTGTGCTGACAGCGTAAGAGCATAAACTGCAAATGAGTGGGAAATCAGGCTTCATTAGTGTTGCTGCTGAAATTGAAATAACCACTTTGTTATCTTTAATGGATTCATAAGAGTATGTCATATCCATCACAGAAGAAATCAGAGCTTTCTCTGTGCACTAACGAAAGATCTGTCTCCTTCCAACGCAGGCTGTGAGCCAACTTTCCAGCCTGTGATTGAGCTAATTAGGCATACAAGTCCTGGGTTCAGTGGCATTGGCCTCATAAGGACCTATTTAGCAGGCTGACTTATCTCCAAATAGCTGTTTGTTCACTGCCTGCAGTTGCATTCACCCTCATCTTCATAGGGCATCATACTGCAATGAAGAGGTTACTGAGTTTAAGTACTAGGGGATGAATAAATTGCTGCGTTGTTTGTTATGGGGCAGCGTCAAAGGAAGAGAAGGATCTCACTTGTATCCCTGTCCCCTGCCTTGCTTCTCCAAAATTTGTCATGCTCTCAAAGTTTGTCCATGTCAGTGCTATGTCAGGGAGCAACTTGGAAGTCCTAGCTGGCAACCAAGATTTACCAATAAAGAAGAAAACCCCTGCATGTTCACATTTGACTATTGTAATTAGTTACATTTTACTAGCATCCAAGTCAGAAAAGGCCGCATATAGAGGTAAATACCAGCATAGCCATTGCGGAAGATGTTTCTTGCTTTGCAAAGCTTAAGAGTCTAACCAGAGAAGCCAGACAAAGGATGATGGTGATGGGGAAAGGGGAAAAGGGGGAAGTAAAGGCTCAAAGGGGTAAAATCACTTTCTCCAGTTTCTACAGAAGCTAAC
The DNA here is from genome assembly GCF_036417845.1 of Apteryx mantelli. Lineage (NCBI taxonomy): Eukaryota > Metazoa > Chordata > Aves > Apterygiformes > Apterygidae > Apteryx > Apteryx mantelli. Next base: position 11,411,473 of record NC_089989.1, on the reverse strand, counting down.
AAGCAGGGCTGAGCATAGAAATGAGGTGTCCTTGTTTACAGTCCTGGACTTCATAGACTAAAGCAAAAAGTCGGATTCTGGAACATCCCAACCCCTACCGATTTCTGTCTTTCTCCATAATTAGTCCTTCTAGAATCAAGCCAAGATAGCTGCAGAGGGGAGCACCCCTCACTGTCCTTAAGGAGATCAGCATCTGACACTAATCCAGCAAAAGGCAATCACAGCTGCAGCAGATAACAGGAGCTGGGCAGAAGGTTTTAGCCAGCACCTTTTCACTGAAAAAAAGCATTTTCACTGACTGCTCTCCTTCTCCAAAGAATCTTAAATCACCAAAACATCTCATTTTGGCATTTGCAGAACAAAAAATTCTGTGCTTTTTATTTGAAATAATATTACAATTCAAAATGTACTTGATCTTTATTTCTTACTGTTAAAAATTGCTCAAGCGAAATATTTCATCTGAAGGGATTTTTATTTTTGAAAAAAACAGTTCTGGATGCCACTCTACTGATGACTTAACCATCTTGAAGATCTCCTGGAAACTGCAGCCGGTCTTTTCCAGATAAAAAATGGAGGCCTTACAGGCACCAACTGACACTTTCAAGAGGAATACATTTGTTTGATTTTTTTTCCTCCTCTTTTGGTCTGATATTTCATGATATTACATGATATATCATATAGAGATGGGTGGATCATTTTAACAACTTGAAAACAACACAGCAGGCTTTAAAATTTCACAGAATTAATTATTGCAATAAAAAATTGAAAATCATAAACCTGCAATTGAGTCATCTGCCAGTTATATTGGAATAAGAGAGTTGTAAGGGAGAATGTTAAACTCAGCAGGGTTATTTGATTAACCTGTTGCTGCCATTCCTTTTTATGGCATACAGTTGAAGCTTCTGTAGGTGACTTGACAAAATGATTTCTTAATTTTTATTGTTATGGAAGCCTTTTTTGAAACTACACAATGGAACAGCTGCACTGTACCAAACAAGGCATCTCAGCTGGGCACAGCCTTGAAAAACTGTGTTGTGTTCTTCTTTGATGCAGGAAATATTAACCAGTAACTCCCTGATTTGAGAGCTGGGGACACAGACCCATCAGCACACTAAATCACGAAGTGTAAAGCAAAGCGGGCAGGACAGAATGGGGGAGGTTGCAGGGCAGGGAGAGAAGTTGACGGCCAGGTTTTCTAGGATGCCTAATGTGATTTTGGGTGACCAGGTCCCCCTAGCAAACACTGAGATGTGTGCTCCTAAACCACTTCTATCAGCAAAGGCATTTAAAGCCTCATCTCCTGAATTCAATGGGAATGTGGAGTGTTTCTAAAAATGCTGATCAGAAAGTTTTAAGCAAAGATGAGAAGTAATTTAGAAATAGTTAAAGCAGGGGAATAGCTCATGAGCAAGCTGTGAGGTAGCTGAGCTTAACCGCTGTGTTAATCAAGATTGCTCTCTTTATCCCTTCAGTTCAATTTTGTTACGCCTTCCTGACGTCTCCCCCCCACATAAAACAGATAACAGCTCATGAAGCTCCTATTCTGACTGCCATAAAGCATTTCAATCATGGCCTGCAAAGGTAAATATTATTGTAGTTTGTTTTTCCAATTGCAGATTCTTTTCTCAATGATGTCAGTGTGGTGCCAAGCTGTAGTGCTTTTACCGTGGTAGACATAGGCAGGTTTCCATGCAGCACTGCTTCAGAGCTGGGGTTCTGACTTCCTTCCCCACTTGATGCCAGAGATGTGAACTTGTAACATCTTTCAGTTAAAATCCCATTGAACCCTTATTCACCCTCCAAGACTTTTAAGTGAAAAGTTTCTGTATCCTGTTAGCCTCCTGGTCCTCCTGCAGTGCAAGCATTGCAACTTTGTTTAAAGGCCGTTCAGTTAGCCTTGGGCCCTTCAGGAAACGATCTTGCCACAGATTTTTTGTGAAAAGTGAGCAGAAGCAGTTAGTAACCAAATAAATACTCTCAGTAGCGATATGTGGGCTTGAACGTGCTGCTTGAGATCGTTTTCCTCATCAGAGCTCTATTTTTCCAGCACAAGTCAGAATCTGCTTCCCTATTCAGGTGGCTTAGCTTGTAGGAAGATAAAAAGTGTTCTTGCTTGCCAGGACTTTAAGTCTAGATACTGTACAGGCAATTATTGTGTTGGAAACCCAGGATGGGTGGTTAGATCTGTAAGGGCAAAACGAAAACACCATGTGTGTTCTGTTCCTCCAGGGCCAGCGAAGGCCCTTGTTTTAGGAGATGGCATGGTTATGTGGTTGGGACAGCTTTTATTCTGACAGGACAGAACCAATTTTGTTCTGCAAAGCTGGGCTGGAGCCTCTGGAGAGGAAGATAAGGCTTCTGTGCTTAGGCAGAGAGCTGCCAAAGGATTTTCTGGCTGGCGGCTTTCATCTCTCAACACATCCTCATCCAAGTGAAGTAGCTAGAAGACCAAGAACCACACAAGCTGAAATTGTCTCCACAACTGATCCAGTTCAATTCTAGATAAAGGTGGCCAGTTTGCTCCATTGTGACTGCTGTAGCAGCTCCTCTTTAAGGTCCCCAGATTTTGTCCCCTCTCTGTGGAGACATGTCCTGTTCAGCTAGAAAAAAAAAATTCCAGTTGCTTGGACTTTCTCTTTTTAAAGTACCCCCCAAATGATAGTGGTGGTTGAAACCTTTCTTCTCCTTCTACCCAGAAGTCCTTGCTCAAGATGAACTCTGACTCAGTGGGAGTTTCCCTGAGTAAGAACTGATTCAGGACACGATGATGTAGTTACGATATAAGCCATAACCTGTTTATTTTAGCCTGTGTTCAGGTTGTGACTGAAGTGGGAAGCCATGTGAGTTGCTGCGAGCAAACTCTCACGTTTCTCACTGAGGATTCGAGATGACGTAGTTTCAAGGTGGGGCTAGAGCTGGTGGAAGCCTTCACAGTTGATGTTAGAGGAGAATGGATGCTAAGAGCATCACGTCAACGCCTTGTTGTATGTGAAGACATAATGAGGGATGTTATATATCAATGACAATGACATATGCTCATAGGAAGCAATGGGCCTGGCACTCTTCCCTCTGTGTGGATAAAGGATGTGATAAAGACATTGTGCCAGACACAGCATCCGTTAGAGGAAGAGCTTTTAGGCTGGTTAAGTCATTGAAGTATATCAGATTGAAATATTTGTCCCCTTTTCTATCCCGTGGTCGTTTGGAATAACCTTACTGTGATTCTTATTACTGGGGTTTCTGAGGAGAGTTTATTCCTTCTTTGCTCACATTAATTTCCTATCTGCTCCTAAAGAAAGGACTTTCTAGTGGAGCAACTATAGGACTGAAACTCAAGAACCTTCAGTGCTTCCATTCCTGCGGCGATTGTTTATGAGCGGCTGTGTGGTCTCGGGGAAGGTTTCTAATGACTCAGTATATTGTTTTCTCCTGCTGGAGAACAAGGAAAAAAAATTCTTATATATCCGCAGTTGTCTCTCAACAGGTTTCTTAGCTTCAGAAAAATTTGAGTGAGAGGAAAATTAATGAAAAAACATCTAAATTTGCCTAATTCTCTTTTTCTTAGTTCAAATTTAGCTTCATTAGGCTTTGTTTATTTGTTCTACTTAAAGAAACATGTGGCAAATTAGAACGTAGAAGAGGAATAATTAATATTCTCTTCCATTTTTTATCTCATCTGAGTTTTGTTGTTGGGACTCTTCACCTGCACTTCCAAGCATGGGCCGGTTCTCAGGTTTGTGTGTTGCCCTGCCTACAGAGGCTGAGGGTTGCTGCTCTTGGTCATTCTGAGCAGCATGGTTGGGACATTGCCTACGGCCTGAATCACATAAATTTGAGAGTGAAGGCGCTGTGTGTTCCAGCAGAAGCAGCAGCTTGCAAGGGAGAGAGAAAAAGGGGTAGAAATTGTGTTTGGTCTCAGTGAAGGGCACGCAGGAAGATATCATTCATGCAAATCTCTTGTAACGTGTGCTGTCGGGTTAGCGTCAGCGTGAGAAGGAGTGCTAGAAGCAGAAGTAAGTAGCTTTAGTGGTAAAGCAAGCCAGTGTGGGCAATAAAACCTCAGCGTCGTGGCTCCTTTGAGCAGGCTCTTTCAGATGGGGGGTTCGATGGGAGCAGTTGTTTTAGGAGCCTCATCTCTGGCCTTCCTCACTATTATGTTTATCTGCTTTCTAAACATTCCTCGTGTTAACGAGGGTGTCTTTGATGAGCGTCCAAAGTTCATATCCGCTTTTGTGTTTAACCTTCGTATACAGCGGCTGAGGTCGGGGAGCTAATTACATGTGCACCAGCCTCCAAGCACGTAGGCCAGCTCCTTTTCTTTTTACTAGGTAACTCATTAGGAGCAGTAGGCCAACCTGTAAAGGACCAGGCCGCCATTAATGCCACGGAGTCAGCAGGGTTCCTGTGGGCACATTGCACAACATGCAGGTGAATTGGTGGGCAGGTGTGAGCGCTGAGTCCAGCCTGCTGGGGAAAAATGCATCGACGTCTGCTGTGTGATCTGGAGCTTAGGACAGGCACGGGGGAGTCCTCAGCCTTTACGGTCGGGGAAATACTACAGCAGCAAGTGAGATAGCAGTCAGGGGCCCATGGTGGTGCAATGTCTCTATGTGTGGACACCACAGCTTTTCTGCTTCTCAAGGTACTTCAGCTGAAAGATGAAGCGAGCTGTCAGACTGTGCGGTGGTTGTGATGTTCACCCTGTATTTGATCTGTATCTGCAAACAATTTTCTTTTTAAGCCACAACAGACCTCAGCTTTACAGTACTTAACTGTAAGGCTCTGGAGCTGTAGCCCTCAGACAGTGTTTGTCTTTCCTCTCCAATACGTGAAGCACATGAATGGCCTACACAGAGGTCAACACACTGAGACGTCTAAGCTGGCCAGTAAATGTCCTAAATCTTCCTTTTTCTTGGAGGAGCATCTAATCTCTCATAGCAGAGATGGTATTGGTGTCGGGTCATAGATGTCTAGCACAGTTTTCTCAGATACGGAGAAGGGGTGGTCCCCTTCTTTTAAACAGTCGGTGGTGGGACCAGCCTGTCCATGGTTAGAGAACATGCCCAAGATGCATGCAGTCCCAGGCAGCAGGGCAGCAGCCTCCGCGGATGGCTGGGATTGAAAGCTGCCTTTCCCTCTCTGCAGAAGCTGCCCGAGCCGCTGAGACAGGTGGTTGCACATACAAAGGCACGTGCCCCTTGCCGGGGGAGACAGCATGGCTGTGTGCAGTAAAGAGTTCAGGGTCATTTCTCCTGGGCAGTTTCTGCTGATTCTGAGTGTTTTGCTCTTACGCGGACATGGCCTGGAGAGGCTTTTGTCTGTTGTTTTTTTTTTTTTTTTTTTTGCATTCTTTTCTTAAATGCAGACATAAAAACATCAGTTTGGATCAGTTGGGTGGGCCCATTTTGGGCACCAAAAACAGAGGGATTTGTCTTAAGAGTTTGCAGATCAAGGTGGCCTTGTGGCCTATTGAAAATTCAGAAACTGGAGCTTTCTACATAGATTGAAACTCTTTGTTTATCTCCATGTTCTGCGTGGATATTTCACTTTGCAGTAATACTCAGACACTGTGTTTTGTGCTAATGAGCTCCAATACTTACTATAAGGAGAGCAGAACTAAATAAAGTACCAAAGGAATAATTATTTTCACACTTGAGAAGCAGACTGACAAGGACAAGTTCTGCTCAATCTAATAAGCTCCTGGAGCTGGAGGTATTTGAGTGTGTTACCATGAGATGTTCAGCTCCGAGAGGTTAAGAGTGTGGTTCTGAGCTTCCCAGAGCCTGACACCTCCTTGAAGTGCAAGCCAGAGGGAAGTGGGTGAGCACTAGTAAACCAAACGTGAGGGACAAGACCTGACTCCTTAATATGCTCTTTGCTTGAGGTAGCTTCTGTCTCCAGGGACAGCTAGATAATGGACGCAAGCTTGATGCAATGTAATTTTTTTCTCCAGAATTGAAAAAGCAAATAAAGTTTTGCTGCCGTTGAGTAGAGAACTCTTGTCTCATCTAAACAGAAAAACACACCTTTTGCTGTTGGCACATCATGCTGAGAATATTTGCTTTGGCTAATAAATACGGAGAAGCTGTTAAAGATTTGCTTGCTCTGTGTACCCAGCATTTGTTGCTGAGCTCTTCAATGTTTAAACATCCATCTCTGCTCTGCAGCACACAGGTCTGTGCTCAGCCAGGGTACCTAGGCTCCCTTACCGTGGCTCCCACTGACCTTTGGTGAAAGGTGGGACTGAAAGTCTAAGGACATCCCAGCAGCAAAGGTGGGCCTGTGTTCCCTGAGCTTAGCTCAGCAGTAGTTCATCTGCCCTGCTCTGTAGGTCACCAGTGGATGCACCCACCCAGAGTGCTCGGGTCTTCCCTGGTTCACAGTGCTGGCATGGTTAGAGAGCGCAGCAGCCTGCCAGGCTCCGGAAAAGGGCCGAGTTCTTCTTTTGTCCTCCAAAGCAAAAAGACCATACGTCTAGGGAAGCCTGTATATGCCTCCCTGGCATAAGGAAGGGAATCAAGGAGGCCAGGCAGGCTGCAGGCCTCGCAGATCGGAAGCCCTTGGTGGGAAAGGGACGTGGCCACTGCGAGCTTGGGCTCTGCAGGCTGGCGGAGGGACTGCTGGCGGCACTGTGGTTGTGCTGGCTGCAGGATGCACATGGTGCCTTTGGGAAGGCAATTTACTATGTTTGTAATCACTAATTTTGGCTTTTTTGCAAATGGTATTTGCACCAACCAATAAATTGCGTGGGTTTTGCCTGTGGATCTTAATAGCAACTTGTTGGCAAGAGAAAACTGTTTTTCAAATGTGTTTGTCCTAAGGAAGAACAAACAAGTGAACAAAAATTGAGCCAGTCATCTTCTGTAGTTTTAAAGAGAACTCAAAAGTTCTGAGTCATGTCCCAGATTTCTGAAGCAAAGCTGTGTGGTTTTGGTGAACTTGGGTTTTTACATTGATAGCATGCTTTCTTGACTCTGGTTTCTGAAGTCATATCCTAGCAGGGTGGCCCAAGGGCTGGATTTTTGAGGCAAGCAGCTCTGTGATTGTAGATCTGAATTGCTGTCTCTGGTGCAGGATATCATATTAGTATGACTGGGATTGTTGCTCTTTTCTGACCCTCCTGGGATTCATATGTAGCCACAGGTACCTACTGGTGTTCCATACAGATGGGATTTTCCAAAATAATCAGTGAGTGGAGCCATAGTATATCCAAGAACAGATTGACAATTGCCCCCTGCCCCAGGCTGACGCCTTTGGGTGACTTTGCTGTAATGCCGTGCGGATTCTGGGGCATGCTGGAAGGTGCCTTGTGACTTGCAAGGTTGCTCTGCTTTGCTTAGCTGATGTAAAGAGCAGCAGAAAGACAGCTGTTTGCAGCACAGTTTTCCTAGTCCGAAAACCCCGGGGCTTAATGCTGCCCATTCTCAAGCACTACTTACTGATACTGCGTCTGTTAGCTGTTGGTGTGGTTCCAGCCCCAAAGTGCTCTCGGCACCAGCGGCAAACCACCAGCAGGACCAAGGTGATAACTTCGCCACTGGCTGGATTCATCCCTGCCATGCAGAGGGCCTGGTGGTGTTCGGCATATCTGTATGGATGGGTGTACCCCCTCCACCTTGTTCTGAGCTGCCTGCAGCTCCAGTCCAGCTCCCACCGGGAAACCAGACTGGCTCCAGCATTGTAGCACAGAGCCTGAACTATTGTGCTCCTCTTCTCGGGCAAAATTGTAACTGTTGATGTTGACAGATAATAGAGAAATCCGTGTTAGCAGCAGGAATCCGTCCATGAAGATATGTAAGTTGTAGTTCTTATGCATATTGTGGAAAGAAAAGTAGGCTTCCTAGGAAGCCAGGTTTCTGGCTAGAGTTTAAAGTGGTTTTTTTTTTTTTTTTTATGTTTGTGCACCATTTCTAGCCATACAGTGGCCCAGTAACAGCTATTCTAGCTAAATGCCTGACGTTTCTATGGCGTATGGGCATATGCAGTTACAGACTGTGCATGTAGGAATCCACTGCACTGTGTCCTGAAAGCGATGGATTTACTGCCTGTGTGCAGGCTAGGGGTCACAGCAACCTAGGGGCGAGTGAGAGTGCACTGAATAAAATGTAGAAGGATTTAAATAACCTTTGCTCTTTATATTCAAAAAACTTATCAGTGGAAAGGGGTTGGTTTGGATTTTAATGTTCTGAGCACCTGTAGGGTGATCTTTTTACCCCCATAAGGACTTCCTAGTGAGTTGAATTTTATATTTGGGTTCCAAATCAAACTGTTTGTTGATGTTATGAAAATTTTTCTTTAAGCTGCCTCAAACCCTCAAAAGTATAACAAATTTCCTCTCTTCGCTCAACACCCCTCACTCAGTAAACTGGTGCTGGAAACCAAATGGCAAACCAGCTTGTGATAATTTTTGCTTTTTGTATGAATGTTCTGTTTGAGTGTAATTTTTACCTTTTTTGTGGCCTTTTATATCTTTCCACGATCGTTTCAATAATAGTGTTTTTGCTGCATGATTTTCTCCGAGGAAGTGAAATCTGTTTGTTCAAACTGTCTCTGAAAGTGAACTCTGCATCACACGTTCTCTGTAATGTATTGGAAAACTGTGTTTAGCGCAAACTGCAAGCTGTTAGTACATAGCCACCAAAATGTGGAACATGTGCAATACAGGGGAGTTCTATAATTATTCATTATGGAACAAATTTCTAAATTTGACCCGAACTATCTGCAATTAACTCTTTACAAGTCATTCATTGAAATAGGGTCTTACTATGCAAAGAAATTCCAAGTAACAAATCCATTCAAAGATTCAGCGAGTCACTTTTGAGCATTCTCCAAAGGGAGAAATACAATTCGCATGGTAGTTTTCAGGTAGAGAGTGATTCGTGTTTTAGTGTTTGCGGTGGCTGACTCCTTTGCCCAACTATGGAGGAGTAAAAACCCTTTCAGAGGAGAGCGAACATTTTATACCAATTTACATCCTTGCGTGCCTTTTCTGCAAGGAGCTCTAAGAACTTTACACATACTGATTATGTCTTACCTTTTCCCTTCCACTTGGGAGGTAGGTGTAAGCAGTTGGATTCACTTTTACAACGAAGGAACTGTGATCAAATAGAGTATCTGATTTGCCTAAGGTCACATGCAGTGACTCAAGGTAAAACCAGCCACAGACCCCAGCAATCGTAGTCTCTTGCCCCCTCTCCTCAGGCTTAGTAGCTCCTTAGCTACTACCTCAGGCTTTCTTCCTTTTCACTGTGAGAGGGAATTGTGCTTATGTAGCCCGTATTTGCCTGATAAAAGGGGGTTTTCCAGCATCTGTGGAAAAGACTGATATGAATTACTTTGAAACAGGTTTCGATGCGAGCTAGGCTTCTGATCTTACTAGCCTGTCAAGTCATGTAAGAGTTAAAAGCATAGAGTGAATAAGTTCACAAAAGTCTGATGATCTGTTTTGGCCCAAGATCTCAGGACCTGATTTTACCTTGAAAATACCGCAAGAACTCAAAATACAAAAGCAAAAGGAGGAAAACCTGGGTGTAGGGAAATATGGTTGGGGCTCTTAAACCTTAAAGCTTAATTCAAGATTTAGAGGCAAGTTCAGGTTAGCTGCTGTTCTGTCCAAGTTGGTTTGTGCATCGATGGCCAGTCAGGGCACCAGTCATCTGAATACTGTCTGGCTTGGAGACACCTGAATGTTTTTACCGGGTAATGACTGCTGCCTGCCTGGGGAATTGGGCTGCTGATGCCAAGCAAGGTGGGATGGCACGAGGTAGGACCTGAATCTGGGGTTCAGGCAAAGTCAGAATGAATGCCCAGGCTGAGCTTCACCTCGAGGAAGCTCACCATGTGCTGCCAGATGTTATGGGATCCCAGCAGTCTGAGTCGCACTGGGAGCATCCTTCTAGCCCTGTGAGGCAGCTATCTCCTTTATAAATTACAGAGATCTTTGCTCTCCAGTGCTGTCAAAGCCAGCAACTGTCATCAATACAGCATTAATATTTCATAAGTAAACAGAATTGGCAGAGATGGCTCTGCAAACCATGTTGCCTCCTTGGAGGACAATTATTCAGGTTCTTTGCTTACCATAAGCTTTGGCTAGTGCAGTAATTCTCAGAAGAGTTAGCAAGGAATTTTAATGTGCAAAAGCTGGGAAAGAAGTGACCATCTCTAGGCAGGGTTCTCCTTTCCCCTTTGGCCTCTGGATCACTCTCTGCTGCACGTTGGGTTTTAAACATGCTCCCAGAGCAACACACTTCGCCCCACACGGCAGCATCACTCTTCAGTATTTCCTTATATGCATTATTAAGCTGCAAAAGAGCTTTGCAGCATTGAAATATGTTCTCATTAGTTGTAATTAAATCTTTAAATTCTCCTTCAGGCTTGGATAAGACACAAGCTCCAATCATACCCAAAGTTGTTCTTTTCCTTTTTTTTAATTTTATTAGTCTCACACTTTGCTAATTACTGAATGCGATGATGTTTCCAAAGCAGCCACAAAAAAGTATTTACTATTCAGCGAGGCATGTGTTAATCTGGCAAACTATTATATTGGCTACACAGTCTCTTATTTAACATGAATCACTCTGTAAAACGTCACAACAGCACAGCTTCTTATTCATTATTGCTTAATTTCATGATATCTGAGATGTGGGATTTCAGTTAACGGATAATTGAGATCATAAATCAAAATATTTTCAGTGAGATTACATGAAACACAAGATGTTGAGGTTCAGAGCCTGAAACACCACTGTCTTCCTTGGCAGCTCTTGGCAGGGCTGGGTGCGATTTCCAGACCTGCCCTGATGCCAAGATTGGGGCTGCCTGGAGGGGGCAGAGTTTTGGTGTGTTACGCACTTTCTGTCCATCTGATATACTTGCATGGCTTCTGTCAGTGTAGGATTCACAAGTGATGTGTATCTTCTCCCAACATACCTGTTGGAAGGGTAGCTCCGATATACCCGGTTTACAGGTAGGAAGCTGAATCCAGTCACACGGCACGGACCCAATTTCTAGCCACATTGGGGCATCCAGTGATGTACACAGGGTTTGGCTGGGTTTTAAGGTTCTGCACACATTTGCCTAAATCAAACTCCAAGTGTCCTCAGGGTTACATGGGAAATCTGGGAAAGAGCAGAGACAACCTAAACAGGTGCTCTCAACCACTGGGCCATCTTTCCAATTCTTTCCCCTGGCAGACACTGAAAATCAAGTTACCTGGGATTATTAATTAAAAAGTCCTTTTTGAAGTCCTGAGGACTGCTTTCATTACTGAAAAGGACTCACAGATATCATAGTGCCCACTAACTGAACAAGCATTTTAGAAGAGAGAAGTTACTAGATGGACTGACAGACACCTTTGTCCCTTCTTCTGCAGCCTGCCAGGCTGTATCTGACCCTAAAATGGGCTTAGTATGCCCTGCAACTAGAACCCTTTTAGTCCTACTGACTTCAGCCATGGATCAGCCATGAGTGGTGCTGTTGTCAATTTTGCCAATTACCAAATGAGCTATTTGATTCCTTTTTTGAGAAAGCAAATGGGCAAGTGTACCTTAAAGATCACAAGCTAGGATAGGAATCCTCTTCATGTGAAAGAAAGATGCTGTAAAACAAGAATGTCTAGTTCTCAATTTTTCTACTGGAGACCAAAACCTTCAGCATAGTTTATATATTTTTAAGGGAAAAATATTTTTGGGGCCAAATTCCTTTTGTCTGGGGTAGTTTGTTTCTTTTCTTTCTTGGCTGATTTGTAGCAGCCTTGAATAGAGTAGTTTCATATGGAAATGCTGATGCAGCACTCGGGGACACAGCAGCAACCCATATCCTCTCCAGTATATTTTAGGCAGCCAGCAAGGGCTGGGCTACTGCTGGCCAACTGCTGGCCACATTTTACTGGGCAAAATTATTGCTTTTTATAAGGTCAAATGTGTAGCTTCTTCCTACTGGAAAGCCCGAACAAGGACAATAAATGATTCATTGTAGGCATTCCAGAGGCACACAGTCCCCTCATGTGAGTGGCTGGGGGAATACATTAGTACATAGATTTCCTGTTCATACAATCCAAGTTATGTAGAAAATGCCTCTGCTTCATCGTTACCCACAAGTGGACAGAATAGGCTGTTTGTGACTAGCTTTCTATTGTTTCCTATCCTTTTCACTGTGTCCTTTCCAGAGATTGTTTGACTTTGCTCCTCACTGGGAGGTTTTGCTGGGAGGTTCACCCAAATCATGGGCCATGTTGATTTAGAGCAGCCGAACTGTTTAACCCAAGGATGCAACTCACTGTGGCTTTTGCAGGACCACCAGAGGCCTTGTCCAAGTCTCCAAGTCTCTCCATCTATCCAGATACTCATACAGTCCATATTCTTAGACTAGGCAAGTGCTCTCACTGCTAATCCCATATTTGTGTGCACGTAACCTGTGCTGCCGGGTGTCCGCACAAAAAACAGGGGAAGGAATGAAAGGCCATGGCACATGAGAAAAGAAGCCCTGCAGGGTCAGAGGTGGAGGATATTTAGAGAGAGAGTGTCTTGGTCAGATGTTTTCTCATGTTACCTGCTCATGATGATGCTGGATCTCAGGGAGCAAGATTTAGAAAGAAGGTGCAAGTTATGCTCTTAGATTCTCAGGTGCTCACACTCTCCGATGGGATGGGGAACATGATACATCCACTTTATTCTGGGGAACACAGTTACTTTACCAAGAACAAAAAAAACGGGGGGGATCTGATGCTGGAGTAATTTTGTGGATCCAGGTGTGAGTGGATTTCCCCAAGTCATTGGGCCAGTTGGAGGCATAGCTTGGAATTTGGCGTGTGGCACATCAGTCCTTGGCTACCTATATCTGCCTTACCTATACCCTGCCTTATTGTCCAAACCATCTTCTGCTTCTGCCTATATTCAATGTTTAGAAAGTGTAAGTTTTCAATCCTAAAAGCTTCCAGGCTGCCTCTTAGCTGCTTTACTTTCAGTCTGTGTCAGCTAAAGGCCTTGCCAAGCAGTGCATTCATGAGTAAATGAAGGCAGGTTTGGGCAACATGGTGTATGTGCCCCTTCTTGTCGCCTGACCTGGGACACAAGGCAGGGAACTTTACTCACTTCTTGATCTCTCACTGCATCCCTGCTTTGTCCTCCTAGGAGGTTGGGTTTTTTTGTTTGTTTGTTTGTTTTTTAATGAATAAAATATCCCTTAATATCATCGTTTGCTCAAGGTGTATAAACAGGCCTGAAAACACATTCCCCAGCTGACCCAAAAAACGTTCAGGTCTCATGTCATTATTTTTTAACCAGGTCTGTATTAAAAGTTTTATGAGCTGCTCCAGTTTCAGAAGGTTTCCCGTAAATGAACTTTCCACCACTCTGTGACAGCATTGTGTTGCCAACACATGTATAATATGGAAAAATGAAAGAAGGGAAAAAAAAGCCCTTTTTTTCCCCTCTTTCCTCCATCTGTTACAATACAGGACTGGGGCAGGAAACGAGGTTTTGCAGTTTTATATGAGCAGAAGTTTTTTAAAGCTGTAGAGTGTGTCATTTCAGAGCTCCCTTCAGAAATCTGGAAGCAACCAACTAAGGCATGGAAAAGACATTATGTAATTGCAAAAGACAAAAATCCTCCTAATGTTGAGGCCTCGTGGCAGAAGTAAATCTCTGACCTCACCCTTTTCAGGATCTCTAGAGAACACTGTGTTCCTCTGGACCATTGCAAAAAATAGTCCCTGCCAGATCTCAACAAACAATTCCGGCATTTCCTTCCCCTGCCTCTGTTCTGTGGGTGTTTTGGAATCTCTCATATGTGTAGGCAGGGATTCATTAGCTAAAATAAAAACAGTACTACAGAGCTGTATTAGGGGGGAAAAAAAAATCCAGGCAAGTGTAATAAGCCTGTGGCATTGGCTAGTTTGGACTCGATTCCAGTTTCAGAATTAATAAAGAATAAGTCAGAAATCAGAGAGATCTCATGGGTCGTATTGTCTCTCCTTCCTTAGTTCCAGCAGGATTCTCCATTACAGCCTCTAGTGTGGCCGTCTTGCCTAGTGCAAAGCAGCTGAACTGGGGGGGTCTGAAGTGCTGCATTTGCAACTTCGGTGAATAAAGTTGAGCACGGACTGAGCATTCGAAAGATCAAGGTCTTTGTTCTTTTAAACTTTTTCCAGTGTAATCCCTACAGAGATGTAATCATTTTGTGTTGTTTTTCCTCTGAATTCTCTTTAATTTCCTGACTGTGGTTTTGGGGGTTTTGTGAGGTTTTATGGTTGTGGAGAAATTTTGCTGTTTACAGTGCCTGCCCTACATCCTCTAAAAACAGCATCCTATTTCTTCTAAGAAAAGCCCTGTATGTCCTAATTTAAGTTGCCGGGTCATCATTATTGTCACTGCAATACCCCTAAGGCAGCCAAAATAAATACTCCCTTCCCATGGGAATCCTTCCTTCACTTTGCTCCTGAGTTTCTGGGGGTGGGAGGACCCTGTTCATCTTTGCATTGCAGGTTAAAGACCCCAGATTTCACTGTTGGTGTATCCTGAGAGCAGGGAAAGCTTTTATGCTTCATGACTGCAGAAGTCAGCCGTGTTGCCCTCAACTTTCCCTGCAAATATGTTTGAGTTTGGCTTGTTTCTGCCAGCTGGAGCTCAATACCTTCTTTGCAAGCTTCTGCTTTCTGTAGGCAGACTGCCAGGGAAGCCCATGATAGGTTTTAGATGGCTGTGCTGTTTATTTAAGATTATTGAACCTCAAAAGGTTCATAGATGCAGACAGAAGTTTTGATTGGCCTCATAGGGAATCTTTCTACATCTGCCTGGCTGGGCTCTTCAGTCATTGTTTAGTATTAAGAAACATTTGCATTGCATTTTCTTCAGATTAACAATTTGGCTGTTATGGTGCAGGAAAGAATTTTGTCCTGTTCCTGACAAGCAGTGGTGCGTTCCTTGCTAATAAAACTCCACATTATGCAACAAGTTGGAGCTGATATCTCAAAGGGCTCTGAAGGCTGGCTTTGGTCAGGATGCCACATTATATGTGTTAAAGTTATTTTGCTAGGATTGAGGGTATAAAAGTTTCATCTGTTACATAAAGATGAGCAAATTCAATGATGTGACTAGTGGACGGACTGGGGAATAAGATGTAGCAAGTCCTTGTGCCAAAAATGGAAGACCCTCTCCAAACCAGTCTTCCTCCTGTGAATACTCTCCAGGAGAATATTTCCCATTGCTACCTCTCCCCACAAGCTACTTCATCTCCTCCCTTTAACGTGTTCTCGCTGTGCCCCTGAGGATCTCTGCTGGGAGCTTTTCATTGACTCCGACGGCTATGGATCTGGTCCATGTGCACTTGTAGGGTTACACTGATCTGGTACCCCAGCCCAAAAGAACATCAGAGCTCTGGAGGGATTTCCTGTGGGGACTTCTGTCTCCTGCTGATGTGGTGTAGCTTGGGCTGGGCAGATGTTTGAGTGTCCTAGCTCAGCATCACTTCAGTTACCTCAGACTCGTTTAAACATGGAGCTAGGCATATATTCATGTTTGTGGCTAGGGAGATTTAAGGTTTAATGGAGACGGGAAATATTTTCAGTCAGTTACTGCAGCAGGTGTTTCCCAGGGTGCAAATGCCCCTTTCTCCTCCGGCCTGTTGGATTAAAACTAGTTTATGAGCAAAACTGCAACAGTCTGTAGGCCCAAGCTGTGCAAGTGGGACATGCTGTTGTACAAAGCAGGGGAAGAGTGCTGCTGAGCAGAGGTTCATGTTGGGACTGGTGGTAGGTGTCAGAGCTCCTCCCTGCCCCTAACACATCCGTGTGGCTTGGTCAGTGATATTTGTTCAGCTGGGGCCTTGAGTTAGTCCATACGCTGTCTTTATTGGGACAGCAATGTCCATTGAATGTATCACAGTCTGTTCAGCCATATTCTTGCAAACAAGGAAAGTCCCCAGCAGCCTGCTGTCCCTGAACATCTGCCTCACGATCCCAGCTCAGTCTCCCAGCACAGAGAGTAGGCTAGTCTCAACCATGTTCACTGTGCATCATGTTTGAGGTTTCCTGCTCCACCTCTCATTGCTTGGCCTCATATCCCGGGGATGCTCGCAGTTCTCTTCCGTTACCTTGTTCTTCAGCTCTTGGCTGCCTCCCTTGGGCCATGGGCCTGCTACAGGAATTCACCCATGTCGTTTCTGCCTCCCTTCCTTGCTTGGACAGGCACCCTGTTCACCTTCCTCCACTCAAGGAGCAGGCTGATCTCTTGTCTTAACTCTTGGTGTTTCCCTCCTAAGCTGTCTTCATCTGGTGCAGTAAACCCTTTCTCAGCTTGCTTTAAGCATTGCAGGGACTCATTAAACATCCGTAGCACCTAGTTAGTCCAAGTCTGCCCAGGCTTGTTGCCTGTGCACAGAATAGGCTGATGCTCTTTATGGGAAACTGGTTCCTTGGGAAATGGCCTAAAACTGCCTTTATCTTTCAAAGAGGGCATTAAACGCCCCTCCTGTTCTTACAGATGAGAAAGTTATAGGGGACAGGATGCTTGGGGATACTGCTACATCTCAGAGGTGACTTGGCGTAGCTTCTTGTTTCCCATGACTTCATAGGTCACCTTGTGAATGTGATCAAGTCAAATATTTTTTTTTAGGCTGAATCCTGACAATTTTGAGAGGTGGAGCAAGGTGAGGGAGAGGAGAAACTGGATCCGAATCAGAGAGAAGTTTATAATCAGCGATGCTTGTCATTTGATCATGGTGCGGTCAGTGCGAGTGATCACAGAGTACTTAGAGCAGCACCAGTTTATGACCTGACAGACAGTTCAGTCCTGTGTTGCTTCCCATGGTCACTGAGAATACCTTGTTTGCTCTGGTCCGAACAGTGGAGGAAGAGGCACTAGTGTGAATTGCCTCTGGGCACTTCTGTAATAGCAGGTTGCCTTTAGCACCGGCGCCACTGCGGAACGAAAAGCGGTTTGCTGAAATTCCAGCTGTCTGATTTCCTCCCCTGCCCTCCTTGTGTTGTGGCTGTTCAGCCTTATCTGATGCTGCCACGCAGGACGCAAATTAGAACTAGTCGCTACATCTGGTTGGAACATGATGTTTTATCAAAGCTAAAGTATTTCCTCATGCTTACTTGGTTTCGATGACATTTTGGGGAGGCTTGATAGCGTCTGTGTGTCGCGTGCTCTGTAACCCAGTAGTTAGAGCACTGGCTTGGAGTTTGGTCCCTCAGAAAAGAGTTGTACGGGACAGAAGCTGCCTGATAATTTAGCCTAATAAATAAATCGGGAGAGAGGAAGGAGGAGAGAAGGGGCAGAAGGCTTACAAATGTCAAAAAAGGTTTGTTTCGGTATTTCCAAACCATGTATTATGGGCTGGATTCATTTGGATGTTATCTGAGCCTAGAGTACGGACACAAGTGCCTCTTTTGCCCAGTTCAAATTCCTGTCTTCTCTGTCTCATTTGAGTTCTCCAGCCCCTGAGCTATGCAGTGACCCAGTGAAGCTTTCTTCATTCTCCCCACTTCAGGCTCATCCACTCTGAACAGTGCCCAAAGTGCTCAGCACCCAGAGGGAGAGAGAAGAAAAGCGACTGACTCCATGCTGGTGGTCAGGACACTTAGGTGAGAGAGAGGGCAACTTTGTTCCACATCCTGCTGTGTGATTGTTTTAAGGATTTATTGCAAAGGTTTTTCATCCCCACTCATTCATTTCTCAGTTCTTCACGGCTTTCTTTAAAAATGCCTGATCTCTCTCTCTCTCTCTCTCTCACACACATACACGCATGCACACACACACACAAAGTATCAAATGAAATATTTGTTTTAATCTGGTGAAAATTTCTTGAAAACTGGGTTTACTCATGCAGTTTTCTTTTTGCTTGTTTGGCCAGCAATGGAAGATAAATCAGTTTCTTGCTTAGACTTGTATGGGGTGTCTCTGCCCAAAGGCGAGTCCTGACTGATCAGTGACAGGGCCTGCAAGATTTCATTGTATTTTTGAAGTTAGGCAGAGGCAAGGCCTGAACTGGGCTTTTAGGCCCAGGTCACTCTGTCGTCCTGTTCAGATTTCAGCCCAGAACCAGATATCACCACCTGATTATCTTCTCACAAAGATGTTTGGGATTTTTAATTTTCTTTCAGTGCAAAACAAAGGCAAAAATGGAATCCTTAAAAACTGCTCCTAAAAAGCTGTCTTCCTCTGAGCAGCCTCTTTTTGGCACAGTTACTGTCCTCCTTATAGTAATGTACAGCACCATCACGCTGACCATGCCTGTATCACAACTGCCCTGGTGAGACCTTTCTTTAGGAGTCATATTACAGCACCTGCTTTTGGTAAGCAGCTGCCCTGAGATTTTGGCAGCCCCAGTGTCCTACTGACCTCCCCAGGAGTGGATTGTGCTCAGCATCTCGCAGTGTCGTGCCTTTTACCCGCATCAACCTGGCCTCAGTTGACCTTGCTGCTGAGAGTAGGTTGAGTTGTTGTTGTTGTTGTTTGTTTTGCTTTGTCTTGCTTTGTTTCATTTTTCATGTTGTTTTTGGTTCCAAGGAAAATATGAGTGAAGAGGAACTTTTTGCATGTGGTTGCAACTTCAGTCAGTGTGTGGTCACTTCACCCTCGCTGCTCCACAGCAGCCAGGGCTTTCAAAGTCACCAAAGTACCCCCGTGGCAGAGGCTTCGTCTGGCACGGCACATGTAGCATTATGCATAATACCTTGTTTCTCAGGAAACAGAGTCTTTCTCAGGCCCACCCACCATGCTGCTCCAGAAATGAGCAGCCAGGGAGGGCTCCTCTCTGCAGGCCGCAGCAGTGCATCCATTTCCCAAAGCCAGATGGCTAGAGAGACACGAGGCCAATTCCTCCACTGCCGGAAACAGGCTCAGCTCTATTGTCTCCCATGAAACACAGGGCAGTTGCAGAAGCCAGGCTGCAGAAAGGAGGTATGGCACACAAATTGCTGTTTGGTCATTTTATCCCTTCTCTTGGGCACCAGGTGGGAGCGCTCCCTGAAGTTGAGTGGGATTCACCCAGGTGGCTTCCACCACCTCATTCTTGCAGGCAAGCTAGTCTCTTGTCATGGCCTCTCCTGCTCCATGACACATCTGCTCAGCTCCAGCCTGGGATGGAGAGTGGGGAGAAACCTAGCACATGGATGGGACTTACCTGTGGCCCTGCCTATGCTGCTCCTCTGTCACATGCGTTGAAGGAGAGGGAGAGCAAGGACTTCAGGAGATGGGAGATCTATGCTGGTGCTTTCCCCTGGAGATGAAGCACCCCCTGTGCTTCCCACTCACCAGGCTTCTCTTCTCCCCATAGTCCTGCTCTCAAGCAGCCCAGGCTGAGGGCAGAAGTCTGTCTCTGTTAGCAGTGCTGGTGCACACTTGCAGTACCATAGAAGGGGAGTAAAGATTACCAAATTCCACTTACAAATATTCAACATTGCTGCTCCTGCAGCCAGCAAAAGGCAAATTTTTCTTCTGTTTTTTTCTCCTGCTCTGTGGGAGCAGTGGGGTGCAGAGAGGTGAGCTATTGCAGGGCCATAACAGTGATGCAGCCAGAGCCAGCAGGTTCGAGCAGCCTTCCTTTTGGCTTGAGCTTGATTTCTGGGTAAAACAGATCCCAGGTTTTAAAACAGAAGTATATCCTTATAATAGGAAAGTGTGACAGCCTAGCAGCAGATAGATATGTGCTCAGTAAAACAGGAATAGTGTACCCAGAGCCTCTGAGCCTCGCATATCTTTCTGGTTTATTAAATCATGAGCTCCTTCCTTCAGTTGCTTCAGTGCTCCATGAGAGGTTAGAAGGGGAAGGAAGGGTGAGAAAAGGACTTTTTGCCTTTAAAGGGGCTTTTCAGTTGACCGTGCATCTAAGTGATCTTGTATTGATCTGTACTCCCTGACACCAGCCTGCTGGCTGAAAAGTGATCTGAGCATTGGCTTTGCCACTTGCCTTGCTACAGGGAAAAGCTTCTTTTCTGCTGCTTTTTCTTTTTCCCCTGTGAGAGGAACTTTAAATCATTGATGAGTCCTATACCTACTTTACCAAGGGAACTAGACTACAACAAGTCAGGGTTTGTGGGGGGAGTAAAGCAGAAGGCCTTGATTTGCAGGATGCACAGCCATTCCCCTGTCCTTTGCCAGCAGCAGCAAAGCATGCAGAAGCTGCGTCGTCTGGCAGATTGTACGCGAGACCATGGGAGCCTGTTTTCTAAGCCACACTATGCCATTGTCTCATTCCCTTACTTTTTGAGAATTATTTAACTTTTCTGTGCCATGGATTTGTCCCTATGTTGAGCCAGAATAATGACAATAGCCTCCCTTGGAAATGTCTCTGAAATGTAGCTGGTTTGTGTAGCACTGTCAAAAATGCAGCAGAAAAGGACAGCAAACTAACAGCAGCAGAAGTGTTCAGAGTCACCAGAATCCTTCAGGCCACTCTGAAAAATCTCTGCTGAAATTTGGTGGAAACTGATTGGTATCAGTGAAGAAGCAAGAGCCAGTCAGATGGTCAGCTATGGCTGGCCAGTCCCAAATTACTCCTTGCAGTATATTGTCTAGGTTAAGGGAGTTAAGCTCACTTCATCTGGTGGTTGTATACCATATACTCTCCAATCTGATCCCTTAGCACTTGACACTTCAGAGAGAAATCCTTGCATCTCTCCCAGTGAGACTGTATGTGCTGCTACTCTTGCTCAAACCAGCACTGTTTTGAAGTAGTAGAGTTTGTATGTCACCTCCTTAATAGCCAAGCCTGGCAGCGGCCAGTGCAGGAGCCCAGTCGAGCTGCTTCTCAACTGGAGCTGCATGATCTCACAGGTGATTTTTGCTGCCACAAGGATCTCTACTTCTCAGGAGGTCTACAAGACCCTTGAAATGATATTATGGTTGTGGGAGTCGAGACCAGCCTATGTTTGACTTTCTTGGTCTAGTGCTAGTGTCCTGTTGAGAGGAGGTTCATGAAATTGCAGTGTCCATCTGCTTGTCCCCAAAGCTTTTGAATTTGTTGGGAAATTTCAGTCATGTTTGACAGGGGCAAAGAGAACTAGAAAGTATTCAGCATCTCCAAAGCTTGTGGGATCAGATTGCTGGAGAAAAAGCAGGGGTGCAAACAGGAGAAGGGCCAGCAGGAGCTCAGCTCGGTCATTAGACTCCAGGGCATCCCATGGGAGCATGTTGAATGAAAGAATGTGAAATGGGCGTTGCAGCTTCTGCTACCTGCAAGACTGCTTGTTTTCCCGACTCTGGAAACCTGGTTCTGTAACTGCCAGCATCAGTCTCGAAGTCTCGCACAGATGTAAAGGAGCGTTTATAAATGCGATCTAAAAGTGGACTGGCCTGGCCTGGCCAGGGTTTCCACAGACCCTTCGGAGCAAGGCTCGCAGTTGCCCTGGGATGGGAGGGCCTTACCTCTCCTCTGAGGTTCCCAAATGCTCGTTAAGTGTCTGCCTGATTTCTCAGGTAAATTTCCATCTGCACAAACTAATTTGATTTTTTTGAGTGAGGACACAGAAAACTCTGCCAGCAAATTATTGGCCCCTTGCAAATAACACTGTATAAAGACAGCCTTGAAATCCCACTCATAGCCCTTACTCTAAATGCAGCCATCAGTGGGGTGTAAGCCATATCCCTGAGGAGACAACAGCACAAGCTATCGCATCTTCCTATCCAGAAAAGGGTTTTGCCTTTCTGTCTGATAATGTTCCTCATGGTAATTTGCCAGCAATTACTTCACAGCTTAGTCTCCTCTTGTAAACAGTATATTGACTTCAGATTTGTCATGCTGTTTCTCGGCTGAAGTAGCATGTGTGTCTGTGTAACCCTGATGCTGGAGAACTCCCCCGGAAGGCACCTGTTTTGGGTAGAATAAAGCACATGCTGGAAACATGACCGGGGTGCATTTTCTGCTGGATTGATTTACCTGTGCAGCACAGTAGGAAACACATCCATCATTGTCCATAAACGCTGGAGATTAGTGCTAATCACTGGCAGAGGTCGCATAGATGTCTAGTGATTAATGAGGTCTTTACTCCATCCTGGAGGCTAGAGCTGGGAGCTCTAAACTTGAGCTGACTGCTACTTTGGCTCTCATTCTGTACCTTGTCTTCCCTAAACCTGTCCTGGGATGCTTTTCTGAGAAGCTGGCTGGTGTCGGCATTCCCTTCCTCATGCATCTAATTCAGTAGCTCTTCCACTTGTTCTCTGTCTCCATTCCCTATAAATGCAGTTAGTAATTTAGCTTTTACTCTAGAAAGTGAGCTATAAAGTAGCTGGTGGATACCTTACTACTACCAGGGAAGGAGGGGAGAGAGGGAGAGATTATAAAATTAATTTTTTCCTGCTGTGCTACATTCTTTTCATCCCAGAGCTTTCCTTCTCTCACTATCACTGCAGTAAACTAGCAGTAGCTCTGTTCTCCATATACATGCAATTATTGTGATAAGTTGTTTTGCTTTGGTGTGACTGAGCATTTGTTCCTCATTTGTGCATTTTGAAACTTGGGGGTACCATGACAATATCATCAAAAGTGTTCGATTAGCAAATCCTAAGGGGACTTTGTACTACCTGTGAGACTGTAGCCAACTCCTGGACTAGCAGGTAGCTTGGATTTGAAGTTTGTGATACCCTAGTATTTTTTTACTGTATTTTAACAGCTTCGAAATCTAGTTCAAGTGTCTGAACCTAAACCTCAGGCTAAGTCCCCATCTGAATCAGGAAGAAGTCTTTTGAAAAATAGAAGCGAGGGATGTCTGTGCCAAGTGCTTGGGTCTCAAGAGTCCAGACAAAAAACTTGAGCCAACATGGGCGAAGCTTTCTCCGCAAAGGGCTCGGCGAGTCTTTCACCCAGCCCTTTGGCAGGTCTCCCATTGCCAGGCACTGTACTGTTAACCAGTAACAACGTGGAAATGCCACGAGTCTGTGAGTTATCTGAAAGGAAGATGAATCCGTAGTCATGCCTTGGGTTCCCTTCCCTTATGTAGGCACTTGGTTATTGTGTTCCTTTTTTCAACAGAATTGTTTCCCTTCTCCACTGCCACTCAACTGTTTGTCCTTTCTCTCAGCTTTTATTCTCTGCCATCCTGCTCCATCCCCTCTGTTCTCGTAGCGTTATTGTCGGTCAGGTCCAGAGCAAGAACCCAGTAACCTTGGAAGTGACAGTTTAAGCCGACACCATAAATCCATCCAGTCCTACTTCTTCCTTCTTCTACGTTTGCATCAATTCAAAACAGGCATGCGATGCTTGAAGGAAAGAGAAAGAGATGGCCAGCTGGAACTGGATTGAATGCCATTGATTTTGGGGGGAAGCCATTAAAGAAATCATTCCTATGTTTCATTTATTGTTCTACCGAGAAACAAACAAAATGAAAGATGAGCTCTCAGTACCACATTACCTCTCATTAAGGAAGAGGAACAGCTGATGTTTACCTCTCAGGTCTTTGAATATTGCTGTGCAACTGCAGCATATCAAAATTGTCTCTCCAAACGTTTTTGGAACAAGAAATGGGTTTTGCCAAAAATTTGATTGATTTTTTCTGAAAACTGATTTTTTTTTAAGGTGAAAGGCATTTCAGGTAACCAAAAATGTCCTGTAGAAAAGTAATGATTTTCTCTCCATCTTTCCCTCTCACCATGTGCATCCAACCTCATCCCCTCAATGTCTTCTGTGCATGGCTATGGCACAGCCAATCTTGAGTTATTCAAGGGAATTTCTTGTGCCTGCATTGTTGGTAACACTGGACTGAAAGTGGTCTGGCTGGGAAGGAATAACCAAGAGACTATGTTTTAGCTCAGCTAATAAAATGGGCTGTTGTTTAAGTTAGATTATTTGAATGCATTGAAGTCATTTAAAATAATTTATTTCTTTCAATAAGCAGAACTGTAGGGTGGAAAGATCGTAACTTATGTCCTATCTTTTTATCACCGATAAGTTTTTAATGTATTGCCGTTTATTTCTGGATTAGTTGAAAAGTTCGTCATTAGGCCTTTTCTCTCCAAGTTAACATAAATTCATTGCTCTTCCCGGAAATGACTATAAAGAAAATAAAAATGCCTTTTGGTAACTGCTCAGACTTGGGCAAAAAGCCGAAAGCAAGTGTAACTTTAAATCCGGGTGGAAGAGACAAAGCAGCCACCAGTATTTGGTGCCAAACAATGAAGCCTTTAACATGGCTCTGGGCTTTCAATGGGACTGTATGCTGCCCTCTCATTCCTGCATATTTTTTGCCAGCAGCGTGGCAGGCTTTTCCCTGTCCCTATCTGCTCTTACAAACCCTGTTGCGGCAGTGTCGTGAAATGGCAGCCTTAGGACAGCGTTCTCCGCTCCAGGAAAAGCAGGCGGCCAAACCCATTGCACTGCTTGGTCAGGTGGAAGCATGGCTCCAGGGGAGCTGTTTGCAGACCTTCCTCCTCCATCCCGGGGGGCAGTCACTATGTTTTGAAGCCGATGTTGGCTGCTCCTGCGAGCGGGCCACGCTGGGTTGGCGCAAGCAAGTGTGCGTGCATCCATGTGCGCTGCTGTGATCTCGAAGCTAGTAGCCCCTGGGGGCAAAAATGGTCCAAGGCGCTTGGCTGTGGTCAGATGTCCTGCTGCTGACCTGGCTGTGCCCACTGGAAACATCGCTGCCACCCTCCAGGAGTGATGGCTACAGCGCTGCTGGCAAAGGGGTCATGCAAGCTCTTTTCGGACAGATTTACCTGGGCAACTCGTGGCTCTTTCCTTTACCTGAGGCTGGCTTTGGGGACAGCGGATGCGGCAGCTTTGGCAGAGCCCTGGTAGTAAGTAGTTAGGAGGTGGGAATGGCTTCGTCTGGCCTCTGTTTGTAAAATAAACAGTTATCCACAGCCTAAATCTAACTGCAAGTCAACAACCTGCTGTTGCAAGTAGCTGCTAAGTTGCTCCTGCCGCTCGCTCGGTTGTTCACAGGCCTGTGGGCAAGTTTTGGTGAGGTGCTTCCCCAGTCCAGTTCCTTATGGGGTCTCAGGATGAGGATTTGGGCATGGTGGTTCCTTGTTGCTCTAGCAGGGACAGTGGCTGTCACCCATGTGTGGCCGCTACAGGGCCGTATCCGAGTCACCTTGACAGCATCCCTTGTGGTATGAATGCTGGCCTGCTGCAGGCGGCCTGCGTCCCCGGCTGATGTCCCCGCTTCAGCGCTGAAAGGCTTGGGGAGACGAGAGCCACCTCCATCTCCCGGCTGTCACCGTGGTTTCATATGAGCCTGACTGTGGCTTGCATATGCAAGCCTCATCCCCGAGGAGAGGAGGAGGCATGGAAAAGTGACTGCTGGGGGGATAAGTGTTCACCGTCCGCGCTCTACCTGTGCGGTGCTGGTGGTGCGACGGGCCAGCTCACGCCCTCTCACTTCCCGTGCCGGCAGCCCTTGGAAGCCGGCGTGGTTACGTGCGGAGGGCAGCATCACCAAGAGGTGATAGGGGATGGCTGACTTTGTGTATTAACAAAAGGAACACCTGAGTAGTAAAATGGTAATTACCTTAGGATCTAATAAGCGTAATTATTGAGTAATCCACAAGAGTATATAATGAGGCGGGAATATTTTTAGTCTGTAAGCGAGCTCTCTGCAGTCCCCAGGTACCGTACTCTAAGTAAAGAGCACTTATGTGGTACTGATGGCCTGTAGCTTTTAAAAAATGACTGTGATGCATCTTTAAAACTGGCAGCTTTATGGAAAAGGGGGCTCAGGGATGCTATTATTTTAACATAGCTGGGTTAAAACAGAATATGCATTTAAGAAGTCCCCATTGCATTGTGAGGCTTGCAAACTGTATAGTTTGAGGTATAGATAATAGCTGGAGACAGTCAGAAATTTCTTAGCCGTTTCAAGCTGAATGCTCTTCTCTGATTGGGGATGTGAAGCTGGCCTGGGCCTGTCCAGCGCTCAGATGGGCGCTTCCTGGAGACCACATCTGTAGTAAGAGCAGGACAAGGATGCTTTGTCAAACGCCCAGAGGGCCCTGCCTCGCAGAGACTGAATGAGCTGGAAGAGTACTTGGCCCTGTGTTTGCTGCTCAGCTGACGGGTGAGAAAAGGGAGAGGAAATTGCAATTTTCTGGTGGAATAGTTGGGGTTTTTTGTTTTATTTTTTTGTTTTTATTAAACATAAGGTCTAGGAAATCCCTCTTACATTTGCCATGTGGCTGGGGACAGATTTTAAAGCACAGTGGTCATGGAGCAGCTCTCACTATGACATTCAAATACAGTTTCAGAACAGCTTCCCCCCCCCCCCCCCCCCCCCATGAACTGCACCGAGTTATAACCACATAGTGCAGTGCCTGAAAGCAAACTGAGCGCTGGGAAAAGTACAGTCTTTGCGCTGTTTTAGCAGAACCACCCCCTCATCAGCCTTTCTTTTTATACCTCTGTATAACAAATACCAAAGCAATTAATACTGTTTGTGAGGGCAAAATGGAGGTCACACTGGCACCCCAACCTGTCCTTGGATTATGAGAGTTATGGTTAGCTACTTATATAACAAACTTGCTCCTATTGAAAACTTTCTTTACAAGTTCCCCCCAGCCGAGGGTTTGCACTTTGGAACATCTCTTTTCTAAATTCAAGTTGGGATGTTCAGAGCTGCGTGGTCACCAGCTTTCCTTCTTCCCTGGCCAAGCACTCCCCCTCTTACCAGTGCCTTCACCGACACGCTGGGATGCCAGCAGGATGGGAGCCTGGGAGCTGCCCATTGCCATTGCAGGGAGATGGATTTAGCCGTTTCCACCGTAGGTGCCTGTGGGTAGCAGAGTATATATCTCTTCCCAGTGAAAGGTGCACAGTCCCCAAATGTTAGCAGAAAGCACATATCAGAAAGGGTGTGAAAACTGCTCAGCTAGATTCATTTCCATATTTGCAGAAATTTCTGTGGGAATGTCTTTTGCAGCACGCAGCCAGCTCATGCTATAAATTAGCTGAGCCCTTCTCCTGCCCCCAGTGTAGAAAGTGATGGTTTGTTGCCTCCTTCTTTCTTTTTTAGTGAATGTTTAAAAAGGCGGTATCTTATTCCAGCCTCTTCAGGCTGGAGTGGGAATGCAGACCTCGAAACACCTGCTTCCTGCGCTGGCAGCTTGGGGAAGCGTGAATGGCCAAGGAGTACATGGCCGCTGAGCCTTTGTTTTGGGGCTTTCTTTTAACTACAAGCAGTAATTTGGGCTTGGTTATTAAATGAATGAGTTTGGCTGGAAGATAAGCCCAGACACCTGAGGTCTCGCATTCCATGCGGGGCTGGCAAGTACCAAAAGGCTTTTTCACAGGCATCTCTGGAAGCTCACTATTATGTATGAGCTTTACACTCAAACACCTTTGGACAATGAAGGCACCAGAGGACACTGCTGTTCGCAATTGTCAGCAGCAGAATAAATCCTCGCTTCCTGCAGCGTTTCCCTCAATCAGCGGCAGGGCTGGTGCGGAGCAGAAAGCTTTGCAGAGGCACAAAAGGTCTCTAAATAGGGCAGAGGCCAGACTGCGGGTTCCCCCTTTCAGAGCTGCTCCTGATCTCTGATGCAGAGAGCCCTGCAGATCCCTGTTTGGAAGCAGAGAAAGAGAGACATTGTGTTGCTGAAGCAAAGGGGAGAGGTAGGAGGAGGGAATCCCAGACCCTGCTTATGGAATGAACCCAGGCGGATGTTTGCAAATCTGCCCGAGGTGGAGGCTTAGGTGCCCAGCTCCCAGTGGGACTGATGGGAGCTTTTGCCCTAAATCACTTGCCAGTTTTGCAAGTCTCAGGTGTGCAAGAGGAGGAAGCCTCCCTGAGAATGTCCAACTTCTCCCCGAGAGAGGTCCAAATAGCTCCAGACAGTGGTGGATCCCACTAGCTGTGCATCCCACTCTGTGCCTCGTGCATAGCGAGGGATTTTGTCTTAACTCCAGGGGCAGAGCCTGGCCTTTGGCCCAGACTACGGGGCCTTGTGCTTGCAGCTCTGCAGGCTTCCTGTTCAGACCTTGGGGCTTGCTAAATTGGCACCTGTCACCCGGGCCCTGGAGCCATAGGGAAGCATTGAAATATGCTCTAGTACTGAATGACACCTGTGATTCCAGTCCCAGAGCAATGCAGCTTAACAAACCTGGGACTCTGTGTGGCCCTAGTCCCGTTGTGAACCAGGACCACTCAAGAGTCTGCAGGAATAAGTGTCAAAATGAGTACATGCAAGTGTCTTGCCGCTGCTCCAGCATCACTCCTGTTTATTTAGACTGTATGGCCATTAGCATAGGGAGTCCTGCAGCACAAGATGGTGAAAAACATAGTGCAGTGGGCAGCTGTTAGGTGCTGCTGCAATTCAAGGGAGTTGGTGATATGTGTGCCTTCATGAAGGACCTGGCAGTCTCTTGTGCCTTGCTCCTGCACTGGCTGCCAAGTTGCATGTGCGCTTTTTCCAGAGCTATGGGTCCCAGTGTCCACAGCCTTTCTCAGGAGGCTGGTGAATACCAGCAGAGATCTGCAGGGCAGTTTGCTATGCTGGTCCCAGGAGCTTGCTCATTCTTTACTCCAGTGGTTATGGGTTGCTCATGGATTTGCTTCTGCAAAACAGATGCAGGTTGCTCCATCTAACCTCAAAGCTGCTCAGCTCCCTGCAGAACAGATATTTGCCCTTAAAGTATGAAAGGCAGTGCCCTTAAAAATAGACCTGATGTAGCTCACAATCCTGTCCTGTTGCTGTCCTTGATCCCAGGGGGTGTTTTATACATTGGGCTTAGCTGGACTTGGCATACGAGGATGGCTAACAGAAGGGATACTATGCAAGCTCTCTAAAATTCTGGTTTAGGCAGTTTCTGCATTAGCGAATAGAATGGTGCCATAGAAATGCATGTGGAGAGTGAAGTAGTGCTGAGGACTTTATGTCCACACTATACGTGTTTTGGGGTTTGTCTTGGACTGGTTCTGGTCAGATCCTGGACCCCTAAGTTGATGGCACACAGCTTTTATTTGTATGTTGACTTTAACAAGGCTTTTGACACTGTCTCTCATAATATCCTCATAGAGAAGCTGATGAAGTGCAGGCTAGATAAATAATCAGTGAGGTGGATTGAAAACTGGCTGAACTGTCGGGCTCAGAGAGTTGTTGATCAGCGACACGAAGTCCAGCTGGAGGCCAGTCATTAGTGATGTACCCTAAGGGCTGATACCAGAGGCAATACTGTTTAACAACTTCGTTAATGACCTGAATGATGGGACTGAAGGCACCCTCAGCAAGTTCACAGATGATACAAAATTGGGAGGAGTGGCTGATACACCAGATGGCTGCTCTGGCATTCAGAGGGACCTTGACAAGCTGGAGAAATGGGCAGAGAGAAACCACATGAAGTTCAACAAAGGGAAGTGCAGAGTCCCACACCTGGGAAGGAATAACCCCAAAGTACCAGTATGTGCTGGGGGACAACCAGCTGGAGAGCAGCTTTGCAGAGAAGGACATGGGGGTCCTGGTAGACAACAAGTTGAAAAAGCAAAGCGCCCTCATAGCAAAGATGGCCAAAGGTATCCTGGACTGCATTAGGAAGGGTGTTGCCAGCAGGTTGAGGGAGGTGATCCTTCCCCTCTGCTCAGCGCTAGTGAGATACGTCTGGAGTACTGTGTCCAGCGCTGGGCTCCCCAGCAGAAGTGAGAAATGGACATACTGGAGTGAGTCCAGTGAAGGACGACAAAGATGATGTAGGGACTGCAGCATCTCTCATATGAGGAGAGGCTGAGAGAGGTGGGACTGGGATCTTATCAATGTGTGTAAATGCCAGATGGGAGGGTGTAAAGAGGATGTGGCCAGACTCTTCTCAGTGGTGCCCAGTAACAGGATGAGAGGCAACAGGCACAAACTGAAAGACAGGAAATTCCACTTGAACTTAAGAAAACCCTTCTTTACTGTGAAGGTGGTTGAACTGGAATACGCTGCCTAGAGAGGTTGTGGAGTCTCCATCCTTGGAGATGCTCAAAACCTGACCAGACATGGTCCTGGGCAATGTGTTATAGGTGACCCTGCTTGAGCAGGAGAGTTGGGCTAGATGATCTCCAGAGGTGATGATCTTCCAACCCCAATGATTCTGTGCTTCTGTGATATAAAAGGAATCCAGTTCTCACTGGTTGAGACCTCTGTGTAATGGGAACCAAAGTGGAGACAATCAGGATGTTTGCTTCAAAACACACGTCTGATCCAAACTCAAAAGCTCATGTGGGCACTTCCATAGACTATCCACCAGCAGCATCACTGAGGGTGAAGTGACACTCTGGCACCTCTCAGTGCTCTCTGTTCCTTCCAGAATACACTAGGTGAAAAGCCTGGAAGGGCTAATGGGATGTACAGACCTCTCCAAGAACGATACACCATGCACAAAAAGGGTGGGCACCTAGACTAGGTCTGCTAACAGCAGCCGAAGGGGTCCAGGCATCCAGCCTCCATTGAATTTGAGTGTCCACCAGGGGACTGTGTTCCTCTGGGTGCTGTGAACATCCTAGCCCTGAAGTAATTCTTCAAGGCATTGCAAGCCAAGCGAAAAACATCTTCACAGATGCTTTGGGCTGCTAATTTAAAGAGTGAGGAGACACCAAATGTTTGTAGATCAGCCTTCAGTAGTTGCCCAGCAAACCACGGGGACTGGGATAAAGCTGTTTGATTTAGCTGTTGACCAATGTATAAATGGATACAGCCAGACCATCCACATTTTGAATCTGTTACTACCTTTTTTAAGTAACTGCTTGCCAAGCGGAAGCCAATGGTGAGTGCTTGACACAGCTGAAATCAACAGGAGCATTGCTGTCAGCTTCAGTAGGCCCAAGATTATTTCTCCCTGCCCCCCGAGGCTTCTGTGGATTGCCTGGAAATACTGCCATCTGCATGGCCTCCTTCCTCCCTGAGCCCTGAGAAATCCCTCGCTACATCACATGGACCAGAACATGCTACATCTTCATCTTCCTGACCCTGCCCAGCACAGATGGGATTTTCAATGGCACTCGACCCCAGCTACTGTCAGTTTTCAATGGGGTTGAGGAGGGTTTTGGAAATCATATCCCCTCCTGTTTTCCTGCCCAGAGAAAGGATGGGGCAGCCTGGTTCTGAGAAAATAACTAGGGGGGCTGAATTTGGCTATCGCATTCCCCATCTGTTAAGTACATTCACACAATGATATTTCAGTACTTGTCTTAAAACAATGATTTCCTTTTCTCTTATTGTTTCAAGTCCTTTGGATTCCTCTTGCAGATTAAGGAGTGTCCCTGTAGAGCTAAAACACAGCGGCAGGGCTTATGGTGTAAATAGGATCCCGTTTCCCTGTGGAGCACAGGCATCAGAAGAATAGCACTCTGCTGGCACTGCATATTTACTTTGCAGCCACTCTGCTGGGTTGCAGCTGGGTGTCTTGGGAAATAAAGGATCCAACTGGTCTATATTTCATAGACACAGCCACCGCATTTGTGGGGGGGAGAAGGGAAGGGGGAACCCACAGAAATGCATTGAAAACTTCAATCCATCTATGGCTTTTATTTTCTTTCTGTATGATAAACTCTTCTGTTGTCTACTGTGCAAAAACCAGCATTCCTATCCAAAAACACTTTTTACTGGAAACCAGGATGTTTCTGTAATGAAGAAAAAACTCTCTTAAGTATGAAGTTATCAAACAACTTGACAAATTCGAATGCACTAAATCACCAGGCATAAACATCTGTCTGGCCTGCTTTTACGTGCCTACAGTGAGGGCAGCTTATCCAGTTCTTGGCTAGATGTGGTCTCTGTACTCTGGAACTATTTTTAGGGTGTATTTATTTGGAGGAGGCTGTTACAATAATCTAATCAGACCTTGTGCCTCTCTTGCCTTTAATTCCTCTTAAGGCTGTTTTGGGGAGGAGGGCAATTAAAACACTCCTATGGCAAAAACTTTTGCAGCATGTTTGATGGGCCCTGCTGAAAGCTCCACTTATCATTCCTTTGTAACTTCTGAACCGTTGGACTCTGGTTCAGCCAAGCACTCGAGCATGGGTTTAGTGTCAAGGGAGCCACATGCTATACTGGATAAGGTAGTGAGCTGAGTCACAAGGTGCTTTCATTCTTGTCTTGGCTGCATTACTGGCTTGCTTTCTGATTTGGGACAAATAAATGCTCTGTTTCCCTATTTACCTTTTGTCTTTATGGACAAAGCTCTTCTGGGGGCGGAATTGGCTGTTACTGTGTTTTCCTGGCTAAGGTACAGGGTCGTCTTCTTGGGGAGTATAGGAGGGAGGAGAAGGATGGTCAGGTGGTGTTAGAAAGCAGCTATGTTCATGCGTAATCCCATTCACCTCGCTGAGCCTGCTCACATGTTTAAAATTTAAGTGAGTCCTTAAGTTTTTTCAGGAATCGGAGGTGAATTAGTTTAGGCTGAATAAATTAAGAAATGCATATGCATTTGGGACCAGAAGCAAACCTGACTTTTAAATCCATTAAATGTAAAAGAGCAAGACTGTGCTTTGGCTTAAGAGCTGGGAAACCAATTTTGAAGACGGTATTTGCTGTTGCTGAGAAGAACGCAGTGCAGTGGTTGCACAGTAGCATGGGAAGGGAGCAGAGCTCCTGGGGGAAAAGCAACAACCACCCTCCTTCCACGCTCTGGGGGGATGATGAACCTGGGCACAGAGAAATGTTCTGTGCAGATATCTGCTTTCTTTGTATTTCTGCCTCTCTGTGCAGCGATGACCGCTTAAAAAGTAGTCCCACCTATAGGACCTGCACCTTTAAGGGGTTTCGGCATGATTTGTGTTCCCCCTATGACACAGCTTCATGGAAATAGATTTTTAGTTTATACTGAAGAACAATCAAAAGAAAACTTTTCAGAAGGCTGCTCAAACCAGAGTTTTTACCATTGAGGAATTTTTGTTTCATGAAAGGGTACTTTATTTGGGGAAAAACCTTTAGTTGATTTATTGGGGGGGGGGCATCAAAAGCCAGCTTAGAGGAGACTTTTTTTTTTTAAAGCAGCCAGCTGCATTAGCATTCTTGAACCATGTTCTTCCTTTCGCTTTGAATATAAAGCCTGTAGCAAGGGAACATTAATTTCTCTTCTTGGCAATAAACAGGTTCCTATGTTGCCAGTAGTGGAACTTGCCCATTTTCTTGGGAGAGAAAGTCAAAATAGGCAGTAATGAAGGAAAGAAGCAAAGCCAGCATTTCAGGTCCGTGCTCCCTGACGGAGTGCTATGCATAGGCATATACTGCTTGAAGCAGTTATGGTGATGGACTGGAAATCCGCTGGGTTTTGCTTGTGCAGGTATAAATCCTGCTGGCTGTGAGCCACTTCCCTCTTATCGGCTTCTCTGCTGCAGTGAAGCACATCAAAATTTAACTCTCAGTCCAGGGTAACGCTCATTTCCTTGCTTTGGGTTTTTTTGGCTTTTGCCTTTAACAGCAGAGCATGCATTGGTTTAAAAAAAAAAAAAAAAAGTTCCCCTGATGCAGGCAGCAGAATTGCTCCTCCTAGACAGTCATCATCGTGTTTAATTTACTCCAGAAAGGATCTCTTACAAACCTGAATGGAGCAAAATGCACATGATTTGACTTTCCAGCCACCAGAGAGAGCTTATCCAGTCGATGGAGGTAATGCCCAATTCATGGGCTAATTCTGTGCAAATCCTTCAGTGCCCATGGCCAACATCCCCGAGCCCAGGAAGCCTCTTTCTCTCGGAGCCAGTAAGTGCTGTGAAATGGGTAGCTCTGCTGGGGTTTGCTCTTTTGCATAAGCTCTTCATGGCCCTGAAACACACATCATAGCACTTTGCTTTGGCTGGTTCTTGAAGGATGTCCCAGTCGGTCGGAGCAGACAGAGTCTGTGGTTTTCTCTCTTCCTGAGTTCAAATTCTGTAAAGTGGGAGTGCGGGAAAGAAATGAGCCTGTGTAAACTTTTAGTTCACAACTGTTGCTGGGTCTTGTATCTGTCTGCTCATCCCAGCGCCTGTCATCACACAGCTGCCACAACCCTCTCTTTATCTTGTTCCTTTTCTTTCTTCCTTAATCCTTTTTCTTTTCTGTGCTTTGCCTTGCTGCTGGTTTCCACTCCTTTTTTCTCTCCCCCCACTCTCTCTTCTTCTCTGTACTTCCCTTTTCTCGCCCATACATTTGCTTGCCACCTGCATTCGACCAGACTTGTGACAGGAACAGCTCACTCGCTTCAAACATCACATGGGCGTTCTCGTCATCTGCAGGAGAGAAACATGCCACTCGGGTGGGATGAAAGCAAACTTTACTTGTGTGATTATAGTACAGTGAAATTACTTGAAGCCCTATTTAGAAAACAAAAACCAGGCTCATTTTTCCTTTGAGCTTTAATTGATCAAGGTGGAGATCTGGCCGAGCTTGTGAGCACCACGTTACAAGCCCCTGGAAATCCGAGTTAAGCAGGTCTTGATACAGCGCAACACAGCTGTTCAATAGAGGTAGGTGCTGACCACAGGGACACCGATTTAACGGAGGCTGTTTTTTCTTCAGTGGGAATTTTGGCACTCAATCCTACCTTCTCAGTGAATAGAGTTGGACTAGATCTCTTGAGCTTCCTCCCTGCCCTTCATTTCAAATGCTGCCTAGCTACTTTCCTGGACTGTGGTTAACATGCAAAGTTCCTTGCCAGACAGACAGTCCTGCTAACCCAGGTGAGATCCTGAGCATCCGTATCTGCCCAAGGTCTGTGTCTGTCTAGTTACAAGAAGAATCCTGTGTGTGCATGGATGAATGAACATAAAACCACCTTCTCACTCTCCTGCATCCTTGCATCTCTATTTCTTGCCTAGTGTTTCCAAAGATATCTTTGCATCTGCTCTCAGACGATCTCATGAGTAATTTTTGGAGATGCACAGGCTTTGCTGCTTCCCTATCAACTTTAGTTTTCCCTGCAGCACACTAAATTTGTTTAAACCTGAAGTTCCACAAGTGCAAAACCATGGTAAAGGGCTGTTGAAACATGTGCAAACTGGCAAGCAAAATATGCTGTATCTTAATGAGAAGGCTGAAGTTTTTCTCCATCTTCCTGCTCCAGTTTTCTCACTTCACTTATTTAAGGGCTTGAGTGCAAACTCGGAAACCTAACTTTGGTAACTCATGTATCTTAGCTATTGTATTTATAAAGAACAAAAGGTCTTACATGTCCTGCCAAATGGCTTTTTAACTGGAAAAATATGACGTGAGGTGCGTAACTGCTTCATAGTTACAGTAGTCCACTTGGGATTAAGTTTTGAATTTTCCTAGATGTCTGAAAACAAAAGCTTTTGCCCTGAACATGCTCCATTTGTAGAGAGGTTTGCAACAAGGCAATATGCATTTCTAATGGGATATTTAATCAGAAAAAAACCCTATGATTCTCCTTCAAGTGTGGATAATTACAGCTGTAAAATATACCTTATGTAGAGTTATGGGAAATTTCTTCTCACCATAAACTGTAATTTTAATCTAAGAAATGGAGGAAGGAGACATTTTTAGAAGAAGATGCATGCTGGAATCTCAGGTAGTGATTTGCCATTTTGTCCAAAGCAGAGAGAAATATATATCATATCATTACTCTCTGTCTCTCACATTGATTTTGGCTGAAAACTAGTCAAGGATGAGAAAGCAAAGTGAAAAACAACTGCTGAATGTAAGGCAGTTAGTTGTCTTTCTAGTCCCACTGCCTTCCATCTTTGCAGAACAGCGTGAGAATCTGCAGAGTGGCTCCTGTCTCAGTAAGGCAACAAAGTTCTCTTTCAGGAAAATGTCTCGATAGCCTACAGCTTCTAAGCTGTGTCTGCTTTTAGTAATGCCCATGCCAAACCCTAACTGGTTGTCTTAATTAAATGCCTCTTCTTTTTTGCCTTTATGCAATTGCTTTTTAAATATAAGCAGCCACTGGTGATCTGACTCGGTTTTTGGAGATGAGAGTATATACCCCTTAGTGTTGTGTCTTTTTCTCTCTCTCTAGAGTTTTGCACTGAGATGCTTAGTGCAAGGAGACATTTATAATGCCCAGGAAAGTCTCTGTTCATTTGTTTAGCAACATCTAGTTTCCGTTATATCAAGTCTCCTCCAAAAGGAGTAATGCAAGACATCAATAATAGAAAGCACTAATCCTACTCAACTCCTGCAGGGACCTGATGAGAAGTGGGGAAAGGACCTTCATTTTTACATATCACTTTGTTTTTTACTGTATGTTTCCTGTTAAACAGCTGGCTGATTCCTCCAGTACCTCCAAAGATATGTGGTGTTAAAGAAAATTACCCCTAATGTCACCTGATGAACATCCTTATGTTTCTTGTAACTTTTTGATTGTTGACTTGAAGGGGAGAATGTCAGGGAACACCTTTTTAGGCTTCTCCTTTTGTTGGAAGCTTCTCTCTGTGAAAGCCTACCTGTTCCTAACCAGTGAAATACAGGAGGCCAGGACTGGATAGGACTGCACAAGTGTAACAAAGCAAGGGGGGGGGGGGGGGTTGCCAGTTGGAAGCCACAGCCAAATATCTTGAAATATTGCCTGGCAACTTTTTTCTGAACTTTCTGCTACCTGGTTAACTTTTCAAAGGAAAAGTCTCATTTCCACAAAAAAGAACTTTTTCATTCCCAATATTTATTTTTTTTACTGAAAATTGGAGAGGAGACTTTTGGGGTTAGGAGAAATGCTAATCTCTGCATCTTCCTGAGTCTTCATAGTGCTTTTTTGGAAATGTATCACAAGTTATGCGTTTTTGTCCTTCTCTCTGGAAGTCACCTTCCCAGGATGTATTGCGCTTTCTGCCTCAAGGCTTCGGTCCATAGAACCCTCCACTTCGTTGATAATTGGCATAATTTTCAAGCTATGAGTTCTTGAGTACATTAAAAGAGATGCCTGTACTCAATTGGATGTTAGGTATTGTGTTTCCAAGGGTAATTAGTCATGGATTTAAATAGAAGGAAATAATTGATGGACACATGGATAAATGGAACCACTTCTCTGCCATTATGGTCTGAAAACTCATATTCATTTATTCATTCTGTCTAAACTTCAAGTAGCTGTTCTGTTAGCATGGTAAAAGAAGTAGGTTTTTTGACATAAGTTTGCTCTGTCTCTTACTAGAGGCTACTTTTTTATTTCTGGAAGAGTAGGCAAGAACAAATTATCTGAATTTATCATGAAAAGAAAAAAGAGAAAACGGAGAAGAAAAGCTTCCTGAAGACTTGAAGCACATCATTGACGGTTGGCAGTTTTTACGTTGGTATAATGTGAACAAACATGTACTGAGATACACACCTGTGCATGTGCACACATGCGCACACACACATGCACACATATGTTTTAGCAGAAACCTATAATCTGGAAAATGTCTGATTGAGGACTTCATTGTGGGAGGTACGAGACATGCTGATATCGTCAGCCCAGAGCACAAGAAAGAATTTAGCTCTTGGCTTCATAAGGAGCAGAAGTGTCATCTTTCTGTCCAGTGACCTTCCAGTTCAAATTCTCTGTTTTTCCTTTTCTTCCTCTAAGGGAATGGTGTGGTTAATCTCAGGATGAAATTGTCATAAGGAAGAGCTAAGGAGGAACGTCTCCGGCAGTAATGCCTAGGATGTCCTTTTGCTGCATCCCCACATTACGCTTCCCTTGGTTTGTCTCCTAGCTTCCACTGCTCCTTTGCAGCACTAGGGAGCTGCCATCTCTCCTGGTTCACGCTGTTGTTGGCATCTGCCCTCCCAGGAAGCTTTCATGGTTATCTTTTCAGTGCTGCGTCCACCTGGTGAGTTCTTACAGGAAAGAAACACCTGACAGGCAGGCAGGATACAGTGTTGTGTTGGTTATTGTAAGATACGGTGTCTTGGCTTAATCAAAAGTATGCGGAAACCTGGGCTAGGGTACAGCTAGCAAAACACTGGGCTTCTTGTCAGCTTGGGGCAAGTGTCGTGTAGCTACCCCAAGATGCTAGTGACCAGCTTGGGGATGGAGTTTGCTGTGACAACCCATTACTGCAGCCAGATACACCAGTGTGGCTCGAGCCAGTGATTCAGATGATATGGTCTGGGGTTGCAGACTGCTGAAGTACCTGGTAAAAGCAGGGACATAGCAATAGTTAACTTTTATTCTTTCCTCATTTTGGTTTCATAGCCAAGCTGTAAAAAAAAAAAAAAGAAAAAGAAAAAAAAAGTAAAAGGGAGGCAAGGAGAGGGAGGGCAGTTGGTTTGTATTTTTTCCTTGTTGAAATCAAACATATACATTCAAACAATATTTTAATTTCAATTCACCTAAAATATTTAGATCAATTAAAATATTTCATCCCAAATATTTACAAAAAGCTAAAGAAGAGAAATAAGAGCTGGGCTTTGTCCCTGTTTGCAAACCAGGCAGAAGTTTCTAGAAAGGAAAGCTAGGCTTTAAACTTTGCTTTCCCTGAGAGGATGTGACTCTGTCTGCCCCATCTGCCCAAATATTGCCATAATGGTGCTGCTCTGGGATGGTCTCGGCTCCTGCAGCCTCTTTGCATGCAGTAAGATAGCTGGGGAAAGAGCAGCTCCCGAGCCAGCCAGTTCCTCACTCACATCGGG
Source organism: Apteryx mantelli (assembly GCF_036417845.1). Classification (NCBI taxonomy): domain Eukaryota; kingdom Metazoa; phylum Chordata; class Aves; order Apterygiformes; family Apterygidae; genus Apteryx; species Apteryx mantelli. The sequence goes on along the minus strand of NC_089989.1, from coordinate 11,373,023 downwards.
ACTGGGAGCCCCAGTCTTTTCTGTAAGGAATATGCATGTTTTCCACCCCAGAAGTGGAACTGCTTCAAGAGAAGAGCCTGAGAGCAGCCCACCCCAAAATGTTCAGGAGAATAGGGGCAAGCCCTCCTCTGGGGCAGCCAGAAGCCGAGTGAAAGGCCATCAAGGAAGGAAGGGAATTGAGCCAGGGTTCCCGCGTTCTGTGCAAGAGCCCTGGCCACTGACCGCAAAAGAATAGGAAACCCTTTTGTTTGCTACTTCTGAGAGTTCAGCTCTTCAAACGTTGACCCAAATCCACAGATAGTTTCTGGCTGACTTATGCTGTATTTTTTGCATTTGTTTTGTGCATAAACTGTGGGTGAAAAAAGTATTATCTGTGCGTAGATAGAAATCGTATCATCAGTTCATACTGTGCTCTCAACCTGACAGAGTTGTGTCTTGCTACTGTACCTAAGAATTCCCATTACTGTGCCTAAAAGTGTTAGTGTAGTGCTTAAAAGCTGTCTTTTGTGTCTGTTACTGGGCTAGAGAAATGCCTTCTCAGAAACCTGTGCTGTCAGCTAAGCTGACAAAGGTTTTATTTAACATGAGGCAGAACTAATATCCTTTAAAAAAAAAGCTGCCATGCCGTTAATTGTCACTGGTTTGTGTCAGATCCTTGCAAGAAGCGTGCTTGGTTCCTCCACAAACACAACAGCATCTTTCACTCTTAATGAATAATGCACTCCAGATGTTCTACCCTGTGAGAATTCCTTGTGCATGCTGCAATGCCAAGAGAAAAATAAAGCAGTTCAACTTATTTAACCCAGATCTCAGACTGTCTGTCTGCATCATCTAACTCCATCAAGCTGATGGTGCACATAGAATGGATGGAAAACATGTGGTTCCTATAGACTCCTACATTTCATATTGGTTAACAAATGTAGCGTTAGTTTACCCAAGGCCATAACAGCATGAGCTTAAACCCAGTGTACCGGTTGCAGGTTCTCTGTGTTTTCTCCATTCAATAGTGTCAATATTCTTCAACTCTAACCTTGGTGGTGTTTGCTCTTCAGGCCCTGAGCCCTCAGAGAACTTTGCCAGTCCTCCTGTTCTACTAGTGGTATCAGCCTAAGGACTTTTTTACTTAACTTCTTTGTTGGCCAGACACAGAAGTAATACCTAAGCTGCACATAAAAAAGTTAAACAAGATAGCGGTACATTTCTGTCTAAACGTTTTGTCCGTGATTGGCATTGTGACTTCTTGTATTCTTCACTGTAACTCATTCCAGTGTTTTCAGGCAAAATAAGATGTGGGGCTTCTAGGAGAGTTTTAGAGGAACCCACTTAGAGTGGGCTATGTGCTGTTCTGCATAGACTGTCTTGTTAAGATAGATGCAGGTACCACCTGCCTATTGATAAGCGATGATGTGATGGTCTTCACGAAGTGAACCACTGCAGGGCAGAGTTGGAAAACCAGGCATGACTCTTGATGCGTGACAGAGGCCTGATTCTTCCAGCTGAACAAACTGAAAGGTTCTGGTCCTTTTCCTTCTTTTCTTGACAATACATTGTTATGCCACATATAAAGTGTTTGTTTGTGAGGGTCAGCTTGATCACACTTGGAGAATACGAGCTTCAGAACTGCAAATCATAGGCATTTATTCAGCAGAGGAATGAGCTGGTGGGAGAGATCTTCTCTTTATTTAGTTCAAGACTTTTTTGGTTGTTGCTTTTAAGGGGGAGGAAGCACGGTTTTGTGGTTCAGGTGTCGGGGGTATGACTTCCAAACACGGCATAGTCTCAAACTGCCTAGGCGATCCCACTGCAGATGTACGGGAATCTGTGTACTTGGCTTTGCCTTAAAGAAAATGGATGTGGGAGTTGCTGACCCCATCAGAGTATCAGGAGGGTATTGTTATGAGGTGGTGTGCCTGCAGGAACACAGTAGTACTGCACAGAGGGTCGACACTCATAAGGTTTGACAAATATTTTATAAATCTGTGATGGATTTCCCAAAGGCCTTCTCTTATTATTGTCAGAACTCATTCTTTAAAAGTTATCTAGATTTTAATGAGGTAATTCAGGGGAAGTCTGTGGTGCCTATCTCAGATATGAAACCCCAGACTTCTATGAATAAGTGAATCCAATATTATGGTAGGATTAGTAGCTAGAATGGTTCAGTGCATTAAGCAGACTGAAGCGAGAAGCTGTGTGAGCCTGCACTGAGCTCTAATGTGAAGGCACGCCTGACTCGCTGTTACTTACAGGGAAGACTCTGTTCTGCACTTACTGCAGGTCAGGATCCCCAAAGACAGGGGTTCAGTGTCACGGGAGACTTGCACTATCTTCACAAATGCAGATGGCAAAATATATATATATTTTTTTTTTCAGTGGACAGACAGTTGGGAGAAATTCTGTTTCTTACTGAAAGCTAGAGCTCTGGGTTTCATCCGCAAATGTCTAGTGTACGACTGATCCACTTCCCATTGGCTTCCCTTGGAGTCCTGGCATCTCTTGTCCCTCCCAGACCAAGCTGTGAACCTCCACTGATTTTGTGGAGGTGCTGAGACTCCTCTTTCGCTACCCCAGGCACCTCAAAGGTGATGGCGATCTGTTACCAGCACACTAAATGCTGTGCTCCCTTGCCAACTTCCCAAAGGCTTCTTTAAACAGAGGATATAAGTTTTGGAGGAGAAGAGCAGTTGCTCCACTCTGTCCTTTTATACATTAGAGGGAGTCACCAAAGCAATTCTGTCCTCCAGCCTGAGAATTAAACTCTGTGGAAAACGCTAGCTAGGGTGAAGGCTGGTTGTCTATGTCCTGTGTGTGCCTCTGTCAGTGCCATCTCCATACTGGTTTACGTGTAGGTCTTATAAGCAATTCCACCTCTGCCCCATGGTTTGTTGAGATTTGTTGAGGCCGAAGGACACTGACATTCTCTAAACCTGGCCAGCAAGGTCTTACTTTTTCTGAGCTTCACTAAAGATACAGAACCACAGCAGCACACAAGAACAATTATTAAACGCTGTTAATTAGGGGGTGTAAAGATGGGCTCTCTCCCCTTCTCCTTTGAAACATGAAAGCCCAGAGGGAGCCTTTATTAAAGTCAACAAAGAAATCTCAAAGGAAAAAATTCTCTCCTTTATTGTGGTCACACGCATTGTCTCCCGCCTAGCGCGACCTGACATGTGAATGTAATTACTGGCTGTGTCGCATCAGGGCACAGGCACGCTGCACCCCATAGCCCCCGTCAGGAGAGGAGACAGGCACAATCTGCACTGTCGGTCTAACATCCAGCCGCTCGGATCCTCATGCTGCCGATGCTGAACATGCAGCATCTGGAGTTTGCTTTCGATTGATCATTTATTTTTGTTAACTGCTTTTGGTTTAACACATTCCCTATCCCAAAGCAACCTCTGATAAAAGCAGTCTTCAGCGCCCAGCATAGCAATTGGATTTCCACCCTGGATTTTCCTGATGGAGGGGTGGACTTTCTAACTTCTTTACTCACCAGATATGTTTTCCTTGTGTGTGTTAACAATGAACCAAAGTCCACGGCAACCTGATTACGGGGATGCTTTTAGCTCGTTAAAGCCCATCAGAAATATTGACGATTCCACTGTACTTTTGTCAGGAGTAGAGTCGTAAGCCTTGAGCTTCTGCTCAGTTACATCAGAAGCAAACACAATATTATTTCTTCCTCAAATGCTTAAATGGCATCCATTTGTTGTCATAAATACTTTGTTCTCTTTAATCCCAAATGACAAAGACAGGATTTCTGCTTTCTTCCTAACCCTTCCCTGTGGGGAAAGGTGAGGTATGGATGAGGTCAAATACATGGGGGTCTTGCACTGAAGGTCCTGTGTCTTTGTTGGATGCAGGCGGTGAGGACAGAGCACAATGTGTTGCACTATACATTTATTGTATGAAAGTATGAGGAGATGGATGGCCTTTGAGGAGCGTGCATCTCCCCTTTGCCCTTCTCTGAGCTGCCTGCGGGCTGGTAGAAGCAAACCCTCGATGTGCTGTCGATTGTCTGCGATACTTTGGTAACCACAGAAATAAAACAGGATGGATCCGTTAAAAATTTCAGAGTAGTTCAGGCACCTACCTGAACTCTACAGAAACATCATTGATTGTTATTATTGGAAATCTTCTGTTTGAACAGGAACAGTACAAAATCCACTGTTCTCCTCCTCCTCCTCCTCTGTGCCGTTCCTTTATTTTGGTCTGACCATGTTGTTTCTAGAGCACTTTCAAAAATACCTGGATTTTGTTTTTCATTTTTTCCCACTGTTATTTTAGAAATGGGGCAGCGTCCTCATGGGACACTCCTGTAGATGGCACCCCCACCGACATCCCTCTGCACGTTGGGAAGATAGGGCATGAGTTTGAATTTTTCAAACCAAAATTCTCCCTCATTTTCTTTTCTCAAAAAAAAAAAAAAAAAAAGTCCTGTATAAAAACAAAACGATTTCCACAGAGAAGCATCCAGCTGCTTTCTTCTAACACCCAGATAGCTTAGCACATCCATCTAATCTTGTGCCTTTACTGCTGGGCTGCCTTGCCACATCTGAGAGGCGAGGGATAAGCCAGCAGCCAGAGCCTGTATCTGTGAGTGATGCTGGTGGCGAGGAGCGTCTGGCAGTGGGATACTCTCTCCCAGCCGCTTTTTTCCCCGGCTGTAGGCTCTAGTTGTTGGGCAAGGGCGCATGAGCCTTGCTCTGATCCTGGCCGAGCCGTGCAGGAGCCGGCTCTGCATTGCGAGGAGACAGTGCAGTTAGCTGTGTTTCACAATGTGTTGCTTTGGGTGACCTTTCCAGTGAAAATAATTAGAGGGAGACCATGTCTGCTGTTGGTAATTGGCTTCATTAGCTCTGAGGTTAATTCCGGGGATGTGTTCAGGAAGCGAGAGAAGAGGCTCAGGGGAGGCTGACCGGTTAATTACTTGTGAAATTAAAAGTCTGTCCGCTTTCTCCTTTTGTTTCCAAACCGGCCTGCGGGGATAGCGCGTACGTATGTGCAGTTTGAGCGTAACTGGGCAACCTGGAGAGAGGTGCGAGTTGTGTCCTTTCCCTGGCATCGCGGCGGCTGTGTGGGCAGGGAAGTTTCCAGCACCTTGGTACAGATTTCCCAGAGTATTAGGGCATTTGAGATCACAGGTCTGATTCTGCAAAGACCCGTTCAGTTGCCTAGGCTGTGAACGAGGGGACAGCTGGACTGAGCATTGACTTTCTACAGCCCACTTCTCAGAGCTACGCGGGTGCAGAAGGGACGTCCGTTTCGGGAGACCTCTTCTTTCCGGCAGCAATGAGGACCTGGGGGAAGGAGCAGGCGAAAAGCTGGGAGTGGAAGCAGGGCGGGTGGGAGCACGAGAGCGGAGCCAGGGGAACGCAAGAGTGAGAGGGGCTGGGAGTGGCGGTCCAGGGGCTGGGCATACTGATGGGCCTTGTGGTCCTGAAGGTGGGCGGCAGCTACAAGCCCGCTCCGTAGTGCTTCCCAGCGTCAGCAGTACTCCAAGGACGCAAGTGCGGCTGTCTGTCTGTCACCGGGGCTGTCCCCAGCAGCGCCCCAGAGGCCTCCCCGCGGGGCCATGCCCCCTCCCCACGGGGCAGCTCGGAGACCAAAGTCCAGCGTTTCCCGCTGGGAGGGCAGCACTGCTTCATTGTGTTTGTAACACTTCTGCCTTCTTGGAGTCTCTTTTCCTTTGTCCATGAGCTTTGGTCTCACCAGAATAATTAGGCATTTGACCCCTTGACAGCTGTGTTGTTTACAGCAGCACAGTGTCCAAGCGGGAGCAGTGGGAGCATGAGGAATTAACACAGTACAGAGGAGAAAGAAGCCAAAATGAGGGCTGTGAATCTCCAGCCCACCCTGTGATTTGAAGGGTGAGGGAGGATGAAACTGTAGAGCAAAGCACTCATCTCTGATTCAGGATTTGGATTCAAACAAAACTTTATCAAGAATGCTTTGCAAAATGGCTTGGAATGAACCTGTCTTCCAAAGGGGGCCGGGCTCAGTGCGCATCCCCCAAACTCAGAGGAGCTGGGTAAGTGCAGACCTACTTGCGAACAATCTTGGGAATGGACAGCTGCATAACAGCACCTCATCCTCCCCTTCCCTCAGGTTTGCCAGTCATTGGAATAGGCATACTTGTCTGTGGGATCTTTTTTTGTTTTTTTTGTGAACTCTCCAAGCTTTTGCTTCCAGTATTGCCATTTGTAATCGAATCTGCACAGGCTTTGGCTTCCACGTACTGGCGCTGAGCTGATTCCCAAACACCCATCACTTGGTTGCATCTTGGCACCTAATGTGTCAGCCATCACTTCTGCGTGTGGTTTGGCGGGTCTTACTGAAACCAGGAATGGGGAGAGGCACTGCCGCAGTCTGTTCTCTTGCTTTTGCCTGCAGTTCTGATTTTAAAAACTTGTTGTTGTCTTGTGGGACGTAGAGGGGAGCAGGGAGAGCAGAAAAGTGAACCTGAGCACAGCCCTCACTCCTCGCCTAACACCTGTGGGAGGTCTGTAGCCAGAAACTGCAACTCAAAATGCTCCCAGAGTTAAGCACAGCACCTGAAGGGCAGTTTGGTTTGCACTTGAGGAATGCTATGTTTGTATGGCACATCTTTTACTTTGCAATAAAGAGATGAAAATGTCGGCTTTGGGTGTTTCTCACCGCTGTGAGTTGAGAGCAACATCAGCGGGGAGCAAGAGGTCTCAGGTTTTTCAGGAAGGCAATAGAGTCAAGCTTAAAGAAAGTGAGAGAGGAGCAGTTGGGAGTACATTCCCATGCTGCATATTTGTGCAGGAAAGAGGTGAACAAGCCAAAGGAAAAGCATATAAACAACAGAGAGAGAATCTTGTTGGCTGCCAGTGTGTTTATATCTTGCAGGAAAGAGCTTAGCAAGCTTCATGTGTCTCTAGTTAGTCAAGAAGCAAAGATTCCTTTCTTTTAAACAATAATAGAAGGAGAGGAGTCAAGGAAGTCACGTCTGTATTTCCTGTCCCTATTTTGGCATAAGGAAATACTGTAGATTGTACTCTAATAAAATGATCAAAGTTTTTTTGTTTGCCTGGTTTCCCTTTCCTTTAGCGTACAGTTCCCTCTGAAAGCTCTTTACAGTGTTGTGTGGATGACAGAAAGGTGGGAAGTGTCTGGAGTCTGGGTGTGTATAAGAGAAAGACTTTTCCTTTTGGCCTGAATGAATAAATGCTCAAGCGTGACTGGACTCAGGGAGGCTTTGTAAAAAAGGATTCAAAAAAATGTCATCTGATAAAGACTTGGCTTGTTAAGGAAGCCAACAAGACCTGGACATGCATGTGCCAGTCCGTTTCAGTGGGTACTGGGCATTTTATGCTCTCAAGCTTTTTGGAAAATCCCACTTTCAAATTCCTGGTTAAGGAGCTCTTGTTGTGTCCCTTAAGCCCTGGTGTTAAAATCATCTCTAAGCACGTCTCTACTCAGCAGTCTGTACTCTTCCAGCAAAAGTGTATCCACTGAGTGAAGGAGAATAGAGAGTTTCTTAATGGTAGAAACATGCTTCAAGAGTACGTTAGATCGTCTCAAATCTTCAAATTTCTCACTTGTGTTTGGGGTCCAATTCTGCAGCCTTGCTACAGTAAGTTTGGTGGGAAGACCACATTCATTAGCGATTGCAGTTAAGCTGGTGAAACTGATGTATTTCTCTGATGGTTTTACTTGAAATGGTTAGTTCCGGTTAGTATTCATGGGGACGTTCTTCCCGTTCTGAAGAGTATTGCTGAAATTCAGCATGCTTGAGAGCAATGAGGTCCTGCAAGAATTATTCTAAAAGCCCGTGTGCTAGATACCCAGTTCGTGTAAATCTGCAATAGCTTTATGGAAGTTGAAACAGCTACGCTGATTTCCATGAGCTGGAGTTGCGTCCCATGATAATCTAGTTGCAACTGATACCTCTGCTATAGAAATTCATAAGTGGTTTCAAAAGCTGTAGAAAAGCTGTTGCTTTCTATTCCGTGCTGTAAGATCTTTTCCCCTAAAAGGTCTTAAAGTAAGACATATACTCATTAGTTCACAAACTGGTCCTGATTTTTGCAAATGTGTTGCTGGTAAACGTTCTTTCAGTAGTTTAGGCAGTTTCCACCCAAAGGCTTGTTTAATTATGGTTAATTTCTACAGTTTGGATGGTGGGTGGCTAGTGAGATCACATAGCATTGTTTCTGCTCCATGAATCAAACCCTTAAAGCTAGAATTGAAGAACCAGCAAAAAGAGGTAATAAATAACATGTTTCTAGGAAAGATCTTTGGAGAAATAAGTGTTTGGGCAAAATTAAGGAGGTCTTGTGAAACTTCTGGACATTTTCTTAAACACCTGAACACTCTTTAAAGATTATCTCAGATTGCGAAGAGATGTAAAGCTACCCCAGCACTTTTATTCATGATACTCTTAGTGAATCTTTAACTTTTTCTACTAGAATTAGTGCAAGTATTGGTTCATTTGCAATTAGTATTTAGAACTCGGTGTTTTTCTCTAAATCACCTAGTCGTTTCTCCCCCAGAGTCCCATCTTTAGCTTTATAGCCTCTCTGCAAGGACACAGACTTAAATCAACACTTGAGCTGCAGTCTAGTGGTATTTCTCCACCAGGAAAATACCTGGCACCTCTTCACCAGTGGATTTTAGAAGACATGTATTGAAAATAGGGTTATACTTGGTCATTTCTCCCTATGCTGTCTTTAGTGCTAGCATAAAACTCCCCTCTCCTTTATCCTTGTCATTTATGCATTTCAATAGTGCTGAAGGAGGCAGAGAGCATATTGCAAAGGCAGATTATTCAGAATAATCATATGCTAAGTATTGCAACTTTGCAGGCAACTGGCTTTGGGAAGATTGAACCTGAAATGAGGTTTGATGATGAAGGTGAAATGATCACTTCTAAATGAATGGAAATGCTCTCCAGGTATTTTTAGGAGAACTGCGAGACTTGCCTAGCATATGTGAACTATTTTTCCTTCCCTGATCCTGCCCAACACCCATTTTCTCACTTCCCTCCATTCCCTCCCTCCCTTTCACCTCTTCCTGTAAATGAAATCTATGATGTGATGTAGTCAAAGGATTCGACTTGTGGCAGAGCTGCTTGTTTCTCTGCCAGTTTGTGACAAGTCACTGAGACATTGTTGGGTGCAGAAAGATTGAAAGGAGCAAACTTATTCCTTGCCGGCCCACCAATGTCTTTTACGTCTTCAGCATCCCACACATATGGCTGGGCTCACATGAACCAAGGTCCGCAAGGCTTTCTTCCTGAGAATCAGAGGAGAGGCTGGTAAATCTGTCTCAATTCCTCTTCAGCCTAATGCTGTTTTTAAAGCAAATACCTATGAATCAGTTATGTACAGAGCTTGCCTTTTAAGGCGCAAATCTCATCCCACTAAGCTAGTCGTTCTGTGTGTCGATTTTCATCCTTGAGGAGAAGCAAGAAATGCAACAATGCATGAAAACAAGAAATAATGAGAAAACCTGTTTGATTCTCAGACCAAGATTTGGTTTGCACTGATGTTTCAGGTCAGCTCTGTCTTTCTCTAATTAGTTCAGCAAATTGGTGTTGTGTAAAATACAACCTGTGTTCAGTTGTGTAAGACCAGTGAACAGAGAGCTCTCGAGCAGAGCAGAGCCGACATTCATTGAGGGTGAGCTCACCTTCATTATGGGATTTTACTATGCTTGGCGGAGGCTTCAGAGAGCTACCACAGCGCAAGCACTCGCTAGTAATAAACATCTGGAGGCCAGAGCTATTGCTCTGTCTGTCTGCATAGCATCTTGCACAGAGAGGTCCCAATCCATAAGAGAAGTGTGTAGCAAATAATAACAAAATGAAGCAAAGCGATTTCTGGCAAACACAACTAATTAGCCCATCATTCTTCTGTTCCCTGGAGATGATCTAACAGAGTTGTCTTCTACATCCAGTGATTAAACCCTTTATGTAAATATTATTTTAGTTGTCTTTAAAATTTATTGCTCAAATGTCAAGAATGACATTAGTGTGAGAGAGGCTCTTATTTCAATTACATTTCCTCTTTTTCCTTCTTTCTCTCTCTTACAGTTTCTGTGGAGCCACTTGTGTAGATTATTTTTTAGCAACTTTCTACTTTGTGATTAGATACTCTTGTCAGTAGGCCTGTGGAGGTTTCTCATTTTTTTTAATCATCTTTAATGTCACTTTTTTTTCAGAGCTCTGAGCTGGAGAGCTGTGTAATCCTGTCATAACTTCAGAGATTGGCACTTTTCTTGCCCAGTCTGACAGGCATGGTTGAGTAGTTAGCACTTGGCCCTGAGGGTCAGGGCACCTCGACCTATTTTGAGGTGTTTCCTGTAGTTGCCATGTGACCCTGCATGAGTCACACACTGAAAAATGTGACTGCAAACATCAGTAATTAGAATCTCTTAATCCTTGGCTTGACTTTGCAAAAAGATGGGTTCCTAGCACTGTTGCTATCAGTGAGACCTCCTGGAGTTTTGTATCTTGGACTTTCTTAAAGGACTGCTGCTCTTGGGGTCCCCAGAATGGTGCCATCACATTAGCGCAGGAGGTGGTTGCCAGTGTACGAGCAGAGCTGCTTGCTGTGGGCAGTGTGTGATGTCAGGGTTCTCCCACCTGCCCTGCCTGGCAGGGAGCATCCTACCAGTGTGCATTTAGGGGGAGGTTTTGAAGGATTCAGTGCTGGCTTTTATCTGTTCCTGTTGAATACAGTAGGAAGTATGTAGGGGTTGACCTCAGATTCCCCAAATCCTACCCACCCCTGTTGATTCAGCAACATCCCTTTTTCTGGCCAAAGGTGGAAAGTCTCCCACATTCAGAAATGCTGAAGTTATCCATCACGTTATCCAGGTAGTGTCAAGTTTATCTAAACAATGTCTGCAAGCCTTTTCGCTCAGATCAGCACTTACCGAAGGATCCTACACCAGCCTACACATCATTTCTGTGTAACAGCCTGTGTAGCGCAGGAAACAGGTACATTCTCACATCTGCTGAACAGCAGAGCAAAGCGGGTGGTCAGGCTTGTGGGCTGTCTCTGTGCTGCCATCAGAGGCAAACCAGGCTTGCTCATTTAAAACCAGGGCAAGAGTGCAAACACATCCACACTGTTTGGTTTAATTCAGACCTTCGGTGCCACAGGGGAGGGAAAGGGGGAACATCAATGAGGCTGTTAGAGTGCAAGGTGCAAGATGCCTGCTCCCATTGGGGCAAGCTTGGTCTTGGCAACAGTCAGATTCCAGTCTGACAGAAAGAGAAGAATGACTGTTCCTTCCAGTGAGTGAGAAGCCTTTCTGAATCAGAGATGAGAAGCTAGATAAGAGTGTCTGCCTCACGAATACCAGAAGAACTGGAGATGCCATTCATTTCTGTGTCCCCCATCCCTCCCTGCCCCATGGAAACATTATCATTCCTAGCAATGATGTTACCACCCAAAGCAAGATAGATTCAGTCACACAGTCACAAAAAGTCACTGCTCCTAAGGACTTCCCATGCAAGAATAACTTAGGTCCCAGAAGATTTTTCCAGAAAGTAGTAGATGGGATCCTTGCAGCTGGTGGGGATTTCTTTGAGGAAAGCAATGTTGAAGGAATGACAGCAGGTGCTGTGCTGGTCCTGAGAGAGCAAACCTGCCTCCTTCAGGTTTCTAGCACTCAAGAAACCTGCTAAATGTGACCTAATGGTGAACAGGTGGTGTTGAAGGTGGCACTAGTACACAGCACCCACTGTGAACCACAGTCCATGGCTGCCCAGCAGTTGTGTTTGGTTGGTGCTGTTGGCCAGTCAGTAACCAAGTGAGCAATTGCAGGAGAGGAGCATTAATCTTCTAGCTGTGGCTTTGAGCTGCTATTAAGGAAGCCTGGGTCCATTTCTTTCAAAAATAATCCTCAGCTGTGGGTGGGTGGTTCAGCCTCTCTAGACCTGACCCAAAGTCATTTTGGTCTCATAGCCTTCAAAACAATAGTGATAACTTGTTTTTTCTACTCTTAACCCACTTGGTCTATTCTATGAGCTTAGCAACTGTCTCATTTTGTCCCATAGTGTTCAAAACCTAATCACAATGAAATCTTTGGGCACCATATAGTGTAGATAACTAATAAAATAATATTTGGAGTGGGCTCTCTTATGGATATACGTGCTGGAATGGAAGATATTTTTAGCTCTGTTTTGCAGAGGGATAAAATAAGTCTCAAAAAAGTTAATGAAACTTGCACACACTTTTATGCAGACCTGACCTGCACTACCGCAGCCCTGAGAAAGCCTCACCTGGTGACACGGGCTTTTCCTGATGGATGTGAATCAATAGCTGAATGTTTTAAGCACAAGTCAAATGTATTTCTAGGGTCTTCACCACAGACAATTTCACCTTTCACCACAGTCACGTGACAAAATGCTTGTCAGGCCAGGTGGCATGCAGTGACCATAACAGTAACAACAAATCATTTCAAGAAGTACCTGAAACTTTTATGTATATTACAGAATGACCACGTGAAACAGTTAGAGGATGTAAAAGGCCCATGAAGTCTGTCATTTTGTAAAATGACTGGAAATTGTATTAATTTTATGAAATGCATGCTTTCACAATACGACCTGTGGCCCATGGTTATTTAGAAAGTCAGTAGAAGCAGAATTCCATGCTCCTGTCTCCTTTGCTCATACTAAACATGTGAGCAATATATATAATAGTAAGTGTTTTATCTCCATCCTTCCAGAATTGCTGCTTTCCATATACTGATGTAGAGAGGCATTTGGACAAAGAAACTGAAATTTAACTCATTTCTAGTTAAAGCAAAAGCTCTGTTAAAGGCTCTCAGCTTTTCATAGCTGTGGAACTCTAAGTTGTTTTTCCATGCTGCTGCAAAATAACAGTGCTTTTGGCAGACCCTGCTTCATCTCAGGAGTTTCCTCAAGCTTAGGCTGTAATTAAGGCTGCAACAAGATGAGGGAGAGCAATTCAGTGTAAGGGTGGAGGAAACTGCTGCGTTTTAGCTGCAGGATTATGGATGCATTAGCTTCCCTAGGTGCTAACCAGACACCCTTTCTCACCTCTGTAATTTGCCCAGCCAAAGTGAGGAGGGAACCCATCTGGAGGTACAGGAGACGAGGTAAGCCACAAGCTTGGAGGAGTGCTGGCTGTTGGAGGTGATCACCTTGCTCATTCCCGGGGGCGAAGGCGTAGCACAGTGCTCTACTCCAGCAGCCTCAGTCCTGGCTGAATTCACAAGGAGCACCTGGCGAGGGCTTGTTTGTACTTAAAAACATTCAGTGAGCAAAAAGCGCTCCCCAAACAGCCTGAGAGGCAGGCAGATTAACCAGGAAAGTACGGGCTGGACACCAGCAGACTGGTGGGTCTTGCATGACAGCATAGAGCTTAGGTCATGGAGCCATGGGAAAGGGCACGTTGGGAGCAGCCACTGTGGACCCAGGTTATTGGCAGAGCTCTGTGAAGGGCCAGAAAGTTGTTCAAGTCTTTTGGGGAGAAATGACTGCAGCAGTCAATGGGGAACTTGAATGATGCAGTGACTTTCATCCTATATTGCCATGACAACTACCTTTAATCCAGTGAGCTAAAAAGAAAAGGAGTATGTGTTGCACAGTGGAAGATGAGGGCGAGATAACTATGTTTCTTCTAGTGGGACAGTCTGAAGTTGTGAGATAAAATGCAAGGACTGTTTTGTCTGTGCCCTCACTCTTTTTCCTTATTGTGTCTCCCAGTTCCTCTTGCCTCAGGAAATTGGGTCCTTTCTCTTCATCTTCCCTGACTCGCAGTGTGCGTTTGGAGTAGGAGCGTGGGAGTGCTCTCTGGCTCTGGTGCAAGGAGTGTTTGGGCAAGGCAGTTGCTGTGCTAGAAATTCCTCTGCTGAAGAGCCTTTTCCTTTTCCTTTGGGCAGGTAGGCCCAAAGCCAGAGGTGCGGCCTCATGACACATTGGGTCCTAGAGCCATTCTTTAATTCGTTCATGTTTGAATCTTTCTCAGGGCTCTCTGATCGCTCGCCCTCCATCGCATTGTTCCTCTTGCTCATCCTTAGCCAGCTTTCTTCCCTGTTGCGGGAGATTTCTGTGCCATCTTTTTCTGACTCAGCCTGATTCCTCCACGTGCCACTTTCATGCTGAGAATCATTCACCTCCCTACTTGGCTGCAATGTCTCATTTTCTCCCTCGTAGTGTTTCTGTGTGTCTTTTGATGTGCCCTGATGCTCAGTTTCTTCCTTAATCCGTAGGCAAAGTGTGCGTGGTGGTAGCCCTCTCTAATGGCTTGGCACTGTTACTAGTTTACAGGGCTGCCCTTTTAGTATAAATGGCAGTGTAGGTTTTAGGTGGAAGCCCTGGTGAAAACCCAGATATAGGATAATTACAGCACCACCCTCTCTGTGTATTGTTTCAGCCTCTTGAGCGTGCAGGAGTGTAAACCACAGCTTGGCAACCTGCTGTGGATGTGAGTGGTGTTTGCCTCTGTTGGGTGCATGAAGGCAGGATGTTCAGCTTATCTGTAGGCCATGTGTTGCCAGTGTATGGACAGCAAGGCAGGGGACACGGCACTGTCACCTGTGTCCCTCTCTGTGCTCTGAAAAGAGGTAACATGTATTAAAGAGAGAGCTGTCTAATGCTTTTGCAATCTCACCAGAAACACAGGTCTGTACAAAATCTCCTGCTGGGGTGAAAGGAGAATTAATGGACACATTGCTGGATGTGCTTATTTCCCCACAGGGGAAGATCAGGCCAGACCCTCCAAGTGCAGTAAGAAGCTCTTCAGAAACTCAAGGCTGAGGTGGGCTTTCACAGACACCAAGGGTGGGGTCTTTCCTGCTTAAGTTCAGGTCTTCATGACACAGATGTGTCAGCGTGTGAGTTAGATTCCCTTTACAGAGAGACTAGTCCTTTAGAAAGTCAGCTCTAACACTCCAGACTTCCTTGAGAAAACACAAAATAAGTAGAAATTTCAAAAAATGCAGCCCATTTCTCCCCTCTCTGTTGTGTAATGCTTGTTGCTGGATGCTGTTTTGGTGACATTTTGCATTTTGGATTTCTTCTGTCATGGACAGAAAACAATATGACCTTGTGCAATCCCTGGGTGTCCACCCAGGATGTTTGCTGCTGGGTTTTCTGCTTAAATATTGTCTTTTTGTGGGGAAAAGATCTAAGATTTGCAGTAACCATCAGATCAGGCTAAGGTAAACCAACTTAACTCTGAAGGACGCCGCTTTCTTCTTGAAATGAGAAAGGAGCTGTCCCTAAGTACAAGACAACTTTTAGAGCACATTAGGAGTAATTAGCTGTTAGACTGATGGACTGAACTGAGGAAACAAAGCCAGTGCAATTAGGTGGTGTATGGTTGGAGGGAATTAGTTAATTTAGGCTTTGATTCTGTCCTTTGAGAAGAAAACAAATGAGAAAACATCTCATTAAATGAGATGAGTTGTCTTAATCGTTGGCTTGACATTCCTGTTCTTTCTGTTGGGCTCCTTTTATCAGAATGTTTTTGGTACTGCTGAGAGTTACCAGACAGCAAACGTGTTAGTCCTGGAGAAAAATCTGTCTTAAGACATGTCTAAGAAATTTCCTGGCAGAACTGCACTGGTGTAAGTAGACCTCTGTATTTGGTGCACCCAAAGCGTGTGTATGCATGGCTTACTCCGGGATAAGAACGATGCTACGCAGTTATACGGCTATAACCCTGGTGGTACAATTATACTGGGATACTTCTGGTTATAAACTTTCTGGAGTGGACATGCCAGTAAGCATATTTTGACTTAAATCACACTATCTGCTGAAGGCAGTGTGTATTTCTTTCTATGTGTGTGTATATATATATATATATTTAAGTAGGCAGCAATTTCGCAGTGTTGCTCACATCAGCCCACGAGTCCTACCTCATCAGTAAAATATACTGTGACAAGTTTGCCTTTTGAGGAAAGATAGATACCTCTGTCCGTTCTCTCAGTCAGCAACAAGAGCTATGTTGGAGATGGTGTCATGGCAAGCCTGTCTCTGTCATCGATGTCAGACTTGGGATGTTTCAGTCATCTCCCATCCAGGCTTTTTAGATCGGTGGCCAGCAGGATGGATCAGTAAATGAAGCACTCTTCTTGTCTGAATTAAAAAAGCAAGTCCTTACTCTATCTAATCCCATTGATTTCAATATGCATTTTAACTGGGCTTATTATGGCAAGAATTTTTACCTGAGGAAAAACTTAGCTCATGAAAGTCATAAATATATAAGCCATATCCGGATGGAATGGGGCCAATCTCAGAGAGTTTTTAATCAGTTCTGACCAAGGAAAATCCCTGTGCTGGGATTTTCTTGTTCCCATTCCATGATCCATATTTGTTCCAAGATGCCAGCTCAAAATATATGTGAGGAGTCCCATTCTCACTTTTATTACAAAATGTGGTAGTTGGAGGGGCTTGGAAGCAAGGTGTGAGAGGCAATTATAAAACCTGAGGTTGGAGGCCATTCATGACTTTTATGAGCTCATTTCCTCATCTATATACAAACATTTGGCCAAAGCCCAATCTCTGCAAACTAGCTTTGTTCACCGCTGGTTTTAATTAACAGGAACAGTCCTGTGCAGTGTTCCCAATAAACGAATGACAAAGTATCAGTCTTGGTCTCTGGCAGTTTTCTCTTCTTCATCCCGCCAGAGGGCCTTTTTCTGAGCCCCAAACCAGCCCCTTGATCTCAGCTTCCAGGAAACCTTTATAAAATTCAGACCAGATTCTTGAGCAAGAACCAAATGTTTCAGCCAAAAAGATTTTTTTCCTTTTTTTGCATTTTATTTTTGGAAAGGGTGAACGGAGGATGATTAAGTCTGAACAGATGATATTTTCAATGGCACATTTAGCATTTATCTGACAAGGTTCCTATGGGTGCAGCCGTGCTGTTGTTTTCTTAAAAATATCAATTAGGACAATGTGTTTAAATGTGTTTGGCTGTTACCTTTTTTCCTTATGTTTCACAAATACAACCAGTAAGTAATGTTTGATATGATTTGCTTCACAGCACAGCAGTTGTAGGGGCCGCTCTGCATAAAGCACAGTAAGAGACGGGCTCTGCCTTTAAAGAGCTTGTCAAGCGAAACAGCCAAAGAGCAAGAGAGAGGACTAAAATTACCGAACCCGTTTTCACGTAGCAGGGATGGAGGTGGCACACCGTCCCGGGGCAAGCGTCAGCACACAGCTCTTCCCACCTCACATGAGTCCTCACGAGGCGCGTGGCTGCTTCGTTATTTGTCACGTAAACTAAACTAAACTAAGTCAAACTGCTGCCCTTCAGCTAAACCTCCCTCGCTGGGGCCACGGCAAATTCATTGCCCCAAGCCCTGCCCAGTAGGTTACCCCCGTGGTGGGCTTAGTTTCCAGGAGCCCTGTCAGCATCCCATGTCTCCCAATCCGTGTCCCGTGGTTGCACAAATGGAGGAAACCTGGCGTATCCTCGGGTCTCTGCCCTGCTGAGCTGTTAATAAAACCCCCCACTGCACGGCACTGAGCAAGGGTAATGTTTGCGTGTCTCTCTATCTGTGATTTTTGCATGTTGCAGTGTGTGCTTAGATTGCCGTGTGTCTCCCTGAGCCAGGGCCCTGCTCTTGTCCAAAGTCAGAGGCCTTGGTGCATTAAAGATAGGCTCTCTGCAGGCCTTAGTTAACTTCCCGATTAATGCAGTGGCATTAATTATTCATCAAACCGCCAGTGAGGCCATTAAGTTTCCTCTTCCTTTGAAGACACCGGTACCTATTTCTCTAACGACAGAAAAGGAGGAGGATGCAGATCTAATTGCAGACATGCAAAGTGAGGAAGACTCCTCATCTGTCGCTTTCATATTGTGCCTGAAAAGCCTCTCTTTTATGGAGGTGTCAATAGCAATTTCATTCCCTTTTTAGAGGAACAAGTGCCTTTAACCATTTAAACTCACTTTAACGTACGGCTTTTGTGCTTAGGTCAAAGACATAAGGTGGAGAAAAAGGGTCCCGGCTCTGCGCAGAGTCTCCTGGTGGGGAAGGTTCAGCCTGTGGCCGGAGGGGTCACGGGTGCTGCTCTGCCCTCTTGACCTGCCGACCGCTCCTGGTGGCGACAGACCTGTCATGGCCGAGCTGAGGGTGTCCTGTGAGGCTGGGAACGGAGGGCTGCGTGAGCAGGACTCGGCCTTTTCGGTTTTAAGCCTACAGCTCCGCGTTTCAGGCCGTGGCTGGGGGCACTGCCTCCCGCCTACAGCGCGTCCGGAGCAGCCTGGGCCGGGCAGCCGGCGCCTGCCTCCACCTCCCCGGGGACGTTTGCCCTGTGCTTTGAGCGCTGCCTCCCCTGACTTTGTCCCAGGCAAAACCGCTCGTGAAAACGGCCTGCTGCTGCCCACAGGGGTCACCTTGCTGCAGAGCTTGAGACGCTGCCCAGACGCGGTGGTTTTCTTTCTTGTTCAAAATGTTCCGAGAGCTCCGGGCTAAGTGCACGACGGCGGCTTTAATAAATAATAAAAGACATCAATATTTCTGGGTGATTTTATAGCCCCTCCTATCTCAAGATCTCAAAACATTTCACAAATGTTAATTTATTTAGCCTTGCAGATGCTCTTGCCAGACGTTTTAGAGTGGAAAACAGAGTCCGGATGAGGAGGGCGGAAATCGAGTCAGTGGGAGAACAGGAACCGGAGCGCAGCCGCTCGGACTCCCTGTTCCGGGGTCTCTCCCACTTCCGAGTAATAAGCCCTTTGAGTCCCACTTCTGAGCATCTTGTGTTTGTATAAACGCTCAGGAATGCTGGTTTTGCTCACTGAATTTTACACCTGTAGCACCATTTTGATTAGTTAAAAAAGACAATTCTTCCTTTCATTAAGGAAGAGAGGAAGGCTGCTTCCACATGTTGAAAGTGCTTCCAGTGAGCCTCAGTATAAATAGCCCAGAAAAAAGGTGGTGCTGTCCGCCTAGTAAGCACTGGCCTGCTTTGCCTGCACGCCGTGAGCCATGGCTTTAAGGGAACAAGGAATCTTTGTACTAGAAGAGTATTATGTTGACATTAAAATGCAATAGAATTGAGTGGTAAGGGAAGCAGATCTGGCCCAGACAATCTCATCCTCTAGGTAGCATTAGGCGAGTTTAATGGTTAAACAAAGATTTTTAATGAGGTTTGAGGCTGCTTTGCTTTCACAGAGCTGGTTTATTTCCTTTATTAGGGACTGTATTAAACCTAGTCTCAGTTAGCTCATTGCTTGAGTGAACTTGATGAGGCTTTGCTGAGAAGGCTGGAGCACCACAACAGAGCTGTGTGAAAGCCCAAAGGAAGACACCCCATCCTCCTTTCTACGTGCTTTCAAGTTGTTCGCTTGCTCTCCAGATTTGAGTGTTTCTTATGCCATTGCAGTGGTCCTAGCTGGCTTGGTCTAAAAAGGGAAGCAAATGGCAGCAAAGAAGGTCTAGAGCCAAAAGAAAAAAAGTAGCTTTGCCACAGGCTTTCAAGGCAGGGAATACATCCTGCTGAAAGCAGCAGTGTTTAGAGAAAAGGACTGAGATTTGAGGGGAGAAACCTCAGAGGATCTATTACAGTCCTGGGGAGGAACACCTTAGCTCTCTACTTAAGAGCACACATAGGCAAATGCAGAAACTCCTATCCAAAGGCTGGGGCAGCTTTGGATATGAGTGTGTGTATATGGCCAGAGCTTAGATGAAATGAAGCAAACTACTTTACATTCCTTCAAAATATTGAATTCAAATGTAGTTGATCTCCAGGCAGTCTGTTAAACTGTGATATGACTAGTGTGGCTACTTGTCACAGGAGCAGGTGGCTGAAGTTGAGCCAAGTGAAAGAAAGGATTGTGGGAGAAAAGTGATGAGTGGTTTGGGTTTTTTTTTTTGTATCCTGTCTAAAGTCACTGTCTAGTCTTGGCACAAGGTAGCAGGGAAGGAAAGAGATAAGGCAAGGATCAAAATGATTCTTTCTTGCTGACCTAGGCCTGTGCGTGGTTACCCCAGCTTTGATAGCTTGCCAGGACATACTGTTTGAGCTGGCAAACTCTAGCGAGGAAGATTGTATCACCTTGGCAAAGCCTTTTCTCTCATTGAAGATTTAGTTGTTCTGGAACCAAAAAAACCTGTGGAAACCCAGATCCCCTTTCTGTTTCTGTTTCCAGACTGAGCAAATGAAGAGGGGAGGGAGATGTTTCTACTAGAGCAGCGGAGCAGAGGAAAATGTGCAGTCAACAGTTGTTTGGAGGGCTTTCCGTCTGCTGCTGCTTCATTAAGAGGTAAAGTAACACAAAAACACTCCCGTTAATGATCACAGAACAGTGAGGGGATTAAAAGTTATGTAAAACAGGCACTGTGATGGTTAGTACTGTATCAGAAGATGAAGTCATTTCCCTAAGAAATACAGGAATGTAATGTCTGTACTTGTATACCAGGCCACAAAGTAGTGAATCTGATTCAGGAATGATGTTGGAGGCAGTTTCCAAACCATATCAAGATGTTCCTTATCTAATACCAACCCAAAATGGCTACGGCTAACACCAAGGGATTATGTTTCCACCACTGAAAGGCTTCCTGAGTTCCCATGTAACAGAAGCAAAAGAGAATCCAGCTGGTTGGGGTTTTTTTGTTTTTTTTTTTAGTCGGCCTCAATTTTACTTTGCTCTGGTGCTGGCTTGCTAAATTGGAGGCGGATTCATTTGAAAAAGGTTGTCATGGAGGGGGTTGGCCTGAGAGTATTTAAAGCAGTAACTTCCCTCTGTTGATGGATCTGGTGATGCCGAAGGCCCCTGTGCAGCTTTCTAAAATCTTACACAGTTGTAAGCTGCAAGGGACAGTGCTCTTTCCGGGTTTTTAAAAAATTATTTGAAAACCTGAAGAAGGTACAGAATAGAGCCACAAAAAAAAAAAAAAAAAAAAGATGAGAGCTACTGGCAGGGTGAAGGCCTCAACACCTTTACCTGTTTAGTGAGACAAAAAAGAAATGAGAAGTGACTTGACTATTGTGTCCACGTACTTTCACAGAGAGAAGGCGCCAGATATGAAACAATTCCTTAGTCTTGGGAGGTAATTCAAAGTGAGCCCCCCTGGCTGGAAGATGAAGCAAAGAAAGTTCAGTCGGGCCCATGTTTTTGGCAGCAGGAAAGTTGAGCCTTTGGGACAAATTGTCCCCATGGAGGATTCGTTATTGTCTCAGAGGCTGTAATAGTCTCTCATTTCAGATGGGTCTTAATCAACACAAGCCATTAATTGTAATAGCAGGGTTATTAGGTTTAATACAGGGTAACTGAGTGAAAATGAATAGGCTGAGATGTACGGGAAGTCAGAAGGGATAATTCTTCCTGGCCTTACAGTGTGCAAACAAGCTTTGTAGTCCTAATGTGAGCCCCAGAGGCCTGCTGTACTTTACTGTGAAAAGAGAAGGTTTTCATTAACAACCAAATGCCCTTCTACACTATTCACAGAAGTTGGAGCATGTTGCTGCAGTAGAAATGGCACTGTTCAATTGAGTTTTTAAAGCACTGGCAAACATGCACACGTTTTTGCAATGCATAGCAAAGTCTGCAGGGTAGTAAGAGGTCAGGCCCGTAACTGCAGAAAGTGCTGCCTCTCACCGTCTCCAGCTGCTAAATAACAAAAGGAGAATAAGGAACTGATTCAGATCTCTATGAATAGTTACGACCAGTGTTTGTATCGTGAGGTATTCGAAGTGCTGTACGTGCATTAAATAATTGCCATGTGATGAAAGGTCAGCCAGACCACTGCCATTTACAGCCAGGCGTGTGAGCAAACTGGAGCCATGCATAAATATTTCTTCAGCGTAGGTGTCCCGTGAGCAGCGAGGGAGGCAGCAGGAGAGGCAGAGCATGGGAGTGGTGATCTCCCTGGTGTGAATGTCACTGCCCTTTCCCTCTCCCCGCTGCCCCAGCACACCAAACCCTCTGCAACACAGTGATGAAAACTTCTTGGCGTTATTTAGAGAAATGGATTTCATTCTGTTTACTTTCTGCTTTGAGCCTGCGTTGTTTCTGATTTTATAGCCAAGTATATCCTTTATTAAATTTCTTCAGTTCCCCATCAGTTTCAGCCACGTTCAATCCTATTGGTCTTCAGAAGGGAGAAAATGTGAATCTGCAGTTCTCCCAAAATCTGGAAAAAAATACAGCCATGTGACAGTTCAGGCTTGGCTTCTCATCTGAAAGATGGAACTGCATTTCTAACAATGCAGCACCCGCCCAATATTAAATTGTAATAGATCACACTTTGCCATAGGTCCTTGGTTTATCCTTGGTTGACACTAAATTCAGAGGCTTGATGTGTAGGATTCAGTAAAACCCTAACCTGCTGTCCCAGAGACAAATATTACCAACTGTACCACACTGACACACAAGATTAGTAGAGGAGGTACCCTCAATGGCACAGGCATAAATGAGTCAGCTCTGATCTGGAAAGCTCACTACTTGGAGTAGTGATGCAGCCGGTAGAAATAAAAGATCAAAAATATGAGGTGTTTTCTTCCCTGAAGTCCACTGACCCTGCTGTGTGCTTATAGGGATCCAAATGCAGCAAGTCCTGAGTTACTGAACAGGATGATTGGTGTAGTGGACATTGCCTTTGTGGAAAGCATTTTATTAGAAATGTATAGGTAAAGAAATTGGGAAACAGGCCAGATGAGGAGCGGCACCCTTAGCGAGTGGTGAATCTCCTTGCTACCACCTGAATTTATAGTAATTTACATCAGACAAAAACTTGATGTTAAGGGCCTTATTGTGAACTTTTCAAATGCAGTTCAAGTGTCCCTACTGTTTCCAATAGCTATGTGCAGCAAGAACACAAATCTCAACTGTATTCCCCTTTCCCTCTTCGCCCCACTCTAATCAAATCCTTCATTCATTGCTTTTTCTAACATAGTAGACTTTCTTGCATGGTTCAGCACTCAGGAAGTAGCTCTACAATAGCAAAACAGTGCTGTCTTTGTTCTGGAATAGTGGAAAAATGAAGATCTATAATCTTGAAATGAGGAAACGTCCAAGTGAGAAGAAAGCAGGGCACGTGCAATGTTATATTTGTTCGTGAGCTGGGTAGAATTCAGCAATGCCTCTTAGAGAGAAAGAAAAGAGAGAAAAGAAACTTTTTATTTCATTTCACCTCCTCCAAAATGACCCAAAGCCCATCAGAGTTGATGTTTTTTCTGTGGACTTTAACTTAAACTCATGATACTCATCTGCCTTTCATACATTTGCTTCATTTGCCTTATTTTCTACATTTCACTCTCCCACTGTCTATTCACTGCTGTACTCCGCACTTGCTTTTCCTGCCAGTCGGGGTCACAAAGAGTATTAGTTGAGTTCTTCCTTCCAGGTAGCCTTAGGTCTTCAATTTCTATTTCAGAGGGTCTATCCAAAGGCACTCCAGTTGAGCAGTATACTTATGCTGTATTCTGACCATCCAGTCCTCTGTAAGAGTTTTTAGGTTCCTTGATAATTAAGTTGGTCCCCCAAACCTAATTGCATAGCATGCTGAAGGAGACCTTAATTGTATCTCTTCCAGGGTATTTTTCAGTAAATACTATTCATTTACCATGCTTGTAGAAAGCAAAACTGAAATATAGAGTCTTATCCCTACCTCCTGCATGAATCCTTGGATTCTGCAGGATGACATAGCCTATGCACTTTGCACTGGCTTTGGATGCCCAGAATCTGCTTGTACTTCTGGGCTCTGGGCTGGCCACCATATCTCTGGGAGCATTTGAGGAGGGAGAGGTCATTTGCCATGAAGGTGGCATTTCTGCATGGTACAGATGAGATAGAGTAGGGAAGTCTGCAGGAGCTGGGGCCAAGCCTTAACCACCCTAGAGCTGGCAGACATGAACCAGCCGCATCAGCCACGTGTCGAGTTGTGGAGAAGGGGAGAGCAAGGTACCATGTTTACTTTCTGGTAACCTTGCAAAGTTTCCACAGATATTCAAGGCATGGAATGGGCAGGAAAGGGGAATGCAGAACAGGTGGAAACCAGATGGGAGTATGGTTAATTTGAAAGCTTGTGCACAGACCTGTGGAGTATTGCTTTTTCTGCTCTTGCAGTTCAGCTCCATGAACTATCCTGCAGCATATGCACTAGTGTTAGGAAATTTGGCTTTTCCAGCCGTCTAATCGTATGTGTAGTCTGCTACGTCTGGTTGCTGTGCACTGTGATTCTGTCCTGGCTGGGTGTACTTTGTTAGGGCTCTGCACTCTAGGTCTGGCCCTGAAAGGGGGAAAAGTGTGTCTTCCCAGAGAGCCCTTGAGCCTGCTCTTGGAGAGAAATTTCTGAGCTGGAGAGTAGGGCAGTGAGCCTAATGGGGAGAGCAAGGCAGGGCCAGCCAGAAGAGGGAGCCGACTGCTCAAGAAACCAGCCAGAGACTCCCCAGAGGACAAGAAAGCAGGTGCAGAGCCAGGTCACAGAGTTGATGGAAAGAAAGGGGCACCTGGAGAAGACTATATTGAGTTCACAGCAAACAGGGAAGCTGAATGAAACCAAGCCAAAAAGATAAGACTTTTCTTACAAGGCAAGAGGAGGGGGTAGAGTTTGTTTTAACCCCTTTTTTGTAGTCCTTTATTCTAGGAGTTCATTGCTGTGGTAGGTACTGGAATAGGACCGAACTATGGAGGCTGGTAGTGGCACACTAGCATTGAGGGAGGGCATGGGTAGATCCACCTCAAAGCTCTGCCCAGCTTGAGGCCTTGAAAATCTATTCCCAGATTTATCCCTTCAGCTGATTCCTGTGGCCAAAGCAGTCCTTCTCTGGCTTGCTAGAGCTGGCTTGAATCGGCACAGAGTCCAGCCCGACTTCTTGGCCCAACCAGTGAACCCAAAGGGAATGCAGCTCCAGTGGTCTGGAAAGTGTGAAGTGTCCCAGAAATGCTTAGCAGAGCGACTCACCAGTGCTCGGCCTGAAGCGAGGTGTTGCCATAGGGAATATCCTCTCTGTTTCCCAGGTTTTATTTCATTGGTGGGGGTCGTATGGAAACAGGGAGCCACGCTCTGTGCTTTGACATTCCTACTGGGTCCTCTGGGTACTGTGGACCTCCTTTC
Source organism: Apteryx mantelli (assembly GCF_036417845.1). NCBI lineage: Eukaryota > Metazoa > Chordata > Aves > Apterygiformes > Apterygidae > Apteryx > Apteryx mantelli. The sequence continues at coordinate 11,348,009 of NC_089989.1, read as the reverse complement.
CATAGCAGGGTGGCTTCCCTGCTCATTCCCCATGTGAAGTGCACTGACATCAGTGCAGTTACGACATGGAAATTCATTACAAGAATGACAACTGTGACAACTGCGAGAAATAAGCAGTGGGAGCAGATGGGCTTCTAGTGAACAGAAATCCTGTTTCCCTGTGAATGTCCTTATAATTGCAGACAAACGCAAAAACAAAGGAAGGAGGAAAAAAATGCCAGAAGGCTTGAGGCACTGTGTAAGCAAAATTGCCTTAACACACCAGTGAGCCTTTTCCTGTAGCTGCAGTGTCGTGTGAATCTCCAGGAGCTAAAAGTGAATCACCTGACCTGCTCTTTGCTTCGTTTTGCTGTTACTCATAGAGCTGCTGTGTGAGGATTTCCACACCACCACCCCAAAGCAGGGATATCTTTTGGGACTTCATGTTTCATCGGCTCCGTACTGTGACCCAATTACCCAATTTAACAGAGACATTTTGTTCTCTTTTAAGGACACTGTTGTGAAAATATTCTCTTTGCTGCTTTGATTCTGAGACAGTGACTACGCCCCATCCACCATCCCTTCCCCCTGCCTAATCTGTAAATCCTGTTGTTCTGCACTGAAATGCCCTGGCCGCAACAAAAATGATGTGCTTAAATATGGCACTTAGAAGATGAGAAAACTGGAGAGGAAAAGGGGTCAGTTTAAGGCATGAGAAATTGCTAACAGTAAACCCTCTTTTGTGATTCTCTGGACAAATATCATCTCTGTTCCAAAGCCCTTTTTACCTGCTGTGGGGAGAGTGTTGCTGTAGCCTTGTTTGTTCAGAAAATTGGTCCTCAGCAACGGGCTCCAAGCCTCGGACAGTCTGGCTGTGTTGTGCCAACAGTGCTGGAGACTTGGTGAATATCCTTCAGCTAAAATCCTTATCTAAGTCTAGAATAGCTGTTGCTCTTCACCCGAGTTAATGCATCCCAGTTATGCTAGCCGTAGGGAGAAGACCCGCATGGAAGCGGGGAGCAGATTTGTGTCAGCATCTGCCCAAGTCGGGCTCCAACCAGGGGAAGCACAGGAAAGGCTGGGGCAGTTTGTGCTCCGTCAGACTGGCCTGGTGTCTTCATTTAGGAGAAGAGATCCTGAGAGTTTTCAAATGGTGCATGAGGGCTCTTAGTGGTAGAGGATGGATGTGAGAAATAATTTGGAGAAGTACCTGTATGAGATCCAACTGTTCAGCTTAAACTATTTAGAAGGCAGGTAATTGCTGCTGGTCAGGAATATTTTCCAGCCAGTTTTAATTTTTTCTTAGGAGGACTATTAGAATTTGATAAATAAAAAATTTAGCATGGAAATTGTTTATTTTCCACAGCAATTTTGAGTTTTTCTGGAAAATGAAAACCTGAAAACCGAAAACCTATTTTAATTTTTATTCCTTATGAAAGGCCTGAATGTTTCCGGGATGGGGAGTCAGTTTTCCGACCATTTCTACTGCAACTGGTGGTAGCTTGCTGATATCCTGAAGGTGACATTTGGTGTCTCCCATGAGGGATAAGACATACAGTGACACTTTGGCTTTATTTCAGAGTGCCTGGTCCTGGGTTTGCTTCCAGAGAAGTATCAGCCATAAAAGCTCCTTGAAATGTGCTCTTGCTACCACTCAGCTACAGACTCGTGCATAGTATTTGAACTGCCAAAGCAAATGAGAAGAGAGTTAGTTTAAACAGTTCTTTGTCTGTGGTGATAAATGGAAATGTAGAGCTCCAAAATATGCAAAATAAACCTGGCAGAAGGTAGTTAATCAGGCATTAAAAACACAAGGCTGAGTCCAGGCAAAGATTAGACAGTTGCTCTTTAATCAAAGCAATTGAGCTCATGTGTGACTGCTAATAATACTGCCTTTCTACCTGGAGCTGGAGTTAGAAAAGCCAGGTTTTCCTGTAATTCCATGAATATTACTATTATTTGTGTAATGATCTGGAAGAATTCTTTTTAACTGTGATCCGGGATCAAGTGCTGTCAGCCACCTGTTCCTGCTAGAGCAGAAATAAAATAGAAAGACATCCTGTCTGGCTTGTTCCATCTCATTGCTGCCTAAGAGCAGAGCGTAGAAATCAAGACCAACTGTTGCCTCTGCAGGTGAATGGCTTGTCAGGGCTTGATACTGAAACCCCCTCGTGTCTGTCAGTGACAAGAACGTCTCTCTCTCTGCCTTGGCCTTAGCTCTGACCAGGTACGGCAGCAACAGGTGTGTGAATTTGAAAAATGAGCTGCCCGAGTGATCTATTGTGCGTGGTGACAAGGTTTCGCTGTACTCGTGCCCGGTTGGTGATTTGGTGGTTTGGCATCTAGGCTAGGGGCTCAGTTGCAGAAAGCCTTCCCCGGGCTATGGATCATGCTTTACATGGGACTCTGAGGCTCTCTCACCTAATATGGATGTTGCTATTGCGTGACCTTAGCTTTCAGACACTATTTCTCCAAGTGCTGGGCAGACCAAAAGGAACAAAACCACCTTGAAAGCATAGATACTAAATACACAGCAGTCACAGCAGCTGCTTCTTACTGGTGTAATGGAGCCGGGCAGGTGTGGAGAGCACGGGGTCAGCAGGGCCCTTGCTCTTCATACACTGAACACTAGCTGGTTTTACTTCTCACCAGATTGCCTATCTGCATGAGTACTTCTCTTTTCAGCTCTGGGCAAGATCTCTGCTTGCCTGGCAGAGCTGGTGCTTACTGGAGCACAGAGCTTGCTGGACCCTCATGGGAGCTTACTCAAGGAAAACTGTTAATAGCAATGGGAGAGTTGCCAGGTCTGCAAGAAATGTCCCCACGTTCACACCTGCAACTCTGGAGGATCACCTAGGTAATTACAGGCTTGATCATTTGGTCCTTCCTAGGGCATGAACAGTGTTGTTTTGTCACCAGGCATGGCCCGGTAGAGGAGGCTGGTTGATGTCAAGTTCATTTTGTGGCAGCTTTGAAGGTTTCATAGCTTGTTTTGTTCTGCATTAGGGGTGTTGTAGCAGGTCAGTCAGTCACAGATTGACCTTGTCTTTCTCTGGTCTTGAAAACCTTCCTGTCAAAACTTGGTTGCAATCTATGCCTCTTCACTTTGAACCAATATATTTCAATGACAATCCATTTGAGCTACAGTGTTTGAACGAGCTTTGCCCACAGGTTGTTCCATGATGCTTTAAGCAGAAATGCAGCAGTTCCATGTGTTTTCTCTGAGGGGTTTCAGATGGCAGTAATGACTGGCTAGAAAGAGCAGGTTCAAGTCCACCTACTTCCCATTTTTGTAACTGGCCTAAATTCCAAACATTTCACTGCTTGTTGAGCATTACCTGTCGTCTTCCTAGTGGAAGTTGATATACAGAGGCAATGTTCAGGATGAAAGAGGCTTCTCTAGGTCCTAGCATTTATGCGGCAGTAAGGAGTGCTTGTTAGAGGTGCTGTCTGTAGATGGGTAGTGATTAGCTTGATGGCTATCCTGGCTTTCAGCTCTTAAATTTGTCTTTCTGGGATGTTAATAAACCTCTCCTTTCTCACCCCGCGCCAGCTAGACCATTGCAGTACCCAGAGAACTCTGCAGTGTGGGCCATAATGAGTGCTAAAAGGAAACAAAGTACTCAGGAATTTGCCCGAGTGTGTGAAGCTCAATTGATCTTGATCTTAAACTTCGCCAGTAAGTAAAGGAAGGCAAAGTTATTTGCAAGGAGCCAATCTTGCTGCTTTTACATGGTTAAAAGGCTATGAAACTAAGGGGTGGAGATACACATGCAGACAGATGAAGGAGATGCTGCTGGGCAAAAACAAATGGATAGAGAGATCTTCTGATCGTAGTCTGAAAGTCTGCCCCTCTGTGTGGTGATGGACTGCAGTATACACTCCTTGTTAATTAATGCTGTTTATTACCACCAGGACTGCAGGCCAACCAGAAACTGCTGAAAACAGGCCAACCAGGAAAATGGTCATGCTGGGTTGATTTCTCCAGTGTTAGGAGGGAAAACAAACAGGGGGACCATAAAAGAAGATGCAAGAGGGAACTGGGGCAAACGAAAACAGCACATTGACTAAAAGCAGACTGATGATGTTATCTGAACCCATCAATCCCTTCCAGAGTGCATTCCAGCACCCAAAGAGAAGTCACTGCCTTCTCTGTTAAGAGTTAAAACTGGATTAGCACAATCCCTATTTTTAACTGTCTCCAACTTTTACTAACAGACCTGGTTTGACTGGGTTGTGATGAAGGCCTACAGTAATTTTTCTGCCATTTGGGAAAAGAAGAATTCCTATGTTGGCTTGAAAGCTGCGGGACATTCCAAATGTATCCTGATTTGCACACTGCCTTTTCCAGCATTTCTGTCTGGTTGAAATATAGTCTGTTAGAGCCCTTCCAAAATTTCCAAACAATTAAAACTCCTTGAAAGTCGGGCCTATATTATATTTGAAGAGACTGGTTTCAAGTAAAGTTAGTAGCGTAGGTATTGAAACATGCAGCAATGCTTGGAGCAGTTTGCCCTCCGATGGCCAGTTGGAGCCTACCACTTCTGCCAGCCACCACTGCAGCAGAGGTTTGCCTTTGGCTCAAATGGCTCCAGACCCTGGATTAGTGCATGGCGTTTCTGCTGAGTGGTCCGACCAGAGCTGCTCTGCTCCTCATGTGCCAGTGGTGTCTGCATCTTTACTCCTTCCTAAGAATAAGCTGTCAGGAAGGGAGAGTGGAGGGCTTGCCAGAGCAAAGATCTCTCTGGGAGAGTGCTGAGTGCCTTCTCTTTCTACAGTAGCACGCTTCCTTTAAGGCATTTTTGGCTTAGAAATACGATGGGCCTGCTCTGCATTTCACGGTTCGGTCACTTGTTTGTGGTTTGTTGAGTTTCTTGTATAAGTTACAAAAGAGCCTCAGTTGCTATGCTTCAGTGAGTGCATCTGACAAGCATTTGCAGAGTGGAATGCAGTTAGATACAAGCCCTGCTGGAAACATGCTCTCAATGGCTCCTGTCGGGAGATTGCTCCTCTGCTCCGAGGCAGGATCCCTTTCGGCTCTCATACAGCTGGTTAGAGCAGCTCAGCATCGGGCTGCATTGGTAACTGAGGCTGAAGAGAAGGGATTGACTTGGCCTGGAGCAGGGGAGATGTGAGCGTGCTGTGGCCAGACTGCCTGGGCCCCGCTCGTGCTGGAGCTCTGCTGCCACGGGGAAGCCCCCCAGGCTGCTCCCCTTGTTCAGTCTCAAACAACTACGTGTCCCAGGGGCACACAGGCAACCAGGGGCAAGGGAGCTCCCTTGGAGCAGGTACTTCCCCTTAGACAGCTTTTGTCAGAGAAAAGGCGGAATTGGTTATGGGCTACATGCTTTTATCCTCCTTTCCAGAACAGGAGACAGAATCAATAGAACCATGAAGAAAAACACTGGTGGAAAGAGAAGGTGATTTTGCTTTTGTCAATATTTTCCATTGCATTTATTATTTTGTTTTACTAATTCCTCATTGCCTCTGTCCTTTCTCTGGAGTAAATTTCTTTTCTGCAGCTTAGTGTTTAAGACATTTACTTGGAAGAAAAAAAGATAGAGATTGATTGATTGTTTGATTTTTACCCCCCCCCCAACGCATCTTCAGTCCTGTCCCTGTAACAGCCAGGTATGAAGCTCAGACTGCTCCTCTCTTTCTTCCATCTATCAGAAAGCAGTTCTACTACTTTGCCCTTTGAAAAGAATTTTTTTTGGTTCCTTTTGTTTTCTGAAGGCTTCAGTAGGTTTCCAATCCCCAGCTGTCCTTGGGTCTCTTCAGTGGACCTTTGGCACTATGTGCCTGATAGTAGTTCTCACTGCTCTCCCTGGTGACATATGGTGTCCCCAGCACTGCTCTCCAGAAAACAAACCTCAAAAACCTGGTCCCTGTTAACTATCCGTTAGCACCGGCAATATCCAGAGTTGAACTTCTAGGTCTTTGAGCATCCAGTAGTTACTGTGCTGTGCTGTGTCCGTTCCAGAAAGTGTGGAAAGCCAGATGATTTTAATGACAGCATGTCCATTGAAGTCTCTGGTTTGTGGGAGGTCATGATCATTTCCTCTTTCTCCCAGATAAAATAAGTGCAGAGTAAGAGAAGTTCCTTGACCATTGCTGGGTGGACACTTTGAATATCTCATTTAAATTACTAGATAATGATTACATTTATGGAACAGCTTGTTCCAATTTTCTCATTATCACTAACCAAGATGATAGCTTATTTAATACTGCACCATTTCACAGACAATGAGAAATGTGGCAAGCAAAGTTATTCAGGGGAGCACGTGGAGTCCTCACTTAAGCAAATTCATACAAATCAATCTGCACCAGAGAAGCCTCAGTTTTCTAAGTGCTAGTAGGAATCCATATGAAAATATACAATTTTGCAGAGCCTGCACTGTTGTCCATTCAGTGAAAGCCATCATTGCTCATTATAACTTGTGGATTACTGTAAGCCACTGTGCTCACTGGTTGATTCCATGTACCAAGACAAACTGAGAGGTGTATTTCATTGAAAGTTGTCCCTGGGCTTGGAAAAAGAATTAATGAATACTGTATTTTCAAAGGGATTTAACTGTATTATCTGCAAAGATTGTCATTTAGAGAGTCCTCATCCTCACAGTGCTTCTAGGAGGCAGGATGTGGCATTTAACAGGTGCCTCTGAGGCTGAGAACTGCAAAAGGATTTAGGGAACTGGCTCTGGGAATAAAATTTGTAAGCCTGAATCAGTCTCTGAAGTTCCTAAAATAATGTACAGAGGGAATTAGACAAACAATGCATGAAATGAGGATATGTCAGCCAGGCAACAGAAGATGCTGAAGAGAGGACTGTGTCTGGAATCACCCCTCTCTTTTGGACTTCCATGTGTACCTGCAGCTGTGAGCCAGGCATGGATGAGAATTTCTAGCTCCAAGCTCCATCTTGGATGTGGTGCCCAAGGCGACTCTTCCATTAGTGACCTGTCATAGGTGACTAATTCAGACCTTAAGGTAGAGACTATAGGCATCCAAGAAAGGTGTTAGGATTGTTCTCAACACCCGTACTCCCCTACTGCTGGAGTTGCACTGGCTAAACCAGATGCCAAAGCTTTTTCCCTGAAGACAGTAAGAAGTCTGTGCTGACTGTCAAAACAGTGATGTATTGTCTACTTTACCAAGAGGGCTGAAGCTAATGAATGAGATCAGAGAGAGATTTGCCCTAATACTAATACATTATTTGTAAGAGCGTGTAGTGTTTTGGCTGATTCTGAAAGAAGTAATTTTTCTCATTTAAACCTCTGCAACTGAGAAGGAAATAGGTCTGTGAGTCTGAGGAAGAATTGCATCATACTCCAAAAAGAAGTAGGCAGTGATTTCTAGCACAGGAGATTTGGCAGAGTTTGGGGTTTGAAATGGAACAGGGGAACATTAGCCAGTGGATTCCAGCAATTGGTGAATGGTGTGAAAGACACCTGAGATCTCTTGGGTGTCTCTGGGCTGCTGTACCTATTTTCATAAGCTTATCTGTGTAATGGTAGCAAGACAAATTATCAAATGTTTTTAGGAGGAACAGAGCAAGCTCCCATGCTGCTGAGCCTCCTCTTTCCCTGCACCAAGGTGCATTTCAGGTTTTGACTGGAAGGGCCTTCCATGGGAGGGGAGGGGTCCAAACTTCAGGATCAGCCATGGAGGAGAATCACCTAACAGCCCAGTTCCAAAGGGAACTCCCAGGAAGCTGTGACATCTTCTCCTTAAGTGGCCAATGTGACAGATGACAAACAAGCCCATCATCAAAATCAGAATGCAAAGAATGTGACTGAAGGATTATATCCACGTGCACTCATTCAAGAAGTACCACCTTTCTTGAAGAGTTATGCACACCTACTGAGGTAAAATATTTATTGCTCTTATTTCAGTTGGCTTCTAAAGAAGGAGGTGCACAGCAGAGGCTGGGAGGAGGAGCCTGGGGGAGTTACACACTCAGCTTTCTTTGATGGTCTCTTCCTAGGACCTTCTGGAAAGTTCAGATGAAATGCCAGGTTTATATTGCTTGGGCATTTACTTTTCCAGCGGTGAAGTAGTGGGAGATGGTAAGACAAGACTGGCTTTTCAAATGCAAGACACACTTTGGATTCCTGTTGCAAATCGGACTGTAGGTCCTTCCTGAATCCACTATATAAAATATCTGGTTGACTTGTAATTATTTAGGAATCATTCCTAACATACTGTATTAAGTACCAAGAGCAAAGCTATGTCTAAAAAGCACTTTATAATGGACTGTCCTGCCTTTAAAACTCAGTCATTTTATGCCGATTGCTGACAAGCTATAATTGTCCAATAAACCATCCAGAATAAGCTTCATACAGATATTAATGATACAATAACAATTTGAGAAGTCACTAAGAGTGAAATATGAAAAACCTAAAGGCATTGCATTTGCCTTTGGGGTTTGACTGCTTCAAATACCAATTTGCTTCTGGACAACTAAGACAAATTATATGCGTAGAAAGTTGATTTTTAACCCCAAAATCACAGCGATGATTTGAGCAGTTACTCATGATGGCTTGTATATGATAGGAGTGTCTGACTGGACTTACGGAAATGAGATGTCCAATTCCAGAAGACTTTCGGTAGCAGCCAGGTCACTTAGTGGCCTTATTCACTTAGGCTCCTGTTACCATTCATACTGTTCACTGCATTTGTACTCTCAGCCTTATGGAGGGTTGACTGAAATTGTATGATGTGGAGGGAGTCCTAAGGGCACTGATAATAAATAATATGGTCAGACATGATTGGGGGTACGTCTGCTGCCTTTGAAAATTGCCTGACCATGTATAGTTCCAGAAGTGCAATGAAATCACTAGTCAAACCACTTAGCAAAAGAATAAATGGGTTAGCCCTGCAGTCACACAGCTGCTGTCCAGTGGCAAATGAGGAGAATTCTACAGAATGAACATGTTCCAGGCAACTATAGTCTTATTAGTTTTTGGAGGAAATCCAGGAAAAGTTATATTGGAAAGCTGAAAGTTATTATGGCAGGATAGCTGCTAAGTGACTTAGTATGTGCCCTTGGGGACCAGCTCTCCCAACTTTATGAAAAATGATATAATCTAATTCTCTGGTTTTGTGTCACTATAGGCCCAATGTGGTGGTTTCTACAAAAGAATCATGATGCTCAGCAGTTGCTGTAGTATTTCCATTCATTTTGGTGGGTAGGATGAAAAGGGAAATGAGCAAGAAAATGGTGGAAATGTAAAGTACATTCTTAACTTGCTTCTGCTTGAAGTCCAGTATGTTATTGGACTCTACAGACATTTCAGTCCTTTCAGTTACTCATATTAGGTAACTTGTAGTATCACTCATGGATGTTTAAGAGAGGGGAATGGGATTGTCCTGTCCACTAATTCATTGTGATCAGAACATGATCTTCAGGACAGCTGACTGGAATCACCAACACTCAGGGCCTTTCTTCCATCCCCTGCCTACCATCAACGCTGCCTGGTACCATGATCCTGGTGTATCTGTTGTGCTCTTATCTCAGAGCAAAGGCTTGCACTGGAGAGGACATGTTTGCTGACATCCTGTCTCAAGTCTGGAACAAGCCAGCTGTATCTTTAGGAGGACTGGTTCAAGCAGGAGGGAGCAGCAGGGTGGGGATTTGAGCTGTTCTCCAAAAGAATGGGGCAGGTAGTCAATTCTTACAAATAGGTCCTGGTACCCAAAGGACAGTTGAACTAGTTAGTAGCTGCTAAATATGTGCTTCTTCCTTCTCTTCTGTGAGAAGCTGGCCAAGCTATGAACACCTTTATGCTTAAGGGAAAGCTTAGTTGTCTATTTAGGCTCAGGGCTGGCATTGTTTGAATGGCACAGAGTAGCTGGAACACGATGAGAGGATCTGAGCCACTGGTTTTTGTTGTTCAAGGTGACTGTTGTTAAGCGTTCCCTCTCCACTCACCCAAAGTGCAAGTGCTCTGCAGCCCGCCTAGTGAAGTCATTAGGATGGAACGGCCAAAGCTTCCACTTAACTCTTACATCTGCTTCGCACCAGTGAGCTTGCACTGAATCATCTCCCACTGCAGGTCCAGACAAAAATTCACTGTGATTCAAGTGATCCCAGGAACGAGACACCTGGGTTTGCTGGCTGGAGAGAGCTGCTGGCTGAGGGAAACTTTTTTTTAGAGTGCTCTGATGATGCCTTAGTCTTCTTGCAAGCAGGAAAAAAAGAATATGGTAAAGACCAAACAGTACACCTCAGAAATGCTCTCAGGCTTAGGAAGAGGAAAAGATTGACTAGAAACTGGAGAAAAGGATGAGGAAAGCCATTTTGGCCAGACAGGCTATACAACCACCTACTCAAAGGCCTTAGGCAAAGGCCTCCTCCCATCATCCCTGTCACATAAATGATATGCCAGTGCTCACCAGAAAACTGGTGAAAGATGCACAGAGCAGCAAGCAAAGCATTGTTAAACATACTTATGGGCCATGCCTGACCCATGTGTTGTCTTTTCTGCTTCAGAAGATCTTTGCAGTGTTCGGAGAGTAGTGCTATGCCTTAGCCTGGTGGAGTTTCTCAGGGAGGAGTGACTGAGTTTGCTGCAGTAAGGAAGTATCTGAGCATGGTAGACACAGCAAGCATTTTGCAGGGCCATGCTCGTAACCATCTACCTTAGCTGCAGAGCAATGAGAGATGGACTCTATTGCATCTGCTCAAGGAATGAGCCTGAAGTAAGTGGCAGCTGCTCCTTTTCCCCTATCAAATGACTGGGTGAAGAGGGAAAGGAGGCTGTTGGCCAGTGTGGACCTCATAAATATGATTATTTTGTGTGTCTTTAGAAGAAAATTAGGCAATAAGACTAATTATTGGTCCTTTGATGTTCTTAGCCACAATCCAGTCTGGGGAAGTGGTGAAAATCTGCCCTTCCCTGGTGTTATGTTCCAGGGATCAAGAGGCCAGTCTCTTCTTCCTCCCTGCGAAGAAAGTGGGCTATTTAACAAAACCAAGGAAAGCAGTTCATGTAGTGAAGAGATCCAAGTTGTAACAATAATTGCACAGGTCGGTGAGGGACCATGCAGCCTTCTCCCCCCACTGGTGTTTTGCAGTTGTTCTGTGGCTCTTTGAGGCCAGACAACGTCTCTGCTTCTGCAGGGAGCTGTCAGGAGCAGGGAGCTGTCAGGAGCTAGTTAGAACTGGCAGCTAATGTTTCATTTACATTATAGAACATTTTTTCCCCCACGCTGAATGTACATGTCTCTTCATGCCCAGACTGTGTCATTTCCGTTTGTTTCCACTTATTACATCTATCTTTGGTTGGACTTGCTTCCTCGCAGCCTGCTGAGCACACGCGAAACTTCAGTTGTGCCCAGAGCTGTGCAGACTTGTAGCTTTGCACTACCGAGTGCTTGCTCTTCTCTGTCTGGCATATCATCTCCACGTAGGTCATAGGTGAAGAGACTGCATGGGCTTGAGGGAGTTTTGGGTAGCACCAAAGGAACCGAGAGGTAAAGCTAACAGCTCTCCACTGTTGTCATAGTCGTAGGTGTGGTGTGTTTAACAACAAAGGTCTTAGAACAAATGAGTAATCTTCATTTCAGTTAAAGCTCTGTCTCCCTCCTTTCTTTATTAAAATATCCCTTTGTGCTCCTCACCATTGACTAGCTCCGGAAGGTCTCTAAATGGCCCTTTGCCGTCACTTGTCACTAGGTATCCTTGTCATCAGCGTGGCTCCAGCTGAAATAAGGCTCCCCTGTGCTCAGCCCTTCACAGATGTCCCGCTTGAGACAGCTTGGCTGTCCTGAAACGGGACCAGACATGGAGGCCGGGCAGGAGACGAGGGCCTTTCCCCATCTTCCAGAGGGAGGATGTGGCTTGTCCAGAGATGCCCAGGACATCTGAGGTAGAGATCGGTGTTCAATTCAAATCCCTTGAGCCCTAGTCCAGATCTTTTAAACTTTGGACAGTCCTTTCTCACCTGATTTGGAAAAGTAGCAAAGCATGTGACTAATGTTAAGTATGTGAGCAGTTTTGTTGTTGATTTGCAAACCACGCTGACCACCGGTTGCCAGAAAATCACTCCTTTTAAGGTGTCCCCATTTGAGACTCTAAAAATAAAAGATCTTAGTCCATTTAAATATCTCTGGCCATGCATTTGATTCTTCTAGGAACAAAGGCCAAGCTGTGCAGCTCCTATTAAAAGAAAGTACTGCAAAAGTGCGAGTATATACATCGTTCATGACAAAATATTTTCAGATTGCTATGTTTGACAAGGTTTTATATATTCTTCCTCTTTTCCATTGATGTGTTGGAGATAACTAACAAGTTGGTAAGACTGATTATGTTAGATCCAAAAATAAGACTCAGAGAGATTCACTGCAGCCTATATCCGACAGTTCTTGTCATTTGGATGCGTTTGTAAAAAGCTGGTTTGTCTCTCCCCTTGACAGATGCTTTGATGAGCTAATCATCTCATTTCCATGAACTGCACATCTGTAAAAACAAAAAGGGATAAGACTTGAACAAGTGACTAAGCCCCGGTCTTGTTTGCATTGTTTTATTACTGTTATTCAAGTGGAGCTGGTATTCCTCTCATGGAGCCTGCTATGCCCTGCGACAACTGACAGTTGACGTGCACACATGCTATTTCAAGCAGATGACTTTCCTCTGAAGTTTTTCTCCCAACTTCTTTGAGCGCACAGATCTAGAAGAGAGACTTGGAGCACAACAATAGCACAGGGGATAAAGCTTGGCTCAACATGAGTTTCTTTTCAACAGTTCTGGCTTAAAGCTCTCAGCGTGGTGGTAAGGAAGATTATTGTAGGAGAGCTGGAGGATCTGTTGTGTTGCTGTAATAGAATGAATCCTCCTCCTGCTTGCTGTGAAACTTTTGTAGAGGTTTCATCCAAACCGGCAGATGCTGATCACTCCTGGAGGATGTGGACCACTGGTTTCTCCTCCCAGTTAATTTGTGCCTCTTCCTGACCCTGACGGGAACTGAACTGTGCTCTGCAAAGGTCTGTTTGAAGTCTCAAGTTAACAGAGTTCTGTCAAATCCATTGCATGTGTTGTGTGTGATAAGTGTGCCATTAGGAGTGTTACGTAGCTGTAGAATATCAGACTTGAGCAAGGCAAGACTTAAACACAGGAAGAAAGGTCAGCTGCCTCCAGCCAAGCAGAGGTCCGTATGTCAGAAAAGCTCAGCTGCAGAATCAAGAGAGTCCAAGCCAAAAGAAAGCCACTATGCAGCCATGAGTAGCTTCTCCCCTGCACCACTGGTGGCTTCTGATACCCCATTAACAATTAGCCTTGGCCTAGCAGATCACTCATCTCATGAATGTGGTGTTCTGGCTTAGGATGCAGTTAGGAAGGGCAAAGCCTTGGAAGTGATGATGATGCAGGAGACCCAGGAACGGCCCATGCTCTTCTCCATTTTCTGCACCAATGATAGTCTCCACTGTCGGGCTGTCAAGCAACAAGAGGTCCTCTTTGCTTTCATTGTGTTCTCCATGTGCAGAGCAAGTGCTAGCTAAGGGCCATGGGTCAAGAGCCAGCCTTGGCAGCGCTCCAAAACTTCCCTGCCAGGGCATTGCTTTCTATGGGGTCACCTGCTCCAGGAGGTGGTAGCTGTCTCATCCTACAACAGTTGAGGCTGTTGGGTTGGGCAGTAGCTGAATGCTAAATAGGTGGTTTCCTGACTTTGTTATTGCCAAGCTGTAGTTTTCTACTATGTTTTCAGTGTTGTGCTCAGGTGTCCAGTGAGGTACAAAGATTAACAATCTGCGTTTTTCTGTACATTTTCTGTACTTTTTGTATACATTGTGGAAGTCAAAGTGCCTAGGATTCCCAGTTCTTGTGGAACACACGGGAACAGAGGACCTCTGGATGACTTGATCCTGATTCCAGAAGTCCTAACATCCATCTTCTACATCAAGCTGTGCTAGCCTGTGCATTCATTCTGAATAAGAATCCCAACAAAGGGTTTTAGTGTGATTTAACTAATCTGCCTTCAATTTACACCCTTAGTTAATTTGAATGGAATTTGCTGCATGTCCCTTACGAGACAGAGCTATCTTTCGTTGTATTTTTTCTTTGCTTTTCTCATTTTCCTCTTTAACCTTGTGTTCTTAGTTTTCATTTCTTCTTTCAATGTTTCCCGCATTGACTTTGTAACAAACTAAATTAAAACTATATAAACTAGGAAAAAAACATAATTATTTGCATCAGAAAATTTATTTGCAGATTTTTCCTTTAGATTTTTTGGACTAGAGATGGGTTGGAGGAAGAGCAGTTAAAATGGTCCTTGAGTGCAGGAAGGAATATGTTCTGCTTTCGAGAAGGGCAGGAGCATTAAGTACTATTTGGGTTGTATATTGTCAGAAGTTCATTTCCTTCTTTGAGTTCGAACTTCAATTAGTAGAATGACATGTCCTGTCCCCTCCCCCTCCACCTCAAAAGAGCCATTTATTTCAGAGCAAGAGTTTTTTTGCTGTGAAGTGGAAGTTTAAAGGAAAACTGTCAGGTACTTTCTAAATGAGTTTTACATTTTTGTTACTGCTTTCTTTGTAGTAGTCAGGTAGAATTTTGAAATGCTGGTGGTTGTGCTTTCTCTAGTACAATGCCGGCTGAAAGGTAAAGCCCAAATTTAACCTTTGGGCTCCTCTCTCCATTGCTTTGTCGCTTAGGACCACATTCCATTCCTAATAAAACTTCTTACATTTCTCTGGCAAGGGCAAAGGGACCTCAAAAGTGTGCAGTTGCCTCCACCAATGGTGGTGTGCACGAAGCTGTATGAACATTGATTTTTGCTGGGCAAGGGCCCCTTTTAATAGGGCACATGCTGGAGGGAGTCATCTGAGTGCAGCACGCACGGTTCTAGCAGTTCGTTCCCTGCTCTACCAGTCTTTGCAGAGAGCTGCATTGTCACTAGCTTTTGACTGGGTTTTTCTTTGGTGAGAATTGCGACAAGCAGCAGGGGAGCTCACTCTGCCCTATCTGGTTGAAGTTGTTTCTTGAGTCAGAGGTGCAGCTTGAAAATCCAGGATTTATGCATTAGCCAAGGTTCCCCAGAAGGGGCTTTGCTGTTATCTGACTATCTCGGTCTGGAAATAGGGGTGCATAAAACTGAGTCACACTAAAAGTAGCCAGACTCCATGAGGAAGTCCTCCTTCTGCAGAGAGCCACCTTGCCTCATCTGTGGGTCTCTTAGCAGAGAATTGTTGGGGAGTCCTTGGGTGCCATTTTCCCAGATTAGCGCTAATGCCTGACCTATAGTTTAGCAATGGCTTTTTTTTTGTGCAAATAGTTCCTGATTTTTTTTTAAATTAAAGAAATGTATCAACACCAGTGCATGGAAACTGGACTGTGGACTAACCTTGCTACTAAGCAAGGGTTAAAGTGTAGCTGTTCCCCTGCTCCATTTCCTTGCTAACAGCTTTCAGATCTTGGCATCTATCAAAATAGACACTGGAGCCAAAAACTAACAAAGGTGGAAATGATCACTGTGGGGCAGGCCGCTGTTTCCTGTAATCTGATCTCTGTCCAAACAGATACGGCTCCAGCTGCAGTCCAGTGCTTGTGTTGGAGATGTTTACAAGGAACTGCCATGGTGCACAAGGCTGGAGCAGCTGAGGGAAGTGTCTGTACAATCTGAAAACAAAACCAGAACAGACAAGGACAGATGTAATACCAAAAAGTGGTTTTTTTGGACAAAAAGCACATAAAAAGAGGATATAGGTAGGGGTTATAATGGTAACATGCCTGGCCCTTGTGAGGGCAGCTTTAAATTACAGAGTGAGTATGGCAGGAAAAGGGAGCTGATTTAGGTAAAAGCCCTTGGCCACTGCATGCAATGGATGAGGAATGAAACGACCTCTTTGCATTCCAGGCTCTCTAATTGAATACAGTTGCCTCCTCCTTTTTTCTCTGACCACAATCCCACCAACAGTCAAGACGACCACTGGCTGCACTACGAATTGAACAGGGACCTTAGCTGAGATATAGTTCTTTGTTCCTTTGTTGCTTTTATGGTCGTTTGGAAGCACAGTGGATTTAAACACTGGTATAATGATGCCCTCCTTAGAGATGTGGCATGGTGGGGGGAGCAAAAGGAGGCAGTAGCTGGACTTAGCTACTCATCAGCAATTGCAGCACTGCTGAGCATTGGCACTGATTGAAGGCAGCTTCTTCTGGCTGTGGTTGTGTGTCCAGGTGGCGTTACAGGAGTCTTCCTGCTGCTTTTTCTCTATCCTGTGCCTCTCTTCTGTTGAGAGACAAAACTCGGGGGAAACAGGAGTTTGGCAGAGCTACATTTGAGTTCCAGAAGTGCAGTGAAAGGCAGCTACTTCAGATCCTTGAGGTTTATGGTAGGGGAAGGCTGAGCTCTGGAACCCATTTAAGGTCAGTGGAAGCTACACTGGAAGCCTGGCACATTGGGAAAAAGGCCATAAATGAGAAGGGTGTGTGATTTCATAAAACACATTGAGGCTTGTGGAGGAAGCTTACCTAAGTCAATTAGCAGTATACATGTTCTTGGTATGCATGAATCCAGCCAGCACTGTTGAGACTTTTAGAGCCAGATCTGATACAGTTTTGAGCACTCCTGGAAATAGGAAGGAATGTAGGTCTCCTTCAAATGTGATTCATGTTGGAATATTAACTTGGTTTTAAAAAGGTTGCCAACACACAATGCTCCACCAGTACAAAAGAAGGCATGAGGTTAAACCAGTTACATTGGTGCAGAATGCTGCATAGACATCTATTAAGTTTTAAATCAGACTCATTTCAACTTATTTGTTGATTAAGTTGATTAAGTTGATTAAGGAAAGGCTGGCGTTGAACCACAACAAGCCACTCTTAAATAAAGGAAGCAATACAAATTAATAAAATGAGTAATAAGCTGCATCTGGAACACCTAAGTTGTGTCCCTGCCCACCCAGTTTTCATTAAAGTCTAGGTTACTATTCTATTAACTTTCCTTTTGTATTTCAGACTTTCTGTTAGTTTCTCTGTGTCTGTGAAGTGATTTTAGATATCTGTCCTCTACTGCTTTTTTCCTCAGGTCACTTACTGGAAATGGCATTCAGCCTCTTGCCCCCTCAAGTCTGCATTCAAATCCTGCTTCGTGCAGAGGGGGAAAAAAGTGCATTTCATGTTCAGTCTCATTGCAGATCTGTGCCACGATGCACACTCTGCTTGAGACTCCTTGCGTGGGGATGTCATGGAAGTACCGCAGGTTAGAAATTAAAGCACTGTGTGTACAAGTTTTGTATTAAGAGAAGAAAAGCTGAGTACTTCAATGTTTAGAGCACCAGAAGGGATAGGTATAAGACTGGGATTCTTGATTCTGCTGAGGGTTTGGTATGTGACATAAGTTTACTTACTGCTCTTGTCCTTACGCAAATAAGGCTTCCCTGAGTTTGAAGAGAGCTTTGAGATCTTGATGGTCAAGTCAAAAAAGAAAGACAAAGCACTGCTATGTTCACCATGTCTTTCAAATCTTTATTATTACTTCCTATGAGCCCTGAATTCACACAAAAATGTATAAACCATTAAGAAGTCATCGTAGTCTGTCTCCTTTCCCTCACTGATTTGTGAAGCTTCTCAATTCCCTTTTCGATTTCCATCATTTGGGAGACACATACATCATGCCAGTAGGATTCATAAATATTCTTAATCCCATTTTGCTGGCAATTTTCTCTTGCTTTAATCTGAATACAAATAGGATGTCGTTCATATGACAAGCTACTGTTCTGTCTGACTGCATCTACAGTAATGGAAGTGTATAGCTCTGTTCAGAAAATGGCCTCGGTAGAAGTGAAGCAGCCTATCATCATATTCTGAATATAGGAACCACGTTTATTTCCTGTTTACACATTGGTCTCTAGCCTTTGGACTGCTTCACCCCAAACTGTGTCCCTAGTTTCCATAGTTAACAGGTCTGGAGGAAATGCTGGAGACTGTTCAGAAAAGCAGCCACAAGGTAGAGATTGGGATGTACTGGAGGATCCACCTGGCAAAGCCAAAAAAAGAAGACAGTGTTTAAGAGGGTTTCTCAAATGGTCAGCAACACAGTGGGTATAGGATGGTGGATTGTCCTCTTTATGCCAGCTGAAGCAAGTGGGATCTGCCAGAATTAAGCTACACAATTTCAAGAAGGCTGTTGCCTCACCATATTATCTGAAGGTGTGTTCAGTGCATGGCAGTACATGTCACTCTCATTAAGCATAGTAAAGCTACGCAAATCTGAAGCTGGTGATTTGTTTCTGGGACCGTTGCCATGCCTTGGGGTGCCTGACTGGAGGATTATATTCTTTGCAGAGACTGTTTTCCAAATGGATCATAAAAAGAAAAATATGCTTGTAGGTGTTGAAAGAGCACATGATTTTGCATTTGACTATGCTATTATTTTTCTAGTTTCTCCAGTTTTTGGAACCATTTGGGACTTTCATTCTGATTTCAAATTCTAGGTCCTTGTGGAGTGGCTCAGTCCAAATAACTACACTGAGGTCTGTGATTTTGGGGGGATACCTGGAGCAGTGTATGGTGATCCACAAAACAGACCTTCTGAGATACCATCTTCTTTCCTAGCCAGTTTTTTCCTTTTGCATTTTCTTGGGTCTTTTCATTTTTGTTTCTGGTTCTTAAGTATTAATGCTTTCATACACCCACAAAGTGATTCTGGAACTCAGTTATGTCAGCATCTGTGCCTGTTTTGAAGTCCATTTCATCCTTTCTCATGGAAATCATGGTAACCCGCACGGCAGTTTTCTGAGAGGCAATCTGCCATACCATATCCTGTTTCCTGTGCTCGTGTTACATGCTGTTTCTTTACTCTGTGTTACCAGAGACCCCTTCTGGATCCGTCCTTGCTTGTCCTGGAGGTTGTCTCTGGGCAGCCTGTGGTGCGTTTTTTCCCATGTCTGTGGCTTTTATCATAGGTTTCTCCAAATCTTTCCAGAGAAGGCCCTGTTGCTTCCTCATGTACTGATTTTGGAGGATTGCGCCTTTGGCTTACTGTGCCATAACGTTTGGATCTGTCTGGAGACTTTTTAGTTGTTAGCAGCTCCCCAGGCCTGTGGCTGGCCCCTGCCTTATATGCTGGAACGTTTCTCTTCAGCTGCCGTTTGACTGTGCAAGTCTGTTGTGAAATCCATTCTCTGACTCATCCTTTTGATCCTTTTCAACTGCCCACTCAAAAAGCACATTGCAGGCTGGCATGGAAAATCTCACCCGGTCTTGAGCTGTGCTGGAGTCTCTCATCCGAGCATCTCTGAAGCTTCAGGAAAGGAGACAGTTCTAACCATGGCCCTGCATAGAATAGGCCACAAATTTGTTTCTTCTCTGGCCGCCAGTGGAAAGTCCTGAATTTCCTTAACCAAAGAGGCCACCGCCGTCGCATGCTGGAAGGCAATTTCAGATGGAAAAGTCTCTGGGGAAAAGCTGAGTCAAATGTAGCCACTTCTACTGGTTTTATCAGATATTATTCTCTGTTGCTTGTGTTTGCAGTATGGTGGTGTCTTGGTTTTTGTTCAAGAGTATCAGAAAGCTCTTTTGGGTGAGTTTTTTTCTTTTTTTTTTTTAGTTGACTTGGTTCATAAAAATAATTTTTCTTTGGCTTTTTTCACAGAGTGAGGGGGAATAGAGTTGGTGGAACTGAAAGTGAGGATGACCCACTCGGGCAACGGGCCTTTCCTTGCTAGGTACTGTGGAGTCAGACCTGGTGTTCTGGAAACAGCCCATCTCAGTCAGAAAGAAACCAGTATCCTTTGCAAACTGCCAGTTTCTCTGGTGGTGCAAATTCCTTCATTTGGATGCACAGGACTATCAAATTCTACTTGCTGTTAAACCACATTAAAATATAAACAACAATGTCAAAGGATTTTGTCTCTGTATCGTTTTGTTTACCAGCCATCTGAGTGCTGGTTATAGGCCTGTCTCTCTCTGGAGCAACCTTCCTAGATTTTTACTATTTTTTTGTCTGTTTTCCCCATGAATTCTTTATGGTATTGTTGATCTCCTGACTTAAATTTTTTAGGTAATTAAGTAAAGCAGTATCATCAGAACTGTCTGCACAGGAAAGTGATAATCAGTGACAGCATAAATGTATCCACATTAGCAAACATGGCACAAGGCACTTGCTGCCTCCACAGAACTTTTTGCAGATAGTTTTAATTACTCTTTTCCTTGCCCAAAGGGGAAAGATTTGCTCAAAAAATAAAGGGGTCAGCCAGGCCTCCAGAGACTGGCTCTGTTTCTGTGCTCCCTTTCCATGTGGTCTTGAGAAGTGCTGTCTTCCCAGCCTGTGAAAGGAAGATGTTTCTGTTGGGTTAGTGTGCAAAGGTTCTCGCAGGTGTGCGGCAGGCAAGCGCTGTGCAAGGGTCGGGCAGCAGTATTACACCGTGGGGCTAGTCGGTGGGGTTGATGCTCGCTCACCACTGCTGCCCTACTGCTGGTGACATGCATGTGCACGCATCCTGCCTCCCCCCAGTGCCCAGGGGACGCAGAGCCTGAATCAGGTTGAGGGGTGTTTGCATGAGTGTCTTTTCCCTCATGTCCTCTTGTCAGCGGTCATCCAGATTAAACTGACCTGTAAAATTGCATACTCCTCTTTTCTTACATAGGCTCCCTTAGTGTGCACAAATACATGGGGCAGTTGCCGCCCGATGCCCACTAAAGACAAGAAAACTCACTTGTTTCCTGGCCACACACGCAGAGAGTAAGAGTATAATTATCCCCTTTGCAATCACAAGGATAGAAGGGCAACGAATCCAAGCCTCATGCTATAGAGATTGAGCAGAGTTATCACCCTGGGGGCTGGAAAGAGCAGGGCTCAGTTCTGGTCTTCCTGGCTCCAAAATGAAGTCAAGGGGAAATTTGCTGAGCAGGCAGCCATCACTAGGGGCCAACATGCTGCCTGCACAGAGGTTTGAATGCAGCTACTGCATTTAAAGCATCAGTGATGCTCATAAACTTGCAGTCTTTCCCTAAGTTTATGAAGCTGGCATTGATTCTTGTCTCCTCCTCTTGGGACTGGTCTCAGAGCAGAACTCTCTTGCTGACCTTCCTGCATGGTGGAGGATGACAGTGATTGCATGTTGGCATGTGTCAGGTAGAAGAAATAAGTGAAAAAGCAACCTTGCATGGAAATGTTATCACTGGTGATTGTGTTTGTGTGTGTTTGTTTTAGCTAGTCTCCAGATAGTATATTTGATATTTTTCATTTTAGATATTATTTGAGCCCAGCTTCAAATGACCTCCTGAGGGTAACGGTTCAGATAATTCTTAGCAGGGAACAACTTTTGAGTAAGAGCTAGAGCTTCATAATAAGGCTTTGAAACATTAAAGAGATCACTTCATTTCCCCAGGTACCTGTGTGCCTGGAATACATTCTCCTTATGCTGCTTTGTTTGAACTCTGGAAGGGGTGACAGAGTTATTAATTAAAACAGTGGTGTGTACAAGATTTGGAAGGAGAACCAGAAATGTGAAAGGCCTGTGAGAGATTTCCTCCTTCTCTCCTTCCCCTGTAATTTATTCTATTCCTGGTTTTCCATGTGACAGCTCTTTACTGCAAAAAAAATCTCTACCTTCCCCCAGACTAGTTTTGGGGAAATACTCAGGAACACCTTTTGCTTTCAGTTGAATTGTTGTTTAATCTCAAGTGTACGGAGGCAGCAGCAGGGACCTCCACACACACTGACTGGATCAGGTGTTAGGTACTATGCAAATATACAGCAAAAAGAACTGTAGGCAGTAAATCCCTGCCCTGGTATTCAAATATGAGGGAGGTTCTCAAAAGTACCTTTGGGCTCTTGGGTTCACAGCGCTGTTTGAGTCTATGATGTCCAGGTGCTCTGGACAACTTCATCAGATCTACGAAACTAAGCCAGATCAGTGGGCCATCCCAGCCAGTTAGCCTTTCTCTCCCGCGGTTGTAGCGGATAGCAGGGGACAGGCCTTAGTGCAAGACACTGACCCATTCCCTAGCCATACTCTCTGAGCTTTCAGAATTTTCTCCTTACAGTATTTAAACACTGCAGTCACAGCAGGGGAGTGCAGGGTTATCCAGGCTTCAAGCTGGCTTATCTCAGCTATTGGTGTTGGGTAGCCATGTCCCAGGAGACTGACTAACTTGGCCCTTGCTGTGTGCTCCACAGCTATGATTGCAGACATATACCCTGAAGCTCTGTGTCAGCCAGCTTGCTAAGGTAAAGCCAAGCTTCAGACACCTGCCTTTGAAGTTTTCCCCAA
Source organism: Apteryx mantelli (assembly GCF_036417845.1). Taxonomy (NCBI): domain Eukaryota; kingdom Metazoa; phylum Chordata; class Aves; order Apterygiformes; family Apterygidae; genus Apteryx; species Apteryx mantelli. The sequence goes on along the minus strand of NC_089989.1, from coordinate 11,325,809 downwards.
AAGGTCTCTTTGCCGGGGTGAGGAGCACAAACGTTCCCCTGGTTCCATATCTTTTGGTATGCTTTGCCTCCATCTAGGTGAGTCACTTGGTGTGAAAAGATAATTCAGGGCCCATTATTCAGCTCTGACATCTTCCAGAGCTCCATGTCCCACAGAAAACTTCCTTTGTCTCATCTACTCTGTAACCTTCTTGCCACCATTCCATGTGGCTGAGGAAAACTAGCATCCTTACTGGCATGGATGCTTCAAGAATAAGTGCGTTTTCTGCAGTGATGTCATTTAAAAAATTAATACATTAAAAATGTTTCCTTCCTCTACAATAATGATAATCTTAATTTTTGAACTTCCTGCAGTGGAACGTTTTCTTAATTGAATTCCTAATTCATTGAACATCTCTAATAAGCATGAATGGCAATTTCATCTTGCTGGCTGTGTTCTTCTAAGGAATGCTCTTTGGAGACTGGCTTATGAAAGAAAGACTTTTTTTCTGCCTCAGACCCTGAGTTTAACTCCAGTCTTTGCTCACCAGTCAGCATCAACAAGATTTTAAAAAATGTTAAAATTTGGAATCAAATACCATTAAATCTTCTAGCGCATCAGTTTGGAAAAGAACATGGACGACATGTTCCTCTCCAGAATCACACTTAAATACATAATTACTTTTAATCATGTGCTTCAGTGGTTTTCAAAACAGAGAGATTTTTCCAAACTGATGGCTCCATGGAGATTATAGGAACAGCGGGAATTCTCCAACTGCTAGTACAGAGCAGGAGGAACAGCTGAGCTGGGCTGCTGTCACCCACACTCAAATCCTGGAACCCCAGTCCTTCAGAACATGGCAGTGAAATAGGAATAAGTGCTGGGCTCTTCACATTTTGGTCTCTAGCTTGAAGGCACTAACACCATTGCAGGCACCATGGGCCATCAGAAAAACACCAGCTCCTGCCAGATTGATGACAGATTGTGAGAGGTGAAGACAGGGCAGGTGGTAGGAGACTGGACAGCTGCTTTTTGATACCAAGCGCTCAGCATCCAGCAGGAAGGGGCAGCTGAATTCACTGTCATGCTGTCACGAACACGCAGCCACGTATTGGCAAAGCAGGACAGAATAACGCAGACCCCTCCAGTCCTGGGTGGCCAAAGCTCAGTATGGTGCCAGAGCTGCAAAAGAGAATGAATGTGGCAAATGAGCCAACCATGGAAGTCAAAGCCCAAGCCCTGAGCTGCTGAGCCACCCTCCTTTGAGAACTGAAACTGCTTCACAGATAACCCCAGTGGCTTTGTCAAATCACTAGTAATTATCAGGTAGATTGTGACAGCCGGTGAAGTTAAGTCAATGAGGAGTGATGCCAAACTGACTGCTACATGCTTACCCTTCTTGTGCATCTGCTCCACAACGCGGTGCTTTCTGGTTTCCACACTCATCTCTGGTAACTGGCTTCCTCTGCCGAGGAGGTGCCAGAGGCAGACATCCCTGGTGTTGAAGGCTGTTCTTGCCTGAGCCTTGGAGCACCTCCATGGACCAGGAATCTCTTGTGCTCTGCTAAGTTCAACGCTGAATGAAATCAGTAGTGTACACTGCAAAAGGATTGCCTGTAGCTGCTTATTGGCCTCTTGCATGTAGCATGCACGTTTTACTATACCCTGTGCAATCTTACTGCATACTTTCTAGAACCCTTTTTTCTAGGACTGTGGGAACTGGAACAGTCATATGGTGAATTTGGAGCCTATTGTCATGTTCTGGTTTTTCTTCCCTATCTTTTTATTTCCACCTCACATTTTTTTCTTTGTTCTTAATATGATGTGTTCTTTGTTCTATGTCTGTCCCAGGACACAGAAAGATCTCTATAAGAGCTAAGCCACCGTTGTGCTGCCTCCCCAGCTAGTTCTGCAAACCAGCTTTCTGCCTGTGTGAGCACAGACCCAACAAAGGAATTGCTTGAAACTGGAAATTCTTGCACCACTCCCTTTCCAGCGTGTCTCCTGATGCTGACTAGTCGCCACCATGCCCTCCATCCTGAAGTGCATCTGAGGGCATTTCTAACTGTAAGTAGGTGCTTAAGTTGCACAAAGCTTTTAAGTGTAAGCAGAGCTGGTAAAATACTTTTATGTTACAGTTGCCTGGTCTACTTGAAGAAAAAGCAATGGAAAGGGGAAAAAGGAAGAAGATGGGAGTCTTGCTGTCGCAGTTAGCTAGGTTAAATGTCGCCAATGGCATACGAACACTACTTCTTATCTTAAGGGTTCTTTGAGCAAAGAGCTCCTTCCAGCAGCCAGTCTCTCTCTGCAGTACCCAGTTCATGTCGTTGGTTAGCACTAATCTTGAGGCAGTGACATTATTGGCCCTTCAAGGACCAACTCAAATCCAGCAAAGCTCTTGAAAAGAGCGCATCCCAGCTGCTGCCTGCATAAACCATAGCAGCAAACTAAGTGCGTAAACCAGTACCATTCAACAGCTCATCTGTTAATGTAGCACTATATTCTTGCAATTAATGAGTTCTCCTAGTCAGAAGCTGACATCAGTAGAGTAAGAAAACAGGCTCCATGTTCACTGCATGGAAAAAGGCATGGGAAATGATCTTCCACTTCTCACTTAGATGTTACATACACAGTTCTTGTCTCCAGGATCATTTATCCTCTATCTTCAGTATTTCTAGAGCCTAATTATTATTAAATCCCAGTGCCTTCCAGAGGTCTGTTTATTCAAGACCTGCACAGACAGGGTATGTGAGCTATAATGGGATTTGGGCTCCTTTGGGAGGGAAAAACCAGTCCAGCATGCTCTGAGAAGCCAGCACTATCCCTTACCTTTGCACCCAGGGCTGACTGCTATAGTTCACAATTCAAGAGCTGCACAGTAAATTGCATGTGGTCCAGAGGCTATGGGGCATCCAGGAAGTGATTTCTGGAGCAACCCTACTTCTTAGTGCTGTTAGTTTTGTAGGGGCTAGATGGGCATTCACATATCAGATTACAACAGTTTTGCCAGGAAAGCCACCTGCTTACCACATGCAGAACTCCTCAAGTGATCTTGTGCCATGCTGCTTCATTTCCTGTGGCACGGTCTTTTGCTCAATTGCTTCTTAAATTGTACTTTGCACTAGTCTTTGCGTGACATGCCAGGCAAGACTATGGATGAAGCATGTTCATTTGAAGCATTATCATTTAGATCTGGCAGAGAGATGACAAGTTTGCAAAAAAAAGGAGTGGAAAATAATCTATTCTTTGCAGGAGGTCTGAATTCTTCCGTCTTCTTCTCTCAAGGTCACTGTCAATCACAAGCCCAGTTATATCTCAGCTCTTGCAGAACATCTCTCCCTTGCTATTCAGCTTCATTATGGTTCCTATTTTCTCTTGCCTCCCACAGCAGCATTATACTGCACTTTAATTGCAGCTCACAAGGGAAGGGAGCCCTCATAAGCAAACTTCCCGTGAAGGGAATAGTCCTGATAAAAAACTGTTTGTGTGCAGTGAGATGATGCCTACCTTTAAACCACTCCTCTGTCTTCCTCTGTGGCCCATTATAAATATGACAGCAGGCAGGTACAGACTGCTAGCAAGTAGAGAATGTTTTTTCCCCTAACAAATTAGAGTCCAGCTTCTCAGAAGGACAGCACTGATTATCTGCTTCTGTTTTCTAAAGTAAGGTTGAGAACAGCAAGCTGTAGTGCAAAGCTACAGGCATGAACTCTATGGGACTGAAGTGTATGCAATAGCCCATTTAACTCCCAGGGCTAAGCACATCTGCTACTGCAAGAAGTTGTACCAGGGACTGGCTGGACCCTTTCAACGTTTATTGGTAATTTTGTAGAAAACATACTGTGTTGAAGATGCTTCTCCATTTGAGTTAGCATAGGATCGTTCTCCAAAAACACAGAGCATATGCAATATTTTTAACATGAAATGGCTGCTTAAAATGCAAGGTAGAGTGTAGCTAATTAAGACTGATCATTTAAAATTAGTACATGTGTCTGAGAGAATACAGTCCAATCCGATTAGAGCAGAGCATTTTGCTAAGAGCATATATAAAAACAGGTGCTCTGGAGGGGAAAAAAGTCTAGAGACTTTTCTGCTCCAGCTTACAAAATGAGACTATGCCTTTTTATGGTAATTTTAATATTCTTCCTGTGACTTTGTTTTGTAGTGGAAAAGAAACAGAGGTAATGAACACCCATGGTTCTTTAACAGCTGCAGTACATGTAATTTTTTTCCAGTTCTCCCCTTCTCCCTGATTACCCATATGTCATATAAGACAAATATTTTACTTTAAGACCCAGAGCAGATCAGAAGCACTCAACATGTTGTATATATGTTCAGTTAGGAACTTTAAATTAGATTGCAGTTCAGTATTGTGGATGGTGGCAGAGCAAGGTTTATTCCCAGCACAGTCTAAATGACAGAGCAGTTGGTGAGGGCTAAGTATGTGACCCTCTTATTGTTATATACACTAGATAGGTGACTCTGTGGTACTCAGCAGTCCCACAGTTTGGAGGGATGTTCCTTTTTTAATTCCCCAGATTCACAGCATCCCCTATTGGTTTGATTCCTTCCCTTCATTTTTATTAGTAAAACTGATGAATATTAAGAATAGATGCATGTTGTGCTGAGCATGCATCATCTAATTAAAGGGATGATGCAAACATTTCTGAAGTTTCCTGTATACGTTGACTTCTGGGGGTCATCTTTGTTTATCATTTCTTTGAACTTTGGCAAATTGATATCTACGTAGAGCTTCCTCGGAGGAAGTTGGTTTGCTTTGAAAGGAATAGCTCATTTAAGCCCACTTAGAACATGCTCAAAAGCCAAGATGAATCAGGGCTTGAACTGACTGCAGGTTTCATTGAGCAAGTGGACGCATCCCTGCCTTCGTACATCAGAGGTCTCTCAGTAGGCTGATTTTCATGTCTATGGGTAGTGCACTCTGTCTGCTTAAGGCCTGCCTGGAAGAGTGACTGCTATCCATTGCCCTATTCTTTCAGAGGGGTCTAGCTGTCATTGTCAGACAAGCCACAAGCATAACTCTCATAGTTTTCAGTAGATGAGGAGACCCACTAATCCATCCAATGTATGTTTGTCACAGCTCAGCATGCTATGTGGCTTTCACTGCGTAGAGGTTGGCTGCCTCCCAGGTCCATCCAGCTCACCTTCAGAGCAAGTCACCTGCCAGTGCAGCTTTGGAGCAGGATGTGACTCATGCTCTTGGGACTCGAGCACCAGGCCCAGACATAGCAGCAGTGAAAACAAACCCAGTGATCACATTAGAGCATTCTCTGATTTTACCATATTGAAAGCCTGAGGCAGTGGAGATAAAGGTAGCAGGCCAGTCACCTTCTCCAGCACCAATGTTTTATCACTCTGTTGGTGTGGGATTGCAGCCTTCACCCCAGAAGCCCCAGGCTGAGCTTACCAAAGATCAGTCCAGTTTCCAGGCTGGAATGAGCTCCTTGTTTGGAGCCCCCATGGTCTCCTGATTCTGCTGGTCAGGGAAATCATCCAGGGATAAAAGCTCGACCTTGCTCTCAGACACAGCTGGGCCTCTCTCCTCATCTCCTGATCTGAGGATCGGGGGAAAGGAGTTAATGTCTCTAGTCTGGAAGCACTGTTGGGGTTAGCCCCATCATTGGGTTAGCCCCAATGATCTGATTTAGCAATAAATTGGTCTACTCCTCTGGGGCTAATACACAGTATGCACCATTTCCTCTACAAAGTCTCTCCTTTTTGAGGTAGGGAAATTAAAGCAGGGGAAGTATATAGAAAAAAAAATCAATAAGTAAAAACTTTTCTTATTTGTCACATTAATAGGTTGGATCTGTAGGTTTTTTTCTTAGGCTGAACAGATTCTGATGTGAGCACGCTGATGTTGTTTCAAACCTGACATTGTCTTTAGCAAGAAGTCTGCATGGTGTAAATTGTAGCTTAGCTGGGGGATGTGACTTGAAAAAAACAAGGGCATGTAAAAAGGATGTTCAAAGAAAAATGTATCCTTTGCAAATGGAATGAGTCAACTGGCTTTCCAGGGACAAGTTTATGGGGTTCAGTTTGAGACAAGCATCGTCAGTCTGTACAGCAGCCTTAGAGCCTTCATAGTGCTTGAAAATTTTTGTAGAATTTGCACCTCGCATGAGACCAGAGATCCAAATGTTAACCTAGAGTCTTAAGGTCTGTGCCATGCATGCTAGCGAACAGAGAAATTGTAGAATCTAAAACATCAGCGCTCAGTCAGTAGACATGCACAGAATTGCCCCCATGATTCAAATTTTATGGTTCTGTGTTTAATTAAACCATTGTTTGGTGTTTCAGTGCGTTCCTTGTTGCACTGAGGTAGCTACTTTTCGGTGACATCTTCTCTTTTCTGTTTTATTTGGGTAATTATGCTGCCTTGATCACAAGCAATATTGGAGTTCTTTAAAGAAGTACATTCATCACAGGACTTGCATTTATCTTTGGTGGTTCTCCCTTCCTCCCTGTCCCTCTGGTGATAACATTGGTGAGTGTTTTATTTAAAAATTTTCTTTTTTATCATGGATGATAAAAACGTGAGGTCAGAAGAATAACTTTTCATTTGAAACATGATGCTGCTCTGAGGTCCAGTGGGAACTCATTTTAGGGTCAATACTTGGGAAAGTTCTGACTCCTCTTCTGCAGTAAGTTTTATCACATTTCCCAGCCAACTAGCCCAGTAGTGTCTGGGAAGCAGGACATCCCAAGCTTCATCCTGGCCCCAGTGGACTGAGTGTATTTAAGGAAATCCCAAGCCCTGAAAACTGACTTTGAGTAGAAGAAAATAGTGGGTACATTCTGTGTGTGATTTGGCTGTAGGCCAGATCAGTGAGTGGCTGAGTGCCCTGCAAAACACCATGTAAGACTTAGATTTTCTGAAGAACAAAGGGATTCATCTTACCTAGCTTTTATCACCTAGAAATTAGGGCTATGGGCTTCCTGTGTGCTCATCTTGAGAGAGGTGTTCCAGAGAGTAATTCCATCCCCCTGCGTTAATGTTAGGAGCTGAAAAAAGTGCGTTCTCTTAGCCCATAGGGAACCTATGGTAATTCAAGTTACATTGCCCTCAGTGAAGGAGATTTAAGTTTGGAAATGTTGCAAATGGCTAAAAGTATGCATAGAGATGGTTACTGCAGCTTAGCTGATGTGTGGTAGCTCAGTCATGTCTCTGCTCTGTCATAGTCTCTCTAACTCAGGTCCGTGGAAGAGGCTAAGGAGCCTGTTATGGCTGTCAGCCAAGGAAGTTAGTCTTTAACCTCAGCCTCAAAGAGCTGATCCATAAAAGTTGATGGTCCAAACCCCACTCTCAGAAAGGTCATACTAGCTACAAACCGTAAATATAATATCAACATCAGGACATCCCATAGACTTACTGTGTGTGTAGAAAGCCCTAGGTTATCAGCCCTAGCCTCTCCTGTAAAAAAAGCTCCCAAGTCTTAGTGTCACAGGCTACAGCTGGGCTACTTCATTTAAAATAAAGAAAAATGCACATTAAAAAAAGTATTTTCCTCATCAGTAAAACTGGGAGATTCAGAAGGTGATCCAACTCCCCCCCCCCCCCCCGCAGTCAGTGAAAGACTGTCATGACTCTCAGTGTCTTTGATACTCTGGCTCAGACCCTAAATATATCAAATAGTTGAGGCAGAGTTATTAATAGGGAAGGTGAGTGACAGATTATTCAAGTCAGGCTTCCTTCTGACACTTTGGGGGGTAAAAATAAGTAGCCTTTCTTTATATTTTATAAACTCTCTTTCTTGGCTCTCCCTGATGGTTCCCCCTCCTGCCTCCACCTCCAGAGATGTCTGAACAGTATAATTTCCTTTTATTTTTAGCCATCTTTCATAATTGAAAGTTTCTCTGTGTCAAAGAGAAAACGTTCCCATGAATTCCTCAATAAGCACTTACCGAAAGCAATTGATTAAAATGAAATATTTAATGGGGTTTTATACCCATGGACTTGGCAACACTGGTGAATCTCAGAAAAGATGGTTTAATGATATCAGGATGGATGGGCATGGGGCCATCATCTCCCCAGCCTTGCTGGTGCTTCTCGAATGCAAGCCTCTTTTGGAGGGGCGCATGGGTCAGTGGCAGGTGAGCTTCAGGAAGCAGCAACTGCTGCATGACCCCAGAGTTTCCTGCTCTTCCTATTAAGACCCTGTACCTGCTGCCTGAGGCAAAGCTGTTGGTTCTCACTTGTCAGTCAGTTCTTAGGGCAGCTGTACAACTTTCCAGAAATCCAGCCATGTCCTCAAGCAGCAGTTTATCTTGTCTAAGGTAAGAACTATTTGGGATCTGATCCAGTGTCCAGCTAGCCCAGTTCCTTGTCCCTCAAAGTGGCCAGAGCAGATTCCATCTGGAAGAAAAAAGCACAGGAGCAGCATGTTGTGATACTCCTGCATATGTACTGCCCACCTGCATGAGTTTGCACTCAAGATCTTCCAGAGCCATAGTGTTTGTCTTGGCATTTAATAGTCTCTGATGGGTTTTTCTTCTCTGGATTAGCCCAGCCACTTTTTCAGGCCATGTAAGCACTTGGCATTCAGAATATTCTGCAACAAATAGTCCCCCGCTTGCCTGCAGGTTGTGTGGAGAATCCAGTCTTTTCGTTTGTTTGGCACTTGCTTCCCCTGGTGCCTTGTTGCCTATCAGAGAGAACTGCTACTGTCACATGTGGTTCCCCAGTTCACTCTGATGTGCAGAGGTAGCAGGAGGATGTGCTAAAGTCAAGGGACCTGAACGAAGAAAAACTAAGTGAAAAAGGGGAAGAAAAAGGATTGGAAGTAGCTGTTGATGAGAGAGTGGATAGCTATAGGTGCTGGCTGTGAGGACTGCAATTGATAAAATATGTATCAGCTTTTGGGGCTGCTGCGTGGGAATTATTGGCTGAGAAAGTTCATCTGGAGATGTGTACCTCTTTTATTTTCCCAGACCAATTCTGTGCTCCCATTTAGATGTTCAGGGAGCTGGACACTACTCCTACTCAGCAGTCAATTGGATTTGGCCATGACCTGAAGAACTGCAGCAAGATCATTTTGAAGAAAGCAGAGTAACAAAGAAATAGCCACTCAATAGCATGCAGTGAGGCAGGAGTTGATTTGGTTTAACACAGCTGCTAAAATTGACATTGAGGATCCAAGGTCTTAATTGTACAATTTTTGAAATCAAACTCTCTGGAATTGAGTAAGACCTAAATAAAAAAAAATTGAAAACTCCACTAATCCAACCTCACAGCTCAAACTAGAGTTAGAGAAGGAACAGATCCCCAGTCTGTATCCACATTTCATAGTTCACATCTGTTTCATCAGTGAACCAAACCAATGTTCTTGCGCCGGATCCCAACATTGTAGGGGACATGTGAAATCCAGGCTTTGGGGCTTGTGGTGTGTTGCAATGTTTAGTCAGGTACTCAAGTATCTCACCAAGCCAGGCCTGGGAAGCTGAGAAAATTGGAATTTCTGACTGCTGGCTATCACTTAAAGCAAATGTCATTGTTCTGACTCATCTCTAGCACCGAGCTGACTGATGTGGAGGTAGAGATAAACCTTGATTTCTTCTCTGCCCTTTCTCCCTCACTCAACAGTTGCTAACATCTCCTTCCTACATATCCCCTTCAAGGCTGTCCACTCTGGCCACCTCATCAGGGCTTAGTTCTCAGCCACCTCCAAGCACAGAAAACCACCCCATCCAAGGGGGCAGCATGTGATGGCACCTCTCCTGCTCAGGATAAAGAGTAGTTCATTCAGAAACCTGTCTTCCTTACTCCGCATGGGGAGTCTGTATGAAGAAGAGAATGCAAGCAAACCCAAGCTGGAGGCATTTTATCCAAAAATATGCACAGGGAACTAAACACTATATGTGAGGATTCAGGAAGATGATCAGGGAACAAAAGGGAACTACCCATAACTCCACTGAAATGCTGATATCTAGCTGTCCATAATTTTGTATGTGCCCCCCCTTGTTTGGAGGAAATTGTTGTTAAAGAGACAGGTGATAACTGGTGTCTCACAGATTCTCGGTAGCCAAGAGTGTAGTGAATCCTTTCCTGTCCTCAAAAATGAGGAGGCATGACCTCAACTTATCACACCTCCCTCCAGATATGCCTCCTCTGCGTATTAGCCTAGGAGGGGTCTCACTTTCTGTCTGTGTCAATTCTTATTGTTTTTCTATTGTGAAAGCCATGGAAGAGAATTTGTTGTGTACTACGTTCTTTTATGAATCATAATGTGATTGGAGTTCATGAATCATAACAAATAGCGTTGCCAGGTATAGGGAGGATTATATGATATGTGATCTAGTAACTCTTGACTCCTTAATCATCTGTGCTAGGTTCTGAGCATGTTGCACGACAGATGACATAATTGACTTTTTAATGTGAAACCCCAGAAAGGTGTTTATTTCGTAGGTATTTCCTCACTCTGCTTGGCTAGAGCATCCTTGCCTCCCGGCCTAGTTGAAACAGGTGACCCTATCCTATGATTATTGTCATATCAAAGAGGAGTTTCCCACTGGGAGTTCTGCAGAGATTTCAACAGCAAGAGAAGGCAGTGAGTCCAAATTTTGCAAGAAGCTGTTGTTGTGCAGGTTTCTGTACCCATACAGAAGCCCATGTGGCCTCCAAGGAAGGCTGAGCAAGTTTCATTCTCCTGTTGTCCTGGAGAAGACATCACCGGGTTGGATCCATGACTGTATTCTAGTCCTGTGCATGCACATGTGAGCTGCATGGGGTCAGAGCTAGTAAACGCATGCCACTTGTGGATCTTTAATTCACTCCTGTCCACCAACCCCAAAGAAACATTTTCCCCTGTGGAGAACTTGGCCCCATAATGAGACAGAGAAAGTATCTACTCTCCCTTGACTGGTCCCACACCAGCAATGGCAGTCCCTTACAGCTGCTGCATCTCACACTGCATGCAGCTAAAGTGTGCGCAAACCAGCACAACGTCCTTAACAGTCTCTAGGGCTAAGTTTAGGTTAATTATCAATAAAAATACATCTGCAGTGTGAAAGTAATTACATTTAATTGCTGAGATAAATTTAAAATAATTGCCCAGATGACATTCCCACTTCCAGTGGCTTTTGTGAACTACCAGGGGTTTTCTGGGTAACCCCATGATGTCTCCATGCCAAGGGGAAGGCCTGGCGTGGACTGAATATCTGCAGTCTGACCCCTGCTCCTCAGTTTATAAGGGCTAGATCCTGGCTCAGGTTTTCACTTCCGAAGTGTGTGTTTGCACTGCAAGCTGTGTAGATTTGGATGCTGTTGTGACAGAGAGCCGGAGTGTGCTGCCTGGGACGGGTTAATATAAGGGAGTGCAGAGGAGAATATGAAGTGGTCAGGAAATGGGGCAGCTCTACGAGTCGGGTGCTTATGGAAAGTAGCTTTGTGGCAGCAACACTCCAATAGCAATAATGCCTGTTTCTTCTGTTTGGAGACAGAAAGGGCCAGCCGGGGCCCACTCTCCCCCCTGAAGTGATGTACAGCCCCAGGCAAAGCCCAGCTGGGCTTCCTGGTCAGAGCACAGAGAGCATCTCAAGACCTCCCAACAGCAGGAATATCTTCTAGTGTTGTCAGAAGGAAAGGATTTGGACGTTTTGTCTTAACTCTTTAGCGTTTGAAATTTTGAGATTTGGGACACCAGCAGGGAGGCAGTGAGGTCTGCTGGAATGCTTTCCCATCCCCTGCAGACAGACAGCATCTCATGACTCAGTAACGGGAGCTCTTGGATAGCTTTTTTTTTTTTAATACCAGTTACTGGGGATTATATACTGTGCAGTTAACTAAAGGCAGAGCAGGCAAATCTGGGTCCTCCAAACCTGTAACTTGCTCATTTTGCCTCTTTCCGGGGCTAGGACTTTTTGCAAGCACTCGCTGACTTAGGTCTGCTCTCCTGCCCAAGTGCTTGCTGACTGAGGTCTGCTCTCCTGCCCACCTGTCTTGCCAGCATCAGCCATGCTCTGTTCAGAGCTCTGACAGAGATTTTCCAAGACAACAAAAGTGCCTAACAGCAATTCATGCTTTTGAACATCTTCCCTGCTGCCCTTGGAATTGTTTCAAATTAAAAAAAAAAAAAAAAAGCCTTTTAAATGTTGCCTCCCACACAGTGTCTCTCTTCAGTGTTCATTAAGCCTTGCTGCAGGTTCAAAAGTTTCTGATGGAACAGCCTGCCCCCTAAAAATACAGTTTTGCCAAAATAGAAGCATTTCACAGAAGGCAATAATTTGGCTGAATATTTTGCCAGCAGGATTCTCTGGCATGATGCTCAGCGTGATTCTTTTGCAGTTCGTTTCAGCATTTTGTGTTTTTGTTTAGTTTTGGATTTCATTTTCTTGTACAAGATACTACTGAAACAAAATATTTGGATGTTTGCAAATAATTTTGGGGGGTTTTAGGGGGAGAGGAGAGTGTTCATTTTCAAATGCATTTTGAAATGCCAAGATTCCCTACTGAACAGAAGTTCCGTTTTGCTGTCAGCTCGTGGTATCAACTCTGGATACATAGAATTTAATGTCACTATGGAAGGACCTGAACATCTTTCCCAGTAATATACTCTACTTTTGGGATGGTGAATTATTTAAATGCTAGCCATGGCTTTAGTCTGTCCAAAATCACAATCTTGTACTTCATTAATGGCAGTGTCGTAATTGATTATTTCTTTTCTGGTAGCAGCTGGGATCCCCTGTCAAGGAACAGGGTGCAATTGCATTTGGTACCTTCCTGAATGGTGACAGTGAATGGGGAAGACACTGCTGGCAGTCAGGGGGCTGGCGCGATGCACTAGATCAATCAAACCTAGGAATGGAGTGATCTGAACATGCTGGAGGGCAGGGAGGTAACAGCAAAACTAACAGCAGAGAAGTTAGGCAGTTGCTTGATAAGACCAGTTCCAAATGCGAGTGGGTCATGGGCTTTGCAGGTGAGGGATGAGTTTCAGGAGGGATTGAAAGACGCATGCTATCGCAGCCCTGGGAGTTGTGATTTGGAGTTTTTCCTGTGTATGGGAATGGAAGAACATGCAGTTGCCTACAGAGAAGCTGGAACGCAAACAAGGCCGGTCTTAGGCAACGTAGAAGCTAGGATTTGTGGATCTTATAGCAAGAGCATAGGGCAAAACAGAAAAGGGCTTTCAAGGCAATAGGAAATGTTTGCATTTGATATGCCGGTGTAAATGCTGTTTTCTGGCACCTGGAAAAACTGTTCAGTAGTCATAGTGGGAAAAGAGAGTGAAGAATGTGTCCAGCTGAAATTCCTGCAGCTTTTGGCTCAGCAGAGCATAATTGCTTAAAACTGGAGTCTGGTCAGGACACTGGAACTAACACCTCCGCACTTGCAAGAAGTGGAATCTTGGGTGACCACAAGTAGTCAGCCCGGGATGCCATTAAAATGGCAACACCTGCAGCCGTACAGAGCCCCTAGCTCCCTGCCAAGGAGTTTCAGCACAATGCTAACCCTGCAGGGAGATGCCACCTCCTAAATCACCCAAACCACTTCCTCCAGCACCTGGATTTTCCTCAGAAGTCTCCTATCCAAACAGTGACTAGACGCATGTAAAAATACTGCTTCTCATAGCAGGCTGCCATGACCAAAATAGCTGGGCTGGGCTTTGCTTAATCCGTACTGCACATTGCCAGGGAGACGCCAGCAGAAGGAATAAGCTGTTCATAGTGCCTTGTTCCCCTTGGTGCTGGCAGAGCTGCTGCATGCCCGGCCGGTGGGGAGACCTGCGGCATTTCCCTATTCCATAGTGGCACCTACTGGAGCTCTTTAGAGCACAACTCCTCGCTGCAGAGCTTGGGACAGCCCCTCCAGCTGCTGCATGGAGGCACATAGCACGCAGGCACTCGCAGCTGCTTGCAGGCTCTCATAGGTGTGACATTATTTCCAGATACAACATGCATCTTCACTGCTTTTGCCTGTTCAATTAAGATAGCTGTCCAAGTGCCAAAGCGGTACCAGCTTTCAGGTCTCTGACGCGTCAGTCCAGGTGGGGATGGATGGTCCATGGGAACCCTTGTTCCTTCACAAGAGATCCCCTCTCCAGCGTGGTTGCTCCAGGAAACAGGCCCCCTGCTTTCGATCAGAGTCTTTTCTCATAAGCTGAGTTCTAGCCTGGTGCATTGGTTGTCCCTCACTAGCTAGGGACAAATACCCAAAGTTTGCAGGGATTTTTCTGTTTCTGCATGCTTGCAACTCACATGCCAAAGGCAAAAAATCCACAGTGATTCCCTCTGGTCTTTTTTTTTTTTTTTTTTTTTTTAATCAATGGAGCCAGGCAGATAGTCATCAATAGCAGGCATGTTGGCAGAGCCAGGAATCTTCTGTGATGGAGATCCTCCCTTGCTTTCCTGCCTGAAGAGAATACATGAGTGTCCTACTCACTCTTTGGCCTGAAGTAGACCTGGCGGAACAGATCTGCAAGCTGTGTGCATTCTGTGCTCCCATGCACTTCCCTAGCACCTGGCCAAGTTGATTTGACGACTGGATGTTCCTGGACGTAGACTGAAAGACAAGCAGAGACATCTTTCAGGCTTGCTCTTTGGAGCCTTCAGCTGGGGGAAGGTTGTGGGCCTCCCAAGTGCCCTACTTGTTCCTCAGCTCTGTTTCTCAAAGGCTTGAGGAAACTGCAGAAACTGAGAGATGTTTTTTTCTCCTTTCTCGAAAGCACAACTAAAAATAAAACAAGTATTGAAACTCAGCCCAGCCCACAAAGCAGAGTGTGTAGGTGTGATGCTAACCAACACCTGGGGCTGTGAGGCATCCTGGGGGATCTGACACCTGAACCTTCTTACACCACCTGGCAGACATGTTCAGTCTTTCTTTTCATTCTTTCTTTGGCATCTTTTCAGAAACAAGCAAGATGATGAATATAAAGTTGTTTTGTTTTGTTTCTAAATGCCCTACACACGTTCCAGTTGTAGGCAAAGAGGCCGAAGAAAGGATGTTGTTTTTCACTTGTAAAACCTGCGGGAGGCTGGCAGTTGGCACTCAGGGACCTTCGAGCTGCTACTGCTCTCGCTTCTTTTATTTCCTAGCTGAAGGTTTGTAGAGGTGGCTGGTAGAAAATGGTGATGAGAGATACTGCTTCATGGCGGAGAATTAGGATGCCTCTGAGCTTCTGCCCTTGGCGGATGTCAATAGATCAGTGCAGGCTTGGGCAATGTAAGCCTCACATATAGATGCACAACAAACTGTGCACAAGTGCTGAGTTCTCAGACAGCCCTGGGTGGCAAAGGGGGAGGGTTTAATGGAAGGAAGTTCCTACAAGTACCGGGAAAGCATGAAACCTCAACTTAAGGCTCTGCTGAAAGGAAGGCTGCCATGGCGGTTGAATAATTATGGGTTCTCTTTGGTTGGCCTCAGTAGGTAATGTGTGTGTGCCAGCCACACAGCGCACACCTCCCTCAGACCAAACCCACATGTGTGCTGGTGGGTACTGTGTGTGTGACATGGGAGGACACAGGTCTCCCCTAAAGAGGAGGAATTCGTAGGGCCTTTGCAAAGTGACAGAAGTCAGCAGAACGTGTTTGTGTGCTGCTACCACACAGTCTGTTGCAGCCCCCTGCAAAGCCTGCACCTACCTTGGCATAGCAGAGGAATTTGAGGGAGGTGAGCAGTAAGCAAACAGGCTCGTAGCCAGCAATCAATATCAACTGGGAGAGGACTTGAAAATATGTTAATCCTTAATAGTCCAAGGGCTACAGGTACCATGGATGAGGGGCTGTGGTGAGCGAACATGGACTTGGTGTCATCTGTAATGCACCAGATGCAATGGATATTGGCATTTGACATGAAGGTGATTTGCCACCACTGGGTTAGGTAAATTGCTTGGTGATACTCAGACCCCAGAGCAGCTCATGTTCTCTTTGTCCTGACCCCAGAGTGGAAGGCATGGCCAGGAGGCGGTATGCAGCCTTGAGGTTGGGAGGTTTAGCCCAATGCAAAAAGGCCCATGGTTTGAGGGGTAAAGGTAGCATATGTGGGACAGTGTATGTACAGGACAGCACAAGACTGGTTTTATGAACTCTGTTAACCTACAGTAGCCCTCGCAGTCCAGGAATACCTCTCAGGCCGAGCATCATAGCTACTGCAGGAGAACCTGTGGGGCCTCCAGCTGCCATAATAAGTAGTAGTTTGCCTTTCTTCACTCCCTTCCTTGTCCCCAAAGCCTTTTGTAGGGCTGGGAATTGGTAGGAGAGAAAGCGTCCTCATATTTGCCCAACCCCTTCTGAAGGGAGTTGCTGAGGAAGCTGTGGGGCACCCCCACACCTAGGGGATATGCTCCCCTCCTTCAGAGAGGCCAAGAAGACTGGCAGATGGGAGGCAGGGTGTGGACAGCTGCAAAGGGGAAAAGGTACTCCACAGGGCAGTGATTTTTTCCCACAGGTGAAACAACCACAGACAGACTGAATCACAAACCCAGCTCAGCCTGACAGCCGCCACAGTATGTTGGGGTACTACAGTCTCTCCAGAGAGCGCTGCTGGAGTTACTGGGGTAGCAAGCTGCATAGAAGAGCAGGGGAGCTGGAAGAAGGGCTGAGAAAATCCAGGTGAAAAACAAACTGGCCATATTTTCAGTTGTAAATTCTCAGAGATGGGGCCTCTCTGTTGCTCCAGTAACACTCAGCCAGGTGCTGGCTCCAAAACCAGGCAAATAAAAAGCTGTGAGTGTTGCCTAGGCCCTGAGTTAACCTCACATCCCTCCATCCATCACTGCTGCCAACGAAAATGTGCAGTTGGAAGCAGTTAATTCCCCGTGCACTTTCTGTCAATCCACCTTTCCTGCTTATCTGGGGCCAGTGGGCAAGAGGACTCCAAGCCACTTTCCCAGAGGGACCCTGTGTTCAGGGCAAATCCTCTGACAAGTGCCTAGGCCAAGCACTGTTTCCCAGGGAGATCAAGGAGGATTGAATAATTAATCACAGCTTGTCTGGGGGAGGATGAGGAAGTCTGAATTAAGGTGTTAACAGCTCTTAAAAGCTTTCCTGATTTGCTGAGGGTGCTGCCTCAGATTATCTGGAAATATTATTAGCTGGAATGGGAAAGGGTTTTTTTCCTTTCTAGTCTCTTTGCAGCCACCCAAAATCTGCTTGAGCCTTGGATACAGTTTTACTGTGTGGGGGAAGGTGGGGGAGAGGTGTTTGCTGTCAGGGGGTCAGCAATTAATTGGCTCATTCCTTTCTCACGGTTATTTTCTAATCAACATCTGCCACAGTGCTGGTGCCCACCCTGTCCTTGCCTCTGCTCAGCAAACAAGAGCTGCAGGGATTTGCGTGTATTATGCTGTTACGGGGAGCTCGGGGCCGCCAGGCCTGCTTCGCAGAGGCTGCTGGGAGGTGCGTTGGCTCTTGCCAAGCCTCTTTCCTGCTGTGGCTCTCAGCTCTTCCCCACTTTGTCTCATCTTCGAGAGGAGATGATTAGTGTCTTCTCCCGCAGAACATTAGCTTATGGGGGAGAACTGTGTGTTAAGAGAAGGAAAGCGATGCCACCAACAGATGGTAAGTGAAAGCAGAGTCATGCCCCTTTGCTCTGAAGGAAATGTTCCTACTAATGTCTCTATGGCCCATTTGTTCAGACAAATGCTCTTGTTCAGTACAGTGACACCTGCTCTCCCTGTCCATTGCATAACTTGTCTTCAGCCACATCTTTCTGGAGCTCACTTTAGGGAGACAGTGAGCTGTCCTCCATCGGCTGCCTTCTTCTGAGGATCCATTTCTTGTGAAACCAGCTGCTGGTTTTGTCTGAGCACGGCCATGTGATGTTCCCATTTCCCCACATCTTTGTCCCCACTCTCTCATTCCCACATGTGATTTTGGTATGTTTGTAACTTACTGAAATCTAGGCTTCTTTCAAACCAGAAACCTAGTATCCTGCCAACTGCAGCTCAGCTCTATTTCTGTCCTCTAGCTCCACTGGTATAAATGAGCTGAAGTCAGTGGAGAGCCTGCTCTGACACAGCTGTGACAGGCACTAGAGTCTTGCTGGGAATATTGCAGAGGGCTCTCTAAGCAGTAATCGCTATGGTGGTGCATCTTGATATAGGAAATTACCTTTTGGATGAGAGCTGCAACAGAGAAAACACATGTCTTTTGGCTTGGAGAATTTTGATATTTTTAACTTGGCACCATTTTGGTTTGGAGTGAAAACCAAACATTTCAAGTCCTAGAAAGGAGATGGAATTGGGAATGGGAAATTGCTGATCCAGAATAGGCCCCACTCTGCTGGGATTACCTGGCCTCTCCAAAGCTTACCAGGTGAGCTGGCAGGAAACCCCATCCATTGCAAAATTCATTGGAAATCATATCTTCGGGGAACATTTCCTGTTGACATGCTGCTACTTTTCTCCTAGATCTTCCTAGATCTTTAAGAGGAAGTAGGCTTTCTGATTTTTGAAAGGGAGTCCCATGGGGTAATTTTTTCGTGGGTGTATTGATTTCCACCAACTAATTTAGCCCAAAAAGCATAATCAAAGCAGCAGATTTCTGGGTCTCTCTTTCCCTTTACAAAAGACCATGCTTTCAAGCATGAAGTACACTGAGCACAAACCAGTGTGTGTTTCCCAGTTCTCCTTGGAGATTAGACTTAGGTGATGACGAGATAGATGGAATGAGTCCACAGGTCTCTCCAGGGCTAAACTGAAAAACCACAGACTTCACCAAAGCCCTTTGAGCCAGTGAGCCTCCCAGCAGAGTCTCTGTCCCTCTCTTTTGACTCAGGCCTGGAAATATAGACAGGTATGGAAAATCCATTATAAATAAATAAATAACCCTCTCTGCAAAGTTGCCAACTCTATAAGCACTTCCACAGCTGCTCAGAGACCTCAGGAACACTCCATGGACTGAGCTAACGCAGGTGTTCCTGGCTCTGGTGCCTGGCGTATATCTGAAAATGGCCTGATGGCAGGTGGGGGAGACTGAACTTTATGGTTGTCTGGACCCTTCTCCTCTGTGATGGGAGTTCACTCTGAGTCCTGCAGCCTCTCTGGCTTTTCCAGGAGGCTGGACTACAACCTGACGTCTCCTGCTGGGGATTCTTGATTGAGGCCAGGGGTCCAACTTAGTGGTTTGAAGGTGGTGGCTGGAGAGCAGGAATATACCTAGTTTCTGAAAGGCAGAAAAGTTGTTTTTCATCTAAACTGCTTTTTCCTCCCAAAGGATCCTTAAGCATTTGCCAAGCTGCTAAGAGAGAGAGAGGGTCTGGCTGGCCAACCCTCTGAGGTGGCCGCAGAAGAGAAGGTAAGTGTAGCCTGAGTAGCTGAGACACCAGGTCAGCACTGGTGAGCTGCATGTTAACCACAGGAAGGGAGGGGATGGTGGCCAAGTGCTTCAGGGCAACTGTGTCATCAGGCATAACCTGCTATGGGCTTTTTACTGTCTGTCCACTGGCATCTAAAGCGGCACATATAGCTGAGTAGCTCCTGCTCCTGCCCAGCTCTACACCTAGCACTGGGGGAAGTAAGGAAACCAGGGATGAAAACTGGCCTCATGGGAAGTCCTTGCTCAGGCAGAGCTTCCTTTGACTTGGGGTTCACTGTAGTCTCAGGAGATGGCCTGAGGGAGAGCTGCAGGGTTTAAGCCAGAACTTAAGCCACTTTTCTCACATGCTCAGGAGAGTTTTTCCAGAGCCCCGAGCACTAGAGCGCAGTGGCTCTCAGGCCTTGACTCAACCTGCGAAGCAAGCCCTGAGCATGCTCTGCCTTCCCATTAGCATGTGCTCCACTCTGTGTCAGGGTGGAGACAGAGAGGCAGGCAAACAAGAAAGTGCTTTACCAGAGTCCCCATTGCCTTAGTGCGATTTGTTTTATAAGCTTCTTAGATCAGTAGGACTCAGCTTTTAGTGGCTAGAGACCCACAGATGACTTAGTGAAAAATATTGAAAGTGCTCAAATACGTGTGACAAGTTTTACTACAAACTTGAGCACTTCGTTCACCCGGCAGCTGAACACAGATTGGGAAGGGAGCATTTATGGCAGATCCTGGCAGATGTGCACGTTCCATCACTTTCCAGCTCTAGGGAGAAGAGTGGGTCTTTTTCATTCATTTTCAGTCACTGTTGTTTCCTCTTCTTTTATTTGTGGTCAGAACGGGGGCCTGGGTGTTGTCTGTGTCCCAGCTTTTGCCACTGTCTCGCCAGGTGATGCAAGGCAAGAGCTGTCAGTGTTCAGCGTGACCCACTGGACCCACTGTCCCAGGTGGAGCCCGTTCACACAGCTGAGCCGAGCATACGCAGGACAACGTGTTGCATTTGGTTCAACCAAGGCAGCCAATCCAACGATTCTTTGAAAGGCAACTTGAAAGAGTGCTGAGTCCATTGCAGCTGTTGGGAAGCAAACAGATCACATCAGAGTGAGGTGATGGTAATTTGTAAAGTTGCCTCAATCTATTTGAAAGCAAAGCTCACTGACATTTTCTGCCAGCCTGCAGAAGACCTGGGTATTCTTGCTTATCTCGCACACAGCTCTGCCTGTGGCTTTTGCATCAGTCTAAGCTCCCGTGCATCTGTTCAGAGCCTGTGCGCAAAATTCTTGCGTGTTGCCCCTGATGTGAAGTGCCTTTGCAATTCTTATAGCAGGCATTGATGAGCAGGTAAGGAGGTGAATGCATAGGCATTTTTGTACATTTGCATGCTGGGATGAAAAGTAGCACATCAGTTGAAGCATTATGAATGAAGGATAAGGGATTGGAAAGATCTGAAGTCCCAGCATACCTGAGTGCATTAGGCTGAATATTGCTTTGTTATATAATCTATAAAGAGAAGTAGCTTCATGCATTCCTCAAGGTGATATTCACGCTCTGCAGAGGGGCAGTGTATGGTTTTTACGCCACTTAAGTTTCACTTTTACCGTACTTTAAGAAATAGAACAAGCCCCAAGTAAGCGTGCAGGTCCTCTGTTCACTCTGCAGAGAATGAATTTAAAGCATTGGACTGTCCAGGTCAGATAAAACTGATGGCTCACCCAGGCAGGCTGAGGGGGACTGTATTCAGTCAGTGCTTACACAGAATGGATTTGATCTTTTTTTTCCCCCTCTTTGTTTGTTGGAAAGAAGGTATTTTGCTTAAGTTGTCTCAATAGTTGCCTTATTTGATGACTTGGTGTGTTGATCCAACATTGGCACCAAATGGAGTAATGGAGGTAAAGAAGCAACACAGATAAAGTAGTGCTACAAATGCGCATTAGAAATACAATGGCCTATAAGTCTTCTCCTCATATTGGATAGACATTTTGTTTACTAATAGGTATTTCAGGTGACTTTTCCCCAGTAATAGCTATGTTGTTATGGCTGCGTCATTGGCCAAGGCCTCCTTAATAGAAGTCTTGATTTCTGCATAATTTTTCTCCAAGGGTTCCTGGAGAAAATGGAACAGGCAGGAACCAGGAGGGACTGTCTCTGTTTTTGGTCTCTGCCTGTGTTAAAGAAGCCAGAATCCAAAGGGTCAGTGTTTCTGGCATGCAGGCAAGTTTTGAGCTAAGCCAAGCTCTAGCATGCTCCAATGTCACTTTCCTTCTTGAAGGATGTTGTTGTTAACACATTTCTTGGGGAGGAAATCAGCCTTGTGGTTAGTGGGATGGCACGAGGAACTCTGAACTCTTGTTAGCTCTGGATAAAGGCAGAGAAAATCTCCAGGAGGTGGAATGGGAAAAGGGACTTCCCGCTGGCATTTCCTGCCTTATTCTTCTAGGACTCCCCACTTTCCTTCAGACTCTAATTCTGCAAAGCAAGTTGCATTGTAGCCATGGGACCGAATAGATGTGCCTGGTGCATTATTCTTTTGGTACCTATGCAAACTGGAATAGATAGTTGTAGTGTGCATGATGGAGAAGAGACCTTCTGCTCATTCTTGTCTCTGCATGAAGAGTCTCCTGTTGAAAGTGAAGGGCCTAGTAATTTCTCCTGCTGTTGAAATTACATTGTCTCTCTTAATCATGCAAGGCTTATTTTCCCACACTGTAAAATGAATTCAGCATCCCTGGCAAAGCCACAGGCTGGGAAGTTTTAATTACTATTTGTGTAGTGCTTTGGGCTCTGGAGTGAGTGGCGCTGGAGGCCTGGGAAGAATTATATTATATATTGGCAGATATTTATATTTTATTACATATCGAGTTCTGTGGTCCTGTCAACAACTCCTTCCTGATGGCTGGATGTGATGGGCTTCCTCATGCAAGTAGTGCAAATACTTCTCTCCCGTAGCCACTCACGCCTGCTGAACATCACTGCACAAAGTAGTAGAGGAAGCTACTCAAATCCAGTATCCATCTCCAGATAAAATACAGTCAGCAGTGTGTGCTTGTAAATATCCACCCGCTGTCTAGTGGGGGAGGTTGGCAAGTAGAGCCCAAAAGCGCTCTTCTCGCAAGGCTTTCCTCGTTAGTGTGTCTCTTGCTTACGCAATGCAGCTATTAACCTTCCTGTCCCCCCTTCCCCTTGCTCAGAACAACACCTCTTTAATTATAATCCATAAAATTCCCCTCTCCTCTACCTGGAAAGAATGGGATTTGGGCACAAGGAACAAATGTGAAGGCATAAGTCTCTTTTCATGGGAAAGGAAATCTATACAGCGCCCTGCTGGGAAACCCTGCTTTGCTTAAACCCCAGCATAATGCAGTAAGAAGTTAAGGCTATTAGCAGGCGAACAGTGCAAGAGTGCTATTAAGCATGGCTCAGATCTTTGTGGTCAAGTGCTCTGTGTTACACCAAACGCTCCAGGTTTTACACAACATGGTGATTGTGCCCCCGCTGTTCTGTTGAGCTGCTGAAGGCTTTGGCATCCTACGTTTGCCCAGTTTGGGCTGCAGTGAGGATGTGCCGTGAAATTGTGTACTGCAGTTCGAAGCTGGTCGCCCCTTCTGCTGCCTCTTGTAACTCAGGACCAAGTTTGTGGCGGATAGGTGTGCCTTGAAATCAGCAAAGTCCTGGAAGAAGAACACTAGCTATTGATGGGCATATGTACCAGTGTGTGTACGCCTGTGTGTGTGCCTGTGAACTGATGTGGATATATGGATGTGTGATGTCATCCACACAAAAATCAGGGAGGGAATCTGATAACTTTGACCTAGAAGATTATCTCCATTTCTTTTAAATCACATTTGTGTTCTGGTGGCACACTTGGTTTTCTGACAGATACTGCAGAAGTACTTAGCTAATTGCTCCGACTGGCAAAACTGGAGCTACTTAAAATTTGCCGAAATCTCTAAAATACAAATACCTACCCAAAAGATGTGCTTTCCCTCCAGGGAAGTGTTTAGCAAGCTATCAGACTAGTTATTGTCCCTGAATTGTGGACTCCTTGGAGCTGTGGGCAGCCCCTCGCTGTTGCTCTGTGTCAAGTCTAGCAGGATGGGAATAGCGCAGGCAGAATCCCTGTGCATGGAAATAAGTGAGCACACGGTGCGAGAGTGCCAGATTCACAGCCCACTAAGTGACATTGCTAAACACTGCTTCAAACGTGCCCCCTTGAACCTAAGGGGAAAAGAAGGCAGGAAGAAGATAATTCAGCCTGTGACCCCCATGTCACTGATCAGACCCATCAAGAGGGTTTCATTACTGCCAGGTATGTTAATAGCTTCTGCCACGCGGACGCTTTTGTCTGTTCAGAGCTAGTTAGAGGTCATAAGCTCAGTGAGGTGGGCCATGTAGCTTTCTCAGGGTGATGGTTCGAAGTCCCATGTATTACCACAGCCTCGTTGACTAAATCAGGTGAGGAAAGTATCCATCCATTTCAGCAGGCGTCAAAGCATGTTGGGGTGTGAAGGCAGCTAGCTCAGGCTCAAACGGGGGAAAGTGCAGGAATGACCAGTGCTGCTAAGGAACTGATTCAAAACCCTCAAGTGCTTCCCCTCCCAAGAGCATGTGTCAGAGGAATTTATTTTGCAATGGTTTTATTCAGTCTGGGGTAATTCCCGTTCTCTCGCTTCCAGGATATTTTTCTCTGCATCCTACAGATGCTGGTGAACAGCGTAAGTTTTGCTGCCTGCTCACCTTCAGCTTTTTCAGCAGCTCCCAACTCAGCAGCTTCCTTCCATTTTCCTCCTCACTGCACCGAGGACAATACTGTTTCAGCATGCTGAGTATACCGCAGCGCAGCATTGCAGGTGAGGGCTTCGGATGAGCTGTGCTGCCCAAGCTATGTGCAGTGAGTTTTTACTCGGTGTCTCAACGTGACATGTGAAGCCAGTGGAGGTAGAGAGGCAGGTTCTTGCTGGCTCTCCCACAGAGACCTGGTTTGTTCACTCTGCCTGTAGCTCTTAGATGCCATTCAAAGCTCCCCGCTTCTCAGCCTGTGGGGTTTTGTTTTGTTTTTTGTTTCTTAGAAGCAAAACATTTGTGGTTTTGGTCAGGCAGGGGGTCCTGCCCCCTTGCCCTGAGCATCCCACATGGCTTTGCCAGTGCCCTGCTAGTCTGTTAGCATACCTTGCACAGGGGCAGACACGCTAAGGGCTGGCACATCTTCGGCAACTTTCCTCCTTCCAGTTTGAGGGTTAACCCAAGCCTCTTGGAAAAAGGAGCAAATGTCCTTGTTACCTTTCTGCTCCCAGTCTTGCCTTCTGAGACAGGCCAGGGTGACTGCAGGGGATCCCAGAAGCTGGAGGGCTTGGCGCAAGGAGACCTGTGTAGAACTCTGGGCTCTGAATCAGAGGTTGGCAGCTCAGACGCTCTCTTGGTAGATCTCTGCATGTGCTCTTGAGCTCGTTCTGCTCCCTGTACTAAAAATCATCCTTGCAGAGTGCAGATCAGAACTGATCTCTCCAAACTTTCTGTTTTTGCCTTGCCACACTTGTTCCAAACACAAGGAGAAGAGCAATGCAAGAGACTGGGGAGCATGAGCAGTTGTGAGCCTAGTGCAAGGTGGCTCTAGAGCTGCCATCCTGTGGAGGCAAAGGAGACTAATGTACAGCCCTGCTGGACTTGTACCACATGCACACAGGAGCAGTAAGGAGAGCACTGAGACCACAGATTTCACCTTTAATTTAAATTCCCCTTAAAGATGGGGTCAGAGTTGGCCCCACAAAGGACAGTTCAGCTTCAGGCACTCAGAGGAAGAAAACAGACCCTTTAAAGAAATGTAATACTGAACAAAGAGGGGGAGGGAGAAGAATTCTATGTAAAGCCACAAAACAACTTCTGAGGCAAAAATGCAGTTTGCCTTCTGTCCCCCATCTCATTGAACTGAAAGGGAGAGGCAACCTAGAGCTGTCCATCACTTCGGTCTTGGCATCTTAGGCGAGGACACCAGCCAGCATCACTAGAGGCTCAAAGGTCTCTTTCAGCGCGGGTCTGTTTAGATTGGCTGCCGCTGATCCTTGCCCATCTCGATACACAACTGCTTTTAACCCCTTGGAGAGAGGTTGGGATGGCCAGCCAGCGCGGGGAGTGTGCCAGCTCCAAGCCTGCTGGAGTACACTGCTGTGATTCATTCATGGTCCTGCTCAGGGCACAGATTGTAAACACGACAGGGAAGCAGGGCTGCATCCCAGCCCTGTTTGGCTGGCCGCCTTGAGGTTCCCATCTCCCAGATTTTGTAGCTCATCTCATCAAGTCATCTGCTTCCAAGCAGTGACAGCAAATGTTTCAATAATGTTTCCTAAAAAATAATAAGAATAACAACAACAGAAATAACCATTTGTAACATGAGTCTGTGCATCTTTGGGGCCCTGAATGATCTACAGACTGGAAGGGAAAATGCTGAAATGGATCATGAGGTTGAACATACTCCAAGAAGCTACCAGGATTTCTCCTTTACTGCACATGGGCCAATTCTCCCTATCATCACTTACAGGAGGAGGGGTGTTTGAAGGTTATTTTTCCTCCATCCCTAGATGAAAAGCTAACCCCTTTCCAAAACTAGTCCATTTGTCTGATACACCATTTGATAGAAAAGCCTGCATCAGAAAAAATCCCACAACTTTTGTAAATGTGCTGAGAAGCCTGTTGTGTGACAGTGTGTGTACTGATTACTGTCACTTCATTTAAACACTAGGGTGTTAATTTCTGTTACGGCTTTCACAGGGAAAGAAGTCAAAGGATATAGACCCCCTATGCTGGCCAGGCTTTGCTATGTAGAAACACGTAAATCTGGTCCAGTTCATGTGTGTGAAGCATGACCACCCTAAATAACAGGGAGCTGCTTTTGATGGAAAACTCGGGAGCTGTCTTGACAGCAGCACGATGCAGCAGCATAGGAGAGGAATTATAGAACAAGTACTTTGTGCAGCCTTTTGGGGAATGACTGGTTGTGCTGGGGTGTGAAGTTAACAAAATTGACTCCTCATCTACTTGCAGTGCAGGTTATCTGGGAATGACCCTAATTGGCACCCCTGCTTGCCTACCTTGAGCCCTGCTGTCACCATAAAAATCCCTAGCTGGAATCCCTTATAGGAGCCAGCAGGGAAAGTATCTCACTGGTGACAGGGGCATGAGCTCTTTCTGCACGACCACTTGTTCCCCACCAGCACCGGCAGCAGGTGGATGGGCTGGTGGCTGAGGCGCTAGCATGGGCTGGAATAACCCACCTTCTGTGCCTCAGCTCCCATCTGTAAGTTGGCAGGCCTCATGGATGTGCCGCCAGGTTAAAGCAGTCAGTGCTCAGTGTGGTAACAGGGGCATGAGAGGACATGGGGAGCACAGTGGAAGCCTTGTCGTGAAGCCTGACGTCTCACAGCAAGGGTCTATTAATAAGCCATGCATGCATTTCCTCTGTGTATTTACAGTGTGTTTTCTCCCTGTTAGCTTTGAAAACCACAGCTCCGTTTTAACATAGCAAATACTCCTCTTTCAGTGATATATTTGGTACCACTGGTGCATTCGACTGGGGAAGTGTTTCAGTAAAACCTACCTCATTTTGAAAGTGAACAAGATTTCCCTTGAAAAATGCAATCCGTCTCCAGATGAACAGTTTCAGCTAGTCCTCTGGGATGTTCTCTATTCCAGAGATGGTGTCTGGCTGGCTGTAACACTGTCTTGTGGATGATTGCCGTTGAACTGATATAAATCAGTAAAAGCATCAATCCAACCTGTGAGGTCTAAAGCCTCCTGCGCTTCCTGGAGGTGGTTAGAAGCTGGAGCTGTCTGTGGTGGGGCAGAAAGGGCTTTAGATGCACTTGGATCAGTTTGGCTAAGCGCCAAAAAGCTCAGGGCACCCACTCTACCCCTCTCCTCCTCCCGCAACGGGGCTGCAAGTGGGCAGAGGGGAAATCCCACCCCCGGGCAGGAACAGTGATGTGCTCACGTGGCCGCGGACCTGGTACCAGTCATATGTGAGAGGTGTGCGAGGGGGAGCAGGGGTGGGTGGAGGTCCCCAGGTGCTCAGGGATGGGCCTTAGGAGGCTGCCAGTGTGCAGCCAACCCCCGAAAGTGCCGAGGAGCCCAGCAGCACAGGGTGGCGGGTTTCTTACATGCGCCCTAGGGGAGAGCCTCCTGTGCCATTCTGGTGCTTTGGCAAATGAGCCAAAACCGGCATAGTTACAAAACTGGGCTAGCTGTTGAGTGGGATGAGCTTGGCTTGTGAATCTAGTTGGGCCAGAAAAGAAAGGAAAAAAAGCATAAACTAAATGAAATGTAAATTGAGACCTCTAACCGCCTCTGCCTTTTGCTAAGGAGAGCTGCAGGGTGCATAGGATAGTTCAGAAATTCCAACTTCTACTGACATTCAGTTGTACCCTCTTTGAAACATCTGTTTATTATATAGATGTGCAGCACCTGCCAGAATGACTCCCTTATCTTCAACTGGAACCTAAGACAAAGAAAAGAATTTGCTGTAATGAGCCACTTATGGAGAATTTCATCTCGATATTTGCAGCGCTAGCACAGCATCACAGTCAGCATCACAACTTTTCTACCAGAGTTAAGGAGAGCACCCAGAGGAGGATGGGACCCTTGAGGTCCTGTGAGTGTTAAGAACATGTTTAAGTTTTGTTTGTTGTTTGCAAGAGAAGAGCCTAATTTGCGTTGCTGGAAAACAATTGATGCAGAAAACCACAAGAACCTGTCATTCTGGTCTGGTCCTTGGATTTTGTCAGAATTTTTTTAATGCTCCTTTGCAATTAAAATTCTCTCTTGGTTGTCTTCTTGTTAGCAAGGCTGATTGGGATTGGGAAGGTGCAGGTAGACTGGCAAATGGGATTGCCCCTAAGCATCAAACTGTATTCAATTAACCCACCTCAACTGCAAGAATATGGTTAGCTGGCAGCAAAGTTACCCCTTCTGGTAAACAGAAGAGTTAGATAATGCATGGTGACTTAGTCACACTGTAGAAGTAAATCTCAGAACCTGCTGAGACAAATTCCTACCCACTTTAATTGGATGCGAGATCCCAGAGTGCCTGGAGGTCTGCTGCGCTCTCACTGCCCAAGCCTGTGTTTACACTC
The DNA here is from genome assembly GCF_036417845.1 of Apteryx mantelli. Lineage (NCBI taxonomy): Eukaryota > Metazoa > Chordata > Aves > Apterygiformes > Apterygidae > Apteryx > Apteryx mantelli. The sequence continues at coordinate 11,297,448 of NC_089989.1, read as the reverse complement.
AGTGCATCAATCCAGTTTTGCCATTCAAATCTCCAAATATTTGTTTTCACTTGAAACACAAGCAAACCGTTTCTGTGGCTCTGTTTTCATTTGTCATTGTTTCTGGGCCCGGTTGCCAGCTAGAGGAATGATAATAAAATAATCAGTTAACTGCTTTGTACTCTGTAATTAGCTGGCAAACACAAATTTTTATCCCCAGTCTTTTCAAAAGGAAAGTGGCAGACACTCTGGTCCCAGGACTTCACCAAGAGACCCAGAGCTGCTCATCCGGCTTCTCCTCAGCTGTGCACCAGATGAATGCTTCCCCTTAAAAGTCAGTGAATATGAGGGGTGTGTGGCACCCTGAGAATGGAGCAGGGACAGAGCCCTGTAATGAAACACTTAGCAGGAGCTGCTAATACAGTAGATGCTGGATGAAGGAGCCCTTAATGCTTAAGGGTTGATCCTGCCTTTGATGTGTGTTTTTTGCACTGCATCTAGTAAAACAGTTGCAGGTCATGTGCGCCTAGGTACAGTGCTTGCTTTCTGTGACAGGCAGGCTCTTTGCTGAGTTGACCCAGGTGGAGCTGGGTGGGTTGGAGGCAGGTTCTCTTTTGACTGAATGAGTTGTTGTCCCTGGATCTTGGATGTTTCTGGTGCAAGCTGTGGTATAGAAGGCATTAGGCACCCTAGTTCTCAGAGGAGTGCCCAAAGCCAGAGCAGATGGGGGTGAATTAGGTCCAACACACTGAAATACTGGGTGAGGAAACCTGGTAAGACATTCTGCAGCTGGTTTGCCTGGGAAAGACATCTCTTCTGTGTGATAACCATGTCCACCCTCCCTCTACCCACCTCACAAAGCGGGTAAGACCCTTACTTGAATTTTGTCCTAAATGAAACTGTTCCATCCAGACAACCCTCTGAAGCTATGCAGGTATCCTGGAATTCTGCATCCCAGGTGAACAAAGGTACCTTCAAGCACTACAAATTACACACAGCAGCTTGAAACAAGTAATCCCCTGCAGTCAGTCTTTCTGGCCTGCAGTCACTCTTTCTGACCTTTAAATCTGTTGCTCAGCACCAACAAAGTCAAAGCTGCAAAGGCATCTACAAGCCAGGAGTAAGAGTGTTGATGATGACCCTAAGCCATAAGGTTTGGCACCTCTTGCTTGTCTTATGCATAGTGGAGTGGAGTCCTGATCTTTGGGGTTCCAAGGTACTGTTGTTACTGGTAGTGCATCATGACAATAGAGAATAATCTTTTATATACCAGGTCATCTTGCTTATCATTTAGGGGGGAAACTGATATCTGTGGCCATGGACTCAAAAATTTCCTGGTTTCTTTGAAATTTGGGAAAAAAGCAGTGTAGTCAGTGTGTGCTAGTTGCTCAGTTTGGGTGCATCTTCCCCATTCGACTTGTAACATGGCAGCACCTGCATTATCACAGACAGCGATTGCTCTGTCTGCATTCCAGTCACAGAAAGACCTGGAGGTCTCAGGACAGAGCCTGGGTTGATTTGGTTTTGCTGTGACTCTGAGACAAGATGTTCTTGTCCTAGCTGGTTTGGACAGTTCTGTGTGTTTTTGGACATGTAACATCTTTACTCAACTTCTGTTGTTAATGTTTGAAGAAACTATCCCCTTTCCACTTATCCTGCTGAGTAATAACCATCCCATCATATTTTTCTTACTGATGTGATTACACCTAAGTAACTGGGATAATTTAGAACAAGGTTCCGCAGTTCTGATGGTGATGTGAAGGTTCGTATTCCAGCCAATCTCAAATTTGCCAGTGCTAGATTTAGCACTTCTTATTTTGACAGCAGACAGAATGAAAATATTGCAGATAATCTACATTTTAACCTTGATTGTGCTAAATAGCTTTCAGGATGCAGTGATGTATTTCACTGGTGGCAAAAAACATTACTGATAGTTGTTAAATAATTATGCTTAATTTGCACTAACAAGGAGCACAAAGGCTGTATCATATGAATTGTGCTAAAGATTTTATATAAAGATGTTTTTATATAAAGATGTCCAGGGACATTTTAAAGACCTTAGGTCTGATAACCCTCCAGCTTGTTGCACAATCTTTCAGAAATGTGCAAGTAGGATGCAAAATACTGTCCGGTTAAGTTTGCCTATTCATGTTGGCAGCAGAGAGCTGCAGTTGCTCCGTAGGGATGGATGGGTTTGAACATGCATGGCACTGAGGCATGTGCTTAAAAGCTTAAAACCCCTAAATAGTCATTCTCCATTCCAGAGGTGCTAGTCTGAACTTGACTGCAGAGCGCTGGATGCAAGATAAGGGGTAGGACACTTGCCTTTGTGTAAGGCAGTAAAGAGCTCATTCGCACAGCTCCTGGATGGCACCTGGCTTGTGATGCAGAGTGTGCATGTGCATGTGGCAGCAGTGGCTGCAACTGCAGAACAGCCCTCACAGGCAGCGCTGTGTTGTCACTGGCAAAGCAGCACTGAGATGGAAAGGCGACAGCTTGGCTGTGCAGCAGAGGAGGAGAAGGATCCATTTGGCTCCAGTAAATGACACTCTTCTCCTCAAGCTAAAATTGAACCTGAACTAATATTTTATTCCTCCCACCAAGACTCAGAAAATGGGAGCCTCATTCCCTGTTACATTTTCCTTTGTCAAGCCTCTGCAGATCTTGGTTTTAGCAAGAGGTAAGTCCAGCCACTAGGACATCTGTTGAGGACCTGGTGCTTGGTAATGCTTGAGCCCCTCAGACTGCTTTGGCTTTTGGAGTGGGTGAACCAGGCCACAGGAAAGGAGGGACTTTGGAGAGGACAGGAGCATGACCGGAGCAGACCTTACTCCACAGACACCATAATTGCACAGATGTTTAAGCCAGCAAGAGCCAGAACTGGGACTGAGGGAAGCAATCCCACAGCAGGGACTCATGGGTTTCTGACTACTTTGTATCACTGTGAAGGAAAAGAGGGGATTGAACAAGTACCAAAGGTAAGGGGTAAGGGTTTGGAAAACTTTGGTGTTGGTGTCAGCTTTTGTGATCAAATGTGGTTTCAATGAATGATATTACTGTTCTCTGCTCTCCAGAGGACACTAAAAGTAAAGAACAGGCCTCCAGACTGCTCTAACTGAAAAAGGATTTGGTTTATTTAAAGCACAGGGCCCGCAAGAATGGTTTAAAGCCCTGCTGAACTCCTGTGTTCCTCTCAAAGTGCAGGGGAAGGGCTGAATGTCAGGGCCTGGCAGTCTGCCTTGGTGGTGGGAGGAGGTGACCAGGGAGCCTGCTGGCAGGAAAGCAAAGGCCTGACCCTGCTCACACAATTCATCATGGCAGTCTGCTCTGTCAACTCCTCCATACAGCATTAGGACCTACACATTTTGCCCTACACATAGTGCTGTAGTAACCAGCATTTTGTCTTCCATCTGTATCTGGGCAGTAAGCCTGATAAGCTTAAAAGGGAGTAGAGGATTGCATTTATCCCTTCTCCCAGCATGGGCTAAAGAGAAGCAAAAGGATAAATCAGGAGACATTTCAGCACTTACGTTACATTACAAAATCACTATATGTTACAAGTGCCTTTGCATATTTTATAGCACTTAAGCCAGTGTAGCTGATCTGGAGGTTGGCTTGTTCAGAGAAGCACAAAACACATGCAGTCAAAAAAATCCCTCATTTGACACCAAACTATTGCATTTTTGAGGGTCTGAGATGCAAATGACACTGCAGGATTTTCCCATGCTTTCTCCTAGCCTGTCTGCAATCATTACACATCAAAGGAGTCCAGCTTTACTCCGTCCAGCTCCCAGTGGTTGGTGATAAGAAAAACACCAGCACAGGGTCTTGAAAAGTTTTGTTGTATTGTTGCCATATGATACAGGTGTAGCGAAGATCCTCCATCTAAGGGTTCATCTTTTGAAGAGGGAGCAGAGTTCTTTCAATCAGTCCAAAAAAATTTAGTCAGAGCAAAAAGGGGAGGGATAAGCAAGGAAATGCCAAAAACTTGGAAGAGTGATGGTCCTGGAGCAATTAGCATCCCTCTGTAAACACAGAAATGTGGTTCATGGGGCTTGGCTTGCACAAATACTGTCCCATGTAAAGTCCCTGAGAGCTAATGCAGCATTGGGTATGCATAGGTTTTCTCTTCTCTGTCTGGCTCTTATTATTACAAAACTTGTGGGAATTTGTTATCTTTGAAAAAGCTACTTCTTTGTACAGTTTGACTGAAGGTGGCCCTTAGGTTTCAGAAGTTATGGAGATTATCTATTAGACATACATATGCACACACACAAGTACTTAGTGCAGTCACATAAACCTTCTTCCATTAGGAAACCAGACTAAAAATTTGGCATCTCCAAGTGCTTGACTCAACGCTCAGCTTTAAAAGGCGGTTCCTGCTTCCACTCCCTCTCTTCACTTGGGTATTTGATGTTGTTTTGAGTGTTGGGGGGCAGAAAGAGGTAGATAACCATTAGGATTAATGGGAAGGGATGTTTATTTTTTCCAAAGCTCTTGCCCTGTCCCAATTCAGGCCAAGCCACCCTGTCCTCTCTTCTGCTGAAGAAGAACAGCTTAGCCAAGGCTAAGCATATTGTCATTATCAAAAAAATCCTGGTCATAGGAGGAAAGCCATGTTCAAACAGGGATGGGGGTGGACTTGCGGAGGGCCAGCCAAGAGGGCAGCTGTGAGCTGGTCTGCCTTGCAGTGCCAGTCTGTGTAGCTGGTGCAGAGGATAGCAGTGATCTGGCAGTAGCAGTTGGTGTGTTTCCTGACTGTAACCTACTTAAGGGGAGGGCTGAAATCTGTTACAGGAGCAAGCAGCCAGGAACATCGGATGCCGGTGGAAGAATGAGCATGATTCAGCCACCTGAAGGCGTCTCCCTGTAGGAGAATTACCTTCCCTATAAAGCAGCAGGCTTTGCGCTTAAGTGTTATCAAGCTTAAATCAGTTCCCTAGGTGACATCCTGGTAAGTGGATTTCCCAATTAAGCACATCCCGATTAAGTGGGATGTACTGTAATTACAGAGTGCTCAGCACTAGGAACAAATCTGATCAGTTTTCTACAGAAGGGCTGGATCGAAGCTCTTACCCCTTCTGAAATGCGTCGTGTTGAGGGATTTCTGTAAGCGTGAAGCTGGGCAGTCGGCAGCCTTCCCCTCCGTGCCATTCAGCATGTTCCCTTCACAAGGAGGATGCTGGATGGAGCCTCTGGTATTGGAGCAAATTCCTTCTGAGGTTGCGTTCCTGCCAGTCTATGATCCACTGGATGGAGACTTTGCTCCTGCATGCATTTTGCTTTCTCTGCCAGAGAAAATGCCTGTTAGCAGCAACAGGCGTGTGGAGGCTGTGCAGAGAAATAAATGATGGACCTTCTGTCTGAATTGTAAGGCTATTCCTCTGGAGGTGGAGGCTGTCAGATGGTGCTGCCATCCATAAGGCAGACATTATATTCCCTTCATAGCCAAATTCCCTTTGTACATCATGAGAGAGGCTGTTCTGCTCTCTTCAGCCCTGCTTCACTACTCCCTCTCCCTGTCCCTCTGACTTTCTCTTCCAAGGTCTCCCAGACCCCACCAACAAGCTTTCTTCTCTGGAGTCAGAGCCAGGGCTGGATTAGGAGCAGACCCATTCCCCTGACTGCTTTGTCATTCCCTGCTGCCATTAGGACATCATCAGAGATGAGGAAGAACATGCTTCTTCTTTCGTTGGTAGTGAAAGGAAGGAAAATTGGTAGCTTGTTGCCTTGGACAGGTCAGAGCATTTTTAGCTGGGGGGTAGAGGGGGAGACTTGAAATTGGGCTAGGGCCATTTCGACCTTCTGGGCTTTTACTGGTCAAGACACTGCTATGGGTGCAACACAGAAGTGCTGGAAGGGGTCAGTAAATGTAGATGTAGTATGAAGGGAAGTGAAATCTGTGCTGGTAGGGGCAAGTGGCATAGTAGCTTGGACCAAAGCAAGACCTGAACATGGGCTCTTCAGCCAGGCCAGCTTCCAAATTAGAGCCTGCTTTATTGCTCACCAAATTTACCCAACTGCCCCTGAGATCCTTAATTCTCTTTCAGCTAGAAAGGGACATCAGTGTCTGTAGTGTAGCATGCTTTCCCTCCAGCCTCTCAGCCCTGGAGGCCGTGCTGGCCAGTGTAGGTCTTTGTGGTTGCGGTGCTTCCAGGGATCTTGTGCCTGAAGGCAAGATGACCAAACAGTTCTTCTACCCGTCACACCCATGTCCTTCCCCTGGGCTATGGGGTGGGGGGTAGGAGCCCATCTAGTTCACTAAGGTGAACTGCCTTGTGTCCTGGGGGGACATATTATGTAATTTTTAGCTGCAGAAAGAATGTTATATTAGGGTGGAGGGGGAAGCTGATTAGCTGCTCCTACCTTTGAGAGAAGTAATCAGATATATATGAATTGGCTCTGCCCTGTGTGGGCATTGCTTGACTAGCTGCTGAGCTAAGCAGCCAGTTCGCCCTCCTGGTTGAGCCTCCAGTGCCTGTGGGGGGAACGCTGCCGTTTGCCTGCCCCACAGCAGCAGCCGAAATCCTTTGCCGTTGCCTCCTCTCCTCGCGCTGGGCTGCCCGGCCCTCTCCTGCTCCCGCCGGCATTCCTCTGCCCGCCTCCCAGGCTGAGGCTTCTCCCTGGCAGCTCGTGCCTCTTCCGCCTTGGCTCCCCGCTGTGCTGCCAGGGCTGGGGAGCACGAGCGTGTGCTGTGTTTCTGGTGCTCTTCCTCCCTGAGATTTTTTTTCCCTGGTTCTTGTACCATACTGCTGGTTTGCAGTGCCACCCACTGGCAGAGGCTCTCCAGAAATACTCCTTAGCAGCTCTTCTCTGGCATAGCCATTGCTCCAAGGAGGAAATACTGGTCCTAATGGGTATAATTCATAGAGCAGATCCTATGGGTTCTGGTCCAGGCCATTTGGAAACGTGTTGGCATCCTTTCCAGTGAATCTCAGTGTACGTTGAGCCCAAGCTGCAAGGTCTCTGGATTTGCAGAACGCTCAGTCCCAGATGGCAGTTCAGACTCTCTTCAGGGAGAACCATACTGGCTCTCCCCAAAGGTCAGTCCAGCCCAGCATCCTGCCTCCAGCCTGGCAAGGCAGCCATCATCATCATCAGGAAGATGGCTTCCCTAGCGTGAGGCCTGTGCTTTCTGAGTGTGCTGACCCCTGCCGTTTCCCAAATATGGGATTCAAGTGCATGGTGTGTAGTAGAGGGCTGTATTCGTATTCTCCCTTGCAGGAGAAAATTAAAAACCGTGGCTGATACTAGATACTGTACAGTGCATATGGAGAGTTCTTCCCTATGGGTTGTTCTCTCAGCTCCCAGGAAACAAGGATTGGGGACTTCCTATGAGAGAGGTGGCTTTGGGGCCACTGCATTTAATCGCAGTCAGCCTTGTCTCCATGAATTTGCCTTGTCCCTTTCTTAACCCATTTATGCTCTTGCCTCCGTCCCTTGTTTAATACCTGACGTGAGTCCAGCCAGCAAGCAGGAGGAGAGAGAGCCGGTTCTCAGCGTTTGTGTGTACAGCAGTGTAAGCCAGCACACATGGAAGGCTGCTGCCAGGTTTTTACCCAAGCAAGCCAGCTGAAATCAGCTCTCTATCTCTGTGCTGCACAGCTGTGATTACCATGTAGATGCGTCAGAGGTACGTACAGACCACAAGGAACTTTCTCAGAAGCCAGATTTTTAAATAATGATGTCTCTTAATAGGCAGCAAGTGCTTGTTTAAAATAAAGTATGACAAATGGCATGTTGGGGGCGTCAAGTCCCAGAGCACTGTCTTCTGAAAAGTATGAAAATGCACCAGAGGGGAGCCTGGCACAGCCTCCCAGATGACAGTAATTAAAGGCTTTTGCACTCAGGCATTGGGAGCTGCTCCTCTTGCAAATTGGCCTTGATTGAAGAGGAAGAGAATGATTAGACTGAAGGAGAGTGATGGGGATGTCAGGAGAAAACAGGGAGGTAAGTCTCAATTTGTCTTTTGATTTCCTCCTGCCCTCCCCTCTGTGTGGGTGGAGGAAGCTTTGGTCCAGGTCCAGAACAGCCAGGCCCAGAGTCACGGACATTCATCTGAGGTGGCACTGTCTGGACGAGTCAGGGAGTTTTCAGCTGAGTTAGGGCTGCTCTAATCCTTCAGTCCTGCCCACTCACACAGCCCAGGCTGCAGAGCATCACCCAAGGCTTGTGCAGCAGTCCCCCTTGCAGAAAGCTCTCCGGTCTGGACAGGGCAACGTTCATACATCTTGGTGTGGGCTGCCTCGGAGCAGGTGAAGGGTTCATACCTCTAGCTGCTCGTCTCTGCCCCCTGCTGATGCTGCCGTTCCCTCAAATCTGCTGGTACAACTCTTCATAAAATAGCAGCTACAATAGCTATTGTAATTGTAAAGGTAATGGTAGTTTGTTCCATCCAGGTTTTACATCTTTAGTTATTTTACACTCTTGTTTTGATAAAGTTTTGTGTGGATGTATTGAAGTGTAACTCAATGCTAAACCCTCTTATCAATGCAAGTGTTTCTTTTGGGGTAACTGAAAGAGTTACAGGAATACCCTCCATTTATCTCCCGAAAGACCTCTCTCCTAAGACCTCTCTCCTAAGACCGCTGGGCATGAAAGAAATTCCCCCTCCTGGCCGGATCAGCTGGGGTCCTTCCTGGAGAGCAGTTTGATGTAAACTGTTTTTCTAACTAGTCAGGAAAGTCACTGTGGAGTGAGAGCAGATGTTATCTCCAAACTCAGAAAGCTACTTCATAGCACAAAGTCAGGCAGCTGGCCCAAAAGTAGAAACAGAGACTCTGATCTTGTAGTCCAGAGTATTAACTTGCAGGTAGTATGATTTAGCTTGAATCACAACACGATATAGCATCTCTTTTGTCCCTTAGTGAAGGGAAGTTAGATGGTCTTTATTTTGTGTTAAGGAGATTGATGCAGACTTTGAACATGTGATGCACTGGTAACAGTGGCATTTTTGCAGTGCTTTGTGTTCAAAGCAAGGTGAAGACGTAAATCCGAGGCTGTTCCAGTGAGGAGGATAGTTATTCCTGCTTTGCAGGTGGAGGATGCGAGGTGGAAAAAGGGAAGGGGGTTCTCTTGGGGCTGTCCGCAGAGCTGAGGGCCTCCTGGTTCCCCTGTACATCCCTCCAGCCTGGTCTGCGCTGTGGGCTAACCACCAGTGATGAAGTCAGTTCAGAAACACACTGGCTGTAGAGGAGAACTGTGAGCCCATTTCTCTTCTTTCTTTTATATCCCTTAGCAACATCTTAATTTAAGCAACTGTAAAAACTAGTGCACCCTCTATTCATCTCAGAAGCAATGTTAGCAAAACAACTAACCAGCCTGCACTCAAGGAAGCTGTTGGCCCCGTCTGCAAGTTGATACCTCTGTTTGGGTCCAGCCCTACAACCACTGAATTCGGTGGCCATATTTCCCACAGGCATAAGTGGAAGCAGGCCTGGTGCCTTACATTTGGTGCTCATTAATATTTGGATGAGATAATCAGTATGCTTAATCTAGTGCAGCAATTGTATTTGTTATAAGCCAGTAACTCTGCAGGGTTACCACAAAATTCAAGGCAGATTATGAAAAATACTTGTGGGCAGGCTATTGCTGATGCAGGGCTGTAAACCTCTGGCAGTGAAAACCCTGGTGCATCGTGGTAGGGTCTGTATTTGAATCAAAAGGGTGATAAGATTGAAGAGTGGTTGGATCGGGGCGCTTTACCTGCTCTCTTGGGTGAGGTGTGACACAGAGCGCTCCTGGACGCTCCCGCTGGCCGTGGCGCCAGCCCATTTACGCTTCTTGGTGGAAGAGCGGGGCTGTTAGCTCTGTTTGCCTGGCTCTGCTCCAGGTCCTGCAATCGCACGCTGCCTCCCTAAATCCTTCCTGGCCTTTCAGACAGGAGGCTGCTTTCTGTAGTGAACAGGGCAAGTCAAAGAGAAAAACAATTTGTTTACAGCTCCTGCTGGCAGTGGAGGCGGTTACTATGTGAGCAAGTCTTGCAGCACCATTTCATTCAGTGCAGTATCTTTTGTGTACCCAAACTCCTGCATGTGGTATGCTTTGAGCTATTGAGGTCAGCTCTAAGCCCTACTTGAAGCTAGTGGATAGAGTCTCATGACTTCACTGAGCTTTACATCAGGCCTCAAGTACCCCACTGCAGGCAAACATTTGCAAAATGGCTGTCACAGCAACACTCGGCAACTTTGCAGCCATGAACAGAGGACTACTGAAAGGAAGGCGATGCTGGCCAAAAGCAGCTAAGCTAAACAATGTTGTGAGGACAACAACAACCCCAAGTCCACGTGCCCAAGTAGGATCCAACTCTGGCATTGAGGGGTGATCAAAGCCGCTCCCTTTGAGGCTCTGTCTGTGCTGCTAGGCCAGTAGCAGAGAGACCAGGTTTATCCTCAGCATGGCTAGTTTTTTCTTCAAAAGATGGAAAAGGAAGAGAACAAGAGATTGCACTTCATCCTCCAAAACGCAGACGAAAGGGCGGTGAAGCTGAACTCACTCTTTTCCCCGAAGCATCCAGGATCTGTGCTGATCCTGTTCTGTGTTATCAAGGGACCAAAAGTATCTTCCAGTTCTCTTAGGAGAGTCATTGTGGCCTGACATGTGTCCCTTCTCAAAGATAAATTCTCACTGCTTCTTCCAGTTGCCCTAAATCGTCCTCATTTAAACCACCCTAAATATCTTCTCATTCACATCTCTTTTGATCATTGGTTTTAGCTAATTTCACTCAGGAACAGTGCAATAAAACTTCCACAAATTCCGTTTTCAGTTCATCACGCTCTGAGTCTCCTTGAAAATCGCTGTAGCTGCTAGCAAGCTCAGTGCCACGCTTGGCTGTGAGATTCCTGGAGGCCTTGCAGAGTTTGGCCGTGGAACAGCCCTACCGGGCAGGAGGTGTCCTTTAACCCTCCTGGTGCCAAAAGGCACCTTCATGTCCCTGCTGCTTGTCTCTCTCAATTATGAGCCAGTGTGACTGGAGAGAAAATGACAGAGGTTAGGAAAAGGCCTGGAACGCCTGGGATGTTGTTGCCATGGAAATTATTTGGTGTCTGGAATAGCAAGAACAAGAACAACTCAAAAAGTAATAATCTGTCACATTGCTTAAGGTGGAATTGGAGGATTTTGTTTGGGGGAAAGCCTTATGTTGCAAATAATATGAATCCATATGCCACATCTCCCTGCTCACCTCCCCAAAACGGCTCTGTCAACAGCCCTGGGAAGTAATCTAATTTGTTTTGACCGGGTATTTCTCCTGGGAGTACTGACTTGGTTTATGCACATCAGCTGAGCTGCACAGCTCTGAGATCCCAGGATGAAAGGCACCAACTCAATGCAATATTCATTCACTTATTCTTCCCTCATTCATTCATTTATTCATCCATTCATCTGGTTCATTCACATTTCCTCTGCTCTTTAATGAGCAGTGCTTAGCCTCTGCAGTTCTGCAGAGCCTTCCCCTTGGTACGCTGCCTCCTAAATGCAGGTGGCTATCTTAAAGCCCCATGCTCATTCAGTTTACAGGGCAGACCTCTGCGTGGCTGGAGCACACTCAGTGTTTTGCCCAGCTGGACACTTCAGTCTTTGTAGCTAAAATCCCACTAGGCTTTGCCATCCCTTCGTTCACATCTTGCTGGCCACCCCTTTACTGATCTCTGCTTGTTGTGATTTTCATCTCATCCAGTTTGCATCGTCTTCGTAGGAGCACATCACAGTGCCCCTGTGTGTTTGTGTGTGCGCGTGACCTTTGTGTGAATCCTCCGTGGGGCAGGTGGTGCAGGAGCTGGCTTGCAGCATCACTGGAGAAGTAGAAGGTGGCTGACTGTGAAATGGGAATTGTACCAAGCAGCTGGAGCGCTCATGCCAAGTACTTACTGCTGAGTGAGAGTGGCAGGAACAATTACAAGAATAAATGTAACATGCTGAGCCTGGAGAGGTGGAATGGGCCCCCCATTCCCCTACACAGTCCGCAGAGCATGCAAAGTTAATGGAGCGCATCTCTAGAGAGACTGCACCAGCCACTTTGGGAGTTTTTATCAGAAGAGCCAGGAGAAGCAGCAGCATTTCTGTGGCAGGTACCTAGGAGAGTCTCTGGCTTGCAGCTGGGCACTGGGGAGCACATCTGAACCCCAGGTTCCTCAGGGACTTTGTCGAGGTCCGTCTGCCTCTGCCACACTGGTGTCCTTAGGCCATTGCTTTGTGGAGTTTGAGGAGACAGATCATGTCAGAAGTATTAAACAAAGAAGTGTGGGCTGATTTTTTTCCTTCATTGAAGTCTTTTAAGAAGTGGGAGCATCTTCCTTCCTCATTCTGCATCTGAACTCCCTAGGCTGTTATTTGGATACCTAGTGGTCACTACTTAGTTCTTACACCTTCATCAAAACAGATTCAAGTTCATGGTCCCAGCTGGACAAATTTGGGTATGTTCATCCATTTTCTCTGAGAGCCTGGTTAAAGATGAGCGCTCCTGGCTTTCTTCCTTGTCCTGTATCAACTTTCTCATCCCAGCAAATGGGAAGAATGGAGAGTTTACAAAGAAAAAAGATGAGGCAACTGAGCTGGTGGGAGTGGAAATCTAGGAATCAGTGGCCAGAGATGGCAAGGCCAAATTTTTTCTCTGCCATGTGTCCTACCCTCAGAGACAGATTCAAGAGGAGGCTTGAGGAGCAAGAGCCTCCTTATTAGCTCCAAACGGGAATCACATGCCAGGGAAGCCCCTGGCTGCTGCTTCCCTTTCTCCCACCCCTCCATCCATCTCCTGGCTGTACCTACTCCCCTTCCTGCTCTGTCGCTCACCTGAGGCTACTGTGTGGACATGGTGACAGCCAGGTCTCTGCTGAGGAGCTGTGCTTGCTTCCCCTGGAGCAGTGACAGCAAGTACACAGACCATCACAGCACAGACAGCATGGTGGGTTCATTCTCGTTGCCCACTGGGAGCCAGAGTTCTTGGGCTTTTCTCCCCACACGACTTGTTTGCTGCCTCCAAAACCCTGCTTTCAGACAGGGTCAGGCTCTAAGCAGAATCTGGGGGAGGTTTGGTGCTGTAGGCTCAGTCCTCTGCTTGCAGGAGAGAACAGACACATTTCCTCTTGCTTCAACAAGCAGTGAATTGAGCCAGCTGTCCCAGGGTGAGGAATCGAACCCCTGGGTATGGTCAGTTTGGGTAGCGGTGGGTTGCAAAGAAATGGCCGTGCTGCTCTGTTGCAGCAGAAGGAACCTGAGGCAGATGCACCAGGCATGTGCCGGCTGGTTTGGACCTTGGTTCTGGTCATTTCTCTTGGAGTTTGGCTCTTCCTCTCCTATCGCTGGGCTTTGGACACTTGCAGAGTTTAAGTAGGGGGAATAAGAGCATGTGTTTTACTGCCCTTTTCTAACCACATCAGGGCTCCCCAGAGCAGTTTTGTCCACCAGTATGCAGACGTTTCTCCTGAAGAAAATAAAATGTCTGGATAGTGGCTGGGTAGAAATCCAGAGAAGATTAAAAGGAGAAAACTAATTTTCCTGCCTATGATCTCACTAGTAGAAAATGATCCTCTCCTCCCCCAGCCCAAAACCTGCTTTTACAGTGTATGCTGGTGATCTGTACTCTGTCTCTCTCCAAATAGCTAAATGCATTTCTGAACCAAAGGAAGCAAACAGAAAACATCCGTTCTTTATATAACGGAGAAAGCTTTTTCTTTTGTTCCATGCTTTTTATCAAGTATCTGCTGCCATTATTGTTACTCACTCAGTTATTACCTCTGAGTGGCTACTTCCACTAGCGTGAGCTGGTTTATTGTCTGCTCAGAGCAATTATGGATTCTGATAATTCCTGCCGTGCTGTTTCACTGTGGAAGGATTCACTGTGCTCTGTGGCCAAGGTAACTTGAGGTGATTTGTGCTGCTGAGTTACCCATCAAGTTAATTAGGAGTGGGTGGCTGATGCCCCAGTGTATTCTGGGACGGAAAGATCAGCAGAGGTTAAATCCAGTCATCTTTTCAGTGTGAAAGGTGGTGGTATTAAAGAGAAAGGATTTTTTTGTGCAGCAGAGATTTGGCTTAAATTTATTTCTAGGACTAGGTCATCTTTACTATCCTGTTGCCAGGATGTTGGCCAATACCTCCTCCCTCCAAGTGCGAAGGACCCCATTGCCAGGCTTGCTGTGTGTGCAGATAGGCCAGGACTGTCCCTGCTTGGAAGCCTTGCAGTCCTGGTGAGAAAAGCTCAGTGTCCTGGTCATTCCTTACATCTGGAAGATCATTTATTTCCTTGCCCTGTGCTGTAAAGACAAAGAGGGGAGAGGAGGCGAGCGCTCCCCTCTGTGTTCCTCGGTCAGTGTGGACTTTCCCCTTCAGAACTGCCTCTCCTCGTTGTTTGTAAAGGGGAAATAAGAAGAAAATACTTCTCTGAACTTTGAAATCAAGAGCGTTCCTTCTGCGGGGCCTCACACGTTGCAGAGATCAGAGACCCATGCGTTGTGCTGCCGCTTTGAACCAAGGCGAATTTCACCCCAGGCAGGAGCATACACCTGGACTGGTGTTAGAGGACTCAGCCTGCAGGTTGCAAAAGTACCTGGGTTTTTTTTATTCCTTTGATACTTGATCTAGTATCAAAATAACTTTAACTTCCTAGGAATCCCAAATGAACCTGCCATAGGCAGCAAAATTTATTGGTGAGTCACTGCCAAAACTCCCCAGTTTTCTGTGCACAAAAGAAGTAATTTCATACCTTCTATAGATCTGTAAATGCAGCCTTGCTTGGTGCAGATTTTTTATTAAAAAGTGGGGATTTTGTCCTCTTAGAGGAGCTGTATGGGTTTTGCAATCCAGATATTCAGATCAGTAACAGTGTGTTAGGCATTCATTTACTAATACAAAAGTGTGACATACTGAAGTGCTTGTTAAGGCCATGACAAATGTTTTCTCCCAATTAGTAAACTGTGGATTAGGAAACCATGATTTTTATTTATTTCTAATAGTACACAATGAGAAAAACAGCCTAAACTGCAGATTAGTATGAAACTATAATGCTGTCACATGTTCTCAATATCCTAAATGCCCAGATCCCATCCAAATTCAGCACAAGTAGCAATGAGATTTTCTAAGAGGTCTGATATAATAAGTACTTTTCTTGCTGGCCCGGAAACCGTAACTAACAGGACTGACTTGCCGGGATTGTATATGTACATAACACATTGCAAACCAGCAATGTTCTGTTACTTACCCCCTCCTGTTAAACTTGGCCCTCCATACCCACAGAAGTTTCTAGTGTCCAGACTGCATCTGACCAGTGAAGTCCTGCTGGACTTCACAGTTACCAGAACTCCTTTTCGGTTTGATAATAAGCCCATACCCTATGTCAGGTAAACATTTTCCTATTTCATAAAATTTTCTCGCATGAAATATGGCTTTGTGTTTGCTCTGCTGTTCAAACCTGGCCCATCTCAACAACTCTTAGATATTCTTTCTGCATGATACTGATGGTTCCAACTGATCTGAATGGACACAAAGAACCCGCCCCTTTCTCACCCCAGGTTGGACCCTGAAAATTGCTGTTTGGAGATAAAGGGACTGGGAGACGGTAAAAAGTCACCTCTCTTTCGCTCCTCTCTGCTCTACTAAGCGGGCCTCTGGTTCAGCTAAGGCTCTAAGCCACAACTTCTTGCAAAAAATGTTAGTCAACAAATTAATTCATTAAAATGTCAGGCACTGAAGTGGTTCAGTAACAACTCCTATCTCCCTTTTAGCAGACTTACTGGAAATATGACAGCCCTCAAGCAGTGAGGATGTGAACCTAGCCTTTAACAGAACTCATCTGAGTTTTGCCACTGACTTAGTGGGGGACCAGCCTGAGCCATGAGACCATTTTCAGAGCAGAACCTTCTATGTGCACTTCTTACAAACAGCATATAGTATTTGTAGCTAAAGCTCATATCCCCTCTAGAGCCATGGAACAAGTGGATGAAAAGCTCAGAAACGGGGTTTGGAAATCCATCCTGAGGTTTCAAACCACTCGGTTTGAGTGCCTCTTTCTTGTGTCCTCCCCTGTGGGCTGCGTTCCCAGAGCAAAGGGAAATAATGCTCACTCATAGAGCACGTTGCCCTCAATGTCACGGTGACCGCTTTCAGGGACCTGGAGGACAATCCTGCCAGTGCTTTTCCTCAGTGGGAGCTCTGAGAGCAGTCAGGAACAGAAAACAGCTTTGAGTCATGATGCTGTCCCTGCTGCTTCCTGTTCCTGCCAGCTACATGAGACAAGCTGTCTTTCCATTGCTACCTGCTTTTGCACTCAAAAAAGTGACTGGATCAAAGTTTTCGCTGGCCCTCTTGCTGTCCTAGAATGCACTAAGGTATGAGTCATCACTGCTAATTATCTCCATAGGTAACTCTGCGGCACAAATTACTTCTCAGTCATCTGCTGTGGGAAGTCACATCTGCCTGGCATTTTCTGGTACAACTTTCCCTCGCTGGGGCAGTGGAAGTACCCGGTGGCACTCTCAGCCTTTTGCCTGTGCGGGAGGCAGGAGCCCAGTGTTGCCTGTGTCCCTTTCATGCAAGTAGGGACTGAGGTCCGAAGCCACAAAGAGGTGCTGTCACTGAATGCAAACTGTAGCGGCCTCTAAGGAGATGAGCTGAGTGGGTCATCACTCCCCTTTGACCAACCCAGCCCAACAGGGGCGAAGGGGCAGCGTGCGGAGGTCTAACTCTTGTACCTGAGCAGATCATTTCAGTTCAGGATGACTTGCGAGACGCATGGAAGCCAATGTCCTCCAGCTCTCCTAGAGTCTCAGCACCTTTCTGCTCCCCTTCTGGGCCACTCCTGACATTTTACTTATTTTCCAGCCTGCTCTGCACAATGCTGTCCTTGTTGCTTTGGGTGCACACGTTGCCCCTTGCTCAGCTTTGCAGCACAGTTGCTTCCACCCAGGATGGTTAATCTCTTCCCCTTCCCTTTACCTGGTCCTTCTACCTTCATCTACTGTAAATAGTGAGGATGACAGCTGGGCTTGTGCTCACACATCTCACCTTAACTGAAGGCAGGCAAGGTGGTACCATAAGAGACTGGAGACGGAAAAGGTGTGTACAGTGTTCACCCTAATGACTGGGTGAAAACGTTAAAGATTTAAAAAGAGTAAGGAACACAAGCTTCCACCTGCCAGCTGTAAATGTCGGCCATGCACTTATGGGCAGTAACATCACAGGTCTAGACAGGTGCTCTTGCAGTGGCGTCCTGGCGGTGGCAGCTGACTTGAAGGCTGCTTCTTCATCAGATGATTTTGCTTACAGCCTCAGTAAGTTTAAACAGGGTTACAGTGCCAGAAGGATATAAGGAGAATTAAACTGATGGTCTTGTGTCCTCCAGCATGTCCCCTTCTGAATTTCTCTTCTTGTTATTATCCCTCATTGCTGATGTTTTCTTTGCACTGAAAGAGTGAGACCAAAATCTGGGCTCTGATTTTCAGCTCCATAAGAAGGAAAGTCTCATTAGAGTGAGGCTGCATGCTCAGCAGTGCCCGTTTGAGTTCTGACTTTACTGAGGGTTGGTCTTTTGGATCAGGTCTTAAAAACCAAAGTCCTGTCAGGTCTACTGCAGTAGTGGATATCTCTAAGGACTTTTCTTAAGCATGGCACTGGTTTTGTACATCCCTTTTCTCTCAGCTTTTAGGCTCTTGGCCTGCCTGCGCAGCTGCCTTTCCTGGCTGCCTGGCTCCTGAACAGCTCGCAGGGTTCAGCATGCTGCATTCGGCTAACTTTTGAGTCCCTACCTGTATCATGGCAATAGTGCTACCCTGGCCCCATGGAATATGCAGATACTTGGATTGCTGAACACGCGACATGTTTTGTGAGGAAATACCCCATTTGAATGGAGGGCGACACTAACTCCTACTTCTTTGTGTTCACCCGTGTTCCCAAACTCTGTTCACCGTCCCCTGGTCCATAGCGCAGCTTCTTTAAAACCAAATATGTCAGTCTTCACTGTGCAGGGAATATTTTTAGGTTCTGAAAACAATGTTTATTATAGCAAAGCTGCCAAAAGTGTAACCACTGCCACGCTAAAATATCCTCTGCCTCCTACATTTGTAATGTGGGAGTCTTTTATATCCTCTTTACTGCTGCTGAACCATACATTTGTCTTGGCAGCAAATGTATATAGACTGGGGTCTATTTCAGTGTCATGCAAAGGAGTTTTTAGGTTAAAATATATATGACAGTTTACTGGAAGGCTTGAAATTAACTGCATGATGATGCAGCATGAAGATAAAGAACTAGCAATTTTATTGACTTGCAATTTTATCCATATGGGCTGAAGGTTAGAACATCCCCAAAGGTCTCCATTTGCCAAATTAACTTTTGAGTTTTGGGCAGTTAGTTAGAGACATGAAAAAGAGATCTCATTTAAATATTTTTGGAAAAGAGCAGGCTCTATATATGGTATATGAAAGTGAGAAACCCAGCAATACGGCAGCCAACACCATTAGCTGCTTTTGCAAATGCAGCCCCATGTTCCATCCATCATTCACCAGTTTGGGGACTTCAGGGAATGTGCTGGTTTCCTTTGCCCTCAAGCATGGTGGTAGGAAAGATTCAGTAGGTCTCTATGAAGCTATGCTGTCGTTATTATGACCAAGCCCATTCATGTTAATACTTCAGTGGCTAAATTCCTCTGTGGTGCTGACAGACCTCTTGCAGCCCCTTACTTAAACCGTGGTAAGAAAGGTGTCCTCAGATGGCCAAGGATTTCCTTCTGGCATCTGGCAGTGGTAGGCAAAGAGTTAATGAAGAAAAAATATATATAGGTTTTGTAGATGGATTTTTTTTCTTCATATCTGAGCTCTTGGCATAGCATCTCCTGCTTCTAATCACACCTCATAACTGCAGGTTAAATCAAAACCCACAAGGCTGGACCAGTTTGATCCAGTTTCTATTAAGCTATTTTATCTGTGACCGAACAGACTTGCTGTCACAAATCCAGTCCCCTGCCTGCTACTGTACATAATGAGGCTAGGAACAGCTCCAAGAGCCGCCTTGCTGCAGGGACTCACGTGATAGCCCTCAACTCCCCATTCATTGCAGAGGAATCAATGAAATAATGAATGTAATTCGGGTCAGGCCACATCTCCCCTGCACAAGCCCTCTCCTCCTCTCTTCCTCTTTCGAAACAGCTGAATGGTGAAGCATGGCTGACTGCTCCACCGAAATGGCGATGTGACAGTGGAAATAGATTCTTGCCGTACTGTACAGGATAGCTTAAAGGCCTTAGCCATTTGACAGGTTCAAAAAAAAAAAAAAAAAAAGAATTCCAGGATAAAGCAAAATTCCCTTTTTGTTCTTCATTGTAATTTTTTTAACCCCTTGAAGACATTTGACAATGTTTTTGCAATTAAGTGCACCCCTTCCCCACTCTGTGGATGCGCAGCAGCAATAATGTGCCTGAGCAGTGAACGGGTATGCGGCTCTTTTTAATAAGAGACGAGCTTTAATCCTCAGTGGTACATCACTTTTCTGACATACCATGGGTTGGAGCCACAGCTGATAAAATAACCGGAGCTCCATTTTGCTATCTATTGATGATAGGAAGGGATCTGGTCTACTGATTTTATGACTTTAAAAAAAAAGCAGTCAATGTTTGTTTCTTAAATTAACACATCCACTTATGCACATGTTATAAATAGGAAGCAAACCATGTCCAAGATGCAGTCTCAGCAAGCTCCATCCTGTCTCAGTACATACCGCATGTAAGCAGGGCATGAGGAAGGAGGTAAGCAATGGCTCTGCATTCAAGATTGTATCAGTGGAACCTCAAATAGAAGTAATTCTGGTTTAGTTCCTTTTTGCAGCCATCTTAAACATTGAATAAAGCAGGAAAAATAGCATGTGGCCATGTAAATAAAAGACTCATAAGTCAGATGTATTTGAGGGCAGAATTATAACTGTGAAAGAGAAAAGGCATACTTGCTGGTGTTTCTTGCTTTTTTATATTGGTCTTTTAAGAAGCACTTTTTTGTGGGTTTTGGTTTTGATGAAATTATTTATGATGTTCTGTTAATGGGATTTTTTTTTTCTTCATGTGTCACTGAAACACGTAAGACAGCTGCAGATCCTGAGCTCTGCATTCTGAGTCTGCACTCGCAGATTCTGAACTCTTGAAATTGCTCTTACCACTTAGATGATAGAGCTAATTACCTGAATTGGTGGCATGGGAAAGTTATGTAATGAGCGGAGAGAAATATGGATCCATAGCAATGTTACTGCTGTTTCTTGAGCAACGGCTGCAAGGTAGCACCGTAATTCCCTGGCCTGTGGCAGACGATGGCATCTGGCTGTTCCAGCAGAGACAGTACTGCCTTCTGCTGAGACCTGCAGTAAAATTACTCAGTAGGCCCTGGTTAAAATTAATTGAATTAATTAATTAAGCATCCGAGGCATGGATATTTTCTCTGCAGGTCCTGCCTCTTAATGTTACTCTCCAAGGGAAGAAGGTGCCATTGAACTCATTTGCCGGGTATGTAGTCTCTCCAAGGCAGAGAGGTCTTGGCATCCTCTCAGCCACCACAGCCACTCTGGTGGCTCTGGGGCCTTCTCTGTAGGTGCAGGGAGTGCCTGAGCCTAGGCTGGCAGGCACTGATGACTTTTCAACCTTCTAATGAAATTTTCCAGACATAGAGGATTGAGAGAAGGAAAGATTTTGGATGGTTCCTATCTCAGTCAAGTGCATACAGCCTCCTGGTAGTGCCCTGCTCAGTACCGAAGTATTCACTGCTCAGTATTCACTGCAGAGCTGTGACTCTTTCTCAAAGGAAAATAAGATGCTGCACCAGTTAATGTAACTGGAGGGAGGGTATTGCCTCCCCTTGAATAGCTCAGTGCCTCATATGGGAAGATCTTGCTGGGTGGCACCTGTGAGCAGAAGGCGAGTCTGGTGTGCACGGGGCACAGAACGTGCCTGCTGGCCCAGGAGGCCTCACCACTGACTTCAGACCCCGCAGAAATTCCTGAAGTTTGAATCTGCTCTTGCCTTTTGTGATGTGCAGCAGGTCAGGTCCTGGCTGGAAGTTGCTGAGTTGCGGATCAGGCACATCGTTAGTAGAAATGCTGCTGTTGTTTCATGTAAGGGTTTTGGGGTGTGGTTTTCAGCCAGCCCATTCAGGAAAGAATTAGCTTTTATTTTCTTAGCTATTACTTTTTGCAGTGCGTGTCAAGTTAACAATGGCTGGGTATTCCTCTGAGGCTGTAAAATAAGCTCATTCATCCTCTCTCTCTGTTTGTTGTGTGGAGAACAAAACAAAAAAAAGAAAAAAAGAAAAGAAAAAAAACCTTAGTGAACTACTGTTTGCTTTCTAGACCAAGCCTGTGGTAAGCACACCAGCAGCCAACACTGCCCTGGGTCAAACATGAAGGCAAAGTGCCATTTGTGTTTGCTCAACCACATGGATACAGGGAGAGGGAGGAAGGCAGGAATGTCAGTGGGAGCCTCTCTTGTGGGCTTCTCCGTGCTAAATGGAGTCACTCTCCCACTGCTTTTGCAGGATCTCTGTAATTTTCAGTGGAATCATGCTAACCACTAACCATGCAGTGCTGCAGGAAGCAGGGCTGGGGTTTCAGTAGGTGGCCACATTCCCGTTGAGTCATGGCTGAGTCAACACCACAAGTTGGGTGGAAAGGGCCACGGTGCTGCTGGAGGTGCCGTTTTTGGAGAGGAAACACAACCTGCTGCTGTAACCATGGGGGTTGGTGGGGGATGCTGTCACTTGGCATGTGACAGTAGTATCGTTTTTTTGTCGTTGCTCAGCTTTGACATGTGGCTGAGGCTAGGAGGGGAAGATTGCAGGATGACATCTATGTCTTTGAACAGAAAGACGTAAAGCAAGTTACCTGATTGCCTGGAAAAGAGGTCAGCAGAGGAATGAGAGAGGCAGTCTGAGTGCTAACCTAGAAAATCTGTGCTGTTGAAAGGAGACTTGTGAGGTTGAATTCTCCAACATGGCTGTGGAACAAGGACAGCAGCACTGACAAACAGCTTTGCCTTCCAGGAGCAAAATGCTAGAGAAATTAAATGGAAGTGTTTAGAAATTCTTGTGGGAATGACAGCTGGAAGCAGCACAGTTTATTACATAGCCATCCTGGAGAGCCACACGAGCCACGTCCTGTATCTGAGGGAAGCAGCTGTGTGTCTGCAGCTGGAGGTAGATGAGAGGAACATGTTAACACCATTATAGGTAATGTGGAAAGGAAAATGAGTGAGGAGAGTGGGGATTTCTCCATCATTACTGTATCCCCCTGGCTGGAGCTGAGGACAGAGACTCAAGAAACCTGGCACCTGTACTTATATCAGTTATCTTGGGCCACTCTATTGTTCAACTTCCCCAAAATATTGCTAAGCCTGGGTACTAGACCTGATCCAATTAAGGCCCAAATTTCAGAGGTCTGGAGCAGCCACTGAAATCTTGGCGGCCAATCTTTGCTGAAAATAAGACCTCATCAAAAATTAGACAGACTCATGGGCACTCACAGAGACATTTAAAACCAGGGGCTCCTACTTTTAAGATGTCTCTGCTTGAGAATCTGCAGAAATTCCCAGGGGGGACACAGCTCTGTGTTTGTAATTCACAGAATCACAGAATAGTTGGGTTGGAAGGGACCTCTGGAAGTCATCTGGTCCAACCCCCCTGCTCAAGCCAGGTCACCTAAAGCAGGTTGCCCATGGTCATGTCCAGTCGGGTTTTGAATAAATCAAGCCTCACCAAAACCACAGACCCTTAACAATAAGATATAGGATATATTCTAATGCTGGAGCGGAGATACCGCATTTTTACTACAGTGCTGCTGATGTTTCTACCAGATAATACACCAGTGATTTGTGTCTGCCACCCTTTAAAGTACATGCACCAAGAAGGGTGTTAAAAAAACGTTTCAGTACAGCCAGGCTGCTAAAATAAGTTCTCAGAAAGCGATGCAACGTTTGCATTGTTCTTCAGCTGTACTGGGACATCTTTGCAAAGTCACCTACAAATGTACACCACCCACCTGTACTCTGGATACCTTGGCCATAACCTATGCTACATCTTTCCCTACTGGAGATGGTGATGGGCTTTGAGCTTTTTAGAAGAAAAGGAGGTTGTGAGTGCCTAAAATAAAGGCAATAGCCTGGAGAAGAACTTGTCTTGAGAGGGTTTGGACTGAATTGGATCAGAGGATCAGGAATAACCTTCACCTGGCAGTTTCCACCCCTTCTGTGGATATTTCAAGATCTACCAGGAAACACACAGCTCTGTTCCCATTGCCACTATAGCTGTCTAGAGAGGGCAGACCTCATCCCCCTAGCCCCCTTCCTCCCAGGTTGGCTACCACTGAGAAGATGCCTGCAATAGCTTGACTGATCTGGGCTAATCTGTGGGTACTTCTCAGTGGATTTGCCAGCAGGCAGGATTGGCTGGAGTGGCTTAGCCTTGAGGTCCACTGCAAATGCAGGAATTGAACAGGTAGAGAAGACTCACTGGAGAGTTAGGGAAGGGAAGAAGTGTAGCAGGCTTCCTTCCCCTACATCTGGGGGTTTAGGGCCTATCCTTTGGTGTACTTTACTGGTCAAAAGCAGAACAATCATCTGTCCTCCTGAATTCCTCTCAAATTCTCCTGTTGCAGCATGACTGGTAAAAATGCCAGCAGTTGGAAGACTGAAATAGCAGCTACCATTGCTTAGGCCCCACTGATTTGTCCTGTGGTTTTTCTGTGTCCTTTAATCTCCAGTAAATAATCCTCCACTTCCTTGCGGTCTTTCTAATTCCATGTTCTGAGATGGTGCTTCCTGTAAACAGCAGGTCTAGCGGACCTGGCGCACAGCAGCCTCCATGTAATTGAAGCTCTCCCCATATATGCCAAGGGCATGTGACAGGGCTGTTTTTCAGACTGGATGTGGCTGTGTCAGAGAGCTAAATAATGGAAACAAAGAGGCTAATTCTCCTCTCCTTCCAGCCTGGCGAAGTCAGGGCTAGCTCTGATGAGGCCAGTGAGGTCATACTGCGTGAAAGTAACATGAGCGAGAGTATCAGGTCCTGTCACCCTTCCTCAACGCCTCCTGCTACCTGGCCTCCAGTGACTGTAGATAGACCAGCACTCTAAGCAAAATTAGACTAAATTATGTGAAGCAAAGTCTTTCAGGAAGATGTGTTTGCCCTGGTACTTGCTCTTCAGGAGCCACATCCTGTGCAGAGGCTATGACCAGGCTTTGCTCAGCACTTACTGCCGTGTATGCTCTGGTCTAAAAGTTCGAGTGGAGTCCTAAAATTAAGGACAGAGATTAAGGGTCTGTGCTGACTGTAGGCCTTTCCTGATGTTCGGGAGGCCTCCAAATCCTCTGGTGTGCTGTGACTGGAAGGAGGTTGAGAAGGGATTTTCAGATCAAGATATCTTCAGCTGTTTTATGACTTAAGTTGTCATAAGATTTGGGATATTAGATACCCATCCCCAAGCCTGAGAGAATTTGTTTTGTGCAAGTGAGTTCACGTTAAATTGATGGTAGATCAAAGATGGTTGTTAGAAAATCTGTCCTATGTTCTTTAGGTGTCACAGTTTTTCATCCTGTTTGAAACCTGATCTGTCAGGATTTCTGCTCACATGGATCCCTCCACAGATGCTCAAGTGTCCAACAATCCATTTTAGAGCAGCCAGTCTGTAGAAATGCCTTTGCTCCCAACTTATCTTGGGCTCTCACTTATGTTTTAGTCCTGGCCCTCCTTCCACCCATCTTTCTGTGTGCTGAGGTGCACTCTGGACCGTACACCTTAAGGTGGGGCTCAGATATCTGCTGCAATGCGTCCCAGCTCCTAGTCTAGCATTCTGCCACTGGGCCATCCTACTTCTCAAGCTCATTTTTTAGGTCCTAGAGATGTGAGTGTTCAAGCTGGGTAGAGTTACCATTTATATCATTTTTATGAACTATTGTCTTAGACATTTTCAGGAGGGACTGTGCAGACTAAATTCTTTTTTAAAGATATACATTTCAAAGCAAAGCATGTTTTCACTTCTGAGGACTCTGAATCAAGTCTGTGCTAATAACTCTTGGTGCTTTCTGAGGAACGTGCTTCAGGCATGTCTAAGTGTGCAGAGGTTGTGTGATCTCAAAAGAAAGAAAAAGCACTTGCCTAGCTGCAAGATTACATTTTGAGTGTACTTACTGAGGTGGTTCTGGAGATGGATGGATGTAATACTGCAAGCTTTGCCAATATTTGAAACTTGGAACATGAATGTTTAAGTATTTAGAGCAAGATATTTAACCATAAAAGGGATCTTATAATCAGACTGTTAACATGTGAAATGGGTACCTCCTTCCCCAGCATAGCTGCTTCCAGAAATCTTCAGTTTAGATCTGCTTGCTATTTAGAGTAAGCCCAAGTTCTTTCATAACCTCACCATAACAAAGCTGTGACAGCTAAGGGAAACCTGTTCCATCTTTCAGCATTATCTAAATTATCAGTGCACTGGCTTATTTCATACTAAGATTGCGTGTGTGTGTGTTTGTGTTTGTATTGGCACTCTTTAAAGTATTTTTTGAGCTGAAGCATAAGCAGGCACTCACTTTGGAGTAGCATGGCAGGGGGAGGAAAAGGCCAACCGCAGTTTGTGTCACTTAATGTAAGTGCCACTGAAGTCTGTCATTTTGTTTAGAATGGTACGGTCATAGGCAATGTGTAGTAGATCTGAGTTTTTCAATTAAATGTTAACAACCTGGTTGTATCTCTTTGTGGTACTTGTATCATAATGAATTATGTGCATCCTGCAGCTGGCAGATGTGCTAAGACATGAACAGTGTGCGTCCTGCTTCACTTGTTCTGGTGTTTAATAAAAGGAAGCAGGGAAGGTTGATAGGAGAAAGCAGGTGATAGGAGAAAGCAGTTTGAATTCCTGACTGCCCACACAGCTCCAACATGACAATGCTGGCAGGAGCAATCTGGTGGAGATCAGATAGAGGGGGAGCTAACTTGCTTGATAGTTGGAGGAATGGGAGTTGCTGGCTTTCTTCATGACCACCTTGCCCTCGTGAAGTAGATACTACAT
Source organism: Apteryx mantelli (assembly GCF_036417845.1). Classification (NCBI taxonomy): domain Eukaryota; kingdom Metazoa; phylum Chordata; class Aves; order Apterygiformes; family Apterygidae; genus Apteryx; species Apteryx mantelli. The sequence continues at coordinate 11,271,444 of NC_089989.1, read as the reverse complement.
TATCACAAGGTTGAGCTGTTAGCTGAAACATATACTTACGCAAAATCAGGCACAATTATAACTACTATAAACCATTATATGGTTCCCAAAGTCCTCTTGAAAGCATTGCAAGTGTAGATGGAATTATTCTACTCTGTATGTAGTTATGCGTGCTCTTATGCATCAGCTACTTCAGCCCAGAATCTTCCTAGCATTAGGTTGACTATGTGCTTCCACATCTCCATTTTTTCTGGCAGTGGTGATGAAGTAACCCTTGAGAGGGGCAGAAAAATTTTGCCCAGGCATCACTAGGAGCCATTGATACTTAAAGCCAATAATCCTTGTCTGGAGTTGGTCCGGTTTGGCTCCAATTGCTGCTGAGTTTGCTGGTGGAGAAAACCACCACATTGAATCAAACCAATATTAAAGGAGACTTAACAGAAGTTAATAGCTAGTGGTCAAGAAGAACTGCCAGTACTCTTGCTTTTTCAGTAACTAGTAAAAGTGCTCTTTAACACAATTAATTTGATGTCTTGCAAAAGACTGAGGGAAATTGGAATTGAGACACTTGTATTTTGACAGACTGTGGAAAACTTCTGTTCAGACTGGTAGGAATGAAACCAATAAATTTCTGTAGAAACTTTCTGTATTCAGCCTTCAAGATAATAGATAGGCTGTTCTGACTCTGGATAAATAAACTCTGTTTTTATAAGTGTTTAAAGACCTTTGGGATGACGAAGTGGAACATACTTTAAGTCTCCAAAGATGGGAAGTGGCTTCTGAGTCAAATGCCCTCCCATGCCAGGGCTCGTATTTTAGACTGAGATCACTCTTTCTTGAGTTGTTGACAGGTTTGGGGGGAGGGGGTGGAGAAAAAAAGGGAAATTGTCCCAGGCTGAAAATAGCAGTGAAACATTCCCCAACTGGCAAACCAATTCTTAAAAAAAAAAAAACTTCCCAGGGAACATAAAAGCTCCAGACGGCTGCATCCCAGAAAACACTGGCTAAGAAATAACAAGTTGTGTGACAGAGGTGAGAAAACCTATCTTGGGTGACAACAGTCCCCGCCTGGGGTTGGGTGTTGCTCATTTCTTACATCATGGTGTAGTTGACCCAGTGCATCTGAGGAATAAAGGAAGGTATGGTTCCTGCCAGGAAACACTTCAGGGGTAAATTCTCAAGGTAGGTGAGCAACTCGCTCCCTTTTTGCCTCCCCCGCCTTGTGAAGGACAACCCTAGTTGCAATTTTTGCCCTGTCTAGCAGTGTCCCAGACATTCCAAAGGCCATGGTGAAAAGGCCATATCATGGCTTACAGCCTCCTGGAAAAGTGGGACAGATCTCTGCATTAATGCAAGACTGTGGCTTAATTCTGCAAATGAAACCAAAATAGGTGCAGACCAGAGCAGAGCCATAAGGCAATGTCTAGCTAGAAATGAAGAAGCCTTATCACTAAGGCCTAGCTATTTGCTTTGTTTTCCTACACATCTATCAGTTGATGTAGATTTTTTGGTATGTTGGGTAGAGGCCAAAAATACATGCTTTATTTGAACTGAATGTCATACATATAGGGTGGAGCACTAACCTGCTCTAAAATGGTCAGGCAGGTGGGATGGGCTAGGAGTGAATGCAAGCATCTGTGGTAGCACACTGGCCAAAGGACTAGCACAGCCTGTGATGGCCAAGGAAAGTAGCTTTATGTAGGCGTCAGAGGTTGTATGAGTATTGCCTTGGCACAGGTGTGACACACTGGAAAAATGTGCCCAGTTTTGGTGTCTCCGGTTCAAACGTAAATGCAATTGCCATGTTGCTGAGGCTGAGGGAAGAGTCACCAGCATGTTCCAAGGGCTGGAAACAGGCTGACCTAAGGAGCTCTGTCTCTTTGGTTTCTCAAAGAGAAGCAGAAGGAAGATTTGGTCAGAGCTTGTAACATACAGAGGTGACAGAAATGGTGGAATAATGGGCTTTTCAGTCTAGTAGGCAAAATCTTACAGGATGGCCAGAGTTGGACACTAAATGAATCCAGACCATGAGTAAGGCTCCGTTATTTAGAAGTCAGGGTGATTAATCAGGAAGTAACTTAGCAAAGGTTGTGGCTGATCCTCTCATGCTGAGAATGTTTTGATCAAGACTAGATATTTTTCTCCCTAAAGCAGATGCTCTAATTCATGTGGAAATTAATTCAGGTCTGCGCTGCCCAGGAGATGAGCCTGGATGAATGCAGTAATCTGCCTGACCTTCAAGACTCAAAACATGATTAGGACAAGACAAGGTTGTCCTTCCTTTTAAGGCTCCTCAGAAGAGGCTTCAGCCTGATGCGAGGGGAGCCTGGGGAGGACCGAAGTGGGTCTGGAGGAGGTGATGAGTATTTGATTCAGGTTTCAAGAATCACCTAAGAGAGGAAGGACGCAGCATCCCTTCAGCTTGGCGCGTGAGCTACCTTGACCCTCAGCTCCCACTTCAGTGACAGCTCCTGGGGTTTGGCTGCTGGTGTCTGGGTAGGGGAGGAGGCTTTTTTTTTAGCAAGGGAAAATAATTGTCTTGCAAGTAACAAGCTCACACTCAGCCTGGATCCAGGAAACGTGAGGCTCCTGCCACCAGCGACACCGCGGTTGCTACAGCAACCACAAAGAGGACAGTCACCAGCACCCTCCTGTCCACCCCTCCGAAAGACGGCAAAGCAGGGAAGGCGATGGGTTGGGAGAGGCAAAGCAGCTTGTGAGGGGCAGCCCTCGGTTCGGGGCCACCAGCCTTCCCCCTGCTCAGCCAGGGCTGCTACGTGCTTTGCTCCCTTTGCCGCTGTGGTCGCTGCAGCGCCGACCTGGGCAACTTTCTGTTCCTGATCGGTCCTGACAAGCATTTGTTTCCAGGTCAATATGGTTTTATTCACTGTATCTGCAACCCAGGGAAGGCCTCGCAGAGCACAAAAGCGCTCCAGCCTTGTTCTCGCTGTAGTAATCTCCCCTGCAGGTATCTGCAGGACAGCGATGCTGGGTCAGGTTCTCGGCGCTTGTTCAGCCACCAGGGCTGCTGCGTGAGCTGTCAGAAGCTGTAAGCATCACTGGGTGCGATGCTGAGGATGCTTTGTGGAGGACAGGAGCAGGTGTGGTAACAGGAGGCTAAAACCGAGCTGTGCTTTTTAAGTGCCTGCCATCTCATTACTATTTAAATTGGGCTCTCCGTGGTTCCCAGCACTGTGCAATTCCGCCTCAGTAAAAATGCATGGTTTCCCCCGACGCTTCTCTCTTAAATATTTAATGTCAGGAGAAAGAGTTATTTTAAGAAATGCTTCACCACTTCTATCCTAACAGAAAGTTGTTTTAGGTGGCTAGAGCAGACAAAGAAGAGCTTTGGCAAAAGCTTTGGCTGTAATTTTTCAGGATCCTTCAGCTATTGAAAGGGCAGAGATATGATGCAGTAGGGTAGGGAGAAAGGAGAGGAGAGGGGTTTTGGCTGCCCTGAGGGTGTAAGGACTCCTGGGGTCTGCAGTGCATCCTGTCCCTGACTCTGTGCAACTGTGGCCTGATTCCTTACGCTAAAATACTTAAAAGCAACTTAAAAGCTTGGAGCCTGCATGGGAGATGCTTAAAGATCACCTGCCCCCAGATCTTAGCTACAGCTATGGCCAGGTACGGTATCCTCCCTTCCACCTCTGGATGTATCAGGTTTGTACTCTAATGCTGAGTGCCAAAGGTATAACAGAGATTTAAAGGCATCCACCTGCCAGAGATTTCATAAGGATTTACTGAAGTTCATGAAGTGGTTTGAAAAGCCTGGAGAAAATCAATGTGCAAGCGAATGCGTTTTAATCACAGCCAAATCATAAATCAGGTCATCCTTAATATAAGCGACTGCTTAAAATGAGCCTGATGCAAAAACAGAGGGCTGTGCTTTTCCTTCAGTCAGGCAGTCCTGTGTCCTGGCATGTCCACTGGTAGGGAGACTGAGCTCAGCTCACTTATTGCTTAAGGAACGAACCTGTGCCTGTGCACTGGCATAGGCAGATGCCCCATACCTGCACATCAGTGGGGTGGGAAGCCAGGCAGGGAAGGTCTAGGAATAAACGCACCAGTATTTCAGCCGTGGGAGAGGCCATTCACTGCTTCCCGCACTGGAACTGGTGTGATGCCAGCAGGGATAATGGAAGTATTGCTACAGTCCATATTATCTTATGTCCCTAATCAGGCCCATTTACCTGCAGGATAGCTGGTGTCATGCTGAAATGAGTGGCCTTAAGCACTGTTTCCAGGACAGGTTGGGCACAAGTGCTATTTAAGTGCGCGCTGGTACTGACAGCCAGTAAAACGTACCAGCCTAAACACCAGACACAGCATGTGCTGTGGTCTGCACAGGGCTGGGGCTCAAAGAAACACATTCAAAACCATAAAAAGTATAGTTAAAATACAGTGTTTCTTAGTGGGAATTCTGAACTCCTCAACAAATCTGTGTGCTAATCCCAGCCCCTTCCCATACAGCCACAGTGTAATTAAGTTTTCATTTTAATTATGTGAAAGGACTGTGTCAGTCGCTTCTCAACACCAGCTTTGAAAAAGGACAGTGCTATTGGGCTGTTCAATAATTTATGTCCTTAATATCAGAGAATAGCGTTTGTGGAATTTCCTATTGCTACAAGCCAGGATATTAAGCAGCCTTCCAAGAGAGACAGTATAATTGCAGTGAGCCCTTATAGCGTTCATGAAGCACACTGAGATGTATTTGCATTAGTGGTTTTGATGGGGATATGATCTCTTAATTAGCATGACCTTCTAAAAAGATCCTGTTACACCACCACCACTAGAATCAAGCAGCAGATGCGTCTGTGTGGCTTTCTGTGCATCTAAAGGCAGGGAAAGAAATAGTGCAAGATCTGCTTGGTGCTGGAGAGGGAAGAATTTCCATGGTTCTGAACTACCTGTGCAGCCATCTCTGTGGCAGGCATCTGAGAAAAGCCAAGATGGACAGACAGCTGGAGCAGGCAATCTGACTGACGGAAAGGGTAGGGAAGGTAGGGGAGCACCACCAACCTGCACAAATTAGGATTTGACTTATTGTCCTGTTGATTTCTGTGCATTAGCTAAGCAGGGAGGGGAGATTTTAACCAGATGTTTAGAAACGTAATGGTTCAGCCTTCTGCTTAGCTGTTTTTTTATTCATTCCATCTCTAGCAGGCAAACAGTTCCAATTCCTGTTTCTGTACCTCATAAGACAAATAAGGCAGAGACCTGGGAGCAGCAGATGCAGATGCCCATACTGGAACAGGTCCCACACGTTTTCTTTGGCAGCGGTCTGGCTGCCTGCCTACGACTCTGCCCCAGCTCCTCGTGCTACTGACTGAGTCTAAAAAAATCCTAGGACTTTGGTGGCAGAGCTGTAAGAGAGGGGCAAGTCCTGCCCGTCTGGCTCACATAGGTCTCACAGCCTATGAGTGGCCTGTTGAAATCAGTGGAATCCATAGGGATGCCACTATATTGACAGAATTAGCTGTTCCTCATGAAACATGTTAAACTTGAACAAGCAGCTTAAGAAACACCCTTGCTACTAGAAACTGGGGAAGTGCCAAAGAAGAGGCTGCTTTTTACTCTTTTCCTAAGCGTTTCCTCTCAGCACGGTCAGCGGCAGAATCCGGGGCAGATGGGCCTTTGGTCTGCCCAGGGCAGCTGTTCTTACAGCCCGTATTTGACAGTAGCTGGCAAAGAGCTGTGCAGCTTTAAATCCTGCAAGAGATGTTTTTGTCATAGGGAGCGATTTGAAATCCATCTCCTAATGCAAGTCAAATGAGAACATCAGTGTGTTAGCTCATCTTTCTGCCTCTCCTTCATCTGTGTTAATGAAGAAAGTTTTCAGAGACACCAGCCATGGATGACATTAATCAAAAAAAAGCCTTGCTGTTACCAGAAATCTTACCAGTGAGCAAAAGAACAACACCTTAAATGAAATAAATGTGCCTTGCCATCTGCCCTTCTCCAGGAGCACTGGTGGAGGGTTCAGAAAGCAGAAGCCCTTCCCACGCAGGTTCCCCCGCTGGTCCTGAGAAGCACTGACGCCGCATCCCAGGGCCGCCCTCAGCTATCCTGCCATGGATGCTACATTAGCGTTCATTAAGCAGAAGAGTATTGATGTGCCTTACTTACTGGAAGCTGGGGATGACGTGTGAGCGTTATTTTAATGGATGTTTCATCTATTTCAGAACTTGTAGGGCACTTAACAAGTCCTTCCCCGCTGAACTTTGGCTTCCACTGTTATAGCTCTCTGTGGGACAGGACAGCGTAACCCCTGGCTAACCTCCCTCCTCTGGGGATTGCTGATGAGAGCAGAGGCCCCTTTAGGTGCCTTTCCACCACCGGTAACCACAGTTCCTCTGTGTCTGTGAACTCCCCCTTTCACCATGCCCAGCTGTATAGTCGTTTAGCACAACGTGTGCAAAGCCCTAACGAAGCCCAGGGCAGAAAACTGGCCTTTGCAGCCATGTCTAAGGCTTTGGTTACATGGTCATTTTAATTAGATGTATGCCCACGCTGCCGCCAGAAGAGATGTCCTGCCCTCCTCACCACTCCCAGCCACTTGTCCCCTGCCTTGTGCCAGTGCTGCTGTTCACATGGCTGCAAGGTGAGGGAGTAAAAGGGGTTTTCAGCAGGATCGGTGCCCTGCCCTGGCTGGCCGCAATGGCAAACCCCTGCGCAAAGGCAGCCTGGGCTGGCGCGGGGTGACGGCGGCTGCCTCGGTGCAGTCCGGGGGGCAGCGTTCCCTGCTCCAGCGCGGCTGAAACACTGGCGTAAGCAGCCGCTGGCCGGCGCTCCCACAGGGAAGCACCCTGCGCTCCCTCTTCCTTGATTCGTGCCGCTGCTTGACACCCGGGTGGTGGCTCTGGCTGACGTGAACACTTCAAGCGCGGGTTCATAGCGTTCTTCCAGTTCTCGATCTTCATGAAACGATTGCCTTACCGTTTGTCAGTCCAGCAAGGCCTGTCTCATCCCGGTGGTGAAACAGTTGTTTGCTTTTTTAGTGCATCTCAGGCTCCCAATGATTAAAAGTCCTGTTGTTCTTATTTTGCCATTAAATGGACTTGAGGAGGCAGGATACCAAACTAGAGAACAGTCCTGAGGCTAAGACACAATTACCAAGGCAAAGATGGGAGAACATTTAGCTGGTGAAATGAGGTTAGCGAGGCAGTTTGGCCCCGCATCTGGCCAGAGACTGACTTTAATCTTAATATACACATGGCCTGCGGCCAGCACACCTCGAGCTGTTATCTGTCACGTTTCAGGAGTTAAACGGGGTCAGGAGAGGGAAGAACTTGGCTGCAAACTTCCCGGGGACCTGCTGAGCTGGGGCCTTGTGCAGGCAGAGGGTGCCCGAGATCTGGCCATGGGCATTAGAGGGGGAATCTCAGGCTTGGTCACATCACAGTATTTCCTAAAAGTGTAGGTGGTGTTCCCCGGATCCTTGCCAGCTCCTGTGATTACCTCCACTCTTCCTTTAACATCCCTGTAACTTCCACTGCAAAACAGATTCTCCACAGAGGAAGTGAGCAGAGAATGACACATCCCCCTTTCACAGGTACCTGCGTAGCAGTACCAGGGAGGAAATACTTGTGTTTACCTATGGCCAAAATCAGACATTTGTATAGGTACCATTCTGCTAACTCTGCCCCTTCTGCGAGATCTGAAATTAGTCCAGCTTCTGAAGAGCATTTAAATGGTTCCAGATAAGCAGTGCTATATGTATGTAAAATAACTGCTTTCCATCAAGTTGCATTAATGGAAACCATTACTTAGGAGTAACCAGAAAACAAATACAAAGTGGGTCTGTGTAGAAATCTCTAGGGTGAAGCAAAATAAGACAGAGAAATCGCTTGTGTATATGAATGCATAAAATACACTGACAATCTGGATAAAAGTGCCCATGCAGATGAATAAGGGATATTCACAGACTGGACAGGCAAGTTCCAAATATTGTGGGTAGGAAACCACAGAAAAGGACACAGACTAGGTTCAGGAGCAAGAAGATTTGCAGTATGAGGCTGATCTAGATGCCGCTGAAGTCCTGACATCCAGGGAGGGAGTCAGTCCCTGGAGGGAATCCCTGAGAAGCTGCTGTGCTGGGGGGAAGCGAGAGGAAGCGGGTATCTCAGTAACGGATGGCAGAGCCCAAGCCTTGACTGAAATCGTTGTTTTCACATTACTGAAAGAAGGTGAATTCTGTGTCCTAGAGACTCTGGAAAGGGAAGCCAGGTGCTGGAGCTGTAATGTGCCTGTTGGAACATAGCCTTTTTTTAATGGGGGATCCCTCATTGTTTTTAACGGGGAGCAAACTGCCTTGTACCACCCTTCTCTGAACGCAGGAGCATAGGCCAAGGTAACAGATGTGCCACCACATGCTAGTTTACAGGTGACTATTTCGTGTTTCCCTTTCTGAGCGTTGCTGGAGCTGAATGCAGCCAACAGTGCTGTTCGCTTATGAAATGGAGGAGAAAAGCTTCACTCTGGTTAAACTGACTTGCCTTTGGACAAAAGTGTGTGTGGTCCTGCAGAGACACAAGCAGTGAAGGAAAGCACCACAGATAAGGAAAACCAGAGGAGATAATGCCTAAAAAAAAGAATAAATGAAAATGTATTGGGAAGGTATATGCAAAACCATGAACGTGCTTTTGCTGAGGTTATAGTCAGTGATTGACCAAGTAAAAATGACATTGGCCTACATTTATTTGTAGTACAGTAATTTCCTCTGTTCTAGTTGTTCTATGTTTATTTTTCATTCTCCGCGACTTCTAGGCTGTTGACAATGCCATGGCCCTGAGGGCACTAGTAGACCTTAATGACCCTGACCAGCCTCACCTACACCTTCCCCCAGCCCATGGGCCCTGGAGCGCTGTTTGAGCTCAGGCCTCCCTTCTCCGTCTGAGCTATGTTCTGAGAGCTCTGATCTCCAGCTCAGCCATAACCTGTGCTGGTGCCTGACCATGGGCTTCTGATCTGTGCCCTGACCTGTGGGATGACTTCCTGGCCAGACCTCAGGCCTGCATTGTCAGTGTGGACCTTCCAGCAACTGCCAGACCTGATCCTGATTTGTGGATTGACTTCCTGGCTGACCTCAGATCTGCCTCATCACCATGAACTTGCCTGATGATCTGGGCTCTTGGTTGAATCTGGATATGATCTCTGGGCATGCCTTGCCCAGGGATGGTGGGATGGGGTCCTGGCTGGTGAGACCTCTGCCCTGGTGGCTGTTATTGTGCTTGGTTCCCAGCTCCCTGTCTCTTAGGGAGCAGCTGACCCTTGCTGATCCCTGACAGCTTTTCTTTTGTGTGCTCCACTCCTCTCCCTCCCCAACCTTGGATTTGAAAAAAAGTCAATCCTGCCTCTTATGTTGTGTCCTGCAGTAAAGACTCAGTAGGCCAGAGCTGGGGTTCTGCACTGGCATGTGAGAAGAGCTGGCTGCTGTGTTGGGCAGAGTCTTCTTAACCTGCGGTTAAGTATCTGGGATGGTCAAAGCAGTCAGCAACTTCAGTCTGCTGCTTTTGTTGTTTTGGACAAACCTAATGCTAGATGAGTCGTTAGGCTCAGATGGTGTGTCCTGTTCTGATCTGGCCTTTTGAGCAGGTGAAGCAGTGAAGATGCCATCCAGATCCACTTCCCCTGCCAGCCTCAAATGTTCAGAGGAGCAGTGTTGGTGCACAAGGGTTGTTGCAGCCATCAGTCACAGCAATGAGGACCAAAGGGGCCAGATCCTGAGTTGCACAGGTTTGCATTGCTTGGCTTTTGTGCGTGGAGCTGTGCTGATTCTCCACACCCGAGTAGCTGGCCTGGGTGTGGGAGGAGAGCAGCCCTGCTTCCTGCTCCTTAGTCCAGAAGGAAATGTTGGTAAGGAGGGTGCAAAGCCAAACCTCTTTGCAGGGTATTTTCCATTAAGTAATCATTCCCATTCCTCCAATATCTGCACTTTTAAGCATTCAGTGGCATTTTTGAGAGCTCACTGTGGGCCAAAATCTAACCCTGATGAAGGCAGCTGGACCTCTTGCCTTGTATTACAGCAGTTTGAGAATCTGGACCATGTGATGAGGTTGGTCTGGCCATGGTGTTTCTTGGCTATAAAGGATGGGAAATGTCTGTGGCTGGGCTGCAGTACAACGCAGTACTAGAAAAGCTAAGGAGATTAATTAACCTGCTCAGCATTTTTGCTTTCCTCGATCCACACACTGTACAGCCCTACAATGCTTTTATTGTATGGAAAACAAAGCTCTTATGCTTGAATGTAGCAGCTACGGTACTGTGTTCTTGCCTTAACTGAAGGCTCCTCAAGTGATTTAAGTCCTTCCCTGTCACTGGTGATAAATAGTTGCCAGGGTTAAGAGAACTTCCTCCTTTTCTTTCTTATTCTTCTGCTTATTTTGTAGCCAGGAAAAAAAAAAAAAAAAGAGGTGTTTTCATGCAGGGCCAAGTTATTAACATCTTATTGGGGTAGCAGGCCCAGCAGTATTTCCAGAAGTAAAGAAATTACAGTTTATCCAAGTTTTTGGAGACATCTGAAAAAAAGGACATTGTCTTTCCTTCACATGGGAGAGAAACTGTTTGCACCAGTTGCCTTTCTCTCCTGGGTGTCAGCACATCGATTTGACAGGAGGCCAGGAGAGAGCCTGTGCTTGCATGCCTGAAAATTGGGGAAGGATGCTGTGGTGTAAAGACTGACCTTGCATTCAGGAGGGGCCGGTTCAGTTCCTCGCTCTGACGCAGGCTCCCTGTGTGGCTTTTGTCTGCAGGAGAAAGTTGCACCACTTCTGAACTGCCTTAATTAAACTGGAACAAACCATTGTATAGCCATGATTATTTTACTATAACTGCATTGCTTTTGAAACAAAAGGTCCCAGGGCCTTGGGGGTGGATGGGCATTCACTTACGCAAGAAGGCGCTAGAAAAACTTGCCAACCCTGCTTAGTTGTTGGCCCTGTCCCCACCTGCCACAGGGACTGTCCTGTCACAGCCCTGCTTGCCAAGCTTCTCCTGGGAGCACGTCTCAGGAGCACTTCCCTTGTATGCCTCATTTGAGGGACCTCAACTGACTTAGCCCCACCACTGCCCAAGTGCTGTGAGCAAGGAGATGCTGCAAACAGCTCCGGCCAGATCTGGAAGCCGATTTCACCCACAGTTTAGCTCTTACCTGGTAAAATGGACTAATAATACTCCAGATTTTATCAGAGGCAATGCGTGACTCCACATTACTACAGAGGTAGCCCAGAGATGAAATTGGGGTCGCTCTTCTTGCCACAGTAGCTTTTGTTTTACATGCAGAGATGCCACCCTAATAAGAACTACTGAAATGACCTGAGCCAACTTAGTTATTTAAAACGTAAGTGTGAATATAGATATCCCAGCCTGCAGCAGCTGATAAATCCTTTGAACTTGCTTTGCTCCTGGCTTTAGCCAGTATTTGGCTGGTGAACTTGGACAGTAGTCCCTGCGGCTAATTGTGGTGTGCTGCCTGCAGTGAAATCTTCCCCCCCACCCCATGCATAAATACAGCAATCAGTTTACAGCCTTGAGTGGGAGATTAGATTGCTTATATAATTCTTTATAATACCTCAGATATTGCTATTTTTCATCTGTGATAGGATCAGGATGTGCAGCCCTCTTTAATGTGGCTATTTGATACAGGGTCATTAATTCATTCATATCAGCAAAGCACTTTGAAGATGAAAAGTGCTCTATAAGTGCTAAGCATTATTGTTTTTATGTCTCTTGCCTCCAGGCTTCCATATTACACGTGTGGGACTGCAGCAGCTGAAAGCAGGGCTGGGGGATTCCTCGTGTGCATCCATCATCTCTAAATGCCTCTCTGCATCCTGGTCTGAATTCAGCAGCAAGTACAAGCAGCCTGGCTCGCCGACAGCAGGTTGGACTTCCCTGGCAGTCGGGGCTTGCGGGCAAGCTCTTCCCAGCTCAAAAATGAGACTTAAGCCAGGTCTTGAGCCTGTGTTCAGAGGGAGTATAGGGCGCACAGCACCTTGCAGGATGGGGCCCACCACTGTGCTCTGTGTAGTTCTCCCCTTCCCCCTCCCCAGCTCTGCTTTAGCGATAACCTACTTTCTTGCTTTGTGGAAAGAACAGCTTGGATTACCTTGCTACAAATGAAAGGTTTCAGTCATTGTATCAGATGAGTTGCAGGTAAGCACAGAGTTTAATGTCAGCTTTTTGGCAGCTTTCTTCCCCCTCTCCACTTTGCACAAACAAGCCGTCTTTGTGTGGAAGTTCATTTTCCTTTTTAGCCATGGCATTTGTCAACACAGCTTTCCAATAATCCTCTTCGCACAGATAAAGAAGAGCCAGCATCCAAACTGGATCCATTTCTCTGAAGCTTAAAAAATGGTCCGCTGTCTGTTCTGAAATTGTGATTCAGGTCATTAAAGGACTCCCCGCTCTGTTACAACCCCTTACCACCTGGGAGAAAGGCAGAAATGATGCCCACGTGACAGATCTTAAATCCTTGCATGAAACTATCTGCCTTAACTCCTTCCTCATCAGCCCTTTGCAAGCCCCCTGCTCTAACAAATCAGGCCAGATACAGCACAACTGCGCAGCCAGCCTGCACCAGCCTGCTGGATCCCTGCAAAAAACCCTGTCATCTGAGAAGTACAGCAAATATTATGGTTAGTTTAAATTAAGGTGCAGGTGTCACAACCCTGGCCCACAGCTGGACCCCAGTGGCTGAGGGTCCAGTATGGTATATTCCCTTTCTGCTAGATGGCTTCCCTCAGTAAGAAAATCCAGGGTATCAACAACAAAACTCTGTTCAGTGGTATAGGGAGAGAAGGAGACCTTTCAAATCACTTTGGCTGCTTCTGTCATTTAGACATCTGCTCTTCTTTGGCATCACTTGAGCTAAAGCAATGCGAAGCTCGCAGTCCAGCAGATCTAAACGTGTAACTCTGAACAAGTAACTCCCACTTTGTAAAAATAAGCCCTTCAGACTGAAGTCCAACGTGGACCAGGCCGTGTGTCCTCTGCAGGCAGGGAGGATGGGAGCCTACAGAGAATGAATCCAGGCAGTATTCACGCTGCCCCGCATTTGTCCAGTGAAGGCAGAAGATGCGTCTGGCTGCGGTGCAAGGGCAGGAGAGTGCTACTCCAGCGCACCCAGGGCAGCAGCCTCGCAGCCTGGTGGTGGAGCAAAAAGGAGCCAGTCCCCTGCCTAGCTGGGTCCCTCAGATGCTTGAAGTCAGCTGTCTTGGAAACCTTTCACTAGCAGCTTCATTAACTGCTTCATTTCTGCTAATTTTAGCAAAAGCACTTAGCCCTCCTGGCTCCTGCTCAGCTTACACTATCCCACCCCCCAACCCCAGCAAAGTCATCTACAGAGCTGCCTTAATTCTGAAATTCTCCAGCAATGTGAAGGCAGTGCAAATTGAGCAGCCTTTGCTATCAAGCTAAATAACATCAGGGCTTGCTTTACTGATTAGAAAATTATAATGAATCAAACAGGTCAATGAATAATCCATTTTAAAAAAAAAACATAATGGAGGCATTGGGTAATATGATACAACATTGGCCTAAGTTTATACATCAACTGATAAACCGTAATTAAAAACAAAATTAAAGGGCCCTCCACAGAGCAAGTTTGATGCCTTCCATGTGAATGCCCAGTGAATAATCACTTAATTCAAGAACAGCTCTGTCTATCCCACCTTGCACCTGTGCAGAAGTGCTGTATGGTTTCAGTCAAACCACATGTGCTTCAATTCTTTTCTCAGCTTGTGGCTTTAAAAACTCAGCAGCGCTGAAACGTGCCATAGGCTTGTCGAGTACGTGTGCAGCCCACAGGACGAACTACAGCCGGAGCAAAAACGAGCACAGGCATGCAGAAGGACACCTCTCCTGACGGCTGGGGGATCCGCGTCCTTCTCGCAATAAATTCCTCCCAGACAATGTTTCTGGGGATCGATAACGATTGCAGCCCCAGCCTTGCGGCAAGAGGAGGAAGGAGCCCGGCTGTAAGCTAGGCAGGCTCAGGGTTTATCCTTGAAAAACCTGTGCTGCAGAACTTGGCTCTGCGTCTGGCAAGCTGCCCAGGAGGAGATAACGATAGATGCTAACGGCTGCCTCGTGCTGTATGAACTCACAAATCCGCTCGCCAGCCAGCTAAATTGGTGATAAGGCATCCCTATTAACAACACACCAAGCGGGCCAAAGCACCGCCTACCTTCCAGAGCAGAGGTGAAGCAACAGCCCTGTCTCAAAATACCTCCTTCCTGCAAATGCGGCAGCTCCCCGCGCGCTCCGCCGGAGCAGGTGCTCCAAAGCTTGCAAAAGCTTTGCAAAAAGCAAAGCTTACCAAAGCTGGGTACCTGGCCGTGAGCTGAGGTTCAGCCCCACGGTGTGCCCCGGCTTCCCGAGGGATCGGCAGGGTGCTGAGCGCAGCCGGATCGAGCGGGGCCGTCCCTTGCTCCCAGGCACGCCCAGGACTGCTTTTCAAAACGATGGAGGCAAAGTCAGATGAGAAATGAGTCAGCCTGCCTCATCCCAAAGTCAGTCGCAGAGCTGAGGGAAACCAGAAGTCCTGAGCTGTTTTGAACTTGTGTTAAATAATAAACCAGAGAAATGAATAAATTAGCTCAGCATCTATTTAGGTCAGACCTTTCCTTTTCTCCCAACTGTCTCCATATTCTTCCCTGCAGTAATCAACTGATGCATGTACACTGTGACGGTGCATCTGCTCCATCCCTTCTAGTAGCTGAATTCTCTACAATATTTGCAGTGCAGTTTTGCCAGGTGTAACATAGGTTATGCACATTTATTCCTGCCTTGGGGTGCTGCAGGCATGCTTCCTTTTCTGTTAGTGGGGCAAGAAGTACTTTGGTACATCACACTAAACCAGTAAGCGTGGGCTCAGAGCAGCCTCGCGCGGAGGCTGCCCGTTCAGATGTTACGTCAGCAGGCAGCTTAGCGACTGTCGCCTCAAAGGGGATATTAAAAGCTTACCGAACCTGCAGAACTAGGCCCCTTCGCCAGAAGAGGGGTACCAGTTCAGAGCTGCTTAAATAGCTGTTTCTTCTAAACAGCTCTGTTCCCTATCAGTTTCATTGTGTTCCTGTGAGAATGCCTGACTCTAAAAAAAGGGACCATTATTACTATATATTAGGGTCCCTGGCCCTGCAGGTAGGTTACGTAGGTATTCTGCACGTCAGCACAAGGAAGCAGTCCCTCCTCTGAAATGGGGAGGTTTAATGCTCTTCTGAGAGAGAGCTATATTGATGTCTGTGGCGATTTTATAGCCCTTGTATTTCCTTGTATGCACCCTGTCTCCTCTGGCCCCCTTCACCCAGCTGCTGGGGTCTGCAAAGTGCCTGGAAATCTCCACCTCCCTTCTTGTATTTGTTGCGGATGGTTCCTGACCTCCTGGTTTCTGGGGAAAATTTGAAAAGGTGAAGCAAGTGTACCCTAAAGCCTAGGAATCAAACAGCAAAATAAGTCCACTAAAGCCCCTCTCCCGCTGCTGGGGTTACAGGTGTCGGAGGCTCGCAGTGCTGCCGGATGCCCGCATGGGTATGAAGCACCAGACGGGAGAAACCAGCCCGGCTGTCAGGAGGGACGAGGGCTGGTTCGAGACCAGGGTGAGCAGGAACGTGGGCCAGGGCTGGCTGCCAGGTGCGAAGGGCAGCGCCACAGCACGCATGGGGCCTCTCAACGTGCCCATGCAGCCGGCACCGCGGGAACTTCCGCCCCCTCTGCACAGAGAGGAGGCTGGGGAGCGTTAGCAGAGGCGTGCGGAGGAGCTGTGGGGTCCCGCCTGCCCGGAGCTGGGGGGAATGTGCAGTTTGGCACAGCCCCCAGCCGCTCACTCTCTGCCCAGCATTAGAGACATTTCCTTCTCGGAAATAATGTTAACAGCTGTACTTTAGCCGCATCTCTGTGACTCAAGTATCATATTAAATGCTCTGCATCCAGGGCTCTCCCCAGCCAGCGAGCTCTTGGGATTTACTTTGCTCTTCTCTCTTTCTGCTCCCTGACTGGTTTCAAACTCATACTTTTACAAAGTGACAGAATGGGAAAAAGTCTGGCTCAGTTCACCCAGGGTGTCTGCTCCTCTTTTCTGTATGGGAGAGCTGCCTGCCGTCTCAGGCTTTCGGCTGCTTGGGAGCCATGTCTCCTGTGCTCTGCCTGCTAATCTGCTGCTGCAGTGGTGCAGCGCGTGTCTCTAGCCCTTTTAGTAGTCCAAATACATTACATTTCCAGCTTCCAGCCTCAGCATCACCTCCACATTTCCAGACTAGCTTGCAGATACCCCAGGCTCTGGTTTGTGATTGCAGTGATCATTTGTTGGTTGTGGACATTCAGCCAGCTCTGCAGCTGGATGAGGCTGATTGATTGGCACAGAGGGAAATCCAATTCTAAGTCCCTGAGTTCTCCTGAAATCCACCAGCACCATTCAAATGCCTTCAGAAAAATGTAGCTACCATACAGTCTTGTATATTTATTGTCATGAAACCATTCTTTGGATATTTAAAATAAGTCCCTAAATGGGGAGGACCTAATATATGCATAACTTTGGGCCTCACTGAAGTTCAGATCATTCTGTGGGTAGGTTGATGGAGGTCCATTTACGTCATTAGGAGCAATATCTCATGGTCTGCAAATATCAGCAAGCTGGATGAACATTCATTGAGAAGGAATTTATCTGCATCAAGAAGATGCACCTTCTCAGCCCAGCTCCTTGATTGCCAAAACTTCTAGGAAACATAATTGAATTGGTCCTTCCTGACCCTGCAGGTAGCTAGGGTAGATATCCAGTGATGAACCCAGCCAGAAGAAGTGTCCAGAGTGTAGGCAATGTAAAGTAAGAAGTTACTAAGTTTGGTGGCTTAGCTGGCTCCCACAAGTCGCAGCCTGTGAGTCACTAGTACGTAGGCCACCAGCAGTGGCTGACTCCCCTCTGGAGAAAGGAGCGGAGGTGGAAAAAATAACAAGAGGAAAACAGCTGTTAGTCGTGCCAGCTATGGGGAGAGTGGGAGGAGGTGGCAGGCCTGACAGTGAAAGGTCAGGTCTGTGTTGTAGGCTGGTGCCTGATTCTTGCTCCTACCTTCATGATGCAAAGCCGTCTTTGGGAACACAGTCGCTGATAACGTGCAGAGGAGCTGGGCCAGTGCTGATCTGGGGAATGGTCTCCATGGGGGAACGAAAGCCTCCGATGGCAGCCAGGAGTGATGGAACAGTGTAAGGGCTGCTGTAAGATGTCCGTCCTTCTGTACGTGTTCCCTGCTCACACCTCTCTTCTGGTTGCTCCAGCCTGCTCCTCTCACCTCTGCTGGGCTGAACTTGACCACTGCTGTTGAAAATAGCTTTTGACCCAGTGAAAACATTGTAGAAGAAGATATGTTTTGCAGATGTACTTGGAGCATGCTCACCTTACTCTCTGTGGGTAAACAACAGTGCAAAGCATTTGTTCCCCAGTCCCTGTCACCATGTTAAACAGAGGCCATCGATCATAAGCCCACCTGCAGCTAGCCCAGCAGTTTTCTCACTCCTTTATGCTGGTCCTTGGGCAGAGTAGTTGCAGAGGGAGAGTCAGAAACACTAGACAGAGTGAGTGACCATATTCCTTGTCCAAAGCAAATGCAATAAAAACGTTGCTGCAAAAAAAAGATTGCAGCTCCCTGGCCTCTTCCAGTGCCTCAACTCGCTTGCTCAGCTGGCGGGAAATCAGCGCCAGCCCCATGGAGCTAAGCCGCTGGTGAGCACAGGCCTTGCCTGTAGTTTCCAGGTTCATGCCCTCCGCGCAAGAGCAGGCTTGCAGGGCAGCGCCACACCGGCTCCCCAAGCGCCTTAGAGATACCCGCTGCTGACCCACTGCAGACCCTTCTCCCCTAACAGCCTTTACCTTGCAAGAACCGTTGCCACCAGTCGCCACTGTTTTTTCTTACCTCCTTAGGAAGAGGAGTGGGAAGCAGCTCCTCCAGGCATAGGCACTGATTGCTGGGTTGGTGGTATTTGCTCCTGGGCCCTGCCACTGAGGGTCAGGTTTAAGGAGAGCCTTGTTATGAATGTGCAGAGACAGCCGTCTCCCTGGAGGCAGCCAGTCATTTTCAATAAGCTAAACAATATTTTTAATGACCTTCCTCATGTCTTCAAGAAAATTATAATGGCTATCAGGGCAAAAAAGCCACAGTCAGGTAGGATACCAAGTCAAGCGGGAAATTTCTGCATGTCTCACTGTTATTCCCTGGAGATCTCCCCTCTCCCAGACAGGGACCAGCGCTCCCGATTTTGAGCCCAGAGCCACCACACGCCGCCGGATCTGTTATGCTCAGGCTCCCTCTAGTGCCTTGATCTTCCCGTGTGCCTGCTTCTCTGGGCGGCTGGCCTGGAGGCCGGGAAGAGCTGGGGACCGTCCGTTCGTCCCGGAGGATGGTCCATCGTTCCCACTCCCCTCCGGCAGCACTACCTAGGGCTGCAGCGCTGCCAGGCCCTGTTTGCCCGCCAGCTGGGCCAGCTCCAAAAGTGCCCCAAAGCCACCGTATCCCGCCAGGGCACTGCCAGGGGGCCGCGCGCTGCCGGGGGAAAGGGGGCGAGCGAGGCGGGCTGCACCGCCGGCGGGGCCGTGCGGCAGGCGCCAGGCTGCCCCTCGCAGCTCCGCGTCGTGGGCTCCGGTGGCGTCTGCGCCACGGGAGGAGAGAAAGCAGGCGGACGCAGGTGCCCGAGCTGCTCGGGGTGCAGCCCTCTCCTGGCTGTGCCCGCCGAAAGGGTCCCTGCGATTGCCCCGCTGCCCGGCAGCTCTCCCGAGAGCGGTTCGCAGGGCCACCCACCGTCCCGTCCACGCCAAGCCAGGTCAGCCGGGCTACTTCTCGTCAACGACCGAAATCAAACTGTCGTCACTGATTGTGTCTGCTGTGGAGACACCGCGTAGCGGCGGCTGTCTGCGACCCCGGGCGCTCGTGAGCTGCAACGTCACTGCGTGTCCGGCATCCCAACCAAAGGCGGCCCTGTCCCCTTTTCCTGCCTTGGGGAAGGGCTAGCGTGGTCCTCCGGGCCAGCCTTTCTCGGAGAGCGCAGCATAGCTCCTTGCTGCTGCTGGCGTGGCGGCGTGCGGCCGACTGCTCCGCAAACACCGCGGGCGAGAAAGCGCTGTGCGAGCACGAGGCAGCGACGAGGGCAGCCCTATCTGCACGTTTAACGAGGAGCTGTTCCTCGGCGCAGCTGCGGCTCCTGGCAGGTGCTGTAACGGAGCGCTCGGCAGCACGCTCCCTCAGGCGCTCCGGGAACGCCGGCAGGAGAGATGCCAGAAGAGGGGAGCGCGGGGTCTGGGCCGCGAGGGGAGCCCGGCACCAGGCAAGGAGCCCAGCCGGCTCCGGCTCCGGCTCCGGCTGCTGCAGCGACGCGTGGATGCCCCAGTGGCGGCCACGGCTCCTGTGGCCCTGGGACGTGTGTAGGTGAGCTTGTGCTCCAGCCCCACGAATGCAGAGGTGTCAGCCGCGCTGCCCTGCGCTGCCTCGCTGGCGTCCCGGGCAGGTCAGCTTCGGCAGGGCGGGTATTTACCCTGCACTGCAAGCAGGTCCTGCGCTCTCAGCGACTCGCCGCATAGATGCCCTTCTCGTGTGGTGAAAAGCCGGTAGCGTTAGCCCCGTTTCAGCAGAGGATGGGTTATCTCAAATTACCTTGCATTTGCTACAGGGTAGAGCACACCCTCAGAAACTGCCTGGTTTAACTCTTCACCCTCTCGCTGGCTGGACTTTAACAAGCCGAATCTCCCCTGAGCTTCGCTGTACGTTGTCACTTCTCCTGTGCAGAACGGCTGGGAAACAGCCCGGAGGCGGCTGCAGGCCACCCCTGCTCCCAGCTGCTAAGGCCAGGCTCGTGGCTGGCCCGCGTTGTCCTGAGAAACGCGCTGGAGCAAGGGCCCCCAGCCACTGCTGGCCCGCGAGGGGGCCGTGCCCGGGGGCCTCGCAGGCACCCTGTGCCTCCTTCGCCCTTCCAGCATGGGCTGTGGCAGCTTCCCAGGCCCTGGGAAATGTTGGATGGGAAGTTTTTCACACATAACATCTTCCTTAAGTGTGTGAACACCTCCCAAGTATTGTACCGGATGTCAACGAACTCCTGCCCGTATCTCTTCTGGGGTGAACCATAGTGGTTCCCCTGAAATCAGTAATGCTGATTTATCGGTAATGCTCTGATTTACACCTGCAGAGCGCTCGGCCCACATGCTGAGCTACTCTGAATCACCGACATTAATAAATGGGGGCAGTTACGGTAATTCATTACTCCAAGCCCAGATGCCGGCTCGCATGGAGGAAGAAAGCAGCACGATTAGAGGAGTCTGCTGAAATGTGGCATCAGCATAAAAGACATGACAGACCTAACAGAGATCAATGGGGATAAACTTGTGTGATGTAAGCACATTGACTGAGATAACACGGTTGTCAAAGACACTTGGAGATTTTTATTTTAACCCAAGATTTTTTCATAATTGTTTTGCAGCTGGAGTAATTACCATCCTATTTAATGAGCACAGCTCCTTTGATAGATGACACTCAGGATAACATGCACTAATTAAGTCTGTAGTCACTAAAAGTATGATTGAAGGGTTCAAACTGGCCAACGTTCATGGTAACACTGTAATTGGAGACCACAGCTCATCAGAGTTCAGGAGGAATTCAAGGGGTCTGGATCCCCTGATGGTGTAAAGTGCTCTTGACGCTGCCTTGGCTCATCCTCTTTTTTCCTAATGCTCTGTATTGATTTACCCTGTTTTAGAATCTACCCTGAAATACTCTGAATGTGCTGATCTGAGCAGCCCCGTAAACTGAATGCACTTGCACGGTTATGTTTTAATAATTTGGTTTTCTGGTCTTCTGTATCATCTGGGCATTACTAAGCACAGCTTTTCTAATCCCCACCTATCTGACTGCTTGTGTTCTCTGCTTTGCACACAGCACTAGTTGTGAAAGATTACAAGGGAAGCGGTATAGCCACTTTACAGAGAGGTACTGAAAGAACTTGAAAAGTCATATCTGAAACCTAAAACAAATTTTTCTGTTTCTTTCTATGAAGGAATTTTTCAGAAATGAGTGAAGAAGTTTAGAAGTGCCCATAATCTAATGGCGAAGATAAGGAGACCTGGCAGAATGTTTGTTTCTCCTTCTGCAATGCCATGGAGCCGAACATGCTTCTGGTTTCAGTCTCATCTTCCACTGAGCTCGTCTCTTTGGGTCATCAGGGAAGTCAGCTATTCTCTCCTGCTGTTTGCTGTCATTAGCTGGCCAAAGTGATGTCTGAATGTTTTTAAGACTCCGGCTCACTGCAATGGAAAGAATTAAAATAATAATTTAAAAAAAACCCCAAAGTTTGAAAAATCAGAAGGGGAGGTCTGCATATCAAGGAGGATATTGTGGAGAACCTTAGTCAAGTATTCTAGTTGCAAAAAAGCCAGTAAATGAGTATTAGTATTTTCATCTGTTTTTACAATATGTGCTAATAATAGCCACCCAGAATGAAAAAAAAATGAAGCCAAATACCTTTTGCAACTTAGACCTTGCTAGAAAAAAAAAGAGAAATATTGAAATCAAATTGTATTAACTCTTTTTTGTCCTGCCTATTTTCATTTCCATTTCGTCAGTTTTGCACGATTATGCAGGATAATTTCTTCTTCCCCTTTTTTGTAATAAGATGAGATTGTTCACAGGCATCTGAGCTTGAGAAACAGCAGAACAGCTAATTGCCCTGCAAGCAATGAGCGGTTGAAAAAATGCCTGGTTGTCTCTCCCATGTATCAATTTAGGGGCTTTGGTCTATGGTTTATTATTTTCCAATCCAGTCTACTTTAGGCAGTTCTGTTGTGTCTCTCATCTCAAAATAAAGCAATTCCTTAAAACGATCGTAGTATTTTTCCATTCTGCCAGATTGGTTCTTAAGTCTAGGCCTTTTTCGCTCATTTTTCAAAGGTACCTGTTTGAAAGGCCGCAGTCCCGGATCTAAACTCTGCAGTTTGAACATGGATGCAGTTCCATTGGCCTGAGTGAGTTTGGCCTCTGGTTCCTTATGGCCTTTTTCCTTATGTGCTTCAACCCACCTGAAATGCCTAAATGCATAACTACAACCTGCTCCCCACAGTATCACCTCTGCCAGCCTTATCCGCCGTCCACGGGTTGCTGGCACAGTGCGCACTGGCCATGCAAATGCTCCGTCTCTCCGACAGTCCCACCACAAATCCTTCTGGCTTGCTATGGTGGTAATGGGAGGTTCTGCGAAATTTAGCTCTCAAACACTCAACCATCAATGTCAAAATCACACGTCTCTCCGGCAGGGCCGTCAGTACCCCATCCGAGCACGTCTGAGCTTGCTGTGGTTGAAGGAAGCTGGCCTTCCCTCTCTGCTTTGGCTGGCGTATCCCCAAAGCACCTGCACTGCGTGGACACACACATATTTGTATCCCGCCCTTCTAATTCCTCTTTGCTGGGATGCTGGGAATACTAAAATATCTGAACGGAAGCTGGCGTACAGAGTTTGCAGGAGCGAGGCCTTAAACTACCATTTTTGTGTGGCCAGCCGTAGTCAGACACGGCACCAAAGGAAAAAATTCCTTTGTAATGTGTAGTGTTTTAAAACAACCACAGACTCACTGGGCCTGGGAGCTAGTTAAGGGGGAGTCGCGGCTTGGCAACGTGTCCCTGGTTTTACGGGATCACTGATGTGGCTTTTCTGAAGCTGCTAATTGTTGTGTTTTGAAAGTGAAGAGTTCACAGCCTCGTTGAAAGGGCCTGTACTTGATAAGAATAAAACCTCTCAATAAATTTAACAACATTTAACGAATCCATGGAGAAGAACGCCGTTCCAGCGTTCCCCACCGGACTGGCGGGGGCTGGAGCAAAACCTCCCTAACGCCGCGCCGGGGACCGGGGCTGCCTCGGGCAAACGTGGGGGGCAGCGGAGGCGGCCGCGGGGGGTGGGGGGTGCCCGGGCCGGCAGCCGCGGGGGGCGCTGCGGGGCGCTGTGGGGCGCTGCGGGGCGCCGGGGGGCGGGGGAGCGCGGCTGCCGCCCGGAACCTTCCGCCTCGCGCCGCCTGTTGCAGCACCGGACCGGCGCGGGCTTCCGGTCCGTTGGCGCCCCCGTTTCCCAGCAGGCCCCGCGGCGCCCCCTTCTCTTCCGGCGCGGCGGCGGCGGTGAGTGTCGCTCGGCGCCATCCGGCTCCATCCGCGCTCCGGCGGCCGCGGCCGCGCCGCCCCGGGGCCGCAGGGGGAGCAGGGGTGGCCGGAGCGGGCCGGGCCGGGCCAGGCCGGGCCTGGGGGGCGGGCGGCGCCCGGCGGCGGGGGGGTCCCGGGGAGCGGGCCGGGGCCGGGGCGGGTGCGGCGCCCTCGCCAGGCCTCTCCCGGCTGAGGGGTGTCTCTTGCCCGCAGGTTGCACCATGGCCAAGTCCAAGAACCACACCACGCACAACCAGTGTAAGTCGGGCGGCCGGGGGCTTTGCCGGTGAGAGCTGCGCCGGGACAGGCTGCTGCGGCACCCGCGCGGAGGGGTTTTACCCGGTTACCTTGGGTTCCTCAGTTGCCGCGGCCCAGTCTTCCTCCTTTGCGCTCGGAGGAGCCCTGCAGGGGAGGAGATAAATATGCCGTTCACCCTTTGCATAGCACTAAGGAAAGAGGGCTTTCACAGAATCACAGAATGGTTGAGGTTGGCAGGGATCTCTGGAGATCGTCTAGTCCAACCCCCCTGCTCAAGCAGGGTCATCTAGAGCACATTGCACAGGATTGCGTCCAGGCATGTTTTGAATATCTCCAGAGAAGGAGACTCCACAATCTCTCTGAGTAACCTGTTCAGTGCTCTGTCACCCTCACAGTGAAGAAGGTTTTTTTCATATTCAGATGGAACTGCCTGTGTTTCAGTTTGTGCCCATTGCCTCTTGTCCTGTTGCTGGGCACCACTGAGAAGAGTCTGGCTCCATCCTCTTGACACCCTCCCTTACAATATTTGTATACATAAATAAGATCTCCTCTCAGACTTCTCTTCTCCAGGCTAAACAGGCCCAGCTCTCTCAGCCTTTCCTAGTAGAAGAGATGCTCCAGTCCCTTCATCATCTTAGTAGCCCTCCGCTGGACTCACTCCAGTAGCTCCATGTCTCTCCTGTATTGGGGAGCCCAGAACTGGACCCAGCACTCCAGATGTGGCCTCACCAGGGCTGAGGAGAGGGGGAGGATCACCTCCCTCGACCTGTTGGCAATGCTGTTCCTAATGCACCCCAGAATACCATTGGCCTTCTTGGCCACATGGGCACATTGCTGGAAACTAGTCTCAAAACTTGCTTAGACTCAGTATAGGAATAATATGCAGACAGAAAGAACCAGACTTCATTTTCCTTGAAGTCAAACGTGCCACTGAATGAAATGCTGCCTGTGATGCATTGCCATCCAGTGATAACGATAGTGATAAAATAAGATGCCTGTTTTGGCTTTTTTTATCAACTGCTGTAAGTTTACCCCGCTCACAGGTAGGTTCTGTTTACTTACAGTAAACACTGGAAACTGGTGGTACCTTGTAACGTTAAACATAGATGCTTGAACTTCTTGGTGAGTGAGGCTTTTTATTCTGTTAATGGTGTTAACATTGATATATTGGATAACCCAAAAGTCTCTGGATTTGAAATCCTTATAGTGCTAAGAGCATATTATGGAAGGGGAAGAGAAAAGAAGTGTTTTCTTAATTTGGATTAGAAGTGCTTTCTTAATTTGAATTTACTTTGAATTTGAAGGCTTAGATAATTATCTCACATCATTTTGGGAGGGTCAACTATACTTACTAAGTAGTTGCATTGACTTTTTTTGAATAATTGAAATTGTAATTTAAATTGTATTTTTGTCTTCCAAAAAGCCCGTAAATGGCACAGAAATGGCATCAAGAAACCCAGGTCCCAGAGATATGAATCTCTCAAAGGGGTGAGTATTTCTTTTAGTACTTCCAGGTTGTTAAGCTGCCAAAGCTTAACCATGGAAATACCATGGAAATATCCGTGTCGGTATTTCCTGTTTTGGTCAGAATCTTTTTACAAACAGCTTGTTTTTCAGATGGTCAGAATTACTATGTTTTCCTTTGTCATCTTTTGCTTACCTTGCTTGCAACTGCCATAGTTATGTGTCTCAAGCCTTAGTGGGACTAGGCTAGATAAGGCATTTTGTGATGTTGCTTTGGGCAGGGGAGCTTTCTTCTATGTTGAACTGGGAAAATTAAATATGTTCTAACCCACATGAAAGCTATGTTGTATGTTTGTAAAACTGCTTTTGGGGTGTTAGCCACTTTTGTCCCTCCCCTAGCTGGGTAGATTCCCCTTATTGCTGCTTCTGGTGAAACAAATGCACGTGAGTTGGGTGGCTGTTCTCAGTTTTGAATCCTGCTGTGTTTCCTGCTTCTCTGTCTGTCCTAATATAGGGAAAATTACTCAGTAGATATCTGGAATTGGTATTTCTGGATAAGACGTAAAAATGACAGCATTCTCCTTTTCCTGGAATTAGACAAGTGGTATAACAGTATCTTTCTCCACACTTGAAAGTGAGGAAGAGGGAACAAAGCATTTTAGATTTGGAGAGGGTTGTGGTTCTGTTTGCCTTGTAGATGTGATTATTGGCTTTTCAGGGGTGATGTAAAAGCTCGTTTTCTGCACAACTCACTCAAGGTTCAGTCCTTCCTCTTGCCGCAAGTAGTTTGGCTGTCTCTGAGTCTGTCACCTTGCACAAAGTGCGCATGAGTTAAGATGGCAAGATTCTGATACTTACGCTTTCTGCCATTTAAGTGCTTTTAACCGTAAAATAGCAGGTATGTTTCAGTGGGGCAGTAACAGATAGTTCTGCAAAGGGGCTTTATCCATGAAAAGGTGTGTTAGTGAACCATTAGCTGCCAAAAGCTAGGGAGCAACTCTTCACCCTGCTGGTGTTGTTCTCCTTTAATATAAAAAGAAAAGACCTAAGGAAATGGCAGTGGTCTTTGCCTGAAGATTACATATGCCTGTACTCACCTGACAAGATTTGTTTGTGATGCTTCAGATCCAGAATGTATTTTTTAAATGAAATTTTAATGTTGTGGCAAGGCAATTTGTCTTGTTAACAGCTTTATTTAGTTTGTCTCATTCTTTTTATTTTATTTTTAACATTATGAAAAACATCTAGTTTAAAGGATGGTTAGGGTTGGCTAAAATCATTTTGTTGGCATCCTAAATAGGAATTTTTTTTGAATTAAATGCAGCCAGCATTTGGGAATAACTAGAACATACTGGTAGTGTCCATGTCTTTACATATGTCACTTCTGCTCATTTTTCCTTATTTTTATAGGTTGATCCCAAGTTTTTGAGGAACATGAGATTTGCAAAGAAACACAACAAAAAGGGGCTGAAGAAGATGCAGGCCAACAACGCCAAGCATGCCGCTCTGCAAAAAAAAGACTGACGTGGTTTAAGACAAAGAACCAGTTTTTCTGTTGGCATGTGTGTCACAGTGTTTTTGTACAAATAAAATTGGGCGTAACAAAGCTCAAGAGCAAGTGTCTTCACTTTCTGAGTTTGAAGGAGAACCCTCAAACTTCTTATATGAGTTCCTTTTTAAATGTCAATCATTTATCGTCAAATCTGCATGTAGTGAGTGACCAGTATCTGTGTTTTCCTTCCATGTCAGGTCAGCCAGGCTTCTGGAGAGGTTGTGTATTAATGTACATCAACTTCCAAACACAAAGTAAAACAGCTGCTGCCTCCTCAGTACTGTTCTACTGTAGCTCTAAACATTTTGTAGTCCATAGACTGTTTTCAGATTTGCAAGTAGACCAGTCCTTTTTCAAGTTGTTACGTTTGTTAAGTGAAGCTTTAAAATTAAAAAAAAAAGTATCCTGTATGTCTTTTAGTACACAATACATCCAGTGTTGAATTGACTCTTACATGAGAGTATTCAATACAGGTAAAACTGTTCTGCATGTTAGCATATGTGTTCAAAGTTCTTGCCTATCACAATTTTTGCTATAGCTCTTAGTGCTGTTACAGCCAGATCAAGACTTCCAAGTGCTGTTTCTTACACATCTGCTGCTTTGCCGTCCAGGTATGATAGCTACAGCTAAGAAATTCTGAAAAATGGGAAAGGTATTGCATATACAGACACAGCTAACTGCAGGCTCCAGCTCCAGGCTGGGGCTGTTTCCCTGCAGTAAAGTAAGTGGTAACAGGTGCATTTGATTTCTTTTGCACTGGATGCTTCTAAATGATTGTGAACAGTGAATAGAAAGCTCAGGAACACAGGTAGGTACAGCCTTGATATAGCAATAGCTGCAGTGTTAGAAGTAATAGTGACTGGTACTAGTGCAAAGTGATGCGTGTTGAAAGTATTGAAGTGTTAATGGACCTACTGGGGAATGTGTGATTCCGTTCATAGGACTGTATAAAATACCTAATTATTCATTGCATCTTAATAGAGGTCTTTCATTTCAGTAACAAAAAAGTATCTATTGGAAATTTGCCGACTCTGAGATGTGGAGAGAGTAACATTAAAAACAGGAGGTGTTATGACAGGGTTTTGCTGCTGTCACTCTTCTGCAGATCAGTAGAGGACTTCACTGCCCAGGGCCTCTGTTAAAATGTAATAGTTACTGAAGTTGCAATTGCAACATTTGTCCACCGGGTGGCGCAAATCTACTAATCAACTCAATGTTTGGGTGTATGTAACTTTTAACTTTCCAGTACAGTTGCAAAACATACCTGCAGGATGAAAAGCGGTTTCCACTGAAATATCTGTTTAATGTAAGGGCTTTTTAAATAACTTAGTTATCAAAATGAAATGTTATTTTAAAACAAGGTAAGTATTTTGAATTCTTCTTTATTGGCTGAACTGATACCTAAGTCTTTTTCCAGTTCCCAAATGTGTTTTAGGCTTTTGACTGATGAAAAATATCATCCAGAAAATACTAAACCCAGCATTTAAGAGATTTGCTAGATTAAACTCAGGAGCTGAGGGCTCTTACAGCCTGTTCCTGTGCCTTTACTACCCCTACTTTTTCTTCAAGTACATACAGAGTGTAAACATGCTGGAAAACAATTCCATATGCCTGATGACCTATGGTCTTCTGCCTCACAAACATCAAAGGTGAACAGCTCCTGGTAGCAAAGCGGAAGTGTTCCCTGCTCGAGCCATTCCTCAGCACGAGCTATGGCTTGTTTGTTAGGGGGCTGGTGTCAGTAAATGGAGGCTGGAAGTGTATGGAGTTGCTTTTCTTGCGCATCTTGGGACTGGGGGGCCGTGTGGAAGAGCAGTGAAGGTGTCTCATTATGGGATGGGGAGGTGTGCAACCCCCACCTGTCTGATTCGTGTGCATACATCTCTTGATCTGTCTTGTGCATGTTTTAAGTTTCTCAGTTGGAAAAACGTAGTTATTGTGTGAGAGCAGCACGCTGATAGGGAGAACATGAGTAGGGAGGAGTGCTGTGCAGGCGGGGGCATGTTCTGAGAGCAGACAGTCAAGGGGTTCGTGTCACAACTGGAACAGTCTGCCATATAATCCAGACAAAAAGGCAGTTTGGTCTCTGCTGCTTTCAGACAAGCCAGAAGGCTGTGCTTCTTTGGGCAGAGGTTCTTGGTGTTTTTAATCCTTTCTGGAAAGTTTACTGGCAATTGGTAGGTCACCTAGAGACAGATCTGCAGTGCTCAAATCCCACTGATTTCAGTGGTGCCTGAATGCCTTTGGATATGAGAGGTCTCTAAGCTGTAAGGCTAGTGCTTTACCTGTTTGAGTCCACAAAAGCTATCACGTGGAGATGCAAACTTGCCTTGCCCATGCTGTGAGCTGACCGGAATCGCCTAGTTAAAGTTCACGTTAACATGCGCTTCTTTCAGGCCACCTCAGCCACTTGGGCCCGGAGTTGCCCAGCAGCAGCTTTGCAGCCCTAGCTCAGGCTGGTGGAGAAACCTACATTTGCATGTAAAAGACTGGGGAGATGTGCCCTTGGATTGCTGCTGGCGTTGGAGGTGGCGGAGAGGCAGGTGCAGCTGTGTAACTAAAGGTCAGTGCAGGTATGCATTGTGAGAAGAGTTTTAAAAGAAAAAACACAGTCTGGAGAGAGGACTTGATGTTTTGTTTTGCTGCACCTTCACCCATGTGTGTGCAGATCTACAGCCTTCATTAAGTATTGCATTTTAAATTTCTAGCACTCTAAGGCTTTTTCTATCCAAGAAGGGGGACCTCATCTCCCTACATCCCCTTGGTGTTTTCCCCAGAGTGCTTGTGTTGTGAGAGTAGCTCACCCACAGGATGCGGTTTGAGGATAGAGAGGTAGAGGCAAAGGCCAAGCTGAGGAAAGGAGGTTGGTGCGTTAATGAGAACAGCAGAGAGGAGAATTTGGGCTTCCTTGTGTCTCCACAGAGCTCACCCAATCCTCCCTTTGGAAGCAGCCTCTTCATCTTGCTGTCCTTCATGCTGCCCTTCAGTGGGACAGCTTCCCAAATAAGGGCTTGCTGACTTTCTGACCAAAATAGCGTCTGCGTGACAAAATGCAGCACAGAGGAACGTAACCTTAATCCAGGCGTCATTGTGTAGCGAGACGCAGGAATTTGTATGCTTCCACAGCAGCTTGGTGTCAGGTTTGCTGTTGTCTGCCCCCCACCATGACTTCCCTGCACACATGGCGGTCCTGTAGGACGCTGCCCAAACATTGGTTATATCGGCTGATGCAGTTTCTAACCCCATGACAGCTCAGTCCGCAACATCCACTCCTTCCCCTCCTTGTGATAGAGACCATGCCAGCCAGAAGGGAAGGCTGAAAAGGGGATTCTGTGCTGGCGTGGCCTCATGGTAGGTTTTTACGCTCTTTTGCTCGCCTTGTGAAATGATGTAAATTCTGTGTCTTGTTTTCTGTTGGTCAAGTAAGGCTGATGATACTTGTCAGGAAGATGATGTATGTGCAGCCCAGAAGAGGAAGTTGACAGCTGCAGCCCACTTGAAACTATTCTATTACGCAAAGCACTGTCATCTTAATACTTAGAAGCAATAATGTTAAGTTGTTGGTATCCCACAGGAAACCAATGTATTTAAGAGAATCTTTCTGCTCAGATATTCCTGTACATCAGATTATACATTTTGTACTTGCTAGACATGAGTTCTCCCCTTTGCAATGAAGAGGACTCAGTATTAAGTTCCAGTAGTGGCTCCTTTCTTTCCTTTGGTAAAGAAAAGAAGGCAAAGGGCACGTAAACAAGCACTGAATCAGCTCGTTTTGCAGAGGTGAGCAATTGTATTGAGTGGTAAGAGCACAGAAATGTTCATGAGAAGTCAAAGCTTTGTAATGCTCAGATTGGGTAAAGTATTTACCAGGGAGATCAGTGTTCATGGTGGAAGCAAAAAGTAGGGCTGATGCATAATGCTCTGCCCCCTTCATTTACTGCTTTTTGGTAATATGTGGGCAAGCCTAAAACATGTGAACAGAACATGAGTCCTGCTTTGCCCAAATTTCACGGCTGTTGAAGGTGTTTCTTCACAACAGGGGCTTTGGTCCAGTGAAATGTTCTTTATCTGATACACCCTAGCTCACATTACACTGCCACTGCTGTGATGATAAATGCACGACTGTAGGTGAGCTGCACAAATTTTATTAAGGTGACATGTACGAAATGTCCCCTGATCTTCATGCAGTCACTTAGTTCATACAACAAAGTTTTACTGAGCTTACTGAGGGCTGAAGAGAAGCTCTGAATGTGCTGAAAAAGCAGCATCTCAGGGCAGGACTAAAGCAAACAAAGCAAATGGCTGGAGGATTGTGATTCTGTTCGGGGCATGCACTGCTATTATCTGGCAACCCAGCTCCCTGCCTCAGCTGGCGTTTTAAGAAGATACGGACTTGTGGACTACTTTAGAGAGTGGTAAATGGCTTTTTTGCCTGATTTAAAAAAGTGCATGGATATGTTGATGGCCTCTTTTTCAAGCAGTGGTTATGAAGATGTGTCATAGTCCTTCAAGACTCCTGGCAGGAAAAGCATTTCTGTACGTTCACATGGAGGGAAAACTGCAAATTTGTTTGGAATTGCGTAAATACGTAGGCTCCTCTATGTGTTTTCCATTGATCATTAGCACATCTCCAAGCACATCCTCCATGCTGAAGATTCAACCGGGCTGATCCTGTGCTGGTTTTCTAGCCAGCATCTAGCTTGCTCAGCAGTCTGACATGCGGAGTTACGTTCTCAGTGCAGTTGTTCCCATGTTTTAGCCAACAGCGGAATCCACCCGCAGTGCCCCACCCTGCGGCATTTGCAGGCTTGCCCTTAGATGATAGTCAGGGCATTAAGACAAATTGGTCTTGTAGCAATTTTCCCATCTCCGGATGGAGCACGCTGACCTGCTGGCGCCTCTGGTCAGCGTATTGGAAAAGCCCAAATATTCCCCAGTGTTTGCTTTTCTATGGGCAGGTTTCAGCTGCTGTGAGGCCTTGTTCCCGTGTCTCTACAGCCACCTCTTTCCTATTTGGTTTTCAGGGACATTTGTTTTCAGCACGGTCCTGGTTCAGTGCTGCCAGCGCTGTTAATCCTGGAGCTGTTGAGCCAAGAGTGGAAGAGCTGAGAAGGTGGTTAGGATCGCTCCTCTCTTCTTAGCAGCCATCCCTGTCGCTGGGGCCAGCGCTAGCTGTCACGGCTGAGCCTGAGCCCCCCAACCCACCCAGCTGGCCAAGGGGAGGGGGCGCGGGGGGGCTCCAGACCTCCCTCGGCCCTGCAGCATGGGACACTGCTGCAGTCTGGCTTTTGGGGCTGATGTGGGCACACTGGTTCAGGCTTGCACTTGCACTCGATGTGGAGTGTTTGAAGTGCTTTCATGTTCAAAAGCAAAGCTTGAGAGGAAGCTGTGTTTTGAGAATTTAAGCTGTGTTATCTGTATTGTGGGTGGATGGAGGAGGCCGGAAGAGACTGAAGCATGGAGAAATTGAACAGAGGGAGCTGGCGTCAGAGATTGTTAGAGGTCTTTACTTCTCTTGTCTGAAACTGTATTTCTCTCCCCGAAAAACTCTTCAGTGAGCCGAGGTCTAGCAGTAAGGAGCAGTGAATACTGTGGAGATGTTGCCTTTGTTATGGCAAAGAAACACCGTTGGGATTTGGTCAGGACAGAGGAAATAACTGGGTGGTCAGTGTTGCCTGCTGAGGTGTGACATGAGCGTGCGGGCATGGGTCTCCCACTGGCTGGACTGCTATGGCTGCGGTGAGACCTGGAGTGGCTTTGGCTTGTGAAGCACGTAGAGGATCTGCACTGAGCCCAGGCATCTTTGCCTGGGAAAGCGAGAAGTCGGGGGTGGCAGGGATGATCTTTAGTTTGCGTTTATCTCCTCCAAGCCAGGGTTAGAGTTGCCAGTTTGAAGCCTGGTTAGAAAACGGTTTGTGATCGCAGCCTCCAGCCAGACTGGACTTGTTGCAGCGGCCCAAAGGGTGGGGGTCTGCTCTGTCCCACCCTTCCGGTGACGCTGCCTGTGTCTGGATCAGCTCCCCACGGACAGAGTGATGCTGGGGAAGCCTGGTTTAATTCCGGGCTAACGGCTGGGTGAGTTGCAAGCGCATGGCCTCCTTGGTGGGCTAGTCAGAAAGAGGCTCCATTTTGCAGCAATAGCACTGCTGTAGTTTTGCCAGCATGGCTGAGGCCTTCATATTTGCACCACCAGGCAGGTTTCTGTGCCCAGGGCAAAATGTTCTAGCTGTCTCCTCAGAAGCAACCCTCACTGGGAGCTGTGAAGCACCTGCTGCCCTGCTGGGTAGGAGATCTTTGATCTCTAGGCTATGGACTCACCAGAGACAGGGTTTCTCAGCAGTATTTCCTACCCACAGTGCTGTGCAAACCAACACGTTTCTGCATCTCGCTTGCTTTCTGGTGCATCTGCAGCTCTGCTGAACCAGCAGAAACTTTGGGGTGGGTCCAGGGAGGAGGTGGGAACAATTGCCCTTTCCCCGAGCTTTTCTTAAAGGAGGCTCAAACCCACCGGCACCTGGGCTGGAAAGACCTTCAGGACTCTTCCCCTTCCGGCATCAGCATTGAAAACGTGTAGAGGGACACAGCCTGGGCACCTCGCTGGCTTTGTTTGCGATGGCCTGTACGGAGTCACGTGTGCATCTGGCCTGCCTGCTGCACGGTGAGCCTGTCCAGGGCGCTCTGAGCTCGGTGCGCCGTGGGCCGTTTGTAGCTGCGTCGTTCTCGACGTGTGGGGAATGCCTGGTGGAGCCGTCAGCACGGTGCCTCCCGGACGTTGTCCTCTGGGACGTGTGTGTCCGGGTCTGGCCGGTGCAGCTGGCGGTTGGGGTGGGGTCAGCCCTCTGCCAGTGCCACCACCTACGGTCCATGAGGGCAGAGCTCCACCACCAGCGCAGGGAAAGTCCTTTCGAAGGCCGCTGATGAGGGCGAAGCCTGCACCGGGCCAGATGCCGCCTGTGCAGACCCCTTCGAGGGAGAGGCTGGATGCGTTGGCGACTCACTGCTCCGCAAAGGGCCCAGCAGAAGCACAGCGGTGCCACCGCTGTGGAGTGAGGGCGAGGACCCTCCGTGGGACCGTTAGAGGGACCCTCCACGGGACTGGCTGCTGGCTGGCGTTAAGGAGAGACCACGAGCCCTGCTCCGCTCTGTCGGGACCATTTCTGGGCGCTCGTAGCCACCAGGGCATGGAGGGCTCGTGAACCTGAGGGATGCCCCTTGTGGTGA
This sequence comes from Apteryx mantelli, assembly GCF_036417845.1. Lineage (NCBI taxonomy): Eukaryota > Metazoa > Chordata > Aves > Apterygiformes > Apterygidae > Apteryx > Apteryx mantelli. The sequence goes on along the minus strand of NC_089989.1, from coordinate 11,237,811 downwards.
GTGCCCTGACAGGGTCTTCCAGATGTCTGCATTACAGAGGCGTTCATAAAATGCCCTGGTTTTATGGAAAGCCTGCTCCCCTTGCTAAAAAGGGTTCATTTCCTTGGTTTCTCTGATTGTTACAAGCCGAGGCCCTGCTCGAGGCCGCGGGCTCCCACCGAAAGCAGTCCCCCTCGCATGCTCACAAATGAATGCCAAAAGCCGCCCCAGGGTTGCTCGCGCATGCTCGCTCTCAGCCAGGCCGTAGCAGAGGAAACAGCACGAGCAAAGCTCATGGCTCATACTCGCTTTCTCCTGCCGTGGAGCAGGTCAGTGGGGCTTTGCTGGACGCCCACCCCCCCGGCTCCTGCTTGATCTCTGTCCTGGGGAAGACAGGGCAAGGCCAGCACAGCAGAGAGGGTGGCAGCTGGGTCCGATGGGCGATCAGCGCTGGGCACAGCTCTCTTCTCCATCTCACACCCCCCACTCCCCCTCCTGATGCCTGCTTTGCCAGAGGATCAGCCTAAAAAAGCCCAAAGGGCCTCTATTGCCAGCTTAAAATAAACCAACCGCATTAGTTGGGCAAAACATTTGGCACTTGTCCAGAGGAAAGAAACAACCATATCCTTCCAAATAATCCTCTCATACTCTTGCTTTACCTTTTTTAACCCTAGGTCCTTTTGGTGTGAATTGCAACGTTTTCAGTACTGCTGAAGAATGAGGATTTGTATCATGTCAGATATAGCTGCTCAGTCACTTGGATGGGTTAATTTCCACTACGAGGGGAAAAAAGTGCAACCCTATTTTTAGAAAGAGAGTCAGGAATAAAGATCCTGCAGCAGGGAGAGTATGCGTGAGGGTCCCGGGAGATGTCAGCAAGCTCTGCTAGGGGTTTTCAAGGCAGCGTTGTAGGGGGTTTAACCAGAAGAATATAGTGCCTTGTCCTGCCAATGTTTGTTTTGCTTGGGTAAACGTTTGATTTTAGCAACATGAAAGCAATGCGTGAGCTGTGCTGGGGCTGTAACTTGATGGGCTGAGGCAGCAGGGATGTGCTATGTGTAGGGAGAACTGCTAATACCATGGGAATGTGTTTCCTTGGGACTTGTAAAGAGGGGTCCTTCAGCTGCATCTGTCTTGAGCAGCACGCCTTGCCCTCCCCGTCAGGCCGCCTGGTCCCTCCCCGCGGTGCCTGCTGCCCTGTCCCCTCCCTGTGCGCTTGGGCTGAGACAACCCAGCCTCCGTGCACGCTGTCCTGCATCTGGGGGCGATCTCGCTCTGGTGAGAGCAAAGCGCGGGCCATGTTACGCCCTGTCCTGGGACCCTTGTGGCCCTGATTGATAAACGTGACTTCTGAGACCTGCAACGGAGGGGTTTCAGTTTCCGTGGCGAAGCTTCCCTCACTGGCTTGCTCGCGGCCCGGGAGGTGCCGCTCGGACACGGTGCTGCGCCCTGCCAACGTCACGCAGTGGCAGCCTGTGCTCTTCCTCCTGTCGGACCAGTCCGAGGGCCTGCGCGTGACAGGGAAGGAGGCACCCAGCTGGGCTCAGGAATCATTTTTATTGGCATTTCCAAAGAAAAAAAGAGATTTTGTTTCTGTATACACCGTAGGGTTGCCAGTGTCAAGTCGGTCAGGACAGCCAGAGAAAGCAGGGGAAGAGGGACAGTGTATCCCTCGACTGGAGGACACCAGGAATTTCAGTGATAGCATAAGTGGTTGTTAATTAGCTTTTTATTGATAAAATGCTCCTGGTGATCCAGTTAGTCCAACAAGCACCAAGGGCCAGCTCCTAAACCCAAGCAGGAGCTCCTGCTGCCCTCCCTCATGGCTGGGCTGGGGTGCAAGGAGCAGTGGTGGGCAGCCGGCCACAGACAGCAAGGAAACGCGTTGTGGGGTAGCACCCTGCTGCTCACTCACAGCCCTGGTTTGCTGCTGTTTGTAACTAGACTATAGCTAAACTGCTCCTTACAGGCTTAAAGCTACAATTGTTATATCCCCTTCTCCTGATCTGTCAAGCTTTGGCTCTCAGATGCTTGGTATTGCTCCCAGGAGCAGCACTGTTAATCATGAACACACAACCACAGTAAAGCTCTCTTACTAAATCTCCAAGGAACGACCACTGGAGGCAGTCAATATTGAAGTGTTTTATTTTCCTGATGGCCACCCTTTTCAGCACTTAGTCTTCATGCTAGTAGCCAAAGGGACATAATGCAGTAGATGAGACAACGGCACTGGAAGGATTTAGAAGATTCAGGCTGTAGATCTTGTTTCAGGTTTATTCAACTCCCTTCATAAACTCCAGGAACTCTGCCAAGGAAAAGACATTGGAGACAAGTGGGTGTTAGATGAGGACCGAAGCACCATCCACAACTGCCAAATACTCCTTTGGCATGTTTCCACAGCCCTTTCTCCTTTTCCCTCCCACCTATGTGCAAGAGGCCAAGGATAGTGGCTACCATTCTTCTGGCTGTGGCAAGACTCCCTATGGAAATGTTACTAAAGCCCAGCTTTGCCCTCAAAAGGTGGGTGCTGCCGAAATGCAGGAGGCAGCTGAACCTGCGAGGCGCAGGGCTGCAGTCTCTGCTCAGCAATGGGGGGGGATGCTGGTTTTTGCCACTGAGTTGATATGTTGATTTGCATTTCCTGAAGACTGTGCCCTGCCTCCTACAGCAAGGTGTTTGATTGAGGTGGCTGAGCTTTATATACTGCTCTGGGCTGATGAGCTAAATTTATATCACCTTTCTTCATATCTTTAAAAAAAGCCTCTCTGCACTGGATCTGTTCACAACTGCACAAAAGTGCAACAAAAATGTTCTGAAAGAAGCACGTAGGTGTACTCCTGACTACTTCTGCTGTTTTGCAAGCACGTAGCACGGCCAGCATCCTTCAAAATGCCAGCAGTACCTCGCTGATCTTCCCTCAAGCGGACAGGACAGGTTGTTAGCAGGAGAGGATGGCCGCAGTGACTCAGAGCTTGGTCACCCTGAGGTTGGGCCACTGTTCCCTGTCACTTGACGTAAGTGCCCTAATATTATCTTCTCAAAGTAGATGGCTCCCAAAGGATAACTGGGCTGCCACCAGGGAATCATTTTGGTGTCACCATATTTAAAGAAACAGTACTTAGGAGCTGGTGCTTGTTTTTAGGCCTGTGTAAGAAAGCAGAAAAGGGGAAGGAGGTCTCTAGTGAAAATCAGGTTTGCTTCACAGGGTCAGTGCAGCTGACTTTGAACAGCTTGGGTATGGTTAAGGGAGCCCCAGGCCCTTGCCACAAATTTTGCAAGCGTGGCAAACCTTGCGCACCTGTACAAACGCAGGTGGCAATCGGACGTGTTGCCCAACATCATTGCCTATGCAAGCTCATACGGGTTCCCGGAAGGGAAGTGAGACTGCAGGAGCTGTCTTGAAAGGCTGGGACTCTCGAGGACTTGCAACCAACTCACGTACAAGACAGACTCCTACCATCATAGTCAATCTTGCCATCATTGTTTTTATCCCCATCTTTCATGAGTTCTTCTATGTCATCCTCTGTGATGATCTCTCCTGTTGCCTGTAGCATGATCTTCAGCTCCTCAAGGTCAATGTAGCCATCAGCATTTCTGTGCAAGGACAGAACAGCTCAGAAGTGGTGGAGAAGGAGAGCCCAGGGCCTGTTGCGCTTCTCCCACCATCACTCTGTGTTCAGAGGTGAAGCGTTAGCGTTTTGAGAGGGTGCTCAATATTTCTAAGACAGTGCAAAAAAGCTCTATCCCTGCTCTAAGTGTACAGCTCCATGCAGTGAGCCGCCACGGGTGCATCTGTGTTCAGGTATAACTTCTATTTACAGCACGGTGTCTTACGTGTAGTGTGTTGTGTTCATGTCTCTTACTTGTCAAACATCCTGAAGAGATCTGAGAGTTCCTCTTCGGATTTTCCTTTGCTGTCATCTTTCATGCATCGGACCATCATAACTAGGAACTCATCAAAGTCTACAGTGCCGCTGCCTGTAGGCAGAATAAACACAGTTAGGCAACGCTACAGTGTGTGGTTTGATAAAGCTAAAGGAGAGATCAAACTTCTGTTAGTAACCTAGGAGCAAAACTTAGGAGACCCTGCAGCAAAAGGACATTTTTTAGGGCACTGGTGAAATTGACTGAGGCCATGGACTGAATTCATCACCGAATTTTTGCCTTTTGCATTCATTTTGCCCAGACAAAATGAACCAAAAGTCTACTGTAAGTATCAATGAATAGTAATTTCTGCTATGGAGATACCTGTCCATCTCATCTAGATATTAATAATAAAAGCTCCAGAAAGCAGGCATTCATGCACTGTATTTTTACACTGGTAGTATATTATTGGTGTTTTGAATGACACTGAGATATTTTCCTTCTTTGCCTGATTCTTAACTGCTTTTTCTTTTTTAATTATTTAGTATGGCATTTCTCCCCAACCTGCACACAGTAGATTTTGTTGTGTTTGACTATTGGTATACTGATATAATTAATATTGACTGTTATTAATATGTGTGTGTATACCCAAGCAGTGCAAAACTTTCTTGCCAATAGAAACTTCTAATTGTGGACTTTACAAAATGGCAGTTTCAGCATTCAGCCTGTTATTATTTTATATGTATCTCTGCAATTTCAGAGTACCTGTAATCCCCCCACATGAGTTCAAACAGTCTATCTGCATTCCATATAGTAATAATAATTTTTACAGCATCTTCTAGTCCAGAAATTTCCTAAAGGGACCATACTAAGATTTGGTGGGTGCTTAGTCTCCTTCAAAACCTCAGCTGCAGCACTCCTGCAGGTTGCTCCTCCAAGCTGAGGCCGTCCTCAGCATGGTCCTGCCCGTGCTGCCCAGACGCCGAGCACCCCCTGAAAGCAGGGTCAGGGCTCGTGTGCTGCTGGGAACAGTGTCTTGTGGGTGATACCATCTGTCTGGCCGTGTGCACTGCCAGATGGTGCCAGAGAGGAACATTTGCTCAACGACCAAGATTCCTGATCTTACAGAAAGCGTCACTGTCTCTCTGGTGTCCAGATGGGCATTCTGTGTCTAAAGCCTTAACCGCTGCCATCCTCTTATAGTGAACACCATGGTTTCTCCAAGTTTCAGGCTCCAGCTTGTGATAAAACAGGCACAGGCTTTCCCGCCTGGCCGTGTGTTGCGGACCCCGCAGTGCCCAGGCCGCAGACTTGCTCCCCGCAGGGTAAGTAAGTGGTGCATGCACCACATGCTCGTTGGTGGCTCTGCACAGGCCCTCGCACCGCAGCGCTCAGAGCCCACCTCCATCTGCGGACGGAGGGGGCGAGTGCTCTGGCACACCTGGGGAGCTGAATAAAGTAAAATATCTCACCATCTTCATCCACCTCGTCTATCATCTCCTGCAGCTCCTCGGGGGTGGGGTTCTGCCCCAGCATCCTCATCACCTTCCCCAGCTCCTTGGTGCTGATGCAGCCATCCTCTGCCCCAAGCACGAAGATGTCAAAGGCAGCCTTGAACTCTGGAGAGAGGGGAGAGAAAAGGTGCCAGTGCCCCCCGCCTCAGTCCTGCTGCGCTGGCAGCCCCAAGGTGGGCTCTCACCAGGCACCGCATCCCACGGTCCCCAGCACTGCCCAGGGCCTGCCCAGAGCAGCACGTGGGGGGGGGGGGGGGCACCTGGACAGACGTGCAGAAGCTACATTTGATGAAATCTCGGTGGTTCAAAAATGCTTGGCTTATGCTGTGCTTCAGTTGGCCACTAGAAAGACTTTTTTCTTTTTTTTTCTTTTTTTTTTTAAACTTCTGGTAGGTAATTGCAGAGCCTGGCTGAGCTCAGGCAAAGTTGCTGGCTGCCAGCAGTAGCTGGTAGAAAGGATGGACTAAGTGCTAGTGGGTTTTTCTTTTGGCTGCAGTGTCAGATTAAGGATGCACCTACCATTTTTTTGTTCTTCTGTCAGCTGTTCAACCTGTAGGTAAAATACAGAGACCAATTAATTTTTCTTCATCACCACCACTAATGGTTAAAAAAAAGTGATATTTGTTCAGCAGTCTTTTCAAAGATTCGCTAATCCTCACAAGAGTTGCCCTTGTGGACTACAGGATGCATGATCAGTGAGGTTTTGATATAGCAGCACCTTATAGGCTAAAAAATTCTTCCCCTTAAAAACTATTTCCAGTTTCTCTGAAGAGAGCATCACTCCACAAGAGTGGCAGCATCGGACATGCTGCACTATTAGTCTTTGCACAAACAGAGAGGCCCAACTGGAAAAAGCATTTGTCCTTTTCAACCATTCCTTTGGGAATAATTTCCTGTTGCTGGGAGGCTTCAAAGCAGGATGGCTGAGCTACTGAGGGGGCTCGGGCTCAGGCCAAGGCCAGGTCAGAGGTGGGAGATGCTGGCAAGGTCCCTGAGGAATGAGACACAGATGAGACTATCCCCAATAGCTGTTTTTAGCCCTAGGTTCAAGAAACTTTCTGAACTATCCAAACCATTAACAGCCTGTCTGCTTCTGTCAGAATTCAGCTTTTATAACACATAAGACTTCTGTCATTGAAGGGGGCTGCTATTCCCTCTGGCCTGTTTTAGATGTTCCCCTGAATGTCCAGCATCCATGGCAACTCTTTGGCCCACACGTACAGTACAAGTGAAATGGGGTCCTTGGGGTGAAACGGGATTGTGCCCCAGAGATGCCTACCATTGCATTGCAACAAGAAATACCCATGATGGGCAAACAGCAGTTACCAATGTTCCCTGCACCAGTGTGCTGGAAAATGGAGATAAAACTAGGTAGATGAGAGGGCTAGAAGAGGAGAATGCAGTGAAGCTGTATTTTCACAGTCTAATGGAAAAAGCCTGCCACCATCTCCAACAAACGCCTGGCAGAGCTGGCTCTGTGCCCCGAGCGCGGCAGTGGGTACCCAGCAGTGCCTGCCCCGGCGCAAGGAGGGCTGCCGCCCTGGTGCCCGCACTAGCACCCCTTCCCCGAGATGGGGATCACTGGCCCCATGGGTCTGGCTGGATCCAAACCCGGCGTGGCCCTGACCCAGGCTGTGTGTCTGTGCACTCCTTGTCCTGCATACAGCCCGATGCCGCTTCCTTGGAAAGCCTGCCACAGCAGCACGCGGAGATGGCCGTAGAGCAGAAGCATTAGCTGAAATGAGCAGGCAGATCGTTCCAAATCCTACCCCAATTTATTCCCTGCAAGTGATCAGTAGGAGCTTATTAGTTAACATGGGTTAATGAAAATAATCAATGAGAAAAGCGAAGAGGAATCCATGGGATCTACATCCTGCTGCTTCTCTTTAAGAAGTGTGTTTCTCTCTTTGGCTTCCTTCCTTCCTAGAGGTACTGCTTATCTAATACTACTGACCACACCACCACAGAATCACAGAAGGGCTGAGGCTGGAAGGGACCTCTGGAGACCATCTAGTCCACCCCCCCTGCTCAAGCAGGGTCACCTAGAGCACGTTGCCCAGGACCCTGTCCAGACAGCATTTGAATATCTCCAAGGATGGAGACTCCACAGTCTCTCTGGGCAACCTGCTCCAGTGCTCTGTCACCCTCACAGTAAAGAAGTTTTTCCTCATGTTCAGACAGAACTTCTTGTGTTTCAGTTTGTGCCCGTTGCCTCTCATCATACTGTCCTTTCAGTAACATACATTAAAATGCTGGACATCTTCCTGCCTCCTTCCCTAGCTGGCCAACAGGCCTCTCTGGAGCTGGCCAGATGCTATCCCTATGCCAGGTTGCTCCTGTGTGATTTAGCTTAGAGGGCTCTGGCTCTGGCCCCTCTCTCAAATCATCTGACTATCTCTGTCCTGTGCAGAGGGTACCTGACCCTATTAGCTTCCTCCTTACTACAGCTATCAGCTACAGTCCTTACCGGCTGCTTCCCTGACCTCCATGTCCAAAGCGAGCTGTACCCAGACGAAAACACTCTGTGTTTCGTTCAGGGTCCTGACACAGCTTTGTCAAAAACCCTCAACACCAAGTTGCTCTCTGGGTGGAGGCTGATGTTCTCGCCCCAAAGGGCAATTGCTTTGTAAAATCAGCTGGAAAGCTGCCCTGCCTGCTTGCAGCAAGAAGCAGGGAAAGGGCTTTTGCTCAGCAGGAGAGAGGACAACCAACCACCTGTAGGACAAGGTGAGCAGAGCGCCTCATCCAGAGCCTGCTTGGCTACAGCTCAGCTCCATACACGGGTGAGGATGCGGACTAGAGGAGGTGAGTCCTTTCAGGTCAGGAAGGGATAACAACAGCAGCAAGACTGCTCTTCAGCTTTGCATGGTGCAACCCGAGCCGGTCCTGGCCCAGCTGCCGCTGAAGGAAGGCAGGCAGCTGCTGGCGGTCAGGGCTGTTGTGCGGACAGTAAGCGAGGAGCCCTGGGAGCCCCACGGCAGGCGCAGCGCTCCCCAAGCGAATGTCTGTGGCCACCGTCATGCCGCTCCTGTAACTCGACCCTTTTGGTGCATTCACTATTTATAAACCCTGGTGAGAGAGGTGCTGAAGATAAAGATGAGCTTTCTGATTGTTCCCGGGAGTAGAAAGGCTTTGGTATTTATCCTTGCAGCCCTTTATCTGGACACTTGTCCCTGGCGCTGTTCTTAGTGCTGCTTAACAGAGCCTAAAAAATGTTCCCAGAATAGCTTTGTGTTTGTACAGCCTTATCTAGACACGAGAAGGCAAGATGAAAATCCATTGGATTCTCTGGCTGCATGTAGTGAATTTGGCACAAACTCATTCAATTCTATAATGCTTATTAATAAATGTCCTCAACAAGCAGCAAATGAAATACTCACTTCCAAAGCTGCTTTGAATAGTGCATTTTGGATAGGTATAAAGTTACAGATGTGGGGCTAAATTGTATGTAAATTTTAAATGCAAGGTAACTATAGAGAAATATATTCATTACAGAGGGATTTCACTTGAGTAGTTTATAGTGTCCTCTGGACACAGACACTCTTCATGGCTTTGTTCCTCTTTTCCCTCTGCATCTTGTTTCAGGAATAGGTTTTTCATGTTGTGGTACTGGAACGCAACACTAAGCTCACAACACTGGGATGTCTGTGATAATGCTAATTCTGTCGTAGTTTTTCCTTTGCTTTTATATCAGCTCTGTTCTTCATCTCTTGTTTCCGTTTGAAGTTAGGTGGGGAAAGTTCAAGTTCTTGAAATTTTTTCCAGGTGAATGTCTTCTTACAATTAAAATCTTGGGGAACAGACACAAGAAAAAGCGGTTGGTCTCAGCTGTATGTGGGCTGGAGTTGTTTTGCCCCTATAAAGGTGCCAGCTGCCAAAGCCCAGGACTTGAGCTGCCTGTTTACCGGTTGTGGCGTTGTCGTGGCTCACAGCAGCAGGGTGTCTGCATGTGTGCCCCCACCTTCAAACAGGCAGCAAAATCCTTATTGGAATCAATCAGCTATTTTGCACAGCTCATTTCTCTGTTTAAGGACTAGATGTTTGGGATAAGTTTTTGGTAACTGAGGCGGGAAGCTTTTGGTTGCTCTTATGCTGGAGTTCCTTTTTTTGGCTGAATTCCTCTATAGTCTAACTCCACTGAAGTCAACGGACTTTGACTAGGAGTGACCTTGGCCTGTGGATCTTTGCCCATATGTATCCCATCTACGGGACAGAGATACGGAGAGCAGCTGGAGCTCCTGTGTGAGGAAACCTTTCTTTTTGGGACTGACGGCTGCGATGCAGCCTGTGCTGGACAGTGCATTCCTCCGGCTGATGGACAGACCCATTTGGCTAATTGTTAGCATTGCTGGCTTGCAAAGCTCTTCAGCCTTTCTTCCTAATGATCTGCATGAGGTCCCTAAACAATGTTCCCTGAGTCACAGAGAATATGCTTAATTAGAAAGATCAGTTATAGAGGCCTGGATTTTCTTTGATTTTACAGGTCATGTTTTCTTCCTTTTGCGCAGTGGTTGTTAGGGAAACTCCATGCCTGATTGTACAGCCTTTCCTGATTCTTTTCTCACTGAAAACATCCAAATCACTATGGGTTTTCAATCTCACAAGGTTCTAGGTTAGACCAAGAGGACAGGAGAAGTAGCTGTGTGAGCATTTTGTTGTTTTCTTCAGTTACATTTCAAGCAAGATCTTTTTTCCCTTTAAAAATCTTGGAATTCAAATAGCACTTGTATGATGTATTTTTTGTGCCCTTGGTTAAAACCATGCCTGATCAACTACATATAAAAAAAAAAATCACCAGAAAACCCTTATAATGTATTTTAGCTCTAGTTATGCATGGGACAGAGTAGCAATTCACACAATCCAAAATCTATTTTCATCCTTATTCAACTCGCATATCACTGTCTGTTTAAGTTACAAAATGATGCAGTGTCTTTATTAGAGACCAAATAGTTTGGATTTGCACAGTAAGAATAACACGCAGCTGTATAATTTAAAATAGCAGTTAGGGTGCTTCTGCGTTCTCAGAGAGCATATTTTACATTCTTAAGTTCTGTACAGCAGATATCAGGGGCATAGGAGTGGTGAAGCAGATGAGGATGCTTGGAAATAACTTACAAAAGCTGAGAGCTTTTTGAATACCACACCAAAAAAAAAAAAACAGTTATGGGAGGGGGAAACTTAGCAATGGCAGAATGTTAAAGAACCAGAAGCGAGACGGTGAATTTTAACACATGCAAATTGTCTTCATTTCATGGGAAACGCTGCTGTGCTTCGTCCTGGCTGAAACCAGCAGCCACCCCTTACACTTCAAGATTTCGTTGAGATCTTTAACTGCACTTATGGACCATCTCTCCGTCCCACAGAGCAGAACCAGAGTGCAAATAATTTATCCGTATAGCCGCGAGTTTCGTGCTTGCACGAGGAGTGCAAAGCTCCGGAGCCGTCAGTGCTAAAGCCCGCGTCCCGGATGAGGACGCGCGCTGCGAGATGCCCCCTGTAACCCCCCCTCTCGCGCGGCCCCGCTGCACGAGCGCTGCCCGCGGGCTCCGCCACGGCTCGGGCAGCGCAGCCAGGCCGCGAGAACCGCCCGAGCCCCGCGGCAGCGCCCGGGCGGGCGTCACTCACCGCCGCCTTGTAGATGTCGTCCATGGCGGGCAGCGGGCAGCGGGCAGCGGGCAGCGGGCAGCGGGCCGGGGCGGCGCGCTCTGCCGGCGCTGCCCGCCGCCCCGCTCATATAGCGGCCGCCGCCCCACGCCGGCTTCGGCCGGCCCCCCCGAGCCGCCTGCTCCCGCGGGAATTCCCGCCCGGCCTCCCGCCCCGCCCGGCCGCCCGCCCCCGCCTCGCGCGTGGCGCCCCACGGGCAGCCGCGCCGGAGCGGTGCGCCGCGCTTCGCTACGCCGGGCCGCGGGGAAGGGTGCCCCCGAAGGAAAGCAGCCCGTGCCCGGCCCCAGCCCCGCTTCCCCGGGGCTGGGGGGAACAGGAGGGAGACGCGGAGGAAATGCAGAGGTGTCCGGGCCCTCGGCCCCCTCCCGCCGCAGTCCCGCTCCGCGCTGCCCGCCACCGGGGGGGCGGTGGAGCGGCGCCCCGCGCGCCCGGCGCCGGGAGAAATGCGCCGTCCCGGTGCTGAGACGCAGCAGGAAGGCGTAGGCGCACCGGGACGCTGCGGTACCGGCGCTTCCCGCGTTTCTCCTTAGCCCCTTCCGAAGACCGTGCAAGCGGGGGGGCTGCCGGCGTGGGTTTGGTGCGGGGGCTCATCCCCTCGCCCAACGCCGACCTCCCTGGGGAAGCCGTGGTTTGCTGCTCACGCAGTGGGGGAAAACCCACCCTGCCTCCCGGGGCTGCTGCAGACCCCACGCCAGGGGCTTCCGCGCGGGCAGCCGCCTCTCCCTGAAGGGAAAAGTGTGTTAATCCACAACCACCACAGCAAAATCTCTCTCTCCGGTGATTCGAGGCTCCCTCTTGCGTCCGAAGGAGCTACGGATGGCTCCTCCATCCCAGCAGCGACGGTTCCTCCATCCTGGCAGCGACGGCTCCTCCGTCCATCAGCGATGGCTCCTCCGTCCCGGCAGCGATGGTTCCTCCATCTCAGCAGCAACGGCTGCTCCATCCCAGCAGCGACGGTTCCTCCATCCATCAGCAATGGCTCCTCCATCCGTCAGCCAAGCTGATGCCCAAGGGAAGCACAAACCGGCCTCACCAGTCCCATGTGGGCAAGCATCTCCCGCCGGGTGCCTCTCCAGGACGCGCTTGGTGCTTTTGCCCGCATCATGTCAGGCCCTTGGGAGAAGCATCCCCAAACACCTGCAAAACACCATCCTTGTCCGCCTGCAGCCTCCCTCCTCCCCATGGCCGCTGGAAAGCCAAAGCGGACAGGCCCCCCCTTCCCGCCCTGTTTCTCCTGGTGAAGCCAGGTTTGCTGGAGGGACCGTCCCTGCCGGGGGCTGGCGTGGGGTCGCTGAGTCCCATGCCCGTCGAGGGACGTGCGCCGGCCATGTCTGACGTCGCGGCCGGGGCGCAGGTTTTGGGGCGCAGGACCCCGCGCAAGGGCAGGGTGGAGCTGGGCAGGACTCTGCCCTGCTCCTGGGGCTGGTGGCCCTGCCGGTCTGTGGGGGAGAAGTGGGTTCCTCCTCCACAAAGAACCGACTAGAGTTTTGGGGGGTTTTTTTGCTTTGCTTTTTCTTAGGTACTCCTGTAAAAACTGAAATAACCACAGCTATTATTTGCAGATTTTTTTTTTAACTTCTTGCTGAAAATCTATGTTTCGAGAAGAAAATGTGGGGGAAGGTTTTAACAGCAAAGACTTTTCAAGCACCATTTTTAATGTAAGAAAACTGACAATATTGTGCAGGCAGCTAGCAGGTTTCTTCTCTTCTAAAAATCACTTCTCCCTTTAACAAAAATACTGGTGCATGCATGCAGAAAAGAAAAAAATTGTTGTCCCCACTGAATGCACGGCTCAAGTGGCATTAATCAGTAACTTGCAGTGTCAGTGAGGAGAGGACGAGCGCAGCCCCGCGTGCCTGGCACGAGTCCCTCCAGGGCGGCGGCGAGCTAAGGTTTTGCCCCGCGGCAGGTTAGCTTGCTGCAGAGGCCGCAGCGCGGTGCGGTGCATTGCTGCCCTCAGCTTGCCCAGCCGGGACAAGCCCCACGCCGGACAGGGCTGCTCGTCCCAAAAGCCACCTTGCTGAGAAGTCCCCGAGGAGGAGTGGGGGCCAGCCAGAACTGACAAACGAGAGCGCTGCAAAGGGTTATTTAATTAAGGAGATGGGGCATTCAGAGGAAGCTTAATTAAACTCACTCTGTAAAAGTGCTTATTATCTCATTACGACACTGAGTTCGGCAGCAGCTCCTGCTGACAGCGTGGCAGCACTAGGAAAATCCTTCTCGGACTGCCTTTGCTACACACCTTCACTATATAGAGATGAGTCCTGATCCAAGGGAAAGCATCTTGCAGTAAAAACAAAATAAAAAGGGGTTTATCTAGCTGGTACTTGCATTCGCACAGAGGACTGTTTGCTTATCCGCTGCCCAGGTCGCAAGTGCATCGGCCGGGTGCCGGAGCTGCCTCCCACAGCACTACCTCCCACCGGCACCGCGGGTCCCTTCGGCGGAGGGCCAAGCGCTGGCACTGTCTGCCCTGAGCACTTCCACTCTCGCACGAACGGGAGTCAGGCACTTCTGCTATTAGCACTGAAGCTGCGCTGGGACTAATTGCACCCTTGCTTAGATTAGCTAGCATGAACAAGGACACAAGAGACGACCCCTTCTTCTTTAGCTAGAGGGTGCTTTTGCAGACAGATCTCCTGCGACTTCACCTCAGGGCAATTCCACTTCATGGTGAAAAGGCAGACAAGGATTTGCTTGCCATCCTTTGGGATTATCTACTTCTGTTACAAATTCCAGGCTAGGTCCTCTTTAGCGTGCACAGATTTGAAGCACTTCCCCATCCTCCGTAGCACAGCTCATTGAGGTAAACAAAGTTCAAAACCTCAGTAAAGTTGCACTGAACTACACCCTGAATTCACTTGAAATTAGCTCCTTGAACACTGGCAGTCCTTGCAAGAAAAAAAAAAAAGCTCCTTCTAAAATCATTTTCAATAGGGCTTTCTGGTGCTGCGCTCCATGCTTGTGCTCACCCCCCAAGCACCTAGGATGGGTGTCTCCTCCATGTAGAAGTCCAGCCCATCAGGCCAGCTCTCAGCTCAGTTTTTGAGGTGGCAGCAGGCGTGTTTATCACAGAATCACTGCAGCAGCCCCTCTGCCCAATGCAACATTGTCTGCAGCATGGTGTGACCACAGATAGCCACTGGGAGCTGCTTACAGCTGGGGTGAGTCACTGCTTTGGACCACTGCCATCACTGCTTCCAGATGCAGATGTCAGTGCACGTGACAGCACAGTCACAGCACTATTAGGAAGATCACTACTCTTCAGACAAAGACTGGCCATGCCCTCTATGATTCAATCTCAAATGCCCTGTGCTAGTGTCTGCCTTGGCCTGGACTGCAGCTGCCTGCGTTTCCAAGAACATCATCTGCAATGTGCACATTGCACACACCAGTCCCTAGCTGCATTCGGCCACCTTGGAAAGCCTGAGCTCCTTACACTGCATTGCATTGCATTGCATTGCATTGCACAGCCTAACACTGCATCACACAGCATTGCACTGCCTCGCAACAAACTGCACAGCACAGAACAGCATTGCACAATGCTGCACTGCATTGCACAGCCGAACACTGCATCACATAGCTTTGCACAGCACGGCATAGCATTGCACAACGCTGCACTGCATTGCGCTGCAGCAGCCCCCCGCCCGCGAGGGCTTAGCACGCATGCGCATCCCCCGCCAGCTGTCGCTCCGCCCTTCCCCTCCAGGCCGACGCCGAGGCACGCAAGCCCCGCCCCTCCTGGAGTTAGGTCCCACCTCCGACAGCTAGCCCCGCCCCTGCTCGGGGCGACCAATAAAAACGCGGCGGGCGGGGCGGGCCGCGCCCTTCGTGGGGGGAGCCAAGATGGCGGCGGCGGCGGCGGTGGACGCGCGGGCCGGGGCTGCGGCCGGTGCGGGCGGCGGCGGCGGCGGCGGCCGGCGGGGAGCACCGGCGGCGGCGTGAGGGCGGCGGCGCCCGGTCCCCTGCGCTTCTCGCAGCGCCATGGAAGCGGCGGCGGCGGGGGAGGACGGCGAGGAACCCCCTCGCGGGGCCCGGGTCCTGGGCTCCGAGCTGGTGGAGACCTACACGGTGAGGGCCGTTGCTGGCGGCAGGCCCGGCGCGGCCCGGTGGCGGGCTCCCGTGAGGGGGACGTGCGGGGAGCGCGGCCGTGGAGCCGCGCCGTGGTGGGGAGGGAGCCCCCGGCGCCGCGGGAGGCGGCGGGACAGCCGGGACGGGCCCCAGCTCGGGGCGCCGAGCGGCGGCTGCGTCCGGGCTCGGCGCCGTCTCCATCCCGCCTCAGCCGCCCCGGGGAGGCCCGGCAGCGCCTCCAGCCCTGTGTCGTGCCGGCTGCTCGAGCCAGAAGGGAAGAAAGGGGTAGAAGTTTCGTACCAGCAGTCGAGTAATGTGGGGAATTTCTGGGAAATCTGCCCCAGCGGGGTACAGCGGTAGGGCTGTGGGTGTCCTGCGCTTGAAAATTTGGCCCCCTCTAGCTCCTTGTAACTCTGACGCTTGGGAAGAGCTAGTGTTTTAGTGGAGCCTGAATTCGAAGAGCTCGTCATCTTCATATATAAATATATATATATATGTGTGTGTGTGTATATATGTATGTACATATGTATATCATGAGAAATGGGTATTGAGAAAATGTAGCTTTTAAAGCTGGACTGAATACAGTATAAAATATTTTGTTAAGGCAAAAATACTATAACATCCCTCCTGAAAAGTTTCATCTTATCTTCAGAGAAAATCAGATGATTTGGGGATGGTATTGCCCACAAACGATTTTTTTCTTTTGCTGTGCAAAAAAGGAGGAAAGATCGTCAGCAGCATTTCTATTGGGGAAGGAGTTAAATTTTTGATTTATAACTTTTTTTTTTAAACTAGTTTCATTTTACCCAGACTTAAGTGGTCTATTTTTTGGGAAGAAGCTCTTCACAAAAACAAGCCTCAGCGTAATTGCACACAGAAAACATCTCAAGTACACCACCCTGTTATATAACTAAATTTTTTTTCTACTCCTACCTTAGTTTATTGTGATTTGAATAGTCTTTTTCTGTAGAATGCACATTATGACACCAGGCTTCTTGCATTAGGAACTTAAAGGAAGAAAACAGAAAGGGGCAAAGAGATTTAGAAAGACAACACTTGTAAAAAGTTGTGTATTATTTTTACAAATAGTACCTTAGATTACTGTCACTGAAAAGGTACTCAGAAAAAAACTCTTGAGTGACAGGAAAGCAATTTCTGATTTTTTTTTTTAATAAGACTGATTGTAAAACCATGGCTTGGCAAGAGAATTTACACAGCTGTAGTACTTGAAGGACTTAGCTCTTTTTCATATTGATAACCCTTGAAACATCACTGTTTGGGAATGGCTCTCAGGTGATCAGTGGCCATGTTTACAGACCTAGATAAAAATATAATGAATGCTTCAGATCACCTTGTTAGGGGGAACGTCCCATGAACTAGTTGGTGAGAAGCTTAAAATACATTCTTGAAGATGGTTTCAGTTCATTCTGTCAATTTAGTTACATGGTGTGTATTCACAAAAACTATTCTGCTGTTGACATGTTACCACTGTGTTCGCTGGATATGTGGTTCTTCCCCCAAGCAAGTTTGTTTTCAGAGTCACAGATCAGTCGGGGCATGGTGAGGCTTTTGTGGTATGATGATTGGAAACTTCTGTTTTAGTTATGAACTGGAATTCAATAGTGTTAGTGATAGAGTTTTCATGAGTATTTTGCAGTAGTTGTGATTGAGAAATTCAAGTGAACTTATTTGAGAAAATTTCAAAATGTTACCTGTCCCCATACTCTGCTAGACACAAGTTATGGACACAGGAGGTGAAATGTGAGCTATTTAGCTGCTTCAGCTTGTAAATCAGCATCGTGGCATGAACAACCTTTGGTAATACCATTAATGTGCTAGATTGAGCTGTAGTACAGGCACATAACTTACTCTGCTACAGGTAATCTTTGGCAGATCTGCTGATAGTTGGGGGATAGCATTTTAAGCCACTGCCATCAGAAGCTTAATTTTTAAGGCCTGAGTTCTTATTTAATGATTATGTTTCTGGATATATCATGCTGTTTTAGTGCCATTTTTCTAGGGGACTTTCAAAGTAAGATTTTTGAAAGGCAAAATTTGCCAGTAATTGGTCATGTTTTGTTTCTGTTGCTGTGGTTTCCAGGGAATCATGCCATTAAGTTTACTTGTGGGTAAACCTTTGCAAATTGTTAGCAGGACTCCAAAACTGCAGCCAGCTTCTGTGAAAAGGCCCAAGCCATTAGAAATGTAGGCATATATCTTTAAATGAAAACAGAAATGATTTACAAAATGATTCACAAGACAAAATGATTTACAAAAATTAACATTTGTGTTTAGTGTTTAAAATTCAGATGTTGTGGCACTAAGGATTTGACAATGACCTGTACCTGAGCAGAAGTGAAATATGGGTGGTAGAAAAGTCAGTCAAATCTGGTAAATATGAAAAGGGAAATAGAGCAGTAGCAAGAAGCATCTTTATCTGTTAACACATAGCAGTCAAGACAGCAGTAGCACTATTTACATCCTTGTTTTTGAAAGAATCAGTTTTCTTTTGGCATTGTTGCTTCCCATTTTACCCTGCACTTTAGAGCTCCAGCATTCAAGATAATCTCAACAGAAGGGGGCATATTTTAATGACATTATTTGTTTGACATTTTGAACTTAAATCCTGTAAAATATGTAGGGCAGGCCCATAGTTCTATGTAATTTTGAAGGTACTTTTAAAAATATTAATGATTCTTGTTGAAATTTTTAGGGTGGAAAATTATCTATGGTTTAATTCAGTGGAAAAGATATTGCACTTGTTAATATTCTTTTGTTGACTTCAGAAAGAATGAGCACTTTTACAAGGTATTTGCATGTGTTGGAGAAATATGAGACCAGGTATTTCTCCTGCATGTGCTGATCCTGCTAGATGCTGACTGAAGGCTGGCTGATTGTAAAAAAAAAAAAAAAAAAAAAAAAAAAAAAAAAAAAAAAGGCCTTTAGGCTGCCAGTGCTTCATTTGTTTCCTGCTATGCATTTGTTTGTTTGGCCTAAATTGCCTTCCTGCCTTTCCTGTATTTTGCAGCTGTTTTTAATATAAATGCTTACTTCGGTGTGTAAAGAAAACACTGTGGCTTCCTTGAATGGGTGTAAACTGTCTGACTGTACTTGACAAGGCAGGGAGGAGGAGATTTGGTTGCATCATTGTTCCGATGTTTGGGACCTAGTGGCTGCAGTCCCACCTGCGTCCCAGACTTTCTGTGTGCCTGTGGGCAGCTCTGTTTGTCATCGCTAAGGGGAGGTACTTACCCTTTTCTTGACAGTACCAGGGTGATGCACCAGTGCGATGCTGGATGAGGAATACAATGGAATTGCAAGTATTCCATACAATGTGAGATGAACAGGTTTTTATAACCATACAGGAAGTAGACAAAGATCAGTTTGGAATCACCGATGTTCATTTAACAGCAGGTTTAGAAGTTATACTTCTTAAAAAAAAAAAAATTACTAGTAAATATTTTACTTTAAATATTGAGGGAGATGAAAGGCATTCTGTCTGGGGAGTGACTACTTAATTGCAACGAGCTTGAAGTGACTGGTCTGTATAAACAACCTCAGCAGTAAGAAAAATTATCATGAAAAAATACAGCAGTATAGATCTGTTAAACACTTTACAAAGTAGAATTTAAATTGGCCAAAGCAAATAATTTATAGAAAGATGTAGAATATTTATTACACAGAGTCTGGTAGAAGGCACTTTGGAAAATGGGGAGATAGGTTCCCAGGATGAAAACCTGTGAATGTAAACCTTTTCATGTTTTAGGTCAAAAAAAGCATAGTTTATGACAAAATTGCGGGTGGAGAGTTCACATGGTAAATTATGTCTGGGAGACAATGCCGTGTGATAGAATTTCATCATCTCCCCCTTTGTTTATGCCTTCTAGCCATTGGCTTGATAGATAGGCAGTCACTGAAAAAACTTAATAAACTGTCAGCCTTGTCATCTTAGTGCACTCAAAATTAATTGGAGATGTACTTACATAGCTGACTTTTTAAAAAAACTTCAGATTTTGGCTTTAAAATGACTGATTGATTTCTGTATCAATTTTGGAAACAAGTCTTTGGAACATATAAGCATATTGCATTTGTATCTATTCTGCAAGATAAAGGCAGCTTGTGGGTTAATCTGAAATCAGTTGCTGTCATTCTGCTACTAAGGCTGCTTGACAGGTGAATATGTACTGCTAACTCTAGATATGTTCTACATGGGTAATGTTGTGGCTTTTTTAAATCTTAATTTGTGGAGTTGTATCAGTACATTTAAAATATTCACAGACGTTTTCTTGACCAGGCTGCTTATCCACTTGGTTCAGTACTCTCTTTGTAGAAGTCATCAGTCCTTGTCATTTCAGCAAGAGAATATGAAACCTTTATTATATGTTTACCCTAACTGATTGTAGAGTGTTGTAAATAGAGAGAAGGTGCATTCCTTCCTTATCTCACAAGCTGTCAGTTGGGAGCTGTGAAGTTTACTGGGTTGTCAGTGTCTAATCTTAGGTTTTATTCATTATATATTCAATCTGCATTGCGTTTAGCTATACTGTTTTATCTCCCATAAGATTTTTAGCACAGCTAGCTCTTAAACAGAAGTAGTATCTTTATTATAGCTTCTAAGTGTAGTACTTTTTTTAGTTCCAAATTTAATCCTCTAGTTTCTTTGAGTTTCCACTTGCTTTCCTCTGGATTGTAAGAAACTTTTGAATACTGAGATTATTCCTGTTCTAGTTACTCATAGGCATGGTAAATAATCCTGACCTGCAGTTTCCCAACACAGCATGACAGGAAGTCAGACGTAAGCCTTAATTTGAATTGTAATTCTGTGTAAACCATTGTTTGTTTTTTTACTGCTCATCAGAACACTGACACATCATCTGCTGTATGCAGTAGTCAGACATCTTGATTCAGTTCTCTGTAGGACTTGTTTTTTTTGTTCAGCAAGCCAGCGTGTTACAGGCTCAGATGTTTCACACAAAAAATGCATCTGTGCTATAACTCTTTTAAAGTTCAAGTAGTATTCTATTTAGTGTTTGTTACTCTACTGGTCTGTGCCAGTAGTAAGTGAAAACTGCCTTTCTTTTATGTAACAAATTGAAAATTGACTGTTGATGCTTTTTTTTCCTCAAGTAGGATTAGTAATAGATGTACCTCCTTCCCATAGCACCTATGAATCAGGTCTGTGTAACCTATGATAGCAAGCAAGTTCCCTACCGTGTTAAATGCTTTCAATATCTGCTTGTCAATTTTTTTTTTTTTTTTTACAAGGAATATAGTTGGAATAGGTAACAGTTTCTTTAATTGGTTGTTATCAAATAGTTGTATATGTAAGAAGAACTGGTTCTGCTGAGCCATCGTGGTTTTATACTTTGTGTTTTATTTTCTGTCTTGGCAGTTTCACTGGGATGGCTTGCTTCTGGTATATCCAAAGGTGGACTGTGATTTTCCTGCAGAATCAATACTGTTCAATCTGGAAAGTCACCTGCAATGAAAATCTTGAGTTGTGTCCATTCAGCACATGCATAGTTAAAAATAATTAGTCCTCTCTAAAGAAATGTTGGATTGCTTTAGTTAATTGTAATGGTTCTTTGGGCACAGTCATAACTATCAGGAAGCTCTGTTATGTTTGCTTTTCACCGAAAGGAATAGAATAGTTAACATCCAACCAACCAAAGGATTTGCCTAGACTTCTGAAGGTCAAGCTCCAGATTCCTGCTCAACTATGAGGTGACAGCAGGATGTTTGCCAAGTTCCTTTGCCTGTTGTGTAACTTGGTAAATCTGAAGGAGGGATGTTGCTGTCTTGTGTTTGATGTGGCTGTGGCTAGGTATGAATGCCAATTTAAGTTGGCTAGCAGAAATGTTCAGAAAAAGTAGTTTTGAGATTGCAGTTGTTAAACTGCAGGTTGGAAAAATAACAGCAGTTGCTTGGAAATAAAAAGAGCATCTACTCATTTTTGTTCGTGGCGCAGTCATGTGAATGAGGTCAGGCATCCTGCACCAGCAAAGTCACTGTAGAGTTTGGATGAGCTTTTAGTTAACTATCATACTTTGTTGTGAATATTGAATCACCTTATAGTGATACATTAACCTACAGGTATCACAGTCAGCTTTTCTTTAACTACTTTTCCAGTTCCTTTCCTTACTTTACTTTCTATTTTTTAGGTATACATTATTCAGGTCAGTGTTGGCAATCATCAGTGGACAGTCAAACATCGTTACAGTGATTTCCATGACCTGCATGAAAAGGTAAACATAAAACTGGCATTGATCTCTTGCAAGACATCTTACAGTTTGTGTAGTTCTGTTGTGTGGAACATAAATTCTTTCCTCAATAAAGTGTGAGAATGTCTGCTAGATAGAAATTAAACCATCTGAACTTCAAACTAAAGTCCTCTTTTCACATGAGCAGCATTATTTGCCCTGATTACACTCCCTTCTTGAACTGTGGGAGATTGGCCTGTATCAGAAAGAATACGGTTCAGGTTGCAGTCATTACAACTTTTGCCAGGAGAAATGTTTATAGCAGCTAATTTGGTCACCAGACGCTGGATTGGAACAAAGACTGTCTTCAAGGGGTTGCTAATAAGCTATTGTTACATGGTTGCATATGGTAGTTACTAACCAGTACTGATTCAAAACAGTAAGTGAAAATGAGAGGAAATCCAGTATATTCAAGACTGGGCTGCTTTCTCAGGAACTCACCTGATATTCTGTAGTTTTATCATCTTAAATAGTTGCATTCTGCTCTGTGGTATGCACGCATTTTGTGGAGCAATCCTGTGAGTGGGACTAGTCAGGACAGACATGGATCTTCATTTTTGTATATTCTCAGAATACACCATCATTAAACTTCCTATAATTTTAAGATAAAATGTTCTTTCTAAAAATACCTAAGATTAGAAATTGAGTAATAGCTGTAATTTACTGAAGCAATTTTAGTTTTGGATCTTACCAGGGACAGACAGCACACTCTTAATGCATTCATTTGCATCCTTCATGCAAGTTCAGATGGCGTGTCAGGCAATAACTGTAGTCTTTCTGTCTTTCAGCTTGTTTCAGAAAAGAAAATTGATAAAAATCTGTTACCTCCTAAGAAGATTATTGGAAAAAATTCCAAAAGCCTCGTGGAGAAAAGACAAAAAGAATTAGAAGTCTACCTGCAAACCCTTCTAGTCAAGTTTCCTATTACTGCTCCAAAAGTGTTATCACACTTCCTACACTTTCATTTATATGTAAGTTATCTTTTTAGCATATAAAATGCAGTAGTGAGTGTCTTCTGTCAGTTTTCTGACTTGGAGAGACTTGAATGTAGTGCTTGCAAAATGACTAAAACTGCTTTTTTCAGTATTTTGCACAATATAACAAATTAAGCACATTTTTGGAGGTTTTTGACACGACCTTTTTTGCAGTAGATACTGTGCTAGCAAGTAGTGTGGGTAGGGACTCTGAGATAAGAAAATAAATGCTGGCAGAATACTTGCAGTCTGTGAATAAAGCTGCAGCTGAATTGGTTGTTAAAGCTGAAGTCAGTAGTGCTAGCTCTCTGAGGGAACATTACATAATTGATCACTCCCCCCCCCCCCGACACACACTTAGTGGTTAGAGCTCTATTTCTGTTCACACTGAAACAGTTTCCAGTAGCCAAATGAAGAAAAATGATACTTCTCCAGAAGAGCACACTGATGGAGCAGCTTATAGAGAACTAGCAGTATCGAGCAGATAAATGTTATGGTAAACGATGCTTGAAGTAAGTGATGGCTTGCTTTTATGTTCACAATGCAAATTTTTCATTTGTCTCGTATGTGTAATTAGGCTTTAGTAGTTTGGCATCATGTTGTAAGGGGGAAAGTGGACTTTATAAAGAGAAAAATGCACTGGAGAACTCAGTGGAAAGGAAGAGCAGCAATTGCTTTAGGGGTGGGATGTACTGACATGGCTCCTTATGGTTTCTTATGAAGGCTTCAGAAATGAATCAGAAGTGATCCATTAGGTATGTTGATTAAGATTTAACAACAAAAGAAAAACCTGTTTTACTTGTGTTATCTGAATATGTGTCCTGTCCCAGTAATAGCTTAGAGTTTGACTTTGATAAACAGGTTTCCTTCATAGTATTGCTATTGCCCTGCAGGTTTGAGTGAGAAACACTAGTTTGTGTTGTGATCGAGTCCTCTAAAATGGATTAGAGTTTTAAAATGTATTAAAAATGTGCATAACAGTGTAAAGACAGTGGATGTCTGTTCTTTTCAGACAGAGCAAATTTCCTGATCTCAAGCAAGTTGCATAATTTTTCTGTTCTTTGGCTACTCTCTTAAATGATGATCTGATGTGTTTCATTAATGTTCCAGTGCTGAAACTTCCAACGAAGTTTTTTGTGCAGGCACAGCTTCTTCCTATTTCCGCCCCTGTCTTTCAGTTATTTTTTTCTTCTTGCTGACAGTAGTCAGAACCCAACTCACTGAAACTTCTCATAATTTAATTTAAACTTGCTCTAGCGCTCATCCTTTTATCTTTTACTTTTCCAAAGAACTAGCGTTATTTGGGTATGAATGCTTCTCTGTTTCTTTACCTAACTTGTGTTTTAGGAGCAAAGGTGTTGCTCAATCTGCAGTTCTTTTTCTTAAGTGAGTCTGGGTTGAGGTTTAAATTCAATTGTTTCTACTTGGAACTTGTTAGAGTACTTTTAAATATTTACAAGAAATGTTAGCTATTCAGAAGAAAAGCTAAATATTTACCTTAGCAATTCTACTAGAAAATAATCTTCCTGCAGAACTCTGATCTTTTAAAATATTTAGTTTTCAGACAGCCCACATGCATGCTTGAGACAGTTTAATTCCTAATATTGCCACATTAGTTTATATAGGAAGACTATGATATTTGTCTATCATTATATATAGTAGTTCCAGTAAGGAATGCTTTATTTTCGAGGTTAGTTGAACTGAATGGATTAGAAATAGACAACCTTCCATAAATACATGAACAATACTTCATGTGTTGCCAAGAAAAATTAGGTACCGCTTGGCACAGAGAAGCAGTTGCATGTGATAGTAGTAGTGCAGTACATTACTCTGGCATTGTATAGGATATCCATGGTGATATGGGGATGCTGATTTTGTTGCACCTTCTTGCACTTTGTCATCTTAAAAAATACGGTTTGTAAACTTACAGATACAAGCTTTAGCAAGAAAAGAGTTGAGTGCCCCCAGGCTGCAGTTCAGCAGCTGCTGTGGACAGACGACTTCTGTGTGGTTGATACATACAAGTAATTAGAGCTGAGACGGAGGCTTCTCTTCTTAGAGCTGACACAGTAAAGCAGTCACTTTTTTTGCTTGTTAATCACTGGATAATCCAAGTCATAATCTTGTTTCAATCATAAAAGTAGGAAAAATATCTGCTATGTGTCCCAAATGATGAAAGAGATACAGAGAGTATAGTTTTCAATTAAGCATGTACATGCTAGATGAGTCTAATTGGTGTGTTCAAAATAAGTCAGAGCTGTTGAATTTTGTTTGGAACGCAGCTCCTTCTAGCTTGTGGTCCCAAAACTCTGGTGTGGAGGCTTTGTTTGTCCTCAGTGAGCACAGTTTCAGTTGTATTGAGATGTGCCTTTCTAAAACACTTGCTTCATCAGATGAACCAAACAGTCTGTTGCAGATGTCCTGTGGGTTTATTCCCCTGTTATGAATCATGAGGGCTTTGTCAGCAAAGCAAGCTCATCAAATATTCATTTCATGATAATCCATAATATCTGTTTACCCTTTGCTGCTACCTTATAATCAGATGTGTGTGTCTAGGGGAAGCTTTGCTATCACAATGGCTTTATTTTATGCTCTTCTTGTGGGCCTTTGAGAGAGAACTGTTGGAAATGCTCAGAACTATTTCTGACTTCCACCAAGCATTTGCTTGTTGTGGAGAGAAATAGGTCTAAATGGAAAATACTTGCACCGATCTTTATGCACCTTCAGTTTTAAAAGGAACAAATCCCTGCATTGAAAGTTTTCAACCTTTCCTTCTGGAACTGTCAATGCCTGGACAGCTCCCATTTTTTTGAAAACACTGTACTTATAATAGAAATTTGCCTCATATTCCAAGAATGATTACTTAAAGTTACTTCAAAAACAAGCTTACTTTCAAGTTTGACAAATAATGGGCAGTAATAGTTGCTGTAACTACTGTTACCTTTTTCTTTTAATATATGCAGGATTTGCTTATTTAGTTATAGTTCAGTATCTCCCATCTTGGAAATAAAATCTTGTAAAATTTCAGGTCATTTTTCTGAAGTATCTTGAAGTTACAAAGAAATCCATTAGACATATTCACAGTTGATTTCTGAAAAAATTATCAGCAAAGGTGCACATTGAAAAATTACAATAGTAAGTATGTAAATAACAGACTTAATTACAATGCTTTATTCTTTGCAGGAGATCAATGGAATCACTGCTGCACTGGCTGAAGAGCTCTTTCACAGAGGTAAAGAACTTGCCAGAAATTAACTGGGAATGAAGAGAGAGGTTTCCTCTATGTGTATGCGTTCATATACCAGAGATATTTAATCTCCAGATAATCAGAGATTCTCAGACTCTGCATATCAGACTCTGGGACTTTCTCTTCCCCTTCTTTCTCTTCATTTTTTTTCTTACTGATTGCAGTTTAGGACAGATGCACTTTGATTCAAGCTGTTATTTTGGGTGGAACTGTAACAGTAGTGCAATTACTTTTGGAAACTAAACAGAGAAATCCATTAATTCAGCTGTTGAAAAGGGCTTACTTATTAGTCTGTGTCCTGAAAGGATAAGACACGGTGCTAGTGATCAGAAGCTTTTGTTAAGCTTTCTGTCTTGGCATATTGTTTTGTGATACGTAGGGAAGTTTCTTTTGAGTCAGAGTACTGATGTAGTATGTGTTAAATGCAAGAAAGCACTTTGTCTAATTTACTGTTCTTTCAGAATTCAGGAAACATGAGATGTTCTGGTCAGTTCATTAAAGGATGTTCTTTTCTGAAGCTGGCAGATCAAAGTGGAATACACTGCTATAATTGCAATAGCTCTTTTTTTGTCT
The DNA here is from genome assembly GCF_036417845.1 of Apteryx mantelli. Classification (NCBI taxonomy): domain Eukaryota; kingdom Metazoa; phylum Chordata; class Aves; order Apterygiformes; family Apterygidae; genus Apteryx; species Apteryx mantelli. The sequence continues at coordinate 11,211,665 of NC_089989.1, read as the reverse complement.
GTACTGTAAATAGAACTGGTCCGTTGACAGCAGGAGATGTGTGAAGTGGTTAACCCAGGCTAATTTTGTTTTAAAGAAGATGCTAGATGCTACTGTGTATGCCAGCTGGAGCAGTGGTGGTGTTGACTGAGGTGATAGGTGAAGCATGTTTCAGTATGCCATTTTAGATTGTTCTGGCACAAAATTAACTTTAGGTAAAGCCATTTCAGAGGGTCCACTCAGCAAGTTTTGGAACATTTAAATGTAGTTTCTGAAGAAATTTGTCCTGACTTTGTAGCACACATGGTCTTACTGATATTGGAATCACTGGTATCTGACTGCTGTATATTGGTGTACCCTTGCCTTAATGTGCAGCTGGACTCTTGGGACTTGCTCCCATTGAAGCCAAAGGGATTTTTACTCCCCTCAGAGCATTTCTGAAAATGCTGGTTATCATGAAAGCTGAAGCTGTCTTGTTCATGGAGTCAAACTGATGTCACTAAAAGAAAGAGGAGAGAGACATCAATTCCACATGTTTGTGTTTTGGCTGCTGTGGTCCATGTTATCTTTTATGGTGCCTTCAGAGAGACTTTCAGATGCTGTTTCCTACTACTTAAATACTGTTCTAGATTAAAATGGGAATGAAAAAATAGTAACAAACAATGCATTTTCTATTCTGGGAGTCTGTATTGGTATTAGTGTAGTAAAGGACCTCATACTCTTCACAAAAACATTTGCTGTAATTCTGCCTTTAGGGAGTATAGCAAAAGCTGTAAGGTCTGTTATTTTTTTTAGATGACAGGTATTGCTTTTTCTGAATGTAATGATAAGTGCTAAATGTTACAGAGCTTATCTTAAAGAGCTTAGCTTATCATGGAGAAAGCGTAGTATCTTTTACATTATCTAAATGAATATTGTCTGAATCCAGTCCTGGTAAGACTGAGGGCAATTTGCCATTAGTTGCCTTAGGAGCTTCAGGCTTATATGGTGAGAATGCTGTTTTCAACACCTAGGCTATTCTGGTGTTAGAAATTTTAAATTCAGTCCTTCTAGTACCTGTTTAAAATGGTAAAAATGTGCGTTGTTTTGGTGCCTCACTCTGAGCTTAGAGTATAAGGGACAAACATTTTATCTCTAAGCTTAGATCTTCTCGGTACCATTTGTTCTTTTGTCACTGAAGTTGTGCAACTCACTGCAGCAATGTGTTTAATATCATTATACTCTTCTTTTTCAGGAGAGCAGTTGTTAATGGCTGGAGAAGTCTTTAGCATCAGACCCTTGCAGTTGTATGCTGTCACTCAACAGTTGCTACAGGGGAAGCCTACATGTGCTAACGGAGATGCCAAAACAGATCTAGGTCATATTCTGGATTTCACCTGTAGACTCAAGTATTTAAAGGTGAACTATACTTGCAGAAATACTGCAGACACTGTTTCTAGCAGACTTTGACATGACTCTTAGCAAACTTGAGTCTAGTGTGAACACACAAGAGCTTTACGGATGGTGTCATTTAAGCCCCTGCAAGCATTGAAAAGTCCATGTTGAACAGATATTTATTCTGCCTACCTTCAATACACACCTGATTCTCTAACAAAGATGATGATTCCCCTCTGTGACATGATCTCTTTAGATAAGTGCAATCACAGAATCTTACTGGGTGCTACTAGGAATGGGTAGGTAGATAGACATTCTCTTTAACCCTGCATTGTCTGCATATACTATGGGTAGGCCTGTGTGCCTCTATGTATACACATGTATATTTATATGCGTGCATGTACATTTGTGTAGAAATGCTAACCCCTTTCTCATCTCTCTTTCTGACTGTATCTGAAAATATTAAAAAAAACAAAAACACAAACACCTCACTTCTGTCTTTGAGATTACCTTGAAGTTCTAACTAAAATACTGCTTCAGAATAAATGTAAAATAGCTCAAAAGAGATCATTTCAGTCTGGAGCCAGTTAGTTTTTTTTGTTTTATCCTACCAAATAACTGAATTGGAAAGGGTTTTCTGGAGTAATTTTTTAACAGTGCTTGCTAGGGCTCAAAATTTTTTTTAGCCCCTTTATTACATGAAGAAGAGTTTTCTTTTAACTGTGTGGTGTGTTTAAAGGGGAAACAAAGGTGAGGATCAGGGAAGCTTCACTGGAAGTCTTAGCAAGTTGCAAAAACTAAAAAACATCTATACTGCTATTTCTGTGGAACTTCAGTTGCCTTTGCCATCCTATGGGTTTATAGAATTCTCTGAACTGAGGATTCTCTGATTGAAGAAAAGCATGTCTTTTAGAAAAATACCCAACTTCAGAGTTTTCAGAATTTCTGGCCCTTCTGAATGCTTTTGAGTGAGTCCTTTCAAAGCTTTTGAGTTGCAGATAAGACCAGACAGAAAGCTGAAAGATTTCTCCCAAGATTCAGATGTTCACAGCAAGCGTTAATGAAACAAACCATCTCTCTTTTCATGCTGCGCACATTCTCTGAGGCCAAAATAGTAAGACCAAATGGAAATTTTAGGTGCTTTTTTATTAGATATATACCAATGGAGTGCTGTGTTTTTTCCAAAATCATCTTGGCAGTGCCCTGAACTTCATCCTTGGTAGTGGAAATGAAGGTAGTTCTGTCTTGGAAGATCCAAATGTTTCAGAAAAGTTTTTTTTAATGAATGTAGGCCTGTGTTGGTCAGTCTTGCCCAATATATCTTTTTTTGCATGCCCTTTGTGCTACAGAATACAAGCACAAGGTGGCAGTTTAAGTACAGTCCTTTATTTTCTGTGCATAACTGGTGCAACATTTTTTCCCCGAAGAATTGAGTTGTCTGTAATTTTCATGAATCATTGCATATTTGAAAATTTGGCTGGAACTTTGAATGTTTTTCCAAGATGTTGTATTTGTGGTATAGCCTGTATAAGACTTCTGAAATGCAGACAAGTTTGATAATGTGTACTAACTCTGGTTTTAATTGTTGATTTCTAGGTCACTGGAACAGGAGGACCTTTTGGAACCAGTAACATTCAGGAGCATCTCTTGCCTTTTGATCTGTCCATTTTTAAGTCGCTTCACCAAATAGAGGTATGACTGAGATACTCTTTGCTCATAATTTCTTAGAGGCTCTGCGAATGCCAGGTCTGCTGCATGTTTCTCAGCATTAGTAATTGTATAACTTGGCTTGGTGCTAGAACTGGAGAGTACAGTGTTTGGAAATAATCATGAAGACTTTTATAATTCTATTCTCATGAAAAGTTTTGGGTTGACTGGCACTGCACTGCCATTTTCATCTGGTAGTAAACACAAGTCTGTCCAGAGATTGGCAGTGCTAATCTAGAAAGACTTTCTTTCAAGGGTGGCAGGAGCTCCGCATCTCTGTTCAGTGTGGTTTCCCTGATACACCAGTGAAGTTGCTGGTTGTGGTCATTTTGCAGTGTGTGCAGCGCTTCACCAAGAAGTACTTGGTTGCTGGCAGGAGCTGCAGCAGACCTTAGGTGGCATAGATTCAGTGTGACTTACAAAAAAAAGGCTTTCTAATCTTAAATGTAGTCTGTGTAGTTAGCACGCTACCATCTTAAATGCTTAGCATAGTCTCCTTGCTTCCCAAGGCACTTCATTTTTTATTTACAATAAAGAACATATTAGGGTACATAAATGAACTTGTCTGCAGGTAGAGCCACAGTTTTTTGAGACACCACTCTTTAGTAGCAGTAAAATGCTGTATCCTGTCAAACTGCCTGGGTGGTTTCACCTCGAGCAATATACAGGGGAGACTAAGTCAGTGGAGAAGAATTTTTGTTCAAAGAACTGTTTAAGTTTCACTTTTCTGCAGCTGTCTCTCAATTTCTTTGCTTTAGCTTTACCAAGTTTTAATATTACTGACCTGATAATCTCCTGCTTTTGTCTGTGTTATGAGAATGGGATTTTAGAGGAGTGCTGTAACTACTCTCCAAATTGTTAATAGAGCAGAGAACCCAATATTAAAGCTTTCAGCTGCCTCTTCCATGTCTCACAATTGCCTGTAATATTGTTTCTGATTTTGTAACATAAAAATTATAATTTTCTTTTAAAACAGATAAATCATTGCGGGGCAAAACTTATTAAAGGGTTGACTTCATCAAAGCATGCTCTAGCCACAATGAGTGTTCGATTTTCAGCAACATCGATGAAGGTAAGAGTGTTTTCCTACTTGCTGGTAGTTGCTTAAAGCACATGCAAAAATAACATGCGGAAAATGCAGAGGAAGTGTTTACTTGTGTCCCTTCACAGGGACATTTCTTATGCTATTGGAATGCATGATTCTGTTATTCATCCAGAATTGAATGTTTGTCTTGGTTGTTCTTTTCTCTGTGCTTTGATTTGGTAAGGGATATCTAGTAGCATAACTTTCTCAGTTCCTGTATTGTCCCTCTCCATTTCCTAATTCAGACTGGCTGCTGGTGTTGGAAGTCTCTCCTCATCAGTCTAGAATAAGCATGTCAGCTTTCTGGCCCAGGCAGCTCATGTTTTAAGACCTACAACTTTAATTTAGATTATTAGAAAGCTTAGCAATCTTCCTTACATATGCACGGCTGTTTGTTGGACTGTTTTCAAAATGGTTAGCTTTCACTGAAAACGTAAACATAATACTTTCCTGTGCTTGTCTTAAATAGGAAATCCTCGTGCCTGAGGCCTCTGAGTTTGATCAGTGGGAGCCAGAGGGTGCAACTTCAAATTGTCCAGTGACAGCAGTTATCCCAACTTGGAGAACTTTAACGACTTTAGATATGAGTCACAATAGCATATCTCAAATTGATGATTCAGTGGTAAGATTCATTTGGAAGAATTATTTTTTGTTTTTGGGGGGAAAAAAAAAGACTGGCTGTGCTTCTGTGGAGCTTTACATAGCAGCGATTTTGCATTTACTTCATATATCTTCATTTTTCTGGCAGAATTTTCACTTGCATCTCCTTTTTTAATGTTGATTAGCAACCCAGATTAAAGCTTACTAGAAAGCAATCTTTGAAAAAGCTGAAGGAGACTTTTTGAAATCTTTCTTCTACTACCTCAGTATTTCCTTTGCTAAAGGAGAATAGGTATTTGTCATTCTGTACTCTGTAAGTAACACGTTCGTGAATACTGACTTCTTGAAACATTTTTACTGTTTGCATTAGCCTTAGGCCACTTATGAAAGTAAAAAAAAAAACAAAACCAAAAAACCTCCTTGGGCTAGACTTTGGAGTATTATCAGGGCTGAAGCTTCCTGCATATTTAAAAACATTTGATTTTTCTGGCAGCCTTCGTGACATCAACACAGTATGTAGAGCATGGAAACAACATCTGAAATATTTTGCCAATACCTTGGTTTTGCATTTTGTAACTCAATTGTGAAGGAAAAAATCTGGCTTTTGTCACAAGAACATGTGTAAAATATAAACATACTTTTTTACTCAGATTACTCCTGCAAAGCAGGGAAAGTAGTTACTTTTCCAACTGAACTAAAAGTCAGGAGCATGGAGTGCAGTCCTCTTGTTCAAGATTGATTGTGACTCTAGGCTTAGGCTTTTCAGGTCCCAGTCCAGGCCTTAAGTAGAAGGCAAGTCATTGGTGAGATTACAACCAAAACAAAGCGAATGTATGTACAGTAACATCAAAATCAACATTTGAGTCCTCCAAAAATAAAAGGTTTTGTGGGTTAAGATGCATTTCTAAGAGTTAGAGGCTTATGTGAGCTCGTATAATGCTTGGCTAGTGTAAACAACATGTGTAAACAAATCAGTGAACTTACTCTGGCCCTTGGTAGTCTGCTTTATCCCCGTTGCGTGCATCAAATATGCTTGTTTGGTAAGATGAAACAGCTATAATGAAATTGACCTACAGTTAATGGCTGGACTGGGGGAAAAATATTCATTTTAAGTAAGAAAATGAGTTTCAGACTTAAACTTAACCATACTTCTCAGAGAAACCTGTTTGTTTTTTTTTCCCGCTCAAGAGGAGGATTTAACTTAATTTTGCCGCACTGTATCACCGAATGATTTTTTTAATACAAAAAACTGAGAGACACTGTTCATTGGATGATGCCTTTCTTTTGCTTGTCAGTCAGCTGTTGGTGAAGGATGAATGTCCTGACTTATTAAGCTATGATGCATTTTACCACAGGCATTTTTCCTCCTTCTAGAAATTAATTCCGAAGATTGAATTCCTGGATTTGAGTCACAATGGGGTGTCATTGGTAGAAAATTTACAGGTAAACAATGCTTTTGAAGGTGGATTTTTGTTCCAAAGCTGCTTTTTGCTTCAGAATTCTGTTGCTGATCTTTGTCATGGAAAACAGTTTAAACCAAAATAGGTTACTCTTTGTAACAACATCAAGTACTCTTTTAATTTTTTATTTGTTCTAGATATTTTCCTTTCTTTGTCAATATTGGTGTATAGCATTTAGTTCCTTGCCTGCGCTGCCAGCCATATCTCTTAATCAGTAAAACTGCATTTGAGGGAGTTCCCATTTTATAAGCTCAGGCCCATGTTATGAACAATTTCACATCATGCTTTTATGGCTCGGCGATTTTCCTATAAACACTGTTGCACAGAACATAAACAAGCCTTAATATTTGTGTCTTTAATATTGTTTCATTTTAACGATTTGGTGTATGACATGGATCTTCCATGTTTTTGTAGCATCTTTACAACCTTGTTCACCTGGACTTATCCTACAACAAGCTTACATCACTAGAAGGTGTTCACACAAAACTAGGAAACATCAAAACTCTGAATTTAGCAGGAAATCAATTGGAAAGGCTGTGTGGTCTTAACAAACTGTACTCATTAGTCAACTTGGATCTGAGCAACAACAAAATAGAACAGGTAACTGTTGATCTTTATTTCAGTGTCAAACTGAATTGCGCTTTGAATTGCAAGAAATTTCTTCTAAAGAGTGAAATTGCAAATTAAAAATGCAGCTGCAGCAACTTTTCCTGGTTATAACAGCAAATGAACAGTATAATATAACAGTAATTTATGCTAGAGATGCTCAGCCTGTGTGCTGATGCTTCATTTATCTATTTGCGTTCATCCATTTTTCCATAAACTTTCAGATTGATGAAGTAAGAAATATAGGAAGCCTCCCATGCTTGGAAAAGGTGGTCTTATCCAGCAATCCTTTGAGCATCATTCCTGATTACCGGACCAAAGTGCTTGCTCAGTTTGGGGACAGGGCCTCAGAGGTAAGTCACGGCGCGCTTTTCCTTTGAAGCTGGCACCTAACTAAAAAAATCTTTTTTAAAGCCTGATGAGGAAAGTAATGTAAATGTTAGTTTAGCTGATGAGTTTTTACTGTGCATTGGAAAAGGTCTTTAGAGAATGAAACCACATTAGTAGTATTCCATTACGCTCATGGATCTAAAAGAAATTTTATCCTGTCTTCACTGGATAAAGAAACAGTATGTTACGACTGAGATACAGTTGTGCTAGAAGGGTCTTAAAACTTATCAAGTGTTTCTGAATGTATATTAAATTCGTATCACCTTAGAACAAGGGTCTAATGTGATATGGTATTTTTGCATGTAGTAGTTATAAGATGCATAAAGTTCACATTAAGCTAATATTAATTATTACATTAATTTAAAAAAAAGATTGCCTTGTTTTCAATGTCATTTTTAGATATATTATACATTTTCTTCAGGTCTGTTTGGATAACATTGTTACCACAGAAAAGGAACTAGACACTGTGGAAGTGCTGAAAGCTATTCAAAAAGCAAAGGAGGTGAAGTACAAACTGAGCAACTCAGATAAAAAGGTGAGTTTGCGTGGTGCTGGGGAGGAGTGAGTTGATTGCTTATGATATTTATGCTGTTGTGAAGCTTACAAAAAGACTATAAAGAAATATATTTCCAATTGGCCAAATACAGGCCAATTAGATGAATAGACAAATTAGTCATTGTCATTTAGCCAAATAAATGAGGTCTGAGGGGAATTCATTAAACTTTCTTTTAGTTATAACAATTTTTACAATTTCTTTGCTTGTTCCTTTAATGTGGGACGAACTTTTAATTTTTTTCCTATATTTTCAGTATAATTTCAGTAATTATCTGGCCTTCCTTTCTATGCTGGCTTGGGAGAGATGAAGCGGGAGGAAAGGACAGAATGACTTAACACAGTGAATGTGCAGTGGACCATAACAACTGTGCTTTACATCGTACATAAGTGCAGAAACATAATTTTACTGCCTATGCAACAGAGTACTAAAGTGACTTTACCATCTTCCTTCTTGTGGTTATTTAGCAGTGGGAAAAAGTCGGAAATCTGCATCCTCTTTGCCTTCTCGCATGTGTGTTCTTAGCGTTCTGTGTAGCTGGTTTGTCCTGCTTTGGAATTAAAATTATTATCAGAGCTTGTTTCTGTCCTTGCAGGGTAGAAATCTTGCTTTTATTCTTGTGTGTTTTATGAAACTCACTGTTACTCTTGTCAATCAATGCAGTGATTAGTGATCAGAATGACTTTTCAAAATGAATTCTTAGTGAAATTCCACTGCACTAAGAAAATAGAAACCTCAGTGGATGTGACAAAGAAATGCTGGCGCTAACTTCGCTATTACTAAAATTGAGAAAGCTAGTGCTAAAATTGAGAAACCTTGTATAGACTGGTTTTAGTTCAGGATCTAATGTGTCCTGTGTGTTTAGTTTCTTTTTCTTTAATCACGGCATACTTTCTTTATTAGATCAGTGAGGACTCCAGGCTCACTGCTGCCAGCTCCAAATCAAACTGTTCTTCTCTTACTGTTCGTCCTTCCTCTCCCTCTCTGCCTCGTCCTGTCAGCTCCAGCCAAGGTAATCATGTATGTATCGTGCTGCTGGGCCGAGCCTCTTGGTTCTGCTTTTTGAAGCTGCATTGATATACATGAGTATGACATGCATGGAAATAGGGCTTATCAAGACAAAATGAAGCAGAAAGGCATGGTAGCATGGGCATAGAACTTGCAAGTTGTGTGTGAATCAGCAATCCTGACCTGTTGTTCACCAGTGGTAGTTAACTGTGGAGAAAGTTTGGGTACAGGACTCCTTTTACTGCGTTATCCTGCAGAAATCACCAGCAGAGGACTATATATCTTTTCCCAGTTTACATATGTATCCTAGCTCCTTAATGGAAAACCTTGAAGTATAAACATGTTTTAAAACTGCTTCTTGCAATTTCTTGCTATCTGTTATTGGTCGGCAAATCATATGATGAAATAGCATCTGTCCCATTATTGCTTTTTGCCAAGAATTACATTTCCATCAATAAATCTGAAAGAAGTTAGGAATAGTACGCGAGTAGAGGAAGGACAAGTTATGGGATCAGTGATCAGTCTGAGCTTGTGTTTTGGCATGTCTGTTGTGCAGTAGCTCCTGCTAGCTTTACCTGAAAATTATTTTTACTGCATGTTTCAAAAAAGAAAGCCTGTTGCATTAGGAACTTAGAGAAAGCTTTTGAGCTTTTGCAGAAGCCTTTAAAATTACATACAACTTACAGGAGTATTGATTTGTGGCTGAGAAGAGAACATAAAATTTTTTGACTTTTGCCTGGTTAGAAACTTTAAAGTGTAATTGGACATGAACAGTGGGAGAAGACTTCTTGCTTATTTAAAAGAGCAGCAAGTATATACTCAATAATTTGGGGTGAAGCAGTTTACTCTTTCCAGTAAATTGTTGAATTTGCTGGATGAGGGAGAGAAACAGCTTGGTTGTTGAAAAAACCCAATCCATTGCTGTGATTTCTGCCAGGTCAGTAGAGGTTTCTAAGTTCAATCTATAACAATGAAATTGTTCTGAGAGCAGTTGATTTAAGGACAAACAACTTAGAACAGATACTGATACAGTTGCTATTTATGTACTTCATTTACACTTGTAATGCTTTTAGATATCCTCTGTCACCTGCAGATAAAAAGCTGCCAGTTTTTCCAAAATATGTGCAAGAAATATTTAGTTTCTTTTGGATAACTTGAAATCAATACTTGCTTTAAAGTATAAAGCATTTAAGTTACAGCACTGAGGCAGTTTGCATATGTGACAATCTACAGTTTTTTATAGGGCTAGCTGTAAAAATGTATGGTAGCAATAGCTGTGACTATTTAAAAAAATATTAGTGAGTAGTCCTTTTATATTACAATAAATTTTTTGGAGCAAATGTGTCTTGAAAGAAAAAAGAATCAGCTCTTTCTTTCTGAAGTACTTGGGAGTTTTGTAGAAATTTGCTACAAGATTAGAGTAAGATTTGAGATGTTTATACATTAGTCTCCTTCCCTAAAGTTCCTTTGGTAAAATCTTAGGGAAGGCTACTATAAATGGTAGAAAAATGCAAGAGGAGTAGGGCAGGCTACTTTGCAGCTTTAATGGTAGAAATTGATTATTTGCTGTATATTTAGCTATTAAGGGTTGCTTTCAAACTACAGATTGTGAGAAATCTATTTAGAAATTTTGAAATATGCTAGGCAATGAGTTTCACTGTTAGACCTTAAACCATGAATAATGGAATTAATTTCCTGATGTGCTATTTCTATGAATTGTTTTCTCTGCAGTTTTTATAGACACCATCTGTTTCCGGTACATATTATTCAAATTAAATGTCACTGAAAAATGGCTTATGGAAAAAGATTAAATATTTATATAGGAAACAGAAAACCAAAAATAATGCTGTCGTGTTCTGTTTTTCCTGTCAATTTGAGTTTCCTTCTTGCTAACGCAGTATTTTGTTCAAGTAATAAATACCTTTTGCTTTTCCTCTGGCTATGAGAAGATTTGATGTAATCCGATAAACTTTACCATCAGTCCAGGAAGGTGCTGCATGCAGGAGTGTTTATGCTCATGACAGAGTCATATATCCACACTATAATTCTGTTGTTTTTGTTTGTGCATTTATATACTTAAACTGATGGACCCAGTGGTGGTATTGAAAGTGGATTTGCTGGGTTGCGTTAGTGCAACACTGCAAATGTCAAACAAGCAAAAAATGTCGGATGTCCCTTAGAGCATTGCCTCGTATGCACTCAGGAAAATGTTTCCTGATCATTCATCTTTGAGCACATCAAAAAGGTTCTGAGTAAGGTGAGTTAATTGTCTTAGAAGTGACATTTGGGGGACCAGAAGTTCTCAGTGTGGTTGAGTTCCTAAAGGATTTACACAGGTGTTACACGAAGCCTACAGAAATTTGAGAGAATGCTACAGAGTTGCCAAAGAGTGCTTTGCTGCTGGTTTTGCTAGCCTGGGCAATGTTTTGTTAAAACTAGCTCAGAAGTCATATGAAAAATTCTTATGCCAGATACTGGGATTGAAGATGATTGTTAGCTTGAAAAAGGAATTTTAGATGTTAGTGTAACTTTCAGTGCAATTAACGATACTTCTGTAATTAGGTTAAAATTCCATCTGTACCTGTTTTTGTTTCATCCTGGCTGTTATGTGAAGGCATCCTCTACCCTTAATGATTTATAGTCAGATTTTGATTAGATAATTTTAATTCAGCTTGTTTGGCACATACTGTTAAACACCTGTTTTGGTTTTGTTTTAGTGTTTCTAAGAGCTGTTTGTATTTGTTCTAGAAATAATTCATAGAGAAACAGTCCTAGCCAGTAGTTCTTTGCAGTCCAGTGGTTCGACTCCTACAGACCATACAGTTCCCCAGAGATGCTTCGAAATGTCAGACTCCAGATGTAAAAATCAGGTAAATACAGTTCTTATGTTTACTTTATGGTATTTTTAAAAGTTTCCTGCAAGTTTAGTTCTGATATTAAACTTCTGTTGTCAAAATAATCCATAGCAAAGTTATTTTGATTTTTAGAGCTATTATAGTGGAAAACGGAGGTAGCCTCAAATTGTGTGAAGGTTAGTCCACCTTTTAAATTAAGCAAATAATTCCAGTTTACAGAGTTGTAGAGAACTGGTGTCAGTGTTTGTATTATGACTTTAAAGTCAAGTACTTGTGACATGTTGATCCAGTATTGGTATCACATTGCCATTTAGTATCCACTTAGTTACTCTGAGTGTAGGACTTAAGTGTTGTAACAACATCGCTTTGTGGAAGAAGCTTCTCCCTATCAATAGATGACAACTCTGATTTGTCTCCTTCAAACTCCTGCTGCTTGATAGTTTCTAAGTTATTTCATTGGTTATAAGCATCGGAAGCACTCTTCATTAATACCATGGCTTAGGGGAAAGAGCCAGCAGGAGCTCTGGGTTCTCTTCCTTTGCCACCAGTGTAGTTGGTCTTCAAGAAGTTCCTTTACCTTTTTACCTCACTTTACACAACCTTGGTAGAATTTTATAGTCTGCAGAAAGAATGTATATGGGTCATAGGTTGGATCTGTGCCCAAATCAGCAGCAGAGTCTGTCCTTGCCTGCCTTAATTGAATGCCCAACCTAAGTAAACAGGTGAAGCATTTTAGGATCCTCAAACTGGATTTTCAAATTAGATCCTCTGAGTAAGGAAGGCTATTCAACTGCCTATGAGTACAACAGTCAGGACTTTGCAGTGAGTAGGCTAGCTTTAAAATGCTGGAGCCAATGTTAATTTGTTTTTTTATGTATGCTGAAGAGTGTCAGCAGCCATAAGTAGTTCATGGCTTCCTGATCTTTTCTCCTTCTTCTTAGGCACCTGCCTCTCTATTGGACTCATCCAAAGAATATGGAAGAGGTCATCATACGTGGTAAGCTAGGTATCTACGCTCTGGTTTAAATCCCCACTAGCTTTTCAGTAATAACTCTGGACACTGCATTTTTAAAATCCAGCCTTTAAGGCAAAACACATTCTCTTTCATTGTATGCTGCATCTGTTTTTTTTGGACTGAAAGCAATTTCATGGTGCAAAGTGTTTTTACACTTTGAACCATGGGATGCTTTTGGTAGTTTCAAAAACAGCAGTAGCTGTATTGCAAAGTGCTTTAACTCAGAGGTATGCTTCTTAGGGATGGGAAATGGAAGATGAGTAAACATTTTAGTTCTTCATGCTTTCTATAGAATTACACGTTACCAGCCTTTTAAAGCATTGGCTGTGTGCAGTACAAAGACGTTCTACAAATTACACTGACTTAACTGAGTTAACGAGATTGTCTCCAAGCTTTGAGAAGCAGCAGCATGAATCATAGGTTGTTATGACTATTTTTAAATTCAAGCTGGTACTTACTGTGGCTTTTATCTCTTTTGAAGTTTGGATCATTCAGAGGAAGAACACTGTGCAGTGCCTGACCCCTGTAATACCGTCATCTTGCCTTTTAATTGTATGTCATACACTGCCACAAACCAGGATTTTATCCAGCACCTTTCTGCCTTGATAGTGCAGACTGTGCAGAGGTCACCCCCCTCCTTTACAGAGAATAAAGGAAACCCTCTGGGTGATTCCAGAACCACAGAAAAAGAAGATGGATATTTTGAAATGGGACTTCATGAAGGAGATCAGACTTTCAAGTTCAGCATTGCTTCAGATACTCAGTCATCTGACAACACAGCAGCAGAGAGTGTTGATGTAGTCAAAATCCTCTGGAGTTTTTCTATTCACGTTCATAAAGGACTCAGGCAGTTTGCTTCCTGTTTGGTTTTGACTGATAGTATGATAGCTGTGTTTGAGATTCCTCATCAGGAATTGAGAGGAAACTGCCAGCATATCCCTTCTGCCTTGAAGTTAACACTGTGTTTTCCATACACTGATCTGACGGAATTTGGCTTTCTTATGCCAGAAATCTGTTTAACACTCAAGCTGAAAAACAGTGACAACTGCTTGTTTGTTCTTTCAGATTCCCAGAATCTTCAAGACTTTTACTCCTGTTTACACACGTGTTGCTCTCAACACTGCACATCAGTGTTACCGAGCTCCACATTGTACTGTGGAAAAGCAAACCTCCAAGAGTTTGTCTGTCAGCTTATGGAATTGAATTGCATATCATCAGAGGATGTTGAGATAAAAGGTTGTTTCCCAACGTATCTTGTTTACGGGAATAAAACTAATGTTCAGAAGGCCTTGTGTCAACCAGAGTCAGCTGACAATAACAAAGCATGGTCCAAAAATACTTTGTGTTCTGCACTTTATTCAGCAATGTATAAATCTTCTGATCAGGGTCCCTGTGTGTTTCATCCCTGTTGGATATTTCTAACACCCCAGCGTTTGTACGTAGTTAAGGTAGATTTCAGTGTACTGCCAGGCAAATGGGTAGGTGCAGAAGACTTGAGAAGTATATTCAAGCTGAGTAGGATTCCACTAGCATCAGTTGTGTTGCATCCGACTCATGGTTCCATCCAGCAGAAAGGTTCATTTTTGGATGGGCATGTGCTGGAGTTGCTTGTTGGATACAGATTTGTTACAGCAGTATTTGTTCTACCTCATGAGAAATTCCGCTTCCTAAGAATCTACAGTCTGTTAAGAACACTCCTGCAGGATGTTAAGACTATTGTTATTTTCAAAGCTTCAAACAAATCGGATTCTGTAAGAAATCACTTCTTGGAGTCCAACAGACACAGTCAGTCAGCAAGGTAATGATGATTCTTGTAACAGATTGGTTGCACAGTGCTAAAGTTAATGTGGCCTAACCACTGTGTTAGCATTTGTCATTGTAGCTCTTTTTGGATTTGATGATTAGGCCTATAATATTGGTCAAGTTCTTTCTTTCTGTTAGTATATAGTATGCATGAATGGCTACCCCAAACTGTATCTGTCTACTTTTTTGTTTATTTTTGTTTTGTTTTGTGGTTACAACTTAAAACATATTTTCTCATGGATGGATACTTTTCCACTTCCTTGCAGGGTGAGGTCATGACAGATTGACAGATTTTCTCTTGATGCTCAAGAGAAATCATTTAGAGTAAACAAGTCCATGGATATTAAGAATAAAAGTTGCCTGTTCCTAACTGTTGAATGAAATGTAAAGTACAAATTTTTGTAGGGGAAGGGCTATATGTTTCCTTAAATGTTGATGTTGCTTTTTTCTGGATCTGTTCTGTCTCCTAGCTTTTGCAAGCCTCATCTGACACTGTCATCTTTATATCCATCTGAATTTCTTATGCAGAAGATTACAGAAGATAACCAGATTCCAGTTCACATTCATGTTTCTGTGTCTCTGCAGTATGTTGCTGGGCTGAAAGGAAATGCCCTAATTGAGTTTTTCCATAACAACATTGCAGAGGTATTGTGTCTAGTCCAGGTGTATAAAAAGATGTGACCTTTCGGTACTAGATAAGAATAGTTTTTAAAAAAAAGCCCTTGATCAAACTTAAAAACAGGAGTTAGGTTATGCCAAATTTGGAGGCTTTTTGATCAAAATCTTGTTTGTGCTACTGACTCCACTTTGGGTCCCCAACTGCAGTGACTGGGATCCTGCTGGGCTTACTTTGCCCTCAGGATGCTTGATGTAAAACAAGAGAGTACATTAGTATATGCCTTGAAAATATGACTTCAAGAATGTTCCTCACATTTTTTTAAAATAGCAAAAGTAAAGAAAATTACTTGAATGGAATTATTTTTTAATGTTACCTGACTAAATTAACAAGTAATGTGCTGACTTCATTGTATAATGTGTGTGCATAAATACAATACAATGTGTATGTGGCTGTAGGGGCTGTGGAAACCTAAGCAGATAAATCCAGTTTCTGAATACCAGATTTACAGGCTGTGTGTGGAAAGTTTTAAAAGTACTACTCTTACCTTAAATTCATGATGTGACTTTTTAAATGAAAGATCACTGTGTTCAGAAACATGACTTTTTTTTATTCCTTCCCCTCATTTCCAAATTTTTTAAAGTAAGCACTATTTATAAGTTGTGCTGCTCTTTTAACACCTGGAGGAGCTGATAAAGAAAGCAAGTGACTCATTTGAGAATTCACAGTAAGCTCGTCAAGCTAGAAGTTTGGAGAATGCCCAGCTGTAACAGCAGCTCTAATTGTTACCTGTGTTTCCATCCTCTCTCATGAGGCTCTTTGAATCCAGCCCCTCAGTAGCATCTGAAGGCTTAATAGGCTTGTTGAGGTTTGGGAAGCACTGCTGATATTTGGAAGTTGACAAAATTTTGTTTTCAGTGTTTATGCTGGAAAGACTTTGTGCACTAAATATTTTTCTAATTTCTTGTTATTTTCCGGAAACAAGGAATAATTAGTCCACAACAGAAAAATATTTTCTCTTATGTATACAAGACATTTTCTGTAGACAACTATTATAGCTGTGTTTAGTGGCTTTGGGGGCAAGCTTTCACTCTTCAATAATAGCATTTTCACATGCTTCAGATTTAGAAATTGTTTTTGTAGTAATCTAAAACTGCCTCTAACCTGATGAAACTGTCTGAAAGATCAAAATGTCCAAGTGATTTATGAAATGATTTATATCTTAGGTGGAAAACGAAGAACTGAGGCATCTCATGTGGTCTTCGGTTTTGTTTTACAAAACACCTGATGTGGAAGTGATGGCTTGTGTGCTTCTCTCAACAAAAGCTATTTACTTTCTGTTAGATGATTCTCTCATTCGTGCTCATGAGCACCAGTCAGGTAAGACAGTTATTAATTTCAGGCTTCTAATAAGGTAACAAACTTAGTCTGTGTCTGTGTGTTTGTCTTAAGTTTAAGTACCAGTCTTGCCTGGTACTCTTTTTCTGGGCCTCCTAATTGAGGAAAAGAGTGGCACAGTCTGCCCTATGCAAAGTACTCTTACGGGGGTTTTAATCTTTAAAAAACAGGTTTGGGGTCTTAAGTCATGGCTGCTTCTCGTACAGACCCTTCCATGTGCCATATTGTCCATGCTTTTCTCAGATGCCATTTAATACTCCCTAGCCTCACCTCAGCAGCTAAAAAAAAAGCCAAAATAGTAAGTGCAAGTCATGGTGTGCATTTGGTTTGTGTGACTGGTTCATGAATGCATCTGCTGTTTTAAATCTGTGTGATGCAGCTACTTCTTCCAGAAACAGTATTGGCAAGGAGATTTGGTCATATTTGGTACTTGACAGCTTATTGAGAAATTCCCGATTTCTTCCTTTGAGTGTGATATAGTTTTAAGATCTGAATATAAAAACTATGCTCATGGGGAAAAAAAAAATCATTTTTTTCTTTTTTTTCCTGCAACCTTTTCCTATAGTATTTTTTTTCAACAGATTTTTGGACTCAAGAAAACTCAGATTGCGAAAATAACTCTTTCCACCTCTCTTGCTGCTTTGTGCTAAAACTTAATGATCTGCAGTCAGTAAATGTTGGCCTGTTTGACCAATACTTCAGAATTACTGGTGAGTAAGTTTAAAGCTCTAAATTTTCCTAGTTTCGTATTGTCTCTTTAGTCTTGTCTTAGATGGATTCATCTTTATTTCATTATTGATATGGAAGAGTGTGTTATCTTGCTGCTTCTTTTTCTTAAAAGGAGTTAATATAATGCTGATGGCGCTGTATAAATGAGTAGGCTGATAATGTCTTGCAAGACCTTGCACTTGAGATAACTAGGAGGCTTGATGTCAATGTATTAATTGGTCCCTCAAGTGCTTTTAAAAATTCTTGTGTCTTAGCAAAAGAGATCAAAAAGAAAGTCTTAAAGACTTTCCTGTTGTACTGAGGTTTTGGTTTGCAATGAAGAGTATGATCAAGGAACTGTCTGTACTGCAAAATGTGTAGTTGACAGTTGACTTTTTAGATGGAAAATGAGGCTTTAAAGTTTGCAAAAAGAAAGGATGCCAACTTTAGATTTAATTTAAATAATGTGGGAGTTTAAAGTTTCAGGACTGGTGCTTTGCCCCAGAGTCTCACTATTTGTGATTCATATGTTCCTGTGTTCTAAAAAGGCTTTCTCTTATTGTACTGTGAGCTCTTGAGGGGGAAAAAATTGCCTTAGTGGAGATAATTTAAGGTGACCTTATGTACCGTAAGTACGCAAAGAAAAACTGAGGCTGTATTTCTGTAATATTAATTGTAACGGTAATAAGATAATGAGGATGAATCTGTACAGCAGCAGTCAAACTGCAATAAATGCAATAAATGTGCATTGTATTTTAAATCAAGAGAAATTGCATGCTTTATTTTTCAGTGGGGTTGTAAGGATTGTCTTATTCTTTTCCAAGGATTGGAAAGTTATCCAAATAATGATGCATCTGAAATTGCATATTTTGGGGAGACATAATCCTTGCAAAAAATATTTTTTTGCCAACAGTTCTGTATTGGTGAAAAAATTATAATAAAGCTATGTTCAGGTATGTGAATGTTTTATATTCTGTCTTCTCTTCAGGACACTCTGCAGATCATATAGTCACCTGCTTGACAAGAGATAGTTACAACACTCATGCCTTTATACAGCAGCTCATGGCGGTTTTGTCATTGCTGGCACGCACACCTTCACCTGAACCAGTAGATAAAGACTTCTACTCTGAGTTTGGGAATAAAAACACAGGTAAAAGGTCTCTTCTATAAGGCTTAAGTTGTTCAGGCTATATATTTAGAGCATCATCTAAGGTGTAGTGATTAAAAACTCTTTTAAAGGATACGTTGGCATCAATTGTTTCCTATTTGTCCCTGATAATTTAACTGAACTCCCTTACCTTACTTGCCTTCTTACACATGCCCTATGGTTAAATATCAAACAGCCTTGCCATGAAGTTAAAGCAATTGCTTATTCTGGAGTCCAGCAGAAACTGCATTCTTTGCGCTGTGTTTTGGGATGTGTGCTAGTGTAGCTTCCACTACTCCTCTCTATAGCTTAGGCTGAAACTTGCAAGTCTCTCATTAAAGAACAGTGAATTTAACAAAGTCCAAAGGTTATGTTGTACCTCATTTGGTCAAATAAAGGAATCCTGATGTTCTGTGAGAATGCAGAGAAGTGAAAACCGGACCTTTTTAAGGTGTGGTAGGTTCAGTTCAAATGTCAGGTGAAGCTACTTTGGCTTAGAATTCTGAAGCCAGCTGATGGTGCAAAATAAAATGGCATTTTCCTGATGGATGTTTATTCCTGTCACTGTTTTAAGAAGAAGCTGTGTAAGCTCAAAAACTGCAAGGACTGAAGGGAGGACTAGTGTCTTTTATTAGACCAATTGATTTATAAGAAAAAGCAGGTAAGCTTTCAGGCACAAGATTCCTGCAGGCTTTGCTACATTGTTTTTAGCCACTTAGCAGGGAGTAAAGTAGGCCACAATGTAGCTTCACTTCCTGCTATTCTAGAACTTAGTATGTGCTCATCCATAAAAAAGCAATTCATCTTGATCTTTTTTTTTCTTTTGTATTTTCCCCCCCTCTTCCTGTCTGCTTAAAAGAAGCAGGGATTTTGTTTGTGTTCAGTGATCTGATCATGCTTTCAGTCAGTTCAGAACAGGGCAGTGGGAAGGGGGAGACAGGAAACAAGCTGGTAGGAAGGCAGATAGTCTCTGACATGAGAATCCAGCTGTATTTCCTCCTACCTCTTCTGCATCTAACTCACTCTGAGTTATGTGGTTAGAAATTAGCAGAAAAGTGTTGGTGATGCAAGAGAGACTCCAGCAGAGATTTGCAATCCAAATAAAATTATTCCAGTATTGTATACAATTAAAACTGTATAAATGGATTTAAAACTTGAGTTATTCCAGCTACAACTAACTGTCAAAGGTTATGTTGCTTATTCTCATGCATGAAGAAAATATTGTATAGTAACATATATTTATCCTTGCAGGAAAAATGGAGAATTATGAACTGATTCACTCTAGCAGAGTAAAATTTATTTATCCCAATGAAGAGGAAATTGGGGACCTCGCTTTTCTAGTGGCAGAGAAGATGGATGGTTTGACTAATCTTCAGTCCCTCAATATCCTTTTGTATGTGCTGGCATTTCAAGTACATCATGTAGAAGGATCTGCCCAAAACTGTAGTTTGCTTCAGCCTAAAACACTAATATTAACCAGCTCTGATTTGTTTCTCTTCGATGAAGATTATATCAGTTACCCACTACCTGAATTTGCTAAGGAACCACCAAAGAAAGATAAGTATCAGCTTGCAGATGGCAGACGAATCCGGGATTTAGATAGAGTACTTATGGGTTATCAGACATATCCACAGGCCCTCACATTTGTGTTTGATGATGTTCAAAACCAGGATCTGATGCAGAATTTAACACTGGATCACTTTGGAGAGAGTGATAGTGCCCCAAAGGGACATGCTAAACAAGAAGGCAACAGGAATAGAGAGATCCAATGGTATGTCTTTATCCCAAGTGCGGAAAGCCGAGAGAAGTTAATTTCTTTGCTTGCAAGACAGTGGGAGATACTCTGTGGTAGGGAACTGCCTTTGGAACTCACTGGGTAATTATTGCACAGCTTACGTGATTGCAGCATCTATTGTAAGGTAAAGCACAGCGTTTAAGTAGGTAGAGCCTGTCACGTTCTGTTATTTTAGTAAGGAGCTGAACTGGACTCCCTTGTTCCCTAGTGCAGTGAACATTTAATAGTACATAGAATTATTCTGAAGTATTAACCGGGGATTGAACTTTTTGTAAAGTCTATTTTTTATGCGCCAGTATATAGTGAAAAAATTCATGAGACATCCTGGGAAACTGTATGGAAAAATTAAGGAGTCAACACTAGATATGCTGTCATCTAGGGCTGTTAAAGTTTCCGCTGTTTTTTCTGTATATATCACTCTTACTGTTCTATACAAATTCTAATGTGTAAATAATGGTAAATGCTTGTGTATGTTCAAGTGCAATGTTATTTGTACAAGATGTATTTTGGGTATGCTGCTAATGCTTATTATTTAATGACCTTACAAACAGTTTTACTATTTTTTCTTTCTGAGGCCAAATGTAATTATTTGCTGCCAATCATGAACTTTGCAGTAAAATTAGAGCTACATGCAGAAACCACATTTTCATCTGAAATCACAGTTTCATATCATTCTTTTTCCTTAGTCTAGGAAAAAGAAAAATTGCCTGTTAAAAGTCCACTTGATACTCTCTTGAAAATGAAAAGTACACAACATGGACAGGCGAGCATTTTGTCAGCAAATAATGAATTTGTATCTCTGAGCACCAAGTCTTTCTTCTGCCTACTTTGTCAATACAAATAAAGTGTAATTTGACAGTTTTCTCCTGGTCTTGTCTTTATTCAGGTTTATCTTGTGTTTGCAAGGTACCATATGGCACTTCAGAGGCACATATTTTGTTCCTAGAGTGTACTGTGAAGTATGAAATATGCAGCAAGACGAAAGAAGAAAATAGTTTATTCTACTATAGCAAGTATATACTGCGCCATAAATAGAGTTAAGTCATCAAATCTGTGGATCTGCTGCTTCTAAACACAATTTAAGGAGGATGTACTTCAAGTCCTTTTGCTGCTCCATCAGATATTAGGGATTTGCTTTCCAAGCTGTCCATTGTCTGTAGTTTGAATGTTACTTAGCCTAATGAATTTTACCCTCCCATGATAGTAAAGTACTTGCTCATTGAGTATGAAGAAGATAAATACTGAGACTTCAAACAAGACTGTTCTATGACCACTCAAAAGCAGGAAGGACAGTTCTGATATACATGTGACAGCTGATGCTGCTTAAAACTGTGTTTAAAAATGTGTTAAAAAAAATGGTTGGAAGACCTCAGGAGGTCATCTGGTCCAACTTCAAGCAGGTTGCCTCATCCAAACAAGTTTTGAGTATCTCCAAAGGTGTCATGTCCACAGTGGCACTGGGAGGTTGGTGGTTCCATGAAGCATATCCATGCTGATGGGAATTTTGGCAGTGCTCTGGGGGCTCCCAGCCCAGGAATATTGCAGTCCAGGGCAGGGATGACAAAGGCACAGGCAGCCAAAGTCAAATTGGCATTGCAGGTTGCAGTAGAGTTCCCTAGGCAACCAAAGAGGTGAAGAGTTTGTGAGTGCTGCTCCGTTTACGGAGCATTATCAGAGGAGGCCCCTGTCAAACTTGGACTGAACTGGCCAATTAAGTTATGTACTGTGGACTCTTTGGGAAAACTAATTTTTTTTATCTAGCTTAAAGGAGGTCTTCTATTCACTGAAATCTCCTTAATGTTTCTGTTCTTTAACGCTTTAATGCCATTAGATAGAAAAAAACATAGCTTCTAAAATAAAAGACTTAGGGATAAAATAATATTAAAAGCTTAGGACATCATTAATTCTTTTTGAGGTAATTCTGTTAGCTTATTTGATGCAATCCTATTAGGCAGCATGTAAGAGGAGCCTGTGGCAACTCAAGTAGTCTTATTTGTAAGACTTTGAGAAAATTTACTAGCTTAATGGATTATTTAGAATGTAGCTTATGGTTTAAGTGAATGCAGTGTAAATCTCTATTGACTCCTTTGATGCTGCTTAGGATTTGAGCTAGTATGACTGAGATCTCTGCCTTTCATACTTGGGCTTATATTATTGTTTCTGGTAAAGTCAACCCTGCATCCATCTTATGTGTAAAGTCTGTCCTGGGGATGCCTTGTGCTTGAGATAGACCTGAGTTATGTTTTTAAGCTTCCTTTATAAAACCCAACTGTTTAGATATATTGTAAAATACTACTGCATATGGGTTAGAATAACCAAGCATAATCTACTGATGCTTATACAATTTGGGCAATCAAGTTATCTTTTTAGGTTGTATCACAGCTGGAACACAGCTGTTTTTAAACATTAAATTCTTTAAGTCCACAGCTGTTCAAAACTTTAAATCTGTCCCTTTGAATCAGATTATTCATCAAGAAAACAGGTACAATTCCCCCTTGAGATCTTGGTAAACACTAATCACATTTTAAGATGAACAAAATGTTCAGTAATTTATTAGGTATCGCAGTATTTCTTGATTCTTCCATTACATATGTCATCTACAGTGCTACATGAATTGTTTATTTTCAGGGCATTTTTCAATAATCTTTTATACTCTGCTAGATGAAGCATGGGCTATGCAAAGTAGATGTAAACTGTCTTTTCTAACATCTTGGCCAGCTCTTAGCTCACCTTGGCTCAAGTTTATTGTTGTTTAAGGAAAAAAAAAAAAGTCTCTTCTGTCACTGTAATTCTGCTGTTGGATCCCTGACTTTTTGCCCATGTTAAAACCTGATGAAGTTATGGCACTTTGTGGGTGGAAATTTCTGCCTCTTTTAGTGCAATATTAAGCTCAAAAATGTCGATTTTCCTCACTTATCCCTTAGCACTAGCCTGCTGTCCTTCTTTTCTAACATCATCTCCACTGTAGAAACAATCTCCTTTTGTTCCTAACTGTAAGAATTTAAGTGACACTGTTTATTTTTTCCTTAAAAATGTGCAGTCCTTCACCTTGAACTTCGTAATTTGGTTCGTTGTTTCATTCCATAAAGGTTTCTTGGAGCTTTCCAGAAACAGCTGGCACAAAGTTCTGCAAAATGAAGTTGCTTTGTAAGCTATTGTGGTCACATAAAGCAGTCTTGATTTCCTTCTGTCTTTTTGCAACTGGCACAGTGTAATGCAGTTTTGCATGCTTATTTCTCATTCTTTAGTAATCTTTTGTATTCAAATCTATTACAGCTTCAAACCTTGTTTAACATTAACAGTATCCAAGTTACTAAGGTTAGAGAAGACAAAAACATAGGCAAGTGGGGGCACCTTATTCAGGAAAGTATCTTCTGAGCCATTTTAAACGTACATGGGCTGGCTTTCTGGTTGATGAAGATGCGTGGAGCCCTAGAAAGATCCATGCAATGATGTTCAGTGTCATGTGCTGAGGATTTGGCAAAAGGTTTTAAAACTTCCCTTTTATTACGATTGAAAAATTGTAAATGAATCTCATTAGGAAGGAATGTAAATGAGCTGTTGACCTGAGCTAAAACATGTTTTCTTTGCGAGAAGAAGCTATAATGTCCATCTGTACCATGTCCTTTCCATGCTGTTTTTACAGCACTTTGTGATCTACCTGGTTGTAGATGTACTGAATAGTGATGCATTTACATCAGTCCCTCTTTGACTTGTTTTCCTGTTCTTGTCAGCTTAAAAATGAATTTCTGTTAAAAAAAAAAAAAAAGAAAAACAGAAAAATTATATTTCTTTTTTGCTTGAACATGGCTGATCGACAAGCCTGCTTCTGTGGTATTAATCTTCAAACATACCAAATCTTAGGTGGAGAAGCACCAACAAGAGGAAAAGTATGAAGTTGTCGTTTAGAGTAGGCAGACTACAAATTTCTGTTTCCACTGACCACCTGAGAATGAAGGGGCATTTAGTAAAACTCAAAGGCAGTGGAGGAACTGAAATTGAAGAAGTGGGGATATGAAACTCATTAGTCCAAGAAGGTGCTGAGGAAAGAATGTGGCAACACTGAAAAAAAGCCCAAATGATTAAATAGATGTATAAATAGCAATAATACCCAGAATTAGTAAGTGAGGTGCTAAGGACTCATGCTTCACAATTTAAGGCATCTGACAGTGTGACTTCCACTATCTCGAATGCTGTTGAAAATAGTGGGAATGCCAAGTATCATCTTAGTGATGTTGTTTTCCATCAAGTGCTTGAAGTGACCAGTGGTGAATTATGACCTGCCATCTCAGGAGAAAACAGTCAATGAGGAGGAGTTAATAGTTAAACGTATGGGTCTAGGATCAACTGGAATTTGGAGAAGTCCTTAAGGATTTGTTCTCTTGAAAACAATTTACTGAACTTGCTTTGATTTTGATGGGATAAGATGCTTAATGGCTTTAAAACATTGTCAATAATTACTTAAATGCTCTTTGGGATCTTTAAGGCAAGCAGCAGAGAGGAGCAAGCTTGGCTTTTGGAAATTTGAGGGATGAAATTGATGCTGTAATACTACCATCCTCCTGTTAACCAGTGCAAATTGCTATTGTAACATACTGATCTCAACCTGGAGATTAGCATGTTTATTCAGTTTAGAGGTGCTGTTTGTCTGATATTGTGATGAATCAAAAAACTGAATCCTTAGCCAATGCTTTAGCTTTAATTCAGTGGCATCCTTGGAAAACTGCTATGGCTTTAGTGAAACATGTTATAGACCCTTTCTATCTCCTCTAGTTATTTAACAGCGCATGAAAGATAAGCAGCGCCACCATGGGAAAATACACTGCTTCCCTGGTAATGCTGATGTGAGCAGGTGATGTGTTTGAATAGTTCTGCCTGTTTCTTCAAACAAGTTTAACTGAGTTGAACATCTAATTCCCATTAAATATCTGGGAATTTAATGCCCAACTCCCCAGGAGAATCCCAAGATACTCCTTAATAGATTGGAAAGATGGCAAAGTGAAACTGGGGTTATGGGAATATGCCACTGGCTTTCCCTGCAAGAGCATGCATAAAGGAATTAGGAGCAAGTGGCGGTAAGTAGGCTGGGATTTACGGCGTTTGCTGATACTTGTACTGCTGCCCTTCTAGGCTTTGAACTAACAGGGCGTGAGCAGCCTTGATAATTTCTTCCTGAATCACATTGTACTCGGGCTCTACCTGTCTACTTGGAATTAGACTATTGCCACTGTGAATGTATGATAGAGAAACAGAGAGAAAGAAGTCTCCTACTAGGTGTGTGACCTTTCCATTTTTGCTTTCATCAGCAAACTTTAACATTACTGTTCCTTCCAACTTGTCAAGCAAAGAAAGCAAAAAATCAGGATTGTGTCCTAGCCTCTGCACCAACAGCCTCAGAGCTTTGTTCATTGAGTAGGGTACAGCTAGCCCTGCTTTTACAAGCTCTTGTGGCTTGGTCTGTTTAGTCTCTTAATAGTACCTTTCTAGACTTGCAGCCTTCTAACACTTATGATTCAGAGCAAAGAGACTTTATGCTTTTCCCCAGCTCTCTCAGAAGAGTGGAATAAGAGTATCTGTTTGTTGATGTAGACAAATGGTCAGTCCCCACCGACACTATGCGGTATGATAGACTGGATGGTAAATCATTTGTCTTGGCTCTGTAAATAAAGTAAAGATTGCTTAAACAAAAGATTTCAATAGCAGGAAATTGCCCAAGCTAACCAGGGCTGCACACACTTCACAGAAAAGGACTCGTGACCCATCATTTTAGAATGTGGCTTGTGACACAGGCATGGGAGGATGGGAGGGTCCATAACTATATACTTTGCCTTTACCCAGGCTTTTTTTTTTCCTATGGAACAGGTTCAGCAGTTTTTGCCAGCAGAGTTCGACTCTAAATGTTTATGTGTTCATGGAAGAAATGTCAGCTTTTAGTAGACAAGCTGCCTGAGATGACCCATCGATGTATAAAACAGAGCGAGTGGGGAAAAAATCCCAAGCTGGCTGGCTGAGGTGCTGATCGTCGCTGATGCCTCCTTGCACCAATGGGACTTGAAGGCTGTCACGTATTTATGCGCTTTTATATTGCACCCATCATGCCAGTGTCTGAGCACTGCTGCTTGCCAACAATCTGTTGATGATTTGGGAGACACAGACCAGGAGGTAAATGGTTAGTAGTTTGTAGAAGTTGTCTGTGTCAGGGCCAGAAGTTGAAGACCGCTTCTGAGACCCAGGTCTGTGACTTCTACTGGTAGACCAGCCTTCTTGTGCAGAGAGCTTTCTAAAACAAACAAAAGCCTGTGTGTTAAACTTGCAGATAAACACAATTACAGACACAGTTCCTACTGTACTTTTTAAAATTGTAATTGTACAATCCTGTTTCAAACAAGTGTTGAGTAGGACATGAATTAGGCCCTGCTATCCCATCTACTCAGGGCCATTCTTTGCATGCTGCGTCATCAGATGCCTACAAGTTTTGCTTACAAATTTTCCTTTTGATGAAGTTGTTTTTCTCGGTCAGTCTCTCTCACATGTGCCTTTCATTTCTAGTGATACAGCAAATCCCATGGCTTCATTCTTAGTGCAGTCCTGGGTGTTTCCCCTTTACATTTTGGACAATCAACTATAGAGCTTTCTGACAGATCTCAGGGTATCTTACACATTAATTCTTTTTAACACCTATTATTTTTCTGAGTTACATGTTTTTGATGTTGCAAAAGAGGATCTCTGCTTGCTAGCTTTGCTTGGTTGACTTTGTGGGACTGAAATGCTTTGTGCAGATGCCTGTGCGTTTAATTCCTCTAGCTGCTCTCCTATAGAAATTACTGAGAGAATAGTCTTTTTGTTTATTCACAGTTATGAATGGTGTTGGACAAAACAGTGATCCAATACATTTTGTCTCTGAGGCATAAGCTCTTGATTGATGTGTTGCCTGTGAGAAAATCCATCCATCTGCCTAGGAGTAGTCTGTCTGTCAGAAGAGAATGGGAACAGGGTAAGTGCAGCAGTAATGCATATTTCTTCCACCCTGCTCTGCTGCCCTTCCTGTTTCCTTGCAGTTGTTGCCGTTTTTGGTGACACTGCCAACTGGACTGCAGTCTTTCCACTGTGCCCTGAGCAGGGAGCATTGCTAGTTACTCTTGCCACCTAGTAATTTGGAGACGGATGGTGCTTCACCTTGTTACTAATGCCCAGAATTGCTCCAATCTGAAGCTGATGCTGTTTTTGGTGTTCCGCTTTCAGCAGCAATGACAAGCAAAGTAACTTTTCATGCTCCCAGAGCAGTTTATATGTAGTGGCTGGAACATGCTGCCTATGCCACTTAATCAGGAAAGCAGCATCTGATGACAAAGACAGCCCTTTACTTTCTCAGTTTACTGTAAAATGGCAATACTCAGTGTTTGCAATTTTAGCCTGTATATTGCTGTTGTATTGTTTGCCTTTAACTAAAGTATGGTCAAATAAGGAAGCTAGCTGTGAACCTTTTGATGTTACTGTGAATCTGATTTATGTAATTCAGACAGGAATTTCACAAAACCTTTTCTCTCCCTTCCTTTCCTAGTTTCCTGGCAGTAGGTCAGACACAGTGATGATAAGCAGCAGTGGAAAACCTTGGAATCAGTCTTTGCATGTACTTTTTCCCCTGTAGCATTTTGGGTACTGAGCCCTTTAGAAAAGACAGCCATTACTGTGCCTTTAGAATTTGCTGAGTGCCGAAGATTCATTAAAGGAAACCCAGCTCTTTTCAAGTGCCTCAGGGTAAGCTATTTTCACCTTATAAACCTGTCAGCTAGTGGTGGATGCCCAGTTCTTGCAACTTAACACCTGTAGCATAGCCAGCTCTCAGAAGACCATCAGCAAGTGCTTAGCTTCCTTCTAGGCCTCCTGTTTTAGAGGTATATGCCTAAGGGTAGTGTGGAGCCGAGGAGCAGTCTCATTCTTCCGTTTACCTGGCCAGTCTAGTACCTTGACTGTATGTAAATAAAGCACAGTACAACTTCCGTACTGATGTCTCTCTCTAATAGAGGGTCCCCAGTGTCTATCTGCTGCTTTGCCATCCCACCAGAACTGGTCTGAGTAGTGTTGCCTCTGCCTCATTTCATAGATCTGCGGGGTGTGAAAAGGTTTCTGGAGCTTTGCAAGCCCCCCAGCCTTGGCCTCCGGAGTGGCTGCCTGTCGGACAGGCAACCGTCCCGGGGCTGCCGTTACAGCGCAGGCCTTTAACAGGACAAGTGGGCTGAATTGTCCGATTGAGTTGTGGGCTGGTACTTCTCACATTGGCCGCAGTGGATGGATGTGTGCCTTACCTGCTTCCTGTTCGTGCAGGATATATAACAGTGCCTGCCGTTCATCATGCTGCCTCTCTCTGTAGGATGGAGGAAGAGATGAAGAACAAGTAACAGCACTGGTAAGTATAACAGTTCTTGCATATGATATACTTAATATATTAGCATGAATATCTTTGTGTGTATGCACGTATGGGGGGAGCAAAAAAATAATTAATACTCTCATTTATGTGATCGCAAGAGTAGCTTTCTAGCCTGGTTTTATTTATGCATCTTCATGTACTAATAATGACTCAGAAAGGCACCTCATTGCCCAGTGGGGCATTTGCTACCAACAGAAGCAATCCTTAGACTGCTCCATACAGCAAGTCCTCTTGGCAGCACAAGGGGGAAAAGTCCCTGTAAAAACTGTTTGTAATAAATTCATAGTTGTTTGCAATGTTCAAAAGGAGAAATTCAGTTGCAAACCATACCTCAGGCTAGCATGTCGCCTTTTAGTGACATTTTGAGGCTTTTGTACTCTAAGTGCTATGAAAATACTCCTTGGATTCATGGAACTGTCAGCAAGGTGTTTGGAAAATGATCCATTTTGCTACTGCTGCTATAGCATCTACAAAATGCAATGCTGTTCTAACTGAGAAACCCAAGTATTTTAAATAAATGTCAAACCCTACCCAAAGAGCTGGACTGAATGAAAGGACGTGCTTACATTATTGCTCTGAAGTACAGGACATGTCACTCACATTGCTTTGCTCCTGCGTACACTGGGATAGGCAATGGTTGGGTGTACCTTTTGTCTGAGACATTTTGAACACATTCACGTCAGCGGTGAAATGAAATCAACTTACCCTTCATGAGTTCATGGTATTTAAGTTTGCCCATTGGATTTGCCTTCAGTTAAGCATACAGTTAACCTCTTTTCATTCCAATTAGTTGAAAACTAAGGATTTCCTTCCTTCTGTTTTGAACTGATATGTAAGAGGAAATCCGTAGATGTTCCTGTTTTGAGTAAACCTTTTACTAAGGGGTTCTACTTGTGTGTTTAAAAAAAGAATAGAAAGAAAGAAAAAGGTGGGATTGATTCAGACTTAACACTAGAAGTAGCAGAACCACTTATGAAGGCTTTGCAGCTAAAGAGCACAGTGTGAAAATGTTCTCTCCCTGTTTACTTTTAAGCTCTGCTTTGTCTTGGATCTGATTCTTAGTAGGCGGTCTTATCCTACAGAAATTGCAGCCTCTATCGCCACCCCTTTCATGAAAAGGGTCCTGCCTGAGAAACTATGAAAATGCATCCTCCTGGGTTGCTGTTTTTCTTCATAGCAGCATGTTTCACTCCCACAGCTGAGTGCCAGAGTCAGAAGGTAAGTCTGTGAGTCTTTGTTTCGCAGTTTAATGTTCACAGAACAGTTGTTTGTGTTTGGATGGTTGCATGTTGCAGAATACTTCTCCCAAAATCTCTGTTTTTCATTTCTGTTTAGTTAGGTGTGGAATAACATCTGTAATTAAACTTTAGGACTGTAATGTACCTTTTCTGCTCGTGAGTGTGTATGTGTGTGGTCTAAACAAAAGAGCTGAAATTAAGGTTGCTTGAATTTTAGATCCAAATTAAATGTGCAAAATCCTTTGCACTGAATGCAACGGTAGGAATATGAAAGGACTGGTTATCTTTGTCTTCTGCTATCTTGAGTATGTTTGATGGGAGCTTGGCATCTGGCAGGACAGGCCCTAAGTGTCCCACGAGAATTTTATAAAAAAACTTCAAAAATCTCATCCAAATTGTTTCTGTGCAACAGGGTAAATACATTTGTTTCAAATACATTTCCCAGCAGTTCCCCAGTGAGGAGTATGGAATACCTTCCATGGGTTGATTTTGTTTCAACTTCTGTAACTCAGTTCTTGTGTTTAGCAGCAGCATCTAAAAGAATGTATGATGCTTTTGTAGATCTATGGTCTAGGCTCCTTGGTGAGATGTCCTACTTTCAGTAGACTGGAATGCATGCTAATTCATATTATATTGTCTGCTGCCATTGCCCTTGTTGTTTCCTGCTGTTGGAGGAATGAACTGGCCTACAAAGTCAGAAACTGTGCGAGGCATTTGGAAACCTTATTCCCTAGAGCTATCTAGGCTATGGAAGGGTTTTCTTTTCTTGACAACCCTTGAGACGGGCCTTGAGGGGAGAAGGCAGTCCTTTGCTAAGGAAGATGCCACTGAGTCTGAAAGACTTAATTTAGAAAAAGACAGAGCACTGAAAAGCTACTTGAGTGTCAGAATTAAGGTGGATGCTTTTGATACAGACCCTTCCTTTAAAGGGTCACAAATGTCTATAAGCATGCCAATAAGGTCAGTAAGAACCTCATGAATACCTTTGGGCTTGTAGGATAATTGAAGTGACATGAGCACAAATAGGATTTGAAGAAGTGTCTCTACTGGTATTTTTTATTTGTCTGGAAGCAGACAGGGGTTCCAATATGCTAATGCTTTCAGAGGCATGGTCTCATATCTTCAGCTGGTTTAAGGAGAATTTTGGTCTTTTGATTTGGAGACACTGTGTTTCTGTAATCACTGAGGGGTCTAGCTTGGCATTGAAACAGTTAAAACATCAGGTAATGAGTACCCACTCAGAGAGACAGGAAATGTTTTGAATTGCCTCTGGAGCAGTTTATTTAGTCCATAAGAATAACCCTGTTTTAGAGTTGTTTCCCAAAAAGGCTCTTTTGGGGGAAAGAAAAGAAACATTTAAAAGAATATAATGGGAGGTCAGGAAGAAGCAAGGGTCTAATGAAGTCTTCCCTAATATTTTAGGATGGCCATTGGATTTGATTGCGCTAGAACTACTGTGATTCCATGAGAGGCCTTCATTGGCTTGCAGGAGCTTTGCAGGGCGTATTGAGAGAGAAAAGAGATATTTTGAGCTATATTTGCTGGAGATATTTCCTCCAGGCTCTGATTCTATGGCTCAAAAATGGCAGCATATCTGTTAGCCTGATTTGTTTTTTCTATACCTCTTTGTACCATCTGGGCTGGGGCAGATGCCGCAGATGTGAGAACCATAAGAGTTTTTCTGCTGGGAAGAGGCCAGGCCCAGGCTGTGCTAGAGGAGGGGTGGGAGGCAGGTGGGGAATGAGGAGAGTGCTCTGTGCATCCCTGTGCCTCCACTACTCCGTGCAGTTGGGATGCGAGATAGGGAATACCCCAGTGCAACAGTGGATCTTGTAGCTAGTTGATTACCAAAACCACTGTGATGGAGTCAAGATGAACTTGGTCTCATGTGATCTCTGAGCTAGATTGTTCATCCTTATGCTGAAAAGTTGCCTCTTTGGACAAGTTCAAAGGCTTCTGTATCCAGGAGCTACCAGTCTGTTCAACTAAACGGTTACTGAGAACTTCTTGAGGGGTTACATGACTGTAATGACTCAAGCATGTGCCTGCAGCTCTGTTTTGTAAAGGGTGAAGGCACTGGAAACTTGGTGATTCATTAGATAATGACTGTTTCCAGAACTGGCTCCCAGGATTGTTGGAGCCGAACACTGACGTCCAAATGTGTTTTTCTTTCTTCCTTTAAGTGTTGCCTTGCAGAAGGATTTATATTATGGTTTAAGAGGAAAAGATAAAAGCAGAAAATGAGGGGAATGACATTAGCCCTTAAAAAAATTCCCAGCTTATAGTCCTGAGATAGAATAAGAGCAGCATGGACACTTGTAAAGTAGGGAACATCCTTGCATGAGTGGGGGCAGGGGGAAGGAAACGTGAGGGCATCCAGAAGCTCAGATATGTCTGAACTGAAGTGCAGAAGGCAGTGGCCACTCATGCACACAGATGTAAGGTAGTGAGTGGGTGCAGGGAGAAAGCACAGCCTAGCCCTGGCAAGACAAACCTCAGTGTGGGCCCTGCTGGCTGCAGCTACATCTCTTCTGCTTCAAAATCCTCTGATTTTGGAGCTGTTACAGAGCTTCCTTTTCCTTGCTTTGTACCTAGAGTGTGATACAATACAGTCCAGGCTTACAACATGATCTAATCAGAATAGTGCCTCTTTTCACACGCTTTCCTGTGGCCACCATGCAGGGTGCACCTCATACACCATGCAAACCTCTGGACCTCACTGACTTTCAGCCCGCCGGGCAATTTTGGTACATCAGAGAGGCAGACATTGCCTCTTGCTACCTCCTCTCCCGTGCCTTCAAACTTGGAAATAACAGTCACAGATGAGCCCAAGAGAGCAGTGTATCACTGTTTTTAAAGTGATGCTGTGTCCTAGGAGCCGTCTCTGACTTAAACTGCTATCTAACTTTAATCCTCTCCAAATCTTGAGTATCCAAAGCATAGCATTTAAGTCTCTTGATTCCCTCTCCTTCTGCTTTTCTAGGAAGCAAAACTTTCCAGAAGGTGACTGTTTCATCAGTTCTGTCACTCTGATGAGAAGGGACATACTTCTTCTTTTTTTTTTTTTTATCTTCCACATAGCTGTTTTCTTCCCCTTTTCTCCTGCCTATTGCTGCTGACACAAGCATATTTCCTTATAAAAAGGGGAAGGTATTACTGGAAAGCAGCCTAAACCTCATGAAGTATCCTGGGAAGATAGGGTAGGGGGAATTTCACAAAAACTGTCTTGTCTTAGAGGCCTTACTTTTGTGCTGAAGATGAGTTGCAAATAACTAAAGCCAACAGGGAGGAGTGACAGCTCTTCTCCTGCAATGTCCATCTTCATTTAGAAGTGGGGCCACACAGGTGGAGGAAAGAGAAGAAAAATTGCATAAGCTGATGCCTTCATCCACCGAAGTGACACATTTAATGGCCTAACTGTATCTGGCAGCCAGCTCCTGAGGCTTGAAAGTGAGGATGAAATGGAAGATTTGGAGGGTTTTAATTTAGGGGAGTTTTGTGCTCTACTGTTTGTGTGGCCTTTTTCATATAGATTGGGAAGCTCAGGAACCTGGTAAAGGTTTGTGATGTAATTATGACAGTGTTAACACCATTGCTTATGGGTGGGCATCCACCTCTGTATTTCTTTCTCGGGGATCTTCCTATTTCTTTTTCTGAGGCATTGTGTCAGTGAAGGTTAAGGCTGGGATTCAATATGACCAGAGAGTCAAGAGATGTACAGTTCTGTCAGAACTTCATGCTTGGCTTCATCTGGCTTCTTTCAAAATCCCAGCTTCAACCTGGATTCCTAATTTGTGCTCAAATCAGCTGTTTCGACCTGCTTCTTCCCTACCCTAATAATGGCACTGCTGATCTTTTGAGACAGACTACTCCGGAGGTAGCACCTCCTTTATCCATCCATATCGCATCTCTTTTCTGTTTTGCTCCATCTCTTTTCTGTTTTGCTCCATGAAAAGGTGAAATCTCTTCTCACTGCACTTTGTGCCAATGGGATAGAAACACAAGGGACAGCAAAGGTGATCTCTTTCCTGCTGCATAAAATTAGTAATGCTGAGGCTCACAGGACAAGGATGGGTGAAGTTGGTGGATATCAGATTTATTCTGAGCTGTTTATAATGCAGAGAAGAGAGTTCTTGACATAACAGGTTCCTTCGGGATTCTGCCACCAAAGGAAGTGGATGCTACTGTGGGGTAAGGAAAGCCTTCTCCTGACACCAGGAACAGAACAGTTGGAGCTCAGCCAGGAAGGAAAGAGCAGAATGCAAACAGGGATCATAGATGTGGGAGCCAAAGTCCTGAAGTGCAGGGAGACTGAAGGGATCCTGGCTTACAGGCCATAACGCTAGGCCTGTTGGTGGCAGGACCCAGCAGGGACTGTGAGCTTCTCTTATGAAACAGATGCACAAGTGGTAATGAATAGCCCTGTGAGGGGCCACCATAGACACAGGAGATGCTGGGTTCTTTAGGCAGCATTCCCTGCATGGTTGGCTGCAGAAGATGGATCCATAAAGATGGGAAAATACTCCACAACTCCAGGCAGAGGTGACATGGCTGTGAGTCAGGAAACTGTTCCAGGAAGACATCCCTGCAGAGCTGGGAGCTGAAGGTTATCTCTCAGGAGGTTTTCCTGACAGAGTCTGCTGGCTGTCATCTGGGAGTGCCTTCCTGAGCTGTCGATAATGGATGGGAAGCGGCAGGCTTCCTCCCTTTCCCTGAGGCAAATGCATGCATTTGGGCTTGCTTAGGTTCAGAGAAAGCACAGCTGAGCTGAGATTGCTGGTGGGAGTCTAAAATAGGGAGTTCTGGGCATGTGAGAGATGTCCCATTAACTGCGTTGTTCAGTATTGTCCTGAAAAAATCCCAGATCAAGGCCTCCACCCAAAATTTGATCTAATGTTTTTATTTTTAGAAAATAAATTGCCTGGAACAGCTGAGGTCAGCTGTGCTTATTTTCCAGTTGGTAACCTTTGGGGGTGAACACAGCTCATGCCTCCCAGCTTTTCTCTGCCATCGTGAGTGGCAAACATATTCCCCCTTTTTAAAAAGAGTGCTGAGGTTCCCCTGCACTTACTTGACTCCAACAGTTTAGGAACCTTTTTGTGGTAAAATCATGAGCTTTAACTACAAGCTGGCGTGCAATCATGATTATTCTCTCTGAGGCTATATTTTTCTCTTCTGTTCTCGCTGCTTTTCATTTGGGGAAGCAAGGTCGGAGGGTAGAGGGATATGGAAAAACCCTGTGAGGAAGTCTGAGCCACTAGAGAGAAATTTTTCTGGTTAGATAGAGGGACGTGCTGAATTTACGACCAGCCGTGTCAACTGCATAAATGTCCTATCTGGTCATCTTGCCAGTGTTTATGAGGTCCTTTTTACCTAAGGTCAAAACATCAAGGGCCATTCAGATAGTCGAACAGGTGCAGAGCAACTTTCCTTTAAACCTCCCCCCCTGCACTTCCTCTAAGACAATTGCCATAAGCAATGCTCGTATGAGCAGCCCCTGGTCTCTGGGGAACAGACTGAAACAACCTCTTCATTTCTTCAGACCCATGGAACAGCAATGAAATCACCAGTGAACTGAATTGTATCACTGGCATGGAAAACAGGAATGCTGTGTTGCATTTTAATTCTGTCCTCTGCAGAGTGTTTAGGGTTTGTTCTCACATGCCACTACAGCATGTTTGCAAAAGATCAGCTTAAATTAACAGAGTAGGATTATGATTATTTTAGAAATGTTTAGAATTTTTGTGGTGAGGCAAGGGGAAAGAGAAGGGAAAATGATGGCAAAGATCTCTCCTTCAAATGTCACATGGCTCTTTACAGCAAAAAAATGAGCTTGAACCTGACAGGGAAAAAGCAATCATCATCATTTGCAAAGAAAATAAAAGCTGTTCTTTGTTGCACCATCAAGTGTAATACCTGCCAACTTTGGCTACTCCAGAAGATGAATCAAGGCTTGAATTTGATTTTGTAGATAGGTGTAATCTGCCCTGTTGCCTTCTAGCTGAGGTCCAAGTGGCATAATGTGCATCAACGTAACATCATGGTTTAGCCCATATGAGTTTGTGGTGTACCACAGAGAAGCTACACTGCTCAGTGCCCTCCCTGTTGGCCATCTCAAGAATGGTGCAACGTTAATAAAGATACTGAAGGCTGATGAGATGAATGGCTGAGGTAACGAACTAATTTTGGGTTTATTTCCATTCTACTTTTTCTTTTAAAGTTAAAATCTGTGCGATGCAACGTCAGGATGACGTTTACCTTGAATACAGCATGTACTGCTTGTGCTGCAGCTCCTAAAATGCTTTGTCCAAGAGGCTGGATAAAGACCACCCAGGGATTAGGAGTGAGGGACTGCAGGTAAGGTCTTTTTTCTCCTATTGATGTTAAGGTTTTGTTGCAGCCTGCAATATGAGGAGTAACGTGTGCCTTCAAGAGAATCCAGAGGTTTTTTCCCACATATTTCAACACAGGCTTTTCTGATATGGGCTAGCGAGAAACTCAAAGGTGGGACCAAACTCCTCTTGGTGGTGCCAGACAATATAACAGCAGACAAATTGCATATTAAGAAAAAGATTTTCAGTGGGAGGGTAGTGCACCATTGGGACAGGTCACAGAGAGGGCTGGAATCTCCATCCTCAGAGGTTTTCAGGCGAAACCTTTGCCCAGGCAAAGCCATGACTAATTTGCTGGTGATGGTCCCAATCTGAGAGGGAAATTGGATTAGAGACCTCTAGAAGTCCCTGAAGTTCCCTCTCCTCAGGACTTCTGTGATTTTGTGAAACAGCTTTCTGTAAAATTAGGAGAGCGAATGATAGTGTTGATCCTTATTGACTGGGGAACAAAATGACAACCAGTCCCCACACCTTTGGTATGTACATGCATGCACACACACATATCTGATGATATGAATACTTAATAGTCATGTTGTTGTATCTGTGCCATTTAAAAACCTCAAAGAATGAGGTTCATTCCTCAAGCCTCCAACTGTGAATCAGGAATGTAGTATTTCAGAAGAAGAGCAGCAGCCCCTGTTTTTTGAAGCACCTGAAAGAAAATTGGCCTGATCATTGCTGTTAATGGAATATGGAAGGTCTGAATGAGTTGAGGCAGGAGTTTTGAGAACTCACAGCTCTAATGATCCAAGCGGTTTTGTTTTCAGGTGCACACAAATGCATGTATGGCCCCTGATCTTGTTATTTTTGTCTCCTTGCCATCCCATGGACTTTTTGCTGGGCATAAGCTTTTGTATACACAGAACAAGTTACACAATGATTACTTTTACCTTGCCCTGAACAACCTGAGCTAGCTAATCCTGCTGTAGCAACTAAAGAGAGGTTTGTCTCACATAGGAAACTGTTTCACATACAGCATTTGGTGGTGGATTATTAGGGAAAAAATATAATGATATTTCCCCTTGTATATCCTCACAGCTTCCAGCAATAATCCTCTGAACTTTTAACCTTCCTAGTTCTCCTTAAGAGAATTGCTTGTTCTTGTGTTCTTTGCTCTTTATTTGTTCTTTTTTTTTTGCTCATCTGTTGAGCTGGATGCATTTCTATAGCTTGGCTCTGATAGGAAAAGGGTGAGGGAAAACTGAATTTGCCAAGAAGTTTCTCAAAACAAAACACTATAGATTATTGTCTGCATATCTATTCAGTAGTGAATGTTAACAGTTAATATATAGCTTCATTGTCTACTGTCTTCTGTGATTCACTATTCTGTAGAAATACTTTAAAATAGCTCTAGCAGTCTTGCAGTAATCACAGACACATATAGGAGTTAGATGGAATCAAAAGGGGCAGTGCTATCTGAGAGAAGTTCCAAATTCCTTTTGAAAAGGAAGTTGTGCCAAAAATAAAATGAAGTGTAAGAATAATGTAAATGAGTCCCAGCTTTTCTGAGTGTTTTCTGCTGTTGTGGTAGTGGCAGTTGTACAGACCCGTGAATATATGTGTACCACTCCAGGAGCTGCATGCATGCAGAACGAGATGCTCTGCCGCCAAGGGCTTACGCTGTGTGTAAAGGTGGTGGATGAAGGGTTGAAAAGGGGAAGGATGCTCCTCTTGAATAATTAAGTGGTTTGTTCAAGATCACATGGAGAATCAGTGAATAACACAGGTATTGAATCCAAATTTCCAACATCCCAATCTGGAGTCTTCAATGCAAGACAGAAAGGGATGAGTCCTACAAGGATACTGTGTTCTTTCAAGGTTCTTTCAGGAGTGAAGACTAATTTGAGTAACCCTGGAGGTCCTAACTCTGTCTCTATACTGTCTAACTCCAGCCTCGAAAGTTTTTGTCCTGATGCCATCAAACTGTACAGGGTCCTGTCTCATGCCCAGTCCCTGGCAGAATTCTTGCAAGCAGTCTTTGGAGCTCAAACCAATGGGCTTCCTTAGAGAAGACATAACCAGAGAGTGCTGAGAACAAAACTCTTGTGTGCATGTATGGCTTTGTAGCTCAAGACCAAGATTCTAAGCTGGATCCAAAGTGCAACAGAAAGGTACTGCATGAGCATCCAGCCTCCTGCCTGGGGGGATCTCTCTGTGCATATGGTTTCATTTCTTGCATCAGTCTGTCACAGTCCTCGGTACTGCAGCATGATTGCTTAGAAACCCTCCGACAAGTGTGTGGTCAATACCGATTCATAAAAGCTATGCTGGGCCCAAAGTTTGTGCTGTAATCACAAATCTTGGATTGTTCTTTTTAAGATACACTGTCAAGTTAGGAGAAAACACGCTTTCCCAGCCAGGGTGCCATCACATATGTAAGAAGGAAATTGAGGAGAAAAAATGCTGCCCAGGATTCTGGGGTACAGAGTGCTATGGTAAGTTTTTCATCTCTTTACAGAGGTTTCTAGCTATTGAACAGGTCAAACCAATTTTAACATAATGCATTAGATAGGTATTGAGGTGATTAATTTTCATTATTCCCCTTCTTGCTTTCTGAACACTCACAAGATCTCCCTTATCTGTCTAGGAGGGTCAGAAGATAATCGGGAAAGAACCTTTTTGCTTCAGATGAGTTGAATTCCCTTACATTTAACACATAACATAACCTGCTTTGGTGGAACTTCCTGTTGTCTCTTCTTTAAAAAAAGAACATTTTGGAAAGGGATTTTTTTGTTCTTCTTTAAGAAAGGTTCCAAAGGAAGAGGAAGATATTTCTTGCTGATGTCCCTTTAATTTGGAGTGTGTTTGCCATATATGCTTCTGTATAGTTTGGAGCTAGTCAGGAGTTCAGCCACTGAAAAAACTTAGCAATTCCACCCCTCCCATTCACTTTCATACTAAATAGTTAGAATTTGAAAATGTTTGGGTTTGTTTCTTCTTGTCTCAGCAATCCAAAACCAAGACATACCAAGCCAAACAGTTCTCATATGATTGCCTAATCACAGGAATATGGAGAAGACTCTCCAGTACTGCAGAAAATGGGAGGTTGCTTGAGTCTGTTTTCATATGGAAGTGGTTTGAATAAGCAATTGGCTTGGTCAGAGGAATCCCACGCCTAAAGTTTTCAAAGTAGTCTCTAGAATTTGGAGGTACCCCAGTCCAAAGACACATAGGCCATGTTTTTCTGAGCACATTCCCAGCTCTTCATGAAGTCAGGAGAAGCTGCAGATGCTCAGTATCTTTGAAAAGCAGACTCCCATCTGTCCTGAGTTTCAGAACTGCCCTCATATGTTTGATACTACCTCTCGCTGATGCTAGCAGACTGAAAATAGTGCCTGGATCCCCCAAAATGTTTAGTACTTTTGCGGAAATTAAGTTAGTTACAACTCCCTGGGAGCTTTCTTAACCTTTTATTAAAGGTTAAGTGAATAATATTTGTCCACTACTACAATAGGAAAATAAATCATTAGTGATTTAATAGATGCAGGTTATCCTCTTTGTTTAGATGGCAACCGGATTGCTCCTTGGTGCCACTCCTGGCCTTCACCAGCTCTGGGACATTGTTAGCCGTACTGGATAATCAGGCAGAGACTTTGCTGGTTGAGAGCCCATTGCTTCTGGAATGCCTGTGGGAAGAGGAGATAGAAAGGGGGAGGGAGTGCTGATTTTGCAGTGTAATCTTGTTTGGCCTGTCTCTTGTCTCCTAGAGTGCCCAGGTGGCTCTGAAAATCCCTGCAGTGGCCATGGGATGTGCTTGGATGGTATACAGCGAAATGGGACCTGCATCTGCAAGGCCAGTGCATGATTTGTTCTGAGGATGATGTGCTTTTGTCAGAGGGAGTTGTATAGTGTCTGTGCGGGTGCTTTGGATGAAGGCTGGCCTCCCCATGGAAGGTTCTTTCATTCCAGCATCAATGTCTGTGGTTTTTCTGGAGGATTAGTGCAGTCTGGAACAGCACTAAGATACTAATTGGTGAGGGTATGGAGTTGGGAAGGCTCTCTAGGAAGAAATGAAGGAAGAACTGCTTGGGGGGGGATTTAACCCTCTGATCAGCTGAAATAATCAGTGTCTGTCTGTAGCTGCAAGAAGCCTTGAGGCACTTGGTTCTTAAAGGGCTGTGCCATTTCCATATTTGGATGATATACTTTCTAAATGAATTGGTCCTGCACTTTGGCAGCCAGATCCTCACTCTCTCAGGAAAAGCAAGAGATGCCAAAAAGAGGGCTGAGGGCAGGGAAGTATTTTTTTCACTACAGGTCCAGACTTAGTACAGCAAAAGTGTAAATAATTTATGCAGGTGTGAATAGTATAGAGCAGTGTTTTTAAAATTTTGAGCTTAACAGATTAGTATCAGACTTCAAACTTTCTTTCATATGAACTGTACAGTTTTAAAGTATCCTTAAATAAAAGCATTGTCAAAGGATAAGCTAGAATCCTACCTATTGGACCACTCTTTGAGAACAGCTGATAATGGACTTAACTCAAAGACCCCTTAAATCAATTAAAATATATGTTAAAGGTCCCCAAGCCCTATAAAATCAATGTCAAATGTCCCATTCCAAATTCCTTTCTCAGAGAGGTAGCAGAAGCCAGCAGGTACCTTTCTGTCCATTTGTGACCAGGACATCCCATCAGAGTTTTGCTGGTGTTTTGCATGTCCTCGCTGTGAAGGCTTACCGTGTAACCTTCTCTGCCATGAGGGCTAGCTGGTACTACTAGAGCTTTGGACAGATCGATTTTCCTTACTGTATTGCTTCAGCTGTCACAGAAAATCAGAAATGGGGAGAGACTTTGAGCTATGACGATGTTTGGAACAATGCAACGATATAGAAAAATAACGTCTGGTACATTTTGTGCCTCTTCTAGGAACAATACAGTGGTTTTACTTGCCAGAATTGTCGAGATGAAAATCATTTTGGCCCAGACTGTCAGTCAGGTAAGGATGCACAATTCAGGTGAAAACACCACAAAAGTACCTGAGAGCAAGGAAAGAGGAGGGGGAGGCTGAGTGAGGAAAGGTGCTGGAGAGGAAGAGGAGATGCCATCTGACAGTTTTTAATAGCAGATATCTTGTCATTTCATCTTTCTGTCCTTCTGATATGACACTGCTTGGTTCATTCATTGGGAAGGAGCTGAGAATCTGGTCTCCCATGAGGATGCTGGAGTGATGCAATGGGAGGTCTGGGACCTACACTTTGACCATGTAATTGACACTGAAATGTGTCAAATGCCAGCTTTCTTCTTCTTAAGGGCTATCACCTATGACTCATCAAGGTCTCTGGTTTTGTCAGCTGTAAGCACTGGCTCAGGGGAACAGGGCCATGCTGTCATTTGCCGAGTAGCTCCTGTTTTTGTAAACAAAATCTCCCTCACTGTCCCATTAGACAGATGATTCTGGTCTCTCACTCAGATTAGTCCATTTTCCCTACTGTAATTTCATTTTCTCTCCTTACCAGGGTTATCCCAGAACGCTCTGCAGTTTCTTGTCTCTTTTTAGCTAGCCCATGTTACTTACATCCTACATCCCCTGAAGTTGCCCATATTCCCTTCCCAACTGTCTTTCAGACTCCTGTCGCTGCCCCAGTTGTCTTTCAGCTTCTTCCTTGTTGCCCTCCCTACAAATTAATACACACAGTGCTACTTCTCATATATTTTATTTTATGAAGCAATTTATGGCCAGTGCAGCCTAGCTGCTGAAGAAGCCCTTGCCGTCTTATTGCCTGGTTCCCTTGTATCCGTGTAAATCCATGTAGCTGTGATCTCAGTGCTTGGGCTCACAAGATGACACCAATGCTAGGATCACAAGTGCAGTAGGCTGTCGTAACACTCACTCCTTCCTTGCTCTAGGACTGCAGGAGGCTGGGAAAAGTGGGAAGTTAAAACACACATCTGAAAAGCTGGTCTAGTTTTTGCATTTGAGACTGCTCTTACAGGGCAACACTTTGTCCTCTTCAGCTGGGACTTGCAGTATGCCCTCTGTAAGCTTCAACTGGCACAGCTTCTCTTTTGGAAGGAATTAAGTGTGCTGTGGATTTTTGGTGGGAAATCAGGGTGCTAAGTCCCAGGGCATTTAGCCAGTGTATGACCAGAGCCCTACACACTGCCTTGTAGCTCTTAAAGTCAGGTTTGTCTGAACTTTTTTTGCAGTATGTGACTGTGTGCATGGGGAATGCAACAGCGGTGTCACTGGAAATGGAAGCTGCACTTGCTATGGAGGCTACACTGGCCCCAGATGTGACCAAGGTAAACACATTGGTAGCTGGAAAGGGGCAGCTGAGCTAAATTATGAAATGGGCTTGGATGTATGGAGGTGGCAGAGGGATAAATAGCTTGGGAATATAGAGGGAAGATGATCAAAGTAGAGGAGAACTGGACAGAGGGAAAAACTGGAGTCTCTTCCCTACTTTGTAAGTGACAGTGGCCAAGATGTACCATCTCTTTGTGCCTCTGTTCTTTCTCTGGAAAAGAAGTAGGTCCTCCTTTTCTCTCTTTTGTAAGGTATGTTGTATCTTCCAGAAGTACCCTTCATGCTCAAAGGGAAAATTTTTTGCTGTGTGTTTCCAGAACTTCCCCTTTGCAAAGGTGTGATATGTGAGACTGACAGCCAGTGTGTGGTAAAGGATGGGACAGCGATGTGTGACTGCAAGCCAGGCTACAGAAAAAGTGGGACCACTTGCCAAGGTGACAAACTTCACTCTGACCCTAAATGGTCCTCCATTTGTAAAAATATTCCACAGCTCTGGATGAATCTGATGACTGTGGCTACAACAGTCTACCTAACTGTGCAGGCTTAAGGACCTGATTTTTAGGAATCCCTTTAACAGGAATCCATCCAGCACTTGCCTATATGTATGTACTGAATAACCATGACAGCAGGATACTGGTGAGTCTGTGCCAGTTTAGATGATGCGTAAAGGCATGTAATTTGCATATTTCTTCAGTGATTTAAATTTAAGTTTGTGAACTGTATTTGTTAAAAGAAAGTCAATAATATACATGTGACTAGCTAGCAACGGATAGCTCCATTTTCACTGGCTTTTTGCAGTTTTAGCTGTTAAATTGACCATACTCTAGTTTCAGGTATTCTCAGACATGATGGAAAATCAGAAGTAAATCCAAGCATCTTCTTTCTGTTACTACTGTTACTGACCTTTGTGTTATTGAAGTAATATGAGGAATGTCTCATCCAAATTCCTCCAATTAAAAAATCCAAACCCTCTGCTCTCTGAAATTATATATTTGCATTGGAAATTTTAGAAGTTTAATAGAATAAATTCCTGGTCCTCCATTCTTCCTGGGTCCTTGGCTTTCTGCTGTGCTCTGTAAATGTTCTTTTGAAAACAAAAATTTGGTTACTCCTTCACCTCTCGTCTCTTTGTTTCCAGTTGAGGATCCCTGTGCTTCTTCACCGTGCTCCCCCTCAGCTGTATGTAAGGTTCTTGGACCAGGAAAGTATGAATGTACCTGCAAAGGAGGATTTCAAGGAGATGGGAAGATATGCCAGCCCATAAACCCCTGTGTTGACAACAATGGAGGCTGCCCAGAAAACTCTACACTCTGTGTTTACAAAAGTCCAGGAGAGGTAAGTGCAATAACAACATGTCAGCAACATGTATCTGAAAACAGCCAGGTGAGAATTTCTTGCAATGAGGCTCATGATCATACTGGTCAAACCTGCTATCCTCACTTTAAATTTTGAAAGTGGAAATCATCTGACTTTTTTTTTTTTTTTTTTAACTTACTAGGTAAGAGATGACGAATGCAGAATTATAATCACAGCTTTGTCTTCCCTTAGGCATCTTGTGTTTGCAAGCCTGGTATGAGTAGGAGAACTTCTTCAGCAGGCTGTTCTGTGTTTACCAATGCCTGCCGGCAGTATTTTTGTGACGTGACTTCCACGTGTGAAATTAATTCCCATGGGAATCCTAGGTGAGCCAGTCTAAAGATTGCTATTAAAGAAGCAGATTCTGCAGCTAGAATGGTAATTGTGTTTGGCTGCACTGAAGGAACAGAGGCCTAAGGGAAGATAATGTGCCAGAGTCACCTTTTGAAAAGAGCCTGTTTGTCATAAACCCATTGAAAATAACAAATTTTACATCAGTAAGTGTAAATCTTGGCATGCGGATCACAAGATGCTTTAAATTTGGGGTAGGAGAGTCTTCCATGATGTGAACTGGAGAAGTAACTCAGCAAGTTGGTGGTAGTAGTAAGATGTTATTCAGTTAATGATCCATCACTAAAAGGTGTGTGTGTGACTCTTGTTTGGTTAGTGTATTATTCTAAGAAATCCCACATTTGGTTCTGAGGGCTAAATCTTTGGCTCTTCTGCCACTCAGCCCTGTGAGCAAGAAACGAGTTAGAGTTGCAGAATGACAGGGAAGGGAAGTTGAGGGAAGGGACACCAGACTTCATTTAGTCCTCTTTGAAGCAAAACACCTTAAAGCTGATACCCCTTAGATAGGAAATATTGCCAGATCTAAGATCATTTTGGCATAATGGCCTCCCAAACACCAGACAAAGCTTCACGGAGGATTTCGTGTGTTACCAGGAAAAACCGGAGCTTCTCTGAGAGATGAAAGAGAGAAAGGGCAGTTCCATTCCCTTGAC
Organism: Apteryx mantelli; assembly: GCF_036417845.1. NCBI lineage: Eukaryota > Metazoa > Chordata > Aves > Apterygiformes > Apterygidae > Apteryx > Apteryx mantelli. Next base: position 11,166,901 of record NC_089989.1, on the reverse strand, counting down.
CCTTCCTCTTCAGTGCTGCTAAAACTTCTAGCACTCTGCTGCTCATTGTGTGCTCCAGGCCAGACAAGAAACACAGTGGCTTCCTCCTCTGAATGTATGCCAGCGAAGGGCAGGACTCTGTGCTAAGCACAATCCCTGCCTTTAGCATATCTGTTCCTTAGCAGCTGGCACTCAGCCCTCTGAGGCTGGAGTAATGTCAAATACATCCCCTGTCCCACACATCTTTGCTCCTGCTAGTTCAGGGATGCAGAGCTGATACTTGGACAAAACCCAAACAGGAAAAAACGTGGTTATCAGCTAGTAATCTTCAGTAGTTTCTGAGTAATGACTATAAATCCGTGTGAATCAGGACAGAGATTTTCACATGTAGATAAGTTTTTCTGCAAAAGTCATTAGCCTGTCTGAAGCCTTCATTAAGACTAAGATGAACCACAACTAGCTGCTGTGCTGGGACTGACACTTTTCACTGAGATATGATGAAGTTGAGGTGTCACAGGGGAGACCTCAACTTTATTTATTTGCTGGATTTTCACTTACACCTTTGGTTTTTGTACATGACCTTGGATTTTCAGCTGCTCTTATGACTGGTACTGACTGAATACTTTAATAGAGAGGTCTTGATGAATATATTGTGGCTGTCTGTGCACTGAATTTACTCTAGAGCAGACAATCTTTATATTGATTATATCTGAGAAAGCATCCTCCTCCTTTTTGTTTAATCTCAAATTTATTTGCACTTCAGAAGTGTCCATCTTCTTTTCTGTCATTTAGTTTAGACAGAAGTTACTAAGTTCTTTCCTACACCTTAAAGTTGGGATTCATCTTCCAAATGTAGATATTGATATGTTTTGTCCTACTCAGATTTGTCAAATCTGTTGAGAACTGCTTTATAATGGATTGTTATGTTTCATTTTTGTTTCTTAGCTGTGTCTGTAAAGAAGGGGAGATTGGAGATGGGAGAAGTTGCTATAAAGATCTCATGAGTGAAATAAATCAACAGAATGTACGAGGAAGGTTTGTTAGGAAATTAAACGTCGCCAAGAAAATGTTTGGTAACTGTCTTCTGAATTTGTTTAGGGAATGAAGCAAAGGTGGGGACAAGAGTGTGTTGGCAAAAGGCTAAAAGCTGCCAATCACAATAGATTTATTTCACAGTGTATGACTATGTGCTGCAAAATCAAATAAGTCACATATCTGAACCCATATTATCAGTTCTGGACTGTGAACTGAGAAAACCGTTGCAAAGATCAATGTGGAAGAGTATTTGGTATTCATCAGTCCACAAAAGAAGGGAAATGTATGGCTTGGAGGTGTGATTCAAACCCCTTTGTATCAAACCACCAGCGTGCCTCCAACTTGCGGATCTGTGCTGAAAGTTCAGCAATCTTTCAGCTATGGCTGAGTTTTTGAGCAGAGGTATCTGTGTAGGTGAGGTTGGTGTGCCATGGATCCTCATCCAGACAGACTGGTAGAACATCTACTTGTTTTTTTCACCTAAGCCATTAAATAGTCTAATTGCCAGTTCACATTATGGATGAGTGGCTATTATATAGATGAAAGGACTTTATCCTGTGCACTGTTGTACTTTTTAAGTGAGGAATTGCTTTGCAAAGTGTAGAAAACTTTCAGAACCCATGTACTGCAAGCTTGGTGTCTGCAAAGGTTAATTTTTGCCTCTTTGTAATCCAAGGAAAGAAAGAGAATCCTTTAGCTCGTGACAAAGCATATTTCTGTTTGACACCTTCTTCAAATTATTCTCTGCAGAGTCTTCTCTATCTCCACTGACTTGGCAGGGAAATAGAGAGATGAGGCCTAAAACTCAGATTAGCATTTATGAATATCCCTCTTCCCTCTACATACCAGTGTTACCAACACTCATTTTTTGTACATTTTTCATAGTCATTTGTGCTATCAGCAACTGCCCAAAGGTATCTGGGTTGCTAATTAGTGTGTAGTGGAACTTAATATCTAACAGCCTTTGCTGATGTGGACTTTGTTGATGGGCCATTGATGACAGAGTGAAGGCTGACTATTGTGGGTTCAGAGCAGCTTCTCAACAAGCATTTAGTCTCAGTTAATCCTAATGACAACCAGAAATGAGTTGTCTCAAGAGCAAGACTGAGGGCATAAGAATAAAGTAGTAAGAATATGGGAATTAAATTATTGTGAGTATTCTGCAAACTTCAGCACTGATCCAAAGTGCCCCAAAGTCACCAGCAATCCTTCAACAATCTGGTGGGTAAGCACTTAAAACTAATAGCCACCAAGGTGAGCTGTGATACCTTAGTAATCCCAAAGTCCCTCCAGTTCCTTGCAAAGGTACACTAGTCACTTGCATCAGGCTGAAGACAGGTAGACCGGATTGTATTGTTAACCAGAAGAATAATCATTGCTGGAGTTAAGCCATATGCCAAGTAACTACTTTATGTTGCCACTGTTTTTACAGCTTCTGGTTGTTCAGTGTTGCTGACCAAATATGGGCCTTTCACAGTCTTTGTACCATCCCTTCCGATTCACGATAAAATGGAATTTAACGTAAGTTTTCTTGCTTTTAGCAAGTTTTTACTACCTTAGGATTTCTTCCTGCCTGGCTTCTGCAGCCTATAGAAACTAACTGACAACTGAGAGAGAAATTTAGGAAGGCAGTACTTACACAAGCAATCTCTTGGGAAGACTGTTCATTGTCTGGTTAAGTTGCAGTGTCATAGAGGATATTACTTCCCTGGCATTATTTTGAAAACCTCTATCTCTCCCTTCAATATTTGTGGAGTTTGTTTGTTTTTCATGTCAGGGAATATAACCTCAGAAAGTTTAAGTTCTTCTGGCCATCCTTCATTTAAAGCTCCTACCTCCTGTGTGGGACTATTCTCAAAACTTTAGGTGGCTTTCACTGCTTCAGGGTGGGATTTTCAAAAGCGTGCAGCAGTAGTCAAATTCTTCTCCTATTGACTTCTGTTGCTGGGCATGTTTAGAAGTCACTCTCTGCAAAATTATGAATGACTCCTGATCCCTTAATTAAGCTACACTGAATCTTGAGCAAAAATGTAGGATCTGAACTTCGTGGGGGATTAAGACTACTAGCCTCTATGTGAATTTTATAAATGCTTCTGATCTTTACAAGAGGTCAGTCCAAAGCTCTGCACACAAATCTCCTGAATTGTGAAAAGAGGTTGAGATCTGCATCCAAGCATTGGATTTTGGCCATTCCTTGTTAGGGCCCCAGATACATGTATGGTGTTGACTTCTTGGGAAGAGCTTGTTTTACTAATGGGGTCAGCAAGGATGACAGGGCTAGAGAAAACTGCTATTGAAGCTGAGATAAGAGTTTAGGAGTTCTGGGCATCAACAAGTACATCCTACAGGTGATACTACCATTTTATTTATTTTTTAATTAAGCTGTGTTCATTTGTGGTAGTTTTTTCATAGCCAAGCCCACAACCCGGCCATCCATCATTAAGATAAGAATATACATAAGCCGTTTTGCCATGACAGAGCCCAAAATCAGCATATGTTAGCTACAAATGCAGCTCATCCAGCAGGGATTTTAATTGCATGCCAGGCAAGATTTCTGTTGTGTTTCCAATGGAAGTTAGCTTTCAGCTAGCACACAGATATGAGAAGGGAAATGTCTTAAAAATAACCCATTCAAACTAACCCCCTTTGAATATTGCATTTCCAGCTGTATTAGAAATGTCATTCCTCCTGGTACTTGATAACAAAGCTGTCTATGCAGCAGCAGTAACTCACGTACAGTCTATGGAGCAACTCCTGGCTGAAAATGCCAGGGAATTAGCCATCTCCTAATACCTTTTTTGAGCAGAGGTTTCCACTACAATGAGTAAGACCACTGTGCCTAGGTCACAGTGGTAACTACTATAATCACAGAAAATAGACCAGGAAGCACCCAAGTTGTCTATTCCACCTGTAACCCCAAGGAAGGATCAGTTCTATCTAAATCAGTATTAATAGATGATTGTCTTAAAAAATGCCAGTGATGGAAAGCCCAGAAAAGAAAGGAAGAAACCAAATATAAATTCAGCATCTCAGACCGCCTGCATGGTCCAACACAATCAAAGACTGTCTGTGAGGACTTATGCGAGTTTTGTAATCTGGGGCATGCAGGAATAGTTTTAAAATTGTCCAAATATAATAGGTTTCGCTGTAGAGGATCCCTCTGAAGTCACTTACGGGTGAATCAGTTTCCCTGTGTTTGTGTGTGTTCACACAAACAGAAGCAAAAGATTTGGTACGGTGGTCCTCCTGTGAACCAAAAGTGAAGAGAGAAGGTCGAGCATATATGCTGAGAATTTCTGTGTGTGTGTGTTAGCTGGGAAAGAGGTACAGTTATGGCTCTTTTAGTAAGTGAGTTTTTTAAAGAGCATGCCATTTATCATCTTTATTTGGTCTTTACTCCCCAAAGGATACCGTTGCAGGGCATTTATGCAGAATACACATTGTTCCTGGTCTACATTTGATAGAAGACCTGATAAAAAACAAGATTCTGTGGACCTTGTCTGGACACCAGCTGACATTCAGTAGCCAGGTAAAGGATCCCCAAAACTAAACTGAAGTCCTGGATCGCTGCTTTCATGTAGGGCTGACTGGGGCTCCAGCACAGTTTTCTTGGTGCACTTTCTTAACCAGGAAACCTTTTTCTCTAATTAGCCTGCCTGTGATCAGAACAGGATTTCATTTCCACTTCTTTAAGAGAATCATAAAGTTGTAGGAACTAGAAATGTAGCAGATTTATAAGATTATAGTCTATCTCCTTTTCAGTGCAAAACTGTTCTTCTCTTGCTACATATTCTACAGTGCTGTGTCTAGTTTTAAATAATCCAAGTGACTTCTCTGCTTCTTGGTTCTTGCCATCCCCTTGTGGTATCCCCTTGTGGTACACAGAGATGACATTGAACTGTTTTTCACTGCTCTTAAGTTGTTTACATTTCCTCAGTTCTGAGAAGCTAAGTGTAATATTTAAGATAAAGTCTTGTTATTACAGAGCACATCTGAGACAGATGTTGGTCTCGCTGCATCTGTGGTGCAGTAGGTTCCAAGGTCAGTTGTGGGGAGTGCTGCCAGAGACACACTCTATGATATGTGTCCTGGTAGTCATGGGGCAAAGGAAAAAGGTAGGTGGGAAGAAAAGGCTGTAAAGTCATGTTGATGCTTTCCAAGCAACAGGCTATATTGAGGGTTGAAGTCATTTCCAGATTCCATGTGTTCACAGCTCCAGAAGTTGCTCTTTCATCAGTTCATTACACAGACTAGAGATGTTATTGCCTCTCAGTAAGCTGCTTTGTGGGATCCAAAGCAACGTGATATAAGGCCAGACACTCCAGGCAACTGCTTTTCCCATCCTGCAGACAGACAGTTAGCCAGAATCTGACTCCTAAGCTTGGGAATGGTCTTTCCTGAGCTTGTATATGTATTCAGGAGAAGAGACCTTTTCCCTGCACTCTTAGCAACTGCAGCATCCATGTGGCTGGAGTGGGAGAGGCAGCAAGTCTCCCTTTGGACTGAATGCTTCTTGGAGATCGTATGCTTGGAAACAGCTATGTGCTGAACATTTTCTCCTCCGGTTGCACTTTTCTCCTCATTCTATTTTATTTTTCATGATCATCCTAGCAAAGAGTTTTTCATCATTCTGTTCTGATATGGAAGATTGTTTTTCCGCTTTTCCTTTTTCAGTTGACTCATGTTTTCCAGCATCTACTATTCTCTCTCCATCCTGCACTTTTCCTGCATGCATGCTCACAGATGGCCAGGGGAGAGCCGTATGTTTCCTTTCTGAGGATCCAGCCTTGGCCTTGAGGTCTAGGTTGTAATACGTGCGCCCTGCATGCATCAAAAGGACAAAGTGCTATTTGGAGTCAAGGAATCTGAACTGGGCTTGTCAGGCCCTTTTTAAATTCCTTTCCTGTTTGTTTACTCAGGAGTCTTTTGATCTGGGAAGTCTACCCTCCCCTTCCTTTGTTTCAGCCAGAGTCCTTAGTGATGTGAGCTGGAGTTCAGAGCAGAGAGGGATAATTCAAGAAATGCATGTGGTAAAATGAAAAGCACAGGCAGGCTGTGTTTGCCTGGATTTGGATTAGAGATTTGGGTTTGCTAGAGCACCAAGTACCTTGATGCTTAGTTTATAGGTTACACTTGGTATGCTTACATTACACTTAGCTTCAGTGTATGGTTGTATACAATGTAGAAGGACCAGATATCAGCTACAGTACTGTATAATTCAGGGAGCCTGACTTTTGGCTTTGTTAGGAAGACTTCTTGTCAGCATTGTGAGCTAATAAAAGCAGCGGTCAAAGCTGTAGTTCCAGAATTGCCTCTAAATTATGTACTCTGGCACCCAGGAAGCAGTGTGCCTCTCTCCTTGCATTTGGCAGATTGAGGCTGCAGTTTGTCGATGGTGAATGCACGTTTTTGTGATCCAGAGCTGGGACCAAGCATTATTCACACTCGGGCAAACCTAGTTCTAGAGCTGACTGTTCTGGATTGAATCTTCTTTCTGTAATAAGACTTAAAAGTACCCTAGGATCCAAACATTATTCAAACTTGAACGGAGGTGGGATGTCTGTTGTACACCCTGAGGTCACCCTTTAAATTTACTTTTTCCGCAGCAACTCCAGCTGTGTCTTTACCTTGATGATCTATAGGTGGAGCACACTGAATGGAGCCTTGGTTTGTAGATATATTGTGATACCATGGATATATTTACCACAGGAAAATAACCTTGTATTATTATCCAGACAAACAGCAAATCATTTCGATATCAAGACCTGCCAGGGGAACTGTACAATGTTTTGCAGTCGAACATACCAGCAGCCAATGGTATTATACATATTGTTAACACTGTAAGGAGAAAAACCAATGTTGACAACACTGGAAACCCACAGGTACACAGACATTTTTATTTCTTCTATGTTATGGAATAATAGAATAAGCACTTTAAAAAATCTGTTTCAATGGTTGAACTTCTTAAATCAGTGAAGCTTGTTCTTTTTAAGAAAAAAGGCTATTTATTTTATTTCCGCTCCTGTTAAGGCCTGTTAGGCACTGTTATGTCATCATATCATTAAAAGTAGCTAATAGCACTACACAAGCTAGATACAGACCTTGTGTAGTGATGCTTTTACAGTGCTTGGATAAGTAGAAAGTTCTACTTTTTGAGTAAGATCACACCCTTCATGTCAAATGAGCTCTTTTTTCAGCTTTATTTTACAAGAGAGTAATAGCATAAATAACGAAAAAGCATTTTTCGTGTAAAATTCAAATTAAGATTTTCTTTCATTGGTCTCTATTGCATTTTGAAATTATACTCAGAAAGGTCGTCTTTGTGTTAAAAAGATGTAAAATGAGGACAAATAATCACTGCAGATTTTTGTGTTTTGAAGTTATGTCTTGAATTTAAGACACTGCGCAAGGATTTGAGAGTTTTCAGTTCAGTCTCTGCCTCTGCTAAGCGCTTTTCTTTGTTAGAAGTATTTTTGCTATAGCTATCACATGGCTCTGCCTGAGCATTTTTATTTTGTTTCCATATGCAAAGAACAGCCCTATTACCTAATTACCTTCTTGCAAAAAATTACACATAGAATGGCACGTGCTCTTGGATTTGGTAGGATTTTGGTAATAATCTGCACTTACTTTGCACCATTGTAATTAGACTATAAAAACAGTAGGGTTGTGTAGTGTTATGGTTGTATTTTGTGTGTTTAAAAAACAGCTGGAACAATGTGCCGAGTATTAGTAGCTCTTGATTTCAAGTGCCCTGATCATGGTGTATGCACTGTGTAAGTCCTGGATCTTCATATGGGTTTGATTGTGCCTGTCAGTGATGTTTAAGACTGTTGTCACTTAAGATGCTCTCAGTCTTATGACACGTGTGAGGATTTAAAGCGGATGTTTTCCAAAAAGGTGTGTCTGAGGTCCAGTGGGAAAACTGGGGCTTAGGTAACTGCTGGGAAGAGTTGGTAGCTATTCTGATCACAAGGCTAGCCCAGCAGTCTTTCCTCCACCAGCTCCTGCAAATTTTTGGTACACAGTACAACACTGGCTGTCACAGCACTGCTGATATGCATGTTCAAAATGTGTTCGTGGACACAAACTTTTAAAGCAACTTCATATGTTTTTTGTGTCCCGCAATCAAGGTATTTTTTATCCACTGTCTTGTAAGAGGAGTAGGAGGTGAGTGGGGTGACTGGAAGAGAATGCAGGAGGGATGCTGTCAGGGTGGGAGGGACAAGGATTTGGGTTTGCCAGGAGCTGTTTTAGGGGCAGGATGTGAGCAGGGTACTGGTAGCAGCTGTCATAATCCAACTGCAATGAAGACTGTCTGTGGGGATCTGAGCTAGCCTTGTGCCAACTCGTGCTTTATGCCATTGAGCCAGAGAGAGGCAGTTTACTCTGGGATGGCAGGGCACCCGAGAGTGCTCCCTGAAGATTTTGTCTTTCTCTGGACCCCTTCAGACATTTCTTTTTCCTTGTGACACTGGCTTTGCAATGAAGGCTAGTGATCACACAAGCTATTTTTGGCAGCAAATCCCTTAGTATCAGTGTTCGCTGGAAATGTTTTGCACCTCCGCATGTTCTGCAAGAAGCACTTTCTGCCAAAAAACATGCAGATTTCTGCAAATGAAGGTCAGATGGCAAGCATCCCTTCACTAGCTCTGGTGCTTGGAAGGTCACTCATCTTGTTACCTTTGTCCTTCTGTGCTTCCAGTGTTGCATATCTAAAGAGCACCTGTTGCTCCTTTAGTGGAACAAAAATCCTAATAGGCAACCTGGCAAAAAGGAAAGCACCAGTTTCCTCCATGTTCTCAGGTGTATGCATCCAGATTGTGTTTTCTCAGCACTGGGACTCATCTGCAGGTGGCAGAATAAACTCTTGTCTTCAAAGCGTGGAGTGGGTTTGAGATGACAAGCCCAGAGCTGATTTGTATATGGCTGCAAGTAGTATGTCTCTGGTTTTAATGATGATGAGTGATTGCCTCTTCATTTAATTTAATATGCAGAAGGTATTAAGAACACAGAAAGGTGCTCAAGTGCATGATGCCTTAGAAAATTTGGTTTGCTGTGCATGGGAATGAGCTCATGCCTAAGCTACTGCAGGTTCAGTCCTTGCTAGGTCAACTGACCAAGACAGTGGTTTTGAATGTTCAGAGACTGATGGCCTCCTGTAGATCTTTAGTGGGCAATCCATGAACATCACCTAGACAAAAGCATTCCAGTTTGTGCTCAGACCTTGCTTCAGACCCAGCCATTTTTTTCCTCTTTGTATCTTCTTGCAGAAAACCATTGGTGAGATCCTTGCTTCAATGGAGATCTTCAGTCGATTTGAAACTATACTAGAGGTAAGCATCTTTGTTTGCCCCAGGAAGGTGCCATACTGCTGCTATTCCAAAGCTGACTACTGTTTTTATGGGAATTTTTAGTAACATTTAAATGCATTTCAGTGGTTTGGTTTTCTTTATGGGTGCTTTTTTCTGAGTCACCGCTTCTTATTTTCTGTATTTTATTAGCAAATGTAATGGACAGGAAAGATCTGAGTTCCAGCACCTATAGCGGTTCTGGCATGAGCACCAAGCATGCAGGTCTCTTTCCCCTCTTGTTCTCCCCCCTTCACCTCTCACCTGGCACAGAGCTTTGCTCCAAAGCACATTTGGTTCTTGACCTCTGTGTCAGGACAAAGAGGGAATGCCTCATTTCTGAACATGCCTGTCTATACCAAGCTAGATTGAAGCTACCTGTTGGTTTGGTGTAGACCTCTAAACAAAAGCAATCCTCAGGTTATAATCCATTGAGACTGCAGCCTCGGGTTGATTTAGTTGATATTTTTACTGGAGACAGATTTTCCTTTTATTTTCACCAGAGTCATCTGGCTCTGCTCTAGTGTTGTATTTCAGTTGTATGGCTATCAGTTGTCTGCAAAATTCACTAAGTGCAATTGTGATGCTAGACCTGATTCTTTTTTTCTTCTCCTGGGGCAGAAAGATACAGTTTTAGTCTCTGTATATGTACACAAGGGAGCTTTAGTCCAGTGCTCCCCTGTGCACATTAGCTCCATTCACACCAATGGCTTCCTTGTCCAAGCTACGTTTTTATAGCATTTATGTCTCTGTTATGTTGTGTCCAGTTGCCTCCTGTGTGCATTTGCTTTTCAATAGTTGTGTCTCCAGTGGGTTGCCTCAAGTTTCCTCTCCCTTTCTGATAGATCCCCCTCACTGACTTGTGCTAGATCCATGATGAAATGTTTTATTGCTTTGCTGTTTAATTTTTGCAGAACTGTGGCCTGCCTGCAATACTGGATGGACCAGGCCCCTTCACTGTATTTGTACCCAGCAATGATGGTGTGGACAGGTTGAGAGATGGAAGGCTCATTTATCTTTTCACAGAGGTGAGAGCTCATAATAATTTAAGAAGTCTTAAATCAAGTGTGTTGTACTAGGTTTTGCTGGAATAGCTTGTGCAATATATCTGATACTGCTGAAAGCATTCTACCTGGAGCTGGCTAAACCATGTCTCTGTTTGTGTAAGACTTTGGGAGAGAAATGAATGCAGATGGAAGCAGCCAGGAGAAATACATTTGGTCAGATTGTTTATTCTGATTTTTGGCCTTTTTTTGCTTTTGGGTAGGGGGAAATGAAGGAACTTATTCTCCAAATGAAGTTACTATTACGGTACATTGGCAATGTCAGTAGTTGGTTAAAAGAAAATGTAGTTGTCTCTTCTTACTCCTGAGCATTGAAGAGGTGTCTAATTATTATGTTCTCTTCTTTCCTTAGGGCATAAATAAACTTCAGGAACTTGTGAAACATCATATCTACACTTCAGCAGCGGTAAGACAAGCAGCTCTAATTTTAGATAATTGGGGTCCTTTGGGCCAACATATAAACAACGACGCTGTTTGGCACAGAGGCTGGAGTATCGATGACTTCAGCTGCTACTTCTTGAGCTTTCCCTGGGGGTGTAGAGATGTGATCCAGGGTCTGATGAGGCAAAGCATTTAGCATGGAAGTAGTTGCCAAAAGGGAAAGCTTGTGCACTTTCATCCAAAGCTCTGAGTTTCCTGGGGGTGATCGTGCTCCTTATTCACATGGTCTTTACAATGAAGACATTGTCTACAGAATTTGCTGCAGGCAAATGCTCTCTTTTTATTGCATTCATTTGTTAAACTGTTAATTAGGAGAGTATATCTTAACTATGAACCTTCCAGCCCACAGTTTCCCTAATAGCAGCAGCACAAAAGTTACATCTAAGTGAAGAATTGGTCCAAACTCCCCTGCTCCTTTTCGTCTCTCCTAGGGCTCCACCAGTGGCTAAAGTTAGAGACTGAGAACTGGTCCCTGTGATCCTGTGATCTGACCTGGTTCTGCCATTCTTGTACCAATATTGCTGTATAATATAATGTCAGCATAAATAAAATTAATACGGTGCTTCAACAAGACATTTTCCCTTATATAATAAATAAATGTTTAAAATTATACACAAAACCTGTGGAAAGATAAGTGATTACTCAACCATTATGGTACAATGGCATGTCCTTCATTAAAAAATATCAATATATTCTCATTCTTTACTGAGAAGCAAATGTCAATCCTTATGGTTTTCCTAATTCCAACTGAGAAAATGAGCAGCACATTGACAAAACAGCAAAACGTATTTTTTCTTGCAATTGATGAATAACAACACAGTAACAAGCTGAGCTACTTATTTTAACAACCTGTTGGACATAAAAAAAACCAAAACACAATTGATTCAGTTCTTAGAACTTCTCTCCTGTCAAAAACTTATATTTAAGTTTCTCCATACAGTAGCTGCAGTTTACATTTCTTCTGCCTTTAGAAATAAGTTTATTAAGTCAAAATAAATTATCCATTATGTTTCTGGCTCAGTTTTACTTATTTATTAAATATGTTCTGGAGAATTCCCTTGCTAGTCTGACCCTGCTTGCAGCTGTATTAGTAAGGACAAAGACTCAATTTCAGTTGTATTGGACTGCAACTTTCACAAGGAACGAATACTGAGGCGGCTGCTGCAGGCACTGCTGTGTTTGTGCTATTGCAAACAGTTCCCACAAAGCCCTGGATTTCTCTCTGACCCGTTGTGCACATTGGAGATGTTTCATGAAATGTAAATGATATCCCCTTTTAAAGTTTTTTCTTCTGAGGGGGGGAAATCCTGAAAGGATTCTATAACCTGTACTGAAATGGGCCCACTTTTTCTTGGTACTATCCCCTCATGTTTTTATTTCAGGTGACTGTGGAGAAACTGATAATGATGCCATACATTGTTACTATGGCTAACCAGATACTTACCATCAACATCAGCACAGATGTAAGTATGAATCAAAACCCTTTTGGGCAAACACCTTGTGCTAGGAGAAAGTGTGGCTGTGATTCTGAATGCTGTACTTTTGGTCCAGCTCTGCTTCCTCCTCTGCTTAATAAACTAGACTCATTTAAAGTCATGGAATTATTTTTGCTTCTTATCCCATCTGTGACTCCACTAAGGGGCTTGACTGTTTTATGTGGCTGCACTTGGTGGTGGGTACTATCTGTCTCCTGCATTGGTTTTATGTAGTTGGTACTGTCTAACAGGGTAAAAAGCAGGTAAATTATTTGTGTTTCTGCACCAGGGAAGAATTCTGATGGATGAATCGGGGATCCCCATAAACATGAGAAACATCGTGGCATCAAATGGTATCATTCATACCTTGGATGGCATCTTCATCCCTCCTTCAATAGTCCCCATTTTGCCTCACAGATGCAATGAAGAACAGCATAAAATTGTGACAGTAAGTCAACTTCTCCCATTCTCATGCTAGTGTTTGCTGTAGGCCTCACACACTCCTGGAAGGATGAGAGCAGTCCATATAAGTTACATTTAGGAAATGTGTTTTCCCTAACATGTCCCCTAATGTGAAGTTAGCTAGTATCAGCACCATGAGCCATGAGCTTCTGCTAGCACTTTGCACTGCTTTTTGGCAAGTCAGCTGCCTCCTTATAGGTAGTTGTTCTCTGCCTGGTTCCATGTTACCTTTGATTCAGAAAGAGGTTTGCCTTTTCATAAGGCCTTGTGTGGTCTTCTTCACGCCGTAGTTACTAATGCAGCTGGCAATGCTTCCGTCCCATCACTGTCAACATCAGTCTCCTATTAGTCTGGACAGCAGACAGTCATTCAGTAGTTAGCAGTTACAAATTATGGTGTGGTATTCTCCCCTGAACAGTTCTGTATACCTTATTCTAGGTCCTTGTTCTGCAATTTGCCCACTGGTAGGTTACTGAGGAAAGAACATGAGGCTTTGAATAAGCAAGAGATTTCCAATTTGGGACCACACAAATGATCCAAAGAGGGAAGAGGGTCCGCACAACTTCCTGATTTAGTAAGGCCTGCTGCGTGAATGCTCAAAGAGAACGCCCTATGTTTTCCAGCATAGCCACATATCTAGTGGCTGATAGATTCACAGAATAGATCCCATCTTGCAGTCAGGTACAAGCATCTCCTTGAGACAAAGGGGCCATTTTGTTTAAGTGAAAAATTTACCCCATTTCAGAGCCTGCAAATTCCCTTTTAGAAATGTTTTTGATACATGTCATTATGTTTTGGGTATATATTGTGGGAGCAGTAGCTCTGTAGTGTTCTTGGCATGGGGAGTGGGTGCCTTTGAGAAGATTACATTTTCCTCTCTTGTTTTCTTAACAGGGCTCTTGTGTGGATTGTGAGGCCCTTAACAACAGTGTTTGCCCACCTAACAGCACAGAAATGGTAAATATTTGTGGTTATTTTCTTAATTTCTTCTTTGCATGATGACACACAGACACATTGTGATAGACAGTCCCTGACCCAAGCCACTTTCAAACAAGTGGAGAGTAGGAAAGACAACCAATAGAGAGAAGCGACGTGGCTTATTAGAGGATACTCACTCCTCACAGATCCATGCCTCTGTCACCTCATAACTGCTCTGTGCTATTTCTTAGTCTGAAGTCTGTTGAATCAATGGAGAGAGCTGTGAGACAGTCTATGCGCTAAATAAAATGGTAGAGTTGCAGCTTTTAGCACCTCTGCTCTGCCCCAGGCGGAGCTTTCCTACATGCACACTGAGTCTTCCAGCTCCTCCAACCTGCCAGAACCAAGTCTGACCACACTTATACCATCCAGTGCTGCCTGTGCCTATTGCATGATCAGAGACAGTATGGCAGCAAGCTTTCTGCCCTGTAGAGTGTGAGAAACAATTTGGTTTTGGCCTGTGCTGGCTGTTGATTCAAAGATGAGCAGAACTGGCTGAAGGTGGAATAAGGAGGAGGAGGCTGGGGGCTGGTGCTTGAGTTATCACAAATTTAGCAGAACAGCAATTTCTAAGAAATCCCAATATGAAGGCCAGGCCCAAATCATCGTTTGTGAGAGAAGTGAAAGCCAGAGAGGTGTTCATCACTGTTAACTGTTGAGTGTCTTCTGAGGGATTTGATTTTCAGGAGGACATGCCCATGTTGTCTTAGCATGAATGTGTGCAAATGGAGCTCTGCAAAATCACCAGTCACTCATTTTCCTCTCTGATTGAGGCCAGAATCATCTCAGGCCCAATTCTGCTGATGTAAAACTCTGCAACAGGTCACTGGACATTATCCTGGAAATTACTTGCACTTCTCCCCTCTCTTCCTCTCCCTCTTACTCCATCTCACTCTCCCTTCCTTCCTCCCTCTCTCCCCACCTCCCCATCTCTCCCTCTCTTCTCCCTGTCTCCTCCTTTTCACTCTCTCTCCCCCTCCTTCTCTCTCTCTTCCTCTCAGTTTCTCTCTCACTCTCCTCCTCTTGCTCTTTCCTCTCTCTTTTCTGCCCCTTCCCTCATCTCTTCTCCCTCTCTCCCCACCACCTTGCTCACTCTCTCTCCTTATCATAAGCACTATTATTAGAACAAAAGGGCAGCACCTTGTCTCTGATTTGTGGACTGCTGGACGCAAGAAGAAGCTGCCATATGCTTTCTTTCATGATAGGCATGCCATAATGGTATCTTATTCACCTTGGCTTATTTGTGAACTTCCTCAGCTCAGAGATAGGCATAGTTGCTCTCTGCAGCAAAAGGAGTGGAGGGGAAGGTTACAGTGCTGATGACTTGTTTTGTTTCTACAGGAACCAACACTCTCCCCAAAAGAATGTGTCTACATTCATGATCCACAAGGTCTGAATGTCCTGAAGAAGGGGTGCGCCAGGTACTGCAATCAAACCGTCACGGTGAGTGTGATGCAGAGTAGGGAAGATCACATTACCTTTGAATTGAGCTCAGCCTGGCTTCTCTTTATTCATTGAAAATGACTGAATGAAAATTCTGACTCCCCGAGCTGTGAGAAGGCTGGATGGGCGCAAGAGGAAAGCTGGCCTGTGGGAAAGCCTGTCCCCAGAACTGTCACATGAATTGACTATGTGTCCTCTCTTTGGTAAACAGGGGGCTGTGAATGTTGCTGGAAAGCAGCTCAGTTAAACCTGCATAAAATATGCCAGTTGTGACCAGCCAAGCTGGAGGAAGCCACATGACAAATGGTGCAGTGTTCACTGTGGCACATTTCTCTGAGAGAGCCCTGTTTTAAGCATGTCTCCCAAAGGAAACAGAGCACAGTGAAAGTGCCTTAAGCTCTAAAGTGATTACATCCTGTTTATTAAACATTGTCAGATGGTTTGGGAAAGTAGCTCTTGTCCCAGTTTAGAGATCTCACATTCATCTGCAACTCCTGAGCTGTCACAGTGCCAACCATATGATATGATTTGTGGGTGTCTCATTAAATACCAGCTGGATGTTTGTCTTCTGATTTTTCTTCCATTGGTCATTCATGACAAAGCCTGCATTCATCCCTGCAAAGTCCCTCCAGAAGAACACAGTCCTCAGCAAGGATAAAGTAGTAGCAAGTGAACTCCTACAATGTCACAGAAAGTGCAGAAGATAGTGGTTTATGCTAAAAAGAATTGGCTGTGAGCAAAAATAGGGATATTGGTGGAAAATAATTTAAGTGCAGGAGTTCCTAGAAATGCAAATGCCAAATGAGACAGTCCATTTCTGTGTAGTCCATGGCCACAGGGAGGAGGACCAGTATTTCAGATCTGTGAGGGCAGGGAGACTCCAGACAATGCTTGCTAAGTCACTTGGCACTTTACCAATTTTGCTTTTGTTTCAGAAACTTGGATGCTGCAAAGGATTCTTTGGTCCAGACTGCATGCCATGCCCAGGGGGATTTTCCAGTCCTTGCTATGGCCGGGGAAATGTAGGTGTCAAAGAACCTGGTGCGTTGCAATGAGTCAGGGTTGTTAAAGAGTGTTGTTAGCTTATCTGTCCTTTAATAGCAGTATGGGTCATTTTTTATTTATGGTAATGACTGTGGTTATAGGTAAGTATATTTCCTCATTTGCACTCCA
The DNA here is from genome assembly GCF_036417845.1 of Apteryx mantelli. Taxonomy (NCBI): domain Eukaryota; kingdom Metazoa; phylum Chordata; class Aves; order Apterygiformes; family Apterygidae; genus Apteryx; species Apteryx mantelli. Next base: position 11,150,500 of record NC_089989.1, on the reverse strand, counting down.
GAGCTAAGCCCATGATGGTGGCAGCAGAAGTTCCAGGGAAAATAGCACATCTTCATCAGTGTATTTTCTTTCTTGAGCTCTAACGTGAACCATTTCATAGCTTTTGGGGTCAGCTCTGGCTATATGGGGTTTTGTATTACCACCACCACTCTTCAAAGTCCTGCTTTTTGCTGCAACTGTCAGAGTGCCTTTGAAAGATATCAGTGCCTCAGCTTTGCCTTTGTTCCCTGAGTTTCAATGACTTTGTTTTCTTTTTGTTTTCCTTCCAGTGCAGTGATGGCATACAAGGGAATGGCAACTGTCAGTGCTTTGATGGTTTCAAAGGAATAGCCTGCCACATCTGTTCAAACCCAAACAAGCATGGCGAGAACTGTGATGAAGGTTGGTAATTCTGATGGAGAGACTAGAGGAAAAGGTAGGGCAAGGACAGTGCAGGTTCATGTATCCTGGATTCCCTTCTGGCAAGACCAATATCATGAAGGAAGTGACAGAAATGTCCTCACAGGGTGTCTTTTCAAACATCAGTGGAAAAAATGTGGCTGATATGACAGGGGTGATGTGGGTCTTGGAAACACTGGCCAAATTTAGATGTGGAATTTTGATTTAGATCTCTCCTGCTTGGAAAGAAAAAGCATTTTTCTTTCCTGGTTGACAAAGATCTTGTGCTACATGGCCTAAATTTGAGCCTGTCCTTAGAGCCCATAAAACACATGGACCCAGGCAGTCGCAGGATCTGTTCTCTGGCCAGGTTTTGAGGTAAAATGGATGTCTCTCAGTAGATGTCCCTTTGTCAAGAACAAATGTGATAGTCATTTGGTGAAACAAGAGATTGTGAAGGAAAGATGAGAATCTACACAATGCCATCACTGTGGCAATTTCTGGACGTGATGTAGTAACTGATCTTACTCCATGTGCTTAACAGATTGTGGCTGTGTCCATGGTGTCTGTGACAACAGGCCTGGCAGTGGGGGTGTATGTCAGTCCTGGTCCTGTAAGGAGGGCTATACAGGGAAATTCTGTGACAAGACATCTAAGAACTGTGGCCCAAGTGGGCTGTCCCAGTACTGCCACCAGAACGCTGTCTGCAGCCTCAATGACACAGCAAGGTCAGTCTTTCTGGTATACAAATTCAGGTGAGCACTTTGTAATTGTAGGGTCACACAATAGCTGTGAGGCTGCCAACCCTGTAATTGTATACATGTCTCTGAGTATTTGTTGAACAGGGTCATCTGAGTAATGCAACCAGCCTGCTGTGCTAGGAATCAAAGTCAGAAACTTGCTGTGCTTGAAATGGCATAGGCTGCCTTTTTGCTACTCTGCTGAGTGTCAGAAGGAGCTGCTCTGTGCTGCTTCTGTGGGCTTGTTACTGTTCTTCATGTGTCCATCTGCATCTCTTTTGTGCTTATTTTGAAGATGCATCTGCATGGATGGATATGAAGGGGATGGGTTTTCCTGCCAGCCCATTGACCTGTGCAGTCAGCCAGAACGAGGAGGCTGTTCACAGAACGTAAGTGGGTTAGACTGTTGAAGCCTGGAGAAGCAGCACCTATTGATTAGAGAAGGGATCCAGGACTCTCAGGACTGTTAAAAATTTGTTTTGTGCTAGTCTTGTGCCTGGCTTTCCCTGTCTGTATGACAAGGTGGAATAACAGTTGCCTCAACATAGTCGTCATGAGGATGTCAGTCATTTAGGTTGGTGCCAAAATGTAACACCCTGGGGGAGGGTTTGGCTGTTTTGCGCTGATGTTTTGACAGCCACAGAGATTAGCTGTCCAAATACTTTTTGTTTTGTTTTGATCTCCCTCTTAAGCTCTTCTAATGTGTGTTAGTTTCTCTGTGGCTGTATTCACTCTGTAGCTTAGCGGTGAGCACTGACCTATGTTTCTTGGTAACCACCAATGCCACGTAATTATCCTTAGTAAAGAACTGTGGTGCTTTAGGATGAAATGGACTGTCAAACAGTTGGACTTCATCATAATTTAGACCCCCTCAGTGAGAGAAACACACTGGGCCATGTAAAAGGGAATAGGATGGGACTGGGAACAAACTAGGTCATTTCTGGGAGAGGCCGGCCTCCATCAGTGGTTTCCTTCCCACATGCCTAAGCAGAAGATTGTGCTCCTCCTCTCCAGGGAATATTTCTTCTGAATGTAACGGGAGAGCTTTACAGCACAGTAGGAATGCCCTGGGTGTTCTGAGCCATCTTAGATACGAGTATCTGCCTCTCTGAAAGCACTAAATGTTTTCAGAATCACTTTATCTCTATTGTGAAATTGTCTAAGGCTTTTCTGTAAAATCTGCTCCCACCCCCCACCCCTGATGCTGGAATCAGAGTTGGCCATTCAGAAACTCTCCCCAGTCTGATGAAAGAGATTCGTTGCTGTATTTGTACTGCACTCCCTCCCTCCTTCTGCTTAGTGTAATGCTTTTTCTCTCCCTTCTCCTGGAGGCTCTGTGTACCAGTACAGGCCCCGGCACTGCCATCTGCCAGTGTAACAAGGGCTGGACTGGGGACGGGAAGGCCTGCGTGGCTGTAGACAACTGTGTGCTGGAGAGCAGAGGCGACTGTCACATCAACGCCAACTGTGTTTATATTGGCCCTGGCCAGGTATGGTCCATGCTAAGCAGTCTAATGTTGGACTTGCATTTCCTAAGCTGCTCTGTAATGGCCTAGGATTGCTAAAGGTAGAAACTGGGCCTGTCACAGTAAGGCTTGCTTGTCTGCTGTCTGACAGAAACAGCAGCTCAACCCATGCAAGGGTGCTAATATGTGCTGAGATGCACTGACATGTCTGTAGCTGCTACGCTACTCTGAAACTTTTGTACAGCAAAGGGAAGAGACCACATTTCAAGACATGGCTCAGTATAAGGCATTGGTTCCTGTGCCCCACTTTTTCCCAGACTGCAGCACTGTGAGTTCCCAGAGCAGGCTGCCAGCTGTCCTGAACCACTGGACGTAGGCCACTGCTGGAGCGGAGGCTATGGGCCTGCCACCAGGGCAGAGGCTATGGGTCCATACTGCCCATCCAGTATCCTGGATTTCTCTATCCTGTATGTTCTGCCTTCAAACAGCCCAAATATTGGGTAGCTCATCTCTGGACTGTGATAAAATATAGAGAAAAGCATGTGCAGCTGTTCATATAGTCAGTGGAGGGAGCTGGGCTGGGAGACATATATCTTGAGACAGGAGGAGAGTATGTGGGAGAGATGGCCTTTCAAGGTAACGCCCATTTCTCCCCACTGAGCGAGGCAGAAAATTGCACAACGGGCTGAGGAAAGGTGCCAAATCTGTAGCAGAGGTGAGTAAGGCAAGATGTTGCAAGTACTCTCCTGGATATTTCAGAAGCAGGAAGCTTGGAAATTAGCTCCTCTTCTCTTTCCGCCATCCACAGAATCACAGGACAGTTGAGGTTGGAAGGGACTGTTAGACCTCATCTAGTCCAACCCCCTGCTCCAGCAGGGTCACCTAGAGCAGGCTGCCCAGGACCATGTCCAGATGGCTTTTGAATTCTCCAAGAATAGAGACTCCACAACCTCTCTGGGCAACCTGGTCCAGTGTTTAGTCACCCTCACAGTAAAAACATTTTTCCTTAGATTCAGACAGAACTTCCTGTAGTTTGTTTCACAGTGTTTCACTGATGGGTGTATTTTAACCAGCAAATGAGGATGCTCTAATAGGTCTGTAAAACTGAAATGTCTCTCTTTCTTGAAGAGCAAGTGTGTGTGCAAGAGGGGTTATGCTGGTGATGGCCACAGTTGCGATGCGATCAACCCATGCCTCCTGGACAATGGTGGCTGCCATGACTTGGTGAGTAGCTAAAGAGCTGTCCCAAGGTTGGTGTGGCAGTGGAGCTTGCTCTGCTCCATGACAGAGATTTTCCAGACATGGCATTGAGAACGCTGCAAGGATTTACATTACGTCATCCTACTGGCACACCACTGAGGTGTAGAACTGTTTGGTCTCTGATTTACCCAGGAGGATCCTCTGCCTTTTGCAAATTTACACAACCGATGTACGAGGTGATGGCTTTGCTACATAAGGTGTAAGTTCAGTACCACCTCAAAGGTGGCTGTAGCAGGAGGAAGGTGCTTGTGTGGTTATTCCTCTAGCCCAGGCCAAGGGAGGCCAGAATTCGATTCCTGGATAGGTGTAATACTGCATAACCTGTGTTTGATCTGTAATCTCTCCTTTCCTTGTATTGGCAGGCTATGTGTGAACCCCTTGGAGGAGGGGAGAGGTCCTGCACTTGCCCTCAAGACTACCTGGGGGATGGCATGACCTGCTATGGGGACATTCTAAAAGTGAGTAAAGAGCAAATGTCTGAGGTCTTCTTGAGATCAGAGAGGAACGGGTGTTCATGACGGGCAAGCTGGCCTGGAAAGAAGCAGTTAACTGCTTTCTTTTTGTCAGTTGTGTTTCATTTTTACTTTGGAGGGTGTTTCCATAGGCTCAGGGAAAACTACTGCCCCGACCTTTCCCTCAAAGTCATTCAGCTTCAAATGTTTGACCTTAGTCACTGCGAGTGAGGCAGTGAGTGAGGGCAAAGCTTCTTGTGGAGTAGCCTCAGAGTCTGAAACAGGACCCTTTCACATCTGCACAGCCGTAAATCAGTGGCAACTGGCAAAGGGAAGCTACTCTGGCAGATTATCTGCCCTTTGGTCCTGTCAAGTGATGCTGCAGATAACAGCCTTACGGTGCTGTCTGCTTGCACCTTCCTTTTCACTGTTACCTGAGCTGACAGCTTCTGCCATTGCCAGCCTGCCAGCACGTGTGAGTGTGTCTGCCCAAGACCAAGGAGAAAGCACTGATGCCAACGCCAGTGTCTCGTAGAAACCATCGGCAATAATTTCTAAGCTGCTTCACTCCTGTCTGTGCTGTGCAATAAGCTATGTCTCCTTTGTTATTTGGAAGGTTTTCCTGTCAGAGCTAGCAAGCCCATTTTCTGTCATCAGAGGCCAGTGTGGACTCAGCTTCTTCCCTGGGAAACAGGAGCAATTGCAGAAGAGTTGAAAAGGGTTTGTTTATTTGGGGAATTTCTTTTTTTTAATGTCTGGAGTTTCATTTCAGGAGTTCTCAACCCTCCCCATGATACAAGGTGTCTGTAATTATTGCTGGATTTGAAATTGCAAAGGGCTCCTTTCCCCCAGCCTGGGTGTCCTTGCCCCGCAGCCCCAGGGGCTCAGCAGAGGTAACCCTTCTGTCATTTCTATTTGCAAGGAGCTGGCCAGGAGTTCCTACTTCGCAGGCTTCTATGACTGGGTTAAGGTAAGAACAGCCATGGGTGCCAGCACAGGTAAGTTCTGTAGAAGTGAAGTTGCTGTGAATGCTGCTGTTAGAGGAAGGGCATCCCCATTTATCCTTTCCATTAGAGAAAAGCAAAACAACAACAAAGGTTCAATTGTTATTGTGCAGGTGTGTGGAAAAGCTCTGGAGACTGGGAGATTGGGCTATGAGTGTATTTTGAGGGCCTTGTTTCTGGCACAGAAAGAAACTGGGGCTGTGTTACACTTAATTTTCATGGTTGTATCATCTGTAACTCCTAGTTGTCATAAAGTAGCACAGAAGGAAAAGAAAAAGGGGTGCATAATAATAGCTATTGTTCAAAAGAGCATGCTGAAGTTAGGCTACATATTTGTTTCTTTTCCTCTTACTGGCTTTCTGTTTCCAGTGTGGTAATTGCAGAGGCACTCCACAGGCTGCAGCGAGTCTGTGGAAGCGCACTGTGGCAATACAGCATCTAATCGAACCTTAGCTTGCCTATCCTGCTGCATACACTGCTTTTGCTAGGAATAATCTTGGCCCCTGCCCCGAAACTGATGTTGAGGGTTCAGAAAGGATTTATGAATTTGACTGAATGGGTTTGAAGATTAATTGAAATACAGAAATAGGCTTGGAGCAGCAGACTTTCCCTTGTGCATGCTTGGCGTCAGCTGTTTGGCTAAACCATCTGTGGCATTCATTGACTGCCAACAGCACGTATCTTCCATGTGTCAGGAGAGCAGGCTGTGCTGCTGAATTTACACTGTTTTTTTGCACACCCTTTCTGTGAGACTGCAAGGGTGGGATGGCAGCTACAGTTGTTGGTTATGTTTTGCAGTATAGATGTGGCACTGACATGTCTTATTTGTTCATCTTTGTGCTTTGGACAACAGAAATCTCTCTTCAGCATCCCAGCAGGAACCAATGTCACTGTCCTGGTGCCATCAGAGGCAGCTATCAAAAACTTGAGCAATGCTGAGAAAGATACCTGGTTGACCCCTTATATGCTGCCATTTTTAGTCAGGTACGAAGAGACTCCTGCCTTTGCTTTACTATGCCAAACAATAGTAACACAAAGCCATGAGCCCGTTTATTGCTCATGCAAGCCCAATAAAGAGTTATCTTAAGATAAAATAGAAGCAAAGTTAAATATCTAGCAGGCAAAGAGTTTACTAAGCAGTTGAAACGTAACAGAGGTCAGGCAATTGGTAGTGGATTTATTTGTCATATATTTGCAGAGAGATATTTTCCCTAAGCGCCATCCAGAAATAGGCTCCACCATGGCAAGGAATTCCCTCTCTCTGTTGTTTTCTCCACATACTTAGCTCCTTGATGTGAGAGATGCATGAATGTTGGGCTTTACGGTCTTATCTCCCTCTCATTACAAATGGTGCCCTAATCTGTTCTTTACCTGCATGTGTTCCCTTCAGGGCCCACTTTCTCGAAGGTGTCTTCACTGGCGAAGAGCTCAGAAAGTACAAGAGACCAGAATTACCCACCCTCAACCCACAGACTAGATGGCAGATAAACACCAAGAGTGATGTAAGGATTTCTTATGTAATATATACATACCAATATCAAATTAAACTGCTCAAGAGCTGCTGTACCCTGTGGGGAGCCTAGATGGGACACTGATGCCCTGAAATTCATGAAACTTTTTAAAATGGTACCCAGATTAATCATGTGCAGCTTTGAATGAACAGTGTATCTGTTTTGCATCTGCTTGGCAATTTTTGATGCTCTTTTTCTGATACTTTTGCAGGTATTGACCATTCAGAATGCAAGTATAGTGGTCAGTGACATCCCTGCCAGCAATGGCATTATTCATGTCCTCAGTAAGGTATGTTGGTTTATGTGATATTGGGAAATGTTGTGGTTATTGCAACACACTTGCATTGTGGCATCTGTCGTGGGAGCAAGGAGGAATATGTATATAGACAGTTAGGAAGGGATATAATGGCAAAAATACATTTGATTATCACAAGGTCCTGACAGATGTTTCCTGTGCAGCAGCCTTTAACGTTTAAAGCGTTTGTCTCCAAAGCAGCAGGGGAGTTCCTCTTCTTTTGGCTGATAGACGTAGAGTTAAAGCTGGTGCAGAATAATGCTGTGAGGCCGTTTCTAATTACTCTTCTTGCAAGCAGGGCAGGAGTCTAGTGTGATTTCCCCCAGAGTCCTTTGCCTGACCTAACTGATGAATTCAATTTCCCCACAGGTTTTGTTGCCTCCTGTAGGAGATATCCCACCAAGTCCCCCAGGTCTGCAGAAACGGCTTGACATGGTTACCTCGTTCAGCACATTCAAAGAGTTGTTACAGGTAAGTAGCTGGTGTGAGTTCTGTTGAATCATGGTTGTCACAATCTTCTTTTGAGCAAATGCCCAAGTTACCTTGTATAGATGGGCCTAAACATAGACTGCCAGGTGAGAAAAGGGGAGACCATCTGAGTTTCCTACCATTCCAGCAGCATGTTCTAGAAATGTTCTGTTGAGCAGCCAAGAGGTTATATACTCATAGTTAGATCTCTCTTTACATCTTTGGCATGTTATTACAGTAGAAAATGATCTGTCTACTGCAGGCAGACATTATTCTGCTGCAGGCTGACTTGCTTGAGTACAGCAGAGAAACCTATAGAAAAAGGAAGGTTTGCTTATAACCAAGAAACAGCATTAATGTCAACCCAGGGAGAGGAGCAAGCAGTTAGACATATGTGACTGAGTGAAAGTTGTATTTTGTCATATCCAATTTTCAAGCAGTTCTTCTAGTGCTCTTGCCTTTGTAATTGATTTTACCTGCAATTTGGCTTTAGTGAATATAAGTGTAATTGCTAATATGACTGTTTGGACATTTTTTAGGAATACAAGCTCATTGGAAAAATTGAATCCTCTGAAAAATATACAGTATTTGTTCCTGGAAATAATTCTATTGAGGACTACTGCCATGCTGCCAATGTGACACAGTTGGTAAGCTCACTGCTTGCATACTGTCTGAATATGTATTGTGGTAACTGGAAGGACATATATACTGTCAAATCCTAAACTTGAGTTCAGTGGATTTGAGTATGGAGAGGAGGAGCATATCCGATGAAAAAAAGTAGGACAAATGTGGCAGAGAGGAATGAGAAGGTTTCCGGGGATATTGCAATGGGAGCTGAAGAGAGGAGCTGGACTCTAAATGCAAATTTATGAGTAGATTTGTATGTGGATGGATGGCACCCCTCCTCCTGACAAATCAGTGGCAATTTTTAACCTTTTGAAAGGATCCATAAAACCTTTATGGCTTCACCTAGTAACAGAATAATCAAGTGTAATTTATTATGGGTTGTGATGAGAAGTTACTGGGCTCTGTGAACTTAATTAGTGGTTAGGATTGCTTAGGAACTCTTCTCATGACATACCTCTGCCTATCTAATTGCAGTCTAGGAAGTTGAGTAGTCTAACTTTTGGTTTCTGTGGATTTAGGACAACGAGACAGTGCAGTACCACGTTGTACTGGGAGAGAAGCTCTTCCCTACTGACTTGAGAAGTGGAATCCATAAGAACACCATGTTAGGATTCTCCTACTGGCTAATGTTTTACCAAAACAGCACCCAGGTAAGGAGGGAAGACTGTTCTGCCATTTAAAGATATGGCTGACTTATCACTTTCTGAGGCTGGTGGCTGGAGGCACTAATGTCTGTTTTGGAAGCCCATCAGGTCTCCGGGCTGTGGCTGTCTGATGGCAGTCTGTGCAAGTTGATGGTCATCGTCTCAGCCCTTTCCTTCTCCTTTGCAGAAGTTCGTCAATAATATTCCTTTGGATGGAAAATTTTTTGAGACGAAGAATGGCATGTTAATTGGGGTTTCACAGGTCCTCCAGATACAGAAGAATCGTTGCACTGCCAATACCACCACCATACAAAAGGTAATGATGTTTACCAACAAGCTGACCACCATCTCGCAGGCTTTTTCCAGCTCCCAAACCAGGCAAACATGAATAGCGGAATACCTTCTCTCTTCCACATGGATGACACAGTAGCTTAGAGCCTGACCCCAAATGAGCTGCTGAGCAGCCCTGCCTTGTATCAAATGGGGCACCATGGAGCCTTGGCACCTCTTAGCCTCAAACCCAGTATTTCTGAATGTAGCAGATCTGCAGCTCTTGGGCTGTACATAGCTCCTATGCAGATCAAGTTCAGTTTACTTGCCGGGACTCTGTGACAATGCCAGCCACAGATCAGACTGGTGCAGGGACTCCCAAGTGCTCAGCTGTGGAAGGAGAATTCAGCCCAATTTTTGCATGTTATGACCACAAGCACTCCTAGGAAATGCTGTGGTCTGCCTGGGAATAATGGCCAGAGTCCAGTCCCTGCATGTCTTGTGGCTCTTGGCCATTTGAAGATTGTAGGGTCAGACTGAGGCAGGCCTATCCCATTACGGATCAGAAAACAAATACATGCAGCTTTGCATGAAGGAACTCTGGGTCTGTGGTAAGCCCTACTCCAGCTGAGAGACTAAGGGACATGAAATTTCTTCTGGTTTGCTTTGTGGTCTCACCACCAGAGTGAAGAATTAAGACCTCATGTGAAGCCTTTGATAGCAGTCAGGACCTGAGGGACATGCATTGTGATTTTTCTTCTTTTGTGATTTTTCTTCTTTTGGTGTTTTGAGCCATGGAGATAAATATGTGGGTTTTTGTCTCAGCCAGCAGCCTGTGCAGCAGCGTTTGTAATTCAAGGTAAGTTTCTTGGTGTGACATGGATGGAGGGCACACATGTGACTTGTCTGTTCTCTGTGCCCTAGTCAAGATGTGGCAAGTGCGAGAAGGGGATCAAGTGTCCTTCTGGATCAGTTCTTGTGGTGAGTCTCTGCACTGTTTGCAGACAGTGCCTTGATTTCTCTTTATTGCTCTATAGATGTCATCTTGATACCCGTAAAAATGTGCCCTGTGGCTTGTTCATCATCAAAGTTTGTAAGAGAAAGCAAAACCAAGGCAAGGTGAGGGAGGTTTATGTAGGAAAAAGACAAATGTGAACCATGGGGCTCCTTACAGAGCTGGTGTCCATGCTTTGCCTGAATTTCAGGAGCCCTTTAGACCATGCAGTGTGGTGAGTCCATTTAGCCTCTTAGAAAAGCAGCCAGTTCAAGGGGGACCTGTAACTGCTCTTCACCAATACAAAGCAAAACACCAGGAAGCTCTGGGAGGTGGGAGAGAGGCATCAGGAGCGCACATCTGTCACTGCAGTGATGTGTGCATTATTGAAACTGAAGAAGAGGAGGGCAACAGAGACCAAAAAGAACGGACCTTTAGAGCATTTCCATAAAGGAAGAGAGAAGGGTGTCCTAATGGAAGGGGGGCATGGCAAAAGGTTAGCAGTGTCTGGACAGAGGAGTGCAACCATAATCAGAGGGGGGCTCTAGAGAGTTTGCATCAGCACGGATCAGTCATATACTTGCTCACCTTACACCCCAGTGGGCAGAGGCCCCCCCACTGCAATGCACTCGCCTCCCAGAAAGCCTTCCCTTCCCGGTTTCCTCTTGGGAGACAAGCCCATGGCAGCTCCATTCCCTTATGAAGGAGCCAGACTTCCATAGTCCACCTTCAGGGCAAGCAGAGTCTGGGAGGTGGCGACGTGTCAGTGAAAGCTGGCAAGTCTTCCAGAGAGCGAGTGGGCACAGCGGGTCATGACAACGCAGTTTGGACCCAAATTCTGTTCCCTTTGATGCATGGGACCATTTTGCTGAATTCCTTGGGAAATTAGTGTGCACATTGGGAAAGAGATTTTGATCTCTTACCCTTTCGACATTAGGATTAAGGGAAGCCAGTTTAGGGGTATGAATAGTGATTTTTCCAGCCCAGACCACTGAAGTGTTCACACAGATGGGCTGGTTGTGCCTGCGGTTTGCTGCTTTGTTTCTGAGTGAATGACAAACATTTCCAGAGAGGAAAACAACTAAGCATTTCCTCTCTGTGCTGGCCGTGAACTGCGTAGCAGCCACATCTGGCTTCTTAAGTGACATTATTTACTCTATGCCAAAGATTTGCCAAATAGTTTTCTTGGCATTCATATTGAGATGTATACCATGGATTTGGGGCAGGTTGAAAAAAATAGAGCGTATGAGACAACCTTACACTAGGCCTAGAGACGCCTATTTGCTTTCAGTTCTGGGATGCCCAAATTTTTAGGGCTGTTCCTGTGGGATAAAAAGCATTATTCCTCTGTTTGGCAAGAACACTGCCATTTATTATATGCACCATAATGTATGATCTGTTCGTCTAAATATTTTAATATCTTATATATTTATCTATGTCAATTTTATCTGCAGGAATTTCCAGGAAGCAAGAATCTCCCTCGCTGTGAATTACGCTCTTGGCAAACAACAACACTTGGCTGCTATTTCACCTGTGCAAAAGTTTCTTTGGTAAGAAAAACATTTGCCTTGCATTCACTTTGACACAAGCAAGGTGGGTGTTAGAAATACAGCCATTGAAATACAGCCTGTGCTGAAGTCCTGGCTGAATTTGTGCCATTGCATAGCTGACACCGTGCTCGTCAGGAAGCTGGTCTCCATCCTGGAGATAGAGGGCACTGGAGAAAAAACAAACATGCGGAAATGTCTGCACAGTGATGAATTGTGGTCTGCTGCTTTGGCATTGTTGCTTTGGTTTTTATTGCAAAGAGGAAGAGAAGGAGGTGAATGTTTGCAGTTTGATTTCCTAAGGAAATGAGATATGAATGATGGTATTTTGCTTGTGCATGTGCCTTTCCTAATACCTGATGACTAACTGGAGACAAGCTAAAAGGAGGAGCAGAAGTTCTCTCAGTTATTATACTCCCACTGGTTTTGTGAAAATGGCTGGCTAGGAGAAAACGCTTGAACAGGGAATCCTTAGGGAAAATTTTGGGTAAATTTGACCCTTTTTAGACATTGAAGCATCTCCCTGGGAAGTTTTGTGGGAATGGTAGAGTGAGGAGAAGGAGAGAGAGGCAGTTGGACATATCATACATATAGACAGAGCTTCAGTCAGCACTTGTACCTCACTGAGCACTACTGAGTCCCTTCACTAGCCGATGCTTCTCTTCATCTGCACAATCCAACTTGATTCCCTGAGCCATCACGGTTGCCTCCTTCTGTGATGGATGCAGAGAGAAAAGAGAGCAGTGAAATCAGGCTTCTGAACTGAATCACCTTCTGGTGGAGTCTCTCTCTGCCCAACAGTGTGTCTGACAGATGGGGTGTGCTAGGGCCTGAGGAGGGCACAGGTGGAAGATGGGCTGGATGGGTATAGGACTAAACATTTGTGTTACAGGGGAAAGACTTACCAAATGGCCAGTTTTGCTCAGCTGGCAGTGCAGACCTTTAAATGAGGCTCTGGGCAGCAGAGAGCCCCATTCTGGGTTGGGGAGGGATGACAGGCAGTGGCCAGTGTTTGTGGACATGCTCCCAGTGGAAGGCAGGCTGCTGTTGCCTCTTGGCAGCGAGGCAAACACAGGTGGGGGATGCTCTCAGAAAGCAGCTCCGTCTTCCCAGCTGGAGCTGTGCTAACTGGGATCAGAGTAATGGTTGTTTATAATTACTTTTCCCAATCTGTTCTCACTGAAGAATAAGACAGGTCACTCTTTCATGCATTTGCTCTATATTTTATACTGATACCTATCACAGACCTCTATGAAGGTAGCATTATTTAATCTTAACAAAGACAGTGCCTTTTTGTATTGATTTGCCAGTGGTTTTTAGGAGCTGTCTCTTCATTTTCTCCATATAATGACCTCTCTAGACATTAAGGGCATTGTTGGGAGTTGGTATAAGCAGACTTTCCACATGTTCTCATCTTTCCAAAATGCGACAGCTTTTTTGTGGGTGAGTGTACGTGTATGCACTATCATTGTGAGCTGACATAAGGAAAAAACCTACCTGTGCACATCTGTTCTTTCATGTGTTGTCATAACTGATTGCTAGCGCATAGTTAAAGGGGAGTAGCTTCCAGAATAAAGCATGTGACCCTGGACAATGTAGCTTTTGCTACCTCATCTGTGCTGCACAAAATGGCTCACCCTGACCTGTTCTTGTTGGTTCCCTAGAGGTCCGTCTGCTGCCCAGGTTACTACGGACATATGTGCGAGATGTGCCCAGGAAAGCCAGGCCAATGGTGCTCTGGGAATGGGGAATGCCAGGATGGCATTGAGGGCAGTGGAGAGTGCCGATGCCTGGAGGGTTTCCATGGCACTGCCTGTGAAATGTGTGAAGTGGGCCGATACGGAGCTGACTGCAAAGCAGGTGACAGCACTCACTATTGCAGCTTGTGACTACAATTATTCTCACAAGGGGAGAAAAGTGGCTGTATCTCATCTCTCAAGGGGGGTTGTGGGAGGGAAAAAATGTCCCAAGACCTCTCAGACAGGCTAAAAGCTGGCAGGTCACTGAGAGAGGGAAAGTGGGAATGAGCGCTTGTGGTCAGCCAGTAAGTGGCCCCATTTTTCACCTGCAAACCAAGGCATGGTTGATTGTGCTATGCCACTCATCCTGCTGCCACCCAAACTACAGAAAGTGGAGAGGGTCTGGTGCTGGGCTCTTTGGCCTGATAGCAAGGGAGCAAGAGCTGATACTCCTGCAGTGTTTTCCTTATGGCAGCTAGATGCCTTGGATTGTGAACATAGGAACACAGCAGCCAGCAAGACAGCAGTTTGTCTCTGTTTTTCAGTCCTGGTTGGTTTGACAGTGATGAGCATTTATTTTTCCCCTGCAGAATGTGCCTGCGACAATGGTATATGTAACGATGGACTACAAGGGGATGGGAGCTGCAAGTGTTTCCCAGGGTGGAAGGGCCCTACCTGCCAAGAAAGTATGTGAACCTGAAGGAGCCCATGGTGTAATATTGCCTTTCTAGTAGAGAGATATGAGTGATTCCCTTTGGTTTCCAGAGCAATTCTGTGGTAGCTGAACCAGGTGACTATGACTGCACGTGCTCTTGGCCCATGGTAAATGCTTGCGTCCTACAGAAAGCTTATCAGACTGTGGTAACTGAGTCCTGCACATGAATTGCATTTGTGGTGTGCCTCTCTCATCAACACGAGCCCTGGCTCTGGAGTTATCTGAGTGAAACTCATGTAGGGAAGAGTATATCACCTGGTTCTGTCTCCACTGAGAATCTGAGGAATCTCAAGCCCTGGGAGAGAGGTGGAAGCTCCCAGCCTAACTGGGTTGATTGTGGCTCCTGTTACTTGACCAAGAAGGTGGCAGACCTCGATTTGGAACCTTCAAAGTGCCCCAACGTGTCTACTGAGTTCCTTTTTCTGCTCTCAGATTCATTGATTTAGGCAAGCTCAGGTCTACAGTTGTCACTGAATATCTGTCATTGTGTGTCAAAGTATTTCAAAGATGGGTGTTTCTGGGACTTGGCAATATGGTTACAATTGGGGTGAGGGGAACATAAGCTCCTGCATCCTTTGGGATTTTAAAGGTTTATACCCAAAGATTGAGTTTGTAGTGAACTGAGATGTCTTGTGGGCAGTTAGAGATGGAAATTGGGTGAAGCTGTCCTGTCTAGTCTAAATGTAAAACATGAAACAAGTGCATCTTTTTACTTCAAATGGGACAAAGCCAAATGGCCCTGTAGTCATTCTGGATTAATGAGGTTTCAGTCCTTGTTTCATTCCTACCAATGTGGAGGCTGTGCAGGTAGGATTGAATTGAACCATTAGCCCAAATAGAGAGTGTAGAATTTGCTCCTTTGCACAGCACCAGAACAGAAATCCCCTAAGGGTTCTCTTGCCACCATACAGGGCATGTGAGTCAACATAACTGCTGGTGTGTCCCGTCATCAATCAGGGCACCACAAGCAGGGCAATGAGGCTATTTTGCAGAGTCCTTTACTCTAGACGGCAGAAATGGATTGAGCAAGCGCTAAACTGAAAATCCCAAGTCACGTTTGTGTTTTCTCTTGCAGCAATCAAGATTGACTTATGCAATAACACTTGTCATCAAATGGCCAAGTAAGTACAGCCAAGGGGCTGAGTCATTCTGAAAAAGCAATGTGCGTGTGTATCTGTTTTACAACCAGGTAACTTAGTGTTTGGGGATTCACAGAAGGCTCATTAAAGGTGCATAAGTGTCAGTTCCATTGTGAGAACTCTTTTTGGTGCTGAAAGCCCAAGGATTCTTTATGTTTGAACATAAATTCTTTCCGAGCTCCTTCCCCATGTAAGGATGGGAGAAAGCAGAGTGCTCCAAGTCTGGCCTCATTCATAGAGCAAAGCAAACAGCCATGGACAAGCCCTCTCTGCCTTACCTGCCCCTGACAAGAAATTATACAGGCCAGTGGGCTGAGATGACTTCCTCTTGCTTCCTTTGCTTTCCATTATCTGCTCTCCTGTTTTTTGGTGTCAGAACCTAGCCATCTCCCCTGTACCATGAAGAAGCACATGGGCATGGTGAAGGTGCATTGTGCAGGGTATGAGACACTGCCCAGTGCCCTGACGCCAGCTTCTTAGCCAGCTTCTGTGGCAGTTCAACGTGACTTATGGGAGCCTTCATCAAACCTGTCTGGCCCAGGTTTTAGGCAGTAGGTCTGCATTGTCATTCAGGCCCCACTGAGCAGAGGGATCTCTTCAGGCCTGTTGCAACTTGCGATCCTCCCTGGAGTCCCATGGATGGGCAAAGAGCTGCTTGGAGCTATGTTGACTTGTTTTGCTCTTCACTGATGTGAGTGGGGCCAAGTGATGTTGTCCAAGTGGTGTGTTACAGATCTGTATGTGATTCTTCAGAGCCACAGGCTCATTTCTGGGGTGCTGCCAGATAGTCACTGGGTATCACAGAGCTCTCAGCCACCACTCACACCTGCTTGAGCCCTCCAATGCCTCTCCATGACCAGGAGGTGCATGGATAGCTGAGGCTGGGAGAAAAGAGCAAACCTAGAAACAAGGTGCTCTGTGTCCTGTGAGCACTACAGGAGACACTCAGTCTCTGGTTTTGGCAAACCTCTGGCAAACCACCACGGAGAGTCGTGTCCTCCTTTAATGCTGCTATTGTGTCTTTAGGTGGGTAGGACCTTTTGAAATGGCAGGACACTTCCTCTGCTGAGCACAGCCCCCTTTTCTGGGTATGTTTGTCAGCATGGCTGTTACATTCCAGGTGACATGTTTGGATTGATTCTTTGGTGCTGTAAAGAAATATTCAGCAATTGCAGACATGTTCCTCTTCCAGTCTCTCATCTCAGTGTGGACTCTAACTTCCACATGCTGGACTTGTGTAGTGTGCGTTTCCCACTCTCAGAGCAAATCAGGAGAAGATAGAAGTGACTGTTTTTCCCTTGCTTGTTTCAGCTGCCTGAATGGCTCAGCAGACTCCCCACCTACTTGCTCCTGCTCTGCTGGATACACAGGGAATGGGACCCATTGCACAGGTATGCCCAGAAACTGTGGGCAAGACTCAAGGTTTGCAAATATGTGTCACGGTTACACAAATTGAAGGTTTTTGTTTGTGAAATGCATAGCACGATGTTGCTAGGAGAGAGATCATTCAAATCTTCTTCTTCCCAGCCATCTGCCATTAAGTCTGCCATGCTTCGGTAGAGAGGCCTTTCAGTCCAGAGCCTTACACAGTATGCTCTTGATGTTGCTACAGCTGTGACAGAGGGAAAAAGAGTAAGGAAGGTGGAGCAGGGCAATTCTTACTGCTTGTGGAGAGGAAGGCACATGAATGTGTTGTATTAGTTCTAGTATCAGGGCAGTGGTGGCAAATGTGATAATTTTGGCCCTGAATTTGTGTAATGTGGATGCTTTAATTCTCTAGAATTTTCTGCCCCCTCCTATTTGTTGCCCATGCCAAAGTCAGGTAAAAGCAGTGCGGGAGTTGTGCCAAAACCAGTTAGGATTTCAGGATACTGCTCCAGAGCTACGTACAAACCTGAACTATGTCAAAAACAACTAACCAAGAAAAGTTATACTCAAAGTAATACTATCATAACAATCAAACAAAAATATTGGAAGACATCACAGTCTGTTTTCAGTATTGCAATTATTTGAAAATGAGTGAGGGGAAAAAAGCAAAAACACATTTACATTATGCAGGAAAATATTTTTTTCTGGTCTAACCGTTAGTTGTCAGTGAGCAAATACTGTGATGGAAAGATCTGTTAGTCCAGTTTGGGGGTTATTTAAGCTTAGCATGACATTTGGATCGGCCTCTCTCAGATCTGCATGAGGCACCATGCCTTTAAAGAACCTGTAGTTTCATTGAGAAGCCAAAGGATTTTAATAAGATGTCATGATTTTTGTTAAGATGGATGATCATTCTGGTACTGTTCATCTTCCCTAGATGCTCTGAGCTGATTCTACTTCTCTTATTTCTGGTCACAGAAATAGATCCATGCACTATTGATCACGGTGGCTGCTCCATACATGCTGTATGTACTAAAGTGTCCCCAGGAGAGAGAACCTGTGTTTGTAAGGAAGGCTACGCTGGAGATGGGACACTTTGCATGGGTGAGCTCTCAGTGCTTGTTTTGGTGATGGTGTCTGGGCATCATCCATTCATGAAAGAACTTCAGGCAGGTTAAAGCACTGAATCACTTGTTGTCCTTTCAGTCTGTTCTTGCAGTGACTATTTCAAAGTCAGTAGTTGTTGGCTGATCTTGATTCAACCTTGTTTCTGCTTTTTGTCGAGGTGTGTGCACGTATGGGTGCATGTGCGCACGTACCTGTGTATGTGTGCTCAGCATTCTCCCCAGGTCGTGATTAGCAAAGTGATCATCACTGTTCTGGCATAGCTCCACCCAAAACTGGGAAGAGAGCCCATGCTGCCCTTAGCACCCATCTTGCTAGATGGCCTCAAACCAGTGTATGAAGGCACTGCCAAAAACAGTCCTGAGAGGTTTCTTGCTCTGGCACATTTCATGGGGAGGCCAAGAGACAGAGTATGAGAACAGTCTCCCAAGGTGGTGCTCTGAGATGAGGATGGAGCTGTGTGGGAGAGTTCAGTCCTCTCATATCCTTTAAAGCCAGTTCAGGCAGATGTGGGATTTTCTGCCTGTGGATTTATCACAAATCAGAGACCCAGGTGTCCTAGGAGTAGAATTGCAATGGTTCCTCATTCTTCCCCTGTTACGAGTCATCAAAGTAACAAGTTGCTTTGCCACCAAGATGTTTCCCAGGCGGGGAAGATCCTCCCTGTTGCTTTGCCCATGCTTCTTTGGGTCCAGTTCCCAGCTGCCTTGGACATCTCTCAGTAGTAATGTGGTGTTATTGTTTTGATACAGAAATCGATCCCTGTCTCGAAAGCAACGGGGGGTGCCACACCAACGCCGAGTGCATTAAAACAGGCCTGAAGAAGGTAGGTGCCTGAGAGGGATGTCAGGGCAACATTATTATGGAAGTTGTCAAAGCTGTGTACTTCTCTCAAAGACAATCCTTTCCATGGTGCTGCTCTGCCTTGTGTTTATTACCTTCCACATTGAAAACTTGCCTGGGAAGGGCACGAAAAGATGGCTGTTTCTACAGAAGTGGATGGCTGCTTTCTGGAGGCAGTCTAAGCTTATTTTTGTTGTTGACACAGGCATGATTATTCATGCAGGAATAGAGTGTATGGTGAATGCTATCCCACATGCTTTCCATCCAGCTCAGCCATTGCAAATTTTCTTTTCTGGGTCCAAGCATTCAAACGGAACATCTATCCTCCCTCCAGGTTGCCTGCAACTGTCTTCCTGGTTACAGTGGGGACGGTGTGAGCTGGTGCAACCCCATCAACTTGTGTGAACAGGTTTGTCTGCATTTTGCTATTACCGGGGTGAAAGCCAAAGCCTAGGAGTGTCCTTTTCTCCCAACAATCAAAAAGAACAGGGTTAGCCTGATATTTTTAAAGCTGGCTGTCTTGCCTTTTTACATACCTAAGGGGCTTCCAGGTGTGCTTGATTTCCATCACCTCTTACACTGATCCACAAATATCTCAACCACCTGGTGCTAAGATGGGGCTCCCCTATTGTGACAGCAGCAGTGCAGAACCAGTGCCATAGGGTTAGAGGCATGTGGACTTTTCATATATGACTTGTTCCTTTGCATCCATTTTGTGTGGAGTGTGGATATTTTTCTGCTCAAAAGCTAAAGAGTAATTTGCACTCATGCCATCTCTGCCACGTAAAAAAAAATCTATTTGAATCATGGGTTTTGTCATGACTGTGGCCTCTAAAGTAAGGAAGTGCCAGAGTCTTGTTTCATGGTAGAATTTCATGCAGATATGCCCTTGGGGAACTGGGCAGTATTTATTTTAAGGTGCTATACAGATGGAAGGAATTGTTTCTTTTTCACTGGGCTCAAAGTTGTTAGCAGCTCCTGCATGCAAACCACCAAATTGCTGGTGATGCACCTACATGCAAGCCTTTTGCTTTTCTTGCTAGAACAATGGAGGCTGTAGTCCCTTTGGGCTCTGCAAGTACACAGGACCTGGTACTCGAAACTGCTCCTGCTCTTGGCACAGTGTTGGAGACGGCTTCACCTGCCACGGCAAAGTGTATCAGGTGAGAAGCATGCATGGTGTCTTTTGTCTTCAGGCCACCTGCCCCACAGCAAACCATTCCCCCCATTCCAAGCCCAAGCTGCAGGTGAGCAAACCTGTAGTGCCATATCAACACGTGTGTGTGGTGGAGAAGCGAAGAAAGGTACTCTGAAGCAACCTACCCATAAATTCTAGGTGTATTTGGAGTGCTGACTGTGAGAGAGAGCTCACAGTAAAGTGACCTTGCCCCAAAGGGACCTGTGATGTGACCGCTCTGACAGGCTGCTCTGTTGGCAGCACTGGTCACTCCTCCAGGGCACTATACTGTTAATGTGACAAGCAAATGAGAGTTATTTTTGTCCCCAAGTGGCAAGTGACTTCTCCCAGTATGTGGGATCAGGGCAGGTGTCACTTGTGGCCGTGTGGGGTCTTGGGATCCAGTCTGAAGGGCTGCAGTCTCTCTCTGGCTCTGTTGCCAATTCAACAGCTGTCCGTGGGCAAACTGGTGAACTTTTGTGGTGAAGGCAAACAAAAAGCTGTCATGCCCATAGCATGGCTGGGATTAAAGAGAGGCACTCAGTTTTGTGTTTCTGCTCTTACTGAAAGTTAGTGCAGTAAGCAGACATTTTGCCCTGGTAAGCCTATGCCTGCCACTCTGGGATGGTCATCCAGGAATTGATAGTGGCAGCACAGAGAGGCTAAAGCAGGTGTTTCATGAAGTACTTGAGATGTCCCTTGAGCACCAAGGCAGTTCAACCTCTGAGGCAGCCACTGCAGAAGCAGCCAGCTTTCCTCTCTTAGCAGTTCCTGCTCTCTCCATCTTACAGTATCTATAGTGTGAAAGGTCCAGGCAGAGGTCACTGCCTGCTTTGTAACCAGTTTTGTCATCTGTGCCCGCAGTGCTGGCTGTCGCAAAGGAGGGAGGGAAAGATCGCTATCATGTATCCGGAGAACCAGTGTCTTGCTGGGGTGGGAGAGTGACCTGGAGTGGAAAGAGCAGGTCACTGTGTTGGCTGGCCAGGATTCAGTGGATGGGACCCTGCTAACACGAGCTGTTTCTCTTTGTTTCAGGAGCTTGCAAGGATTGAAGGCGCCTCCATGTTCTTTAAGATGATACTGGTTTGTGGCAATCAACTTTGTCCTTGTCTGCACATTGTAAATTCCACCTAGTGTTTTCTGCAAAGGGTCTTGCTAACTGGAACCATGCTTTTTTTCCATTCTCACAAATCCCCCCCCCCCCCCCCCCGCTATAGGCAGAAAAGATCAAGGAGCTCAGCGGGGCAGGGCCTTTCACTGTCTTTGTCCCACAGACGGATCTCATAGGAAACACCACAACGGTAAGTGTCCCCTCATCCCAAGCACTGTCAGGTGTTTGGCAAGCTGCAGTCATGGCAATGTCTCCTCTGGGGGCTGTTCAGCCCAGTGAAATGAAGCAAAGGGGCTGCATCGCAGAGCATTAAGTGCGTCCCCTGTTTTCCATCAGTGTAAGAACAGAGATTTGGATGCTGGCTCACTGCAGAGGCAGTCTGGGCAGACATAGTCCCTGTTGTAGAGAGACCTGTCAGTGGAGGCTCTGGAGCCCCTGTCTCATGGTCCTCAGAGGCACCATGCCAAATTGATGATGCATGGTGATTACAGTTGCCCAAGGTTATTAGGGGCTGGTAGCAGTGAGACTTCAGGGTACCTGTGATGAAGACCTCTTATGCCTGCTCTGTGTCCCCAGGCCCTGCCATCCCACTTCCATTGGTCCCTTCCCTCCAGTCCCAACAAGCAGGATGTTTGGGGCAAATGGAGACCTGAGGGAGAAGCGATCCTTATCCATGACCCTATAAAACAGACAGGTCCTTGACCAATAGCTTTTTGGTGTCAGTGTAATGGTTCCTAATACCATCACCGGCAAGTCCCGTCATGTGGTTTCACACCACTAGTCCCAACCTTTTCCCCACGGGCCACCCATACTGTCAGTAAAGAAACAATTCCTAAGGATGGCATATCCCAGGCACTGCTTGCCTGAGTCAATGTAACTGTTTGTCCTCCATCAAAGGGTCTGAATTCTGCTCTCTGTCATGTTGATTGAAATTTCCCAAAGCTCTTTAATGGATTTATGCATTTGGCATGTTTTGGGGGGATCGGCCTTCCTGCAGGGATAGCTCAGAGAGAATAGGCCAAGCAAAAGGGCTTGGGGCAATCCAGGTCTCCCTCATCAGGACTTTGCCCTCTCCAATCCCCCACCGCCAACCCCTTCCAAGGCAAAGTGCCCCCAGTGTGATCTCAGTGTTCCTGTTTTCTCTCCATAGTTTGAAGAGTGGAAGAGCAGAGGCCTCCTC
Organism: Apteryx mantelli; assembly: GCF_036417845.1. NCBI lineage: Eukaryota > Metazoa > Chordata > Aves > Apterygiformes > Apterygidae > Apteryx > Apteryx mantelli. The sequence continues at coordinate 11,128,447 of NC_089989.1, read as the reverse complement.
CGGGAGCTGCTTCGCTACCACATGGTGGGTTGCCAGAAATTGCTGTCCAGCGACTTGGAAGCCCAGGAGTCCCTTACATCTTTATCAGGCCATAAAATAAAGATTGCAATGAAAGAGGTAGTTCTCTGCCACAATTTGCTTCCCTGTCCTGCTTAGGAGGACCTCATTTTTGCTGTCACTTGAAGGCCACCACAGCTGTGGCAAGTGACTTGCCCCATAGCCTGCAGATGGCTCATTGCACGGTGCCCTGGGCAGGAGTACCTCATCGCATCCCTTCTCTCTCAGAATAGCATCTATCTCAATGAGGAAGCTACGGTGGTTGTTGGCGACATCATTGGCATGAATGGGGTCATCCACTTCATCAACAAGATCCTCATTCCAAGTGACCTGGTGGACCATAACATTTCCTCAAAGATCTCACAGGTAAATGGCAAGCAATAACTCTGCCCTAATAACCACCATGTTGAGAATAGGACTAACATCTTTCTCTTCACACCCCCCAACTGCTCTGATATTGCTGTCACTGATAAACTCTCCCTAAGGTTGTACGGGATACTCTGCTTTTCATGTTCCCATTTGTGTAAGGGGTGTATGAGGGCATGGGTCTGGCTTTTGAAAGTGACAGCATTTGCAGCATAGCAATATTTGGGTCAGAAGGAGCCAGAATTATTCATCAGGGAAGGGACTGTGACTCAAGGCAAACTGGCACGGTAGCTTTTCTCCTGAAGCCTTAGTGACATTGGTTTGTTTGCTTTCTTCCTTTTATAGCAAAATATCACAGAGGTGGCAGAGGCCTTTGGGTACACCATTTATAGCCAGCTGCTAAAGGTGAGCTGCCTGACTCCTGCCATTGCATGGGAACCTGGTATGTACATGAGCATGTTCAGTTTTGGCTTGTTGATTTTTCTTTGTATCCCCTCTTACCTTGGACAGGATGCGGAGCTCCTGCCACTGGTTAATGACCCCCTGCATAGACCCTTCACCATGCTGTGGCCCACAGATGCTGCATTTAATGCCCTCTCAGAGAAAAGGCAGCAGTGGCTGTACCGCAGAGAGCATCGGGACGTACTGGCCTCCTACCTCAAAGCGCACATGATCAGGGACGCAAAGGTAAATGTGGCAACAAGCAGGCTCTTGCCTCCTGAGGGCATATGTGGTGCCACTGCATTCCTATGGTTATGCCAGAGCAACCCTGCCCAGTATTTTGCTGCTGTAGGACACGCTAACATATAGCATGTTAGTTGTCTTGAGAAGACCCAAAGCTGTGCATATGAGGCAACTGCCATTTGGGCACCAACCACTGGTGCAGTGTGGTTGATCTAAAACCTTCTTGCATCAGTTGCTTGGGGAAACTGCATCACTCACAGGTAGTCAAAGCGAGGTTCACAACAGGCTTAGCCCTCTTGTCTATACAGGTGATGAACAAGGGAAGGGTCCAGCTGAGCAAAAACAGGTTCTCCCACTGTTCAGGAAGCTGGACTAACCCAACAGAGTTAGGTTGTTCCACTCACACCAGCTTTACATGTAGCCATGTCACACACCCCACTCAGTGTGGCTGCTGACCCCTGTCCTCACAGGACAGCATCCCCTTTTAGAAATATGAACTGCCTGTTTTGCCTGTCTCTCCCCTCAGGTACCTTTTCCTTCTTGCTCTCACATTCGTTTTCCCTCTTAGATTGTTGCTGGCAATGTGCCCCAACTTGAATCTTTACGGACCATGCATGGCTCTGCTGTCTTGTTCAGCTGCAGCAAAACCCAAATCGTGAGTGATGGTGATGCTGGGCTCTGCTTTCCATTGAGTGAGTGTCCCTGGGAACAGCCATGGGGTGACTGATGCTCTGTATTGGTCACCAGTGGGAAATGAACATGGAGTCGGGGAGCTTGCAGGCTGAGACACCCGACTCCCCTGGCTACAGCCAGTCTGTAGAGAGGTTCGAGACTATGGCCAGCTGGCAGAAAAGGGCAGAGGCCCATGGTACCTGCACATGCAGGCCAGGTTGCTAGCCAACCACATGGTACGATGACCTTTACAGAGCATGCATTGCATGGACAGAGGCTATTTCTTAGTAGAGGTGGCCATAAAAGACGGCAATTGGGAAGGGTGGTTGAGGCAAGAGAAGGTACATGAGAGCACAGAGATTTTGGAGAGTTCTTGGGATGATTGAGAAGTCATGGCAACCAAAAAGGATGACCTTTGGTGGGTGCAGCTAGGATGTAGGATATGCCAGGATCACAAGTTGCTTTCTTTCTCTTGTAGGGGGAGCTTCTGGTGGGGAATGGCGATGCCGTGATCATCCAGAGGCACATGGAGTTCAATGGGGGCATTGCTTATGGCATCGATAGGCTGTTGGAACCACCAGATCTGGGATCTCGGTGTGATGAGTTCATCTCTGTTGAGTTGCAGGTAAGCACTTATGATGTTGCCGATGAGGATCTGTGCCATCTGTCAATCCCTGTGCCTGGGAAGATGGATGTGGGCAGGGCTTACTGCTCTTCCTCGGCAAAGCTCCAAGCAGCTGAGAGAAGCAGAGATGTATATTGAGTTGTTTTGGGGTTTCTTTCTTCCCTCTGCAGGGATCTTCAGAGAGGTGTGGACTCTGTGGCTTTGAGCCACCCTGCCCTGCCGGTTCAGTTCAACGGGTAAAGCTCACAGCTTTGTCAGCCAAGGAGGCCCAGTGTGGGGCCAGCAACAATACACACATCTTCCTCATGTTTAAGCAGCAAAATGAAAGAACATCTGCATGTGGCGAGGTCCCTCAGTTTGGTCACGTTGTTGGTGCCTTGCCAAGGGCTGCATGGTCTCTTAGGCCAGGACCTGGGCTGAGCAACATGAGGTCAGGGGCCCCCAAGGTCCTTGCTTGGCCCATCTCTATAGGTGACAGCAGCTGAAAGGGTCCAACTTCATACCTGCAGCAGCACTGGGGATTTTTCTGGTTGACTTACACCAAGAGAGCTCAGCCTGTTTGCTTGAGTGGAGGTAGCTTATCAAGAGATGAGATAGTGAGCAGACTTGGAGGGCAGTGGTTGTACTCCATTCTCACTGTAGTAGCACAGCCCACTGTCTTTCACAACCTTCTGGGTCTTCCAGCATATCCCTGAGGTGCATCCATGGTTTCTTTGTCACCAGCCCCATTGCAGGCTGGAAGCCTTTCTTACTTGTCATAAAACTGAATGAGACAACAGAGGCCAAGGTGAAGAGTCAGGGACATGGCATCCAGTGACCGATGTGGCAAACTCTGTGTTTTGCCTGTTTCCTCACAGGGGGAAACCAAGAGCTGCTACTATTACGGAAACCAGCTGTTCAGAAACACTTTTCTGTTTCATCGCAACTCTTTGTTGCGGCCACCCTGGCCACCCTCCCGGTGGGAGCCCTTCAGAAGGCACTTCTCTTCCAGGGGGCCTCTGAAACGAGGCTGCAAGAGGAGCTGTATCTCCACCCAGTGGGTCCCTCAGTGCTGTGTGAACCACTATGGCCGTGACTGTCGGGGTAAGGAGCCAAGTGACCCTTTCCCACCCTGGTTCTTTTTCTCATGGGAAGATGGCGTTCTTGGTTTAGCACTGATTTCTGACATCCATGAATGCACTTCCTGGGAAGAGGTGGGCACAACCCTTGGAGTCATGGCATTTCCTGATGCACACTACCATTAGCAAGGAGCCCCAGTCTGTAGACTGTGCAGAGAACAATCTGCTTGGAGTGCGCATGGCTGGTATTGTAATGGGGAGTTCCTTTTCCTCTGAGAAACACGTGTCCCTGTGGACAGCCCTGGGCATAGGGCTGCAGGGAGGTGGCTGTCAGACACATACCTCACCCATAGATGTTTCAGGTACTCGGCCATTCCCAGGCATCTTCCCTCTGTGCTCCACACACATGGGCAGCTTTTCTACAAGGGTAGATGTGTCCTTGGATGAGTCTGTAGTCAAGTTAGCATGAGGCCAGCCAGCACTGACAGGGCATGTTAGAGCAGAGGGTCATCCCAGGCTGGAAACTATGCCAAATTTGCCCCTTTCACCCCTGTTTCAAGGGGATAAGAAAGGTGTCTTGTCCCAGGAGCTCCCTGGCTTGGAGTCCAAGCTGCACTTACTTCAAGGATCACCAAGCAGGTGCTGTGGTCTGAGCACCTCCTAGCAGACAGCTCATATTGGTGCCTGGTGCCCAGACCTTGAAAGAGGGAGTGGGTGCTCCTCTGCAGCACAGGGCTGCTTTGTCACTAACCATCTTGCTATGGTGCCCCATTTGCAGCATGCCCAGGAGGGCTGGAGGCGCCATGCAGTAACCGTGGTACCTGCGACGACAAAATTGGTGGCTCGGGGAGATGCAACTGCACCCAGGCTTTCATTGGGACCAGTTGCGAGCTGTGTGCTCCAGGCAGATATGGGCCACACTGTAGAGGTAAGGGGGAAGCCTGTGGAGTAGTAGCAGTGCAGAGGGTTTCTAAGGAAGTGATTGAGGCACACAGTGCTGTTTGGAGAGGTGGGAGGTGTTGGGCTGACCTACTTTTTTTTCTGGAAAGGTCCTGCGATGTTCAGCTTACATTACTGGAATCAGGGCAGTCATGTATGCATCAGTCCCCACAACATTCGGGTCAGATCTCTAGGGCTGTCCCTCTCAATCTGGGCTCTCTACAGGACAGCCACTCCAGCTGCAGTTTCAAGGCTGGGTGGTCCATGCCAGGAGCTGTGTGTCTGATCCAGCCACATCGCCAGTGGCCTCACCCCTCTGCCGAGACCCGAGGGTCAAAGACACCTTCTCATTTGTTGTGTACAGTAAAGAACCCCAATCTGACAGTAAGCGTTATGGCACACTTGGAGCTGGGGAATAAGTCCACAAGTCATGAGGAACCCCTTACTGAAAGAGCTGCCCATCCTGGGATGTGCTCAGTAGGGACCTGTGCCTGTGTGAGGCAAAGCCAAAGGGAAGGAAAATGGAGTCTTACCCCACCAGAGCTGGACCTTATGAGGTAGGCTCCTGGGCTTGTGGGAACATTTTTGAGGACTTCATAGTTGCAGGGACTCAGAGTGAGAAAGCACCTCCAGGAGTGCCCGGGGAGGGAAACGATGGGGGCTTGTGGGTGCAGAGACTTCTCCTGTGTGAAGATTGTGTGTCGCAGAGATGGGGGCCAGGGCTGGCAGCAGTGGGAAAGGATGCGTGCATAGTGCTGTGGCTGCCTTCCACACACTGCCCACACAAGCAGTGTTCCCATCACATGACTGTCCCATGGCCTACACTCTTAAGTGTGGCCTTTCACTGCCACCGAGGCAGATGCTGTAACACTGTTTTTGTCTACTCTTCACAGAATGTAACTGCACTGAAAATGGCGTGTGCAATGGAGGTCTGCATGGCGATGGATTCTGCTTCTGTGCTGAAGGTTGGACTGGAGAACACTGTGAAATCAGACTAGGTGAGTGATGCCAAACCCCACCACTGCCTAAACCCCGACCTCTCAGTTCCTTCTGTGTGAGGGACAAGCCATGTTCCTAAGGCTGCTGCTCATGCCTTGTGCCTGACATGGCCAGGCACCCCAGAAAAAAAGTGAGGGCTTCCCTGAGGAACAGTCCCCAACACCACGGGGAGGAAAGCAGGCACAGCCCTGCTGTGGGACAGCATGGTGTTCATGCAGCAGTGATGGGAAGTGTTTCTTTGGAGCTGCTGAGTGACAGCTCCTGCACTGAACAAAATCCTAGCTACCGCACCCACTGTTACCCAGGACTTCGTGCCATGTGGCCATTTTCCCAGCAACTCAATTGTTCAGCCAACCCATCAAAAATGTCTCCAAAAATGAGCTCTCAATTGCTGGGCTCATCCTAGGATCCAGCTAATGCTACCGAACCTCACAAGGGCTGGGGCCCTGGGGTCGTGAGGAGGAGGATGGAAGTTACATTTGATCATGAATAAGTCCCCTGAGCTCAGATGATGCTCCAAGTAGACATCCTGGGGAGGAAGTTGAGGGCAGTAGCTGAGGCAAAGGCCTGAGGCATATCTAACTGTGCTCTGGGTTTGGGAGTGGGAGATGAAAGGGCATCTGCAGAAAAGCACAGGGGGAAAAAGGGGTGAACGTGGGCTTGGGGCAGAAACTGGCAGTGGCGGCCTTTCCCATGTTGCAGCCCTTGGAATGTGTGCATACGGTTTAATGACTCGTGTATGTTCTGCTTTCAGTCACAACGCCCATCTGCTCTCCACCATGCCATCCCCAGGCCACCTGCCGCTCCGGCAACCTGTGTGAATGCAACCTACACTATGAAGGAGATGGGAGAATGTGCTCAGGTAGTGCAGAGCCATAAGGGGTCGGGGTAGAGGGGTGGAGAGTGAAGGGGAAAGCAGACAGCACAGCAAGGCTGCAGGTGACCATATTCTCAGCCACTTCATGGAGAAGGGCTATATCGGTGGGATGCTTTGCAAGACAGTCAGACCACCAGAGGACCTGGCAAGGCATTTAGGTCATGCAGCTTTAAATGGTCTCCAGGCGTCGGCAGTTGGTTTCCAGGAGCTTGTTACTCCCTTTTTCAAAAAGGGGGGAAGGGCTGATGGAGAAAAGGGAGGTGGGAGGACAGCTCCCACCAGCGACCCAGAGTCCCTACACATACTTCTGTCCCCTGCAGTGATTGACATGTGCAGCCCAGACAATGGGGGGTGTGCCAGGCATGCACACTGCACACAGGTTGGCGTCAACGTGTCCTGCGCCTGTGCTCCTGGATACCAAGGCGACGGCTACGTCTGCGACCCCATAGACAGATGTATGGATGGTAGGAATGGCGACTGCAGTCAGCATGCCAACTGCATCAGCACTGGGCCAGTGAGTACATCCCATACATGCGCGGAGATCTGCATGCCTGGGAGAACAGCATAGGTGGCTGACATGGGATGTTTCAGGCTGCAGGAGGCCAGCAATGCAATAGCGTCCCTTGTTATTTCAGTGCCCGCACCTCTCATCCTCTCAGTTCCCCTGAGCTATTGCTCTCACCCTGCAGGCCCTTGCTGCCAGGCAGCAGGGCTGATGCCCTCAGTTTGCTGCCAGGCTGCAGTGACAGTCTCCTGTTGATGTTATGCTGGGGCTGTTTCTCCCCATTCCTCTGCCCAAGGGACATAAGCTGTGTCAATTGTGGCTAGCCACTCCTGGACTGTTTTGGGGGCCCCAGGATAGACTTTCCAGGATGATGCCAGCCATCCTTGCAGAGGAACTGGAGGCCAAAAGGTGGGACTGGGAGCATGTTGCAGTACAAGAAACACAAGCCATGTATCCCGAAGCTCAGCCATCTTTCAAACAGCACATGACAGATTCAGTGCAACCTTGTTTGGTTCATGTGTATCTGCAGTTGGATGTAGGGGTAGGATAGAGGCCATGTGGTCTCTTGTAGCTCTCTCATGGTCCTGGTGGACTGTGGGTGTGTTCTCCAGGCTCATCCCCAGCTTCATATGGATACAAGATTCCCCGGCTGGTGTTTGCATGTGTACACTCATGCAAATGCCAGTCTTTCTTTGTGCCACAGAATGAGCGGCGCTGCGAGTGCAAACAGGGTTTTGTTGGCGATGGGATCCAGTGCCTGGAAGAGGCTGTGCCCCCCACGGACCGGTGCCTGGAAGAGAATGGGCAATGCCATCGGGAGGCCATTTGCACTGACCTGCACTTTCATGGTGAGCATGCTCAACACTACAGTGCTAATGCAGATGTTCCCTTGAGAGGTCCCTTATCCTTCACCTTCTGGCTGGGCATTTCTTAGGGGAGATCGACTGCTGGAGGGCTGAGGGGCCAGAAACTCATCTCTGTAGCTTGGTCAGGTCTTCACATTCTCCCTTTCCCCCTACATGTCATATAGTGGAGGATGAGTCGTCCTTATGTGCTTCTGTTTGGCAGGCATGAGGTGGCCCCCAGTGGGATTGTATTGTCAGTAAGCACTGACTCCCTCATGATGCCAGAAGGCAACAAGATCAGAGAAGGCTGTGTTGCACCCCACCTCGCACTCCCTTGAGTAATGCCCATGCTCCCGCACCTCCCATGCAGCATGGACCACCCTCAGTTGGCAGTGCTGTCTGTGCTTGGACATGGCAGATGCCTTAGCCACACTACTGCTCCAGGGAGCAGGCTGGAAGGTTGCTCACTTACTGTGTTGTACTGATGCTCCCTGGCCTTGGTATTTTGCAGATAAAACTGTGGGCGTATTTCATCTGCAGTCATTCCGAAAAAAGTACGACTTCACTTACGAGCAGGCTCAGAAGGCCTGCGCAGCAGAAGGTGCTTCCCTGGCCACTTTCCGGCAGCTGTCAGCAGCACAACAGGTCAGGAGAGGGATGCAGAGGTCTGACAGGAGCCAGCTCCATAGCTTTGTGGGGTGAGGGGCATGCGATGCTTCGCTTTGGGTCTGATCTGGAGGTAGCGAGCCTGTAATGGGTGGGTGAGTGCTCAGTTGGCCAGTCTGGTCCAAGGGGGCTTTCTGAAATGTCTGTGGCAATCCCAGCCTTCACAGCTTCTCAGAAATTGCAGAACCATAGGTTTGTTGGTAGGAATCATCCATGTAAACACACTCTGGGCAGCCCCAAGCCTATACTGATGTCCAAGATTCCTCTGGCCCAGGTGTGTTTCTCATCTGTGCATTTCACAAACTTTCTATTGGCTGGATCTGGGAGCTTTTGGACCAGGACCTTTCTCAGAGTGCAGAACTGCCTTTCAGCACGTAGTGTTCTCTTGATAGAATACTGGTTTTGGATCTCAGTGGCACAGTCAATCTGTGACCGCTTAAACTGTCTGTTTGGGTGTGGTTGCTTCCTCAACCTCCAAAGGAGAAAGTCACGGAAGATGCTGTTGGCAGCCTTACCAAGAGCAAGTACAGTCCATCCACCACTCTCCCTTGTGTATGCAGCCAGTTTCATCAGCATAGATGGTGATCAGGTCTGTGACTTAAACACAGTCTTAGGAAAGATATCAGGCAACTGTTTCTTTTTTGCATTTGTGTCACACAACTGGAAGGGAATCTCCAGAGGAGATATATGCCATTCTTTGCAGCATGACATCTGGGCTGAAGGCCTACAGGGCCCTGATCCTTCTAGCTGCCTTTCCTAAAGATGAATGTTAACAATAGCCTTTGCTCACCAATGTCATCCCTGAGACTGCAGTTCCTGCCTCCCTCACCATTGTTCCTGTAGCTCCAAGGCAGCCTTCAATACCTGCAAAGTTTCTCTCAGCCACATTGCCCATGCTTACAGGATGATCATCATGGCAATGCTGAGGCAGGATGGCTGGACAAACATGAGCTCATCCTTAGCTTTTGCTCCATTTACACCTGTCAAACCAGGAGGGCTGCTGTGTCTCACCAGCTGCATCGGGACAAGACCTCTGGCAACATCCAGCCTTTTAGCTGCCAGGGGAATGTAGCATAAGGCTGCATGGTGGGTGTGTGCATCAGGGCAGAAAACCTGGGCTGGAGGTATTATTTCTAATCTAATGGTCTGTTTTCCTCTCCTAGATGGGTTTCCATCTGTGCTTGGTGGGTTGGTTGGACAACGGCACAGCTGGATACCCCACAGCCTACCCCAATCCCAGCTGTGGAGCTAATCGAGTGGGCATTGTGGACTACGGCTCCCGAAGCAATCTGAGCGAGACCTGGGATGCATTCTGCTATCGGGAGAAAGGTGAGTGGCCACGAGCCAGCATGTGCAGACAGTCTCACATTTCAGCAGGGCAGTGATGCAGCTCTCTGGGGCAGCTTGCCCCTTAGTGTACATTGCACAGAGTCTGTCTGCAGGGATTAGTGTCCTGGCAGGCTCAGGGAGAAGCAGGACATGTCATGGTTATAGTACCACCCTTGGCAGAATGCAGAGCCCTATTATCAGGGTGAGGCATTTCCCGGAGACAGTCCTGCCAGGCACAGGAAGCATGTTGGGGCAAGTGGAAGAGAACTGCCCTAAGAGCACAAGGCAAATGAGGTGCTGGGTAGGCAGGCAGGCAGATCCCCTTCTCCTCCAGTGTTGGGAAGGAATATACTGAGAGGCACCTGGAAGTTGAGGGAGAGGTGATCAGTGTAGCCACCACAGGCAAGTAAAGTTGCACCTTGACCTTCCTTTGCAGATGTGATTTGCACCTGCCGTGACGGGTTTGTGGGAGATGGGTACTTGTGCAGCGGCAAACTCCTGGATGTGCTTGCAGACCATGCTCGCTTCTCCACCTTCTATTCCGTAAGTGATGCTCTCCTGGTTCTTCAGTATGACGGTAGCCGAGAACAAGGCAGAGGGAGGGACTGAGCATAACAGCAGGGCAGAGTGGGTGGTTTGGCCTATATGCTAGGTGGAAAATGCAAATTCTGAGGCATTTTCCTTCCAAGGCTTGGGGCAATTCCTGGGTGGGGAGGTAATGGCCTTGAGCTGCCCAGGCATGCTGATGGGTAGGATCTGCCGTCTTTTCCAGATGCTGCTTGATTTTGCCAATGACACAGAAGAAGGACTGGACTTTTTCATATATTTGTCTGATGATTCTGCTCCCAAAACTCTCTTTGTCCCTTTGAATTCTGGCTTCACAGACAATGAGGTAAGCAAGCAGGGATGAGTGGCCACTTGAGTGGGCATGGAACAAACTGTCAGAGCCCCACAGTGCAGCAGGAGTTTGCCAAAGTTGGCATTATGATGATGTGAAATGGAGTCAGAGGATGACTGAGGAATTTAGGTCAGAAGGGACCTCTGGAGGTCTCTAGTCCACCACCCCCACCCCACCTCCCCACTCAAAGCAGAGCCATTTAGATCAGATTGCTCAAAGCTTTGTCCAGCTGAGTTTTGAGTATTTCTAAGGATTGTAATCTTCCCCTTCTCTAGGTAGTTGGGTTTTTTTTGTCATGTTGCTCATGAACTGAGCTGTCCTGTGGCCTTGGAGAGTGTCTGGGCTTAGGCCACATGGGGGATGTACAGAGAAGGAACAGAGTGGAAGGGATGAGTTGTCTCAGCCATCTCCCATCCCTGTTGCTTTTTCAGACGCTGACAGGAGAAGAACTGAAGCTCCATGTGTCGTCCAGCGATGTCATGCTGTTCAGCTTCAATCTCACAACAGGCACCATCATCCCTTCCCAGTCAGGATACAATCTCCATGTCTCAGACCTCCTTGTGGGGAATGGCACAGAGCGCACAGTAAGTTTGACCTCTGAAGAGGGTTAAAAAAAAAAAAAAAAATCCTTGGGTTTTCACCATGTCTCTTTTGAAACAGGGAGTAAAGGGGAGGTTTTTCTAGTCGGGTGAAATCATCTGTCTTGTGCTGTAGGATACCAAGGGGATCAATGACACAATGATTGTGGAGTGGGACATCATAGCTTTCAACGGTATCATTCATGCAATTGCAGAACCACTGAGGATGCCACCACCCATAGTGCATCTCAGTCAGGTGAGCATTTGACAGTGTGAATGGGGAAAGATTGTCGTGTTTCAGTGGAGTCAGGCCAGGGAATGGGGAAGAAACGAGGAGGTAATGTGGTCCCAAGAACTGACTTTGTAGCACATATTCTCCTGGCACGTGTCATTATTTTGGCCAGGCTGCCCAAAGTCATGCTGGGAAGCTCCCAGCAGGGTGGTGTGGTAGGAGAGCACCCACTAGCGAGCCCAGAGCTCAGGCAGGGGAGTGTCCTAACTGGGCCACTGTTTCTTATTGTAGGTGAACAGCATGGTCCAGTCTTCAGGCTCCGTGGCCACAGGCACGTTGTCAGCACTGTGCTTTGCTCTGGCGCTGGCTGCTGGTGCTGGTGTTGCCTATTACTGCATCAAAAGGCGACGTCGGGACGAGCAGTTTGGGTATTTTCAGGTAAGTAAGTGCAACCAACAGCCGGGCAGTGGGTCATGGGGAAGGGCACTATCATGTCTGGAGTGAGGGCAAGAAGGGAATTTAGGCAGGTGCAAGTCTTGGGAAGAGTGTGTTGGTGTCTCTGGAGGGTTTTTTTGTTGGTTTTTTTTAGGAGACATGGTTTGTCTGCATGGTCTTGTGCAGCTGCGGGTAGGGTATACAGCAAGTAGAGCCTGTGTAGTAGTGCGCGCACTGGTGGTGTACTGCTGTAGGCTAGGGGGTTCTGTTGGGCTGGTAGTCCTTTAGGGTCCATGCAGTTAGGAGGGTGAGCTTTTACTGACCTCCAAGCCCTTTTTGTCATATCCTGACCCTGAGGGGCACAGGGTTTGGGGCAGGGAACGGGCAGAGCGGGCATTTGGGTAGGTGCAGCTGTCTGCTGTTCTTTAGGAGCATGTCCTAGGTTGCAGCAAGTGCACACAGGCCGATTATGGCTGTGTGTCTACTGCTTTTTGCTTTTTTTTTTTTTTTTTTTTTTTGCCAGTATGAGGTTCCTACAAAGCATCTGGTCAGCAGTGGTGGAAGCACTGTATGAGTGGGGTGCCGGGGTTTTTCTGTGGTTTTAATGGGTCACATGGTTGCTACAGTGTGGGGGAGACGCATATGCAGGCAGGCATAGCTTGGTTTCTCATCAGGGACAAACGTCAGAGAGGGTGCGGTGGGGGTGGCTGTATGATGAGGAAAAGGGAGCTTTCACCTGAGATACTGGGTGTGGTTTAGGGCACTGTGGCCACATTAGGGCCAGGTCCATCCCCAGGAGTGAGTGAACACCAGGGCAGGTTTCTGGTGTTGGCCTGAAGGAGGGTAGCAACAAGCTCCAGTATTTGTGTTGGGAGGAGCAGACCAAATATAAGGCTGGCTTTTTAAATGCCTGTCAGTTTTTGGAGCCCCTTTTTGAGGCTCAGCCTCTGTAGGGAGTGAGGTGACAGTGGAAAGCAGGGAAGCTATGGCATGTTATAAATGCAGAGGCTGCTTTTAGGAGAGAAAGAAAGAAGGTGGAGTGGCTGTGGTGACAGTTCTCAGAGAGGTGGTATGGTATCACCTCTGGGTGCCAGGATTTTGAAGAGTGGTGGTTACGCTACGGCACAGGGGAACAGTGAGGAGCACAGCTGGCATCTAGTGGGTTGGGAGATCTTGTGAAGGAGCTTTAGTTCCTAACAAGACACACATCCAGTGCTGCATTTAGTCACTGTGCTGCGCTGTGGAAGCACAGGCATGCAGGGGCCCTTTGGGAGGTGGCAGAAGGGCGAACACGGTAAACGAGAGGCGGTGAGGCAGGCAGCTGGGAGCTGCCGTTGAGCGGAGGGAAGCCTCGGCGTGTCTCTGGGCCATGACGGCACAGTGCCACAGGATCGGTGGCTTCTCTCTCAGCCTGCCGCAGCGAGGGAGCGGCTGGGGGGAGGGAGCCCCTCTCTCCCCGCAGGGCCTGCAGCAAAGCGGTGGCTGCGGAACGAGGCCTCTCCGCGCACCTGCGGACGGACTGCGGGCCCCGGCCCGGGAGAGGCCGCAGCGCCCGTTCCAGGCACAGAGAACAAAGCCGGTGGCGGTTTTCAGGCGACCCCGCCGACTTACGGGAGCGCTGCCCGCTCGGCGGCGGCTCCAGCCTCGCCGAGGCGTCCGGGCCTGCCCGGGCAGAGCGGGCGGCCGCCGCGGGTGCGGGACCGCAGCAGCGGCATGGCGGCGCGGCGCGGCGCGGCCCTCTTCACCCCGCGCCGGGCACGGCCCGCCAATCGGCGCCGCCGCCCGAGGCCCCGTCCCCGCCCGCCCCGCCAATGCCGCGCCTCTCTTCCAGGCTGACCTGCGCCCGGACGAGGAGGAGGAGGAGCAGCAGCAGCAGCAGCAGGAGGGGCGCGTGCGCCCGGAGGCGGGACTGCGCCCTGCCAGGCCCCGCCCGCAGCGGCCGCTCGTCGCCATCCCCAACCCGCTCTACGGAGGCCACGCCCCCGACTACGAGCCGCTGCACGTGAGCACCGCCGCGGCCCGCGCATGCGCGCAAGCTCAGCCCTCCGCGCGCTCAACGTACCGCAGTAACGGCCGCGAGGCCGCCGCCTGCCCCCCCCGTGCTCCGCTCCCTCCCTCCCCCACCGCCCGCCACCCCTCCTGCCACGGCTGCCCCTGCACGGCAGCCAGGCTCACCTCCGCCTCTCTCTCCCGGCAGGACTCGCTCCTCGCGGACGACTTTCTCGACAGCCACGGCTTCCTGCAGTGAGGCGCCGGGCACGCACGACGCCGGCAGAGGCGACACTGCGGCCATCCTTCGCCCTACGGAGCGTCGCTCCCAGGCCCCAGGCCGAGCCCCACAGCACCTGCTGCTGCATCCCGAAGCACACAGACAAATAAAGCGCTGCGTAAACACTTGAGGCCGCAGCAGACCCCATCTGTTTGCCCTCGCGCTGCTCTGTGGCCAGCCCGGTTCAGTTCAGTTCAGTTCTTCCTCCTTCCCCAGATGACAGCCTTGCACTCTTTACACCCCCCATCACTCCATCTGCACACGCCAGTCAGCTCCCCAGCCCCCACGAGCCAACATACAACAGAAGAGCACTCCAGCCAGCCCGCACTTTTTACTGGTCCTTTTCCATACGCTACACTAGAGGTGGTCTGCCAAAGCGTGCCCCAAACCCTCACTTCCATCACCAAAAGCTCAATTAAACCACAGCACAAATGCACAGTCACCTAACACCAGACAAAGTCTTACTGTATGACATTTCCCTGCCCCATCTCTCTCCCACTGTGAATACCAGCCCTCCCCTATGTTACCCAGGCAAGCTCCTCCCCCCCCCCCCCCCATATTCAGGTACAGCTTGCATTAGTTGTTAGTAAGGGTCTTGAACACCCCTTTTGCTCCAGCCATGTGTCAGCCTTGCTGCACCATGGCCATTAAAGAGCACAACATGCTCCTCCCTGCTCTGGCACCCCCACCCCAGCACCTCGCACCCAGTCTCTCAGACACCCCCTCTAGCTGCTCCCCAGGCTCTTGGTCATGCACCCAAAGCTGCCCTCCCAGGACAAGCAAAGGAAAGAAGACAAGCACCACCTACGTAGTGAGTTGGTTAGTTAGTTATTGCACACCACAGACCTTTATTGAGCCTTCAGACTACACACTGCACAAAGACACCAATTGCCATGTGCGCATACTACAACACAGTTTGTTACCTAGTAAGTAAACACAGAGCAGCTACAGTAATACCAACTATTCAGGCAGCTGAGTCAAGAGCAAGGCATTTTGAAAGTCTGCAATAGCCTGGCACATAGCATGAAGCAGAGGCAGTGAGACTCAGGTGACAGACTGACAGGCCAGCCTGGCACACCACCTGGAGGAGCACGAGGGAGAAGAGATGTGCGTGTCTCACTAAGGGTTGCTAGCACTTACTTATCCACTGTATTACTGCACTTTTCAGTGAGGAGCTTCCTTGGCACAAGGGCCCGCCGCACTGATCAGGTGCCTCTGTCTTGCCTGCCCACCCATGTTTGCAACATGCAGCCCACACATCAATTGCCACAGCTCACTGCTCACAAGCAACCCATGCCGACTTCCACACTAATTCCTACAACATTACCCCCCCCCCAAAATAAAATAACAAACAGTCCTTTACCCACCACACAGACATTCATATATCTTGCATCCTGAACCCCTTCCCCCCCCCCCCCGCCCCGCAGTCTATTGCCCATTTCCTTGCTAGCTCACTGCCATTACCCATGACATGCTAATACATGCTACACCCTGTCAACAGCTGGCACAGTCCCTCTGCCAGGCTGAAAACCAGCTCCAGCCTCAGCCCCCAACTGCTAGCCAACTCCTCTTTACACCCTCACCCTGATTTAGCCATCACTTTACCTGTGCAATTGCCCGGCAGCAGAGCTGCTGAAAACATTATCCCTATCCATACAGAGAGAAATACGTCCAATTCCTATTCCTTCACCCTTTATCATCAGGCCTGCCTTTCCAGTTTAAAAAAAAAAAAAAAAAAAAAAAAAAAACACTGCAAGCTGGTACTAAACACCCATCCTTCAGTGGAGCTTTCTGACAAATGGAGGTGCCAAAGCTGGCATGCCTGCTTATGTACAAGTTTCTACCAAATTTCCTCAATTCCAAAACCCAGGGCCTGCAAATCAACACGTATACCCATGCTGTCCCCTCAACCACCACCCTTGCTTCTGCTCTGATGATGTTCCGCCTGCAAGAGCTCTCTTCATTTCCACTCCTCTCACCACTGGCCCACTGTGCTGTCCTGCATTGCACTCTGCTGTCCTGTGACAAAGTCACGTACAGAGGTGCCCTGTGTGACAGCACCTGCACCATGGACATCCTGGACGTGCAAACCCTACTCCTGACACCCTGGGTAGGCCTGGCCTTCCCTCTATACTCACTGCGTGCAAAACCCCCCCCCAAACCACCACACACACACACACACACACACACACACACACACACACCCCCGGCAGCCTTCAACAATCACAGGCTTTCCTCCAAATCCTGGGAACCCTCCCTTGCCTTCACACCCATTTACCTCACTGCCTCTCCCCCCAACACCTCGCCAAGGATTCTGAGGAACACAGCCCATCTCGCCACCTTTCAGAGCTGATACATGACCAAAAGATCTACAACCAGCACTCCAGCAACACTGCACCATCTCATAAACTGCACTGGACAAGCAGCCCTGGTATGTGAAGGTGCACACCCAGAGACAGGCTACCACATCCCTGAGGGCAACAACCCCCCCCCCCCCCACCCCTCCCCTTAAGCCACACTGACACTACTGCTGAATGCTGGCACACCTTGGGAGAGTCACTCTAATCCCCAAAACGCACCACACACACAGCCCCAACCTTTCACTTGGCCTTTATAGAAAGTGAGCTCAGCACTAGCCACGAGACACCTCTGACAAGGGGGGGGGGGGGGGGGGGGATGGCTTCATCTCCCACCTAAAGGGGACACCTTAACACTACCCATCACCCTTGTCACCATCTGCAAATGGTGCAGCAATGAAGGGAGGAGGAGAAAGGGAGGCAACCAGCTCCCATGCCTCCAAAGCCTGCTCCCACTGCCTCTGCCTTTGAACCTCCTCTGACTGCCTATGCATGTCTAGCTTCAATGACAACATCTACACTACCAGTCTCCCTTGGGGCCCAATTTGGGGCCCTCACAGACCACATACTCCCCCCCCCCCCCCAGGAGACCTCCTACCCTTTCATTCCATAGCACCCATTTCCCACATAGCCAGCAACGACAGGGCCACCCAGCCTTTCTGTGGCATGACTGTTGCTCCTGTTTCCCATGGCCTACCCAAGTCAGGGTAGCACAAACTCTCACCAATTTCTACCCACCTGCCCCTTCATCCCCTTCCCAGTGTCCTGCCTACTCCTCAGGGCAGTTTGGTGAGTAACAATATGGCCCTGGAGCAAAGTGAAGAGCCTGCTCTTGGCACCTCACATCCCAAAGTAGCTCCGGCCCCTTCATGGCCCCCCCAGAAGACAACCTCTGCTCCATGACCTGCCCTCTACTGACCTGCCTTCACCACTGTCCCATGTCCTCTATGCTCTGGCATCACTACTAATCACCTCTTTCCTCTTCCTCACCCAGAGGATATGTGACAGTGCTTTGCACACTCCCCTTTCTGACCACCCATCACAAACAGCAGCACTTCACAATCACACTCCTAGTACCTCTTCACCAGCCATTCCATATACTTTAGGGCATAGCTCAGGAGAAACATGTTAATGGCCAGCACCTCTACTGCCACAACTCTGCACCTTCCCTAACAGACTAAAAATGGCCCTCTGCAAGTCATAACATGCCACACTGCACCATCAACTGCCAAACAATTCTAGAGACCCTTCTCAAAATACCAACAACACATGGCACCAAGCCCACAACAACCTGACAGCGCATGGCACCAAGCCTACTCAAAAACAGGCAAACCACCAAACACTCATTTTTTGGACCTTCTGACACCAATTCCACCCAACTGTCATATGGGACACAGACATCCTGCACATTTAACTCAGCAGTTCCCTACCAGAGGCACTGACCCAACAGATAAGGCTGGCCAGGAACGGGATGGGTCCTAGGGCCTCTGGTACCATTTCTGGGTAGGTAACACTGCTGACTTCACAGTCATTCGTAATACATTCACTGACACACTTCACTTATGGTCAGCAACCCTGTCCCCTCACTGTCCAGATGTGCAGAATCACCGATACCATAGTTCCCAAGGATGTCAGAGCAGCTGCAAGGCTAACACGCCTTGTCACATCTTACATAGGAGTCCAGGTCATGCTCACTGAGTAAAAGAGACTCAGGACTCCACTTCTGAGCCGCTTCTCTGGGCACAGAGCAGAGGGCAGCAGCTTCTTGCCACTAATAGTGGCTGTCAGTCATACCTACTCCTACAGAGGACTCCCCACAGCTCACTCATGGCCCAAAATAAGCATCCACCCTCTGTCCAGCCTGTCTTTGCAAAGCACCTCAGGAAAGGGATGGTGCCAGTGAGGGGAAAAAATAAACACACAATCTACACACATACATAAGTGTGAAACACCCTTTAGTGGTAGACGGAGAGGTGCTGCTAGCTGAGCAGCCCAGCTCCACATACAAACTCTCACCATGCTGTTGCCCAGCATGGCCCTTCACCGGATATGCACCATCTCCTCCAGGAAGGGGGTTTTCATGCAGCCTGTGCAGAGCTGATCCATCCAGAGAGGAGCCTCGTGCTGCAGAGGGGTGCGGCGGGGGTAGAAGGTGAAGTTTACATCATAGTTCAGCAGGCAGCTGATGGATGCCATGTAGATATCGGAGAATCGCACCAGCCGCCGAGAGAAGTACGTGGGGTTGTGGAAGGTGCGGAAGATGCTTCCGAACTGGGGGTTGAACAGGTTCTTTGTCAGTGACCTGAGAAGAGAGAGTTGGTGCTCTGTTGACATGAGGCACTCCTCACGCTCACTTCCTGCTCAGTATGACCCACTGCTCAGGCTGTGGCACCTTTCCGCACAGCACCAGACACTCCATGGCCTTGCAGGCTCCCGAGGGGGACTCCCTCATGAGATATGCTCAAGACTATGGCAGCAGGACAGTGGCCTCGGCACCTGCAGCCCAAAACCCCCTTGTTCCCTGCACAGGAGTCGAGCCAACTCAGAGAAGCACTCCAAGAGTTTCCAGCCCGCATCAACCCACTCACAAACGCACAGTCAGAGATCACCCCAGGTACCCTCCCATCCAGGCTGCTAAGCAGACCACCCCTGCACAGTGAGACCATGATGAATGCACACATCTTTCACCACGCTACCTTACTCTTCCTTGTTAACATACATGTTACAGTCAGGGATGCACTTGCAAAGAGTGCTGCTGCAGGTCCTGGCACTGCAAACAGCCTATCAATCCCTCCCAGCACAAGCTGACACCATCTCCCCTAGCCCACCCTGCACCTGACCCATCCAACCTCCCCATCTTGGGACTGCACTGCTGCTTCCCTCCACAGACATGGGGCACCAGGGAGGACCACGTGCCCACAGCTGCAGTACCACTTTCCCCAAAACACAGGTTGCAAAACAGATCTAGAATAGGCCTGGGAGCCCCTGAGAGACCTCACAAGCAAGGAGGGCAATGCAGTCACCTAATCTCCTGACGCTCCTTCATCCACTCCAGCAATACCTGCTTTGACTCTGCGTCCTGATACATCTGCAAAGACAACAGCAGAACACACCATGTTTCATCAGTCCTGCAAGTCACATCTCAGCTCCCCCCAGATTCCACTGTAACTCACAATCCCACATACCCACAGCATTGCCTCCATTTGAGGAGAATGAGATGCTCTTTGAGAACACAAGCAAGATGGTACATGCTCTTATTCCCAGGCTAAGCTCAAATCTCAGACTCAGAAGGAGAAGACATATTACCCACCCCACTCAGACAGGAGCTGTTTACCTGCATTCTCTCCAGCAGCCCCGTCAGAGCCTGCTGCCAGGTCAGGGAGTGCATGTACTGTTCTGTGTTTATGATACGAATTTCCGTCTCCAGTTCAGGCACTATGGCTCCGGTCCTCCAGCCATGACGCAGCATGAGGTCCTAGAGGTCGGGGTGAGAAAACAACCAAGAATTCAGCATAAGACTGACAGCCAAACACAACTGAATTTCCTAGAAGAGCGGTCTGTTCACATTACTGATTCTCAGGGAAGAGGCATCCTAACGGCACATCTTGGGTCATGCTGATCACATCCACCTCACAGCCACCAGGATCACCTGCATGAACCACCCAGAAATGTGGCAACCAGTGAGCCTTGGGACCCACATAAACTACTCTCAAGTTCACAACCAGCAGTTTTTCTCAACCTGCAGAAAGTACTTCAGGAATCCTTTCTCAATTGCTTGCCTCCGCACAGCAGCAGAATGAGGATGCTTACATGTCCTATGTGTGTCCCTGAAAGCCGCAGCCTGCAGAGCACCATACATAGCGCACCAGAAACCTGAGCACTCAGAACAGGGCCCTATCTCGCATTCCAACACAACTGCAACCACAACAATCACCCAGAGAGGAAGCTTGCTGTCACCTGGCTACACTCTCTCCTCACCCTTCTCCTATCAACTGAGAAGAACCCCAGCACTGCCTCACTCGCACTCCTCTCCTGCCACAAGAGCTAACCATCTTGCACTGCTTCTTCCCGCTTGGCAGGACTCTAACAAGCTTGCTTCCATCCTTGCTGGCACCCTGCTACCTTCTGCCCTTTAGCTTTTCCCACAAAGGCTTCCTCTCTTCAGCCATTCTGGGATGATCCAGGCTTTCCAAGCCAATAGGGAGGTCTCAGGACAGAGGTGCAGAAGTCTGGCAACATGCACCATTACAATATGTCCTCTATGAGTTAACTGCCTAAAAGCCTCAGCCTGGACACAGGCTCCCAAATCCTTCTGATGCACCACAGTGCACAAGACTTAAAGCCCTGTTGGGATCACATGGAAGCAGCATAGAGAGCAGAGACCTTGTTACTTACCGCAAGGTCACTGTAGAGATGGTCACCAAAGTAGAGTACTTTGGACCCACGCCAACCAGTTAGCCTTAGAAAATCGAAGAGATTACCCTGTAAGTAAAGGGAACACAGACAGGAGTGTGGTTACAGGACAAATGCCTCCATTCGCACTGGCTAGTACTGGGCAGCCACCTCAGCAGCACTGTCAATGCAACTGACTTCGCAACATGCTGCCACACTGCAGGCAAATGCGCACCCTCATGAGATGCCAACCTGCTCATTCCCCCACCATTCAAAACCACGTTTTTATCCTTCCCCACTTTCTTCCCATGTGACAACTCCCCTGTACATGCCACAGTCTTCCTCAAACACACAGAGTCTACAGAAAAGAAAAAGAAAGAAAAAAACTCTTGTGACCCCAATAAGCAAGTCATGGGGAAGGAGTTCTGTACTCTATGGCACAGCAAGTCAAGGGGGACTACATGAACTAAAAGGGAAACAAAAGGAGACAGTTTAGAGCCCAAAAATGAAAGACACCTTGATCAGAAAAACCTGAGCAATTGATAGAAAGAACCCCAGGTGAAGCTGCTGGACTAGATGACAATGTTTTCACCTCACAGGATGCATCAGAGACAAGGTGAGCACCATCATGCAAGGCTTTCCGACTTAAGAGCACTTAAGACTGTTCTCACGTCACTGATTACCATCCCAACCCAAAAGATTAAGAACACTCACATATTCACAGGAATTGCTCAACCAAGCCAAAAAAACAGGCAACTTGGGCAGATTCACAGCTAAGCAAAACAAACCAAACTCCAAAGCACCTAGCTAAAGCACAGCAAAATAGCAGCTTGCAAGGCTTTCCAAACATCCGCCTGCATACAGAGGAGACTTCAGGGACCCTCCTTCCACTCTCCACACAAATTTTCCACATGAGTCATGATGGAAACAAGATCCACTAGGAAAGCAAAACGCCCTTTCAATGCTAACAGACTGGACTGTGCCAGCACAAGCTGTTGATGCAAACCTGCAAGTCACTCGACAGCAATCTGTCCAGCCAGTACACTGCTTCCTTCAGTGCCAGGGAATATCTAGCATGCCTATCCAACAGCACCGACCCTGCAGTCAGGTATAAAACCTCTGTAAGAAGACCTGCCTCTCATGCCCCTTTTAAAACCACCCCAGAAAGATGCCTGGTTGCCTGACTCAGGGTCAGTAGTGCCAATAATGCAAGCCAGCTCCCATAACAAATTGCAGCCCTGCATTTGGCAACTGCCAGCGTACCACACACATGGATGCATTGCAAAGGGTGCCCAAAGCCAAGATGTTGGGCCTCCCATTTCTGCAACAACACCAAGGCTGTGCAGACTTCACTTAACAGCACAGAAACACAGGGCCAGGAAAGGCTTTGCATATCTAGGACACAATGAAAGCAGCACTGCTGCTGCTTGCTTGAGGGTTGCTCAAGAAGCCACAAGCATAACAGGGAAATGGACCACAGCATTGGGAGGAGGATGCTCCCCTTGCTGTACTCTGGTCACCTCAAACAGCAGTGGGCCTGATGATAAGGAAACCCATGCTTGGACCTCAGCTGGGCCTCAGACCTGCTATACAAGCTCCTGGAACCAGCTCTCCCTTTCATCTCTATTTCTGCATCTTCCTCTCTGAGATCACAGGCTAGGAAGGGAGGGGAGTACACACATGCCACACACAGAAAACACCATGTCTGTCAGAAAGCAGGGAGACAACACACCAGATTAGAGGGCCATCACTTAAACTTCCTGCTCTTCAGTGCAAAATGCTGATCCCTGAGGTCCCATTCATATGGGACACCCACAGCACAACTGATAAACAGCTGTGCTTCAGGAGAGAGGAACAAGTCAGCTCAGGACCCTTTAGCAACATAACTAGCACAAGGTCCATGGCTACTAAAGCTTGCCAGAAAGAGGCATACTGTGGCACTCGAAGAAACCATGAATGCTGGAGAGAGGGTGGACTACAACCAGGATACACTCTCTGTCACATCCCACAGACCAGTCAGGCAAAAGCCTTGATACAGTGGGAGGAACATGGTCATGGGCGAGAACTCAAGAGGAACTCAAAATCCCACCCATCCCTCCTTTTTCCCTCATCTTTCCCCTTCCCTGGTGCAGCACACATTTGGTTGAGCAACCTGTGGCCACAAGATGCAGGTGGTCAAGAACAAGATTTAATTCAACACTGGACTATTAAACCTGATGGCTGAGGTGCACCTTTTCCCCCAAGGGAGCTGCTAACCCACGGGTAAAGTTTGCCCATGGGAGGGACGCTTTGTATGAGCTCTGATTGCATTTTCCCAGCTCCTAGCCCTTGGCAGAGGATGGGACATGAGTAAAGTGCTTTGACTGACCCACTGGACAGGCCAGAGTCTTCCCAGAAGTGCTACTCAAGGACATGACCTACTGTTCTACCACAGGTCAGGTCCCAGCTATTTGACCGTGACCTCACTAACGATTTCCTCCCATGGGATCCCACAGCTCACATAACCAAGAACAAACCGTCCTAAAGCAAGAGGCACATGTTCTCAGCAGACAGATCAGCTGCAAGGAGAACACCCTGAAGCAGCAAGCTCACCAGAGTAACAGTCCATCCTTCGGACATGCTTCTCTTTCAGGAAGGGAAGAGAGATGGGACCCAGGCTTTTTACCCTATTTGATTATCCTTGTTTCTTCATTCCTTCCTCCACAAGCCACTCCAGCATGAAACCTCTCCTAGCTTACAAAGACCATTCCTTTCTAAAAAAACTAAGCAGCCTGTGCTATTGACAATCTTTTCCTGTGCAAAAACCTCCATCTTTATAGAAAGGGGCAGTGAAAAGAGGTCAAGACAACTATACAAGACCATGGGGCACAAAGCCGGGCAGCTTTGTTAGCCCCTGCCACCTCTTCCTACCTTACGGAGGATAGTTTGGAGTGAGGTGTGAGGTGTGGAAGACCTCTGCATACCCATCATATTTCAGAGAGCTCTGCCTTCTCACCCTCAACGAGCACAGCTCTGACAGCCAGTCCAAGACAGTGGTTTCAGGTCTGGGATGTCAGGAGAGCTAAGGGAAACATGCAGCTACTGGCCATACTGGGCAAGATCAAAACACAGCTCCTCGGGTCACTAGCTGACTGTGCACTGGAGCAGACAGGGTCCACTGGGCCTGATCCCTGCTCCACATGCAGATGATATTCCCCTGCTGCTCCTTCTCACACACACAGGACAGCAGTAGGGAAAAGCCTGGCCTCACAGAGATAGCTCAGCAAAGGTCCTTTGGGGCAGAAAAGCAAGCACCCAACACCACAGGCTACCTGGCCCTGCCCTTTCCCCTCTTGCCCCTACCCAAAGAATCCTCCAACTCTAATGCCAAACCCAACTGACCTGGGAGGAATGCATCACTCCAGTTACACACCTTTCTGCAGCATGACCCACACATAGAGCTGCACAGGAAACCATTTCAGAGCTGCAGATGAAAAGTTTCCTTACCAAGCAGCTCTGTCATACCTTATTCCAACTCTGCCTCCTGTGATCGTAATAAGCTGTGTTTACCAGGAGAGCAGCCTTTTCTACACCTGGCCTGAGACACATCTGACTGTTCTTGGAGGTGAGTTTATCACATGCTGACAGTCAACACAGCCCTTGGCAAGGCTTTCTGATATACAAAAAGACCCTTTATCCTAATGCTGACATCCCAGCGGAAGCTGAAGGACTTTCCAGAGACACACAAATCCCAAGGCTATTGCTCCACAGCATGCCAAGAGACATGCTGAAAATATTTGTGGGGACAATATCATACTGGGCGAGCATGAACACTGCATGCGCACAGAGGGCATCTCCTGTTCCCATTGGCCAGCACAGGCACTCTTTTCAAGGATTTCCATTTTTCACTTTTCACACACCAGTGTCAAACATCTACAAGTGATCTGCAGAAAAAAACATAATTTTTTCCCACTCTGATTTTTCCTGTTTCTTTATTATCTCCAGGCTTTTCCAATGACTCCCAAAACATGCATCTTATGAGTACCCACCATTTCAGACTCTTGCTTCATATCTCTTATGCACCCAGGTCACTTTACCTCTTTGTAGATCTTTCCCTTCTCCAGCTGGCTTATTTTGTCCCACTGCAGTGAGCCTTTATCATCCAGTTTTCGAAAAGGTCTGGAAAAAGAAGGGGGTGATGTCAACTTCTTTTGATTTTTGGCAATCATTACAGCAGCTACAAGACTCAAATCAGAAAACTTGTTCACCTATGTAACAACTCATAATAAAAGTGTTATGTGAGAAGTGACCTTCTTCTGCACTCTTTTCTCAGGGAAAGAGAAAGTCAGAGAGAAAGAAAAATATTTTCAAAATGCTTCCACTGACTGTAACTATTTCATGGTAATAGCCCTAACAATTCTTCTTGCTTTTCAGATAGCAGGTTTAAAAAAAAAAAAAAAAAGACTCCCTCTGAAAATGCTGTGGCCATGCAGGTTTTGCCATGAAACACTTTCCATCCTGTTTCAGCAGTCTGGCTACTCCCCAGCACTACAGAGACTGTGGAATGTCTTAATAGGATAGAGCAGTCTGAGGAGCAGATGGAGAACAGTCTCCATGCTGATCTTGGCAGCTGACCCCTGTTGTTCTTGAGGGCTTGCCTTGTTACCTTCCACTCAGACAGAAGAAAAAATGAGGCTTAAGACATTTGATCCCTATGGAGGTTTATGTTAGATGGGAGCACTGCTTCCTTGTGGGGCAGGAGGTCCAAACTGTGAGCTCCAAGACCAAAAGCTGTTGCTGCAGCAGGCAGTGGACAGTCTCATCCAGGAGAAATACTGTAGGATCCTGAGCTGCCATAGGACAGAGGGAACCCTGCCTTCCCCACCAGCTCTACAGCCTACCAGTTTAGGCAAGAGACCTCCTAGACCATGAGTGGTCCCAATGCACACCTGCATCTTCCCTCAGAAAAAGCACTCCACAGTTCACCACATCTCACCATCAGTAGGTTTGCCCCTCACCTTGGATCTGTGTGCCCTGTCATTCCACTGGTCCATTACATGAGCGGACCTTAGGTACCATGCAGCCATAAGGTTTTATGCATCATAGCTCCAGGCCACATTTGTAAGACATTTTCCCTCACATCCCATGCAGAAAACCTTTACCAGGTTCAGTTGGACCTTAACAGCACACTACGCACATTTACTCAGCTTTCAGAACAAGCCACAAGGCTCCCTATAACATGCAGTGCATCCTTTCTTCCTGCTTTGCAGCATGCCCATTTCTCAGACTTGAGGTTCCCACAAGATCAGGAAAGCTCAGTTTCTTCTTTTTGACATTTCTCAGGCTGAAATGAAATCCCCTTACCACTACATCACTGCAGGTGGTAAGAGGGAAATAAACATCAGAGGTAGCAGTAGAAGCCATGTGGTGAGGAAAACTACTTCCTTGTGGCATGGACAATGGGATTATTGTGCAGAAAATGGCTGGCAAACTAGTCCCTTACAGAACTCTACATTTTCCATAAGTGGCTTCAATATCACTTATCTGCAATAGTAGAGTCATATTACATATGCTGGCTACCTATCCCTTCTGTGATGCCCCTGTCAAATTTCAGTCACAAAACAGCAACTGTCCTCAGAGCAACATGCTCCTAAACATCTTGCACTATCCAGACCTTCTCTCTTCCTTTCCACACCTCGCTCACCAGCAGGAAACGAAGAACGGGCACTACACATGCAGTAGCAGGGTATTGCTGTCCAGCATGAAAATGGATTTCTGTAGCATCTAGCTTTTGGTTCATCACAAAATTGAGAAATAATAGCAGCAGCGAGCAAGAGCTTATATCCCCTGTCTGCATGATTTTGAGGGTCAGCAGTGCCTACTAAGGAACTAGAGGTGACTGTTGGGACAATACTCCAAACAACATCTTCCCTCTTCCACCCTGATCACTAAAGTGGAACAAATTGTATTTACTGTAAGGGTACCCCTAGCACTCTCATACAGTTAAATGCATTGCAACTGCTCACAAAAACACTGTTGAACAAAGTGGTATCTGATTTTTCTCCCCCTCGACTTTGGTCACTAACACCTACAATCGTGTCAGAGCAAAATTATCTTTTCCTAGTCAGTGAACACAGATATGTGACAGTTTCCACAACAGCTCAGATAACAAACAAACAGTCAGACAAACTGCACTCATAGCATCACTGTGTCTTGCTTTGCCTTTGCTTTCTGAGAAAATCCAAAGCATTATAACCAATATTATCTGGCCTTCCCTATGTAACAATGCTCTGAAATACTGCTAGGCCATAGATGTGAAGGCAATCTAAAGTTCTGGACTGCTGGCACTTAAGCGCATCTCATACAGCGCACAAGGGCCAACCTTGGAAATGGAGCAATTGCATTACTTATGCCTAAAACTGACCGGGTGTTTCTTTTCCAACGGTCAGCACAGATAGAGTAAGCCATTTCATAGCCTTATTCCTAATTATGCTAGTGGCCTTGAGGGTGGGGGAAGAAAATACACAAAGAAGGATTCCTCAAGGACAGAATACAATAATTCCTGGTCAGTCATCAATTGAGGTAACAAAGCAGACACAAATCCCCCAAACCAATAATCCAAAGAACAAAGCAAAGACAACAGCTTGCCTATGAGCTAGTCCCTTGGCAGCTCCTAACTTACCACAAAACTCAGCCACTATGTACAAAGGCTTCCAAAGCTGCTAATTACAAGACAGCATACATACAGTAACTAAAAAAAACAGTTATTTTCTGTGGGTAACAGGAAAAGGAAAGATTCTGGCACACTCTCAAGACCTAGTGCCAAGAAACAGTCAGCTCTCATACATACCATTCCGCTTCTCTGGTCTTTTCCATTTTCCTTCTAAAGATTTAAGTACATAATTAATACCCCTAAAAATCTAAGGTAAGCCCAAGCCATGACAAAACAGTTGAGGCTAGATATGGCCAATTTTAGAAACATACTTTCTGTTTGGCACTACTTATGTTATTCCTAGACTGGTAGGTTTGTTTTGGCCAAGACATCTCCTCAGAGAGTATCCAAGACAGGGCTGGATGTGGTATGGAGCTAGATTATACTTAGAAAAACACTACTTTTCTGAAAGGTAAAAGGAACCGTTTAATTCAGAGAAAGGGCCTAAAACCTCAGGCCCATATGCAGCAGTGTATCATCGTCTTGGGACACATACTTCCGCCTATCAGTAAAGAAGTTGGGCTTGTCAGCTTGCACAATGACCATGTCGAATAAATCCCGCCAGTTCTTGCCAACCATGTGTTTCATTCCTTTGTCCCTACAGGCGAAAAAGCAGAAAAGTTAACAGATCCAGCAATCTCTTTCGATGTACTGGCCCACCATTGCATCTTTACAACAATTCTCATTACAGCAACAAAGAAGAAAGCACAGAGATTTCTGAATCTCCCAATGCTGACTGATCACACAGAGGATTGATGTGGCACTCTGACAATTTCAAGCTGTCCCTTCCTTTCTCCTGCTACCATGGGAAGTCCAAACAAGTCTGTACTTCTGTGACCCAGCACAAGCTACTGGAGGTAATCCGAAGTGGTGTCTCAGTAATGTTGTGGCCAGCCAAGCCTTATAGCTTCCTCAAACAGTCAGAGCCATTGGTGTAAAGAGAGCGGTGGGGCTCACCATTCACCACAACCAGTTCCCAGAAAGCAGTCTCATCACTATTGCCACAGGAACCTCTAGCATACAACTTTCAATGCTCATGTGAAAGACTGCACTGCAATGCACTTGTTGTGCCATGGTGACCCATCAATGCACAATAACAATACTCACACAAAGCTAAAAGGACTGTTTGTAATGAGGAAGAGTTTCTTGTTGTGGTTCACCAGTCGGTTTAGGACAGCATAGATTTCATCCCCATGTAGAATATACTTTTCTGTATTGGAATAAAACAGACATCATTGATCAAAAAACATTGGCATAGGTCATGACCACATTTCATTAAAACCAAACCAAACCTAAGCACCTATACTAATAGGAGTGCAAAAGCCTTGAAGCTCAGCTACATGCCATTCCCATCAGTCCCCCTCAGGCAGATTGGTAGTGAACCACCATGGTGACAAAATGGCCTTCCTCATCCTAATCAACCCATCTAGAGCGAAGAGAAAGACTAAGGAACTGAAAAGGCTGGCAAGAAAGAGGGTTGATATCCAAATGTCACAATGGACAGGCACAGCCATTTGAGGCTATATGGCTGCTAGGAGCTCTCTCTCCTCTGAATGACCAGGAAACCTTCCCAGACGATGCCTTTGCATCTTCACATTATGCCAGGACCATCACCCCTCACTTGCAGGCAGAAGGAAAAAGAAACACAAGCAATGAGGTAACTGTTTCCTCTATTAAAAAAGATCTTCCACCAGAACCTAAATATCATTTGGTTCTAAACGCCACTCCACCCCTTGGCTATCCAAGTACTTCATTAATTTCTTTGACCACCTGACTCCTGTGACTGAGTGCAGAACCTACCTAGCCATCTTATGTAGATTCTGCATAGTATAGCAAGACGTCAAAATGGATTTGGTACCAGAGCTTCAGTTAACTCACCCAGATCTTTTTCAATCCATTTGTACATCACTCCTTTCACATGTACATCTTTAATGGCATCCTAAAGAAAAGGTAGGGAAAAAAAGTTTCAGTTTTACATATAGCATTTCTGCTTCCCAGCATGCAAGCCTACTGCAACCACTGATGAGCATACAGTAATGACTCATCCCTTCTTCTTGCTGAATGAAGAAAAGTTACATCAATACCAAGCAGAGGACCTTGTACAGCGAGGCTCACCACCATGCCAAAAAGAAGAACACAGTGGCTGTATTAGTTTACTTGATGCAGTAAATGGGGAGGAAAAAACCTCAAAACCTAGCCAAGCAAGAACAATTTCTGTCCTGCTCCTGGAAACCAGGATATGTTAACGCATTGCTGTCATAGCAATCAAGACTGTGCAACTCCAAAACTGGTTACTGCCACAAAACCTGGGTGGCCCAGACACTAGCTGGCTTTTCTTCCTCTCTAGGCTTGGGGAAGCTCTACCAAATGTGACTCAAAGAATGGGAGCGTGGCTGAGGTGAAGGACAGCAGAGGTGTGTGTCTGTGATTCCGGTACAGCTCCCACTAGCCAAGGCAGGCTGCAACAGCAGGTCCTGAGATAGCTAGTGCACAGGGACACAACAAAAGGTTCCATTGGGAGTGCTGGGGGGCTTGTCTGCAAAAACAACACTGACCACTTTTCAAGCAGGAGGCAAGATAAAACAGATTATTGTCAAGGGCATCCAACATCCTCTATTTTCCAGCCCAGAGGCAAAGACCCAAAACACTTTTGGAGATACCCAACTAAGATTCTTCACAAGTTTCCATCTAAAGAGATATGCCAGATACAGAAACCATTTCCAGAGCAGAAACCCATTTTGCAGTGTGTGCATGTGCTTTAGGGGTACCATTTTCATCCATGACAGTTTAGACAGAAGAACAAAGGCTGCCTTTCCCCAGGATAATTAAATCACTTTTACAGTAGGCGTACTCCTTCAAAAGCCACCTTTTCAGAGAGGATTCACGTATTCACCACTGACGTTGCCACAGAGGCTGCACACAATGCTACAGTAATATTTGCCCACAATGCAACACAGTAACCTAGTCTCACTGCAGTGGTGACAGCTGTGGTGAAAAATCATGTTCACCTCAAAATCATTTCCTTCCAAGTTGAGAGAAGTATTTACAGCTTAGATGGGGGACAGTGAAGGAGGAGGCACCTTTTCAAAACAAACAGGAGTTTTAGGAGTCTATTTCCACCATTTGGATTTGAACGATGAAAAGGCAGCGGTCACAGATCATTCACTGAGAGACTGCTGTACTGGGCTAAGAGACCAAACAAAAACCAAAAGCACTAGCAAGAAAACAACTTCATTTTGATCAGCATTGGCACTAAAAGCAAGCAATGCTTTTGATTTGTGTCAAAATTACCTCTGCAGAGCAGAAAGCGATTGCAGTTTGCTCCTTCCCTAAATAAAAAAACCCAAAATACTCCACAAAAAAAAAAAAAAAAAAAAATCCAAAACCAAAAAGAAACAGGGGGAGAACTGTAACTTTCCTGCAGGTGAAATCTTGATACCTGAGGAGGTACCAAACAGGGCTCAAAAACTTCCCCAAAGGAAGGCAGGGTAAACTGCATGTGCTTGCTCTCAAATATGAAGCAGCCAAACTGGTGCAACAGGATGACACAGTTTACATGCCTGTTTCAAACCTTCACCACTGCCTCAGGGCCTGCGCTTTTGACTCAGTGCAGTGTCGCTAACACTCAGGCTGCTCTCAAACACATAGCGCTGCAGTCAGGATTACCACTAATAATGACAGACAGTATCGAGTATAGCCACGACTTACCCACTGGGAGTCTGTGCTGTAATAAGTTTGGCATACACGAGTCCTCTTGGGAAACCTGTCTGAGTAGGCACAGGATCTCTGTGCTCATGTCCACAAACCATTTCTCTGCACTTGCATTGCTATTCTGAGAAGGCATAGCTCTATCGAGCATGAGGGATGTGGATGGGTTTGCAAAAATGATCATTATCCTCGTTGTACAGAAAAAGCAAGAACTATTCTGATAAAAGTGCAGGACAGTCTCCTGTCACTTCTCCAATATGGATTTCAAGCACTGGCACGGATTTTCTGTCATACCTCATCTCTCTGCCTGCCTCAGTCACACCTCAAGAATAACCACATTCCTCAGCAAAGGATGCAAAGACAAATGCCAGGATTAGCACTCAGGAGACTGAGGACTTGAGCATACCGTTCACCCCGTACTGAGTACATATTAGACAATGGCAACCACCCACCTGCTCTCAAGATTTCAGCTAGGAACAAGACCATTTTGATCTCAAAAGCAAGGTCAGAAAACACTCTTGACACAAGACCTCTGAAGTCAGCTGTATCTCCTTTTCCTGTTTTCCCCCACCCCAAGAGAAAATGAACTACAACCTAGAAACATGTTAGGGTCTTGTGGGAAACCAGCTGGTATACTCTTATCAAGCACTAACAGAAGGCTAAAACCTAAGCCCTAATCCTTGGCTGTAGCAAAGCTGACAGGGTGGATCCTTATCACAAAAAAGGCAGCATACATGTAACAACATTTCCGTCACAAGATGACTGGACTGTGTACATACAGGCCACTACTGGAGGATGACCACTGAATTCCTATAAGGTACAGATCAAAACCCCCTTCCCATAGAGAAAGGACTGCCATATGCTCATCTGTTAACAAATCCAGGACAGCAATCTTGAGCACTTCCTTCTTGCCTATAACATTAATTGAGAAGTAAAACAGCACCCCCAACAGCGCTGATAATCCAATACTGCCCTTTCAAATGCCTGGAGTGTAGCTGGAGGGCACAATTAGCCTTGGAGTAATTGCCTCTTGAAAATCACAGTCATGCACAGGAAAACATCCCAAAAGGATCAGACTGCTTTCCAAATACAAAGGGAAGGAGTGAATTCCCAGAGTAGGCAAGGGAAAGTACTTCACTACAGTTGCTGTAGAAAGCAAACTGCTTGGTTCATGGTCAATGCATGGTCATGCAGGAAAGCATAGAGCTTGAAAGTCTGCAGAACTGGAAAACATTTACACAAGCTTTCTGACATACTTCCTGGGGAAGGATCTTCGAGCTAACTGGCCTAGGCACTCCTGCAAGAAACGTGTACAGCAAACACCAACTTTGCAGTATAGACAGAGACCCAACGCGCCCTGAAAACACAGCTTTGAATATTCCCTGGTAATGCCCTAATCAAAAGAGGCAACAATGTTATCATATTATACTCCTCACAAACAGCACCTTAGGTGGAGGTGCTACAGAGCTCACCTGTGCTAACAAGCCGAAGAGCTCACAAATTTGATGTGAGCTATGGGGCGATTCACATTTTACTCACAGATATATCCTTGTAAAGATGAACCTGGTCAAACTCAATGCCATGAGTTATGAAGTAATCGATGACTGAAGACAGCAGTGTCATTTCAGGAAGAGAAAAAATGTCCATGAATTGCTTAAGCGAAGGACCCTGGAAAGCAAAATATGAAGAAGATGCATTAAACAAAAAATGCTATACAACAACAAACCCACATCACTTAGAACCATCGGGAAGATATTCCAGGCTAATAAAAAGCACAAAGCTAATGTGGGAAGCCCCGGCCACTCAGCAGGTGGCCCTCTCTTCTCTGCCAAAGTACTAACCTAATGCATTAACACTTCTTGACAAGAGAGAGGCTTCTCCTTCACAGAAATCATTAAACAAATCCAGCGTTATTAACACCATGTGGCAGGGATGGGGGAAGCAGGGAGTCAGTCCCAGAACACTAACTCTTATTCTGACTCCATGTCCTTTGCTTCCCACCTGGCCTCCTGCCATTACTGTAGGATGCCAAAAGACAATGCTCCACTACAGAAGTAGCTACACCCCTTGCTGGAGATGCCCCATTGCTCATCCAAACAAGGCTGTGATTTTGGAGGCACTTGCATCAAAGCGGCTCTAACCATGTTCCAGTGAGGTTTCATAGAGCAATGCAAGAATTGCTTCAACACGCAGTTTACCAATGGCCGTCTGCCCAACATTGGGCCACTATGGAAAAAACAGAGCTGGCACATGCCAGAGAAGAAGAAACAGCGAGCGAGTGAGAAAGAGAGTGTGTGTGCATGTGTGTGTAGACTTCAGCCCACTTTAGAACTAGCTAGCAATCAAGTGGAAATGGAAAATTTAAACTCTGATGAAGTAATAACTCACCTTGCATTAGGCAAGGCTGCAGCTCTCCATCCATTTGCTAGTTTTATTGCCTATCAATCACAAACCTTTCAGCAGATCATCAGCCAAGTTTGGCTCCGGAGTGCCCATCCAATAAAAAAAAAAAAAAGCTTGTTTATTCAGTAGGTACTACCTGTCTACAGGACTATGGTGAGTCTTGCTGGAGAACTGAAGCTGAAATCAATCATTTTATCTTTCATCGTTCAAGTGCCGGATCAGCCAAGGGAACAGTTATTAAAACCTGGTACATGAAAAGCAATTTGGGAAATACTCAGACCTCTCGAAGAACCCCATCACCTGAAGCATCCCAGCAATCCACTCATGTCATGCCTGTGCACGTGAGCTTTGAGCTACAACCTTGGCAACCCATGACTGACTGTCACAAAGTCTCAACTCTCTAGGATAAAATTGGTCTCTAGGATAACATCGGCATATCAGAAGGCATTTATTATAGCTATGTGAAAAACAGACATGAAGGCAGCATCCAAGAAATCACAGAAGGTACACATGGTTGAGTTGACAGAGGGCACAAGCTGCCTAATGCCAAATATTTGCCACTGTTGCATCAGGATGTAACAATGGTTACATTTAGTCTGGTCTTGTAAGGATAGAACAAGAGACTAGCGTTCTCTTCGCAGCACTACTCAAACACAATATTGGGGCAACACAAATTGTGGTAAGAAAGAAGATGTAAAAGGGCAAAAGAATAACAAACAACATTTTGCCTGCAGTCTGTTACCAAAAAATGCTGCTATCAGAAGGGATGTTGGTGTCCTGAGGATTATACAATTTACATCAATCCATCACAGGACAACTTGACTTACAGCAGAAGAGAATACAAAGCACACCCCCTGGTTTGGGCCATGTACTGTTCTTGGTGGGCTGCTTAGCAATATTCGCTGAATCCTTTCAACAGATTCTTGTCTACTTTGATGTACAATTTCTAGGGGAAACCCTTCTTTCACTAGAAAATGAAAAACTTCCAGAAAATAGCCAACAGTTTTTTCCCCATCCCTGCTCAGGGATTCTGAGAACAGAGCAAGAGGGACACAGAAAGGCAGTTTCTATTGAAATCACAAGGTATAGGATTTAGCAGAGCAGAGCAATGACCTGTTCCCACCTTTCAAGACAGTAAGCGTAGAGAAGACAGTCAGGTGTTAGATGCTAACAGCAAAGACTTACCTCGTAGTTAGCTAAGACTCTGATTTCATTATTGTGCCTTGTGCCATCACCCTACAAGGCAAGTCTGGCCTCTCCCCCTCCCATTATCAGCCTCAACTTCCCTACAGCAGACATATCAACACAAATCACGATGAAAACCAGACCCATAGATTTAAAAAGAACGTCACATACAGTTTTTCCACAACACCCACAAATTATTCATCTTCACTACAGGCCAACACTAGCCACACCAGCAGATGCAGCACTAGCTGTATTGTCTAACCCTAGGCAAGATCTGCGCTTACGTGCTGCAGGTGTTTTCGATGCCAGTAGCTGTCCGCACATTCCTGCCAACAAAGGATCAAGAAAAGCCTTAGGGGAGAATATTTACACTCTTTGACTACATCAGTCCTACTTGTTTTATGCCATGTTGGAACCACTGGCTTGGCAGACCCCCCTGTTACCCATACACAGGCAGCAAGATCAGCACTCAGACTAACAAGGAAAGGGTCAAAGATCCTTAATAAAGCCTCACCACACCAACGGCACTGCAACTGTTCACACCAACAACCACCCTAACTTTGACGCTTTCCCACTATGTGTCAGCGGCACAGACTGAGCTGGCATTGCCAGATTCTAATGTCTTGGGATGTATACTTCCCCTGTCTCTTTGGGAACCATTTATCTGCTCATGGGGTTCATTACGTCTTTAGAGAGACATACCCCCTCTCAAAGAATAAACTGCTATCCCTACTTCCATGGCCAAATGTTATATGGAGTTTTTCAATACCCAAGTTATTTTGAAATGACTGGGTAAAGACATCTAATCCAGGGAGGAAGTGGATAGGCTTCAGTAGGTACTATTCTGCTCTATATAATGACCTATTCATAATACCATTCTCTAGAGAACAGACAACTTGCACACAAAAGGCTGTTGAAATACAATATTCTTCCATTTTCCTTTTACAACTACTTTTAATCCTGCAACCTGCAGTGCCAGACTGGCCCCTTGAAGCATGACAAAACTCCCTCCCATCCTTGCGCAAGGAGAAGCTACAAATGAGATCCTGAAATAAGGATGCAAAGGAATGCTCAAATCAGCAGGCTATGGAACAAGAATTAGGGTATTTTCCTGATGTTAATCCTGCTCAACTGCAAGTGTTCATTGGCTCTTTCACTGTCTGCTCCAATAAAAACCAGGCAATTCCTTTTGCAATTACCACTTGAGGAAGTCTTGTATGACTCTGTCAGGTACTAACTACAAGTCAGAAGAAAACACCTGAGGTAACTGCTATAGCACCTATAAAGAAGCACAGAAAGGTACCTTGGCACGAGCCTCTGGTCCTACAAAAGGCCACAAATCAGAGCAGATTTCATGCTTACTTTTGTTAAAAAGGAAAGGTTAAGTTATCCATGTTTGCTAGGAGTAAGAAGAGTTGCACAGCAGGGGCCAAACAAGTGCAGTTTACACACAGATATCAAAGTCTAAACAGAAACATCCCAAGCTGTAAACAACGCTGATCTATAAACAGCGTATTTGTGTATCCAGAAGGCAATTGGTCAGATTAACTGTTCCCAAGAAAAAGTATTCAAAAAGCAACCTTGTTGGGGACTTCACACTGTTGACTCAAAGGGTATTAGCAGAGGAAACCTGCCCTTCTCCTTCCACCTTCTTTTAAGACAACTAAACTTACAAAGGACAAGAAACAAAGCAAGTCCAGCAGGAAAGGGATGCGAATGCCCTGCTTGCCCACACCACCACACTGAGCACATGAGGAAGAAAAATCTCTAACTTCCTCCAGTCCAGGCAACCAAATGACTTCTACGTCTCCTCCAGCCCTTTACCGTGACAACAACTTTTCTGCCTCAAAAAAGTATTCATGGATGCCAGCCCTACAAACAGTGAGGATTGTGGGGGAGATCATTTTCATAAAGGAAAAAACCTACCCAAAACCAAAGAGAGAAAGGCATTGCAAGCACCCTGCACACACACACCCCCACACCCTCCCCCACAACTCCCTGCAGACACCAGAGCTGCAAGCTGCCCCAACAGCCTGGGAGCTAGATTTGGCCAAGGAGCAAGCAGGGGACATCCCCCTATCAGCCTGCAGAGCCATTCAGCTCCAGGCCAATAGCCCTGTTGTTTAGGAATGCTTCACCGATAGCTTTCACATGCTAAACTGCTAAATAACCTCTGGGGCAAATTCCCAGTAGAACAAAACACAAATCAGGT
This sequence comes from Apteryx mantelli, assembly GCF_036417845.1. Taxonomy (NCBI): domain Eukaryota; kingdom Metazoa; phylum Chordata; class Aves; order Apterygiformes; family Apterygidae; genus Apteryx; species Apteryx mantelli. The sequence continues at coordinate 11,091,465 of NC_089989.1, read as the reverse complement.
CACTAGGTACTGTACCTTTTTAAGTCAAGGGAAATCATTTACATGCTCATACAATTCACTTTGTTTTTCTAGCTGGTAAAAGAGATGCTGCACCATAGCATTAAAGAGCTTACAATACCTTGCCATAGAAGTCACTCATCTGGTACAGGGGGATGTGCTGTGTACCACCGTACAGTTCGATTAGTTCTTCATCAGGCACTGGTTTGAGCCCTCTAGACAAAAAAATAGTATGTCAATAGTCACCAGATCCCACAGAGCTAGAAACTGCAGAGAAAGAGCTGATGGGATGAACAAGATCCTTTCTAAAATTCAGACACTTCTCTTGGCATGAGAGAGAGAGCCTGACTCAGCTCTGCCATTCTAAAGGTTCACATAAAATCTTCTCCAAGACATTTTTCAGACACCTTGTTTGTGCCTTCAAGTTAATTGAGGGGCTTTACCTCCATTCCAGCATAGAGAGTTCGGTACAGAGGTTTCCCTCTGCATGCTATCAGTCTCTCAAAGGGACTGCCCTCCAAATGGGCCCCATGATCTCGTTCTGGTAGCACTGGGTAACGACAGTTTTGGAAAAGTTGCTTCCACAAGTTGCACTAGTATTAAATGCAAAGGTGTAGGAAAAGAGCTTCCTAACTTTTCTCAAGATTCTTCATACATGAACAAATTATTTTTCCTTCCTATTCAGTTCTCCTAAGCAAGAAAAATCCTTTGCTAACAGATCATTCAACATGGATCACTGTTTTTGTCCAAAACACTATAACCATGGTATGGCTACAAGCTATACCATTCATGAACACTAGGTTTTCTGACGGCTGCCAGTTTTCCCTCTTAAACAATTTTTGGATGTAGCAAACTGTTTACTCAACCAGTCAGCAACTTTCCCTTTCTCCTAACTTACTCTATCAAGGTACAGACTCTGAGAAGTTAAAAGTTGCCTAAGTTTTGCTCAAAAGCAAAGGACACTTTAGGAAAAGGACACTTAAGGACTTCAGGAAGGACACTTAAAAAGGAAACTTTAAGAAAAAAAGCTTAAATGAGTTTTCCCTAATAATCTCTTTATGAAGCTGCACTGAAATATGTGGCACTACCAGAGAATCATGAAAAAAAACAGCATTCAAAGAAGCCAATTCCATGTGATTATGAAACTCCCTTTTTAATATTCTTAGGGTGTTTACTGTAACTGAAACTTAGCAGCAAAGGCCAGAGTTCAAGAAAAAACATGCTGGCTTCCATGCTCAAGAAATACAACAACATTTTTCAGGAGCTTTGCTACAGGTATGTATGAATCACTACTGCTTATGCACCAAACCCACACCAGATAGGGACAGGGTGTTCTCCCAGTGTCCAGTCCCACAACTTTTTGGACACAGTCTGTGGAAACAGTCTTTTTGCTCTGCACTGTTTCAGCCAGTAATTCCAATCTACACCCAGTTCTCCTTGGAGAATAACAGAAGAGAAGAAAAATAGGACAAGCTAGGCCTTAAACTAAGCCCAGATTCTGACATGTCATTACTTTATTGACATATCTGCACTGCTGTAAGCTTTTATTTGCACATTGAGATCACTCTCCTCTTAGCTTTGTGACACAGCAAAGTACATCACTGTTGGGACACACCGTTGCCTTGAAAAGACAGGCCCATATGCAGAACACCTATGGAGGAGTTCTCTCCCAGTTGCACAGTTTACTCACAGATGTTAACCCAGGCATGCTGCCGCTGCTACTCTGACACCAAGCAGAGTACGTGACTGTATGTGTCATTAACCATTACAAAAAGCTCCAGGTCTTTCCACCCACACTTGGTTCAAAATGCTTGAGAAAAGTAACTCCCTGCAATTATGTGTAAGGTAAGCACTTGAAGCAAGTGGAAACAGGATAAGCCAGACAAGATTGCACACTGCTTTAAAAAAAAAAAAAAAAGACATGAACCTACATTCAAATTTAGTAATCCACCTTTGCGTATATGCCCGTTTACAAAGTGATTTTCAAAACTGACAGACCTATATGCCGTCCCCAACTGGACATAATGGAAAGCATCGATCTTCATCAGAAGACTCTGTGAAGAGGAATACATATTTACTGTTAATGTTGGGTGGGTTTACACTTAAACCTTATTTAAGATTCAAGTTCCAAGCAGATGACATTTAGAAAATAAAACTCAACATAAACATCATGCATCTATGTATTTTAAGCTGCACTTACCCCTAAACCCCCAACTGCCTTTACACACACTTATCCACACTGTGAGTTTTTATAAGGCCCTCTGGCAAAAAAATCACCTTGCCAGGAGTTGAAATATCCCTGCCTGTTACACTCCAAAGTTTGTGGGCAGGAATGCAGTTGAAAAAGAAACAAATAGGACATCGTTTCTGTGACTCAGACAATCTTTTGTTATCTCCCTTTGAAAAGCACACACATTCCAAAGGAGATTCTGTGTGCACAGGAGATCTATATGTAGTCACACTTATCTTAAGCACAACAAAGGAGGCAAGTTTTGGCTTTGAGTGCAGCTGTGCCTAGTCATTTTCTTTATGCAAAAGCCCTCCCCGCCACCACTTCTTCCTCTCCCCAACACACATCTAAGCTAAGTTCATAAGGAGACCAGGCCAGTAACATTAGAGCTTTGTTGCAGTTCTTGTATCAGACTCCCTATCCATGACTCATCCCTTCTCTTCTCCCCGTTCATCATTCAGAAGCCATAATAGAAGTTCTCTACTGCACAGAAAGCAGCCTCATGCTAAATCTAGTATCGCTCTGCAAATCAAATGAGGACACAGCATCAAAACTATTTGTCCATTTCCTACCACAATGCAAGGTAATTGGTTCCACAGAGCGAGCACTCACATTTTTGCATCCCTATACCACATAAGTGTAGCTTTAGCTTGTTACACTGTGGGCAGATTTCCCACCGCTTTGTGAGCGGGTGCAAGCAAATAAGGCTGAAAGATTTACTTGACAGGCAGTACCCAGTTTTTCGTGTGTTTTGCAAAATCTGACCCTGAGAACACACAGTTCTCACCCTCTACTCACTCAAAGGACACTTTGCTTGGCTAGGCTAGTCACCTTTGTGTTCCTCTCATATATTAGCCAGAGATTTACACATAGATAGGAACTTCAGTTTCTCACAGATTAACTTATTTTGCCAAGCCAAGAGGTCTGCTCTCATGAATGGTCTGCTGCCTTGCTGTCACCTCAGCAAGGACAGAAGACATGGGAAATCTCTATAAAGTTTTTCCTCTTTCTCTCTTTTTTTCCCTACTAGAGGGTAGCACAAACTCTCTCGCCTGTACTGCCTGCTTCCCTGAATTTGCTCAAAGCTCACCATAACCAAGGTCCTAGCTCTACTTCACTCCCAGCTGACTGCCCGGCTGCAGCAGACAGCATGACATTATCGGGCACTGAGCTTTTATGGAGTTGTTTCAAAGAACTGAAAAAGGGTTAAAGCAAATGCTTGCACTTTGCTTGCCTGTGCTCCTAAGTATGCATCTCAAGTAGCTTGGATCTTTTGCTAGGCACTCCTATCCTTCGGAGGGGAGGGCGGGGGGGAGGGAGAGTAAAAAAGAGAGCTTCCTAAAGCATTCTCCTGACAAGTCATTTCTATCATTAGAGTAAGACATAATGCCTCTCCTAGAAAGTGCTGGTTGTAAATACAGGACGGAGGTTTGTCTTTTTAATATCCTGAAAGATAGAAATGATCACACAAACAAGCTTGGTTTTCTTCGCTTGTGCAAGCTTCTCGGGTTACTTAGCTTGTGCAAATAACTGACTGACTTTTAAATTGGCACAGATGTTTACCAAAAATCCTCGCTAAAGAGTCCCATTCTGCTAGAGGCTATGAGAACACAAAAGACATGGTAGCCTTGGGAAGCTCATAAGAAAACAGACCCACACAATGAAAGATACAGGCACTCGGACTGTGTATTTCACTGACAGTGCTGCGATCAATGTTTCTGTTAGCAATTCCACTAAATTTCTACTAAAAACACATTCATGTGATGGAAGAAAAAGCCCAGGAGGCTGAACTTAGTACATCTTACCTTTTGTACATCATAGTGAAGTCCACGTATGGCAAACCCTGGAATGTAGTCATACTTCCCAAGCCCTTCTGGATACTGGGAAGACACATAACAACAACATCATCAGAGACATAAGTGCTGGGTATCAACACAAATATTCTGCCTGTTGAACTGGCTTAGGCACACAAGTTTTCTCACAACAAGCATGAACCAACCAAGGAGAAAGACAAAGGATCAGCTAAAAGCCCTACAGCAAAAAGGGAAATACTTCCCCAGAAAAACTTCCTCTCATGTAAGGGACACTAGGGAAAACATAAGATTCCCTCAGGCAGTGAGGAGACTTCTGCTAAGCTCCATTCAATGCATATATGCGGCAAAGCAATGGCACTACAGAGCCACTCGAAAAAGAAAGACATGACCAGAAAAAAAATGCATAGAGCAGTCATCTATTGCAAATAGGGTGTTCATTATAAGACATGGTATACAGTGTTATCCACATTAACCTGTGCATGTCTAGTCCTGTACAGCTTCAGTGCTGGCCCGCAGTTCATGTTTATCCAGCTTGGGTACCTCAAACCTGCAATTCTGTGTGCCTATTTCCATAGTTAGGGAAAAGAGAGCAAATCTTTCTAGACTAAGGTTCCTTCTCCATATTTACAAAACCTCAGAAATACAGAGCACAGCAAAATGTCCCAAAGGAGATTAATTCCACATACAGACAAAAACTTCTGCAAGCAAAGATGGTAAAACATGGAGTTTATTTCAATAAAACAAGTCATTGGCATGTGCACAATGCTGTATTTTACAAGCGAGTGTAGGGAGTCACAAAGACAGCTGTAAGACTGAATGCAAATTCTCGGCAGATCATTACCTTGAACTGTTCTATCAGGATGTCTCTGGCAGTGTCGAAAATCATAGAGTGTAGTAAATTAGAATATTGCGCTAATGTGTAATCGTAGTCAAAGCCATATATCTCAACATCTCCCAGGCTGATCTCATTGTTAGCGTAGATAGCGGCTGGATTGAGGAGATTGCAGACTCCTGGTGGAAGAAGATCTAAAGAGGGGAAGAGGAGAGGTTAGAGGAACTGAAGGGATCGTGGAAATGTCAACTTTCCATCCTGAATCTGGCAGCAGCTGGAAGTACCACATGGCAGCAGCAAAGGACCACAGTCCTGCTGTCGAAGCCTGCTGCAGTTAAGTAGCTCAAATAGTCCTCCCCATGAGAATATGTACTGTGAAACCTCCAGCTGTGCTTGGTGACTGTGCTCACCATTTTAATTAAGTAAGACTGACCTTTTGCAGACACAAAAACAATGTCCTCAGGTCCCTGGCCTACATAAAACAGAGCAGACCAGGGATTTTGAACCATCAAATTTCTAGCTTACAGCAGCTGCATGTTCAACAGACTCACCTATGTGAAAGGCAGCTGCAACATATCATCAGAAAAACACGTCAGCATATCATCAAAAAACAGGTTCTCCTCTCTCAGAATTCGAACACCACAAACAAGCTGACTCTCCTCTTAGAGAAACCTAGACTTCAAACCAGAAATTTTGAAGTTAGCCTTTTGGCATTTGTTTCCCACAGAAGCAGCCAGACTTCACCGAGCAAACCTTCAGCTACAGTTCGGGCATTTGTTTTTTTACAGGCAGGATAAAGCAAGATTTTGTACAAAAACCCCCAATGTGAAAAACATCAAACCACACTCTTGGAGCACATAATACCGATAGCAACAAGTTATCTGCTTTGCGCTGATAAACAGCTGTGGAAGCAGCTCAGTCCACACATGTAGTTTGCCACTTCAGAACCGGGTTACTGTTCAAGATGCCTGGGAATAACACTTTGCTCCCTGGACCACAGGGAAAATGGGGGTTAAGTGAGCTAGCAGCTGAAGTACCTATATATCCTTTTTCAGAGCTAGTCGAGAGCTCAGAGCTTTAGCTCCACTACAATAGAAAAGGCAGGAACAGACCCCCCTCAAGCTTCCTGCTCTGGGAGAGCTGTCCATTGCGAGATGAGACAGAGCAATAAAAATAGATCCCTGTCATGGATTCCCTGGTCACATCCACGTTAAGGGACAAAGAAGGGAAGGAGAGATTCCCTCCCCCTTCAAAGACAGGTCATTTTCCCTTTGAGCAATGGGAAAAGAACAGACATTCTCTGCATTCTGCACAGCATTGGCAGCAGGGTTTTTTCCCCTTCCCACCTTAACTTTTGGCTTTTAGCAAGAAACCCTGTACTGGCTTCTTTAGCACTTCCTTGCTATAAAATGAAGTTTCATCTGAATCCAGAACAAAACAAATATTATTGGAAAGCAACAGCAGCCATTCCCAATTAAGACGTGGGCTGGAACTATTACAGAACTTAAAAACAGTACGTTTTAGGTAAAAATCCAAAGTACATTTGGGAGGACTAATCCAAAGAGGTGACCAAAGAAAGAGGATTCAGATACATCATTATATTGCCTATTTCTCAGGGGAAAGCAGCGTTACAAAAACATATCCAACTCTCCCTCCTAGCTCACTTTCCTTTGGCCTTCAACTACCTTTCACCAGACCAACTAGAAAGGAATTGCAAGACCAGAAAGCAGTATTTTAAGGCAGGAGGACTGACCTACTGCCTACACAGCAAGAACAAGAGCCCTCTTTCAGTCACTCTCCTGGTGGCAAATTTCCTGGAAGGGGCTGAGGAGAGCGAACACAGTCAGAGAGAGTACTTTCCACTGGGTTTTTTAAAGATAGGAAATGAAAAGGATTCAGATGATCGTAACTTTCATCCTCTCATCAAAAATGCTCTCTGCACCATGAACACACAGACCTCCACTTCCTGTCCTCACCTCCGGATGGTAACTTGTGAGAAGATCTGTTTCTAAACATATGCTGTGATTTGGGATGGAGTGACTGAAGGGCTTTATTTTTCTTCTTCACAAGGAAAATGGCACAACCCTGATCACATCACAGTGTAAATATGCAGTGTTTTCTTATCCTAATGCAAGCACAGTTCTCGTTATGACAGCTACACCCCACTCGCTGCTACCGTATCCCTACAAAGAGGTGAAGCTCTTTCATCCTTCGCCATTTGCTAACAGATTTGTGGCATCGCATTTGGATAGCCTAACAGCAGCGCAACATACCATTGCCTGCGACCTGTCTCCCCCACTACAGAAGACATAAGACACATCCACATACAAGGTGCCTGCTGCAATTTTTGCAAAAACACAATCTGTAAAAGCTGAGCGAACCAGTATGATTTTGCCATAGGGAAAGGGTTGTCTGAGATTAGGCAAGCACATGGAGCAAGCCTTATCTGCGATCACAACCATGAGCAGTAACCTTGTAACACGTTATGATCTATGGAGTATATTTAGACCCAGCAATGAAGTCACACTCCCCGACAGCCTCAAACCTACACAGCCTGTCTCTGTTCTCCAGCAGCCTCCCGCCCAGCTAGTTTTATCCCACTCAGACATTTTGCCACAGACTTACATAGCACGTTCTCTCTTACCTCACTAAAAGCTGAAGAAAGATGCGCACTCTAGCGAAAATGCTTTATCATCCTTGGTTCAAACAGAATGTGTTCCCTGCACACCCGTCCTGGAGCACTGCACAAAGCTTTCTCCTTGCTATGTTTTCCATCACACATCATCATCACCAAACCAAACTCTTACTCACAAATAGCTTACTATGAGCTGATTCTTTCCACACAGTCACCCTCCACCTTGATTTACAGTAGCTGCAAAGTCACTGATATCCTAGAGAGAAGAAAGATTCTCTTCACTGAAACCCAGAGCTTATGCTATACCTTTGGCCGAGTGCAAATATCAGTTTGCAACATCTTGCAAGAATACGTGTACAGCACATAGGCGGTCACGACACCGGCCTGTCATATTGAATCTCCTTAGAAATGCTTCCCTCTTTTGCAGCCACCTCGGATCATGATCCTCATAGTAATTCTCTTCAGAGGACGGCATTACCGACATGACGTATCCAGATGGCTAGCTGTTCTTGCAAAGGTGGCAGACACACAACAATCATACCAAACCACCTTGGGAGGAGATGCAAGGGACGCATTCCAAGAGCTGTAGTGAGCTGCCAGTTCTGAACTGCTCACCCCGCCATGGGCACAGCAGGAACTCATCCGTTGTTAAATCTTCGCTCACGCAGTCAGTCGAGTCAAAATCCTTGTCCCTCCAGAAATTCCACACTCTAGCACTGAAGGCAACAGAGCGGTGACCCCTCAGCCTCCTCTTTACTCTCTTATGCAGCCTCTCCACAGGTTCAAACTACTGCAGGGAAGAGAGAAAGCTGGGTGCGTGCCGAGTTCACAGCAATGCTACGGTGATGGACAGTCAGCTACCAACGCTTCCTTACTTCCCCCACACTGGAATGGACGGTGGGATGGCAAGATTGGTTTCAACACCAGACCCCAAACATGCTTGGCTTAATGAGCCAGGTTTCAAATCGTAATCAAATACAGATTTTGTTTTTAAGATAATCACCTTGTGGGTCACAAATTCTGAATGCTTACGCAAGTCCTGGGCTTCAGACTTGGACGCTGCTGCTCTGCTGAGAGATTCAGCATGTAATCTGCCAGGGATCTTTGCTTCAATTTACATGGCAATCACCAAGTCAAACTAAAAAAATCAACACCCTCCAAAACCCAACAAAGATGCTATTCTTCGAGAAAGACAGCTTTTGCTTTAGTTCTGCCAAGACACCAAAAGAGATGTTTGCTGGAGAGAGAAGACAAATTACAGCAAGAAAAAACAAAATAAAAAAACAGTTTTTGGTTCTTACAAAATAATGTTGTTCCCAACTACTCTTTCCATCTGAATCCCAACTGGAAAGGGAGACAGTATCACACAGTTAGTCACTGTCTACCCAGCACTTCACCCAGGAAGTATGATCTAAAAGAGAGCTGGTGTGCATACATCTGAGAAAGGAGGGGAAAAAAAGAGCTACTGCAACAGATACAAACCGCTGGAATTTGCATACTTGCAATTTGTTCTGATTTGCAGCTCTGCTGTTTTTTAGGGAAGTGTCCGCATATCCATGCGGATATACAGCACTCAGCAATGTCCAGCCCCCTCACAATTATAAAGCATGATGAAACTCAACAACAAAGTCGGACCACAAGAAGGCATATTTGATCACATGCTGCTTTTACGCTTGGACATAAACGCAAGGTAACCACACAACACCTTCTACTTCATTTTGCTAGCATGAATCACTGAACAGCTGCTTAAGTTGGCATCTCTTCATGACAGTGCAAGCGCCTCTTCCCAGGCAATAGCCCACAGTTGTTACAAAGGAATAACACTCAATCCCCAGCATGACAGCATAGATGGAAACAACCGCAGGTAATTAAGGGTGAACAACTGCTGGAGACGTCAAGATACCACATGGCCCTTTCTGATTCGAGAAATGATCCGGTCCGGGAGGTGCCAAACGCTTCCTGTGCTTTACTGAGCTCCCAGGGGTACAGACGCTATTGCACAGGAAATGCTCTTCTTCTCTCAGTCTCGGATCCAGCAGGCTGGTTAAGAATGATACCTAAAAAAGGCAATTTCTACACATCTCTCACACCCTTTGTACTCCCAGAGGTCCAATGTAGCAGATATCTGCACTAACTTCTTTGTAAGACTAGCTTTCATTTTCCAGTGAGGAAAAGAGCAACACTAAAAAGCACACGGTCACAATTCTCCGTCTTCTTCATAAATCAGAAAGTTCCTTTGCACGCTATGGCTTGCTTTCTAACGACAAACAGTCAGTTTTGTCTTTCTCACTTCCAAGTACCTCTTTAGCCTTTTGAAGTGTTGTTTTGTGCTATCTCACAGCAATGCCTACTGAACATTTCAACAAGTCAAAGTAGACACCTCTACCAGGAGGGTAGGCTTTGCCTAGGCAGACAGAAGTATTATGTAAAGAGCATCAAATGATAGAGGAACAGAGTTAAAAGACCTCTCCACTACGCTGGAATCGCCACTGGAATGGCCACACCAAAGGGTCTTCTCTCGCAACTCTATATATCCACATAAACTAAAGAAGAGCAAGAACCACCTCTAACCTACATCCTCAGTATTACCAGTGCCAAACCAAATTCGCACCATCTTTACTGCAAACCTGCCAGTGTTCTTGGTAGTTCCGACATTTAACCTCACTCGAGCTTGCCATGCGGAGGCAAGAAGTTAACAATTACTTTGAAGGTTTCTCAGGAAATCTAATTTGTCGTAGCTAGTTACAAGTTTAAAAGACCTAGAAAAAAAAAAATACTCATTTCCTCACAGCCAAATCTTCACCTGCTTTCCAGTTCCATTGAGTTTCAAGATTGTATGTTTCCTAGACTGCAAAACTTCTGACATCGCTTACTAATAACACATAACACCCTTCCTTGACGTTTTGGGTATCATCAAACCAACATACTCTAAGTGTTAAACTATGCCATCCCCCTGCCTCTTTTGGCAGAGAAAGAAAAACACATTAAGTGAAAGCAGTATTCTTAAATTATTACAGGGAATGAAATACAGTCTTCAGAGTCAGTCTTGCAAAAGATAGAGGGGAAATAAAGAATGAAGAGAATGACTTCTCTTGGCCCAACCCAAAGGGCAGATTTTACCTCGAAGCACATACTGCTCATTTTCCCAGAGGTGCCTTTCTCAGACTCTTCTAGGCTCTCTCTCATTACCACCTAGATGCTGCAGTCTTCTTATTTGAACGGCAAGTACGAAGTCAATCGGTTTTGGAGTATTTACAATATTTTGATCGCAACATACTGAAAGAAACTCTATTAAACAAGTAAAAACAGCACATTTGGCGTAGCTACGTTCTTTGTATCACCACATTCAAGATGGACAGAACAGAGAAGCGCACTTCTGCAAAGCTGAGAACTTCTGACGCGTCAGCTCTTGCTACCAAACCTGCACCACCACTAAGCTTTACTGCCTGCCCAAGATGCTCTCTTCCTACAAGCCTTTCCTGATCCAGCTCAATCAGGATTTAGCACTGGAATCTGCTCTGTACAAAAATGTCGGATTGATTGCTCTATAAATCAGGCTGTAAGCAAGACCTGACTTGAAAACACATAATAAAGTCTACTGACAGGGACATCTTTCCCCAAACCGATAGCAATAACTGACAAAACAGAAAGGTGGAGTTTCAGAGGCAGTGGGAGAAGGTGGCACCACAGATTTTTTTAGGGATCTTCTTAAACTTGATGTTGATGGATCAAAGGGCAACAATGTTTTCAACACAACCAACCTTTTGAATCCCTAATCCAACCACAGAGGCTCACTTTTACATCAAAGTTAGAAAGGAAGGAGAACAAAGGAATGGACTGATGCCAGATTTGGCACAACTCAGTTTAGTTGTCAAAGCAGCAGTTAAAACCAACTTGGACCAACTTTGTTCGTGCCTTTTCTTGACAAGACCTGAATAACAGTGCAGCCTTGAAATTTCGGTTTGGGGAGCTATTACTTAAACAAATGCGGGCCTCCTTAGGTAACAACATGTAACATCAAATAATCACCTGAAGATTTGTAGAGTCTACTCCGTCTACAAACGGCCTACTTCATGTAACTTCATCTTGCATTTAGTCCTGCTGATTAATTCTCCATCTAGAGAAATAACTCTACCACACGCACTCCAACAAATTGTAACTATGTGAATACAGACACCATAATCTGTCACGTAGTAAAGTGAGCATTTTGCCAAGAGACCATGATATTAACCTATGTGCATTTATACCACTACGGAAAAGAAGAATGACTTTGAGGATATTAAGGTCCAAACATCATTGCAAGCCTTGCAAGTTGGAATTTCTTTCAAGTTGTGGGGCTAAAACCACAACACGGTCTTACAGCTGGAACTTAACGTTAAGCTGCAGTACTCTGTCTACGCACTGTACTTCCTTTAGTGGACCAGGCAAAGGAACACACATCCTGCAAAAGCTGGGATACAACAGGCGGAGACAGAGGATCCCAATGGATCAGCGGCCAATTTCTTTACATTTGTGTGTCACAAGGGACTCTAGATTTTATGTCAAATCTCACGTACTGGGAGGTGGGGAGGAATTGAAGACAGAAGACGCCAGTCTCCGAATAGCAAGATGGTTCCTCTGGAGGCCGACGGCTGCCTGCCTTCCTTTACCGAGGCCTGACATAAAAAGCTAAGAGAGAGCTACTTAACAGTAGAGACAAAGTCACGCTAGCTAGCTCTCTACGGTGCTTACCTTCAACATTACAAGAACTGACAAATCAAGAAGAAAAAGTTCCCTGTCATCATGACGTTAAAGCCAGTGTCTCACATCCTGAGAATTTAATACGTACAGCAAAGATTTGCTGCTGCCTGAAGGACCACCACCCTATTTTTACACATGGACAGATCCAGCAGGCGGCATGCATTTCCTCCTTGCTTAGCAACATGCCAAAGCCCCCGTACCTGATGGATCCGCGTAACAGCTCAGTCAGAGGAGCAACAACAACATGCGTGTGTGAGAAAACGGCATTTCACACCTGCAGCGCAGACTGAACTCAGCCCAGTCATTCAGGACCAGGAAACGCCCCAGCAGTTGCAGCATCAGTCTTCTCCATACTCGCTCTTGGGCCAACGGTTCGCAAGTTGAACCCCGGACTCTTCGCCACATCAATCAACACGACTGACCATTTGTCCTAGTCTGGCCATGCTTCTGTATGCCAGTCAATGGCAAATTAGAGAAAAACGTAACAAGCCTTTCAGTTAGGCCGTCCGCCATGGCGGCACCCAAACTAAGGGGGCCAGCTGTGCAGAAGTCCCATATGTCCAGCACGTCCTCAGACACTGAGGCCGGCAAAAGCGCGTTTTCACGGGAAAGTCCCTGATGGGGAAAGGGAGACCGGGGCCCGATTTGAGGAGAAAAGCACCGATCAGCCTAGAGAGACACCCTGGAGGGGAGCGAGCAGGGCAGGCAGACGGCATTGCCTGGGACAGAGCTCTCACCCCCCGGCAGCCGCCCAGCAGCGGACGCATCTCCAGCTCTGCAGCGCGTGGAACGGCACCGAGATGCAAAGGGAAAAAAACAAAAAAAGAGGAAACCCAGAAGGACGTGGCACCCCGGCGCCCGGGGCGGCTCCTACCGTAGACCAGCTTCTTCATCTCGTGGTAGCGGGCCCACAAGTAGGTCTTGGTGTCGGCTCCCTCGGCCGGGGCGGGCTGGCTGCCGGCGGCGGGGCCGGGCTCGGCGGCGCGCCGGGCTCTGCCGGGGGCCGCGGGGGGCTGCCCGTGGCCGCCGTCCCCGGGGCACGGGCCGCTTCTGGAGCGGCAGCTCTGGCAGGAGACGGCCACGGCGAGGAGCCGCGACCCGGCGCCGCCGCCTTTCCGCAGAGCTCCGCCGAGCGCCGCCATGGGCCCGGCCGGACGGCGCTGCCTCGGGGAGAGCGGGAGCCGCCGCCGCGCTCCTCGCCGCCGCCGCCGCCGCGCTCCTCGCCGCCGCCGCCGCCGCCGTCGCCGCCGCCGCCGCCGCCGCCGCCGCCCGCCCGCCGCGGCACCGCCGGCGGCCAATCCGCGCCGCGCCGCGCGAGGGGGCCGGGCCGCCGCCCCGTCCCGCCCCCCGGCGCCGCTCCCGCCAATCAGGCGAGGCGGCGTCACGTGGCGGCAGAGCACGCCCTTCCGCGGCGCTGTTGCCGGGGCTCGCGCTGCGCTGCGCTGCGCTGCCCGGCCGCTCTCGCCGGAGGTGAGGGGCGCGCGCTAGGCGCCTCTGCTGATTGGCTGCGCGCTCCGCCGGGCGGGCGAAGGGTCGGGGACGGTTAGGGCCGTTGGGAGCTGAAGGGGCTGCTGCAGCTGCAGGCGGGGCGGGGGCGGGGGCGGGGTTGGCCCTGGGCGCCCCGTTACTCTGCCGCCGTCAGGCAGCGGGCTGCGGCCCTGTTCCCGGTCTCCCCCACAGCGGCCGGGGCGCGGTGCCGAGGGCTCCTCTTGGCGGGCGCGGTTTGACCTCGGCGTGTTGGGGGCTGTTGTACGGTGCGTTCCTCCTTTCACACGCCCTCGCTTTCTTGTTGTTGTTTTGGTTTGGGTTTGCTTTGCTTTTTAATCAGCTCCTGAAGTCGCTGATCCCGGCCTGGTCATGCTGGTGAGCAAGAAGGTGAAGCGCTTCTTGCAGCTGATGCCCGGGAAGCAGCGCTTCGGCGCCTACCGGTTCCTGCCCTTCTTCTTTCTGCTCGGGGGAGCGATGGAGTGGTTCATGATCAACGTCCGTATTGGCAAGGAGACGTTTTGTAAGTGAGGGCCGCAGCGCAGCGGCTCCTTCCCCGCGCAGGCCTGTCGAAGGTCGCTCGCTGCAGACACGGGACTGACAGCGCGCTGCCCTCCCCCGCACGCGCAGCTCCTCCCGTAGCTGAAGGCTCTGGCAGTCCTGCATCAGCCACGTGCTCTGATCCGCTAGTGTGCTCCGCGGCTCCTCTGGAGGTCAATATAATGTAGAAGAGGCTGCTTGAAGAAGGGGAGAGGAAAAAAACCAAAAATCGAGTAGTGTGGAGGGTCTGATGTGGTGTCCTGACCTGGAGGACTTTAAAGATATTCAGAAAATCAACCAGTTCTCCCACTAGGGTAGGGTTTGACACTCCAGATTCTGCCTCTCTAGCGGTAGTAGAAGACACGGGGCACCTTCCCCACCCCCGCCCCCCCAATATTGGGTTTAGAATACTAAATTAGAATTTTTAACCTTGAAAAAGACTCTTCTGGTTTGTCAGGATTTAGGTGGGGGTTCGTCTGAAATGTGGAATCTTTTTATGTATAATTGAAAACAAAGTATGAAAATGAGTCATGAGAACTTTTTTCAGCTAATGGCAGTTTCTAGAAGTTAGGACATTTAGTTTTTATGTGGTGCTCTTTTCCCTTTAAGAAGTCTCACTGTAAGTTTTTTTGTAGATTTCAGAACAAGGAACTGTAATGTTTCAGCTCTACTGTGTGTTATGTGAAAACACTCCAGTTTTCATGGGAAATCTATTTGAGATTTTCCTATAGAATAAAACAGCTTGACACAGTTTCCACAGCTGACACTCCCTGCAAACAAAATCGCTCCGCTTCTCATGCTCACTTTTGAAAGCTTGGGTTTGCTGTGGTTTTTTTCAACTTAATATTTCTGTGGCATACATGTAATAAAGTCAGGTTAGAAACTAAAGCATATCAGCTGTGTAGCAGCCTTTACATTTCAACGCAAGCCTTGTTTTCTTGCAAAGAATGCCATGCCTGGTACCGTAATACAGTAATAGTAATTGTGCAGTTTAACCTTATTACTGCTCAATAATCCATGCAAAATGGTAGGGTTTTTTTGAGGGGGGCAGTGAGAGACTCTTATCTGGCCAAAGATAAACTATGGCTTACTGCTGCAGTAAAATATCATAGGTCTAAGTCTTCTACGCCTTTTGGACCGTAATCTGCTCCTTCAGCTCACAAGCACTGTACCTACAGTTACTTTTCTACTGCGTAGGCCACTGCCATTCCCTGAAGGAGAAAGGAAAGGATTTTTGTAGAAGTGGGAGGATTCTACCTTTACACAGCTGTGTTTGACCTTGCTGATACCCCATCAAAGCAGGGATGCAGTTTTGTCACTGTGCTTGCCATCTCTGTTCCTTGCTGATATAGTCAGGGCCTTCCAGAACAGTGCTTCAGAGTCAAGTATCTCTTCAGAGTAACAGTTATTTTGGACTTCTAACAACTGAAAGTAGAAATCACAGGACTACTTTTATTTCCATCACCTTTGAGGCTGGATATTTGGGGGAAGGGGGAAGGCAGGCAGAACGGTTAAGAAGACTGAAGTTGGGTACATTCCTTTGTTCTTAAGAAAAGCTAGAATATTGAAGCCATGCTAGCAGACCATAGGCATTGGGCTTTGTGTCTATAATTTAATTTACCTTTGGCTTCAGCTAGTTTGGCAATTGTCTACTTTCCCATGAGAATAATTAAAAATAAAAGAAGTTATCACACTGGAAACTTAGTTTGCTTGTAAGAACATTTCCTCAAGACCCAGGGGAAGAGCTTTAGCCTAGATGGGAGGAAGAATAAGCTATTTTTAAGGGGTAGAAATGATTCATGTTGGTTTTAATTTTCAGTTGCCTGTCAGTGTCTGCAAGAGGAAATAGGATTGAAAAATTTAAAAAGAGATGGTAGACTTTATACATTTAATTCCATCATGCTCTTGGAAATTGCTAATATAATATCTTTTTCTGGCAGATGATGTTTACCGTAGGAAACGGTCTGAAAGACAGTATGAGGCGAGGATGGAAAAAAATGAATTTTAGCTGAAACATTTCAAGACGGATATCCTGAATTCTTCAATCATATTAATATCAAAGAAACATTACTGCCATAGGAATGGTAGGTGCAAGATTTTATCTCTGCAAGATGAATTGTGATCCACAAGTTTGTGATATAAGTTGAAAGAGATTTTGGCAGTATATTCTTCCACCATCCACTTAGTTTTTTATTTTTATTTTTTTTAAACCAAATGCAGCAGTGAAAAGTTCATTGCATTTAGGCTTCTGCCACCTATTTAATGTTTGTTAGTTCTTTTAAATAAACTAGACTGAGCAAACAGAGTCTTGCTACCACTTTTCTCTGCTTGATCAGACACCATTCTTGCAACAAGACCCGTGGGGGAGAAGTAAGTCACATAATGCATATGTAATATCTTGGCACAAAGGAAATATTCATATTTAATTAGATTGTTTTGTATTGATGGAAACTGCTCTCATCTTGGATTTTTCCCCGCCCCCCCCCCCCCATATAGCATTATATTAACTGGACAAAATAGCACAGGGTTTATATATCAGTGTTTACTTGCCCATATTGCGTTTGGAAAGCCATCTCTGCATTTAGGCTCAGCTGTCTACAAGTACTCTAATACCCATTGCTGCTACTCTAACAATTATGTGATATGAGGGCTTAGGGGAAAAAAATTCCCGTTCAGGTTGGTTTCCTGCTGCCCTCGTGCCGGGCTCCCGAGGCAGAAGGGCCCAAGGGCTGTGCCGGGCCAAGGGCTCCCAAGGCAGTCCTGGGGGTGTGGGGCTGGCCGCGGAGGCGCAGCGCACGTTGCCGACGGCGGCTGCCGCGCTCTTTGCAGAGCTGCTTTGCTTGCGGCGAGCGCGGAGCCGCAATTAACTGCCAGGAGAAGGGCTGCAGCCGCAGCTTCCACCTCCCCTGCGCCTCCGAGAACGGCTGCGTGACGCAGTTCTTCAAGGCGTACAGGTAAGGGCTGCCGGCCCTGGCGCCGGAGCCTCCCTGCCTCGACGGCCCTCGTGCCGGCGCTGGCCGAGCAGCCGGGGAAGCTGCCGGAGCCAGAGCCAGGCCGCGGAGGGCTCCTCTGTGCCCCCTTTGCCCTGCTCTGGGCATCGTGGAAGGCCTCAGCGCTTCCTGACCTTGCCCCTCTCCTCCATGTTCACCCCAGGTCCTTCTGCTCGGAGCACCGCCCGGAGCAGGCGGTGCCCGTGCGTCCCGACGCACACACCACCTGCATCATCTGCATGGAGCCGGTGGATGAAAACCTGTCCTCTGGCACCATGGTGTGCCCGTCCTGCAAAGGGGCCTGGTTCCACCGGGGCCGCATCCAGGTAGGAGCCTTCCCTCGCCCCGTGGGCACCGCCGGGGCCCAGCAGCGCCCCGCGAACGCCGCTTGTGTCTCTCCCGCAGGGACAGGCCACCAGCGCGGGCAGGGAATGCTTCCGCTGCCCGCAGTGAAAAACGAGGAAGTTTCTTCCTGAAATGTTAAAAATGGGGATCCTGGTCCCGTTCAGGTTGGTTTCCTGCTGCCCTCGTGCCGGGCTCCCGAGGCAGAAGGGCCCAAGGGCTGTGCCGGGCCAAGGGCTCCCGAGGCAGTCCTGGCCCGCAGGGCTCCGGCTAGCTGGGGCCCTGCTTCCGCACGGAGCTGGAAGCGGGGTGGGGGGCCGGGAGAGCAGGGACGTCCTGCACGTGCCCGACGCGGGGGAGGCTCATGCCTTTCCCTTCCTTCTCTGCAGACCACCAGCCTGGGAGGAGGACGGGAGATATGAAGAGCTTTACGAGAGGCACAGCCAGTGTGATGCCGGCCAGTGCCTCCATCGGGAAGGCAGGCAGCAGGCGGAGGAGAGCGGGTACGTCACCAAAGCTGCAGCGTGGCAGCTGCCGGGGCGACAGCAGATGCCGTCGTGCCGGGAGCAGGCACTTAGCGCAAGAGCTCTGCCCTTTGCTTCCGCAGGCCCTGGGAGCTGCTCTTATGCTCCTCCTGCGCACCCAAAGGGACGCACCGACGGTGCTCGGCTGTGGCAGCCGACATGGATGCCTGGGAATGCGACGGGTGCGCCGGCAGGGGCCCCGGTAAGAGGCAAAGCACCCAGGTGCCCGGGCTCGGGCCAGGGCCAGGCAAGGGCTCGGGGCCGTGCTGCTGACCTTCCCACCTCCCTTACAGCCCCCAGGGCACAGCCAGAGCGGTCCGGCCCCGACACCAGCAGCCAGCCAGGAGTGGCGGCATCCTCCGGCTCCGCTACACACTCCAGCTCGGAGCCGGATGTGGCCAAGCCCAGCACAAGCAGCCAGGGAGAATCAGAGTCATCCTCGGGCTCCACTACACCCTCCACATCCGCGTCGGACTTGGCCACCTCCCAAACCAGCAGCCAGGACAAATCAGAGTCGTCTTCTACCTCCGGCTCCTGAGAGCAGCCCCCAGGCAGGACGGCCAGGGCCAGAGCGACGGCCAGGACGCTCCCGGCTATTCCGCCGGACACAACATCCTTACAGCCGGTCCTGAACACCCCGCAGGACGAGCCGTGGGGCAGCCCCAACAACGGCACCACTCCCCTGCCCCCTGCAGAATAAAAGTGCCACCTAATCTCAACGGTGCTGGGAGATCTCACTTTTCTTCCTTGCCTTCCTCCTCCGTCGCCTTTCTCGGGGGCTGGTTTCGGGGAGGGCACCGGCGGGGCTCTGTTCTCACCAGCTGTTGGCAAGACCTTCCCCAGACCTGGCGAGCGCCTTGTCCACGTGCCTCTGGCCTTGCTGGCCTCAGGAGGCCGGCTGGGCTGAGACGGAGCCAAGGGCGGGTGCTGGGAGCTGCGGAGCCAGGGAAATCGCGGGCTTCCTTTGCGGGACAAGAGCAGTTCGCAGTGCTGGTGACCGGGTGCCCGTGCAGCACCCTGGCCTTTTGGCCATGCAGCCTGGGCTCTCCTGGCCCCAGGGGCTTGGGTGGATCCTGCCGGGCACCTCTGGCCCGGATGGCCCACAGCCCCAGAGCCCAGGGCGAACGGGCGTCCCACGTACAGCCCTTGGCGGTGGAGCACAGCACGAGCCTGCCCGCTCTCCCCCAGGCCCCCCGTCCCCGCGGCGGGGCTCTGCGCACACCCGGGGCCTCAGGCACGCGTCGGGCAGCAGGGCCCGGGCCTTAGAGCAGGGGCGCTCCCGCAGGGCGCTCGCAGGGCTGGCGCTGGCAGCAGGCTCTGGGCAGAGGTCCGCTGTGCTGGGGCGCTGCGGGGAGAGAGCCCCGCGCGCCGAAACCCTTCCTCCCGGGGCCCCGGCTGGGCACAGCCACGAGCCCCCAGGCACTGCTGCCATGTGCCAAAGCAGCCCTGGAGGGCTGCTCGCAAGTTTAGCCCGTGCTCTCTTCCGGCGTTAGAGAATCTACGAGCATTAAGGGGGAATTATTTAAGGGAAAAGTAACGAGACACAGAAAACATTTCTGGAGACTACAGGGGACTTTCTACCTCTGCCACATGGCATGGAAGCCCAAGCCTCTATACAGCAGACGCAAAGAAATGGGAAGGTTTGTACACGAGCTTGGAGATATCTGTTCCAAAACAGGGGGAGACCAGAACACGGTGGAGTTTAGGCACTCCGTTAATCTTAGCACTGGTCTTTGGGCACAGTCTTACATGCTGAGCAGTCACTGCTTATTTGACTTATGATACGCGATTGAATTTCTTTGCTTCTGCCTCCCTCCTCATCCTCGCCAATACGACGAGGATCTATTTTGTTCAGTTGTTTACGTCATACAACTGCAGGTAGAGCACAGAAAACAATCCACGTTTCAGAGATGCGCTGGCGGCGCTCAGGAAACATCCCTTTGGAGGAGCCACTTAGGGGACGTTATGGAAAATCAGGCTCGCCGGCCTCCATAACAGGGTCCGACCCTAGGTTCCTGCTGAGGCAGAAGTTCGAAGTCAGATTGAAGAAAAATAAAATTTAGTGATACACGCGCGGTAATTACAGCTCAAGCTGGGTGCCTCCGAAGAGGGACCCCGAACAAAGAAATCCCTGGGCAATTATACCCTTACAATCTAAATTCCCCACCCCTCAAGCGATAGTTTGGACCAATAGTAACAGTTAGGTCTGGGTTCTTCCCCTTCTTCCTTGGGCCCCTTCATTGTCTCCAGGCAGGCTGCTGCTTATCTTCAAGGTTGGCTACTCCTGCCATCCGTGCAGCTTCTTTATCTCTCCTGCTTGAATCAGCTCTGGGGCCCCCTTTTACTTATCTAACTAAAAGTTCACGGCCCGAGGCCTAAGGCTTCAGCAAATTTAGCTACTAATGCTAAGCAAGTTATGCTAAGCAATTAATTCTGGACAGCTTCAGTTCAATATTCTCTAACAGTCCTCCCTTTGTTTTTATTAAGCATCCCTGCCAATATGCTAAGCAGAGTTCTCGAAGCCTTTCGAGGCGTACTATCACTCTCCATCATCTCATATACAATATGGTTGTAAGCAACGGGTGTAACATGGTCAAACTTAACACAACTACTACTGGGTGCAACATGTGATTATAGACCCCTGTTGCGGTTGGTGACCATCCCAGAAGAGCCTCCCACCAATGATATTCTCCATCCTTCTTCACTCTTTCCGAGATGGGCTGTATCTCTTCTGTATCATGATGAACGGTGATTAGAGCTTTCTGTCCATTGTTTCAGATGCGTTTTAACAGTTGACACAGGTCATCATGTTGTAGTAGTTCCTTTACCAATGTAAGATTCATTCCGATGGGGGTAGGCGATCAATCTTGACTTAAGGTATAATTAGATTGTAATAACTGATAAGACACAACAGGAGCTGAATAATTAAAGCCACATCCCATAATTTTGGTAAAATTACAAACACCAATATTTGAGCGATTACTTGTGTCTACAGTAATGTTATCTACGAATATAAGATTACAGAGGGTTCTCATACAAACACATCCTTTTCCAATATATACAAGTATAGTTTCAGGGGTTTCATCAGGATGTATTTCAAAATGACAAACATTTTGTTCAGTATCAAGACAAATGTCTTGAGCTTTGACAGTGTTTATCTCACAAATAAATACATATATAATTTTAAGATTTTCAAACCTTTGTTTGCATACCTAGAACATACTGGGTTAGCCGTTCATCTCCATCCAACAGGCTGGTCTTAGCTGGGATATAAGTTCCTGTAGCCAACTGATGCCCAAATAAGACTTCTGCTGGGGATAATCCTCCCGGTTGTACAGGGGTTGTTCTAATTTCCCACAGCACTAAGTTTAAGGCATTAGGCCATTTGAGACTTGCCTGTGTACATACCCGTGCTCACTTGTTTTTAATAGTTCTGTTCATTCTCTCAATTTGTCCTCAAGACTGGGGATGATAAGGTGTGTACAATTCTCTATGAATTCCTAGCATTTGATATAATTTCCCTAAAACTCCAGCTGAAAAGTGAGAACCCCTATCTGAATCTATAGTTTCTGGGACTCCATACCTAGGGACAATTTCTTTTGACAAGGCTTTAATCACTGCAGCCGTATCTGCTTTGCAGGTAGGAAAGGCTTCCACCCATCTGCTTAGCTGATCAACTATCACAAGGAGATGTTTAAATCTTTCCGCTGCTGGCATGTCAGCATAGTCAATTTGTAGACGCTGGAATGGAAAATAAGCCCGTGGGCGGCCTCTTCTGTTAATCTTTGGATAAGTATCGTTAAATTTTTGGCAAGTTGGGCAGGTTGTTGTTATGCATTTCGCAACCACATGCACTCGGGAGCCGCCCAGGTTTGTAGAATACATGAGGCAACAGTCAATGCTCCTCCATGTCCACGATCATGATATCACCTAACCATAGAAAGTAAATACCTTAAGGAAAGGAGGGGCTTACCCCTGATAGTCCAAATTCCTTTTTCGTCTTGAACCGCTTCACGCTTTTTCCAATTCTCTTTCTTCTTCTGTGGCATATACACAGTCATTGGGTGACCCAAAACTACAGGTCGTGTTTTTCTAATAAGGGCTGCTGTAGCTGCTATCGCTCTGATGCATCCTGGAGTGCCTTTGATTACCGCATCCACAGATACTGAGTTACATTTTTGATTCGCTTTTCCAAAGCTTTAACTGAGATGGATGAAACCACTTGTCCCAAGAGGTGTCCGTTCTTTGTTTCGCTACTTCTTCCTGCTACCCTGTACAATCAGCTTTTTCCACAACCACAACTGGACTGTGCTTTTTCAAACACACTGCTTGTGTAATCCTTGGGGACTGAGCCCACGTTCCCAAAGGGTGGTGTGTATTACTGTTTTACCACCCTCTGAACATGTCCCTTTCCTTCCCCATCTTGTTTGGGAAACAGAGATTGGCAAACCTATTCCAAATCTGTGAAAATAGCTAGCGGTTTCTCTGAATCTTCTTCTATTATCTTTTTAATAGCTGAAATTTCATCTCCGTGAGCAAAGTGGGCACCCTTCCTTTTGTTTCGGTCTCCTGCTTTACCCAAATTGTTGTAAAACTGTTTTTCCTCCCTTGTTTAAAGCAAGCGGATCTGTAGCAAACAGTATTTGCCAAATTCTTTCTTTTGCTCATTCAAGACCAAGTCAAGACTTAATCGGCCCATTTTTCTCTGATACACTGATAGTGCGCACTCATACTCATACCCTTCCATTAGCAATCCATACAGTACCTCGGCAAAAACCTTTCATTTTTCCCCACTGCTCTTCCCCAATTCATTACACCTAGGATTCACTGGGCTTACTGCGGGCTTGATACCTGCCTGCTTGGAGGTCTTGCAGACACCATGTATATTATTGGGGAAGGTACGGTCTGCACCACAACTCGACTTCCTGCTGCCAGGAACTCCCTGCATCCTACGATCCACACCAGAACTAAACATTCGCATTCACAGGATAAGAAAACTTGTTCTGGGAGTGTCGGAGTTTGGGAGAAATTGTGGATGACGGCCATTCTTTTGCATCAGGGCTGCCCGTACGGTCCTGCGCGAGAGAGAGAGCCCTTCTGAGTTGTTTGTTCTTAGTCATTTTGCAAAGAAGCATAGGGAAAGGAATGCGTTTTCCAGGTCAACTGGAGTATCTGCATCAAAACGGTTTGGACTGTACCAACTAGCTCCACATTCGTCCACTTTAGTCAATGTCTTCCTCTCTAAATCCCGTACTGATGGCTGCAACCGCACCCTGCTTTTCCTGCAATACCCTTTGCAGAGACTGAGTCACCCTCTAGCAAGCTGAATGATCCAATCCACAACATTGCCTCTCACCACTGCTCTGAAAGCTCCTTAAGCTTCCTTCAATTGCCGACCAAACTTCTCAGCTTCAGGTTTTATTGTCCGAGCTTTGGTATATCCATCATCACGTGCTCTCTGGACTCGCTTCATCACATGGACTCTTCGCAGCAGAGGCACATTGATCTCCACTGGTTTTCTTCTCCTGTTCTTCCAGCTCAGCACTGTGATTCCATTTCCGTTCCTTCAACAGTTCAACCTCTGATTTCTAATCCACCTTTTCTTACTGTACAGAGACATCTTGAGTTTTTACGCAAGCAGTAAGTTTTCTCACAGAAGGGAAGGACTGAGAAAGTGGAACAAATAATAAGTGGTCTCCAAGTGGTTTATGCAAATACCGGTCCTAGATTAATCTATTTTCCACTCTCACAGAAACCAACCGTTTCCCATACGTACTTTTATTTTAATATGGAAGTTTCACTTACTCCAGTAAAATGAACGGTGGTGGAAAACAAATGAGGGGTTCAAATACCGAGAGCGCGCGAGAAAGCGGGGGGCGCATGCGCGAGCGTGCAACAAAGGGGGGGCACGCGCGCAACAAGGGGGGGCACCAGCTAGACAGACGTGTCTTTTTTTTTCTTTAAACCAGAGTCAGAAAAAGCTTCTTTTGCTGGTTTTGAATTCTAGACTGTAGCCATTATATCCTAAATTTTACTGCAATCGACTGAACCGCCTCCAACGTACAGAGACATGATTTTGAAATAAATAAACAACGCTTACAAGACTTGATTCGGGCCAGCCCAGGGGCTTAGCGGTAGCGCTCTGCACCGCCCTGCGGGAGGAGCCAGGTTGCATCCGCACTTCCAATCTCCTGCTCCCGGGCCGGAAAGAGCAGCGCCAGCCGTGCCCCAGCTACTCGGGCCGCCGCCCCGTCCCGCCCCCCGGCGCCGCTCCCGCCAATCAGGCGAGGCGGCGTCACGTGGCGGCAGAGCACGCCCTTCCGCGGCGCTGTTGCCGGGGCTCGCGCTGCGCTGCGCTGCGCTGCGCTGCGCTGCCCGGCCGCTCTCGCCGGAGGTGAGGGGCGCGCGCTGCCCGGGGGGGGGTCGCGCGCGCGCGCGAGGCGCCTCTGCTGATTGGCTGCGCGCTCCGCCGGGCGGGCGAAGGGTCGGGGACGGTTAGGGCCGTTGGGAGCTGAAGGGGCTGCTGCAGCTGCAGGCGGGGCGGGGGCGAGGTTGGCCCTGGGCGCCCCGTTACTCTGCCGCCGTCAGGCAGCGGGCTGCGGCCCTGTTCCCGGTCTCCCCCACAGCGGCCGGGGCGCGGTGCCGAGGGCTCCTCTTGGCGGGCGCGGTTTGACCTCGGCGTGTTGGGGGCTGTTGTACGGTGCGTTCCTCCTTTCACACGCCCCCGCTTTCTTGTTGTTGTTTTGGTTTGGGTTTGCTTTGCTTTTTAATCAGCTCCTGAAGTCGCTGATCCCGGCCTGGTCATGCTGGTGAGCAAGAAGGTGAAGCGCTTCTTGCAGCTGATGCCCGGGAAGCAGCGCTTCGGCGCCTACCGGTTCCTGCCCTTCTTCTTTCTGCTCGGGGGAGCGATGGAGTGGTTCATGATCAACGTCCGTATTGGCAAGGAGACGTTTTGTAAGTGAGGGCCGCAGCGCAGCGGCTCCTTCCCCGCGCAGGCCTGTCGAAGGTCGCTCGCTGCAGACACGGGACTGACAGCGCGCTGCCCTCCCCCGCACGCGCAGCTCCTCCCGTAGCTGAAGGCTCTGGCAGTCCTGCATCAGCCACGTGCTCTGATCCGCTAGTGTGCTCCGCGGCTCCTCTGGAGGTCAATATAATGTAGAAGAGGCTGCTTGAAGAAGGGGAGAGGAAAAAAACCAAAAATCGAGTAGTGTGGAGGGTCTGATGTGGTGTCCTGACCTGGAGGACTTTAAAGATATTCAGAAAATCAACCAGTTCTCCCACTAGGGTAGGGTTTGACACTCCAGATTCTGCCTCTCTAGCGGTAGTAGAAGACACGGGGCACCTTCCCCACCCCCGCCCCCCCAATATTGGGTTTAGAATACTAAATTAGAATTTTTAACCTTGAAAAAGACTCTTCTGGTTTGTCAGGATTTAGGTGGGGGTTCGTCTGAAATGTGGAATCTTTTTATGTATAATTGAAAACAAAGTATGAAAATGAGTCATGAGAACTTTTTTCAGCTAATGGCAGTTTCTAGAAGTTAGGACATTTAGTTTTTATGTGGTGCTCTTTTCCCTTTAAGAAGTCTCACTGTAAGTTTTTTTGTAGATTTCAGAACAAGGAACTGTAATGTTTCAGCTCTACTGTGTGTTATGTGAAAACACTCCAGTTTTCATGGGAAATCTATTTGAGATTTTCCTATAGAATAAAACAGCTTGACACAGTTTCCACAGCTGACACTCCCTGCAAACAAAATCGCTCCGCTTCTCATGCTCACTTTTGAAAGCTTGGGTTTGCTGTGGTTTTTTTCAACTTAATATTTCTGTGGCATACATGTAATAAAGTCAGGTTAGAAACTAAAGCATATCAGCTGTGTAGCAGCCTTTACATTTCAACGCAAGCCTTGTTTTCTTGCAAAGAATGCCATGCCTGGTACCGTAATACAGTAATAGTAATTGTGCAGTTTAACCTTATTACTGCTCAATAATCCATGCAAAATGGTAGGGTTTTTTTGAGGGGGGCAGTGAGAGACTCTTATCTGGCCAAAGATAAACTATGGCTTACTGCTGCAGTAAAATATCATAGGTCTAAGTCTTCTACGCCTTTTGGACCGTAATCTGCTCCTTCAGCTCACAAGCACTGTACCTACAGTTACTTTTCTACTGCGTAGGCCACTGCCATTCCCTGAAGGAGAAAGGAAAGGATTTTTGTAGAAGTGGGAGGATTCTACCTTTACACAGCTGTGTTTGACCTTGCTGATACCCCATCAAAGCAGGGATGCAGTTTTGTCACTGTGCTTGCCATCTCTGTTCCTTGCTGATATAGTCAGGGCCTTCCAGAACAGTGCTTCAGAGTCAAGTATCTCTTCAGAGTAACAGTTATTTTGGACTTCTAACAACTGAAAGTAGAAATCACAGGACTACTTTTATTTCCATCACCTTTGAGGCTGGATATTTGGGGGAAGGGGGAAGGCAGGCAGAACGGTTAAGAAGACTGAAGTTGGGTACATTCCTTTGTTCTTAAGAAAAGCTAGAATATTGAAGCCATGCTAGCAGACCATAGGCATTGGGCTTTGTGTCTATAATTTAATTTACCTTTGGCTTCAGCTAGTTTGGCAATTGTCTACTTTCCCATGAGAATAATTAAAAATAAAAGAAGTTATCACACTGGAAACTTAGTTTGCTTGTAAGAACATTTCCTCAAGACCCAGGGGAAGAGCTTTAGCCTAGATGGGAGGAAGAATAAGCTATTTTTAAGGGGTAGAAATGATTCATGTTGGTTTTAATTTTCAGTTGCCTGTCAGTGTCTGCAAGAGGAAATAGGATTGAAAAATTTAAAAAGAGATGGTAGACTTTATACATTTAATTCCATCATGCTCTTGGAAATTGCTAATATAATATCTTTTTCTGGCAGATGATGTTTACCGTAGGAAACGGTCTGAAAGACAGTATGAGGCGAGGATGGAAAAAAATGAATTTTAGCTGAAACATTTCAAGACGGATATCCTGAATTCTTCAATCATATTAATATCAAAGAAACATTACTGCCATAGGAATGGTAGGTGCAAGATTTTATCTCTGCAAGATGAATTGTGATCCACAAGTTTGTGATATAAGTTGAAAGAGATTTTGGCAGTATATTCTTCCACCATCCACTTAGTTTTTTATTTTTATTTTTTTTAAACCAAATGCAGCAGTGAAAAGTTCATTGCATTTAGGCTTCTGCCACCTATTTAATGTTTGTTAGTTCTTTTAAATAAACTAGACTGAGCAAACAGAGTCTTGCTACCACTTTTCTCTGCTTGATCAGACACCATTCTTGCAACAAGACCCGTGGGGGAGAAGTAAGTCACATAATGCATATGTAATATCTTGGCACAAAGGAAATATTCATATTTAATTAGATTGTTTTGTATTGATGGAAACTGCTCTCATCTTGGATTTTTCCCCGCCCCCCCCCCCCCCATATAGCATTATATTAACTGGACAAAATAGCACAGGGTTTATATATCAGTGTTTACTTGCCCATATTGCGTTTGGAAAGCCATCTCTGCATTTAGGCTCAGCTGTCTACAAGTACTCTAATACCCATTGCTGCTACTCTAACAATTATGTGATATGAGGGCTTAGGGGAAAAAAATTCCCGTTCAGGTTGGTTTCCTGCTGCCCTCGTGCCGGGCTCCCGAGGCAGAAGGGCCCAAGGGCTGTGCCGGGCCAAGGGCTCCCAAGGCAGTCCTGGGGGTGTGGGGCTGGCCGCGGAGGCGCAGCGCACGTTGCCGACGGCGGCTGCCGCGCTCTTTGCAGAGCTGCTTTGCTTGCGGCGAGCGCGGAGCTGCAATTAACTGCCAGGAGAAGGGCTGCAGCCGCAGCTTCCACCTCCCCTGCGCCTCCGAGAACGGCTGCGTGACGCAGTTCTTCAAGGCGTACAGGTAAGGGCTGCCGGCCCTGGCGCCGGAGCCTCCCTGCCTCGACGGCCCTCGTGCCGGCGCTGGCCGAGCAGCCGGGGAAGCTGCCGGAGCCAGAGCCAGGCTGCGGAGGGCTCCTCTGTGCCCCCTTTGCCCTGCTCTGGGCATCGTGGAAGGCCTCAGCGCTTCCTGACCTTGCCCCTCTCCTCCATGTTCACCCCAGGTCCTTCTGCTCGGAGCACCGCCCGGAGCAGGCGGTGCCCGTGCGTCCCGACGCACACACCACCTGCATCATCTGCATGGAGCCAGTGGATGAAAACCTGTCCTCTGGCACCATGGTGTGCCCGTCCTGCAAAGGGGCCTGGTTCCACCGGGGCCGCATCCAGGTAGGAGCCTTCCCTCGCCCCGTGGGCGCCGCCGGGGCCCAGCAGCGCCCCGCGAACGCCGCTTGTGTCTCTCCCGCAGGGACAGGCCACCAGCGCGGGCAGGGAATGCTTCCGCTGCCCGCAGTGAAAAACGAGGAAGTTTCTTCCTGAAATGTTAAAAATGGGGATCCTGGTCCCGTTCAGGTTGGTTTCCTGCTGCCCTCGTGCCGGGCTCCCGAGGCAGAAGGGCCCAAGGGCTGTGCCGGGCCAAGGGCTCCCGAGGCAGTCCTGGCCCGCAGGGCTCCGGCTAGCCGGGGCCCTGCTTCCGCACGGAGCTGGAAGCGGGGCGGGGGGCCGGGAGAGCAGGGACGTCCTGCACGTGCCCGACGCGGGGGAGGCTCATGCCTTTCCCTTCCTTCTCTGCAGACCACCAGCCTGGGAGGAGGACGGGAGATATGAAGAGCTTTACGAGAGGCACAGCCAGTGTGATGCCGGCCAGTGCCTCCATCGGGAAGGCAGGCAGCAGGCGGAGGAGAGCGGGTACGTCACCAAAGCTGCAGCGTGGCAGCTGCCGGGGCGGCAGCAGATGCCGTCGTGCCGGGAGCAGGCACTTAGCGCAAGAGCTCTGCCCTTTGCTTCTGCAGGCCCTGGGAGCTGCTCTTATGCTCCTCCTGCGCACCCAAAGGGACGCACCGACGGTGCTCGGCTGTGGCAGCCGACATGGATGCCTGGGAATGCGACGGGTGCGCCGGCACGGGCCCCGGTAAGAGGCAAAGCACCCAGGTGCCCGGGCTCGGGCCAGGGCCAGGCAAGGGCTCGGGGCCGTGCTGCTGACCTTCCCACCTCCCTTACAGCCCCCAGGGCACAGCCAGAGCGGTCCGGCCCCGACACCAGCAGCCAGCCAGGAGTGGCGGCATCCTCCGGCTCCGCTACACACTCCAGCTCGGAGCCGGATGTGGCCAAGCCCAGCACAAGCAGCCAGGGAGAATCAGAGTCATCCTCGGGCTCCACTACACCCTCCACATCCGCGTCGGACTTGGCCACCTCCCAAACCAGCAGCCAGGACAAATCAGAGTCGTCTTCTACCTCCGGCTCCTGAGAGCAGCCCCCAGGCAGGACGGCCAGGGCCAGAGCATCGGCCAGGACGCTCCCGGCTATTCCGCCGGACACAACATCCTTACAGCCGGTCCTGAACACCCCGCAGGACGAGCCGTGGGGCAGCCCCAACAACGGCACCACTCCCCTGCCCCCTGCAGAATAAAAGTGCCACCTAATCTCAACGGTGCTGGGAGATCTCACTTTTCTTCCTTGCCTTCCTCCTCCGTCGCCTTTCTCGGGGGCTGGTTTCGGGGAGGGCACCGGCGGGGCTCTGTTCTCACCAGCTGTTGGCAAGACCTTCCCCAGACCTGGCGAGCGCCTTGTCCACGTGCCTCTGGCCTTGCTGGCCTCAGGAGGCCGGCTGGGCTGAGACGGAGCCAAGGGCGGGTGCTGGGAGCTGCGGAGCCAGGGAAATCGCGGGCTTCCTTTGCGGGACAAGAGCAGTTCGCAGTGCTGGTGACCGGGTGCCCGTGCAGCACCCTGGCCTTTTGGCCATGCAGCCTGGGCTCTCCTGGCCCCAGGGGCTTGGGTGGATCCTGCCGGGCACCTCTGGCCCGGATGGCCCACAGCCCCAGAGCCCAGGGCGAACGGACGTCCCACGTACAGCCCTTGGCGGTGGAGCACAGCACGAGCCTGCCCGCTCTCCCCCAGGCCCCCCGTCCCCGCGGCGGGGCTCTGCGCACACCCGGGGCCTCAGGCACGCGTCGGGCAGCAGGGCCCGGGCCTTAGAGCAGGGGCGCTCCCGCAGGGCGCTCGCAGGGCTGGCGCTGGCAGCAGGCTCTGGGCAGAGGTCCGCTGTGCTGGGGCGCTGCGGGGAGAGAGCCCCGCGCGCCGAAACCCTTCCTCCCGGGGCCCCGGCTGGGCACAGCCACGAGCCCCCAGGCACTGCTGCCATGTGCCAAAGCAGCCCTGGAGGGCTGCTCGCAAGTTTAGCCCGTGCTCTCTTCCGGCGTTAGAGAATCTACGAGCATTAAGGGGGAATTATTTAAGGGAAAAGTAACGAGACACAGAAAACATTTCTGGAGACTACAGGGGACTTTCTACCTCTGCCACATGGCATGGAAGCCCAAGCCTCTATACAGCAGACGCAAAGAAATGGGAAGGTTTGTACACGAGCTTGGAGATATCTGTTCCAAAACAGGGGGAGACCAGAACACGGTGGAGTTTAGGCACTCCGTTAATCTTAGCACTGGTCTTTGGGCACAGTCTTACATGCTGAGCAGTCACTGCTTATTTGACTTATGATACGCGATTGAATTTCTTTGCTTCTGCCTCCCTCCTCATCCTCGCCAATACGACGAGGATCTATTTTGTTCAGTTGTTTACGTCATACAACTGCAGGTAGAGCACAGAAAACAATCCACGTTTCAGAGATGCGCTGGCGGCGCTCAGGAAACATCCCTTTGGAGGAGCCACTTAGGGGACGTTATGGAAAATCAGGCTCGCCGGCCTCCATAACAGGGTCCGACCCTAGGTTCCTGCTGAGGCAGAAGTTCGAAGTCAGATTGAAGAAAAATAAAATTTAGTGATACACGCGCGGTAATTACAGCTCAAGCTGGGTGCCTCCGAAGAGGGACCCCGAACAAAGAAATCCCTGGGCAATTATACCCTTACAATCTAAATTCCCCACCCCTCAAGCGATAGTTTGGACCAATAGTAACAGTTAGGTCTGGGTTCTTCCCCTTCTTCCTTGGGCCCCTTCATTGTCTCCAGGCAGGCTGCTGCTTATCTTCAAGGTTGGCTACTCCTGCCATCCGTGCAGCTTCTTTATCTCTCCTGCTTGAATCAGCTCTGGGGCCCCCTTTTACTTATCTAACTAAAAGTTCACGGCCCGAGGCCTAAGGCTTCAGCAAATTTAGCTACTAATGCTAAGCAAGTTATGCTAAGCAATTAATTCTGGACAGCTTCAGTTCAATATTCTCTAACAGTCCTCCCTTTGTTTTTATTAAGCATCCCTGCCAATATGCTAAGCAGAGTTCTCGAAGCCTTTCGAGGCGTACTATCACTCTCCATCATCTCATATACAATATGGTTGTAAGCAACGGGTGTAACATGGTCAAACTTAACACAACTACTACTGGGTGCAACATGTGATTATAGACCCCTGTTGCGGTTGGTGACCATCCCAGAAGAGCCTCCCACCAATGATATTCTCCATCCTTCTTCACTCTTTCCGAGATGGGCTGTATCTCTTCTGTATCATGATGAACGGTGATTAGAGCTTTCTGTCCATTGTTTCAGATGCGTTTTAACAGTTGACACAGGTCATCATGTTGTAGTAGTTCCTTTACCAATGTAAGATTCATTCCGATGGGGGTAGGCGATCAATCTTGACTTAAGGTATAATTAGATTGTAATAACTGATAAGACACAACAGGAGCTGAATAATTAAAGCCACATCCCATAATTTTGGTAAAATTACAAACACCAATATTTGAGCGATTACTTGTGTCTACAGTAATGTTATCTACGAATATAAGATTACAGAGGGTTCTCATACAAACACATCCTTTTCCAATATATACAAGTATAGTTTCAGGGGTTTCATCAGGATGTATTTCAAAATGACAAACATTTTGTTCAGTATCAAGACAAATGTCTTGAGCTTTGACAGTGTTTATCTCACAAATAAATACATATATAATTTTAAGATTTTCAAACCTTTGTTTGCATACCTAGAACATACTGGGTTAGCCGTTCATCTCCATCCAACAGGCTGGTCTTAGCTGGGATATAAGTTCCTGTAGCCAACTGATGCCCAAATAAGACTTCTGCTGGGGATAATCCTCCCGGTTGTACAGGGGTTGTTCTAATTTCCCACAGCACTAAGTTTAAGGCATTAGGCCATTTGAGACTTGCCTGTGTACATACCCGTGCTCACTTGTTTTTAATAGTTCTGTTCATTCTCTCAATTTGTCCTCAAGACTGGGGATGATAAGGTGTGTACAATTCTCTATGAATTCCTAGCATTTGATATAATTTCCCTAAAACTCCAGCTGAAAAGTGAGAACCCCTATCTGAATCTATAGTTTCTGGGACTCCATACCTAGGGACAATTTCTTTTGACAAGGCTTTAATCACTGCAGCCGTATCTGCTTTGCAGGTAGGAAAGGCTTCCACCCATCTGCTTAGCTGATCAACTATCACAAGGAGATGTTTAAATCTTTCCGCTGCTGGCATGTCAGCATAGTCAATTTGTAGACGCTGGAATGGAAAATAAGCCCGTGGGCGGCCTCTTCTGTTAATCTTTGGATAAGTATCGTTAAATTTTTGGCAAGTTGGGCAGGTTGTTGTTATGCATTTCGCAACCACATGCACTCGGGAGCCGCCCAGGTTTGTAGAATACATGAGGCAACAGTCAATGCTCCTCCATGTCCACGATCATGATATCACCTAACCATAGAAAGTAAATACCTTAAGGAAAGGAGGGGCTTACCCCTGATAGTCCAAATTCCTTTTTCGTCTTGAACCGCTTCACGCTTTTTCCAATTCTCTTTCTTCTTCTGTGGCATATACACAGTCATTGGGTGACCCAAAACTACAGGTCGTGTTTTTCTAATAAGGGCTGCTGTAGCTGCTATCGCTCTGATGCATCCTGGAGTGCCTTTGATTACCGCATCCACAGATACTGAGTTACATTTTTGATTCGCTTTTCCAAAGCTTTAACTGAGATGGATGAAACCACTTGTCCCAAGAGGTGTCCGTTCTTTGTTTCGCTACTTCTTCCTGCTACCCTGTACAATCAGCTTTTTCCACAACCACAACTGGACTGTGCTTTTTCAAACACACTGCTTGTGTAATCCTTGGGGACTGAGCCCACGTTCCCAAAGGGTGGTGTGTATTACTGTTTTACCACCCTCTGAACATGTCCCTTTCCTTCCCCATCTTGTTTGGGAAACAGAGATTGGCAAACCTATTCCAAATCTGTGAAAATAGCTAGCGGTTTCTCTGAATCTTCTTCTATTATCTTTTTAATAGCTGAAATTTCATCTCCGTGAGCAAAGTGGGCACCCTTCCTTTTGTTTCGGTCTCCTGCTTTACCCAAATTGTTGTAAAACTGTTTTTCCTCCCTTGTTTAAAGCAAGTGGATCTGTAGCAAACAGTATTTGCCAAATTCTTTCTTTTGCTCATTCAAGACCAAGTCAAGACTTAATCGGCCCATTTTTCTCTGATACACTGATAGTGCGCACTCATACTCATACCCTTCCATTAGCAATCCATACAGTACCTCGGCAAAAACCTTTCATTTTTCCCCACTGCTCTTCCCCAATTCATTACACCTAGGATTCACTGGGCTTACTGCGGGCTTGATACCTGCCTGCTTGGAGGTCTTGCAGACACCATGTATATTATTGGGGAAGGTACGGTCTGCACCACAACTCGACTTCCTGCTGCCAGGAACTCCCTGCATCCTACGATCCACACCAGAACTAAACATTCGCATTCACAGGATAAGAAAACTTGTTCTGGGAGTGTCGGAGTTTGGGAGAAATTGTGGATGACGGCCATTCTTTTGCATCAGGGCTGCCCGTACGGTCCTGCGCGAGAGAGAGAGCCCTTCTGAGTTGTTTGTTCTTAGTCATTTTGCAAAGAAGCATAGGGAAAGGAATGCGTTTTCCAGGTCAACTGGAGTATCTGCATCAAAACGGTTTGGACTGTACCAACTAGCTCCACATTCGTCCACTTTAGTCAATGTCTTCCTCTCTAAATCCCGTACTGATGGCTGCAACCGCACCCTGCTTTTCCTGCAATACCCTTTGCAGAGACTGAGTCACCCTCTAGCAAGCTGAATGATCCAATCCACAACATTGCCTCTCACCACTGCTCTGAAAGCTCCTTAAGCTTCCTTCAATTGCCGACCAAACTTCTCAGCTTCAGGTTTTATTGTCCGAGCTTTGGTATATCCATCATCACGTGCTCTCTGGACTCGCTTCATCACATGGACTCTTCGCAGCAGAGGCACATTGATCTCCACTGGTTTTCTTCTCCTGTTCTTCCAGCTCAGCACTGTGATTCCATTTCCGTTCCTTCAACAGTTCAACCTCTGATTTCTAATCCACCTTTTCTTACTGTACAGAGACATCTTGAGTTTTTACGCAAGCAGTAAGTTTTCTCACAGAAGGGAAGGACTGAGAAAGTGGAACAAATAATAAGTGGTCTCCAAGTGGTTTATGCAAATACCGGTCCTAGATTAATCTATTTTCCACTCTCACAGAAACCAACCGTTTCCCATACGTACTTTTATTTTAATATGGAAGTTTCACTTACTCCAGTAAAATGAACGGTGGTGGAAAACAAATGAGGGGTTCAAATACCGAGAGCGCGCGAGAAAGCGGGGGGCGCATGCGCGAGCGTGCAACAAAGGGGGGGCACGCGCGCAACAAGGGGGGGCACCAGCTAGACAGACGTGTCTTTTTTTTTCTTTAAACCAGAGTCAGAAAAAGCTTCTTTTGCTGGTTTTGAATTCTAGACTGTAGCCATTATATCCTAAATTTTACTGCAATCGACTGAACCGCCTCCAACGTACAGAGACATGATTTTGAAATAAATAAACAACGCTTACAAGACTTGATTCGGGCCAGCCCAGGGGCTTAGCGGTAGCGCTCTGCACCGCCCTGCGGGAGGAGCCAGGTTGCATCCGCACTTCCAATCTCCTGCTCCCGGGCCGGAAAGAGCAGCGCCAGCCGTGCCCCAGCTACTCGGGCCGCCGCCCCGTCCCGCCCCCCGGCGCCGCTCCCGCCAATCAGGCGAGGCGGCGTCACGTGGCGGCAGAGCACGCCCTTCCGCGGCGCTGTTGCCGGGGCTCGCGCTGCGCTGCGCTGCGCTGCGCTGCGCTGCCCGGCCGCTCTCGCCGGAGGTGAGGGGCGCGCGCTGCCCGGGGGGGGGTCGCGCGCGCGCGAGGCGCCTCTGCTGATTGGCTGCGCGCTCCGCCGGGCGGGCGAAGGGTCGGGGACGGTTAGGGCCGTTGGGAGCTGAAGGGGCTGCTGCAGCTGCAGGCGGGGCGGGGGCGAGGTTGGCCCTGGGCGCCCCGTTACTCTGCCGCCGTCAGGCAGCGGGCTGCGGCCCTGTTCCCGGTCTCCCCCACAGCGGCCGGGGCGCGGTGCCGAGGGCTCCTCTTGGCGGGCGCGGTTTGACCTCGGCGTGTTGGGGGCTGTTGTACGGTGCGTTCCTCCTTTCACACGCCCCCGCTTTCTTGTTGTTGTTTTGGTTTGGGTTTGCTTTGCTTTTTAATCAGCTCCTGAAGTCGCTGATCCCGGCCTGGTCATGCTGGTGAGCAAGAAGGTGAAGCGCTTCTTGCAGCTGATGCCCGGGAAGCAGCGCTTCGGCGCCTACCGGTTCCTGCCCTTCTTCTTTCTGCTCGGGGGAGCGATGGAGTGGTTCATGATCAACGTCCGTATTGGCAAGGAGACGTTTTGTAAGTGAGGGCCGCAGCGCAGCGGCTCCTTCCCCGCGCAGGCCTGTCGAAGGTCGCTCGCTGCAGACACGGGACTGACAGCGCGCTGCCCTCCCCCGCACGCGCAGCTCCTCCCGTAGCTGAAGGCTCTGGCAGTCCTGCATCAGCCACGTGCTCTGATCCGCTAGTGTGCTCCGCGGCTCCTCTGGAGGTCAATATAATGTAGAAGAGGCTGCTTGAAGAAGGGGAGAGGAAAAAAACCAAAAATCGAGTAGTGTGGAGGGTCTGATGTGGTGTCCTGACCTGGAGGACTTTAAAGATATTCAGAAAATCAACCAGTTCTCCCACTAGGGTAGGGTTTGACACTCCAGATTCTGCCTCTCTAGCGGTAGTAGAAGACACGGGGCACCTTCCCCACCCCCGCCCCCCCAATATTGGGTTTAGAATACTAAATTAGAATTTTTAACCTTGAAAAAGACTCTTCTGGTTTGTCAGGATTTAGGTGGGGGTTCGTCTGAAATGTGGAATCTTTTTATGTATAATTGAAAACAAAGTATGAAAATGAGTCATGAGAACTTTTTTCAGCTAATGGCAGTTTCTAGAAGTTAGGACATTTAGTTTTTATGTGGTGCTCTTTTCCCTTTAAGAAGTCTCACTGTAAGTTTTTTTGTAGATTTCAGAACAAGGAACTGTAATGTTTCAGCTCTACTGTGTGTTATGTGAAAACACTCCAGTTTTCATGGGAAATCTATTTGAGATTTTCCTATAGAATAAAACAGCTTGACACAGTTTCCACAGCTGACACTCCCTGCAAACAAAATCGCTCCGCTTCTCATGCTCACTTTTGAAAGCTTGGGTTTGCTGTGGTTTTTTTCAACTTAATATTTCTGTGGCATACATGTAACAAAGTCAGGTTAGAAACTAAAGCATATCAGCTGTGTAGCAGCCTTTACATTTCAACGCAAGCCTTGTTTTCTTGCAAAGAATGCCATGCCTGGTACCGTAATACAGTAATAGTAATTGTGCAGTTTAACCTTATTACTGCTCAATAATCCATGCAAAATGGTAGGGTTTTTTTGAGGGGGGCAGTGAGAGACTCTTATCTGGCCAAAGATAAACTATGGCTTACTGCTGCAGTAAAATATCATAGGTCTAAGTCTTCTACGCCTTTTGGACCGTAATCTGCTCCTTCAGCTCACAAGCACTGTACCTACAGTTACTTTTCTACTGCGTAGGCCACTGCCATTCCCTGAAGGAGAAAGGAAAGGATTTTTGTAGAAGTGGGAGGATTCTACCTTTACACAGCTGTGTTTGACCTTGCTGATACCCCATCAAAGCAGGGATGCAGTTTTGTCACTGTGCTTGCCATCTCTGTTCCTTGCTGATATAGTCAGGGCCTTCCAGAACAGTGCTTCAGAGTCAAGTATCTCTTCAGAGTAACAGTTATTTTGGACTTCTAACAACTGAAAGTAGAAATCACAGGACTACTTTTATTTCCATCACCTTTGAGGCTGGATATTTGGGGGAAGGGGGAAGGCAGGCAGAACGGTTAAGAAGACTGAAGTTGGGTACATTCCTTTGTTCTTAAGAAAAGCTAGAATATTGAAGCCATGCTAGCAGACCATAGGCATTGGGCTTTGTGTCTATAATTTAATTTACCTTTGGCTTCAGCTAGTTTGGCAATTGTCTACTTTCCCATGAGAATAATTAAAAATAAAAGAAGTTATCACACTGGAAACTTAGTTTGCTTGTAAGAACATTTCCTCAAGACCCAGGGGAAGAGCTTTAGCCTAGATGGGAGGAAGAATAAGCTATTTTTAAGGGGTAGAAATGATTCATGTTGGTTTTAATTTTCAGTTGCCTGTCAGTGTCTGCAAGAGGAAATAGGATTGAAAAATTTAAAAAGAGATGGTAGACTTTATACATTTAATTCCATCATGCTCTTGGAAATTGCTAATATAATATCTTTTTCTGGCAGATGATGTTTACCGTAGGAAACGGTCTGAAAGACAGTATGAGGCGAGGATGGAAAAAAATGAATTTTAGCTGAAACATTTCAAGACGGATATCCTGAATTCTTCAATCATATTAATATCAAAGAAACATTACTGCCATAGGAATGGTAGGTGCAAGATTTTATCTCTGCAAGATGAATTGTGATCCACAAGTTTGTGATATAAGTTGAAAGAGATTTTGGCAGTATATTCTTCCACCATCCACTTAGTTTTTTATTTTTATTTTTTTTAAACCAAATGCAGCAGTGAAAAGTTCATTGCATTTAGGCTTCTGCCACCTATTTAATGTTTGTTAGTTCTTTTAAATAAACTAGACTGAGCAAACAGAGTCTTGCTACCACTTTTCTCTGCTTGATCAGACACCATTCTTGCAACAAGACCCGTGGGGGAGAAGTAAGTCACATAATGCATATGTAATATCTTGGCACAAAGGAAATATTCATATTTAATTAGATTGTTTTGTATTGATGGAAACTGCTCTCATCTTGGATTTTTCCCCGCCCCCCCCCCCCCATATAGCATTATATTAACTGGACAAAATAGCACAGGGTTTATATATCAGTGTTTACTTGCCCATATTGCGTTTGGAAAGCCATCTCTGCATTTAGGCTCAGCTGTCTACAAGTACTCTAATACCCATTGCTGCTACTCTAACAATTATGTGATATGAGGGCTTAGGGGAAAAAAATTCCCGTTCAGGTTGGTTTCCTGCTGCCCTCGTGCCGGGCTCCCGAGGCAGAAGGGCCCAAGGGCTGTGCCGGGCCAAGGGCTCCCAAGGCAGTCCTGGGGGTGTGGGGCTGGCCGCGGAGGCGCAGCGCACGTTGCCGACGGCGGCTGCCGCGCTCTTTGCAGAGCTGCTTTGCTTGCGGCGAGCGCGGAGCTGCAATTAACTGCCAGGAGAAGGGCTGCAGCCGCAGCTTCCACCTCCCCTGCGCCTCCGAGAACGGCTGCGTGACGCAGTTCTTCAAGGCGTACAGGTAAGGGCTGCCGGCCCTGGCGCCGGAGCCTCCCTGCCTCGACGGCCCTCGTGCCGGCGCTGGCCGAGCAGCCGGGGAAGCTGCCGGAGCCAGAGCCAGGCTGCGGAGGGCTCCTCTGTGCCCCCTTTGCCCTGCTCTGGGCATCGTGGAAGGCCTCAGCGCTTCCTGACCTTGCCCCTCTCCTCCATGTTCACCCCAGGTCCTTCTGCTCGGAGCACCGCCCGGAGCAGGCGGTGCCCGTGCGTCCCGACGCACACACCACCTGCATCATCTGCATGGAGCCAGTGGATGAAAACCTGTCCTCTGGCACCATGGTGTGCCCGTCCTGCAAAGGGGCCTGGTTCCACCGGGGCCGCATCCAGGTAGGAGCCTTCCCTCGCCCCGTGGGCGCCGCCGGGGCCCAGCAGCGCCCCGCGAACGCCGCTTGTGTCTCTCCCGCAGGGACAGGCCACCAGCGCGGGCAGGGAATGCTTCCGCTGCCCGCAGTGAAAAACGAGGAAGTTTCTTCCTGAAATGTTAAAAATGGGGATCCTGGTCCCGTTCAGGTTGGTTTCCTGCTGCCCTCGTGCCGGGCTCCCGAGGCAGAAGGGCCCAAGGGCTGTGCCGGGCCAAGGGCTCCCGAGGCAGTCCTGGCCCGCAGGGCTCCGGCTAGCCGGGGCCCTGCTTCCGCACGGAGCTGGAAGCGGGGCGGGGGGCCGGGAGAGCAGGGACGTCCTGCACGTGCCCGACGCGGGGGAGGCTCATGCCTTTCCCTTCCTTCTCTGCAGACCACCAGCCTGGGAGGAGGACGGGAGATATGAAGAGCTTTACGAGAGGCACAGCCAGTGTGATGCCGGCCAGTGCCTCCATCGGGAAGGCAGGCAGCAGGCGGAGGAGAGCGGGTACGTCACCAAAGCTGCAGCGTGGCAGCTGCCGGGGCGGCAGCAGATGCCGTCGTGCCGGGAGCAGGCACTTAGCGCAAGAGCTCTGCCCTTTGCTTCTGCAGGCCCTGGGAGCTGCTCTTATGCTCCTCCTGCGCACCCAAAGGGACGCACCGACGGTGCTCGGCTGTGGCAGCCGACATGGATGCCTGGGAATGCGACGGGTGCGCCGGCACGGGCCCCGGTAAGAGGCAAAGCACCCAGGTGCCCGGGCTCGGGCCAGGGCCAGGCAAGGGCTCGGGGCCGTGCTGCTGACCTTCCCACCTCCCTTACAGCCCCCAGGGCACAGCCAGAGCGGTCCGGCCCCGACACCAGCAGCCAGCCAGGAGTGGCGGCATCCTCCGGCTCCGCTACACACTCCAGCTCGGAGCCGGATGTGGCCAAGCCCAGCACAAGCAGCCAGGGAGAATCAGAGTCATCCTCGGGCTCCACTACACCCTCCACATCCGCGTCGGACTTGGCCACCTCCCAAACCAGCAGCCAGGACAAATCAGAGTCGTCTTCTACCTCCGGCTCCTGAGAGCAGCCCCCAGGCAGGACGGCCAGGGCCAGAGCATCGGCCAGGACGCTCCCGGCTATTCCGCCGGACACAACATCCTTACAGCCGGTCCTGAACACCCCGCAGGACGAGCCGTGGGGCAGCCCCAACAACGGCACCACTCCCCTGCCCCCTGCAGAATAAAAGTGCCACCTAATCTCAACGGTGCTGGGAGATCTCACTTTTCTTCCTTGCCTTCCTCCTCCGTCGCCTTTCTCGGGGGCTGGTTTCGGGGAGGGCACCGGCGGGGCTCTGTTCTCACCAGCTGTTGGCAAGACCTTCCCCAGACCTGGCGAGCGCCTTGTCCACGTGCCTCTGGCCTTGCTGGCCTCAGGAGGCCGGCTGGGCTGAGACGGAGCCAAGGGCGGGTGCTGGGAGCTGCGGAGCCAGGGAAATCGCGGGCTTCCTTTGCGGGACAAGAGCAGTTCGCAGTGCTGGTGACCGGGTGCCCGTGCAGCACCCTGGCCTTTTGGCCATGCAGCCTGGGCTCTCCTGGCCCCAGGGGCTTGGGTGGATCCTGCCGGGCACCTCTGGCCCGGATGGCCCACAGCCCCAGAGCCCAGGGCGAACGGACGTCCCACGTACAGCCCTTGGCGGTGGAGCACAGCACGAGCCTGCCCGCTCTCCCCCAGGCCCCCCGTCCCCGCGGCGGGGCTCTGCGCACACCCGGGGCCTCAGGCACGCGTCGGGCAGCAGGGCCCGGGCCTTAGAGCAGGGGCGCTCCCGCAGGGCGCTCGCAGGGCTGGCGCTGGCAGCAGGCTCTGGGCAGAGGTCCGCTGTGCTGGGGCGCTGCGGGGAGAGAGCCCCGCGCGCCGAAACCCTTCCTCCCGGGGCCCCGGCTGGGCACAGCCACGAGCCCCCAGGCACTGCTGCCATGTGCCAAAGCAGCCCTGGAGGGCTGCTCGCAAGTTTAGCCCGTGCTCTCTTCCGGCGTTAGAGAATCTACGAGCATTAAGGGGGAATTATTTAAGGGAAAAGTAACGAGACACAGAAAACATTTCTGGAGACTACAGGGGACTTTCTACCTCTGCCACATGGCATGGAAGCCCAAGCCTCTATACAGCAGACGCAAAGAAATGGGAAGGTTTGTACACGAGCTTGGAGATATCTGTTCCAAAACAGGGGGAGACCAGAACACGGTGGAGTTTAGGCACTCCGTTAATCTTAGCACTGGTCTTTGGGCACAGTCTTACATGCTGAGCAGTCACTGCTTATTTGACTTATGATACGCGATTGAATTTCTTTGCTTCTGCCTCCCTCCTCATCCTCGCCAATACGACGAGGATCTATTTTGTTCAGTTGTTTACGTCATACAACTGCAGGTAGAGCACAGAAAACAATCCACGTTTCAGAGATGCGCTGGCGGCGCTCAGGAAACATCCCTTTGGAGGAGCCACTTAGGGGACGTTATGGAAAATCAGGCTCGCCGGCCTCCATAACAGGGTCCGACCCTAGGTTCCTGCTGAG
This sequence comes from Apteryx mantelli, assembly GCF_036417845.1. Taxonomy (NCBI): domain Eukaryota; kingdom Metazoa; phylum Chordata; class Aves; order Apterygiformes; family Apterygidae; genus Apteryx; species Apteryx mantelli. The sequence goes on along the minus strand of NC_089989.1, from coordinate 11,049,660 downwards.
GCAGAAGTTCGAAGTCAGATTGAAGAAAAATAAAATTTAGTGATACACGCGCGGTAATTACAGCTCAAGCTGGGTGCCTCCGAAGAGGGACCCCGAACAAAGAAATCCCTGGGCAATTATACCCTTACAATCTAAATTCCCCACCCCTCAAGCGATAGTTTGGACCAATAGTAACAGTTAGGTCTGGGTTCTTCCCCTTCTTCCTTGGGCCCCTTCATTGTCTCCAGGCAGGCTGCTGCTTATCTTCAAGGTTGGCTACTCCTGCCATCCGTGCAGCTTCTTTATCTCTCCTGCTTGAATCAGCTCTGGGGCCCCCTTTTACTTATCTAACTAAAAGTTCACGGCCCGAGGCCTAAGGCTTCAGCAAATTTAGCTACTAATGCTAAGCAAGTTATGCTAAGCAATTAATTCTGGACAGCTTCAGTTCAATATTCTCTAACAGTCCTCCCTTTGTTTTTATTAAGCATCCCTGCCAATATGCTAAGCAGAGTTCTCGAAGCCTTTCGAGGCGTACTATCACTCTCCATCATCTCATATACAATATGGTTGTAAGCAACGGGTGTAACATGGTCAAACTTAACACAACTACTACTGGGTGCAACATGTGATTATAGACCCCTGTTGCGGTTGGTGACCATCCCAGAAGAGCCTCCCACCAATGATATTCTCCATCCTTCTTCACTCTTTCCGAGATGGGCTGTATCTCTTCTGTATCATGATGAACGGTGATTAGAGCTTTCTGTCCATTGTTTCAGATGCGTTTTAACAGTTGACACAGGTCATCATGTTGTAGTAGTTCCTTTACCAATGTAAGATTCATTCCGATGGGGGTAGGCGATCAATCTTGACTTAAGGTATAATTAGATTGTAATAACTGATAAGACACAACAGGAGCTGAATAATTAAAGCCACATCCCATAATTTTGGTAAAATTACAAACACCAATATTTGAGCGATTACTTGTGTCTACAGTAATGTTATCTACGAATATAAGATTACAGAGGGTTCTCATACAAACACATCCTTTTCCAATATATACAAGTATAGTTTCAGGGGTTTCATCAGGATGTATTTCAAAATGACAAACATTTTGTTCAGTATCAAGACAAATGTCTTGAGCTTTGACAGTGTTTATCTCACAAATAAATACATATATAATTTTAAGATTTTCAAACCTTTGTTTGCATACCTAGAACATACTGGGTTAGCCGTTCATCTCCATCCAACAGGCTGGTCTTAGCTGGGATATAAGTTCCTGTAGCCAACTGATGCCCAAATAAGACTTCTGCTGGGGATAATCCTCCCGGTTGTACAGGGGTTGTTCTAATTTCCCACAGCACTAAGTTTAAGGCATTAGGCCATTTGAGACTTGCCTGTGTACATACCCGTGCTCACTTGTTTTTAATAGTTCTGTTCATTCTCTCAATTTGTCCTCAAGACTGGGGATGATAAGGTGTGTACAATTCTCTATGAATTCCTAGCATTTGATATAATTTCCCTAAAACTCCAGCTGAAAAGTGAGAACCCCTATCTGAATCTATAGTTTCTGGGACTCCATACCTAGGGACAATTTCTTTTGACAAGGCTTTAATCACTGCAGCCGTATCTGCTTTGCAGGTAGGAAAGGCTTCCACCCATCTGCTTAGCTGATCAACTATCACAAGGAGATGTTTAAATCTTTCCGCTGCTGGCATGTCAGCATAGTCAATTTGTAGACGCTGGAATGGAAAATAAGCCCGTGGGCGGCCTCTTCTGTTAATCTTTGGATAAGTATCGTTAAATTTTTGGCAAGTTGGGCAGGTTGTTGTTATGCATTTCGCAACCACATGCACTCGGGAGCCGCCCAGGTTTGTAGAATACATGAGGCAACAGTCAATGCTCCTCCATGTCCACGATCATGATATCACCTAACCATAGAAAGTAAATACCTTAAGGAAAGGAGGGGCTTACCCCTGATAGTCCAAATTCCTTTTTCGTCTTGAACCGCTTCACGCTTTTTCCAATTCTCTTTCTTCTTCTGTGGCATATACACAGTCATTGGGTGACCCAAAACTACAGGTCGTGTTTTTCTAATAAGGGCTGCTGTAGCTGCTATCGCTCTGATGCATCCTGGAGTGCCTTTGATTACCGCATCCACAGATACTGAGTTACATTTTTGATTCGCTTTTCCAAAGCTTTAACTGAGATGGATGAAACCACTTGTCCCAAGAGGTGTCCGTTCTTTGTTTCGCTACTTCTTCCTGCTACCCTGTACAATCAGCTTTTTCCACAACCACAACTGGACTGTGCTTTTTCAAACACACTGCTTGTGTAATCCTTGGGGACTGAGCCCACGTTCCCAAAGGGTGGTGTGTATTACTGTTTTACCACCCTCTGAACATGTCCCTTTCCTTCCCCATCTTGTTTGGGAAACAGAGATTGGCAAACCTATTCCAAATCTGTGAAAATAGCTAGCGGTTTCTCTGAATCTTCTTCTATTATCTTTTTAATAGCTGAAATTTCATCTCCGTGAGCAAAGTGGGCACCCTTCCTTTTGTTTCGGTCTCCTGCTTTACCCAAATTGTTGTAAAACTGTTTTTCCTCCCTTGTTTAAAGCAAGTGGATCTGTAGCAAACAGTATTTGCCAAATTCTTTCTTTTGCTCATTCAAGACCAAGTCAAGACTTAATCGGCCCATTTTTCTCTGATACACTGATAGTGCGCACTCATACTCATACCCTTCCATTAGCAATCCATACAGTACCTCGGCAAAAACCTTTCATTTTTCCCCACTGCTCTTCCCCAATTCATTACACCTAGGATTCACTGGGCTTACTGCGGGCTTGATACCTGCCTGCTTGGAGGTCTTGCAGACACCATGTATATTATTGGGGAAGGTACGGTCTGCACCACAACTCGACTTCCTGCTGCCAGGAACTCCCTGCATCCTACGATCCACACCAGAACTAAACATTCGCATTCACAGGATAAGAAAACTTGTTCTGGGAGTGTCGGAGTTTGGGAGAAATTGTGGATGACGGCCATTCTTTTGCATCAGGGCTGCCCGTACGGTCCTGCGCGAGAGAGAGAGCCCTTCTGAGTTGTTTGTTCTTAGTCATTTTGCAAAGAAGCATAGGGAAAGGAATGCGTTTTCCAGGTCAACTGGAGTATCTGCATCAAAACGGTTTGGACTGTACCAACTAGCTCCACATTCGTCCACTTTAGTCAATGTCTTCCTCTCTAAATCCCGTACTGATGGCTGCAACCGCACCCTGCTTTTCCTGCAATACCCTTTGCAGAGACTGAGTCACCCTCTAGCAAGCTGAATGATCCAATCCACAACATTGCCTCTCACCACTGCTCTGAAAGCTCCTTAAGCTTCCTTCAATTGCCGACCAAACTTCTCAGCTTCAGGTTTTATTGTCCGAGCTTTGGTATATCCATCATCACGTGCTCTCTGGACTCGCTTCATCACATGGACTCTTCGCAGCAGAGGCACATTGATCTCCACTGGTTTTCTTCTCCTGTTCTTCCAGCTCAGCACTGTGATTCCATTTCCGTTCCTTCAACAGTTCAACCTCTGATTTCTAATCCACCTTTTCTTACTGTACAGAGACATCTTGAGTTTTTACGCAAGCAGTAAGTTTTCTCACAGAAGGGAAGGACTGAGAAAGTGGAACAAATAATAAGTGGTCTCCAAGTGGTTTATGCAAATACCGGTCCTAGATTAATCTATTTTCCACTCTCACAGAAACCAACCGTTTCCCATACGTACTTTTATTTTAATATGGAAGTTTCACTTACTCCAGTAAAATGAACGGTGGTGGAAAACAAATGAGGGGTTCAAATACCGAGAGCGCGCGAGAAAGCGGGGGGCGCATGCGCGAGCGTGCAACAAAGGGGGGGCACGCGCGCAACAAGGGGGGGCACCAGCTAGACAGACGTGTCTTTTTTTTTCTTTAAACCAGAGTCAGAAAAAGCTTCTTTTGCTGGTTTTGAATTCTAGACTGTAGCCATTATATCCTAAATTTTACTGCAATCGACTGAACCGCCTCCAACGTACAGAGACATGATTTTGAAATAAATAAACAACGCTTACAAGACTTGATTCGGGCCAGCCCAGGGGCTTAGCGGTAGCGCTCTGCACCGCCCTGCGGGAGGAGCCAGGTTGCATCCGCACTTCCAATCTCCTGCTCCCGGGCCGGAAAGAGCAGCGCCAGCCGTGCCCCAGCTACTCGGGCCGCCGCCCCGTCCCGCCCCCCGGCGCCGCTCCCGCCAATCAGGCGAGGCGGCGTCACGTGGCGGCAGAGCACGCCCTTCCGCGGCGCTGTTGCCGGGGCTCGCGCTGCGCTGCGCTGCGCTGCGCTGCGCTGCCCGGCCGCTCTCGCCGGAGGTGAGGGGCGCGCGCTGCCCGGGGGGGGGTCGCGCGCGCGCGAGGCGCCTCTGCTGATTGGCTGCGCGCTCCGCCGGGCGGGCGAAGGGTCGGGGACGGTTAGGGCCGTTGGGAGCTGAAGGGGCTGCTGCAGCTGCAGGCGGGGCGGGGGCGAGGTTGGCCCTGGGCGCCCCGTTACTCTGCCGCCGTCAGGCAGCGGGCTGCGGCCCTGTTCCCGGTCTCCCCCACAGCGGCCGGGGCGCGGTGCCGAGGGCTCCTCTTGGCGGGCGCGGTTTGACCTCGGCGTGTTGGGGGCTGTTGTACGGTGCGTTCCTCCTTTCACACGCCCCCGCTTTCTTGTTGTTGTTTTGGTTTGGGTTTGCTTTGCTTTTTAATCAGCTCCTGAAGTCGCTGATCCCGGCCTGGTCATGCTGGTGAGCAAGAAGGTGAAGCGCTTCTTGCAGCTGATGCCCGGGAAGCAGCGCTTCGGCGCCTACCGGTTCCTGCCCTTCTTCTTTCTGCTCGGGGGAGCGATGGAGTGGTTCATGATCAACGTCCGTATTGGCAAGGAGACGTTTTGTAAGTGAGGGCCGCAGCGCAGCGGCTCCTTCCCCGCGCAGGCCTGTCGAAGGTCGCTCGCTGCAGACACGGGACTGACAGCGCGCTGCCCTCCCCCGCACGCGCAGCTCCTCCCGTAGCTGAAGGCTCTGGCAGTCCTGCATCAGCCACGTGCTCTGATCCGCTAGTGTGCTCCGCGGCTCCTCTGGAGGTCAATATAATGTAGAAGAGGCTGCTTGAAGAAGGGGAGAGGAAAAAAAACCAAAAATCGAGTAGTGTGGAGGGTCTGATGTGGTGTCCTGACCTGGAGGACTTTAAAGATATTCAGAAAATCAACCAGTTCTCCCACTAGGGTAGGGTTTGACACTCCAGATTCTGCCTCTCTAGCGGTAGTAGAAGACACGGGGCACCTTCCCCACCCCCGCCCCCCCAATATTGGGTTTAGAATACTAAATTAGAATTTTTAACCTTGAAAAAGACTCTTCTGGTTTGTCAGGATTTAGGTGGGGGTTCGTCTGAAATGTGGAATCTTTTTATGTATAATTGAAAACAAAGTATGAAAATGAGTCATGAGAACTTTTTTCAGCTAATGGCAGTTTCTAGAAGTTAGGACATTTAGTTTTTATGTGGTGCTCTTTTCCCTTTAAGAAGTCTCACTGTAAGTTTTTTTGTAGATTTCAGAACAAGGAACTGTAATGTTTCAGCTCTACTGTGTGTTATGTGAAAACACTCCAGTTTTCATGGGAAATCTATTTGAGATTTTCCTATAGAATAAAACAGCTTGACACAGTTTCCACAGCTGACACTCCCTGCAAACAAAATCGCTCCGCTTCTCATGCTCACTTTTGAAAGCTTGGGTTTGCTGTGGTTTTTTTCAACTTAATATTTCTGTGGCATACATGTAATAAAGTCAGGTTAGAAACTAAAGCATATCAGCTGTGTAGCAGCCTTTACATTTCAACGCAAGCCTTGTTTTCTTGCAAAGAATGCCATGCCTGGTACCGTAATACAGTAATAGTAATTGTGCAGTTTAACCTTATTACTGCTCAATAATCCATGCAAAATGGTAGGGTTTTTTTGAGGGGGGCAGTGAGAGACTCTTATCTGGCCAAAGATAAACTATGGCTTACTGCTGCAGTAAAATATCATAGGTCTAAGTCTTCTACGCCTTTTGGACCGTAATCTGCTCCTTCAGCTCACAAGCACTGTACCTACAGTTACTTTTCTACTGCGTAGGCCACTGCCATTCCCTGAAGGAGAAAGGAAAGGATTTTTGTAGAAGTGGGAGGATTCTACCTTTACACAGCTGTGTTTGACCTTGCTGATACCCCATCAAAGCAGGGATGCAGTTTTGTCACTGTGCTTGCCATCTCTGTTCCTTGCTGATATAGTCAGGGCCTTCCAGAACAGTGCTTCAGAGTCAAGTATCTCTTCAGAGTAACAGTTATTTTGGACTTCTAACAACTGAAAGTAGAAATCACAGGACTACTTTTATTTCCATCACCTTTGAGGCTGGATATTTGGGGGAAGGGGGAAGGCAGGCAGAACGGTTAAGAAGACTGAAGTTGGGTACATTCCTTTGTTCTTAAGAAAAGCTAGAATATTGAAGCCATGCTAGCAGACCATAGGCATTGGGCTTTGTGTCTATAATTTAATTTACCTTTGGCTTCAGCTAGTTTGGCAATTGTCTACTTTCCCATGAGAATAATTAAAAATAAAAGAAGTTATCACACTGGAAACTTAGTTTGCTTGTAAGAACATTTCCTCAAGACCCAGGGGAAGAGCTTTAGCCTAGATGGGAGGAAGAATAAGCTATTTTTAAGGGGTAGAAATGATTCATGTTGGTTTTAATTTTCAGTTGCCTGTCAGTGTCTGCAAGAGGAAATAGGATTGAAAAATTTAAAAAGAGATGGTAGACTTTATACATTTAATTCCATCATGCTCTTGGAAATTGCTAATATAATATCTTTTTCTGGCAGATGATGTTTACCGTAGGAAACGGTCTGAAAGACAGTATGAGGCGAGGATGGAAAAAAATGAATTTTAGCTGAAACATTTCAAGACGGATATCCTGAATTCTTCAATCATATTAATATCAAAGAAACATTACTGCCATAGGAATGGTAGGTGCAAGATTTTATCTCTGCAAGATGAATTGTGATCCACAAGTTTGTGATATAAGTTGAAAGAGATTTTGGCAGTATATTCTTCCACCATCCACTTAGTTTTTTATTTTTATTTTTTTTAAACCAAATGCAGCAGTGAAAAGTTCATTGCATTTAGGCTTCTGCCACCTATTTAATGTTTGTTAGTTCTTTTAAATAAACTAGACTGAGCAAACAGAGTCTTGCTACCACTTTTCTCTGCTTGATCAGACACCATTCTTGCAACAAGACCCGTGGGGGAGAAGTAAGTCACATAATGCATATGTAATATCTTGGCACAAAGGAAATATTCATATTTAATTAGATTGTTTTGTATTGATGGAAACTGCTCTCATCTTGGATTTTTCCCCGCCCCCCCCCCCCCCATATAGCATTATATTAACTGGACAAAATAGCACAGGGTTTATATATCAGTGTTTACTTGCCCATATTGCGTTTGGAAAGCCATCTCTGCATTTAGGCTCAGCTGTCTACAAGTACTCTAATACCCATTGCTGCTACTCTAACAATTATGTGATATGAGGGCTTAGGGGAAAAAAATTCCCGTTCAGGTTGGTTTCCTGCTGCCCTCGTGCCGGGCTCCCGAGGCAGAAGGGCCCAAGGGCTGTGCCGGGCCAAGGGCTCCCAAGGCAGTCCTGGGGGTGTGGGGCTGGCCGCGGAGGCGCAGCGCACGTTGCCGACGGCGGCTGCCGCGCTCTTTGCAGAGCTGCTTTGCTTGCGGCGAGCGCGGAGCCGCAATTAACTGCCAGGAGAAGGGCTGCAGCCGCAGCTTCCACCTCCCCTGCGCCTCCGAGAACGGCTGCGTGACGCAGTTCTTCAAGGCGTACAGGTAAGGGCTGCCGGCCCTGGCGCCGGAGCCTCCCTGCCTCGACGGCCCTCGTGCCGGCGCTGGCCGAGCAGCCGGGGAAGCTGCCGGAGCCAGAGCCAGGCCGCGGAGGGCTCCTCTGTGCCCCCTTTGCCCTGCTCTGGGCATCGTGGAAGGCCTCAGCGCTTCCTGACCTTGCCCCTCTCCTCCATGTTCACCCCAGGTCCTTCTGCTCGGAGCACCGCCCGGAGCAGGCGGTGCCCGTGCGTCCCGACGCACACACCACCTGCATCATCTGCATGGAGCTGGTGGATGAAAACCTGTCCTCTGGCACCATGGTGTGCCCGTCCTGCAAAGGGGCCTGGTTCCACCGGGGCCGCATCCAGGTAGGAGCCTTCCCTCGCCCCGTGGGCACCGCCGGGGCCCAGCAGCGCCCCGCGAACGCTGCTTGTCTCTCTCCCGCAGGGACAGGCCACCAGCGCGGGCAGGGAATGCTTCCGCTGCCTGCAGTGAAAAACGAGGAAGTTTCTTCCTGAAATGTTAAAAATGGGGATCCTGGTCCCGTTCAGGTTGGTTTCCTGCTGCCCTCGTGCCGGGCTCCCGAGGCAGAAGGGCCCAAGGGCTGTGCCGGGCCAAGGGCTCCCGAGGCAGTCCTGGCCCGCAGGGCTCCGGCTAGCCGGGGCCCTGCTTCCGCACGGAGCTGGAAGTGGGGCGGGGGGCCGGGAGAGCAGGGACGTCCTGCACGTGCCCGACGCGGGGGAGGCTCATGCCTTTCCCTTCCTTCTCTGCAGACCACCAGCCTGGGAGGAGGACGGGAGATATGAAGAGCTTTACAAGAGGCACAGCCAGTGTGATGCCGGCCAGTGCCTCCATCGGAAAGGCAGGCAGCAGGCGGAGGAGAGCGGGTACGTCACCAAAGCTGCAGCGTGGCAGCTGCCGGGGCGACAGCAGATGCCGTCGTGCCGGGAGCAGGCACTTAGCGCAAGAGCTCTGCCCTTTGCTTCCGCAGGCCCTGGGAGCTGCTCTTATGCTCCTCCTGCGCACCCAAAGGGACGCACCGACGGTGCTCGGCTGTGGCAGCCGACATGGATGCCTGGGAATGCGACGGGTGCGCCGGCAGGGGCCCCGGTAAGAGGCAAAGCACCCAGGTGCCCGGGCTCGGGCCAGGGCCAGGCAAGGGCTCGGGGCCGTGCTGCTGACCTTCCCACCTCCCTTACAGCCCCCAGGGCACAGCCAGAGCGGTCCGGCCCCGACACCAGCAGCCAGCCAGGAGTGGCGGCATCCTCCGGCTCCGCTACACACTCCAGCTCGGAGCCGGATGTGGCCAAGCCCAGCACAAGCAGCCAGGGAGAATCAGAGTCATCCTCGGGCTCCACTACACCCTCCACATCCGCGTCGGACTTGGCCACCTCCCAAACCAGCAGCCAGGACAAATCAGAGTCGTCTTCTACCTCCGGCTCCTGAGAGCAGCCCCCAGGCAGGACGGCCAGGGCCAGAGCGACGGCCAGGACGCTCCCGGCTATTCCGCCGGACACAACATCCTTACAGCCGGTCCTGAACACCCCGCAGGACGAGCCGTGGGGCAGCCCCAACAACGGCACCACTCCCCTGCCCCCTGCAGAATAAAAGTGCCACCTAATCTCAACGGTGCTGGGAGATCTCACTTTTCTTCCTTGCCTTCCTCCTCCGTCGCCTTTCTCGGGGGCTGGTTTCGGGGAGGGCACCGGCGGGGCTCTGTTCTCACCAGCTGTTGGCAAGACCTTCCCCAGACCTGGCGAGCGCCTTGTCCACGTGCCTCTGGCCTTGCTGGCCTCAGGAGGCCGGCTGGGCTGAGACGGAGCCAAGGGCGGGTGCTGGGAGCTGCGGAGCCAGGGAAATCGCGGGCTTCCTTTGCGGGACAAGAGCAGTTCGCAGTGCTGGTGACCGGGTGCCCGTGCAGCACCCTGGCCTTTTGGCCATGCAGCCTGGGCTCTCCTGGCCCCAGGGGCTTGGGTGGATCCTGCCGGGCACCTCTGGCCCGGATGGCCCACAGCCCCAGAGCCCAGGGCGAACGGACGTCCCACGTACAGCCCTTGGCGGTGGAGCACAGCACGAGCCTGCCCGCTCTCCCCCAGGCCCCCCGTCCCCGCGGCGGGGCTCTGCGCACACCCGGGGCCTCAGGCACGCGTCGGGCAGCAGGGCCCGGGCCTTAGAGCAGGGGCGCTCCCGCAGGGCGCTCGCAGGGCTGGCGCTGGCAGCAGGCTCTGGGCAGAGGTCCGCTGTGCTGGGGCGCTGCGGGGAGAGAGCCCCGCGCGCCGAAACCCTTCCTCCCGGGGCCCCGGCTGGGCACAGCCACGAGCCCCCAGGCACTGCTGCCATGTGCCAAAGCAGCCCTGGAGGGCTGCTCGCAAGTTTAGCCCGTGCTCTCTTCCGGCGTTAGAGAATCTACGAGCATTAAGGGGGAATTATTTAAGGGAAAAGTAACGAGACACAGAAAACATTTCTGGAGACTACAGGGGACTTTCTACCTCTGCCACATGGCATGGAAGCCCAAGCCTCTATACAGCAGACGCAAAGAAATGGGAAGGTTTGTACACGAGCTTGGAGATATCTGTTCCAAAACAGGGGGAGACCAGAACACGGTGGAGTTTAGGCACTCCGTTAATCTTAGCACTGGTCTTTGGGCACAGTCTTACATGCTGAGCAGTCACTGCTTATTTGACTTATGATACGCGATTGAATTTCTTTGCTTCTGCCTCCCTCCTCATCCTCGCCAATACGAGGAGGATCTATTTTGTTCAGTTGTTTACGTCATACAACTGCAGTAGAGCACAGAAAACAATCCACGTTTCAGAGATGCGCTGGCGGCGCTCAGGAAACATCCCTTTGGAGGAGCCACTTAGGAGACGTTATGGAAAATCAGGCTCGCCGGCCTCCATAACAGGGTCCGACCTAGGTTCCTGCTGAGGCAGAAGTTCGAAGTCAGATTGAAGAAAAATAAAATTTAGTGATACACGCGCGGTAATTACAGCTCAAGCTGGGTGCCTCCGAAGAGGGACCCCGAACAAAGAAATCCTGGGCAATTATACCCTTACAATCTAAATTCCCCACCCCTCAAGCGATAGTTTGGACCAATAGTAACAGTTAGGTCTGGGTTCTTCCCCTTCTTCCTTGGGCCCCTTCATTGTCTCCAGGCAGGCTGCTGCTTATCTTCAAGGTTGGCTACTCCTGCCATCCGTGCAGCTTCTTTATCTCTCCTGCTTGAATCAGCTCTGGGGCCCCCTTTTACTTATCTAACTAAAAGTTCACGGCCCGAGGCCTAAGGCTTCAGCAAATTTAGCTACTAATGCTAAGCAAGTTATGCTAAGCAATTAATTCTAAACAGCTTCAGTTCAATATTCTCTAACAGTCCTCCCTTTGTTTTTATTAAGCATCCCTGCCAATATGCTAAGCAGAGTTCTCGAAGCCTTTCGAGGCGTACTATCACTCTCCATCATCTCATATACAATATGGTTGTAAGCAACGGGTGTAACATGGTCAAACTTAACACAACTACTACTGGGTGCAACATGTGATTATAGATCCCTGTTGCGGTTGGTGACCATCCCAGAAGAGCCTCCCACCAATGATATTCTCCATCCTTCTTCACTCTTTCCGAGATGGGCTGTATCTCTTCTGTATCATGATGAACGGTGATTAGAGCTTTCTGTCCATTGTTTCAGATGCGTTTTAACAGTTGACACAGGTCATCATGTTGTAGTAGTTCCTTTACCAATGTAAGATTCATTCCGATGGGGGTAGGCGATCAATCTTGACTTAAGGTATAATTAGATTGTAATAACTGATAAGACACAACAGGAGCTGAATAATTAAAAGCCACATCCCATAATTTTGGTAAAATTACAAACACCAATATTTGAGCGATTACTTGTGTCTACAGTAATGTTATCTACGAATATAAGATTACAGAGGGTTCTCATACAAACACATCCTTTTCCAATATATACAAGTATAGTTTCAGGGGTTTCATCAGGATGTATTTCAAAATGACAAACATTTTGTTCAGTATCAAGACAAATGTCTTGAGCTTTGACAGTGTTTATCTCACAAATAAATACATATATAATTTTAAGATTTTCAAACCTTGTTTGCATACCTAGAACATACTGGGTTAGCCGTTCATCTCCATCCAACAGGCTGGTCTTAGCTGGGATATAAGTTCCTGTAGCAACTGATGCCAAATAAGACTTCTGCTGGGGATA